>NW_028227268.1:34217500-35680000 GCF_978045245.1 Mus caroli
ACATTCCAAGAAGTGGGTAAACAGAAATAGCCAAAGAGCTTGCATCCATCTTTCATTGAGTGCAACCAGCTGAAAGAGAGACCGGGAACTGTATTGTTACCTGGAGTCTTAACTAGGAAAAGACTAGAATGGACACTGGCCAGAATGACAACTTGGAGTGTCTGTTACTGGAGTAGAGGTGAGGTGTGGAGGACCAGGACATCAGCTCTGAGTCTTTGTCCCCTTCCGCCCTTTTTCTTCTGTGTTCTTTTCTGTACTGGGTGGCTTGCCATGACTATAACAAAAGATCTGAGGCAAGTATTTTATTAAACAAAAACTTACTTAGCTCATGGTTTTGGAGGTTCCAATGCAAAAGCAGCCCCGTTGCTTTGGGCGCGCTATGAAAGTGGCAGGAAATACAGGCACAGGTACTCTCCTCTCGGCCAGGAGACAAAGGCACCAGGAAAGAGACTGCTGTCTCCAACACCCTCTAGAGATACATCCTCCTGACACAAGAACCTCCTTCTTAACTGCACCTCCTGAAGGTTCCACCACTCCCCAGTAGTGCCATCCTGGCAGCCAGCTACAGCCTCATGTATATAACTGGAGTGGCCACAGCTCTGAGCTCACTGTTAGCAATCCCAGCCATTGTCTGATTACCACTGAGTGCTGTAGGAATCTATAGTCGTCTGTGGCAGAGGAGGTTCTGGACACATGCTGCCTGTTGGTACTCCTCTGCCATGACTTTTTTTTTTTTTTAAGTAATTCTTATATTTATGTATGTATGTGGGTGGGTTTGTGCATGTGCGTGCAGTTGCCCTCAGAGGCCAGAAGGGGGCGATAGATCCCTTTGAGCTGGAGTTAGAGGCATAGGAACTCGAAATTGATCCTCTCTCTCTGCTGCTAGATCAGCAAGCGCTCTTAGCTGCTGAGCTGTCTCCTGGGTCCAAGCGCAATGGCATAGTTCTCACCTGCCTGTGACTGTTCCATGCCTTCTCTGGAAAAAGAAGAAAGTGGCCATGCTCTCTCTTTAAGTTCCCATTCTCAAAGACTCAAGTTGCAAGGGAATGGTCTTCTGTTTTCTGCTACCTCTTCCCAACAGAAAGGCCAAAGTTCAAGGAAAACAGGGGCGGTGATGAGGACTGATGGCTTGATGTCCTTTCTGCTCACCTAAGGTCAATGCAGTGTTGAAAAGCCAGCCCTCCCTCCCAGTCATTGCCAAGGGAAATCCTGCATGGGCCATTCCAGGGACTGGGGTATCCACTCGGCCCTGGATCCAAGGAACTCACAGTCTAGAAGAGAGATCAGATCAGCAACTGCCTACAATCCAAATCCAATCTGGTGGCTATTTTTTTTTATAAATAAAGTTTTATTGGCACACAGCTGCACTCATGTGTGTGCATACTGCCTGTGCTGCTTTGTGCTACAACAGCAGGTTCAGTTTGACAGCTGTAGCACAGAAAAAAAGCCTAACGTTTCTACCACCTGGCTCTTTACAGAAATTATGCAAGCTTTTTTTCTAAGAGAAAGAAAATAGCACTTAAAAAAGTATATATCAGCAGGTACTATATTTCAAATGTTGGGCAGATGTGTGCCAGGGCACAAGAAAGACTAGCAAAGGAGGAGAGAAAGAGGGAGACATGGACAAAGGTGACTCTAACTTTACCCACAAGGCTTCATTTAACAAGAAGAATAGACTTGGGAAGCTAAAAACTGATTTTTTTTTTAAAGATTTATTTATTTATTATATGTATGTACACTGTAGTTGTCTTCAGACATTCCAGAAGAGGGCGCCAGATCTCGTTTCGGATGGTTGTGAGCCACCATGTGGTTGCTGGGATTTGAACTCTGGACCTTCAGAAGAGCAGTCGGGTGCTCTTACCCACTGAGCCATCTCACCAGCCCTAAAAACTGATTTTTAAAAGAGAAAATATTGGGGCCAGAGTGACAGTTCCATGGTTAAGAGCACTGGCTTCTCTGCCACTTCCAAAGGACTTGGGTTCAGTTCCTAGTACCCACATGGCAGCTCATAACTGTCTATAATTCCTGTCTCAGGGGATCCAACAGCCTCTTCTGGCCTCTGGGAGCACTTCACACATGTAAACTGATATATATGCAAGCAAAACACCCATACAAATAATTATAGAAAGAAAGAAAGATAGAGAGAGAGGAGAGAGAGGAGAGAGAGAGAGAGAGAGAGAGAGAGAGAGAGAGAGAGAAGAAGAAGAAGAAGAAGAAGAAGAAGAAGAAGAAGAAGAAGGAGGAGGAGGAGGAGGAGGAGGAGGAGGAAGAGGAGGAGGAAGGAAGGAAGGAAGGAAGGAAGGAAGGAAGGAAGGAAGGAAGGAAGGAAGGAAGGAAGGAAGGAGATACTGATTGGGTGTGCTATGTTTAATGTTCTTATAGATTCTGTCTTAGTCAGGGTTTCTATTCCTGCACAAATCATGACCAAGAAGCAAGTTGGGGAGGAAAAGGTTTATTCAGCTTACACTTCCACATTGCTGTTCATCACCAAGGGAAGTCAGAACAGGAACTCACACAGGGCAGGAACTTGGAGGCAGGAGTTGATGCAGAGGCCATGGAGGGGTGCTGCTTACTGGCTTGCTTCCCCTGGCTTGCTCAGCTTGCTTGCTTATAGAACCCAGCACTACCAGCCCAGGGATGGCACCACCCACCAGGGGCTCTCCCCCCTTGATCACTAATTGAGAAAATGCCCTACAGCTGGATCTCATGGAGGCATTTCCTCAGGGGAGGCTCCTTTCTCTGTGATAACTCCAGCTTGTGTCAGGTTGACACACAAAACAGCCAGTACAGATCCCGAATAAGATACAAATTAATCTGACCCATTTGGAAGGCAATTTGAAAAGACGTACTAAGAGCCTTAGACATGTCTTTTGGTCTCCTCATCCCCACTCTGGCGATCCATGTGAGTCATAAACTAAAACGTCAAAATATCTTTATAAGCAAACATATCCACTGTCCTGTGATCTAGAATCTAGAGCTGCTGAGATGGCCACTTGTATAGGGGTTACAGCGAATAGGCTAAGGCTACAGACAATCCTCTTACTGGGGAGTTAAAATGATGTCCACAGAGTTTAGGAGTTGATGGTCTAAGGGCGTGAATGGGTTGCTGCAAGGGTGGAGACAGTTTCATCAAAGTTATGAAGACATTAACGTTTTGATCGGATCACCCCAGATTCACAGCAGTTATCTTTGGGAAAGCGGGAACGTTCTCTCTTCTTGACACTAGTATACTTTCTCTTTCTATATATTTCTTTCCAGAAGGTGGTTTCAGTTCCAGAATGGAGAATTCGCTTATCATTTTGAATCCTAAGGGCTCTGGAAGGGTGTTGTCAGTGACTGGATATTTATGCCCCACCCTCCAATCAAAGGTTGCAATCCTGGTCCGTGGTGTGATAGGATCAGGAAGCAGACCTTTGGGGGCTGACTAGACCCTGGGGATAGTGCCCTTGTGAATGAGACCCGAAGACTCTGTCCCTCGGGCACGGGAGGACATGAAGAGAAGAAGTCATCGGAAGCTGGCCTTTGTGAGACACTGAATCTCTTGATCTTGAACTCGTCAGTCTTCACAGCCAAGAGATCAAGGTCTGTTGTTTAGAAGCCACCCAGTCTACAGCATGCTCTTCTCGGAGCCAGAATAGACTAATACGGGTGCTAAGTGCATCCTTGACTTCATGAAGACAGAATAGGAAGCAAGCGTGAATCACCTCATCCGTAGGGTCAGGAAAGCGAAGGGGTCTGGAGCTACAGACGCTCCAAGTGCAGTGGTCTCAGCTCAACCACAAGCCACCTTGGTCCCTGTACACTCAGTCTTCCGCCACTGAGAACCGGGGGGGTTGGGAGTTCGCAAAGCTGGCCTCTCCTGGCATCCTGCTCCCTCTGGTGCTGGAGTTGAACCTCTTGGCCCAATCCCAGGAGCATCTGCAGAGGGAGGGAGTTGAGGGTCAAGGATAGAGAAGCATCGTGGGAAGAGAGGAGTCCTTTATTTTTTTCCAGGGGCTTTTGGGTGGCTGGAATCCCTGCCTTCTGAAAGGTTTCTTCTATTCAGACCATCGCCGGGTTCTGAAATCTTCAGGGGTGATTAACCATAAGGTGTTGTTTTCACAATAGTGTTTGTTTGGGCATCTCTTCCATTACCTTCAAGGGCAAGATGGGGACAGGGCAAAGAGGGACTGGGGAAGTGGGTGCCTTCGTGGTTAAAAACAAGCACTGCTCTTACAGAGGACCTAAGCTCAGTCCCCAGATCCAGTGCCTTCTTTGTGACTCTTCACTCATGCGCATATGCATGGCTAGACACAAACTTTAAAAATAATCTTTAGCCAGGTGGTGGTGGCACATGTCTTAAACCCCAGCACTTGTGAGGCAGAAGTAGGTGGATCTCTTTGAGTTCAAGGCCAACCTGTTTTATAGAAAGAATTCCAGGACAGTAAGGGCTACATAGAGAAACTCTGCCTTCCCCCCTAAAAGAACTACACACACACACACACACACACACACAAGAAAACAGAAAACAGAGGGAGAAGAACCGGCAAGATGATTCAACAATTAAGTGTGTGTACTGCTCTTGCAAGGACCTGAATTCATGGCCCAGCACCTACATCACTTGGCTTACGACTCCCTGTAACTCCAGCTCCAGATGGGCTGACACCTTCTTCTGGGTTCTGCAGGCATTTCCACTCTTGTGCACATACCCACATAAAGGCAAGCAGGCACGCATACATGTGCGCACACAATTATTATTGCTATTATTATTATTACTATTGTTGGTTTTTTGAGACAGGGTTTCTCTGTATTGCCCAGGCTGTCCTGGAACTCACTCTGTAGACCAGGCTGGCCTCGAACTCAGAAATCTGTCTGCCTCTGCCTCCTGAGTGCTGGGATTAAAGGCATGCGCCACCACCGCCTGGGATGCATGCACAATTTACAAGTAATAAAAATAGATAACAATAAAACTCTTTTTAATAAAAGACAAAATAATAAGGAAGCCGGTTCTGAATCTGTGCAATAGTTTGGACTCCCTTGGCAACAGGGTTGCTTGAAGGTGGGGGACAGGCAGCTTGGGGGGGGAGTGTAGATGGGGCTGCTCTACAGATCTCAGCCCTCGGTTTTGAGTCAGCTGGAGTGGACCTAAAAGCTGGCCTGACTTCACCTTGACTCGGCCATCTGAGCTTGGCCAAGACATCTATGCTTTTGCATCCCATCTGCCTCGGTATAGATTAGAGTGGAGGACGCTCTTTCGGAAAGTATTGCTGAAAATATCAGAAACGTTCCTAACTCACCCCATACATTCAGTGGAGCACGGCGGGTGCTCGTAGACGTCATTCTTATTCACACAACGGTCTGTTCTGGTGACGTGAGGAGCAGTGACCTGGAATCACTCAGAAAGAATAGTGGCTCTTGTATGTTTTCCAAACAAAACAGGACACTGCCCCCACCCCCGATCTGATGCATTCATCCTTCAAGGAACAACTGGAATACAGTGTCTGTCCCATGCCTACTCCAGCAGTGCAGCCCTCCTGAGCCACGCAGGACAGGACAGCAGCCCCTGCTGGAGCCATGCATTTCCATCACAGAGAAACCAACCTCTCTTCCACCGACACTAAAACTGCCCATTCCCCATCCTGGAGTCCCATGAATCCTGGTTGCCTCTCTTCAGCAACAGGACAAAGCCCCTCCAGGGCTCCATTTCTTACATTCAGTAGGTGATTGACACTTGCTGCCCAGTTGATCTTCGCATTTCTGTGGGTCTCATCCACAGGAAGTGCAGCTCTGCCTAGCTGGTGAAGGGTGGATGGAACACCTGCAGCTCTGAGCCTTGCAGAATTCCTGCTTCCAAACGGTAAGGAGCCTGCACATTCCCGGATCCAGCACCCTGCAGGGCTGAGGCAGAGGGATCTCACGCAAGCCTAGCCTGGGCTTCATAGTGAAGTCCTGTCTCAACTAGGCAGACAAAACCAACAAAAAGAAAAGGATTCAAAGAATCTGCAGGGCAGGAGGATTGCCAGGCTCCTCTGTGGCTGACTCGACGGGCTGAGAACACATTATCAAGCCAGTTCAGGGGAGCCACTGTTCTCAAATCGCGAACTAGGTTTATGTCTGGGTGTACTCCAGAACACTGGCTGCTCCCTGCCTAACCATAGCCGCCTCTGGAAGTCCCAGGTTGTAGTTCACTCCAGGGACGCCAACCTTAGTCAGGAAGCATGGGGACATGCCAACAGGGCACAGGGGTCAAATCTGATGCAGCTGAGTCAGTTCTGGATGCTTTAGAGAAGCACGGGGTGGGGGTGCAGGGTCGCGGGGGGAGGGGGGTCGTGGGGGGGGGGGGCGGGACGCTCTGGCCCTTCCGGCTCCCTCTAGCTTTGCTTCCTGGCCTGGTATTATAGATCTGAGAGATGCAGACTGCTGAGCTCTCGGCAGGAGCAGCTGTGTCCCTGGCTCTCCCTCTGTGGCCTGGAGTGCCTCTGGCCAGGCCTCAAGCAGTCACATGCAGATGACAGCTGTGGTGGCACCAGGACTCAGGCTCCCATCACATGGCTGCCCTTCGCTTCTGGCCTTCCCTAGGGACAGTTGCTCTCAGCACACAAGAGTAACGAATGGCCAGTGGTGTCTTGGGGAAAGAGCAGAGGAGGGTGGGCCCTGGGTAATGACATCTGCTTCTATGTCCTTTGCTCTAAAGTCGAGGTTCCCATCTCTCTTTGTTGTATCCCAGCAAGGGCAGGAAGCTACTTTTCCAACCCCAAATCAGTATTTCAGTGGTCCCTAGAGCAGGAAGTCTTAGAAAGAAATCAGCTCAGACAGGAGCTTTAAAAGAAAAGTAGGTGTTTGTTGAGTGCCTGCCTGACCTCAGGTTCACCAAATTCCTTCCCCAGCCCAGTACCTAGGAGCCCTGGCAGAGGCTAGGCCTTGAGCTTGGTGACCCTCTTTGAATCCCCCTATTTTAATGTCAACACCCAACCCAAGAGCTGGAGCCTCCTACCTCTATCTCATGCCACCCTAACACCCTTCCACCAGAGCATAGATTTCTCATAAACCTTCGCAGAATCTTCTGATTCTATGAGGTAGCTTTGCTAGCCACAAGAATACAGGAGCTGAGGCTGGGAGCTGGGGAGTCAGTCTCTCTCCAGCCTAGAGCGAGACCTCATTGCTCGGCCTCTCGTGGCGAGAGAGCGCCCCCTGCTGCCCAAGCCCAGCTGGTACCACACAGCCCGAATGCGGGATGAGGGACAAAGATGGGGCGGAGAGGGCACCCAGAGAAGGGACTGTAGGTTTGTCATTCAGGGAGTTTCCACCTCAGGTCACACTGCCTGGCTCAACCTGGCAGGAAAAAAAAAAAAAAGGTTCAGACTCTCTGTGCTAACATCTGCCTGTGGCGACAGTTTGGGCGTAACAGCCCGTCTAGGGGTCGTGGCGGAGCTCTCTTAAGGCATGTCGATTAAAAGACGCGGTCTGGTTTGAAGCCATGGCTCCACCGCGCGCTACCCTCAGACTTGGGCATGCGGTTTAACCTCTGAAAACGGGTTTCTTCATTAAACTGAGATAATCAATAGCGCATACATCACAGCAATGGTTTACAGAGATAATTCATGTAAAACGCACACTGAGCTTTCAATAACAGTAACTCTCTGGTATCGATTCACCTGACACCCCTACAAATGAGTGATAAGAGCTAACTAGGGCTCGTGGACCCAAGTCAGGGGATTTGCTTTTCCAAGGCGCTTTCATCATTAAATGGATCTGGTCTAGTTCCATGGGCACATTTGAGAAAAACAACTTTGCCTAGAGGGGGAAATAAATGCCAGAGACATTCACAGAAACAACAACCACAATTACTAAACACATTGATCAATGCTCAGAGCTCTACAATAAAGACAGGGAGAAAGTTATGGCCCAGGACCTTTTGTCCCACGCTTCCCATGCTACCAATCCCCACCTGACCCCTGGTTGATGAATGACTCTTTGGGCTACAAATGTGCTGAAGTATCTCCTTACCAAAAAAAGCAACTGCACGAAATGCCCCTCCAAGGAGCGCCTGCCCACCCCAAATGTCAACAGCCAATTCAGTGAAAGGCTACATGGTGTCTTCTGTCAGCTCTCAAGTTTGATAGACCAGGTGTTAGTACCCACAGCACTCCACCTGCCCTCTTTAAAGTCACCATGACTTGCACACAGCGCATCCAGAGCTCCGTTTGCAAACCTCATCCCTCCTACATTAGCAAGGTTTTGACATAACTAGTGGATGCTCTTGGCCCCCTCCCCGCTTTGGGAACTGTGCCCTCCACTCCAGCTAGGCTCCTCTCAGCCACCCCGGCTCCTCTGGCAATGAATTATCTCTGCAAACCATTGCATCATGTCTCCTTACATCTCATCCCTGCGTTGCCACTTATTAGTGGCAACCTCACACATGCGGTTACTTGGTCAAACAATGTGGCTATCCTCTCTCCTTGCTACCTTTCTTCTGCCCCCACCCCCTTTCTAAGACAAGATCTCATGTAGCCCAGGTTAGCCTTAAACTGGATATCTAGCTGAGGATGGCTTTGAACTGGCATTAGAGGCCTGCCCCACCATGTGGCTCTATGTGGTGTTGGGGGATCTAACTGAAAGCCTTGTGCATGCTAGGCAAACTCTCCACCAATCAAGCTGTAAATCTCTTACTGTCTCTTTCTTTCACACCCTCAACCGGAACATCAGCAGATCTAGTCCGTTTTACCTTTCAGATGTGTCTAGACTCTTCCTGCTTCTTGCTCCACTATTCTACATAGTCCATACCACCACCATCTCCTGGCTGCTCGCCCACAATCCTCTGCTGGTATTTCCACACGCCAGTGGACTTTCCAAAGATTCCATGTTTGGAATGTATACAGTTCTTCCAGTCAACAGAGCCACCCATGATCACACCCTTGGTGATTTCTCTGATGTCATCGCCCTTGCTCATGTCTGCCAGGCTCCTTTGCTGGAATGTACCTAGCAGCATGATTCTGTCACATGGGGCTCTGTTCTTCTTTCCTTGCTTTCCTGAATGTTCTGACCCCGGGCTCTGAACTCACTGGGCTCCTTCCTTATATTATGCATGTTTCTACATAAAGAGCAAAGCCCATGCCTTCCCCTTTACAGAAGGAATTTTTTCAATGCAGTCATCACCCCTGGATATATTATTATAAATCTGATACTTTGTCTCCTCCGACTAAGCTCAGGGGAATGGAGGGGCTTTGTTTCTGTTCACTACTGTATCTACACTTCCTAGTCTGATGTCTGGCATAGTAACTGCTCAGGAAATGTACTAATTGCAGAAGTGAGTTAGTGCACACTGGAGGTCCCACCCATGACCTGAGGCCAGAGATGTTTCCGCCACTCTTTGCCTTGCCTATCACCAATGATCTGTGAAATAGAGATAATGACTCTGCCTTCTTGTTTTCAAAACTGGTGAGCATGGGCTGCTAGGTAAAGATGCTTGCCCATGAGTCTGACAACCTGAGTTCATTCCCAGGACCTGCATGGTAGAAGGTGAGAACAGACTCCTACAGGTTCTCCTCTGACCTCCACATGCACATTATGGTACGCACTCGCGCGCGCACACACACACACACAAGCACACACAAATAAGTAAATCGGTGTGATTAAAAATTTAAAAGAAAAATGTAAATATTGATTACATAGAGCTTGGGCCTTCTTCTTCTTCCATTTCTGGATTCTCACATTAGATTTCTCTTTCTCTCCATCACAGAGGCAGAGACACACTTGTGGAACCACCCCTCTCTCTCCTTCATCAGTCTTTCTCATTCATTGTTCTGGTGATATGCCCAAAGAAATGAGCATTCTGGTGAGACCAGCTGGGGCTGGGATGGTCCTGGCTGTTTCTAATAACACTCTTAAATAAACCCGGGATGCACCTGACCTTGTAAAAACGTTGGGAGCAAAGGGGTCAGTGTTTCTCAGAACAAATCTCCTTTCCTATTTCATGTGATGATGAACTGTGGGATTGTGCATCCGGCAAGAAAGCCTGAAAAGAAGTCAGCCTTACCCCAGCAACCGCTCCCTCCGCGGAGCCTCTTCCCTTCCTAAGAAGTCATGCTCCTCCCACCTGACGAGCATTTGACTGAATAGGCAAGCACACAAATTCACCACTGCCATTAGTGGGTTAGACACTAAATGGACGTGTTTACGGGGCACTGAGATGGAAGATGGACGGAGCGCAGAGGCAGCTAAGAGGGAATTAGGCAGTAGCTGAGGTTAGACACTGGTGCAGCTGGGGAGAGTGGGGTTAAAGATTGCTGCTCAGGAGTGGACTGAATGCAGGTGTGACGTCAGGAGTATCTGGAGGGCAGGGCGAGCTCCAAGTGCAGATTTATTAGAGTTCCAGATTTGGAGTCCAAATAATTGGACACTTGGCTTCCCAGAAGACTTTAATTTTTCATCCTGTGCTTGCAACTGTGCACTTCTCTCTCTCTCTCTCTCTCTCTCTCTCTCTCTCTCTCTCTCTCTCTCTCTCTCTCTCACATGCAGAGTGAAACAATACAGTCAGGACAGAAGGACACTCCCCTGAGGGCACTGCCACCCTGACAGCCTTTGGTGGACACCTGCTCCTGTCTTTCTCTGTTCTAGCGGCTCACAGGCATGTCTCTCTGTTTTCCTCTGTTTCACACCTTCCAACAGAGAGAGGCATGTAAATACTGGCATCGTTCTTTTTCTCTCAACATCAAAATAAACAGGGGACCAGTGAGGGTGGGCTTTTCCTCCTTCCTGGAGGAATTCAAATGTCCAAACCTGGAAGCACCTTTATTTCACATCCTAAGGAAGAACAATGAACCCATTGACCAGGTAAGTAGACTGAGCTCCAGGTCCATCCAGCTGCAGTGGGATACATTAGAAGGAATCAGAATTAGTCAACATGGCTGCAGACCGGTGTAGAAACCAGGGAAAGTCCCAGTTGGTTTTGTTTTTTTTTTTTTTTGTTTTTGTTTTTGTTTTTTTGAGACAGGGTTTCTCTGTGTAGCCCTAGCTGTCCTGGAACTCACTTTGTAGACCAGGCTGGCCTCAAACTCAGAATTCTGCCTGCCTCTGCCTCCCGAGTGCTGGGATTAAAGGTGTGCGCCACCATGCCCGGCTGAAGTTTCTACGTTGCTACTATCATAAACCACCTCAAAAAAAAAAAACAAATTCAGGAAGGCAGGTTTGTTTTGGTTTGTGGTTTCAGGAGGATCAGGCCTGTCATAATGGGAAAGAGGTATGGCAGGGCTGTGGCACCAGGAATATGTGACTGAGATGCCTCACATCTTGGTGGACCAGGAAGCAGAAGCAGAAGTGGGTGTGGCCCACTTTGCTTCTTGGGGAAACTCTTAGTCTCCCCAAGCATCGACACCAGCTGGGGACTAGTGACACATGAGCCTGGGAAGTACAGCGTATATATTAAACCATAACAGTCATTTCTAAATTGCTGCCAGATCAGACTGCTGCGCTGCCCCGTGGGAGAGAGGGGCAGAGTGACCACTGGAGGTTTGAAATGAGAACAAGGGCTCACAATTGGCTTATACTGCAGTGTGATGCAGTGTAAGACTGTTTGACCACATCTTCCAGAAAGAACCAGAGGGCTAAATGGGGGATGGCGGGTAATGTTTCATGTGTCACTGAGTTTAAAACTTAAAAACCAGGAAAATATTTACCAGAGGAGGGGTAGTAAGAATGAGACAAGGTCACCCCCACATTTATAACTCTCTAAGAGAATTCTTTTTTTTTTTTTTTTTTTTTGAGACAGGGTTTCTCTGTGTAGCCCTGGCTGTCCTAGAACTCACTCTGTAGACCAGGCTGGCCTCCAACTCAGAAATTCATCTGCCTCTGCCTCCCAAGTGCTAGGATTAAAGGCGTGCGCCATTACTGCCCAGCTTGAGAATTCTTATTTTTTATTCGTATGTGTGTGTGTGTGTGTGTGTGTGTGTGTGTGCGCGCGCGCGTGCACATGTGCATGTGCTCATGTGCTCCCGCACACACAGGTCCCCACAGGGGTCAGAAGAGGGTGTCAGATCCCTAGAGCTGGAGTGACAGGTGGCTGTGAGCTTCCCCACCGGGCACTGGGAACTGAACTCAGGTCCTCTGCAAGAGCAGCAAGTGTTCTTAACTGCTGAGCCATCTCTCCAGGCCCTCCCTCTATAGTCAGACTCAGATCAGAACTCTTGTAGGAGTGCGAATTCATGCAGAACCTGTAAAAATGACAAATTCGCAAAATGAGTCCAGAGCCTTAAAAATATCCAAAGTTTTTTTTACTGTCTGGAGTCGAATCCTAAGAAAATCGCTTCAAACACAGAAAACGAGGTTTTGCTGTAGTGGTGTTATTCATAGTAGAGAGAAATGGGAATATCCCATCTGCCCATTTGTAGGGAGGAGTGAGAGGCAGACAGAGGGATCTTCCTCGGGAACCATCTGGCAGCATGCCTGTGAGGAACGGTGTGGGGAGGCACTTTATAAGGCTGGAAAACAGTCGCACTAAGATTTATGTACACTGTGAATGTCATAGCTGTAGTGAGCAGCGACAATTTAGAATCTTGGGTACCCAAGCCTTTCAACAATTGGCACCAAAGAGTGAAGACTATGTTTCTTTCTTTTTTAATCTTCTTCTGCATTTAATTTTTTTTTTTTAGTATTTTATTTTATGTGTCTGGGTGTTTTGTCTGTCTGTCTGCCTTTTGAACCATGCCTGGTGTCTTCAGAGGCAGGAGCACAGTATTGGGCCCCCTAGAACTCAAGTTATAGATGATTATGAGCCACCATGTGGGTGCTAGGAGCTGAACCTGTGTCCTCTGGAAGACCAGCCAGTGCTCTTAACCACTGAGCCATCTCTACTGCCCTCTTCTGTGTTTTTAAAGACTTTGATAATGAAATATTTCACTTTTCTTTTTCTTTTTATTTTTTTAAAGATTTGTTTATTTATTATATGTAAGTACACTGTAGCTGTCTTCAGACACTCCAGAAGAGGGCATCAGATTTCGTTACGGATGGTTGTGAGCCACCATGTGGTTGCTGGGATTTGAACTGGGGACCTTCAGAAGAGCAGTCGGCGCTCTTAACCACTGAGCCATCTTGCCAGCCCATATTTCACTTTTCTAATGGAAACAATTGTAGACCTTTAAAGTAGAGACACCCATAGAAAGTTGTTGCATTAGTATCGAAATGAATTTTTTCCAAATTTCTCCTTACCACGAAAACGTCTGTGGGTGTTCAGATTCAGCCACTGGGAGCATATTAACACACCTTTGCTCTCTCCAAATGCTCACGTTGTCTTAGCTTTCAACTGCAAGCAACGGACGCTGTCTAGCAGCGCAGAAACAGCTGTGGTCTACGCAGCTAAATATAGACTGCCGCTTACACAGGAAGACCCCGAGGAACTTAAGATAAAATCTTCCACTGGATGACCCGATTCACCTACAACTCTGAGTGCGCATGTCATACAGTCCTGGGTAGTCTCATGAAAGGTCTCAACGCCTGTGTTCCAGCCCAGCAGCCTGCAGGATGCATCTAGGGAAGGACTACAGAGTGAAATCCTAAGAGGGCTGGGCAGGGGTAGAGGATAGAGGATGAGGGTGGGGGTGGGGTGGGGGTGGGGAGTGGTGGAATTTGATAAGAAACCACTCCCTTCAGGTCTGTGGAAATACTCCAAAACCTGCGTGGTGAGGACAGCAAGGCCAAATGACAACTGCTCAGAAGTCCCTACTCAGCAGTCCCTGGAGAAAGGACACACTTGAGTCAGGATGGAACCAGTGTCTTAACAGTAGGGAGGTTCTTTCTGTCAGGGTCTGGCTAGGTGAGTGAGAGGCAGGAAGTCTCCAAGACACTGCCTGAGTCCCTGCTCTGGGCTCCTGAAGAATGGCAAAGTCTCCCTGGAGCCTGGCATGAGGCAGCTCCAGAGGACCCACTATGGCTCAACACTTTCAATCCTGAGCTTTAACTAGCAGTTATGGCTGTTCTCCTCAGGAGACTGCCAGGGGCTGAGGGTGTTGCTCAGTTGGTAGGTGGTTTGCCCAGGATCCATGAAACCCTGGGTTCAAGCCCCTGTATGAACAAACCATGGACAGTGATGCACAACTCTGACCCCAACGCTCAGGAGGTGGAGACAGGAGGATCAGAAGTTCAAAGCCATCCTCAGCTACTTGTAAAGTTGGAAGCCAGCCTTGGATCCATGAAACTCTGTCTCAAAAGGCATGCAAAAGAAAGGAGGTTGTTTAAAAAGAGCTAGCTGATGACTGCATCAGGGAGTAAATGGGAGGGGGTCTTTCTCAAGAGCACTCCCATGTTTTCAGAGACAGCTCTGGTTTGACAGTCTCCAAGGGACTTCCTGGAAGGTTCTGGATCTTTGATCCATCTGACTTTTTCTGCCTTTATTTGTTTGGCCAATCAGAGATGGGTTGTTGTTGTTGTTGAGGAGGGGTGGGGAGGGAGAGGAGGAAGAGGAAGAGGAGGCAGTATGCAGTGCTTTGAATGAGAAATAGCCCCCACTGGCTCAGATACTTGAACACTCTGTCCTTATTTGGTGGTGCTGTTTGGGAAGGTGTAGGAGGTGTGGCCTAGCTGAAGGAAGTGGTCACAGGCTTTAAGAGCATAAAGTCCCAAACCACTTCCAGTTTGTTCAACCTGCTTCCTTGTTGACCTCAAAGATGTGAGCTCTCAGCTTCCTACTCCTGTTGCCTTGTCTGCTACTGCTGCTGTGCCTTCCTGCTGTGGAGGACTCTGATCCTTCCGAGAGCCATAAGCCCAAATAAACTCTTCCTTCTATATGTTGCCTTGGTGTTTTCTCATAACAGAGAAGTAACGGATGCATTCCTGGGCTCATATGTATCCCTGACTGACAAAGAACTTGCTATATAACCCATCTGCCTCTGCCTCCCACATCCCAAGGGAACTAATGTTTTCTAGGGAAACATTTCAGAGGGCAATAAACCCTGGTATACTTCTAAGGATTCCGATAACTTTAATAATTGCCAGCACATAGCTGATCGCCTTCTCCTTCCCCACGAATTATTCACAACAAATACTACATAGTTCCATCCTTTACAAATTCACATGCATACCCATACACACACACAATAAATAAATAAGTAAATAAATACATACATACATAAATGTAACTAAAAAATATATAAACCTGCCAGATATGATAATGTACACCTTTAATCTTAGCATTTGAGAGGCAGAGACAGGTGGAGCTCTGTGCCCAAGGCTAGCCTGACTTACATAGGGAGTTCCAGGAGTACAGAGGGAGTTCCAGGAGTTACATAGGAGTATACACACAAATATATGATAACATCTTTGAGGACAAAGTGGAACTGGGAATGGGAATTGAATCTAGGGTCTCATACAAGCTACAGAAGTGTCCTACACTGAGCTACATCCCTAGCCTTAAAGTCATTTGTTTGTTTGTATGTTTGTTTGTGACAGAGTTTCTCTGTGTGGCCCTGGCTGTCCTGGAACTCATTTTGCAGAGTTCAGGTTGGCCTACAATTCACAGAGATCCACCTGCTTCTGCCTGCCAAGTGCTGGGATTAAAGGCGTGCACACCACCACCTATCTCACCTTATACTCTGTAACAAGCATCACAAGTCTACCATGCTTTTTAAAAGATTTTTTTAAGTGTATGAGTGTTTTGCCTGCATGTATATACATGTACCATATGTGTGCCCAGCACCTGCCAAGGTCAGAACATCCTTTGGAATTGGAATTATGGATGATTCTATCTGAGACTGCCTGTGGGTTCTGGGAACTGATTCCTGCTTCTCTGAAAGAACAGCAAATGTACTTAACCACTGAGCTGCCTCTCCAATCTAAGACGACCATATTTAAACAAAACAGAATCAGTTCTTTTAAAAATCTATACATATCCAGGCAGGGTCTACCATTTCCTGGTGTCTTATAAATGTTCACATGGATTCACTTGAAGTAGCATTCTATAAATTTCTTACAATGGTGATTGGATGACAGGCCTTAAGACACAGAGATGAGCTGGACGGTGGTAGCGCACAACTTTAATCCCAGCACTTGGGAGGCAGAGGCGAGTGGAACTCTGAGTTTGAGGCCAGCCTGGTCCATAGAGCAAGTTCTACGATAGCCAAGGCTACACAAAAAGGAACTCCGACTCAAAAAAGCCCCCTCCTCATAAAAACCCTTGAAAACAAAGGGACAAATTCTGAAACTGTGAAATGTAAATTTAGGGCTGGTGACAGTGTAACTGTCCCAACAGGTGCCTGATATTGAAGCCAAGCACTCACCCATGGATACTTATTGGATGTCTCCTACAGTCCAGACTTGGGACAATGGCTCATCCACCTGCCTTTTGAACCAACTTGCATATACCTAAGTGTATCACCCTCTCTCTCCTCCAACTCCCTTCTGGATGGCTTCTCGTGGGAAGCTAACCTCATGTGTGGAGCCTGTAAACAAGAGCCACTCTTTACCTTATTTGGCATCTGTGGTGACGTCATTAAAATCCCTTTGACTCTGGCTTCCTCTCCCCAGCACTGCAGGCTGGGCACCTCTGTGTACTCACTAGCCGTGTTTAGGATGATTTTCAGAACACAGCCTCTGGGCACTGAAGCTGTTTTGCTTTGGGAATATTTATACTTTCCCTTGGGTAACTAGAGCCAAGCCAAGGTGAATCGGAGATTAGAAAAAGCCCAGCTCCTTGGCGGTAAACGCTGAGGTGTTTGGGCCCCACAGCTCCTCAGGGGTGGCACTGTCTCAGAGAGGAAACCTGCTTCTCCTCCTTCCTTATTCTGTTTCTCCGTCCTGCAGATCTGTTGCCCCAAATTTTCAAAGCTGAAATCATAGGTTCAGGTCTTGCTCTGCCAGCCTGGAGTTAACTGGAGAGCTCAGGTTGGCCTTCAACTCACACTGTGTAGCTCAGGTTGGCCTTCAACTCACACTGTGTAGCTCAGGCTGGCCTTCAACTCACACTTTGTAGCTCAGGCTGGTCTTCAACTCACACTGTGTAGCTCAGGCTGGCCTTCAACTCACACTGTGTAGCTCAGGCTGGCCTTCAACTCACACTGTGTAGCTCAAGCTGGCCTTCAACTCACACTGTGTAGCTCAGGCTGGCCTTCAACTCACACTGTGTAGCTCAGGCTGGGCTTGGATTTGTGATAACCCTCTTCCTTCTGCTTGCTGGGTGCTGTGATCTGAGGCTCGGCTGTGGCCTGAGCTGTTCTTGGCAGAACTCGAAATACAATCTCTCTAGTGACCACCCACACTCTTACACTGTCTTTTAACTTTTAATCCCCTAAACCTGACGCTAAACTTCAAAACAACTTCCAATCTGAACATCCACACTTGCACTTAACGAATCTCAAGGGTTTTTAATTCACTTTACAAAAGAATTCACAACGGGGTTCTTCACACAGAGAGCCCCACTCAAACGTTTAAAATAAAATTACGAGATTTTTACAATAATAATAATAAAAAAAAGACCTAAAGCAAATTTCCAGAAATAACATATCCCACATACAGCAGTAGCCGGAGTACCAACCCAATAATTGAGACTTTCAAATCCCTCCTTGTGAAAGTGGCTTTCTCCTGAGGCCCCCTGGTAAGTCTCTGACTCTTTTTTCCTCAGCCCCCTCGGTCATACCCTGAAGGGAGTTGCCATGGTGACCGTGGGACTGTGACCTCAAGAGTAGCTGGGGCTCAGAAGAAAGGATTTCCCCAGTGTAGTTGAGAAGCCGGAGCTGAAAAACAGAACCTTAGGTATTCTCCTTTCCCAGTAACAGACAGATGTTTTCCACTGGGGAGACTGGGAAAAGGAGCTCGAGTGCTTTCTGAACGCCCTGGACGTGACTGGGCTCACCCTACCACCCAAGCACAAAGAGGCTAACTAACAACATGGGTTCAGACAATGTGTGCACCAAAGAGAAATCAACCCCGGGAAGGCGGGCTGCCACTGAATGACTCTAATTAATTTATTATGAGAGGCCATGGGAATAAGGGAAGGGTCACTCCATATGTAAATGACTCTGTCTTTAATCCCAGGATCTGAACCCATTTAACCAAGGAAATGAAAGCCATGTCACTTTTGTTTAATTAGCTCAACTGAGGGACAAACAGGCTTGAGTGCAGGCAGGGCCTCACTCCTTCCTCACCTCTTTAACACAAGGACCGCATGAACTCTGTCCCCATCCTTTCTCCTTACGTTATTAATATTTGTAATGGCAGATGTAGCACATGCTCATTATAACCAGTCAAAGAATACGGCATGTTTAAATCTCTGTGGGTGTGCGCGCGAAGGTGTGTGTGTGTGTGTCACTGTGCACATGTGGAGACAGTCTAGGGTACAGATGTGCACTACTGTGTCTGATTTTACATGGAGACTGGGATTCCAAATCAAGGGTTTTGCACACCGAACTGTCTCCCCAGCCCAATACAGGGGTTTTGGTTGGTTGGTTTTTTTTGTTTAGAGACAAGAGTCTCACTATGTAGCCCTGGCTGGCATGGAACTCCCTATGCAGATCAGGCTGTCCTGGAACACACAGACATCTTCCTGCTTTGTCACATGAGTGCTGGCATGAAAGTTTTATGCCACCAGGTCCAGCAAAGGTTTGGTTTTTTTTTTTTTTTTTTTTTTTTTTGGTTGTGTGGTGTTTTTTTTTAATATCTTTTTAAGTGTGTGTGGTGCACCCCAGCATGAACGTGAACACTGAGAACAATCCGTAGAAGCTAGTTTTCCCTTCCAGCAACGTGGACTCTAGGGTTTAAACGCAGGTTGTCAGTCTCAGCAGCAAACGCCCCTACCCACGCAGCAAGCATGGCCACCTAAGCAGCCATCTCACCAACTCCCAAGCAGGGCTTTTCAAGTTTTTATCTCCCATTGCACCAATCCAAGTCTTCAGCCGTCTAGAACGTTGTTGTGTTATGTTTTGTTATGTTATACATATTATATTATGTTAAAATAGGATTATACTCTAAAACAAGGCATGGTGGCACATACCAGAGGCAGGTGGATCTCCAAGTTCGAGGCCAGCCTGGACTGCAGTACAAGTTCTAAGACAGCCAGAGCTATACAGAGAAACTTTGTCTTAAAAAGAAAGGAAGAAAGAAAGAAAGGAGGAAGAAAGAGAGAAAGAGAAAAGAAAAGAGAAAGAAAGAGAATCGTATACTTTGTAGCTGAAGCTGAAGACAGCAATCCTTCTGCCTCAGTCTGCCTTCTCAATCTTACTTTGAGGTCACTTACTAGTACCTAGCCTCCCCCTATATAAGTCTGTCCCTCCCTCTCAAATGCTGTAGCACACTGCCTTTGTCCCCTGCCTTTTGCTTTTGCTACACGACATCATGCCACACTTTTGCGGGGATTCCACCAGGTCAGCACAACCCTGACTTCAGTGCCTCCATAGCTGCCTATGGTGTGTGCATATATGTTATATAATTCACCCAACCGCCTCTTCTCTTTTATGTTAGTGCACCCTTGTGACAGTTTTCTAGCAGGGGTCTGAGGACACTTGTGATTCCCTCATGACAGCATGCTCCAGCAATGTCAGAGACTACACGCTTAGCTGAATGACTTCCGAGAAATGCCGGTGCCAAAGGCCCCCTTCAAAGTTGGTGCTTTCAGTGGTTGCTTTAACAGAGATGCTAACACTCCCCATTCACTAAACAATGCACACAGCCTGTCTTGATGCAGGGAAGAGCTCTTCAACAAACAGTGTTGTGTGTGCATATTTACACATATGATAACTGCATATTGAGGTCAATTATTCTTATAGTACATCAACAAATGTCATGTTTTGGGGATAAAGATGTGGTCTCAGTCCTGGAGTCATGGCTCAGTGGCTAAGAGGCACTTGCTGTACCTGAAAGGACCCAGGTTTGGTTCCCAGCATCCACCCACATTGAATGACCCACAACCACCTGCCACCCCAGCTCCAGGGGATCTGCCTCCACAGGCATGGATACGCACACGCACATATTCACACAGTAAACACACACACACATAATTTTAAGAATAAACATAATCTGCTTTTTAAAGAGTGTTGATTTGATATTAGTTGTCACCTTGAGACTGCTTTCCCAGAAATAGTAGCATTCCACATCTGCATTAGCTGTGTATTAAGAGTCCTGTTTACTCGCTGGCTGCTCAACACCGGGTGTTATCTGTCTCCTCTCTTTAATTTTTCCCTATCTGATAAGTGAGAATAGTGTTAATTGTTGTTTTCTTTTCCGTTTCCCTGGTTGCGTGCCTCTCACGCGCTTATTGGCCACTCGTATTCAGTCATCTGTAAAATGTTTTTCCATGTCTCTGTCTGTTTCTTAAAAGCTTTCTCTTCGCAGTTTATATATTAGGGACACGCTGCCTTGTCTGTCAGACAGATTGTTGTTAGTCCTCTGTCTTCGGGAGGCTTGCTCATTTTTGTCCCTCCCCTGTCAGCGTGACTGGTGGATGTCAGTTTTGACTATTCTTTTTTTTCCAACTGAATGGGCAAAGATGTCCAGCTGGGAAAGGCAGGTGGGTCACAGAGGAACAGGGCAGAGGCTCAGATGACAAGAGCATTGGGTTTGTGCTGGGAGATCAGACCGTTGAGCATCAGCGTGGGCAGCAGACAGCATCTCTCCAACCTCCCTCTCCTTCAGAGAAGTTTCTAGCCCAAGATCTAATCCCTTAACCCGTTTATGTGTGCCATACATCCCCATAATATTTTATGTTATTATTTTGAAGTATGTTTGTGTGTCTGTGTATGGGTGGAGGGGCCCACAAAGGCCAGAAGACGGCGTTGCCTCCTTTAGAGCTGGAGATACAAGCAGTTGTTCCTTGCCTGATGTGGGTGTGAGGAACCCAACTCGGGTCCTCTACAAGAGAACACTCTCAGCCCTGGGCCATCTCTCTAGCCCCCATATTTTTACTTTTATTTCTATTCTTATTTATTTATTTATTGCCCTGGCTGTCCTGGAACTCACTTTGTAGATCAGGCTGGCCTCAAACTCACAGAGATTCGCCTGCCTCTGCCTCCTGAGTGCTAGAATTAAAAGCATCCTCCATCACCACCAGGCTTTTTATTTTTACAGCACATTTCTTATTAGTGTAAATGTTTGTACTACTACGATAGACATTGTAGGGGTGACAGGATCATAACCAACACTGCCCGACCTTATAGTGATTAGAACATAAGAACACACCAAGACAGAGACGGTAGCACAGGAGGGTGATTGCACTTAAGTAGAATCCAGTGTTCTGGGTGCCCAGGGCTAGGTGTGTAAAATCCAGGGGACGGTCACAGATGATGTGACAATGTGGATCTTGGAATTTGGATAGAAAGTAAGACAAAAGAAAAAAAAATAACTTAGGGACAGCAGAGGGGAAGAGCAGGACATGGAACAGCAGATAAAATGACCAGAGCAGAGAGGCTTTCTGCTGGAACAAGGAGCAAGGCCAAGCTGACAGCACCTGGCTTCTAGAACAAAACTTCCCCGTCCTGTACAGATGTGCAGTCTGCTTCCCAGATGCAGCCTGCTGCGGCCTAGGACCCTCTGTTAGTTACACACTCTAAAAACAATGTTATGTATCTTTCTCACTGCACTGTGAGCCTCTGGGTCAGGAATGTGGTTGGAAGAATGGTGTACCTCCAGCCCCCTCCATCCCTGGTCGTGTCCCCGAGAGTCCTCAAAATCACGAGACAAAGGGGAATTGGGTTTGCAAAGAGGAAGTGATGGCTGCTGAGCCCAGAGTCACCAGCACGTGGGTCCTGAAAAGGTGTGCGGGAGGGTCAGAGGGAAGTGTGGCTATGGAGGAAGACCCAAGTGGTGTACATGAGAAGAGTCTGGCTTGCCCTTACGGGATTTGGAAGTGGAAAGAAAGGGAGGCCACGAGCCAAGGGATGCTAGAGCTTGAAATGACAAAGAAATTGATTGTCCCTTAGAACGTATAGCGGGCCTGTCAACATCCTGATCTTAGCCCAGTGAGAGAGAACCCTTCCTCACCTCTCACCTACAAAGCCATTACGGTAATACATGACTGTTGTTCAAGCCACAAAGTTGGAAGTAATTTGTTTTTGAGGTGCTTGGTGGTCGGAATCTAGGTTGTTCTGCACGCGTGGTAGGCAAGTGCTCTACCTCTGAGCTACCTCCCCAGTCTTGAAGGCCAGATTCTTATTTACAGGAGCAGTTAGACAGTGACTTTGGAGGGACTTCTATGTCTCTGTCTCAGATGTATTCACAGCCGCATGAAACCTGATTCTAGCTATGGAAGTGCTCGACCCATGCTTCCTTAACGAAATTAGGAAATGACGTAGGCTCAACAGCCCTGCTAACAAACAAAAGAAAGTCTAGCATTAGCCTGTACTGGCAGCCCGGTGTTCCAAGGGCCTTTGTTCTTCACAGCCTCTGCTCTCGCTATATAAATAAAGCCAGAGGACAAGGCTTCCTTCTGTGTTCCAAGCAATTTGCTTATGCGAGTGGGATTCCTGGGTCAAGAATGATGCGAGGTGTTTTTATGGTCCTTCACCCACTTAGCCATCGTATTCTTCAGAGTCTGAGCCCGTGAGCTCATTTGTGATTCATGCAAGCTCGTGTCTCACTTTCTGACGAGTTCGGGCCCATGCGGGTTAGGGGGTGGATCAGAGAGCCTCATGCACAGCCCGTCCCTGAGCCCTGAACTTGTCCCTGCTCCATATAAACTCTAAAGTTCTAACCCCTCAGACTTGAGGGAGGCGTCCAGCTTCCCTCAAGGAGCAAAGGTCCGGGTCACCATGCTGGTGGGGCAGGACGGACTTCGTGGTCACAAGGAAGGTTCCTTAGGGACAATACTGATGCAAGAGGGAGCAACCTGACACGCCCCTAGCAACCTGACACACCCCTAGTTAATTTTATCAGGGACTGCATCGAGAGCTTTTTTTTTTTTTTTAAGAATTGCAAGAGACGGTCCAGTCTGCCTGTGTTGAGGAAGCTGGTAATTTTCCAGTGCTCCTGAATAGTTAGCCTGGGAATTGCTGTGACTGACCCAGAGGGAGAAGCTGGTTTATTTAAAGACCTGACTTTATTTTTTTTCCTTCCTTCCCTTTGCAGTTTTAGCTTTCTTTTTTGTTTCTCTCTGTTTTAGTTGGAGTTTGGGTTTCTTGTTTGTTTGGGGCTTTTGTTTTTAATGAGTCCCTTGTTGACTGGGCTAATAAGAACATTCCAGAAGTGAGGATAAGATGGCTAATTTCTTTCCACCTGCTTCTAATCTATAGAGAACAAACCAACCCAAGGCTTTACCCTCCCTGAGGGCTTCTCAGTTTCAGGGAAAACGAAACAGCCCCGTGACAACTTGGCTCCCCTGTCTGTCTCTCAGGAGCCTCGAAGTGCAGATGTTGGGAGACACTGCTCAAAACAGTGGATAGGTGGGTCTGCGGGAGTGGGGGTAACAGGCTCTTAAAAGGTCTGGAAGCAAAGGCTTCAGGGAGACTGGGCATCACTGTGCCAGGCTCTATCATGAATGACGTCTAATGAACTGCCCCTGGCCTTTTTCCTTTCTTCTTTCTTTCTTTCCTTCCTTCCTTCCTTCCTTCCTTCCTTCCTTCCTTCCTTCCTTCCTTCCTCCCTTCCTTCCTTCCTTCCTCCTTTCCTCCCTTCCTTCCTTTGGTTTCTACTCTGCCTCAGCTTGACATGATAAAATAGGGCTGATGAAACTGAGCTCTGTGGACAGAAGACCGCCCCTGAACAGTCTGGGACTCGGGCATGTCTGTTAACCACCAGGCTCTGCTAGTGAGCATCCGATCAGGAGAATTCTGGAATTCAGAAATCTTTACCAGTTCTTGCTACTAACCTCAAACTTCCCTTGTGAGTTGGGACCTTTGGTTCTAGGGGTTCAAGTTTTCCCTCTGGGAAATGCCCAAAACAGTCCCCGTTCCCCAGGGAGTGAGTACGGGGTGTGTCAAAGGAAGACAGAAGAGCCAATATTATAAATCACCCCTCAAGTGGCTGCCTAAACAGAGCCAGTCAGACCCCGGACAGCTCCCTTTCCCTGCCCTCCACACACACCCTGACAGCGTCCCACAGCGTCCCACAGGCCTCCTGCCTCCCTGTGAGGCCTCAGGCGACTTCACAGCCCGTGAATTTCCTTTGGCACTTTGAGGCTTCCTCCCACCCCCACCCCAGAGGATGCATGAGACCGCAGCAGGAAATGAAGAACATATTTTTAAATCAGAGGGGAAGCGATGTCTTTGTGTCAGATAAGTGGCCTGGATCCAGGGCTGAGAGACTGTGGTGCATCTCTCCTTGCAGACAGCAGGTGCTCTTCGAGATGTGGTTGTGGCAACAAAATAAATGATGGATAATTGCTTTTGTGACAACTTGCCAATTAAATTAGACTCAGCAGAATAACATAATGACAATTTGTTATGCTCCGGTGGGCACTAACATACCAATCATAATTAAATGCTATGACTGAAATAGAATACGGCTCAACGCAGGAATATATAACCCCAATTCCCTCTCCGTGAAACATTATAGGTTGAGGCTTGATTTTAATTTCGGGAAGATAATGGCATTAGTGCATATCTGAGTGGGTTTGTGGAGAGGCCTGTGGTGAGAGGAGATGGGCCCTAGTGAAGGCTGGCCCAGGGGAACACCCTGGGGGGCTGATCTGCAAGGTAGTGAGGAAGTGTGGGGAGTCTGTGGGCAAAAACAATGTTTCCTGGCTGTGTCTGGTCTTGCCTACAGAGCTTGGGAGGCATGGGAGAAAGCTGTTGCCAACAGCCTCTGAAGTAACTGGGCCTACACTGTAGAGTCCCAAAGCCCTCCATCTAGTTGTTCTATGGGTGTTTGTTCTCACACCTTGTTGTTGTTTTTTTTTTTAAGTCACTCTACCTCCACCAAGCTTGGGAAGCAAGGAAGAAGGGGTGGGAAGAATGTAAGACCTGGAGGGAGGGAGAGATGCTGAGAAGCCTGGCTGTTGTTCACGTGAACTCACAGCAGCACAAGGTCAAACCAGTTACATTCCAGCCTGGATCTAGAAGGGGCTCGCAAGGCCACACCCGACACAGAGGACCTATTTATTGGTTGCTGACTGCTGTTGGGCAAGGGAGAGTCATTTTTCTTTGAGAATGCCCTAGACTTATGCAAACATGGCCAGCATGATTGACATTTACACCAGCACAGATCCTGCATCCAAGGCTCAGGGGATATCTCAGAAGAGGAGTCGAAAAGGATGTAAGAGCTATAGACTCAGGACGTCTGCTGTGAGACTGTGCCTTCTAGCTATGTCAGAAAAGCTATGTCCGTGAAATCTCAGCAACATGGCTGCCTAAACATGGTCTAAAGGATTCCAACAACAGTTGACAGCCCATGGGTAGATGGGGGAACTCTCACGGGGCCATACCCCTAGATGCTACAAGCAATTAACAACTTTGAGAAAAGGAGAAATAGTTTTCCCCAGGAATGAACCCTGGGATCAATTATCTAATACCCAGCGATCAGCTCTAGGAACATATACATGCAGACAACACTGTATAGATCCAGTGGGTTATAGCTATGCGTTTACTCATTTATATTTAACATCATTAGCTAAAGAAGAGGAGGCCATGGATTGGCCGAGATTGGTCAGATGTGGAAGGGTAGGAGGGAGAAGAATGGAGGGAGAAAGGACCTAATTATATTTAAGATTTTAAAAATGCAGAAAGGAGGAGACTGGAGAGGTGGCTCAGGAAGTTGGCGCTCTAGCAGAGAGAACCTGGGTTCTGTTTCCAGCACCTACACAGCAGTTCATGACTTCTGTCATTCCAGTCCCAGGGGATCGAATGCCTTCTCCTGGCCTCCCAAGATACCAGGTATACATGTGGTGCACACATATTCTTGTAGGTAAAACACTCATGCATACACACACACATACACACACACACACACATGCGCGCGCGCGCGCGCATTTTGGAGTTTGTTTTTTCAAGACAGGGTTTCTCTGTGAAGCCCTGGCTGTTCTGGAACTCACTTCTGTAGACCAGGCTGGCCTCGAACTCAAAGATTCAGCTGCCTCTGGTTCCTCTGATTCATCTGCTGGGATTGAAGGCGTGTGCCGCCACGGCCCAGTTCCATTTCTTCTGTGCCTTACACTTCCGGGACGCAATCATTAGTGCTTTTCTCTTCTCCTACTAGATCGTAGCAGCTCTGTGCACACGATAGCTGTTCACCCTTTTATCTGAGCTTTGTATTGATTTTTTGTGGGTACCACACTCATGCACCCCAATCCGCTCATCTCCCCATCCCTTCCCATCTACCCACCATCCTTGCGACCTCCGCACGAAGAGAAAATAACAAGACAAAGCAAAGATAAAATATATATATCTCATGGTGGAAGCTGCAGTGTGTCCCACAGTCTACCCTTTTGTCCACACATTTTTACTTGCAAATGTTCATTACAATGAGTCACTGGTCTGGTTCAAGGCCTCTGGCTTCTGCTACACCATCAATACTGGGATTCTCCCCAGGACTCCTCTCAGATATCCTGTTGTTGCCCTGTGTCATGGAGATCCTGCAGCTTTAGATCTGCAGGACTGGTCCCTTGACAAGCTCTAGCAGTTCATACATGGTGGATGTTGGGGTGAGCCACCTCAAAGCCTGGATCTGGGCTGAGTGGTAGCTGAGTCGACCAGACTGCCAACTCTTCCCCAATCCACATCCCCAGGGCAAGCTCCCTAGCACTGCCCCAGCCAGCTCACCCAATGCCAGCATCTGGCAAGGAGCAGGGCCAGCTCTCTGGCTTTCATACCCTCGGGGGCCAGCTCACGTGCACCCAGGCCACCAGAGTCACCCCCTGCTCTGCTGTCCAGTCAAGGGGAAGGGCAGGGAGCCTGTTCTCCCAAGCACTACATCTGGTGAGGGGTTGGGAACAGCTGTCCAGCTCACATGACTCAGGGACCAGCTCTTCTGCCTGCCGCAAGTGACCAAGGAGGAGAGTGTGGCCTCTCTCCTGTGCCTGAGCCACTGCACAGCAGATGAGTGGCAGGGCCAGCTGTCCCACGCTCATGCCATCAGGGCCAGCTCTACTGTGCTGCCCAGGGAAGAAGCAGGGGCCACTCTCCCAGGGGTGGGGGCAGCTCTCCAGAATGCCACAGCCAGTGAGAGGGACCAAGCTCTGCACAGCCCTTGGACAGCAACATCATCTCAGGCCTCAGCCCTGACCAGGGATGCCACAGACATCAACAGAGCTCCGCTTGTGCATGGCCATGGACCCAGACATGGCCCTCATGGGCTGGGACTTCACCGTGGCCTCAGGTGGAAGGGGCGGGTACTCACATCAGGCTGTTCCTCTCCACACTGGAGTCTCCAGTTCCACCTCTCTTCAAAACACTCAAACCCTTCCGCTTCTCTTTCTCTCCCATCTCTTTACGACATACTCACGGCAGACCTCTGGGTATCTTCCCCTGCCAGCATTGCGTGTTATCCACCTTTTTGTGTGTTTGGGTGTTTGCCTGCATGGATGTCTGTGCGCCACGTGCAGTGCCCGTGGCAGCCAGAAGAGGACATCAGAACCCCCTGAAACTTGAGTTACAGACAATTGTGAACGGTCATGTGTGTGCTGAGAATCAAAAGCCCGCATTCTTAACCAGTGAGCAGCTGGTGTTCTTAGCCACTGAGCCGTCTTTCTAACTCCGAGTTACAAAAAAGCTTGACATGAGACCCAGAAGACCGTAGACTGACAGTTCTGGAGAGCAGGTTATATAAATAACAAGTGAACAACAACGACAAAAACTCTGTAATGTGGAAAATACCAACAAACCATGGCTAGTACTTCTGTAGTTGCAATTTTGTTTTCTTTTATTTTAGCATTTTTATTCAATTATTTTATTTATTTGTATTCCAAATGTGTAATTATATTTTTACATCTTTAATCCACTTGTAATTTGTTGAATTATGGTACTAGCTGGAAAGCCAAGCTTAAACCTTCCCTGAAATCCCCAGCGGAGTCCCAGCAGTCCTTACCCAATAACCCACCCTTACCTCACTAATGTGCAACATTATTCTGTCATACAGTCATATACTTAACATCCATCCACCCGAGGCTGTTTCTCTAGACGGTCTTCTGTACTCCCTGGCCTAACTGCCTACTTCTATACCTGAATCAGGATGTTTGGTGACTTACTACATGCTAGTTGCTTTGTTTTTGAGACAGTGTCTCCTGATGGCCCAGTAATTCAAGCTGGTCTTAGATTTACAGTGACTCTGCTGCCTGAACACTGACATTTTAGGTGTCCAGCTTTGGCTGTAATACACACAGTAGATAGCAAATAATATCACATCTTTATAGTTCAAGGTTTTTCTGGCAGTTCTCATACATTTACCTTCTAAATGGTTTTTATTAATGAGGTTGTAAGATTAGAAAAATAAATAAAAATCAGAAAAATTTAAACCTTCAAACTTAAAAACTTGGGACTGGGCGTGATGGTACACAGTGCCATCCCAACACTTGGGACTCTAGGCCAAGAAGACTGAGTCTGAGGCTAGCTTAGGCTACATAGCAAGACTCATCTATAGCAAGATAGATAGATAGATAGATAGATAGATAGATAGATAGATAGATGATAGATAGGTAGATAGATGGATGGATAGATAGATAGATAGATAGATAGATAGATAGATGATAGATAGGTAGATAGATGGATAGATAGATGATAGATAGGTAGATAGATGGATAGATAGATAGATAGATAGATAGATAGATAGATGATAGATAGGTAGATAGATGGATAGATAGATGATAGATAGGTAGATAGATGGATAGATAGATAGATAGATAGATAGATAGATAGATAGATAGGGGCCGGGTGTGGTGCCACAAAGCCTTGTCCCAGAACTCGGGAGACATATATGGAAGTATGTAGATCCCTCTGAGTTCAGTCAGCTCAGGCTACCTGGTGAGACCTTGTTACAAGATCAATAAGTAATAAAAACTGAGGATGGCGAATATAGCTCAGAGGCTGGCCCTTGCCTAACAAGTCATGTTTTTGATAAAACGAACAATAAAAGTTGCATCTGGATGGTTAGGAGAGCCTGAATTGTAAGCATTAACTCTGAGTGGATGGATGGGTTGAGATTGTTTGGGTGAACTGGGCATGATAGGGCACACCTCTAATCCCAGCACTCCAGAGGCGGGTGGCTGGCGGATCTCTGTGAGTTTGAGTTCAACTGGTCTACAGAGATTGTTCCAAGGCTAGACAGGTATGTATCCTGAGACCCTGTCTCAGAAAAAAAAAAGGGAAGAAGATGGCTTTTGTGGATGCCAACACCCTAGTACAGGACCACACTGGGGTCAGAACTGTTCTCGGGGAGCAGCTAGCTGTAGGGGAGACGCCAGCCCAGTACCCCAGTTCATCCTCCTCAGCCTGCTGTCTGCTCAACTCCCAGTTTGAATTCGTATTTGTCTCCAGCTCCGATTCCTAGTGGCCAAGAGCTGTTTCTCCGGCCTTCCAAGCACCTCCTATTCTCCCAAGATAGTGTATATGGTATTCATTTTGTAAGCTATTCATCTTTGCAGTGATGCCTGCCACTTCCAGACTCCTCACCTCATCCCCACTGTCCAGAGGGGCCATAATAGTGTATCTTTGATGCTGTAAAAATGCAGTTCCTATAGCTCAGATGCCTTCCTTTAGCTTAATTTCCATAACATAAAATCTTTCAGGAAATAACCACCGGTTGAGGCCATCTCAGTGTAAGTAAGTGGCAGCTTGACAGAAATGCTTGAGATTTTAGCAACAGTAACCAACCAATCAACAAACACACAACACATCAAGACACAAATACCCCCCTTTAGTGTCATTTGGGGCCACAGATGTTCACTAGGTGACCACGGCAGGACAGATGTGGCATTTGGTCTTCCCCCTTGCTGCCTTGACCTAGATCAGGCAGGCTTGGACCAGCTTTAGCTGGAGCTGTTGCTGCTTTGCACCCCTGGGCAGCTGCAGCAGCCCAAATGCTGTAGCTCCCACCCCTCCCTGTGCTCCTTGAGCACCCGAAGTCCTTCAGAGGAAACTGCTTGTTAACCCACCCCAGCGAGCCAATAACGGTTGCCTCTCTCTTCTGAGAGTCCAATGGCACCTCAGCTAATGCTGACCCCCCTCTGCTCAGGAGTGAAGCCTCTTAAGGTCTGGCCTTGCACTCAGGATCTTCCTGCCTCAGCTTCCCAGATGCTAGGATGACAGACAGCTTAATATTGTGCTTCTCTGCCGGCGATGGCGATTGAGGATCCTGGACTTGAGAACTTGTGATAGTTCCTCAGGGTCCAGTTTCTTTGGGAAAATGACATTATTTGTGTGCATGTGGATGTCAGAGGAGAACTCACTGGAGTGGGCTCTCTCCACCGTGTGGATCCTCGGAATCGAAGTCACGTCATCAAGCCTGAAGGTAAGCTCCCTTCTCAGCCTAGAGCCGGGCTTCTTAAACTGAATGTGTTGCAGGAAGTTTGGCAACAGGGAAAAGTCTTACCTACATTTCCCTCACACTTGTCTTCCATGCCAGGAGACCACCAAGTCTCTTCTTACTCTTTCTCCGTGGATGGAATTATATTTTAATTCCAGAGTTTAAAAGGTACTTTAAAATAAATAAAAGTGTGGTCTTGGTAGGTCTTGGCAAGTTCTATTGGCGCCATAGACGATGCTTTGGCATCCCACTGTAATCCGCTGGCAAGGACACTGCCAGTTTTGCATGGGCTCAGAACAGGAAAGTACTCCACAGCAGGCTGGAGCTGTGACACAGCCAGCCGTGCCTCAGACAGCATGACAGTCTGACAGTGTCACTACGGAGGTTCCATGATTCTAGAGCTGTCTGTGAAAAGGGTCCCAAGTGGAGCCTTCAGTGAGCCCAATACAAGGACACTACAGATGCCTGGGGCTCTAAACCAAGGCATGCCATCTGCAGGAAGAACCACATACCATCTGAGAAGCCACTACCAGAATGCAACTGGGCACCAGCAGAAACGAAGCTTCTGAGTGAGTCATGACAGATGGTTAGCTGGGCTGCCCATCATGGACTAAGCTCTGTTTGACCCACTGAGCCACATGGGCAGACTAACCCAGCCAAAATGGGCTGTCAGATGGGCAAAAGGCAGTCGGGGTCAGCACAAGGAGACTACATGAATAGTGACCCTGACTGCCACATCACACATCGGGGATGCCCCTGGCTTCATTTCACACTCATGTAACACCAGGGGGCTTTCTAGGAAGTTGATGGGGAAGGAAAGAAGCCATGCTAAGCCCATAGACGGACCATCATGTGTGAGCCAAGGCTGCTGACATTTTACTGAAGACAGACGAGAACATTCCTGGCTCCCAGATGGCTCATCTGGACCATTTCTTGTTGTCCCTATTCCCAGTGTTAATGAACAACATCCAAGATTGGAGAACTAGTACTAAACAGCCAGACTGTCAGGAAGGAGGAGGTGGGCCATCCTTCCTGACAAGCCGCTCAGGCTAGCAGAGATGCCAGCTGGGACAAGACGACCCCGGCACAGGCCATCGAGAAAGAACTATAATAAATACCAGTGGAGCCTTGCTGTCAGACGAATCATCAGCGGCTGTGGTTCTCCCACTAATCCAGGAAACAAAACCAATTACCCTTAGAGGTACCATCAAAGACGGTACACACTCACTCTGAGAAGAAGAAAGTCTGGGCCCCAGGAAGGGTGTGCTGTCATGGAGAGTGTCCATCTATCCTCTCTCCAAGGCATCCTTACTTAGACCTCCACTGTTGGGAATACGACCTGCTGATGGATCAAAGCATCATCCCTCACTTGAAACTGCTTTACCTAAACCATGTCTCTTCTTATGGGATGGAGCAGCCAGTTAATAGCTAGCTGATGTGTGGGTGGGAGGGAAGCAAAGGTCCAGCAGTCTTACCTTAGACAACTTGGAAGGGCCATCCAGGTTCCAGAGCTCCCTGTGGGGTCAGGTTTTGGCTGGGTTAGCACACTGTAGACAGCATTTCCTCCGCAGGGTCCCACCTTTCCAACCCCTCTTCCAAGTGTATCTCCTGACATCACTTCTACCTCATATCCTGTCTGTAGCTTTCCAGCTCAGAGCTTGTTTCTAAGGGAACTCAACTTCCAACAGCTCCCAAGCTTAGGCCACTGTGTTCAAAAGCCCAAAGGATGCTGACTTGGTGGAGGGACCCCTGCAGTTGCCCATCCATCTGTCAAACGGTAGAGCCTCACGTGTTATTCCTGGCCTGCCCCCTTCTAACCCTGCAGATCCCAGCAGCAGGAAAAGGCGACTTCTCCCACCTTCACTGAGAGTGATATTCATGTGCCCTTCTTCCTCCCTCAAAACCACACAACTGGGGAGAACTTTAGACAGATACAGGAAAGCCTTTGTAAACAAGGGCAAATCCAGGGACCTCTTCAAGGGAGTGTATCCAAGCTCGTCCTTCCGAAGCGAAGGGGATGGGCTACTAGCACTCATGAGGTCCACAGGGACTTCAGTGATGTGCAAGAATATTTTTAGCAAATGACAGAAAAATGGAGAAAACAGGTTGATTGATTGACAGACAACCCAATTTTTAATCTGGATATCTTTAATAAATGTTACGATGCAGGATTATCCATCTTATCACACCCGGATTTCTATCCTTCGCAAGGAGATAGCCTTGACTTTGGGGGCTGGAATAAACGGCTTCTTTATCAGAAACCTCCCTGTGAGTGCCACAGTGAGCAGCGCCAGTAAGTCCCCTCCTCCCGCAGCCAAGTCTCTTAATTATTACATTTTGTTGAGTGGGGGGGTGTTGTGGTGGGGGGGGGTGTGCGCATATGTGGGAGTTCACATGACAAGGCACACATGTAGCAGTCAATGGATAACTTGTGAGAGTCTGTTCCGTCCTTCCACCACGTAGGTCTGCAGGATCAAATCCAGGTTGCCAAGCTTGGCAGCAAGCGCCTCTGTCTACTAAGCCATCTTTCTGACCAGCTACAAACAAGAGATGTCACTTTGCCTAATCCTAACTTTGAAAACAAGCAAAATGCAAGTGCCAGCTTCACCCAGAGGCAATCATGCTGTCCCAAGAGGCTACAGTCACAATGACATGTCTCGAGTGTTGACAGAAGGTTAAGGTCTTAAACTTTTGAAAATATTTTTATTTTTCTGGTATGAGTGTTTTGCCTGCACGTATGCCTGTGAACCCCTTATGTGCCTGTTGCCTGCCAAGGCTAGAAAGAGGATGTCGAAGTTCCTGGAACTGGAGTCCCAGATGGTTGTGAGCCACCACATGGGTACTAGAGACTGAACCCCATCCATTGAGTCGTCTCTACAGCCCTTCTTCTCTAAAAAATAAACAAATGAATTTAAAAACTCTGTGTGCATGAGCGTGTACACACATGTATCTGAGTGCGTGTATACATGTGGATCTGTAAGTATGTGGAGGTCAAAGGACAGCCTTGGTAGAGGTTACCACCTTATCTAAGGCACAGTCCTTCTGCTTAGCTCTTGCATGCTCCAGGCTAGCGGATTCCAGAACTTCCAGGAATTTGCCCTTCTCCATCTCCTATCTCATCATGAGAGAACTTGAATGACAAGCTTTGTGAGAGTTCTAGGGGTCTGTGATTAAAAGCCTCATGCTGCTCTAAACAAACAAACAAACAAACAAACAAATGAAAGTGCTTCATGTGTGCCGTGAGCTCCTGATCTTCCTGCCTCCACATCCTAATGGCTAGGATGACAGTTATGTGCTACCGTGCCTATGCAGGGCTAGGAATCAGAGCCAGGATTTTCTGGATGCTGGGCAAGCACTCTGTCAACTGAGGTGGGCCCAAAATGCCAAGCTCTTTGTTTGTTTGTTTCGAGACAGGGTTTCTCTGTGTAGCCCTGGCTGTCCTGGAACTCTCTATGTAGACCAGGCTGGCCTCAAATTCACAGAGATCTGCCTGCCTCTACCTCTCTGCTGGTAATAAAGGTGTGCCAGCTAATGCTAGGTTCTTAATATCCAGGCTCTCTTGGTTCCTACAGCCCCTCAGAGCAGCAGCAGTGCTGGGCCATCCTTCTTGCAGGAGCAAAGCAAAGCATGCAGGAGCTAAATGGTCTCCCCCAGGTTACAAAATGTTGGAACCCCAGCCTTCCTCCTCCAGTGTAGTCTGTGTCCTTGAAGAGTGATGTGGTCCATGCCTGTAACCCCAGCACTGTTGGGACTGAGGCAGGAGGATCAATATGAATTTGAGGTCAGCATGGGCTGTAGCTTGTAGGGAATTTCAGAATAGCCCTGGCCATAATGCAAGTACCCTTTCTAAAAAATAAAATTAAAGTTGTGTATAGCAGACCAAGCCTATAGTCTTAGTACCTGGAAGATAGAGGCAGGATTGTCATGAGTTCAAGGTCAACCTCCGCTACATAGTGACTTCAAGGACCACCTGAGCTACATGAGACCTCAGCTCAGAAGTAAGTAAATAGGGCTAGAGAGAGGGATCCGCAGATAAAAGCTCTTGTTGCCCTTACAGACCATGGGAATTTGCCTATAACTACAGCTCCAGGGGATGAATGCCCTTTTCTAGTCCGTGAACACCCACATGAACCTACACATAAGTAAATCATAAAGCAAATATTTAAATAAATAATAACTTAGCTTTCAAAGAGTTCTAAAATAGGTGGCACACGCCTTTAATCCCAGCACTCGGGAGGCAGAGGCAGGCAGATTTCTGAGTTCGAGGCCAGCCTGGTCTACAAAGTGAGTGCCAGGACAGCCAGGACTACACAGAGAAACCCTGTCTCGAAAAACCAAAACCAAACAAACAAACAAACAAACATAGTTCTTAACTATGATTCAAACTGTCAACCACCGAGCTAAAACTGGGAGCCTTAGTAGGTACTCAGCAGTAACTACAGTTTGACCAACGTGTCTGAAAAGAAAAGAAAGGTCCCAGGCTGTCCTTACTCTTATTTCTTTCTTGGAGAGCTGGATGGTGTCTTTAATCCCAGCTTTCTGTGATTAAAAGGAGCTCTGTAAGTTCAAGGCCAGCCTAGTCTACATAGTGAGAGACTGTTTCTAAAAAGCATCACTTTTTCAATGATTGTTGTTGTTGTTGTTGTTGTTGTTGTTGTTGTTGTTGTGAGACAGGTTCCTGTGTAGCTTAACCTGCCCCTGAAACTCTCCACATAGCCAAGGACTACCCAAACTGCTGGTCCTCCCGTTTCTACCTCCTGACAGCAGAAGTGAGCTCCTGGTTTACACCATGCTGGGAATAGAACCCAGCCTTGGAACATGTTTGACAAGCACTCTACCAACTGAGCTACATGCTCAGCTGAAACCCATCTTCGGGGTGCTTGCTGAGGTCTGTGGGTCACAGCACTGCTGTTTTAGGGTCCTCAGAGAAAGCAGAGCCTCAGGTGGGGAGGGGGTGGCTGATAGTCACCTGCAGTCCTCGGGCTTCAGCACTGGGCAGCACTGTGACTTTGGCCAGAAGGCCAGCTCTGGGCTGATTTTATCTCATAACTGAGAACAACAGTAGGTTTCTGCCTGTCTCCCAATGTGGTGCCAATTAAATTAGATGCCACAGTATCTGGAAAGCTTTCAGCATAATATTAGGTACCTGGAATTGTCCCATGACAGTACCTGAAGACACTGATGTCCTCAGATATGTGCTCACAGGTAGAGTTGACTACTTGAGATTCACTGCCTCACGTAGATTTGATCTGGATGCTCTATTCAACCCCAGTGGTCAGTACTTTGAAGGTCTGGAAGGTTGGCCGCCTGAATTTTTATCTCCCGTAACTCATTCTGTGGCCTACAAATAGAAAGGACGTAATTCAGATATGGCAAGGGCCCAAAGACAACACTCATACACACCAAATCCCCTTACCTCCAACAGAAAGCACCCCTGCGGACAAATGGCGAGTTGTGCTTTTGCGACAAAGCAGAAGGCTGTTTGAAAATAATCAGAAGTTCTCTCAGGAAGCCCAATTATATTTTTACATCAAGAATCAAAATGCTGGCGCGGTAGACTTCAGCCTATCATTCACGAGCCTTTTATCCTGTAATTAAGCCAGCTCTGCTGCTGGGTTAATTCTTCCCTGAGTGACACCACCCTTTGAGCCAGCCCGTATGTCGGGAGAAGACTTCAGTCTGATGATCTATTACACCAATACATCACTGCGGTGAGCTGCCTCCTTAATGATTTATCCATAACACATCATCAGAGTGAGGCACACTCATAATATATTGCTCAATAAGTCTGTGGTGGCCAAGGGAGGAAGTGACGGGCAGCGGCCCACTCCGTGTCCTGGCATGGCTGGTGTCAGAGGCACTGGGCTCTCCCTTCCTAAGCCAGTGTTTATACAGGCAGGAGGTCTTCCATGCCAACGGACCTTTAAAACTTGAAAAAAACATGAGGACAGGAAGACCCCTCCTCTCAGTATGGTTAACCTAAACCTGTCGTGTCTAAACACTCTAGGTGCTTACCAGACAGGAGGTCAAGGCCACTGCATGCCCTGCCCCTAAGCCCTGAGCATCATCAACTCTGTAGTCCACGCCAAGGATCCACCACCACCACCTGGCACTGTGAAAACTGTAGCCTGGGCCACCCAACAGGAGTGTCCTTAGTTACAGTCACGGGCCCGGGAGGGACGGCTCAGTCAGGAAACTGCTGGTGACACAGCATGAGGCTCTGAGTTTGATCATCCACATGACCAAGTGACAAACTGGGCATGGTGGCTCATGCTTATCATCCATCGCCAGGGAGGAGGAGGCAGGAGGATCTCTAGTGGCTCAAAGTGGCTAAGGGATGTGCATGAAGCCATGAGTGTCCAGATATGAGCCCCGATGTTCTGATTGTACAACAGAAGAAAGGCAGAGCCTTCTACCGTCACCTCTCCTGAGTGTACACAGCAAAAGTAGGAGCAGAATGTCGAGGGCTAACAGAAAATATAAGAGAGCCATCGACACGGATGCAAGCCAGGCACAGCAGTACACGCCTGTAATCCCAGCACTTGGAAGGTGGAAGCAGGAGATACCTTGAACTCAGCTACATAGGGAGCTCAAAGCCAACCTGGCCTGATCTACTGTTCATTCTCTCTCCCTCTCTGTCTTCTCCCTGCTCCATCAGAAGTAACTAAATAAAAACAAGTTTGTTGTTTGTTTGCTTAATGAAGGCTACAATCACTGGGTAAATTCTAGGAGCAGAGAACCTGCTAGTACATTTTTGGTATTCTTCACTTGAAAATGTACATAAAAAACAAAAATGCCGGGCAGTGGTGGCTCACGCCTTTAAATCCCAGCATTCGGGAGGCAGAGGAAGGAGGATTTCTGAGTTCGAGGCCAACTTGGTCTACATAGTGAGTTCCAGGACAGCCAGGGCTATACAGAGAAACCCTGTCTCAAAAAAACCAAAAAAAAAAAAAAAAACCAAAAACAAACAAACAAAAAAACCCCAACCAAACCAAAACAAAACAAAAAGTACATAAATGTTGGGCAGTGGTGCCACACACCTTAATCCCACCACTCAGGAAGCAGAGGCAGAAGAATCTCTATGAGTTCAAGGCCAGCCTGTTCTACTGAGTAAGTTCTAAACAGAGACACCCTACCTTGAAAAACAAGGGGAAAAAAGTATATTTATTTATTGGTGCATACGGTGCTGGAAAGAGATAGTAACAGCCGAGTATAGGAGCTAGGGCTATATAGTGAGACCCTTGTCTTTGTGGGGATTTTTTGGTTTTTAATAACAGAGGTTTTTTTCTGTATAGCCCTGTCTGTCCTAGAGATCTGCCTGCCTTTACCTCCCCTAGTGCTGGGATTAAAGTTGTGCACCACCACTGCCTATCTGAGACCCTTGTCTTAAAAAATCAAAACACCAAACAAAAGAGGTGGTAACTTTGGAGGCCGAGGATGGAGAGAGCAAGTACTTAGACAAATGGTGAGATTTCATGATGTTTCCTGTCTGCCTTAGTCTAATGTGCATTCCTCCCCATCGGACCTAGGCACCGAGGGCCGAGATTCCTGCCAAGAACTCAGCTTCGGCTACTGGCTCATCCACAACTCGATGAGGTGGAGCTATGGGTGCTTTCTTACAGGTGAGGGAGATGAGGTTCCTGGGTCACTGACTCCCTTCACTGCACAAGATAGCACAGGTAAGACTTTCTGTTCCTCACTGCCTCCCTACCTACATCCTCCCTCCCTCTCCCTCTACATGAAATTTGCAGATGTGTCATTGAGTGAAGAAGGTTAGGAAGCAGTGCTCTGGGCAGAGTCTCCAGGGGTCCACCAGAGTTAGCTCTCTCCTCTCCGGCTCCTATTATAGTACAAGGAGCTGCACACCCCCATCTCCTATCTATACACATACACCCGCAGGCCGCTGTCATTTGTCCCATGGCCCGTTCCTTCCAATCTCTACTCCATCCCAATAGCACCCCAGGACCTCAGCTTCCTAAATCTCAGTCAGAACGTTATTTCACAAGGACACTTGCCAACCTTGAAAGACAAGGGACCCGGAGGCAAGGAAATAAAACGTTGTTTCTAGTTGAACAGCACGAGAGCGCAGCGCCACCTAGTGGTGCTGCAGCCGACTGCTCCCGGGCAGTGACATTTTCAGACAATCAATATCTCATTATTAACCATAATCACGACCTGATGTTTACTTTTGGAGAAGTGTTCTGGCAAGGGAGGCACATGCACTTTTCTGCGTGATTCCGAGGCCTGCAATCCTAAATGCCACAATGACTATTAAACAGTGTCCTGCAAGTGAGCAAACAGGAGGGAGCCGAGATTGACGGTCTATCTTTTTTTCATCTAAGCTGCTCACCAAAAACAAAGCATCCGCTGAAGCCAGTGACCTTTCACTAACTGCTGGAAGGCAAATGCTTGATAAATAATAAATGGACCCCTACTCGTTGTTGCTTGGAACCATCTTTTAATTAAAAGAACTGAGCAGCGAGAAGGTCAGGTGACTGGTGTTTAAGTTAGAGCCCAGGAAAGGCGTCAATCAAGGGGAAAATTAAGCTTGAAATGCAACGTGATTGTCAGCTTAGCAAGTCGACAACAACAACAAAAACTCCCTCTGCAATCTCCCGGTGGAAGGAAGCAATGATAGTTGATGGTGACATGTTTAGGGGACATGACACTCAACTCTCTGCCTCCTTTACCCTCCCCTAGCAACCAACTCACTGTGTCGGAGCCATAGCCACTTGCCTGGCGCAGCATCTCCACAGAAACCGCTCTGGAGCCAGGCACATCCAATCAGAGGCCAGTGTGCCACACCGAGGACTACCCTAGGAGCGACGTGGAAATCATTTCCTGTCTTTCCCACAGGAGGGCAACTGCCCTTCCTCCGCCAGCCAAGGTGACTTCCATCAAGTGGCTCACAGAAACAGCCTGGCAGCCCACACACAGCTCACCCCGCAGTGAGGCTGGGACCTGACTCATCTCTGAGGCGGACCTCCAGAGCACAGAGCGGGGAAGAGAGAGCTCTCGTTTCCCTACCCCACTCCCACGCTCTGCTCCGGCAGTGGCCTGTGCAGCAGGCTATCACTCTCGGGGCCACATTGTGTCAGGTGCCCTCTCTTCTAGACAGACTCGGAAAAACTGCCAACCCAGTTCAGCTTCCTGCCAGGTTTGGTCACAGCCAGATCTGACGAGAATGGAGCAGGTCCAGTGACTCCAAGTGGGTCACATCTGAACCCTCTGGAGCTTTATCATCCCGCTTTAATAACTGTAATGTTTAAAAGACCAGCCTGGCTTAAACCTGCAGCAATCCTCCTGCCTCGGCCTCCTAAAAGTGATGTGATTACATATATGCAAAGTGAGGTGAGGACAACGGCAGGGGTCTTTCTCAGGCACCGCCCACTTTTCTTTTGAGACGAGGTCTCTCACAGGCTGGAACTCGCCAAGTAAGCTAGGCTGATTGGCCAGCAAGCTCCAGGGATCTGCCCACTTCTGCCTCCCAAACACTGAGATTACAAGTGTACTACCATGCCCAACTTTGAAACAAAAAACAAAAAAGGAGCTTCAACTCAGGACTTTACGCTTGCAAGTCAAGCCATTTACTGATTTAGCAATCGCCTCAGCTCCTGGCTTGGACTTCTTTTGCTGCCTCAGAGTTAGGGTTAAGGTTAGGGTTAGGGTTCTTCCTATCCTTAACTGAGGACACTTCCCTGGCCAAATACCACATCCCGGGTTGTGTCCTGCTGCCACCACTGCCGCCACTGTCACCACCTCCACCACTGTCACCACTGCCATCACTGCCACCACTACCATTATCTCATTCATTCTCCCAGCTCTGCGTCTTGTTTCTTTACTAGGAACTTCATCCATTTCTTAAATACCCGGGCCCTAGTCATCCCTGCCACTTGGGCACTGGGTTATAACCCCCACCTGAGCAGAATTAAAACCCTATTCCTTCCCCACTGGCTCTCACTTCACACTACCAGTCTCCTGGACACTCACACTTGAAGCCACAACATGGCTTCCCTGCTCACTCTCCCGCCCAGCAGACTCCTCAGTGCGGCTGCCAAGGCGATCACAATCTGTTCCCATCACTCCTCAAAATGGCGATCCATACCCAGGAGAAAACCAGAAAGCTGGATACCCATCATTTCAACTCACCTCACAACTGGAAGCCGCGGCAACTTTTGCACTTACATCGAGGGCTGGTGGCTGTGATGGGCACAAGGTGACACCAGTACAAACAGGGGCATCCAGAAAGACCCAACTCCTCGGGCTTGTCTTCTGCAAAAGTCACTGGAGCCTGGACACCTGCCTTCAGCTTCAGTTCTGCCAGCCCTCAGGAGGGCCCTGCTCCTGAAAAGCTGTTCAATGCTTCAGCGGCTACAAAGTGAAAACGTCTGCCCTTGTTTGTTCCTCATAGGAAAGGAATGCTTGACGCTGAAAGCCACAGGAAGCCTGCTGGGCACAGGCTGTAGGCTTGGCACACAAACCACAGTGAAGCACCTGAGTGCGGTCCCTATGGGGGGGGGGGGGCTCATCAGGAAGCTGACGCTCAACCTGAACCATAAAGACACCAAGTGGAGCCGTCATTTGATATTTGAAACCTGAGGAGGGGTCCCATGTAGTGGGAATTTTGGTTTCTTTAAAAACAGAAATGGGGCTGGAGAGATGGCTCAGTGGTTAGGAACACCTACTGCTCTTCAGAAAGTCCCAAGTTCAAATCTCAGCCATCATATGGCTGACAACCATCTGTAACAAGATCTGACGCCCTCTTCTGGAGTGTCTGAAGACAGCTACAGTGCACTTACATATAATAAATATTTTTAAAAAGCAAACAAACATAGAAATATTATGGGAATATGTTTTTTAAAAAAAGATTTATTTATTATATTCAAGTACACTGTAGCTGTCTTCAGATGCACCAGAAGAGGGCGTCAGATCTCATTATGGATGGTTGTGAGCCACCCTGTGGTTGCTGGGATTTGAACTCAGGACCTTCGGAGGAGCAGTCGGTGCTCTTATCCACTGAGCCATCTCTCCAGCCCCGGGAATATGTTTTTATTTTAATCCGAGGTGTGGGATATGGGATGCTTCAGATTTTCCACAGCAGCGGGATGTAATTTGCTTCATGCTCTGGCAAGGGCGTGATTTTGCCAGCTGCAGATAGTTTACATTTGGAATTTTGGGGTCTCTTGAGAGGGTATAAATGCAAGAGCTCCAGAGGGGCGCAGTGGCTGCTTTCCCCTCCTCCCCACCCCCGCCACTGCTGCGGTTGGAGATATCCTGAAAAGATCAATATTGCCCCGAGGAACTCAACTTCCCCTAGTCAGCAGGAAGGAGTCTAAAGAGATCGACAGCCCCCTTTCCCCTCTAGCCTTCTCTCTCTCCTACCTTGCATTGGGGGTTGGAAGGGATAAGGTTGGAGGATGGTAGAACTAGGAACCCATAAAGTAGCCAGAACTCCAGCAGAGAACCTTCCATGTTCCCTCATGAAGAATTCCAGGATTAATCCAAGGAGGGCCCCACGCCCAGGAACCTCTACCGAGTTCCTGTTGTGTGAGTGGACGCATGTGCCCATGTGGAGGCCAGGTGAGCCTCAGGTGTCATCCCTCAGGTGCCACCCACCTTGGTTTTTTTTTTTTTTTTTTTTTTTTTTTAAGAGTCAGGTCTGTAATTTGGCCTGAAGCTCAAACGCTAAGCTGGCTGAACCCCAGGGACCCGCTCTCTCCTGGCATCAGGGTTGCATGTGTGGGCTGGCTTCTATTTCCCACTGGGATGCTGGAGACCATGACACCAGGAGATCTGGTTCTGCCCCTCACCAGTGGAAGCACTCAGGAGAGTGGACCCTGCACCTCACCTGGGCAGCACAGTAGGGCTGACCCTGCTTGTAGGGTTGCATGTGGGCCAGCCGCAAGGGCATGAGCGTAGGACAGCTGACCCTGGTGGTGGTGGGGATCTATGTCACAGTGGGTACCGCAGTATACGCTTTTGTCCACATTTCTTTGCTTGCAAGTGTTCGCTGCAATCAGTCGTTAGTCTGGTTCAAGGCCTCTGGCTGACTGCAACACTATCAAAACCAGGGCCTCCCCAGGACTACTCAGTTACTGCCCTGTGTCACGGAGATCCAACAACGTTGGATCTTCAGGATTGACTTCTTCAGGTGCTCCAGCAATTGATAGATGGGGTAGATGTTGTGTTGGGATAACTCAAAGCCCTGGACCTGGGCCTGGGCGGGAGCTGAGTTGGTGAGACTTCATCTCTCCCACACCCACACTACCCAGGGTGAGCTCTCCTGCACTGCCCCACCAGGTCACCCATTGCTGGCAGCCAGCAAAGGGTAGGGCCAATTCTCCAGCTCTCATACCCTCAGGCCAACTCACCCACACCCAGGCCACCATAGACAGCACTACTGTGCTGCCCAGGCAAGGTGCAGGGCCTCATCTCCCAAGGGCTGCAGCAGTGAGGGGCAGGGCCAGTTCTCTGGCTCTGATAACCTTGGGGCCAGCTCTCCTGAGTGTCCCATAGGTGGCAAGGAACAAGAGACTGGGGCAGCTTTCCCTCCCTTGGGGCTGTCTCACCCATAACCCCTGCAACCAGGGTCACCTTTCCCCAAAATCTAACCTGATATGGAACCCAATAGGTGTCTAATGTCTTTGAATGGAGATTTGCTTCTCCATCAGAAAGTGAGATTCCCCCACCCCACCCCCAGTGTGAGGAAACTAACCAGCAGCAATGCCGGAAGCAGTGGGTAACGCAGCAGAGAAACACTCCAGTTAGACTCACCCACACTCACATGCATGAGGTGGACAGGGTACAGACTGTCCTTCAGTGCAGGATGGAGAAAGGCCTGCACTCAGAACTGCGCTGAGAAGCCAGAGGCTTTAAGACTTTTGACTGCTGGATGAAACTACCCACAAATAGAGAACCAAATCACAACAGGACATCGCATTTATTCAGTCTAACACAACACAAGGAAGCAGTACCAGGGCGGCAGGATGTTTGTGGGGAAGACCACCTGAATCAGCCCCCTACCCCTGCCATCTTGGAAATCCAGTGACTAGGAAAATGTCAGTCTTTAGCTAGGTGTGGTCATTTATTCAGTCACCAAACAATTTCTAGGCAGCCTCTGAACTGTGAGCCCATGCTGATCATCTCAAGCACAATGAACCCAACCCGTGACATCCAAGGACTGGGTGTGATCTTCGTCCACATCAAACAGGCACTCGGTCTTACTGCAGCAGGAGTTGGCTGTGCCTGTCAAGATGCAGTCAATAGCTCTACAGAAAAAAAGTACAAACACCACCCACAGACACTTGGTGGAGGGACCAGACCATGTGGCCAAGTAGGATTCTGAGGGATCCAGACGAGAAGGCCAGAGAGTTCAGGTGCGGGCAGCCCAAGGCCAGCACAAGGCACCTTTAAAGGCTTCCTGGTGTTATTTACAGTTTCAAAGTCAATTTACTTTGTAAGCCTTGGAGAACCCTTTATTTAACCATGTCTTGAAATAAAAGTTCACAAAGCTGGTGGTTTCAAACCACAGTACTGAGATTCATAACATCCCGAAAACAGGGACTAAGAGAAGGCACACGTGCCTGAGAGATGGAGGCCATCAGAGTCCATCGGCTTGGGCCAGCGGTGATGGGCGTGCTCATGCGCTGAAGGGCCTCAGGGAGGGGACGGGGCTGTTTCTGGCTCCTGCTTCACCTGCCCCCGCTGCTTCAGGTCATCGTCTTCCTGAGGCTCACGTCCTTCTGATGAAGCTTGAAGTCTCACGCTGACCTGTTAGGGTTTGCAGAGAATGTGACTACCATCATCTTGCTTACAGGACCAGGAACAAGCATGCCTCTCAGATGCTGCCAGTGTACCAGTGACCAGGCACACAAACATCTATAGAACTACATCCTCAGAAGCCTAACAGCAACTCACTTGTTCCAAGCAGTGGCCGCAGAATCCCAGTATATTCAATACAACAGTATGTGACCTGAAGTTTAAGGCTGAGCCAAGGATTGGGGAAAGCAAACTACCCTGCCCATTTTATGGACAGAGAGGCAATACCAACTGAAGTGTGTGTGTGTGTGTGTGTGTGTGTGTGTGTGTATGTGTGTGTGTGTTCGTACAGGCACGTGTGCATGCATGCATGCACGCGTGAGCACACACACACACATACACACACACATGTTACTATGGAGCTACACCCCGGCCCAACAAGAACAGCTTTGACAATTAGGTACTCACAGTCCTTGCTTCTCGAACTCTTCTTAAAATGATGCCTTCTGCCAACAGAGCCTTCCCCGTTTCTACAAATAACTTCTCTTCGTCTGTTTCTCCAAGATTCTGAAGCTCAGTGTACTTCTCCACAAACCTAGAATTCCAAGCAGCCCATACTAGGCCTGTGTTGGGGCTACAGAGACATCTGCTACCCAGCACCAAGCAGGGCCCAGAGAGAGCTGCCTAGAGGTGCACCCCTCCTAGAAACAACAGCTGAACCTTCAGAGGTAGCTATATTTACTTGGGCCTGGGAAATGCTTACCGCTGACAGGTAGACTTGAAGTTTGGGTTGAGGAGATCAAAAGCTTTCTGACCAGATCCATAGGTTGCAAAGAATTTCCTAGAAAATATAGAAACAATATGAATCTCCAATCATCGGCTATGGAGAGTGAGGCAGAGGGAATACAGGATAACTGCTAGGCCCTGAGAAGTTACAGAGCCTAAGCCAAAGGACAATGCATACATCAAGTGGAGAGGAATTTCAGGGAGGCCTAACACTCCCTCACCCTTCTGCTCCACCAACTTCCCTGTCCTTCCTTGTCCCCGTTTCAGAAAACAACACTAACCAGATTCACACGTCACCACACTCAGAAATACCCCACCACCAGATAACACTACAGATGTATCACTCGTGTGTGTGTGTGTGTGTGTGTGTGTGTGTGTGTGTGTGTGTGTGTGTGACATGCGCACTGAGTGTCCAGGTGCATGTGGAGGCCAGAGTAGGACATCAAGTGTCCTCCTCTATGGCTTTCCACTTCAGTGCTGAGCCCAGGTCTCTCACCAGCCTGGATGCTCAGTGCTTGGCCTAGGCTGGCTAAACTGCTCTCAAGATCTTTCCCTCTGCCCCCGGTGCGGAGGTCAGAGGGACATGTAGGTGTGCCCAGCTTTCCACACAGGCGCAGGAGATTCACACTCAGGTCTTCATACTCTACAGCAAGTGCTCTTACACTGTTTTCAAGTCTCTAGACACATTCTTTAACTCCCCAAAAGGGGTGCCCCCTCCCTGTCTTCTAAACTGGGGAAGAATCTGCACATCAAAAAATTCATCTTTGTTGGGCCTTTGAGGTGGCCTGAGTGAGACACTTGCCATCAAACCTAAAGCCTGAGTTTGATCCTTAGAACCCACACGGTGGAAGGAGAGGATTCCTGTTAACGTGTCCTGACTCCTACATGCATGCTGTAGCATGTACTCATGCATGTACATACATGCACATCCCCATCTTAGTAAAACATAATAAAAAAATTTAACAACCCTTCTTAAGTGTGCCAGTAGCATGGAGTACCACCAGTCACACAACTATGTCATCATTCATTTACTATATGCATGGAGGTGTGTGTGCATCACTACACATCAGCACAGGTCAGAGGACAGTCTAGGGAGTAGATTTTTCTCCTTCCACCGTGTGGATCGTGGGGCTTGAACTCAGGTCATCAGGCATGGCAGCAAGCGCCTTTACCCACTGAGCCATCTTGCTGGCCCTTCAAAACCATCCTGATTGTCCCCCACTGAGGCCCAGGACCATCATCAATCAAACACTCACAGCCCTCACTTGTGTTTTTAGAAGAAATTATCTCAAATGACTGCAGAGACTGTTTCTGGTCCGCAGCCATCAAGACTGTTGTAAGAACACCTGTGCTTACTAGTGTACTGTACAAGTAAGCCCATGGAATAAATCCACAAAAAAACGTATTATGGAATCAAAGTAGGTACCTATTTATCTGAGAAACAAAACCACAAAATACCCTTCCAAACTGCCGAAGTGCTTCTTAAAGCTACTGCGCCAAATTTACACTCAAGTAAATTTTGCAATATACCAGTGTCTATTTTCCTATTTCATTCCCCTTGCCAAACTGATAAACTGAAAATTACAATAATTATAGTTTTATCACCACCAACATCCCCGCCCCCAAAGAAAAAGAAAGCCATTAGACATCTTTTTAAGTTTGAAAGCAAACCGGATTCTTCTTCTCTCAATTGTTCATGATCTTTGCCCATTGTCCTTGAAGTGGTTGCTTTGAACTAAAGATTCCTATGGGGAAACCCCACGGTCTAAGAGTAGAGACGGCAGGTCTGGCCATTCATCAGGTCACACAGACAGCCCCTAAAGCAAACAGCACTGGGGGTCCTAGGGAAAGACAGAAGGATGCTCCTTTCTGTTCTCTCCCAAGGAAGGACACAGCAAGAAGACAGCACTCTCAGAAGTGTGAGCCATCTCCAGATTCAAAGCCAGCATGATCTACAAAGCAAGTCCCACCCAAGAATCATAATGAGTCTCAAAACAAAACCACCAAAAAGGTCTGAGGTGGCAAGGTGGCTGAGTGCTTGCCTGGTCTGTATGTAAAGCTACGTTCAACTCCAGGCATAGCAAAGCACAAAGAAGCAATGCCTAAGTGGCCACGTACATGCGTCAGCCTGGAGCAGAGATGCTTGGAAAGTCTTGAGGAGCAAAGCGTACTTGTTCTACTGTCTTCAGAAAGGGCTGCACTGTAACCCTCACACTACGGGAGATAGCTCATGTCTGTAATCCAAACACTATGGAAACCAAAATAAGAAGTTGCACAAATGTCTCAAAAAGCACACCACCAAAAAAACCTAGTTCAACCAAAAGAAGTGGAGGGGAAAAAAAATTAAAAATAAAAAAAATTAAATTAAATTTAAAAAAAAAGCTAGTTCAATCTTGACTCTCCATCCTCGGCTGTTCAGTGTCTTCAGCTAGCCCAACGGATACATCTAGTCATTAAGCCACTGATGTTTTCATCAACAGAGGGTTATGAACAATCTGAAAGGCCATGAACTGGGCTAGACACCGAGATTAGCAGTGAGCGGGACAGCACATGGTCCCTGGTAGGTTTGGGTTTTGCTTGTTTTAGGGTAGGGTGACAGAGAGACAAAAGAGCCTAAGGCCTCATACATGCTAGCTCAGCACTATACCCCTGAAATACGGCCCGTGGTGGCATGAAACTGAGTTATGCTATGTAACCCAGGCTGTCCTCAAGCTCCTGACCCACCTGCTTTACCTGCTAGGTGCTGGGGTCACACGTGTGAGCTAGCATGTCTACCGAGAGTGTGACATCTAAACTTTTCTTTACTAGTTAAAAGAAAAACAACTGGGCTATATAATCTTTAAAAAAAAAAAATCAGCCCATTTTCCAACTTTATTTAGAAAAGTGGAAAGCAAATTAAAGAACACATAGTTTACCAGGCAGTGGTGGCGCACGCCTTTAATCCCAGCACTTGGGAGGCAGAGGCAGGCGGATTTCTGAGTTCGAGGCCAGCCTGGTCTACAAAGTGAGTTCCAGGACAGCCAGGGCTACACAGAGAAACCCTGTCTTGAAAAACCAAAAAAAAAAAAAAAAAAAAAAAAAAAAGAAAAGAAAAAAGAAAAAAAGAAAGGAAAAGAAAAGAAGAAAAGGAAAGAAAAGAAACTGCAAGACCTCTGGCCTCCAGAGGGCGCCTGCACTCACATGCACCAACACAAAGACAAGTTATTAAAAATAAATTTTAAAGATAGCAAAATACTTAAAAAAAAAAAAAAAAACACTTCCTGTGGTGGCGCACGCCTTTAATCCCAGCCCTTGAGAGGTAGAGGCAGGTGGATTTCTGAGTTCGAGGCCAGCCTGGTCTACAGAGTGAGTTCCAGGAGACAGCCAGGGCTGTATAGAGAAACCCTGTCTCGAAAAACCAAAAAACCAAAAAACAAAAACAAAAACAAAAAACCCAAAAAACCAAAAAAAACCACTTCCTTCACCTTTACAACTCTAATATACTAGTATTTTGTCTTACAATGTTAAACAAGATTACGGGGCCAATGTTTTCAAAGTGACAGCTAGGTACCAGGAGCTATCTTCAAGGCACTACCTCAGAAGAGGGCTGTAGGTGCCTTTCCTCTTTATTCTTTTCTCTTTATTCTTTCCCTTGCTTCTCAATTTTCTACAAGAAATGTGCATTAATATGCCAGGCATGGCGATACAAGCCTGTAACACCGGGATTCCAGAGGCAGAGGCAGGAAGATCAAGACCTTGTCCCAAGAGGAACAAAAGGAAGAAATAGATGCTAAAGAAATAAAGTATGCAGGGCTGGAGAGATGGCTCAGCGGTTAAGAGCACTGATTTCTCTTCCGAAGGTCCTGAGTTCAAATCCCAGAAACCACATGGCGGCTAACAACTATCTGTAATGAGACCTGACGCTCCTTTCTGGTGTGTCTGAAGACAGCTACAGTGTACTTATATATAATAATAAATAAATCTTTTTTTTTTTTTAAAAAGAAAGAAAGTACAAAAGCACGCACTTTCCTTCAGATGTCATGGTTACTATAAAGTGCTTTGACCTTCTGAGCATCCTTTCCAGGGCGGCTTCGATAACTGTTAGACATTAAATCCTCAGACCATATTCCACCTATTTCCACTTCCAAAGAACCTACTGTTATAGCACTAAGTGTGGAGCCAGATGTGATTCTCAGATCCACCAGCCTCTGGGGTGGCCATAGGTGGTTAACCTCCTTGAACCTGACAGTTCTCTTGAATAACACAGAGGCAATGATACCTGCCTTCGAAGACAGGGTTGGAGTAATAAAGTCTATGAGCTGATGTTTGTCAAGGGCTGAGCAACTACCTCATACAGAACAGAGGCCAGTTAACAAACACTTTATCTGCAACTTTGTCAGTTTAGAGTCTCCAGACTCCACTTCTGTTTCTGGGCTAGAGAGATGGCTCAGTGGTTAAGAGCACTGACTGCTCTTCCAGAGGTCCTGAGTTCAATTCTCACCAACCAAATGGTGGCTTACAACCATCTGTAATGCGATCTGACACCCTCTTCTGGTATATCCGAAGACAGCTACAGTGTACTCCTATACATAAATAAATCGTAAAACAAACCAACAAACCAACCCTGAACTTCTGTTTCCTCTCACCACAAGGGAGAAGTGAGATGTCATGATTTTTCTTGCTATACAAGACCAACCCCACAGACTTCTACATGAGCCTTCCTCTCTGAAGGTCTGCTGCACCCTACTCACTATAGGGGATAGACACTTACGCTCGAATCTGATCCTCCTGGTAAAAGATGTCCTGGATGTCAGCTTTGGCTTTGCCATACCGCAAGCGGGGCCTTTGGAAGACAGGCTCTCTCAGGGGTGGAAAGGCCTTATATATGTCATACCACAGTGGCTTCTCTTTCAACACCCCGGCCCGCATCAGATCCCTCGTCCTTAGAAAGGGAACAGAACCAAGGTCAGTCGGTTACCACAGGGTTGTAAAGTCTGAATCAACTTAAACGAAGGAAAGAGCAGCCTGGTAGGGGTGAGCTGAAATGGACCTCCCGCCTAAAGGAGGCACGGCCAATACACACAGCAACCTAGCATGGCCACAGTGTTAAGTCCTGTTGGTTAGCTCTCATGTAGCCTAGGCTAGCCTTAAACTCAAGCGTGTAGCCAAGGATGACCTTGAATTTAGTGCCTCCCTGCACTTCCCTAGAGCTAGGATTACAGCGTGTCCACGCAGGCTTTTTATTTTGACATAAGTCCACCAGTAGCCTCGTTACGAAGCCAGGTTGGCCCCGGTCTTGTGGCAATCCTCCTGCCTCGCCTTCTAAGTGCCAAGACTACGCGGGCGAGCCACGACACACAGCTTCCATCTTCTTGCTCGGGTCCCAACCCCCAGCCCACCCACCGTTCCATAGTGAAAAAGCAAGACCTGTCCAGTCAGACGAAATGGGGTGGCGAGCACAATCTGACAGGACAGAAATCCAAGGGGATAGAGACAAACCACACCGATTCCGTGCCAAGGGCATCACCCGGCTCGGACACCCGCAACGGCGTTCCCTAAGGATATGCCAGGAGGGTCGTGACCCGCTAGGCACCCTGCCCTCGCCCAACTCGGAGCACGCACCGGGAGAACACGTTCCCCACAGTCTCCAGCCGGCTCCCCGCCATGGCCACTTGGGCTAGAAAGCCTCGGGCTGTTACCGGAAGCGGAAGCGGCAGCAAGCAAGCCAAGGGGGGACAAGCGGCTGGCCGAGCGGAGGATGACAGTCCCGCCTCAACGTCATTCGGAGGGCGGAACCAGGCAGAAGCAAACGATGGGCTGAGCGGGAGCGCTCAGGTCCTGCGTCCGGGTGGGTGGGGGTGGGGGGTGTTCGGGGGGGGGTGTTCAGATACGAGTAATCGATTCCGGAGCCAAAAGAGCGGGAGCGCGCCAAAGCTGCGCCAAGAGTAGCAAACGACCCGTCCTGGGGAAAGATGGAGTGTGGCGCCTGCTTTCTTCTAACTTTGCAAAGCTTCCTCCTCTCTGGCAGGGTGGAGGGAATACAGTGTGGAGCTCGCGGGGATGCGGCACATCCAACAGTCAGGAGCAGCCAGCCAATAAGACATTTGAGGACACCAGGCTCGACTGGGCCTAATCTTAGAAACTGAGACCCAAATAGGGGCGAAGTAACTTTTCCAAGTGACACGAGCCTCCAGGCCTCCTTCCTCGGCCTTTTGCGCCTTAAGCGGGGCTCAGCGGAGCAGTCTGTTTTCACGCCCAGTGGAAAGCTGCCTGCAAGTAGCAGTTCCTCCGCTGGAGGCGTCCCTCGCCCGCCCGCTAGCTCTGGAGTTTTAAGAAGTAAAAGCCCAGAATGAATGCATTCGGAGGAAGAAAATAAAAACCTGGGGGAACGTAGTCTGTCATTGTTCAACTGTTCAAAATATGGGTTTGGAGGAATATCCGTTCCTCCAAGGAGAAGCACCCCTTAGAAATTTCATCAGGGTATTTGTGCGAAGATCATCATGGTTGATCGTAGTGACAAGATTTTAAAAACAACAAAACAAAAACAAAACATCGGGCTGGAGAAAGAGCTCATCAGTTAAGAGCACTGACTGCTCTTCCAGAGGACCCAGATTCGAGTTCTAGCACCCACAGGGTGACATAACCACCTGTCACTCTAGTCCCTGGGGATTTGATGTCCTCTTCTGAACGCTGCAGGCACCAGGCATGTACGTAGTGTACAGACTTATGTGCATGCAAAATACTGATACACATAAAATTAATTAAAATTCATCATATGATCAGGAGGTGGTGGGTCATACCTTTAATCCCAGAACTCAGGAGACAGAGGCGAACGATCTCTGAGTTTGAGGCCAGTCTGGTGGTGTACAGATCAAGTTGCAGGACAGCCAGGGCTACACAGTGAAATGCTGTCTAAGAAAAAAAAACAAAAAACAAAAAACAGAAGAGCAACAACAAATATTTCATCAAATGAAAAGTAGTAGAGGATGTTAGCACACGCCTTTGATCCCAGCACTTGAGATGCAGAGGCAGGCAGATATTGAATATCTGTAAGTTAGAGGCCAGCCTGACCTACATGGTGAGTTTCAGAAGCCAAGGCTGTGTAGAGAGAGACCCTATCTCAAAATAGGCTGGAAAGTTAGGGTTTGTGCATTCTAAACCTATGCACCTGGTAAAATCAACAAGCTAGGACCATCTGTATTTACCTACCTACATTAATGCCCATGGCTTGGGGTTAAATGAAACACTGCAGAAATATGTGTGTGGGAACGCAATCTGTAAGGGCGGGGACGGGGGGGGGAGGGGCTGGAGAGATGGCTGAGCGGTTAAGAGCACTGACTGCTCTTCTGAAGGTCCTGAGTTCAAATCCCAGCAACCAGATGGTGACTCACAACCATCCGCAATAAGATCTTATGCCCTCTTCTGGTGTGTCTCAAGACAACTACTCAGATATAATAATAAATAAATTTTTAAAAAAAAAGGAAGGAAAAGGGAAAATATCCACAAGTGCCAAAGTTTGTAGGAGGATAAAATCTGGGACTGTGAACTTCACTTATCCACAGGACAAAAATACAAGGGTGAAGTCAGAGCTAGCTCTCTCTCAATCTCTCTCAATCTCTGTCTCTCTCTCTCTCTCTCTCTCTCTCTCTCTCTCTCTCTCTCTCTCTCTCTCTCTCTTTCTCTCCTAGTCTCAGAGATTGCCTTGTGGAGAGTTTGTATTCATATGTAAACTCTATGCCCCAATGGATGTTTTGAATCACATGTGAGGTCTCCAAGGAACCCATTATCTTTCTTTGTCCTTAGGAAAGAGCATGAAGTCATGTCAAAACCCTCCCACTCTAAGGGAGGCCCCAGAAAGGGAGGCAGCGAAAGTTTTCAGAGCAGTTGCCACTTGTGTTATCTCACAGATAACTCTGCCCACCCACAGGGTAGCTATTATCATCCTCATTATAGATGAGAAGGCAAAGCCGCAGGAACTTAAGTACCTCTGTCTGATATGTAACAGATTGAACCCAGCTCTACCAGGGCACTTTCCTGTATCCCACAGTGCTACCTTAACTAGCCTAAAAGAGATGACTAGGGAGATGAAAGACTTTAACAAAACCTTCCTTCCACGCAGGAAATACAATGATCCGAGGCCTGGCCTGAGAAGTGGACATTTCTGCTACCTCAAGACTCGGGAACAGAGTCTAGAGAGGTGGCAAAGCAGTTACAAGCATATATTGCTCTTTCAGAGAACTTAGTTCACTTCCTAGCATGACAAGAGCCTGTTACTCCAACTCCAAGGAGATCTGATGCCTCTGGAGTTGCTGGGCACCAGCAGCACTTGTACTACACACACGGGGGTGGGGGAGTAAAAATAAAATAATTCATCCAGGTGGTGGTGGCGCACACCTGTAATCCCAGCACTTGGGAGGCAGAGGCAGGTGGATCCTGAGTTTGAGGCCAGCTTGGTTTACAGACAAGTTCCCAATAGCCAGAAAAACACAAAGAAACCCTGTCGGGAAAGTATACACACACACACACACACACACACGCATGTCTTCAAGTCCACTACCTATAAACCAGAACCATAGATGTAATCTAAAAAAGGAAGAAAGAAAAGAAAAGAGACTCTGACCTCTAGGTCAGCTATGAAGGCTCAAGGTCCTAGTTCCTGAGATCTGGGGTAGTCAGCTCTGGGGAGTAAACATGCTCCTAGCTAAATATAACCTTCCCAGCCCTCAACAACTTTCTAATTCTGTCCATGTCAGAACTATCTGCTGGCCTTGCCTAGAATCAGCGCGGCCTATGATGGGAAAGCATTGGAAAGGCTTATTCCAAGTTCATGGAGGAAAGTCAAAGACGAAACTTTCCAATTCAGAAGCAATCACAAGTGTGTGTTTGGCAGGGGTCTCTAAATTATCTTGGAGTTTTTGAAATTTCCCTTGCCATGTTTAATCCTTCCTGTAACAGAAAGAAAAGAATATTGGTGGGCAGAGAGAAGGACTCAGGGATGTGGGGACCTGGCTGATCAGAAGTTCACACCCAAGATGTGTTCACTCATAACCCAAGATGAGGTTGTTGGGTAGCTGAGAACAGAAAGAGCAGAACTGAGGCTCTCTGTCTTGTAGACTAGGCTAAGGTACACAGTAAATGCTAGCCAGCAACTGACCCATGGTGGTTATAGTGCCACTGTTGTGAGGTCATCTGGGAGTGCAGCTGATGACATCTCACAGGTGGCCTTATGGAAGATGGGGGTGAGCTTAGCACCTCACTTGCAAGTACTCTTCTGCTAAGTCCTACCTACCCCTGCCCCTACCCCTCTTCTCATGTTTTACTTAGACAAGATCTCACTAAGTTTCCCAGGCTGGCCTTGCACTTGTGATCCTTCTAGCTTAGCCTCCAAAGTAGCCTGAATTGCAAGCCTGTACAAGACCTGAAATTGTTGGTTTTTCCCCCCTTGAAAAGTGATCCATTCTTTCCACTTAGCACTTAAACACAAGCTCTCACCTGACTAAGTGTTCTAATGAACCATCTCTTCCACCCCTTGCTTGTTTTTGCTGTTGTTGCTGCTGCTCTTTGTTTATAGATGCCTCACTAAGTAGCCTGGCTGGCCTGGAAATACAGAGATCTACCTGCATCTGCCTCCTCAGTGCTGGCATTAAAGGTGTGCACCACTGTGCCGATTGTGGTGGTGGTGGTTTATCGAGATGGGCTGCATCTAGAAGTGCAGTTCTGTTGGTAGAGTGCTTATGTAGTCCCCACAAAGTACAGCATCAAATAGAACAGGACGTAATGACGTGGAACAGTCACCCCAGGTCTCCAGAGGCAGAAGTGAGAGACTCAGAAGCTGAAGGCCATCCCCAGTGACAAAGGAACTTGGAGACCAAATTTCTGTGTGTGGGTTGCACCCACCAGCTCCTCACTCTCTGCTCCCAGCTAGATTCTAGTTGATTCTGAAATTGGAGGCACAAGCAGGGAGTGGAAGGAAGGAGTGTGGAGGTGAGCGTTGGCCCATCCCCTACTCCATCCCTGCACACTCTGAGAACGTAAGGTCACATAGCTTACCCTGAGCCACTCTGCACAGTTATTCCTCAGACCAGGTTCAGCTCATTGACCTGTGCTCTTGGCATCCAGTCTACATACCCACTCCCACATGGCTTCCATATATTCTGCCAATGTCTGTGTAAATAACACCCCTGCTTAAGTAGTGCATGGGAATTTGTCAGACAAAGAGAACACTGGAAATGCCAGCCTCTTGTTAAAATCATGAAAACTCCTAGCCTTGTGTGCTGGAGAGCTTGGTTCATGGTAACCAGGCGACTGCTTCATTTAAATAATAGAAAATTATGAAAGGGGTACCCTCCAGAAGACAACCCATGGGCGTTGGTTCTCTGCTTTCTCTGTGTAGAGGCCAAGGTTGAATTCACGTGCCCCAGCTTGGCATCAAGTGCCCTTACCTGCTGAGCCATCACCTTGGCTCTAGCAATTGCTTTAAATGGGAGGAAAGAAATAGTATGTATTCATACACAGTATAAGAATTATAAGGTTGCACAACCTGGACTACATAATGTGTCCCAAGCCAGCTTGGACTACAGAAAGAGACCCTGTCTTAAAACACACACACACACACACCTCTACTAAGGTGAGGAGGGCACAAGGCAGGGAAGAGAGGGTGTGGTCCCCTTGCTCTTCTCCAGGCTGTGGGGTCCCTGGTTTCCTTTCTAGCTAAGCATGCCCTCTAGAGTGCCCATGTCTGCAGTCCCCACCATACCCAGCCACATGCTGTTAGTGCTCCAACATAGTCTTTCCCTCTCAATTCTGTCTGTTTACTTGTCTGAGTCTCTCTCCCTGGGCCTCTTTCGGGGCAGGAACTGGGCCTGTCTCTGCCCACACCCAGCCTGGGGCAGGGCTCACCACTGGTTCTTAGTGAGTTTTCTAGTGAACAGCATGGATAAATAAAGCCAAGTCAGGACAAATGAGGGTGTAGTGACCACAGGCCACTTATGCCTGCCTGCACACATCTTGGCCACCTGAACCCTTTGAGGCCTTGCCAAAACACAGTCTGTGTGGAGGCATTTTCCTACCCCACCATGCATTGAGTGTGTCCTTCACTTTTACCTGTGGCTGCCCACTGCCTCAGCAATGAATAAATACTTTTTATAGTCCTCTGGGGCTTCCGCTTTGGTTTCTGTAAAATGGAGATAACCATAGCACCAAACAGAAAGCCTGTTTTCTATTTTTTTTTTTTTTCGTTTTTTCGAGACAGGGTTTCTCTGTGTAGCCCTGGCTGTCCTGGCACTCACTTTGTAGACCAGGCTGGCCTTGAACTCAGAAATCTGCCTGCCTCTGCCTCCCGAGTGCTGGGATTAAAGGCGTGCGCCACCACGCCCGGCTGAAAGCCTGTTTTCTATGAGTGTTTGTGCCTGCTTGGAATCTCAGCACTTGGGAGGTGGAGGCAAGAGGATCTCAAGTTCAGAACCATCTGGACTACAGTGAGATCCTTTCTCAGGGGCAGGAGTTGAAAGAACCTTGTTGTGAAGAGTCAATGCATTAACGCTGCAAAGCATTTGCGCAGTGAACATAACTAACGATGATTTCTGAACACTCCACACTTAGGAGCAGAGTGAAATCACAGCTAACAATTCACAAGACATTCACAGTCACTCTCCACTCACTAGCGATTGCCCTGAGGAAGACACCAGCACAGACAAAGGAGACAGCGACACTCTGTGCCCATAACTGCCCTGGAGGTCTGTGTGACTTTGTCTCCTCTCTGTCACCAAGGAAAGAGGAGTGGCTGAGCCTGAGCCACATTCCATTGGAGTTTATGCTAATTAGACACATTTGGAGGGCTTTCTTGGCAGGTATTTCTGGGTGTGTAAATCTGGGGGAAGCTCCTAGGGAATTTGAGAAGGCAGATTCTGTTTAGGTTGGCCTGGACTGGGGGCTTGAACTACTCTTCTCTTCTCTTCTCTTCTCTTCTCTTCTCTTCTCTTCTCTTCTCTTCTCTTCTCTTCTCTTCTCTTCTCTTCTCTTCTTTGGACTCTGTTACAGATGGCTGTGAGCCACCATGTGGTTGCTGGGAATTGAACTCAAGACCTCTAGACAAACAGCAGTCAGTGCTCCCAACCGCTGAGCCATCTCTCCAGCCCTTGAACTGCATGTCTAACAAGCTTCTGGGTTGGCAGCCAGTCTGCTAGTCTGCAAATAGGGTAATCAGCTTTCTCAAGCTTACAGTGTAAGTTGGAATGGACTTTCTTGGTTCTAGCGTTGGGAGTTTTGGATCCAGGACACCCTTTGAATGACAAGGTCACAGCAAGGCAGGCTTCTGTAGAGTTCAAGCTTCACAGCTGTTCACTCTAGAGTCCCTAGAAGAATCCTCTTGACATGATGTTCCCTGTTTAATTAATGATCCCGAGGGCTGGCACACTCTTTAATCCCAGCACCTTGGAGGCAGGAGCAGACAGATCTCTGAGTCTGGGGCCAGCCTGGTCTACAAAGCAACTTCCAGAACAGCCGGGCATACACAGTGAGATCCTCTCTGAAACAACAGCAAATCTAGAATTGACAACCATAGGTTGACTGTGTCCCCTGCCCCCGGGTAGAGTAGGGCTTGCCTTATGGATCCTGAAGCTTACATAACTTCAGTGACATTTTACATTTAAAAACATCTTTGTTTCGCAATTTCCACCAAATATGGCTATATGAACAAACCTTGGTCTCTGTATGGCTTGAAGCCAAAGATGAACTCTTGGCCTCTTGCAAAAAAAAAAAAAAAATGTTCCACTTTTCTGTGGTCAGTGACATCCACTTCTGCAAAATGACCACCTGGTGGCAGTAGGATTCCATAGACCCTTTTCTTTCTTTCTTTTTTTTTTTTTTTTTTGGTTTTTCGAGACAGGGTTTCTCTGTGTAGCCCAGGCTGGCCTGGAACTCACTTTGTAGACCAGGCTGGCCTTAACTCAGAAATCTGCCTGCCTCTGCCTCCCGAGTGCTGGGATTAAAGGCGTGCGCCACCACGCCCGGCGACCCTTTTCTTATACACACACACACACACACACACACACTCGCCAGAAATTTCCAGCGTTCTCCTAGCTGGCCCAGATGACTAATCCAACAAATGAATCTATGCTGTGATAATGGGCAGAAGGAGTCTGTGTGCTTCTCTCTCAATAGCAGCTTACTGGATATGCTTAAGAGATTGTTTGGAAACCCAGATAAAGAATGCTAGTTGGGGAGTTCCGGACACTTTGCTGGGTCACAGACATTCTGGGAAGTGGTTTTGAGCAGGTAGGCCCTTTCTGTTCGTCACACATGGTATCCACGTGGGGATCCTGGATCTTATCACCTGTCCTCCTCTTGTCTGCCAGCAGGTAGCTTAGCACTGAGGTATCAACTCTGAAATTCTCCTGCTGAGGTTCAAATCCAGGGATACTTACTAAGGGTGGAGATCACATAAGAGGCCCAACTTCATCTCTAGACCTCCCTGCACCTCCATTTCCTGGTGCGTAAAAAAATGGGAGTAACAATGATTTTGTATTCTATTGCTGGGTTGGGTACAATAAAACACATAAGGCACCCCCAGGAGAGTGGCCAGCAGACAGTGAACCCCAATAACTGCTATCATCATTGCACCTCACACCCTACCTGCCCCTTGTTCTTCAGGACAAATTCTCTGACCATTATGGCCCACTCCTGAGCAGTGCTTCAAGACAACCAGGGGACAGAAGTTGAGACTCAATGTAATCACACCAGTTCTTCTGTATACACTGCTTATCAGATCCCATGACTTTCTTGCAAGTTGAGGCCATTGCCCAGGGATGCTAAAATGTATGAAGGGCCAGGGGCACTGGCAGGCTTGGAATCCAGACAGAATTTTTACAGAAATCTTTGAGTGTCACCTTATGACACTCAGGAGCACACGTGTGATCACCAGGAGCTTAACATGTGCAGATGAACATGATGTCCAAGGGCTGATGGCTGTGGTCAGGGACAGGCTGTCTCCACTTCTTGGTCTGGTCTTTACACTCTTTAACCTGGTAATGTCTTTCCCCAGACCCCTCATTCTATGGTGTAGTTACAATCACCTTCAGACTTTCTTATACTAATAGGAAAAATGGCACATTGGCTCTAAGAACTTTCCTGTAAATTAGAATCACCTGAGATTTTACAATCAAATTCCCAGGCTAAATTGCAAACCAAGTACAATATGGTGTAGAGGATGCACGCATTCTAAAGTGCAAATCTCAGACCTGTGGACGTTTTGGGCTACAATGTTCATAAGACACTTGAATTAAAACATAATTTCAGTGCTTTGGGAGCTGTCTTTTTCTTTTTACTTTTTAAAGATTTATTTATTTTTTATTTTATGTGTGTAAGTACACTATAGCTGTTGCTGTCTTCAGACACACCAGAAGAGGGCATCGGATCCCTTTACAGATGGTTGTGAGCCACCATGTGGTTGCTGGGAATTGAACTCAGGAACTCTGGAGGAGCAGCCAGTGCTTTTAACTGCTGAGCCATCTCTCCAGACCCAGGGGAGATGTCTTTTTAAGTTTCTGTTTATTACAATTGTGTGTATGCTCCTGCGGGCACATGCCAAGGCCTGTGCTCGGAGGTCAGAGACTTCCAGGTGGCTCTCTCCTTCCACGGTGAGACCTGGGATCGAGCTCAGGCTGATGCTCTGGCTGATGCCAGTGCTTTTCCTATGACATCATCTTCCTGGCCTGGAACTTGTTTTCAGACTTGAGTATAGATTAGAGTCATCTTTGGAGCTTGTTAACAATGCCTTCCTCTTGTAACTTTGATAGATTTTTATTTTATTTCATTTTATTCTATTTTATTTGATTTTTCGAGACAGGGTTTCTCTGTATAGCCCTGGCTGTCCCGAAACTCACTTTGTAGACCAGGCTGGCCTCGAACTCAGAAATCCGCCTGCCTCTGCCTCCCAAGTGCTGGGATTAAAGGCGTGCGCCACCACGCCCGGCGGGACATTTCTTTTAAAAACATTTTTATTTAAAAATTATCGTGTGTGTGTGTGTGTGTGTGTGGTCAGAAGTGAGCATCAGATCTCCAGAACCTAGAAGGCAAGCATTTCTACAAGCACACAGGTAGCTAGCTCTACAGCTTCCCTCAGTACGGCACAGCTCTAGGACACTGATGAATAACTGGCCTAAGGTAGGAAGAGAATCTTAGTTTGCCGAGTATAGCATGCCACCTGACTTAGGAATGTCACCATACCAGCCTAACTGTATCTGTTAGGGTTAAGGTAGGACCCCGAGGGCAGGGCGACAGGAACAGTTGTTTATATCCTAGCTTGAAATCCTCTCCTTGAGGGAAAGAGCCTTGTCGAGATGACTCTGAGCCCAGAACAAGAAACATGTGCTGTTAAAAGTCACAAGGCCTTTGTCTCCACATGAGGAAGACATTTAACCTTGAGAATTGCCCGTTTCCTTCTTCAGTCGCCAGCATCCTGTCCCTTCCCGCGTAAAGGTGAAAGAGAGTCCAGCTGAGTTGGGGGACTGAGGAAGCTAAGCCGTTGCTTTCCTTTTGAAGTGCAAGGCGCACACTTCTGTGATGCACACCTAATGGTGACACCCCAAAGTCACCATTAATCCCTGCTTTGGTGTTAATGCGGGGAAGCATGGTATGACGCCTTCACAACGGGCTGGGTTTCTCAACCCTGTTTTCTCACCTATCAGCAAGTGGCTTTTTTTTTTTTTTTTTTTTTTTTTTTTTGGTTTGGTTTGGTTTGGTTTTTTTGCGCGGCAAAGAGGAAGGAGGCTTGCTAGACAAAGCCAGCAGGTCACACGGACAGCAGGTGTCACCACCTATGGCGGTGTGCAGGGCGCCTGAGTTCTTTGGACCTTAAAAACCAACCTTGAGTGAAGGTTAACGGAGGTGGGGGGGGGGGGCAACGAGAGGGGGGAAAGGATGGGAAAAGCGAGGCAGGTGACCCAAGGATTCGGCAAGACTCCAAAACCAAATCCTCTCTCACCTGCGGAAACAAAAGGAGGGAGGGTCCAGCCCACGCCGCTGGCCACATCAGAGCACCAAGAGAACACCAAGTCTTTATTACTGGAATTCCTATGAAACAGCTCCAAGGGGGAAAAAAAAAAACCACACACTGGAGGGAAAGAATAACAAAGTGACACACACACACAAATCTAGGGCTTTCCCGAGGGCGCCCGGCCTTGGAGCAGGGAGGGCCCAGACACGTCTGGAGCTCAGTTTAGCCTCCCGGGGCTCCTGGAGGTGGGGAGCTGTCTTTCTCTCCAGAGTTCACCGGCCTGGCTCGGAGCCAACGTAGTCCCCACCCCCACCCGCACTGGCTGCGCACGCTTCCCCACTTGGTCACTCTCTGCGTACACCTCTCTTCCGAGCCCGGGGAAGCTCGACTGACCCGCAGGAGTTGAGGCGTTTGCGGTCCCATGCCCACCAGGCTCCCATTTTCTGCCAGTCCTTAGCAGCCCCCACCACCCATGCATCGGATCCCATTCTCAACCAGGACCCCCGCACCTGTCCAGACGCGTTCCCAGGTCATGGGGCGAGTGGGACAAGGGTGCGGCCTCCGTCCCGTGGCAGTGGTTGGTGCGGGTTCCTTAAATCGCCTCTGGTTTCTCCACCTGAGGCTCCCGGCAAGTTCTTGTTCTAGGTGCTTGCCGTTCCACCCACCTCCCCGAGACTGGCAGCTTCGGCAGCTTGCATGTCAGTCTTATCAGTCTGCACCTTTTCATTTGGGGTCACCCCCACTCTTAAACTCCAGCACCTTCCCCTCTTACAAAAAAAAAAAAAAAAACACAGCAGGACCGGTCCAGCCCCTGGGGTACTCCACTGTGATGTAAATTTAGAACCTGTTTCTGTGTTCAGCCTAACTAAAGACCCTGCCTAAACAGAATCCTCCAGCTCCGGGGTCACCCTCCCCATCCCTGCTGGGTCAAGTGGAGGCTGCTGGAGGTGACAGCCAGCCCTTAATAGAAGCAGCCCTATAAACTGGACCGGACAAGACCTAAGTGTCCAGAGTTCCGTGCAGGGTTGGAGCCAAGAGTCAGCAGTCCCCGACAAGGCTGAGGTGCAGGAGACCTTTGGGGGGAAAAGGCCGCAGGGGATTGGGGGAGGGTATAGATCGGACCCACTGTGGCAGGTCAGGAGAGATAGGAAAGAAACCGAACTTTCTTCAGGCCCAAAGAATCTCCACATGGGTCATCTTGTCAGTTCCTAACTGGAACCTTGGGATCCTTCTTCTCCTTTCTTTCTTTCTTTCTTTCTTTCTTTCTTTCTTTCTTTCTTTCTTTCTTTCTTTCTTTCTTTCTTTCTTTCTTTCTTTCTTTCTGGAAGGGGAGGGGTGGTTCCTGCATTTCTGCTCATCCCCTATAGAGGAGCCAGACTACAAATGGGGTTTGTGGCTGGCTGGCTGCTGTCTCGAAGGCTCCAGGCCCCTCCTCCAATCATAAGCAGCTCTGAAAGTTCTAAGTCCTGTCTGTGGAAAGCGGCAGTGGCTGGGCTGGGCTGCGTGGCTGAAGAAGCCTGAGCCTTGGTGTGCGAGCACCGTCTGTCTGGGCTGCAGCTGGAGGGCACTGGTGCTGCTCTCTGGTTGCCCCCACCCAGTCAGAGCATCTCTGGCAAGGTGAAGCTGCTGGCACCTGGGGAGTAGAGAGAATGTGACATTTTTCATCAAAGGAACTCCTCTGTCACCAGCTTCCCCCGCCACCACCACCGGCTCCTGGAGAATATGAGGCTCCTCTTCCTCTTGCCGGAGGTTCTAGATCATTCTGGAACTCTGCTCAACCCACTGCTCAACTGCAGGGACCTTAGCAGTTAGACGTGGAGTGGGAGGAGATGGGAGTGGAAAGGAAGCTTTTGCATGGGGAGGCTTCACAGGTGGGAGACTGCCCCACCCCTCTGTGTCCTGTTAGTAGCTTCAAGGAGCTACACTAAATCCGGGGACTTGAAGGGGCAGAAAAGTCATCCCAGACTAGAATTCGGTGGGCCTCAGGCACCAGACTGAGTTCATAGGACTTTTGCTCAGAAGACACAGGGGAAAAAAAAAAAAAAAAAGCACAGAGGTGGTGTTTGGTGGCCAGGGTGGTGGTGGCACACACCTTTAATGCCAGCACTCCAGAAGCCAAAGCAGGCTGATCTCTGTGAGTTCAAGGCCAGCCTGATCTACAGAGCTAGCTCCAGGACAGCCAGAGCCACACAAAGAAGCGCTGTCTTGAAAAAAAGCAGGGGGAGGGGTTGGTTAAAGAATTAACAGGTAGGGCAATGGAGACATGAGTGGTAGTCTGTCAAGACTGATGGAAAAAGCTAGGAGGAAGAAAACAGGGAGGAGAGACTGGTTTGCAGTGAGCTGACAGGATGGACAGACACACTGTAGAGACCAGAGGATGCAGCAGGGACCCAATGGATCTGGAAGAGCAGCTCTTGTGGAAGAGGGGAGGCGGGTCCTTTGAGAGGGAGGGGAGAAGACTGAAGAGAGGTAGAGGCAGAGCAATGAATAGGCATTGATGAAGACCAGCTCCCAGGAGTCAGAAGAAAAGCCAGGGATGCTGAGGTGATAGGCAAACCAGGCCTCGACTGTGGAAGGGAGCATCAGAATGCACGGCAGGCCCTGGAGCTGGCAGGTGACAGACCGCCTTGATTCAGTCCCTTCCTGGAGCCTGTAGGTTTGCAACAGACACTGGGTAATCTGGTTTTCACAGTGTGGTGCCGAGAGGGGGATCAAGCTGGAAGCTCAAAAGTGATGAGCATGTTCTAAGATGAGGTGGCTTTGGGAGGACCGCCTTTTCCCTGGGGACCAGTGGGATGGCAGAAGGGGCACAGGTGGGGATAGTTCCCTAGTTGCCCTTGCTGGGGTGCAGCTCTGTGTGTGAGGAAATCGGGGGAAGCATGGAAGAGAACTGAAGAGAGAGAAGAATGTGGAAGGGGGACAAGATAGGAGAGGACAGCGCCTGCTTTTGCTGACCATGCCCTCTGTCACCTGGGTTATGTCATCTCCACAACTACTATAGGAAGAACATCTGTTCCTCTGTAGGTGGAAACAGGGCCCAAAACTGCTGCACCACAGCTCAAGAAAGCCGAAAAGATGCTGAGCGCGGGGAGCAGGAGAGCAGCTGGGCAGACAAAGCAGGTGGATGGGCGAACAGCTTCTCACTGGGGGATGAGGCACCTGGAGAGGCACACGCATGCCTAGTCCTGCGGGAGATACTGGCATTTCCTGGTACACCCCTCAGATGAGTTTAGAGAGGAGACTGGAGGAGAGACAGCCCAACCCTGAGGCTCCAGACAGAAGCAGCCATTCCAGGGGACCATCTCCCGACCTTCAGCAGGTCCCTGACCATCCAGCGGCAGCAGGGGACTAGACACAGTTCTGAACGACAACCACAGTGTTTCTTACATTATCCTCTTAATAGTCACTGTGTGTCCTGGAAATGTCTTGTCAGTGGGGCTGCAAACTATTCAAGGTCAAAAGCAGGTTTGGTTTTCTGGTCAGGGCATCTGTCGAAGGCAGGTGTGATTATTGTTTGTCAGATAAATAAATGAATAAGTAACCAAACTCTTAAAAGTACAAAAGCCAGGAGTGAGACAGCAAGTCTGTAATCCCAGTGCTTGGGAAGTGGAGACAGGAGGGTCTGAAGTTCAAAGCCAGCCTCATTTATATAACCAGTGCAAAGGTAGTAGGGTTAGATGATATAGATATAGATATAGATATAGATATAGATATAGATATAGATATAGATATAGATATAGATATAGATATAGATGATAGATATAGATGATAGATGATAGATATAGATGATAGATATAGATATAGATATAGATATAGATATAGATATAGATATAGATATAGATGATAGATATAGATATAGATATAGATATAGATGATATAGATATAGATATAGATATAGATATAGATATAGATATAGATATAGATATAGATATAGATATAGATATAGATATAGATGATAGATATAGATATAGATATAGATATAGATATAGATATAGATATAGATGATAGATATAGATATAGATGATAGATGATAGATGTAGATGTAGATGTAGATGTAGATAGATATAGATATAGATATAGATGATAGATGATAGATATAGATGATAGATATAGATATAGATATAGATGATAGATATAGATATAGATATAGATGATAGATATAGATATAGATATAGATATAGATATAGATATAGATATAGATATAGATGATAGATATAGATATAGATATAGATGATATAGATATAGATATAGATATAGATATAGATATAGATATAGATATAGATATAGATATAGATTATATAGATATAGATGATATAGATATAGATGATATAGATATAGATATAGATATAGATAGATGCTGGTTTACAGGGGGAAACCATGTGCCCTGCCACAAGAAAACAAGAAAAGGCCACTGATACTTGATGTTCCAGCCCAGCACCTCTGGATCCTTGAAAGACCCATGATGGGTGATAGGCCTTTGCCCTAGCTGCCCCTGGAAACTGTGGTCCCCAAGCCTTACCTCTTACTGTCCTTCTCTTAGGGCCTCTTCCACCTTAGGCACCTCCTGCCGCCTACCCCGGAAGTCTTCCTCTGAAAGGCAAAGGGAAAGGCCTCATCTTCCACTCTGCAGAACCTCATGTGGGCCCATCCCCAGGCTGGGCAGGGGAGCTGCTTGACCTCTGACCCTTTGCTTGGATCTTGACACCGCAAACAGCAGTATGTGGGTACAGTAAAAGAGGCAGAGGCAACCTGGGCACTGGCCTGACTCTACCACTGAGCACTGAGGCCTTGGCCAAGTCTCATCCTTGTCTGGGCCCTGGTTTTTCTAATCTATCAAGCAGGATAGGAGTGATGGACTATCCAGAAGACCTCAGGGCCCTCTGGTCTTTGTATCTGGTGTCTCCTGACCCTTTAAGAGCCTAATGCTGAGGGTTCATCCATGATTGGCCTAGAGAGGTCTTTTGACCCCTTATGACCTTTGGAAGGGGCTGGGTAAAAAGTTCTTTCTTTTTCTTTTCTTTCCTTTCCCTTTCTCTCTCTTTCTCTCTTTCTTTCCTTTTTTTTACTTTTTCTTCTGGTTTTCCTTTTTTATATAAAAAAGATACAGTATTTATCTATTTATCTATTTAGTTATTTAGTTATTTAGTTTATGGATATGAGTGTTCTGTTCACATGTGTGCCCAAATTCCAGAAGAGGAAATCAGACCTCATTACAGATGGTTGTGAGCCATCATGTAGTTGCTGAGAATTGAACTCAGGCCCTAGGGAAAAACAGCCAGTGCTCTTAACTGCTGAGCCATCTCTCCAGCCCCCTTCTTCTGGTTTTACAAGACAAGGTTTTTCTATGTAGCCCTGGCTGCCCTGGAACTCGCTCTGTAGACCAGGCTGGCCTTGAAATCACAGAGATCTGCCTGCCTTTGCCTCCCAAGTGCTGGGATTAAAGGTGTGTACCACTACTGCATGCTAGACTGAACCTTTCTAATTTATGGTTGTCTGTGTATGAGGCCTGGAGACCATTCTCTGGGAACAGTGCCTGGCACCCTGGGTTCCTCTTCAGGGATGATGGGAAGCAGGTGTCATTGTGTGCACCTCATGACAAGGGACCACATTTCTGTCGGCCACCTGCCTGTCAACCCCTGACATGTCCCCCAGACTGAGTGCTCCCTTGCTGAATATTAGACCCTCAGGACCTCCTCTTGAAGGGTCACCCATCCCAAGCAACTTAGACTTCAACATCCCCTGCCCTGCCTCACCGTAAGCATGGCCCTCCACGTCATCCAGGAGGTTGGCTGTGGATGCAGCAGCCCCCAGCCTGTCGGACTATTCAGGAAAACTATTCTAGAGACGGATGGGTACTGTGACAGCTTGTTCAATCTGCCTGTGCTCTGTCCTGATAACCCACCAACCTCAGAGGCTTCTATTATCCCTCCCGTTCCCAAACTGCCTAACGGTGTCCCTTCCAGGCCCCTCTCCTGGGATCAATGGACCAGCTAGCCAGGCCCGACCTCCTCATTCTGCCCCATCACCAGGGACAGGGAGAGTAACACCCCCCCCCTTCAGCTACTCAGTTTTCAATATCCGGGGCCCTGTGGATAAGCACGGATGAGAACTTTGGTATGAAGACAGGGAAACTTTTTCATTCAAAAAGCCAAAAGTGAAAAAAAAAAAAAAAAAAAAAAAAAAAAAAGCAGGCCTCTGGAGACAGCTGCAGGGACCTATGAACCAGTTCTAGTAAAATTAGGGGAAGACTCGGTGATTTCAATAGGAAGACGATGTCTTTCTCCCAAAATGCAGATGACTCGAGGCCAAAAGTAAAGAAGGCACTGGAAGGACAATGTCCCAGGGAAAGGAACACAGGAGCTGATGTCAAGGGGTTTCCTGGTTCACAAATCAAGGAGGGGCGGCCACAGAGCTGCATCCGACTCCCGAGGAAGGTTCAGCCGGGATCTCCATCACTGTTGTAGGTGCTCCCCACCCACCCCAGGGCCAAGCAGAAGGATACGACTGAAGCTTCGGTAAATGTTTCTTCTTTGACTTCCTCATTTTGGTCTTCTCGGAGAAGGCTCGGGCGAGTTCAAACAGCTTCCTGCGCGTAGCTGGGGCAGAAAAACTCGTGAGCCCTTCATGCTCCAGAGATCCAGAGCATCAGATGGCTTCCCTCCAGGTTTGGGGGAAGCCAGGCAGAGCGGCACACCAGGCCCCTTGGGTGGGGACTGGGAAGAGGAAAGTGACAGGAACGGCAGACACCAGTGCCATCTAGGGAGCAAGTGCGCCATCCCAGGTCGGCCTCCGGGGGCAGCACAGGCCAGCACTCGTCAAGTACACAGCAGCCTGCCTCCAGACCAAGATCCGGGTATTCCTTCCCTAGAGGCGGACAACCACACAACCACGGCTCCTGGCTTTCTTTCCCGCTGCGGGCTGCCACGGCCTTCCCGCCCCTCCCCAGCCACCTCCACAGTTGGTCCTAGGATTTCCATGAGTCATCGGAAATTTTCCCTGAAATAAAACCTTGAAAGGCTCCAGCCTCATCCCCGCTGGTTATGGGTCTCTGAGACTGGAGACGGGGAGGATGACAAAAAAGCGGGCAGTGGGACGAGGTTCCCCTATCCCAAAATGTCTGCCATTCCCACAGAAAGCAGACTCAGCCAGTGACTCCAGTCTGAGCCAAGCCCTCACGCCACAGAGAATGTGAACACGGACACACATTATTTTCCTACAGACAGCTGGCTCAAGAGGATTTAAACTTAATTTGTCTCCAGACTCAGCTGCGGAATAAAGTAAGGCAGGAAGGCTGAGGGAGCTAGCCTGTGATTAAAATGTCACCCGGAGTTCAGCAAGAGTCAATAGCATTAAAAATCTTCCGGGGGGGAGGGGGCTCTCTCCCTCTCATGAGGCCAAGGGGCCTGCCTCAAGAGAGCTGGGACAAGGAGGGGACAAGGGGCAAGACTCACATTTTCCCATGTGTTTCAACTTGTCCCTGAATAAGGCATCTTCTGACACAGTGGGGTTGATTTCACTGGTTCCTGGAAGGAGGAGACACCTGCTGAGGGACCAGGCCCATTGGGTCTCCGAGGTCCCACTAAGAGATAGAGTGAGCACCTGGCCAAGGCCCTAGGGAAGGAGGTCAGAGGATAGCCCTCCATCCCTGTTTCTGTCTGTTCTCTTATTACAGAACAAGTCCAGGCTTCTCCCCTACTATAGGAGTTTAAAGGCAAGTCGCAAAAGTACTTCTTTCTTGCAAGGTACATTTTCCTCTTTGGAGCAAACAAGGGCAGCCTTAAGATCTGCTGCACGTATGGGAAACTGGCTGGCCTTGGGTTCCAGCCTCTCTAGCAGTCCCATGTTCTCAAAGCCATGATGGTGGTTTGAAGTGAGCTGGTAGGGAGATCTATGTCACGGAAATCCACCCCCCCCCCCCCCCGCCTGCATATCAGCCTTCTCCTGCACCCAGTGCACGTTAACCATTTGCCAGCACATCATGACCCTCTGTGGGTCCTAATTCTGGTGAATTGAAGCAGAAAGGACAGAGAGCCAAGAACGCCTCCTAGATGCTGAACGGGAGCAAGAGCAGGGCTCAGCCAAGAGTCAGAACGCAGTGAGCCACCTGCGTGGGTTTCTCTCGGGATCGTTGGGCTGCAGCTCACCATCCTGTAACTTGGCTCATCCCGAGTCGCCTTGTCTGCTAACTTCCCTTTCAGTCACTCTGATCCAGCTCAGCAGCTCCAGTGTCCCTTGTTAATTTGGAATCAAGGACAAGAAAACTCCCAGCTGAACATCTGGTGAGGCCTAAGCTCCTGGCTGCTTGCTTAGGAATCAGTTCTATGGGATTTTCTTTCTCTGAGCTGGGATTAGCGGGGGCACCTTACCCTTCTGTTCTTGCCTTCCCAGCTCAGCTGTAGGATGGAGGGTCTGCTCCTGAAAAACACATGGCTGAGCCCTTTTAAATATGTATACGGGGTGATAGCAGGAACTGACCCAAGATTGAGAGTCCAGGAGCCAAGGATGAATAGAGAGTCTCTGTTCACACTCCCAATTTCAGCTCTGCTATAGTCTATACATCTTACTAATACAGTCCCTCACTCTCTGGCCTGTCAGCCCCAATGCTGCTGGCACTGAAGGGAAGTCACATGTAGTCTGAAATGAGTTGGAGAGGCGGTCATAGGAGGGACTATAAAACCCTGCTTCTCTAGCCCTCTGTTGTTTTTTTTAATGAATTTTAAGATATTTGTTTATTCTTATGAGTACTCTATCTGCATGTATGCCTGCATGACAGAAGAAACCATCTAATCCCATTATAGATGGTGTGAGCCAACATATGGTTGATGGGAATTGAACTCAGGACCTCTGGAAGAGCAGCCACTGCTGCTCCTTTTCTTCTTCTTCTTCTTCTTCTTCTTCTTCTTCTTCTTCTTCTTCTTCTTCTTCTTCTTCTTCTTCTTCTTCTTCTTCTTCTCCTTCTCCTTCTTCTTCTTCTCCTCCTCCTCCTCCTTCTCTCCTCCTCCTCTTCCTTCTCTCCTCCTCCTCCTCCTTCTCTCCTCCTCCTCCTTCTCTCCTCCTCCTCCTCCTTCTCTCCTCCTCCTCCTCCTTCTCTCCTTCTCCTTCTCCTTCTCCTTCTCCTGCTCCTGCTCCTTCTCCTTCTCCTTCTCCTTCTCCTTCTCCTTCTCCTTCTCCTTCTCCTTCTCCTTCTCCTTCTCCTTCTCCTTCTCCTTCTCCTTCTCCTTCTTCTTTTTTTGGTTTTTCGAGACAGAGTTTCTCTGTGTAGCCCTGGCTGTCCTGGCTCACTCTGTAGACCTGGCTGGCCTTGAACTCAGAAATTCGCCTGCCTCTGCCTCCTGAGTGCTGGGATTAAAGGAGTGCGGCCACCACGCCCGGCTTTTTCTTTTTTTTGGGGGGGGGGGGGAAACCACTGTTCTTAACCATTGATTAAGCCATCTCTCTGGCCCCTTCTCTGGCAGTTCTTGTTAAAGCATATTGCACATCGGCAGTAGGTGTCTCAGGGCAGAAAGCCTGCAGCTACTTAAGTGAATGAACCCTTCCCAGATTAAGCTCATCCTCTCCCTGGGCTGGATACAATCAACATGTATGCCTTGCTGTTGCTGGTGTACTAATTAGGCATTAAGCCTCATTAAGACAAACCTCACAAGACTCTACGGTCTTTGTCCTCTCAGTTGCTATTAAGAGACATGACATGGTTCGGTGTGTCCTCTGGTAGGACAAGATCCAGAAATAGTTGGGAGGTCAGCCAGTCTGTGGTAGGTAACCTACAGCTCCCAGGACAGCAAGAGCCTAGGTCCACTCAGTGAAGGGGATATCTCACTCCACAGGAGATCTATCTCCCTTCTTGCTTGCTGAAGGGCCTCGGGTCCCACCCTTGGTCTGTTTCCTCATTCTACTGCTAAGTTCTCAATATTGAAGATAAAGTTGGGGCGTGGGCCCAGTGAGCCCCACAGGCCCTCTCTCGGGACAGCAAGCTTACCGGGGACAGAGGAAGGAAAGCCACCGTCATTTCCAACCGCCGCATTGTTGGATTTGGATTTCTGGGATTCATATTTCAATCGGTCTGGAGAAGGAGACAGATTCTGTCAGGGAAGTGAGTTCTAGGGTGCCCCGGGGACACACTGAAGGCCGCAGGAGACTGAATCCCCTGAAGCACATGAGTACACACACACACACACACACACACACCTCTGCCAGCTCTTGAAGAACTTGTGATAATAGAAACAACTACCTAATAAGCATTTGCAATGTTGGAATGTCAGAATTAGCAGCTTCCCGAGAGTCCAAACCTATTTGATATTGTCTTAGGGTCTTGATATGGAGCCCAGGCTCTCTTGGGACTCATGGTTCTCCTTCCTTTGTGTCCTTTGTGTTTGCAGGTATCGGCTGCATGTACAGCCAAGCCCCCGACTCTTTTTTGTTTGTTTGTTTTGTTTTGTTCTGCTTTTTGACTTAGGGTTTCTCTATGTAGCCCTGGCTGTCCTGAAACTCTATCTGTAGTCCAGGCTGGCCTCGAACTCAAGAGATCCACCTGCCTCTATCTCCTGAGTGCTGGGTTTAAAGGTGTGCCCCACCACCACTGCCTGGCTCTAGCCACGCCATTTTTTTCCCCTGCCTGTAGGCCTGCTTCCTCCAGCCCAGCAAGCCAGCAGCACAATTTGCTTCCTTCTTCCCCAACACCTCAGACTCCCTCCCTTCCCTCCCCTCTCCCTCCTTCCCTCTGTGACAAGCACACCTCCTCAGCCCTGTCTCCAAACCTTATCTCTAAAGGAAAGGCAGCCAGGTTGGGGAGCAGGGTGACCCATCCATTGATCATGCAAATATCCTGCTCTAAGCTCCATTCAGGAACCCTCCCATTCTGTCACCCATGAAGCCAGTCACCTTGTCCCCAGGGCTCAAGACACAGTAGGTATCCTCACCTTGTAGCTAGAGGTTGGTAGGAAAGGCAGCATTTCTTTCCCTGTCTCTCAAGCCTAGACTAATTAATGCTGAGCTCAAACAGATATGCAGGGCAAGGGAAATGGCCCAGTGGGCACACCCTCTTCCTCTGGGTTCTCAGGTATCCCCAGCCCACATTGAAACCCGGAGCTCCTGCATGACCCAGGGAGGCCCAAGTTCAAGCAGGTTAGAAAGTGCCTGGCAAGCCAACATCCAGCACAACGCCTCCTGAGGGAGGCCGGAGGCTCCTGCCCTTGTCACTCTCTTCTGCATGGTGAGGCTTGGTGCCCACCTCTCTCCAGGGCGAGGAGGAAGTCCCGGTTTCGCTGCAGCTCCTTCATGAATTCCTCATTCTGCAGGAAGAGGGCGATTCTCTCATCTTCCAGGTACTGTTTCCAGCGGCTGTCCTGGTCACAGGCCATGGGCCCTGGCACCGGAGGTGGGCCTCCCTCTCCACTCATAGGCTTGGAGCCCCCGGGGTGGCCCTGAGGAAGAGTGAGCATACACATCACCTACTTAAATCCACGTACAGCTATATGTGTAGGTGTGCTTTCCCAGAATCCTCCTGTCTTATCATGTAGTCCCCTCCTCCCAACAGGACCCAGTCACTAGCCAGAATTTGCTGGGTAGCTCAGAACTGCCCATGCAGCAGAAGCAGAAAGAACATCAAAAGGACTTTTCCTCCCAACCTAGGGTCACCTCATTCCTTCTTTTGGAACCTAAATCATCCTGAAAATCAATTTGTAAACAGCTCAGCGACCTGTGCATGGACTCCCAGTCTCACACGTCTCTCTACGCCAGCTGCATGCCCCATCATCAGGGGCACCTTCTAAAAGAAGAGCCTATGGAAAGGAAAGCAGCAATCCCACCATTAGCTACCCCATTTCCCTCCCTCCAGCCTGAGGTGATGGTTGCAGCAAAAGAGCCAGGCCAGATGGGAAGCGAGGCTGTGGGTATGCTTTTCTTTCCTTACAAATTCTAATCCACAGAAGCAGCTCAGCCTGAGCTTGAAAACCAGGAAGTAAAACTGGCTGGTACAGACCATGATGGATGTAGCCCAGGGAGATGCTGGACAGGCAGGCAGGTAGGGTGGAGGTTCGAGGGCAGCCTCTTACCTGAATGCTGTCCATCTGCTGGGGAAGGATTCGGAGGAAGTCATCCGGGAGGCTGCCCAGCAGGGGTGGGTTCCAGTTTCTGTAGCGTCTCTGGCTTGCAGGTTGTCCGGAGCCTGGGACATCAATCCTGGGGGATGGGAGGTAAGGAGAGCAGGGCAGAGTCAGGCTTAGCCATAGCTCTGTTGGCCCATCCCAGGCCCTTGGGCAGATGAGGATCTTGCTCAGAGTGTCCAGTGCCCACACCACCTTCTGAACAAAGGTGCAGGCATGCATTCTGCTGAACGAGGGAAACAGCAGACCAAGAAGGAAGGCAGCCAGGCCGGGGCAATAGGGATCTCGATCTCTCTCTCTCTCTCTCTCTCTCTCTCTCTCTCTCTCTCTCTCTCTCTCTCTCTCTCTCTCTCTCTCCTCTCTGGGGCTTTCCTCAGTCCGATCTGCTTTCCTTAGCTTTGGCCTTGGGGCTTAGGCCCCTTTTCTGTCACTCAGTGTCTCCAGTGTAAATGTCAACGTTGTGGACTTACATACAGACTTTCTGAATGTCCCCTACAGACTGGGGGGTGGGGGTGGGGTCAGACACTTCTGTGCTATATCCCTAGCTGGCATAGTGCTGGACTGTTAAATAATAGTGATCACACCCCACACACCCCCAACAGCAGACAAGTAGCCTGCCGACAGCCCATTCTGTCCTCCTTTGTTGAGGCAGGGAGCTCCCCGAGATTCCTGGACAATAAGCAGGTCTGAGTTCACTTTCTGGCTCAACTACAGCCAGCAAAGGGGAGGGAACATTGAGGAGCCCCTGGTACTTTGTTATAAATTCTAGACCTTGCTGCTCTCCTGCCCAGGTACTGGGACACACACACACTCAAACACACACACACACACACACACACACACACACACACACACACACACACACACACTCAAACACACACTCACACACACACTCAAACACACACTCACACACACACACACACTTTCACACGCACACATACACACACACTCACACATATACATACACACACTCACACACATACTCACACACACACTCACACAAACTCTCATACACACTCACACACATATACACTCACAGACACACTCACACATATACATACTCACACACACACTCACATACTCACACACATACACACATACTCACACACACACTCACACAAACTCTCACACACACTCACACACATATACACTCACAGACACACTCATACATATACATACTCACACATACACTCACACACATACACACATACTCACATACACACACACACACACACACACACATCCCCATGAGCTGCAGCTTGAACAGATGGAGCTCAGAGTTAGGGTCTTGTTCCCAAGGGGTTCTATGAGGACTCTCTTCCCAGACAAGGTGTGTCTGTGCCAAGCAGCCAGGACAGGAGAGGACCAAGGGCCTGGCTGCCCTGACCCCAGGCTCTATCCCAAGCCCAGGCCCGAAGGAAGCCTGGAGCTGGGCCAGGAGCTCCAGGACTCCCCAGCAGCCTGCTGCGTGGCAACCGCAGGACACGTGTCCCGCTGAATCAGGGAAATGACACATGGAGAAAGCAGGCGGTGGGGAGGTGGTGGAGGCCATGCTGGGCTCGGCCTGGCTTTGATTTGGCCTCCAGCTCCAGGAATCCCTCCACCCCCTCACTGGAGGGGAGCTTTTCCGTCTGCCGCTAACTTGTGGAAATAACTTCCTTTCCTTTTTCTATTTTGGGCCGGTGGCCCGGTGGGTACGAGGGGAGGGCTGAGGGGAGGGTGGGGGCAGCAGCAGACGGATAACCAGCTGCTAAGTGCTAGGGGGAGCTCAGCTCACAGCCAGAGACACACATGGATATCCAGAGAGGCGCCTGCAGGGGAGCCCAGGGCTCGGTCTCCTCTACATTGCTCTGCCACTTATGTCCCTGTCCCAAGCTCTGGTTCCCTCCCAAGGCCCATCTGTCAGTCCCACAGACACCACTTCCAGCCATAATGGAAGAAGGCTTGTCTAGGCTTCGTTTGGGGCAAGGTAAACACCCCAACTCAGTTATATCTGGAAGCCACCCAGGCTGCCCAGGGAGAGTCCAAACCCTGACTAAGACCCTTCTAGCTATTGTATTTCTGGGATGCCCACGGGGTGAGGGTTGCCATGGGGAGAATTCCTTTTCTTCCAGAATCTCCCGGGCTGCTGGGCACGGGTCCTGGAAAGTCCGTCATCCTCCTCCGAGCCCTGGGGTGAAGTCATCCTCAGCCTGACTGAGGGAAGGGGCCAGCCCAGCGCAGGCAGCCCGGCAATTCCATTATGGTTGGAAAGGAATGGGAGAAATGAGCTGCTGAGGTAAAACAATTTCCACACAAAAACAGCAGGCGGCCTGTGGAGGGGCCTCCTGGGCTGCTGGGACTCAGGCAGATGGAGAGAAGAACCCAGCAGCAGTGGGGGAGGGGAAGGAGACCGAGGCTAAGAGGATCTTCAGGTACTGAGCCCCCTGGAACCCCTAGACTCGAATTTCAGGCTGAGGTGGATGATGACGTCATGCGTAACCGCTGAGGTGGATGATGACGTCATGCGTAACCGCAGGATGTTGGACCACCTGGCTGGGAAGGATCTCAGACATGTGCCTTTCCAGAAGGGGGGTTTTAGTGGAGTCTGGACGTGCAGCCCACGTGGGCCGGACCCTGTCACAGGTCACTAAATGATGTAGCTGCATCATTCAGGCAAAACATAAGCAAAGGACCCTAGCAGATGGGCCTGCCTCTTTGGACCCTGCGGGACAGTATCTGAGCTCTGAAACTGTCCTGTTACCAGGCTCATCCCAGGGACATGGTGACAGAAAGGGACCAGACCGCTAGCCTCTCTCAAACCTAACCTTCAGCGGCCAAAGATTTTTAGAATACCAGTCTACCAGCGCCCTGCCGTGGTATAGTCCCACGGAGTCTCCTGTAGTTGCAGGGTAAGGTGTGTGTGCTCCTTGGAAGCTCCACGGAGCCCCCATGACTGACCCATGTTCCTCTCCGCTCACTGATGAACAGCTCCTCAAGATGGCCCCCCTCCCTGCTTCGCCTGTGCGTACACCACTCCCTCTGTCTAGAACAGAGTCCTGTCCTCAGTCTCACTAAAGTAAGGAGGTGTGGATGGCAGACCCTCGCTTGGACAGCAGCTTCTGGGCCCCCATGTTCGTGGTTCCCTGCAATTCTGATCTACAGTAGAGGAGCCCGGAGGACAAGCAACGCACACACACACACACACACACACACACACACAGAGTAATTGAAACTATTTAAGTACTTCGGGATAAACATTATAGTTTGGTCTGCAATGTCCCCACAGGCTTGTATGGTTGAACTCCTTGTCTCCAGTTAGTGTCACTGCTTTGAGAAGCTACTCTTTACAGGTGGGATCTAGGCCACTAGGGGCAGGCCTGGAGACCAGCTCTCTCTTCTTCCTGATGCAGGTGATGTGAAAGGCCCATGGCCCTGCTCTGCCACACCTTTTCCTGCCACAGTGAACTAAAATCCCTCTCACACTATGAGCCAAATAAGTCTTCCCTCAATCCAGTCCTTGCCTTTGGGTGTTTTGCCATAGCAACATAAATGAAATAGAGGATTGAGACAGCAACGACACAGAAGTCAAGCCAGGCGGTGGTGGCTTTAATTCCTGCACTCAGGAGGCAGAGGCAGAAGGATCTTTTGAGTTCTGGGCCAGCCTGGTCTACATAGCTAGCTCTAGGACAGGCAAGGCTGCACAAAGAAATCCTGTCTGGAGGCAGGGTAGGAGGAATCAAAAGAAAATCATTTAGCTCTCATCTCCGTATGCTGCTCCAGGCGTGACCTCTCTGGCAGTCTCACGAAGGTTCTAACTCTCACTCCCCAGCCTGCATCTCCTGTACCATCTGTGAACTCCATGGAGGATCTCTACCCCACCCAGCTAACTTTCCAAACTCTCAGCTCCCTAAGCTACATACAGTCTGACTTCTCAGCAGGGAAGAGAGGACATAGCGATGAAAACCCAGTCAGATGACCTGGGTTCACACCCCAGCCTTGGCCACTGGGGACAGCAGTAACCCTCTGGGGCTCAGCTTTGTCAGCTGTGAAATGGGCGACTGCAGTGCTTACCACTGAAGTCCTTAAGTCGTCGATGACCGTCTATGGCACATGGCAGCTGTTCTTACTGGCTCTCCAGGCTCCCCACTGTCACTGTTCTAGGGCTCTTAAGATGTCTAGAATTGGGGGAATCATCATCCTCATCATCTCCTCTCACCCTGTCTGTCATTCTAACAAACAGCAGCTCCAGGACAAAACAACCACACCTAGGCTCTAACATCTGCCAAACCCAAAGCCCAGAAAGCAAGCTCTTCACATACAATGGACCCCACTGGCACTAGCTTCTTTTTAAGCTTCCAAATAACAAGAGTCTCAAAGCTGAGACAAGTCTCCGGGGTCCCTTGCTGGCCACTCTCCCGTCTCCCGTCATCAAACTAGCCCAGAAAAAGACACATCTTCACATGGCTTAAAAATCCTCTCAACATCACTAGCTGAGGGGTGACAAACAGTCATCCCACTGGGGACTGACTGACAGCTACCTGGGGGTGCTGGGGTGGGAGGGATGCTGAGGTTCATCTTGCCTCTGCAGGAGACAGCACAATGATTAATTACTAACGTGTCCATGGGCTGGGGAAAGGAAGGGTCAGTACAATATTTCATGAGTTCATCTTCCTACCCGTCCTCTCCCTTGATTACACATTCCAAGGACCCGGAGGCTGTGCCATATTTAATTAACTATATCCCATAGGCATATGCTGCTATAGCTAACTTGTGTTTGCTCTGCGGGCAACCATCTCTCTAGCCTTCCTCTTTATTTTTAGGATCCTTTTGCACTGAACCTGGAACTTACTGACTGGCTAACTCAGCTGGTCACTAAGCTGCAGGGAGCTGCCTGTCTCTGCAACTCCAGCTATTGGTGTGACAGATGTGGCCTGCTATGCTCAGCTTTTACATGCGGAGGGCTAGGAATTCAAGCCCAGGCCCTCTTGCTTGTGCAACAAGCTCCCTGCCTCCTGAGAGACATTTCTCCAGTCTCACAGGGTTGAAGTTTTGAAAGTTCTCCCAGGTGTCCTGTGAAAATGTCTCTTGCCACAGTCCAAGTGTGCAGTTAGTAGAATAATGTCTGGTGGGGGCGGCCAATTTCCCACTGTGGTTTATACAACCCCGACTCCTGTCTCCGTCTCTCCCCACTGTGCTCTGAGACAAAAATGGACGCTCACCGGGGAGGTGGGGTCGGAGGAGCCATCAGGTAAGGCCTGTCGAACACGTGCATGTGGTACGCTGGTGGTGAGTACACAGGCGGGGGCTCTTCCTCAGAGCTATCGGGCTCCAGAGTCCTTTCCAGGATCTAAGTCAGAGACAATAAAGAGAGACATAGTAACAGTGATTAATTCGGATATGAATAACTCATCCTTGAACCTCAGTGGCATTGGGATGAAACGGAAGGATGATGGCCGAGGACGTGTCCTAAGGAGTTTTGTGCATTGCTGCTAGGAGCTACTCCTTGGTGATGCTGGCCTTAGGTATTAACACTAACACATGGCTACCATGACCCCTCAATTATACTTAGCAAACAGGACAATGCACTGACCCAAAGGATCGTTCATGGCAGCAGCATCTATCCAAGCAATGCTTGAGTGCAGCAAAACAAGCACAGGGTGGAAGAGAGAGACTGCGAGGGTTGGCGAGAATGGGAGGAGGTGCTGGGGACTCTGGGGCCTGTGGAAGAGGTTTATGGATCTGGGTGCCTATCACATGGTATGTGCATGCTATGCAACCTCACTGGACTGCACACTTGAGACCCTGTGTCCTCTGTACTCTTCTCTGATGATGATGTCATCCATACCCTCCTTTGGTGCACTACCACATCTCTTCTCTTAACCCCAGTCTGGCAAGTAAAGGCCCATTTTATAGATGAGCACATTAAGGACTGAGTGTGTTTTATTTGTTTCGTGGTACCTGGAATTGAACGCAGAGCCTCAAGCACATGAGGCAAGAACTCTACCAAGGAGGTACAGCCCAGTTCTTTTTACTTTTGTCCTGAAATAGGGTCTCACTAAGTTGCCCTGGCTGGCCTTGAACCTGTCTCATTACTTCTCTTGGGAAGATGTGAAGAAGAGAGAACACCAATGACTGGCCAAAGAAGTGATCTCACCCAAGTCTAGGAGTGCCGACCCCCCCCAACAACAGTTGTATCACCAAAGGCCCAGCCCAACACAGATAACAACCTCCTGAAAGCTGCATAGAGCCCTCCCACCCCCTCCCCACCCCCCCAGTTAGCTAACCCCTTGACTACTCCAGCATCTCTCGAATCCATCTGCAGCTGGAGCAAAAATGCAACCCACTGGGAGATGGCTATAGGAGAGAGGGAGGGGCTAAAACCACAGGTGACCCTCTAATGACCCTCCTGCCTTCCTGAGGGAATGCCCCTCCCTGCCTTCTGTGAGGGAACAGGCCCAAGCTTGCTGAAGGGCTGATATAGGAAGTCAGAGCAGTTCTGACTAAGATGGTGTCACAACTCAAAGGACCACAGGACAGACCACTTCTGATCCTCCTGTCCTGTCTGCTGAGAATCAGATAACAGGCCCTGTGAGGCTGATGGCTAGTTAATATGGCAAAAACACCCACTGGCTTTAGGTTGGAATCTTCAATGAGGAGGGCTTTGCAGTCACACCCTCCCCTCAGGCAGCCTGCACACCTAAGTAAGATAGATGCTCAGGGTGAGCAGCCCAGCTGCCTACTGTCCCTCCAGACCCTTTTCTCTTCACTGTGAAAGCAGGGCAGGGAAAGGTTAAGGACAGATAGGGTGAAGCCAAGTTTCTGTGATCCAGTGGATATGAATCTGCGCCCCCAGAGGCATCTGAGCAGATCCCCAGCACACACCTCCATCCACCCCTCCCCCGAAGCTCAGTTCCCACTTTCTCAGAGACCAAAGAACCTGGGAAGGGCTCAGAGACCCTGACTGACTCAGACCCTAAGTCCCCAACCCTGCTTGAACCCTGGGTTTGGAGAAGACACCCCTAAAGCTGTGTCTCTGCTTCTTCTGGGCCAGGTTCCATTGATACAGCTGACCCCTAACCCAGCTGCGCCCAGAACAAGGAGGCTGGCAGAGACTCCCTGGCAGTGAGCACACACACGCACTGCAATGCTCTGCACGCCAGCCTGACCCAAGGAGGCTCCCGCCCTGGAATGCGCGTTCTTTCCTGTGAGACAGAAAGTATTTAAACAGATGCTTCTGCAGAAGAAGAATGAGGCCGCCTGGCAGGCCAGGCCACTGCACTGCTCACCCCACATTCCACCAGGAAGGAAAAGGATGTGGGGGTGGGGAGATGGTGTGAGGAATGGGCTCCTGGTGACACCCCTTTGCCTAGCACAGGAGGTGCTCAGCAAGATCCTAGGGTACCCAGAAGACTGCCTCTTCCAGACCACACACCCCTATTTCTGACAGCCATTGGCTCTGAGGGGCAGGGTCCAGGCCTGGTCTGGTGAGAGGGAGGGGAGCTGAGCGCTCCATGGGTTTCTTCTGATCTGTGGTGTGCCCCCAGACTCAAGGAGCCCAGGTAGGCATGTGGACCCTGTGCGAATACACTACAGTGCAGCTTCCTGGAGCAGCAAACACAGCCCTCTAGAGAGCAATGCTTGATAGTGGGGAAGAGGCAGGTGGTGGGCAGACCAATAAGGAAAATCTGCAGTCCCAGAAATGGAACCCCAGCGTCTTTGTGCCACCTCCCCTATTTCTAGCCACAAGGAGCTTTTCTGGCTCTAAAAGTTCTGTGGTCCCCTAGCCCAAATCACTGGGTGATGGGTGCCAGCCAGGTGTTCCGGAGGCTGGGAGGGAAGCAGGCTCTGGGCCATTTATCTGACAGGAGCCGTTTCTCTGTGACAAGGATACCCCTTGAGCCAGCCCCCCATCCATCAGCCTCTAGAGAGGCTTTCTCCAGTCAGCAGTTATTGTCATTCTTACTACTGCTCCTCAGAAATTTTCCGCAGCACTTTGCAGTGGCTCAGGAGCTGCCTGTTGATGGTCCCAGGCAGGCCTCCAAAGGTGGGGGTTTGGAGAGAGCCAAGGATGGCCCAGAAGGGGCTCAACGTGGACAGCAGATGGCTTGGGAACAGAAGTGCAGCACAGGATGGCTGCTCCAGGGGGCTGAGGAACCCTTGCAGAGGTCGGTGATGCCACAGGCGCTGTGGGCAAAGCAGGACACGCCCCGCTTGCCAGAATCCAAGGACCAACAGGGCCATAGAGAGTCAAAGCATGCAGGGAACGTCTCAGCTCACACTGAAAGAATGCACCTACACGCGCACACATGCACGTGAACTCGTGCCTCCCTTCAACGAGAAGCGTCTGGATTTTTCACTGTTCTTTCCATTGACTAATCCAGGCAGGTCAAAGGGGTGTTTAACGGAGGAAAAGGGGACAGAAAGCTGAGGCACAAAGACATTGTCAACAGGGCTGATGAGAAGATGGCTTGGTCAGTGTTTGCCACACAAGGTCTTGAGTTCAATACATGGTACCTGTATAAAAAGCTGGTGGCCCTCACTAGTCATGCCAGTCCAGGGGAGGTGGAGACAGTAGTAAATCCCTGCAGCACCCTAACTACTAGCTAGCCAGCTTTGCCTAACTAGCAAGAGACTCTGCCCCACAAAACCAAGGTAGCTGGATCCTGAGGAACAATACCCTAAACTGGTCTCTGGTTTACACACATATATACACACAAACACTAGTATCATCTACTCATTGCAAACATCCCCCTTGTACCACTATGTGCTTGGGGAGAAAATACCACTACGCTGGCTCAAGTCATCCTTGCCCACACAGCTTCTCCATGGAGAAAGAATCCTAGCACCCACTAAGGGAGGGAGGGGGAGGCAGGAGGACCAAGGAGTCTGGGTTTTTGCAGTCAAATCTAGCCCAGAGTTCCCATGTAAACACAGGTGACTGACTGCTCTCGTCAAGTTTGAGAAACACGAAAAGATGTATTTCTGAAGCATTAGAGGTGCCCAGCACAGGCTGGACTTTGGGGAGAGTGGAGTTCAGGTGGGCCTGGTAGAGCATGCTTGTCATTCCAGCTACCCGAGGGGTTGAGGCAGGAGGATGGAAAGTTCAAGGTCTGCCTGAGCTACACAGTAAACGTAAGTCCTTATGTTCCCTGCCCCCTGCTCCTCTCCACCCCGCTCCCCACCCTCCACATAGGGAAATCCTGGGCTGGGGGTGTGGGCATAGGGATTGCAGGGCATGTATGAACCCCTGGGTTTAACCCTCAGGACTGAATAAGCCCATGTAAAAACACACACAACCTACTTATTATATTTATAAACTGTATGCCTAGATTGGGCAGATCTACCACTTCACTAATCTATTCCCCAGCTACGAGATCCCTTGTTACTTGTGGCTTCTCCAGGCCATGTGGTTCTGCTCCATCTACCTTCCTCCTCCTATTTCTCCATTGTTCCCTACCCTTCCTCTACTCTCTAAGACCACCACCTTTCCCTTCCATTGTCCAACCACAGGCTCTAGCCTTTAATTGACCAGTTAGAATGGGGGAGAAGAGTCACAAGAAATTTCCTGAATACTTGATCCATTCTTCATCCGGGCAGCCTCTCTTGAGGAAACAGAACTAACATCACAATATAAACCCAGGGCAACCCACAACGGTGGTACACAACTTTAACCTCAGCACTCAGGAGGCAGATCTTTGAGTTTGAGGTCAGCCTGGTCTACAGAGCAAGTTCCAGGACAGCCAGGGCTACACAGTCTGAAACACTGTCTTGAAAAAACAAAAGGTCTTTCTTGGAAAATACACACTGGAAACGCTAGGCTTGGAACTAAGGGGTCAGAATTTTGGAGTGGGGCTTATATACCTACATTTTAAACAAGCACCTTAATTCTTATGACTTTAGCCAGGGCCTTGTGCTATCCCTAGTATACAATTGAGTAGGTGCTTGTTTGCTGGGTATTTGTTGAATGAGTGCATGATTGCTATCCATAATATTGGTCACTGACTGATCTTAGGTTTCCTAAGGGGAGATGCTTGTTGGTTATTTGACTCCCCCCCACCTCCCCAACCCCAACCCCCATACCTCCCACCCACCACCCACCCCGCCTTCTGTGGCTGTTGCTGAGGCTGGGAGCAACCCAGAGCCGCTAAAAGAGGATGGACCTCTATTGGAGGTGAATTTTCCCAGCCCCGCCTCTACCTCCGGCGGGATGCTGTCCTCTGAGTCCGAGCTGTCCTCATAGGCGCTGCCACCACCCGCCTCCAGGTTCATCTGTAACAGCTGGTCTATGGTGGCGTCCACCGCTCCGCTGTTGGCTCGCAGCACGCACTCAATGATGTCGTAGTCCATGTTAGGAAACATAGTCTTGAAGTCGTCCATGGCCTGGTTGAACTCGAGGCGGCGCACCTGGCGGGCCGGCCTGCTGTTGTTGAGCTCCTGAGGGGCAGTGCTGCCATCTCCAGCCCCTGTCCCGGCCCCGCGAGCCCCGGTGGCCCCGCCACCGCCGCTGCCGCTGCTGCTCCTGCGAAACAGGCTGGTCATCTTGCAGAGCCGCTGCGGGAAAATGTTTCCAACAAACCGAGAAGCCGCTGGCCCGGGGTCCCTCCGTCGTGGGCCACTTGCTTGCTCCGCAGGCTGGGAAGACTCACTGCAGTGCTTCCTCCTGGAGGGAATGCACGGCCCGGGCTAGGGGACAGGAACCAGGGTGGTGGCGGCATGCGGACCTCGGCCAGGCTTTAGATGGACTCCAGATCATCCACATCCTCGAGTCATCCTGGCACAGGGGGCTGCAACGGACTGACGGTGTCACCTGAAATGAGGGACAGAGTCAGGAGCTGAAGCAAAGGAACCTGAACTCTTTGGTGGTCAGCTGTTAGGAAATGAGGGTAACCTCAACCTAGCCTAGGAAAATCTGCTTCTCTCTGTTTTCCCTAGTTTGGATGCTGGAGATAGAACCGGGAACTTTGTGCATGATAAGCATGTTAATGTGTGTATATATATATATATATATATATATATATATATATATATACATACATATATATATATATGTATATATATGTGTGTGTATGTATATATGCTTATATATACATGTATACATATATAATCTTTCCCTATTTCTTTATTTTGTTTTCTTTTTTTGTTGTTTTGAGATAGAGTCTCATCTAGCTCATATTGACTTCATACTCAAAGTATAGCTGAGGCTGTCCTTGAACTCCCTCTGTAGACCAGGCTAGCCTCCAACTCACAGAGATTCACTTGCCTCTGCCTCTTGAGTGCTAGGATCAAAGGTGTGCACCTCCATTGCATAGCTTGTCTTAAACTCTTAATCCCGGTGCCTCAGCCTTCTACAGTCCTGAATGAGCCTTCCAAGGGCTGGGATTACAGGCATGCACCACCATACTGAGCTTCCCAAACCTGTCGTGAAGAATATTGTACTTCTAAGTCTTGTTCATGCTCCACCTCAGACCCAGTTCCCTGCCACAGTTAACCTAGCCCGTCCCCAAGGCTATCACAAGGATGTGCACAGATAGGACTGTAAGACAAGCGTGATTAGGAACTGAAATCTACAACAGAACACCACCCAGCCCTCTTAGAGCCTGGCATAGAAATGGTAACCAAGGTGATGTCACTGGTAGTGTAGACAAAGGAGACAAGAATGTCTGAAAGCACTCCATCCTGGGCTGGGATGGCCGTTCACTGGGTGATGTGTTTGCCTCACATGCATGAAGTCCTTAATTAGATTCCCACCACAGAATAAAACCTGACTAGGTGAGGCAGGAGTGTAAGCCCAGCACTCCCACCTCCTGGGAGGCAGACACCAGAGGATGAGGAATTCCAGGTCATCCTTGAGGTTTTTGGTCAGCTTAGACTAGAGAGCTTGTCTTAAAGAACCAAAACCTGGAGCCAGTGAGATAGCTCAGTGGGTAAAGGTGCTTGCCACAAAGCCCAATGGCCAGAGTCTAATCCCTGGCATCCTCATGGTGTAGGGAGACAACTGACTCCTACAAATTGCCCCCCGACTTGCACACACACACACACACACACACACACACACACACTGCAAAGCAATAAAAAAAGTCTGACTCTGACTTTCTCCATCTTATCCCAAGATTGAATTGGTTCAGCAACTTATAGAACAGTGCCAGGTTCTAACTCTGCAGCCCCCCTATCCCTATCACTCTGTAACCCCCACTGTCCCCATCACTCTGTAGCCCCCACTGTCCCCATCACTCTGTAACCCCCCCTGTCCCCATCACTCAGTAGCCCCCCTGTCCCCATCACTCAGTAGCCCCCACTGTCCCCATCACTCAGTAGACCCCCTGTCCCCATCACTCAGTAGCCCCCTGTCCCCATCACTCTGTAGCCCCCCTGTCCCCATCACTCTGTAGCCCCCACTGTTCCCATCACTTTGTAGCCCCCACCGTCCCCAAGGTCAGGCTTCCTCTGCCTCTGCCTCCTTACCACGGTACTGTCACATGCAGCTCCTCTAAAGGTATTCTTAAGCTTGATGAACCAAATGCAGACCTAGTCTCTGTTTTCTAGGATGGGAGCCATGGCTTTAACCACGGATGGAGAAACTGTCCCGAGAGCAAATCCTTGTCACACTCAGAGTGGCCATTCACTGACTGCCATGACAGAAAAGATTGGGTCAGAGGGAAGTAGGGATGATGTGGTAGTAGGGAGGCCCTCCACCCAGGATGGGAAGACCCATCAATGCATCCATCCATACAAACCTTCAGGTCAGAGGTCATACTCAGGAAGTGGCTTCATGTACCTGTGATACTGAGTTCTTAACACCTTACTTCCCCCCTTTCCTCAAAAGGACATGAGCATTCTTATGTTTGTTGCTTTTTTCAAGACAGGGTTTCTCTATGTAACCCTTGCTATCCTGGTAATCTCTCTGTAGAACAGGCTGGCCTTGAACTCACAGAGATCCGCTGCCTAACTCTAACTTCCAAGTGCTGGAACTAAAGGCGTGTGCCACCATTGCCACCTGGAAGACATAATATTTTTAAGGAATCCTATTCTGGGTGCTTGCCTATTTCCAGAGAGGTGGATTGATTGGAACTTTAAAAAACTTTTTTAACTTGGGCAGTGGTGACGCACGCCTTTAATCCCAGCACTTGGGAGGCAGAGGCAGGTGGATTTCTGAGTTCGAGGCCAGCCTGGTCTACAGAGTGAGTTTCAGGACAGCCAGGGCTACACAGAGAAACCCTGTCTTGAAAAACCAACCAACCAACCAAAACCAAACCAAACCAAACCAAACCAAACCAAACCAAACAAAACAAAACAAAACAAAACAAAACAAAACAAAAAACTTTTTTAAAATTACATTTATTTTGTGTGTGTGTGGAAGGGAGGGCGTGACACACATGTGGTCAGAGGACCAACTCCTGGGGGTTAGTTCTCTCCTTCCACCATGTGGGTGGGCCCTGGAGATCAATAAGTCACCAGTCTTATTGGTAAGTGAAGTGCCTTTACCTCCTGAGCCATCTTGAAGGCATTTTGTCTGTTTCTTTGTTTTTGTTTTTGTTTTTTAAAGACAGGGTGTCATGTAGTCCAGGCTATCCTTGAACTCACTATGTAGCTAAGGATGATCTTGAACGCATGGTCTTTCTGCCTTCACTATCCAAGTGCTGGAATTATAGCCATATACCACTGTGTCCACCTGATGGGTTGAAAGTAGGAAATTACAAGCATACAGGTTCTGAATAGCTAGTGGGCACTGAAGTGCCTTCCTGCCCTGAGAGAACTCCTTAATGAGATCATGTGCCCACACCATGTGTAGGTATGGCATCCTTACACATGCTACCATGTGCATAAGTTTGTTTTGCTATGTAATTAAACCATAACTTCTACTACCGTACCACTACGTTTATCTACTTAATGGCACGTTGTAGGCATTGTCCCACATCACAACAGAGACCCACCTCATCGCGTGACATGCTTGTCAACTGAGTGAACCAGGATTTACCATCCCATTCCCTCTGTTTCCTGCCTGCCCAGAGGAGCAAGTCACGGCCAAGGGAGGCCACAGTCATGTCACAAGGGTGGCCGCGGATGATCAGTCTAGGGATTGGGTTGTGAGAATGAGTCCAAGAAAGTTGCCAAATACATATGGCCTCCTCTCCCCTCCTGCCCACCCCTACTGTAGGAGGTCTGAGGCAATTCAGTGCTTCTGTCAAGAGTGCTCCACTCTGGAGGCCTACACTCAAGTCTCTAACCTCTGGGCCACCAGGCCCCAGAAGCCAAGCCCTGATGATATTACACATGGGGGTCAGAGGCTCTGGTTAAGGCCCTTGAGAATACACTACCACCTCCCTGCCCCGAGTGTAATTCAGACAGAAAGATTAGAGACCAGGCTTGTCGCTCTGCCAAGGGCAAGTCCATGAAGATAAAGAAGAAAAATAGTGGGCTCAGATTTATTCCATGAACCCCCTCTCACAGGCCCCTGGGGTTCTGGGTCTCTGAGTGTTGAGACACCCCAGCAAGGCATTCTGGAACTGACTGTTTACCCCAGGGCCCTGCTCTTAGGGGCTTACACTGTTTCCATGTAGAGGAAACAAACCGGCCCTCAGCCTGTGGCAGACTGCCCGCAGGCTTGGGTAGGAGTGTGCACTGCCCTGTGGAAGGGAAAGAGGGAGGCCACAGGGGCTCTTTCCCAGCCCCTGGCTATCAACCCAGGGCTTCCTCCAGATCACTAATGGATATGTGGATCTCTCGGCACAAGCCAGGCCCTGAGGCCTCTGCAGCAGGACACACCCTGGTTCCGGTGACTACCCAAACCTGCCCCTGCAACTGTGTCCCCACATGAGCACAGTTGGAGAGGCAGAAAGGAGCTCAAGGACATGGCGTGGGCAATGGAAAAGCCTAGCTCTTTCCACCAAGGCAGCTCTGTGGGTTTGGAGAAAGTAGTTCAGAAACAGGAAGCCGGGGAAACAGGATCTGGGGAACAGGCACGCCGCAGAGACACCCAGGCTGCTGTAACTAGCACCAGGTAGGGGCTCGCATTGTCCTTTCTATTCCTTGTTAAACTTAAAGCCAGCCTGAGGCCAGGGCTGAGGAACGTTAGAGAAAAAAAAATCACCAAGTCACACTGCCTTTTGTAACAAACCCTACTACAAAAACAAAACAAAACAAAACAAAATAAAAACGGTTTAAAAAGCATGAAAGAAAGGAGGCGCGCGGATGACCTGGGCTTATGAACTTGCACGGGACACTTTCCCCTGTCACCACCGAAGCACCCCTCATCTTTATTATAATTCTCCAGCCCGTCTCCACTCTGTAATGAGCGGTAGGAATCGTTCAGTGAAGTCGAGTGACTTGTCCAAAACCGCACAGCTAGTGGGTACGTAGAAAAACCGGAATTGGTATCCCTACCTCCCGAGAGAGCTAACATGCCAAGTAAGGCTTGCAGGGCTGAGAGCCAAGGAGCCCGAGAAATGCAGCCACGTGTGCCTGGGTTTAGGACATTCCATCAAAGGAAACATGACCCAGACAGAACGAGGAGGGGGGGGGGAGGTCTGCTGGCACTGCCCCAGACCTGGCTACGTGACCTTGGAGAGAGCAGGTCGTCTCTTTGAACCCACTGCTCCTGTGGGCAAGGAACAGGACGGTATTCCCTGATGAGCTGGGCTGGAGGAAGTGAATCAAACCTGCTGGGCCCGTTAGACCTCTCCCTGAGCGAGTGGGTGTGGGTGACCTCGGGACCTGGAAGCAGAAACTTCATACCTGTCCTCCCCCGGGGGCCCTGAGAGCCAGGCCCAGAGCCACCCGCTTCGAACTTCCAACTGGAGTGTGAGAAGCGGCAAGGCCTGAGTCACTTGGAGCCTGGCCCAGGGAGGTGGGCAGGCTGCCCCAGTGTGGCTCAGCCAGCCTCCTGCCTTAGGAAGGCCTGTTCGTGAAGCTGATGGCCAGGTCTGCACCAGGGATAAGATAGCCTGAGGATCGGAGGGCTGGGCCCGTATGTGAGCCTAGGAGGGCAGTGGGGATTGGGGAAGTGATTTTAGGTCTCAGCACCTCGTCTTCCTCTCTGGCAGAAGCAGTGTGTGTGAGAGAGAGATGCTGCGATGGAACTTATCTGGGTTCCTAGGATGGAGGAAGTCCCTGCTGGGACAGGCTGTGGTGGGCTGTTCCGAGGCCTTGGTACCTCATGCTATACCCCCTGAGGAAATCCTGTGGTTTTAATATCTTCTGCCAGCTGCATGCTAGCTCCTGGTCTTGCCTTTCCTCCAGACACTCCCTCTACACCACAACTATGCAACCTACTATGGTCTCTGCCCAGATGCCCACCAGTAGCTCTGACAGAATACGTTGGTCCAACCCTGCCTGTGTCTCCTGTCTGTCTATGCACCACCTCTGCCCGCTGAGGTCAAAGCCTGGAGCCCATCTTTAAGAACGTATCCCTTAGCCAGGCGTGGTGGTGCACGCCTTTAATCCCAGCACTTGGGAGGCAGAGGCAGGCGGATTTCTGAGTTCGAGGCCAGCCTGGTCTACAGAGTGAGTTCCAGGACAGCCAGGGCTATACAGAGAAACCCTGTCTTGAAACAAAAACAAAAACAAAAACAAAAAACAAAACAAAAAGAACGTATCCCTTACACCCTCCATTCAACCCATAACAATCCCCATCTTCCTTGCCTTTTAGACTGTCCCTCGGGACCTGGTGGCTTCTTGTCCTCTGCCACCTCCCTGTCTCCTTGTGGACTGCATGTTATGGCCACATGTCTTTCCTTACCTCCAAAGTCCCTGGCTGTTAGTCCTTAGACCACATCCCAGAACTTCACCATGGTCTACAAGACCCTTTGTGTTCCTGCCTTCAAACGTGTCTGTATGGAGCCTAAGCACACAGCTCAGTCAGTAGGGTGCCTGTGTGTCACGCAGGAGGCTCTGGGTTCAGTCCAGCGCACTGCATCAGCCAGGTGTGGTGATGCACACGTGTGATCCCAACAATCGGGAAACGGAGGCAGGAGAAACACTTGCTTCAAGGCCATCCGCAGTTACGTAGCAAATTCAAAGCCCGAGTGGGACACAAGCAAAAGAAGTACAGGTGTATGCCCACAGGTACACCCGCAGAGACACATGCAGACACACGTAGACACATACTGACATGGCTGCCGTTCATCCAGCCACCCTGAGCACTCTGTGCAGATCACTTGACCCACAAACCTACACTCTCCTTCGGGACCTTAGGTTCTCTCAGCACCTTTTCTCTCCTCCTTCTGATCCCTGCTGCATTGTCAGGGAGTCTGCCCTGTCAGCTCAGTCTGTCTTCCGGCATTCCTTGACCTTTGCCCTGCTTTGTCATCCTCTGTCATAAACATCATATACAGTGCACTTGCCAGTGACTATCTTCTACACTAGATCAGCATTTTTTAGGGCAGATTTGCCACATCCAGTGTGGAGCTCCCAGTGTCCACAAAGCACCCAGTACAGTCAGCCTGTGCTAACTAAGTGGACGAGCAGAGAAGCAACTGGTGGGGTAACACAGTAACCAACTATGGGTGTCTAAAGTCCAGCAGCCGCTTGGATCCCACAAGCTCTCTCTGTCATCAGGGCCTTCTCTCCTGGCACACAATTCTGACAGCTACACAATCAACCCCAGGGGTCAGGAGACAGTGCCTCTCCCACAGCCAACTTGACTGCATTTTTCCCCAAGCTGGAACAGGGTCAACCTAGAACTTGAGAGCCCAGAAGGAGGTATGAAGCTGTGGGCCAGCTCTCTCTCTCTCTCTCTCTCTCTCTCTCTCTCTCTCTCTCTCTCTCTCTCTCTCTCTCTCTCGTCTCCACCTACCCCAGACTTCCTCTCTGTCAGTGGATGAGGAGGGTTTGGAACATCTGGTCCACCTGCAATAGTCTTAAGGGACTCATTTCTTGCCTAGGAACCGTGCATAGCCCAGTGACACCAACAGGCCAGGCCACTAGGTGGTGTCCCAGGGCCCAGGCCACAGCAGCTCCTGAGAAAGGGCTAACCGCAGCTGCCCTCCCAGAACCTTGTTGTGCCCCATCCCCCACCCTCGGGACTGATGGGAGGACAGAAGAGCCACTGGATAGCACAAGCATCTCAGAAAGGGGTGGGGGTGGGGTTGCAGGCGAGACACCACTTTCTATGCTCTCTCCTCAGAAGATGGAATTAATCCACCCAAGGCATTTTATCCTCCAGTGCCTACCTACCAGGACTGGGAACCCTGGGCAGCCAGTGCTGCGGCAGAGCCCCAAGACAAGCTATCAGACCTGAAGGGTGACATCTGTACCCTGCCCAGGCTGACTGCTTCAGCAAGACTCCATGATACCAGGGCCAGAGGGGTCAGAATGAGGTCATGTGGCTAAGTCCCAGGGAAACCTTAAGTGGGTGACGCGGTGTGAACAGAGAAGCTGCTGGGCTCGGCAGCAGCCTCCTCATACAATTGTCACCTCGGACACCGTGGGGGTGGGTGCAGGGCAGTCTGCTGAGTTCTAAGGCATCAGAACTGAAGAGGCTCGAAAAGGAAGGAGGGAGAGGTGGATGAGCAAGAGGTAGAAGCTATGGTCTCTGTGTGTGTGTGTGTGCGCGCGCGCCCGCGCCGGCGTGTGTGTGGCCAAGCACCCTGGGGAGGAGGGGCAGCGCTGACAGAGCCGCCTTGTCCTCCGGCCCCTGCACAGGCTTGTTTTCTTCACAAGCTATTAATGTCGCTGTAGCTTCAAAAGCCGGGTGACCTTTAAATGCCGAGCCTCCTGTTCCCGCCCAGGGCTCGGAAACGGCTTAATGGATACTCAGCCCCAACGGTCACAGCTGCTCGGACGACAACAAAGCCTGCCTCATTCCCAGAGCCCCCAGAACTGCAGGGCAGCTACACCTGTGCCCATTCTCTAACCCTGGCGCAGCAACCAGAGCAAGAGGCCAGGTTGGACATGGCGGGAGGAGGGAAACCCGAGGGAAAAACACTGTTGCCACGCCCTGTTGTGTGACCTGGGTTGGTCCCTTACCTCTCTGTTAGTCATCTCTTTTTCAGAGGATTTTTTTTTTGAAAGTGCTGGAGGGGATAAGGAGAAAGGGGCGGGGGAGTGGGGAGTAAAGGGGGCAGGGTGTGTCCTGTAGAGATGGCTAGGCAGTTAAGTGAGTTTGCTACTCTTGCAGAGGACCAGCATCCATTAGCTGGCTCACAACCACTTGAAACTCCAGTTCCAAGGGATCCAAAATCTTCGTCTGGTCTCTGTGGGCACCTGCATAAACATGGTATACACAGAGGTGCACACACATACACATAAAGAAAAATAAATTTAAAGAAGAAGAAGAAAAAAAAAAAAAGACGCCCAAACTCTCTGCTAGGAGGAGACATGGTTTCCAGGCTGGAGAGCTAGCAGGGTGAGAGGTTAGGCCATACCCAGGACTAGCGCATGGCACAACGCCTCTGCATCCCCTCCTTCTATCTAAGTGGATCTGCTCTGCTTCGTGAGGAGAACCTTGCCTGACTCTTCCTTCTCCTGCATCAACACAAGTGACCGAATCTGTAGCCACATTCGTCTGAGGGTGAGGCACCAGGGCAAAGGACTCCAAAGGAAGTTAAGATCCCTCCCCCACGGGCAGATCTGGCCCTAGATCCTCAGCCAGCCCTTAGGACACCATCCTTCATCCCTGCCCTGACACTTAGCAGCCATAAAAGGTGCCCTGAGGAGTCCAGTCCCTCTTCCATTTCGATGAAGCTCTGCAGACATTCATAACACAGCCAGCTCCTGTGTTAAGCTCATGGGTGGTGGCTCATACCTGTAAACACAGGATGAATGCTAAATGGGCTGACACTGGGAGAACCCAGGATCAAAACAGAAAACTAAAGTATGTGTGTGGGGGTGGGTGCGTGCCTTTAATCCTTGCACAAAGGCACAAAGGCAGGAGGATCTTTGTGAGTTCAAGGCCACCCTGATCTATATAGTAAAATCCTGTCTTATAGATAAATAAATAAGGCCAGTGAGGTAGCTCAGTGGGTATAGGCACCTGCCACCACCTCTAACATCCTGAGTCCCACCTCCAGGATCCACATGGTAGAAGTGAACTCATTTCTGCAGGTTGTCCTCTGACCTTCATATGTGTGCTTGAGTGAGCTTAAGCACACATACATACAGTACAAATAAATTCAATGTAATAACAGATACTATTATTTTTAAGGCCAGGTGTTCACACCCTGCAATCCCGGTACCTGAAGTTGAATCAGGCAGACCTCTGTGAGTTCAAGGCCAGCCTGAGCTACATAGTGAGTTGCAGGCCAGCCAGGGCTACATAGTGAGAACCCTGTCACCAACAAATGATAACGGCATCGTAGCCACGATGACTGATGCCACCGCCTGAGCCTCTCTCGTCACCAGGCACCCGTGGCAAAGGGCCTCACGTGTATCAATGTTCTTTATGCTTTCTGCAGTCCTATGCAGTAAATGCTCCCCCACCCTCTCCAATGGTATAGACGGAAAAGTGAGCTACAGAGAGTGAAACACTTGCTCAAGGTCACATGGCTAAGTGGCCAAGCTGAAATCTGAACCCAAGCTGTCTGATTCCAGATTCAACACAGCATCCGTCAGGCTGGAGAGCCACTCTGTTCCCTGGCACAGACCACAGAACGGACAGAGAAGGAGCACACGGCAAAGATCGCCAGACTGGGGGCAGCACTGAATCCCAGGGCACAAACTAACCCTAGGGGAGCTGAGGAGGGCCGGAGAGGGGTCTTCCAGTTATGAAATAGTGTTCAAGTCCAGGGAGCAAGGGAAGAGAGGGCAGGCGGTCAAGTTGTATCAGAAGAACAGAAAGCTCACAAAACCCAGTTTTCTTACCAAGCTCCGATTCCCCTTCCCACCAAAGCTGTCAAGTTGCCTGAGTAACAGACTGTTTAGTACCAAAACCTGGGCGGGTTAGAGAATATTTCCACAACAGCTTCTCTCTCTATCAACAAACGCAGCCAACTCAGCCAACAGTTCAACTTTGGGCTGAGGAGATGAGACCTCATTGGGCGGAGAGGGGCTGCTTCCCACTCCACCCCAGGGACTGGCAGGAACATGTACGTGCCTGGGACCAAGGGAAGCTGTCCAGACCCAGACCTGGAGAAAAGGTCACCAGCAGCTCAGGTGCAGGGCCAGGAAGCTGGTCCGGCTCCAGGAGTGAGCTCATGTTGGCCTGGGCCCAACAGTTTGAATAGAGGGGCCTGCAAGGTCTACAGATGAGCTCTGGAGTCTGGATAACGGCAGGGGCTCTCTTGACAGTCAGCTCTCTACAGCTGAGCATGCCTGGAAAATCTAGACCAAGTAACAGCAGGTGGGGGATGCTCGGCTCAGAACGGCAGAAGAGAGCCTAAGGATCGAAAGGTCCCAACCCATATCTCTACTTGACACACGGATGCGCCCTGTGCTCCCACACACTGATTCAGGAATCCCACTTCTATGGAGCGTTCCTATACTGACCCAAGCCTAACATGGACAGAAAACTGAGCCTTGTGGTCATGGGACAGCAGAAAATCAGAACTATTAGAAATCTCCTCCAGTAGGAGGTCGGTGAAATGATGGTCGTCTGCATGTACACCTGCATGCCAGAAAAGGATGTCAGATCCCATTATAGATAGTTGTGAGCCACCACGTGGTTGCTGGGATTTGGATTTGGGACCTCTGGAAGAGCAGCCAGTGCTCTTAACCAACTGAGCTATCTCTCTAGCACCTCGTGTCTCTTTTTGCTTGAGACTTAGAGGAGCAATGAGGCCACCTGTGAGTTTAGTTGTGACACTGTAGTGTGCCATGGAAGGGGTTGAGGATGGTGAATGTCTGCACATGTCTATGGAGAGGGTCAGAGGGCTCTTAAGATTTTTGTATACTTTCAAAATGTTTGTCCATGTTCATTTATTTATTTGAAAATATGTAAAGAGCCCTAAGAACATCAAAAGACTAGCAGTACCAGTGATTTTCTCCATTCTTTTTGAGTATGTATGTTATCCACAATGGGCATCAATTATTTATTTTGTTGCTGGAATTGAACCCAGGACCTCAGGCCTGATAAGCATGTGCTATGTAAGTGAGCCACAATTCTGGCCCCTTGAGCTGCTTCTTTGATAGTTATGATAAAAGTACCTATGAGTACTCACTATGGACAGGCACTTGCTCAATGTCGTTGTGAATCATCTCATCAAGTAACTATAATGAAACCATCACTCTACCCATTTTATAGATGTGGAAACTGAAGCTCAGAGTGGCTAACTGACTCACATAGGATCACATAGCAACGGAATCAGAATCTGAATCAACCATCGGACATCGAAGTAAATGTTTTGCTGTCTCCAGCCTGCTACATAAACTAAGGATGGTCTTAAGGGTCACATCCCCCTGCCTTCGCCTCCTACACATCATAGGTATGTGCTGCCACGCCCATTTTATGCAGGGCCGGGGATGACTGACCTTCCTGCATGAGGTAAAACGAGAGCTCTACCCACCTCTGCTATATGCTCTATCTCTGGAAATAAAACAACAGCAACAGAAGACATCAAGGATAGAAAAAGTCTCAAGAAGAAAGCCAGCCCAGAGCAGAATGGCATGGGCATAGCTGGACATGGTGGTGCACACCTTTAATCCCAGCACCTGGGAGGCAGAGGCAGGCATATCTCTGAGTTCGAGGCCAACCTGGTTTACAGAGTGCATTCCAGGACAGCCAGGGCTACACAGAGAAATACTGTCTCAAAACAAAACAAAACAAAACAAAACAAAACAAAACAAACAAACAAACAAAAAAGGCAGCTTTAGAGTCCCCACCAGCCCTGTCACCTGGAGCTGCTTGGGTACACTCTTTTCTGGGACAGCTTGAGCTCCCAGCATGCATTTCCCCTCTGCCCCAACCTTGGTTAGGGACCTGCTCATTCCTAGTAGAGGACAACAAGGGGAAAATGAAGGCCCAGTGGACAGTGGGGTGTCCCTGTCCTCAGCATTGTAGAGACAGGACCTGGGCTTGAGGGCCTGATGTGGTTGGTGGCGCCTGTGTTGAGCTGGAATAGGAGACCAAAGGACGTGGGTGTCACAGAACCTGCCTCTGCCAGTGTCTAGGTGACTTGTATCTCTCCACACGTCTGCAAAACAAGGAGACCTACACCTCTTAGGTGGGCCTTCTGAGGGGCACTCGTGGTGGACTGACATAAGTCCTGCATACTCCAAACTACACAGCAGGGGTGGAGTCAGGAACAGTTTGCGATCTCAGGCCCAATCCAGTCTTGCAGAGGAACTACATGAAGCATAGAAGCCCCAGCATGGGTGGTCCTGCAGCCCTCAGGGAACTGGACCCACAGTCCTTCTGCCCAGACCGGGACTCCAAAGAAGTTTGTAAGGTGAAAGTAACTCAAATATTATTATCCCATTCTGGGTGGCCTAGCCTTTCTGCCATTAAGACAGGAGGCTGGCTCCTGGGGAGCTTGCCCTCTAGGGAAGGGTCTTCAGGCTCTAGGAGACAGTCTACATGCTCAGGAACACTGCTTAGGCAGCTCAGGAATGACAGGCTAGGGTGAGGAACAGGGGTGGCTGGACTTCAAAGGAGCGGGCAGCAGCTGCAGCAGAGAGGGACGGACACACACACACCAGCCAGGACACTGTCAGAAATTCCACCCAGAGAGGCCCAGCACAGATGGCTGATGGGATTGTTTAGAGTACAAGCCAGCTACTTCCCCAGCCACTGGCTGCTCCCTGCTTGCCTTGGTCCCCCCACCCCGGTCCCTCTGACACTCCTCCCTCCATAGCTTTGTTGTTGTAGGGCTCCTGTTCTACAATTGGGAGCACCCAGCATCCCTCCCCGTCAGATGTTCTCAGTCATCCCCATCACACACATACTCTGAAGTCCCTGTGGTCACAAACAGAGCAGCAACTTCATGTGATCACTTCTAGAAGGTACAACTGGCCAAAGGTCAGAGAGCAGTAACTGGAGAGACAGGACGCAGATCCTTAGCATCCCGAACCAGGGCTCTCTCCCTGAACACACTCTGGCTCCCTCCAACATACAGCTCACAGGCCCATGTGTGCTAACAGGCTCTTGCTCCTTGCCACACTCAGCAATGCACTTAAGCCGTGCCGCATGCTTATTCTAGGCCAACCGTCCCAGACAGACACCCTCTTCAGCGTCTTTTCCAAATCCCTTCTCTCTCATCCCAGGGACTTGGTCTGCTTCTCTCCTCACCCAGCTCTGAGGCTGGTTTGAAATTATACGCACATATACCCACGGGTACCACTAGCCCACCTACTTCCTGATGCTCTCTCTGCATGGCTTTCGCTTCAGCAGACTGATGGCAGGGCCACCTGAGGCCCCAGAATCCCCCAGGAACCCCTTCCCCCAGCTGCTATCTGTGACTATCGTGTTTATAGCATTGGTGGGGTCAGGCTGACCTGACAGGGTAGAACTGGCAGAAGCCGGCAGTGGCCTTCCAGCCAAGGCTCTGCTTACAGACAGCCTGCAAGCCCAGCCTTTGGCAGGATGGTAGGCAAGGGCCTAGGGCCAGCTGGGCTTGTAGTTCTGACTCTCAAAACGGGTAGTCAGAGAAGGGGCAGGCATCCCTGGAGTCTCTCAACCAGCCTCCTTGGCTTCCCAGGAGCCTGGATCTCTTCTACTTCCAGAAAATGAAGAGCAACAGTTTCTGTTTGGGCAAATCACTGAAAACCCCTAGGATGCACAGGTGAGGGTGGGGGTCAGGACCAGGGAAAGACACCACTGTGATAGCCCACAGTGACACCTTTGCAGAAGGTCACTGCATCTCAGTCCCTCAGAGTCAGAAGGACCTGGACACTTTCATCACAGAACCAGAACCCCTGTCTCTCTACTGGATCGGTCAGTAGAAATTCATCAGTTGAAGCAGAAGCCGCCCTCACCCACACCCAGCAATTACTTACTCATCACCCAGAACCTGTCAGTAGATGTCTTGTGGCAGACCTTCCTTAAACACCCTGCCACAGGATCCTCACGACAATGTATCTAAAAAGATCGTGCACCGTGCACCTCCCTCTAGCCATTTTATAGATGTGAACACTGAGTCAGGTGCATGCTACAAGTTGTCCAGAGCTTGGCCAACTCTAACCAGCCTTGCCTCACAGGGCAGAAAAGAGACTTCGGATCTCCTAACACTCTGGTCACCTGCATTCTGCTTTAAAGCCAGGCAAGGGGCTGATGCTATGGCTCAGTCCATCGAATGCTTACCTAGTATGCATGGAACTCCAAAGCCGCAAGCTTAAGCCACAGCACTTCATAACACAGGCATGGTGATACATTACCTATCCCACCAATAGTACGGAAACGGAGGCAGGAGGATTTAAAGTTCAAAATTATCCTTAGCTACATATAGCACTTCAAGGTCAGTCAGGCCTACATAAGACCTTGTCTCAAAACCAGCTAAATAAATAACTAAAGCTTGGCTCTGCCCCTCTCTCCGGCCTCGAGGAATGCATCCGCGCCTTCCTACAGCCTGGGAAGCAAATGCTTTGTACATTCTGGTAGCATCTGTGGAGAGTGTGGCACTCACTGTCATCAGATGTCCCTGGGGCTTTGCTAAGGACACATTCTCCGCTGCTATTAAATACAGCCTCTGGGAGTGTGAGTCGAGGGAACCTGCATTTTCACAAATCCTAGCCATTCCGATCCATGGTCACATGGGACTGTCGTCTTAAAGGGTGATGCCGTTTAGAGACCTGAATTCTGTTTTAGCTCTGTCACTAAGTAGCCAAGTAGCCTTGGGCAAGTCTATTCACCTTTTAGACCTCCTGCGAAAATGGTCAGGGAAGACCCTGTGCACTCTGAGAGCCCTTCCATCCCCGTGCATCTCTGAGGCCCCAGATGGCTCACATGTGTATGGAGTAAGTATTGAGGATTATTAGGTCAACATACATTGAAGGCTCATTACAAAGAATTCCTGTCTGGTTGATTTAGGTTGATTTAGCTGCAGAAACAGCTTATCTCTGGCTCCAAGCCCTAAACAAATGGCTTTTGGATTATCCACACCCTCTCCCTCCTCCCCGGAACATCTATTTTCTCCATTCCAGCTCCAGCCCAGAGCCAACCAGGGTTCTGTAAACACTGGGTCTGCACACCTGGGCTAAGTCAACAGTCATCAAACAAAAGCGCTGCCAAATCACTCACTCACAAGCCCAAACTTGCACAGGCTCCGTCTCTCCTGGGAAGCCGCAGCCTGGGGTATGTGGACATGAGTTTCCTCCTAGCACAGGACAAAGCCAAGGTGCAGAGGATACAGATGGGTTGCAAGGTTATCCAGACATGAGGGAGACAGCATGAGGAGCAGCCAGCAGCTGTTAGAACATTCTAGAAGCCTTAAGACATTCCTTGGTCTTTGAATGGCTTCACAGTCACCATTAAAATAGGATATAATGGTCCATGCCTTTAATCCCAGTACTCAGGAGGCAGAGGCAAACCTCCATGAGTTCAAGGCTAGCCTCATCTAAGTGGAGAGTTCTAGGCCAGCCATGGGCTACATGGTGAGGCCCCGTCTCACACAAAGAAACAACAGCAGCGGAAACACCCGCAATATAGGGGCTGTGGTGGCAGCTGAGCTGGTAAAGTGGTGGCCCTCCAAGCATGAGGGGTGACTTTGATCCCCAGAACCCAATTTTTGTAGTCAGGCATAATGACTCACACCTTTAATCCCAGCACTGGGGAGGCAGAGACAGGTAGATCTCTGTGAGTTCTACATAGAGAGTTTCAAGACAGCCAGAGCTACATTAGAGACCCTGCCTCATGCAAAATGTGTAGCATTTGATTATAATCCTAGTACCTGGCTAGGTAGATCCCTGGGGCTCACTGGCTAGCTCAGCACACTTAGTGAGTTCCAGTCCAATGAAAAACAAAATAAAACCAAATGACACTTCACATTTACCCTTAGCTTCCATGTGCACAAACACACAACACACAACACACACACACATACATACACACACACACACACAGACACACGAGAAAGAGATAACACTACATTCAGCTAGTGATCAAACAGTGCTCGATGATGACCACTTTTCAAATCTATAAGTCCTTAACAGAGTAGCTGGTCACCAGATCACCAGAGCTGGGTAAGGAAGAAAGGATGCTCTAGTGTGTGAAATTATAAGGGCATGCGAGCTGTTGACAAGAATCAGCCATGTCTAGGACCAAAGCCTCAGACTGATGGGAAACTGGCAAAGTCTTCCAGCCTCCGGAGGCTCAGAGGGCAAAGCTGTCCTCTGGTCCAAGTGGGAATGTTAATAGTGTGTGCCAAAAGTGTCTGCCATAGCTTTCTCCCCGTTCTGCCTACATATGGCCTGAAGACTGCACCCCTGTAGAGATGGCTTTTACCAAGATTCACTAAACCTGCCTCCTTGATCCAGTGGTATGCTATAAACTCCGCCTCCTTGATTCAGATATAAGCAATAGCCCTGCCTCTCCATTCAACCGTACATAACAAACATGCTGAGCTTCCTGGGTGTTGTAGCTTCTCCATCAGAGAGCACAGTCCACCATGGGACGGAATTCAGCTTCATACTACTTTCATCTGTGGTGAGCCTGTGCAAACAAAATAATGAAAGCAGACAGGGGCTGCAAGGAAGGAAGGCTCGGGGGTAAAGAGCGGATGCTGCTCTCACAGAGGACCTGAGTTCAGTTCTCAGCACCTACATCAGATGGTTTACAACAGCCCGCAACTCCAAATCCAGATGCTTCAGGCACCTGCAATCCCGTGCACATACCCATATGCAGACAGACATACGAAGACATCATTTTGTAAAAAAGTAAATAAATCTTTAAAAATTTGTCTAAAGGGACGAACAAATAGGAACTAGGAGGTGAAACGGAAACCCAAGCTCCACAGTGAGAAACGTCTGGGGACTATACCAAGATCTGCTGATCTTGTCATTTACGGACTCTAAAGTAAATCACTTCCATTCTGGCCATGCTGACTGCCCGCCGTGACTGCGCTGCTCCACTTAATAGTTTGTAAAACTAGAAAGTCCAGGAGCCTTTGCATCAGCCAGGCTCGAGGCTAGTCACGGGCACTCTTCACAGGAACCCTGAAAATTGGGAACTGTTATTTGCATGTAGGGAAACTGAGGTACAAGGTAATTCTTTAAGGTCTCATAGCCAGGGAGCAACCAGGTCAGGTTTCTGCCCTGAATCTCACACCCACTACTTAAAACAACAAACTCTGTATGTCTGCCTCAGGCAGATGGGATACTGGCAGAGGAGAGCTAGGCACAAGGCATAACCTGGCAATAGTGTCCCCTGCAGTCCTCCTGGAGCAGAAGCTAGACTGGATGACATTGAGTGTGTAGCTGCAGCAGGAAAGCCGGGAATGGGGTGGGGGTAGGGGTGGATGAGAAAAGGGTCCCAGCTCATTAGCTAGCGCTTCTGCCACTGCCGTCCCAAGCTCTAGTGTCAGAAGCAGGGCCTCCCTGCTCCGGTCTGGAATCTCCTCACATATTACTAATGCAGGCACATTCCACCCGCTGCCAGTGCAAGTCAGGCCAGGCAAGAGGAAGTAGCCACACTTGAAAATCATTAACACGCAGGCCTGAGCCGAGGGCCTTTTGTTCTTCGGCAAGGACTGTATACTATTTTACTTTCAGAAAGGAGCTAGGAGGGTGTGGCATGTTCAGAGTTGCCCAACCAAAACACAGATTCCCTGTGGAAGTTGGCAGAGACAGGCCACCTTTCAAACACAGGCAGGCTTGGCATGGTGGCCTACACCACTAATCACAGCACTGGAGCAGCAGAGAGAGCCACGAGGAGCAGGAGTCTAAGGCCAGCTTGAGCTCTCTTGTGAAATCCCATCAGAAAAGCCAAGGGCAGGGAGTGCAGCAGCTGTGTGTAGAAGGCTTGTCTATCATGGACACTGTACCAAGTTCTGGCTTTGGCCCCCAGCACTGACAAAGTAAGAAAAGAATAAGCAAGCCACGGGTCCCAGTACACACAAAGCAGGGGTTGGGATAGCACAAGTGTGTACAGACCAGGCTAGCTCCAAAACTTTTTAAGTCAGAGAGGCTTCAGTAGAGGGTAGAAAAGCAGGGTTTTAGGTCAGGGAGATCAAGCGAGCATTATGAGGAAGATTCTGGAAGGAGCCAGCATCTGTGAGATGGAAGATATCCCCTCAGCCATTTATCTGAGGGGAGGCTGCTTGCCTGGGTACCAGCATTCCTAAAGAAGGCAGGTGTCACATCCCACCCTGTCCTGTTCTCAGATGAGAGAAAAACATCCACAAAAGTCCTCGTAGGCATCAGTAGCCCTGGGACTGCAACTGAGGCAGCTTGCTAGGGCCGCAGCTGTTCTCCAGAGCCAGACTTCCACTGGGGGGGCAGAGGGGTGGGGGTGTGTGTGTAAATGCCTGTGAGTCCTATATTTGGAAGATGCAGGAAGGAGGACCAAGAGGTCAAGGTCACTCTCAGCTACAAATCAAGTTTCAGGCTAGCCTGGGCTACTTAATACCTTGACTTGAAAAAGAAGGAGGAGGAGGAAGAGGACAAGGAGGAAGAGAAGGAGGAAGAAGAGGATGAAAAGGAGGAGGAAGAGGAAGAAGGAAAAGAAGAAGAAATGAAGGAGGAGTAAGGGAAGGAGGAAGAGGAAGAGGAGGAGGAAGAAGAAGAAAAAGAAGAAATAGAAGGAGAAGAGGAAGAGGAGGAGGAGGAAGAATTGGAAGAAGAAGAGGAGGAGGAGGAAGAAGAAGAAGGGGAGGGGGAGGGGAAGGGAAGGGGAGGGGGAGGGGAAAGAGGCACCTGCCACCAAGCCTGGCAACCTAAATTCAATCCTGGAGGCTTGAACATGGTGAAAGGAAAGAGAGCCAGCCAACTCCCAACTCCCAAAAGTTGTTCTCTGACCAAGCATGTGGCATGCCAGAGCATATATAGCCTTACCCTCTGCTCCCCTCCCTGCTCCTCCTGGCAGCCACTGAACACACAGTAAATAAATTAAATAAATAAATAAATAAATGTAATAATCAAATTCCTTTAACAAACAAACAACAATCAAACCCACAGAATCACATCTCAGCCATCAGCCCTGGTAAGAAAGACATGAGATGTAGTTAATTCTGAGGAAAGAGGAAGGGAGGGAAGGAATGTGGTTACCAGGGAGAAAAGTCAGTGAATAAAAAAACCAAAAAAATCCTCTGTTCTTTTTTGGTTTGGTTTGGTTTGGTTTTGGTTTTTTCGAGACAGGGTTTCTCTGTATAGCCCTGGCTGTCCTGGAACTCACTTTGTAGACTAAGCTAGCCTCGAACTCAGAAATCCGCCTGCCTCTGCCTCCCGAGTGCTGGGATTAAAGGCGTGCGCCACCACGCCCAGCTAAAACCTCTGTTCTTACAACAGCAATGTAAACAATAAGAAGACAGGCTTCATGTGGGGCATGGTGGTGCATGCTTCCAATTATGCTACATAGCAAGTTCAAGGCCAGCCTGGATTACATGAAATCCTCAGGCTGGTCACAGGCCCTAGGGAATGGCCACCCATTCCCCCACTCCCCACTCCACCTTGCAAGGTCCCCAGGAGGTGAAGTCTTCATTCTATTTCTGCCTACACCTCATCAGAGCTTAACCCTGAAGTCCTGAAGGAAATTAGAAGTGAGGGCCCAGTTTCTGTCAATGACAAAATAAAAAGCTCTCTGGGGCGCTGCCTTTCTCTGAGGGTCTCAGCTCTCTTAGATAGCACCCCCTCCTTTCATCCATCCCCATCCTACCCTGCTACCCGGAATCTACAGGGTGGCAGCCAAAGACAAACAGCAGTCAGTAGGCTTGTTTAGAGATGCTGTTCCTTGGGCACTCTGGACGCCCAGCGTGAGTAGGCCACCCACCAGGTCCCACTCACCCCCCCAGCCCCCCTCAAAGCGGCTGTGTTTGTAAAGGGCTTTCCGGGGCAGGAAGCAATAAACAGAGTCAAGGGGCCAAGACACAGGGGCTGACGACTCCGTTTATGGATTTTCCAGGCCTCTGTGTCCTCTCTCCCAGCAGTTGCCCAGGGCTCTGCCGAGAAAGGTGCTGGCAAAAGCTGGGCCTTGGCTTCCCGGGTGGCTTTGTGCCAGACCTAAATAGGTCTTGCTGAGCATGGGAAGGGACTATGTGCCTTGGGGCCCCTTTAAGCTCTCATAGTGAATATCCTTCCCTCTAATACTGCTAGAGCCTGGTGTGGACTTGTGTTTGTGTGCACTTGAATGTGTATGCACCCCCACACTCAGCCTGCTGCTCCCCCCCACACACCCCAAACTCTGGCTGAGTTCCTTGCTGAAGTGAAACCTGGTATTCCCAGAGGGGAAGGTGGCCTGACCTGTCTGTCAACCTCCTCAGGCCAGGTGGGTGGCCCTCCAGCAAGACTGAGCTCACAGCTCTGCTTATTAGAGCAACAGGGGGGCGGGGGTGATTTAGGAAAAGCTGAGACTGTGGGAAGGTGGCTCTGGGATCCTAGCTTCCAGTGCAAGGCTCAACCGACCCTGCATTCTCCACAGAGACTGCAATCTGGAGAACATGTGCCAACAGAGAAATCACCCACGTCTTATCTCTCAGTGGCAGCAACTAACAAAAGCAACGGGTGCTGGGGTACAAGGCCACCTTGATTTATTTTTAGTTTATTCGTTAATTTTTTTTTTTTTGAGACAGGGTTTCTTTGTATAACAGCCCTGGCTGTCCTGGAACTCTCTTTGTAGACCTAGCCTCAGACTCAAAGAGATCACCTGCCTCTTCCTCGATCGAGTGCTGGGATTGAAGGCATGTGCCATGATATTTTATTTTTAACACAGATCCTCAGGTAGCCCAGGCTGGCTTCAAACTTGCCATGCAGCCAAGGTAACCTCAACTGATCCTCCCTCCTCCTTCCACTGCATGAGAGCAGGGATCACAGATGTGTACCATCACACCAGGCTCCTCCTGTTACTTCTATAGCTTAAAAAGATTTAAAAATATTAAATGCAGTATCAGGAGGAATATAAAGAGGTTCAGTGTGCCAAAATGATTGCTAGAGCCTCAAAAAGTGGAAAACAGAATTCTCATGTGGTCTGGTCATTCTGCTCATAGGTACCATTACAAAAGAGTTGAAACTGGGGTTCAAACAGGTCATTACCCCAGTATAGATAGAAGCACTGCCCGTAATAGCCTACAGGCTGAAATAACTCAAGTGTCCATCAAATGAATAAGCAAAGGGTAGCACACACAAACACACACACACACACACAACAACAACAACAACAACAACAATGGAACATTACTCAACTAGAGAGAGATTCTGATATATGCTATAATATGAATGAACCTTGAAAATATGTTAAATTAAATAAGCCAGACCTGAAGGACACACGGTATATGGTTTGTCTCCCATGAGACACCCAGAACAGGCAAGATCAGAGGTTTTCCGGGTCTCGGGGACTGGGGAGTTATCTACTGTGCACAGCTCTCTGGATAATGATAAGGTTCTATAAATGGACAGCGGTGATGATTGCACAACAGAGGGAATGCACTAAATGCCATAGAGCTGGGCCTTAGAAAACGGTTACGGAGCTGGGGGTGTAGCTCAGTGGGCAGAGTGTGTGCCACACACATGAAGCCCTGGGTTTATTCCCAGCACTGTTCAAACCATCTGTAATGATACACACCTGTCATCTCAGTGCACAGGACGTGCAAGCAGGAGGGCCAGAGGTTCCAGATCATCCTTAGCTGCATGGCAGGTTGGAGGCCAACCTAGGCTACTCGAGACATAACTCAGCCCCAACCAACCAACCAAGGGCCCAGAGTGACGTTTGGGGGGGGGGCAGGGGGGAGGTACCAGCCAAGGCTGTCTATTCGAATTTAATCTTAGGATCCACATAACAGAAGGAGAGAACTGACTTGTAAGTTGTCCTCTGATCTCCACACACTTTTAGGGACACACACACACTGAATCAATATAATTTAATTTTTAAGGTTAAATGATGACAGTTATATATATTTTGCACACACACACACAGATTGAGAGAGAGAGAGAGAGGTGCATCCTGTATCCTTGGGTAGAATGAGGTATAGGTTTTAGAGGACTGGGAAGCAGGCATACAAGGGAACACTACTTGGGACATTCAGACAGCAATCAGCACACAGGAAATCCTGGCTAGCACAGAGGAGCTCTGTCGCCATCTGTACAGAGTGGGCTGGGATACAATGGCACTCCTGTTGATGAGGACTCTTCCCATGGCCTGCAGAGTCGTACATGCCACTGGGCTGGGGGGGAGAAACAGAAGTGCGTGTAGGGTTACTTCCTGGACATTTGAAATTGACGGGATGTGATATCCTGAGAGATTTCAAGTTTGTGTGCAAGAAAAGGAGGCATGTATCTGGGAGCCTTGGACAGAGGGAGAATCTGGTGTCGGAAGTAAAGGGCCAACAGCCTGGCCTGAGAGAACCAGGGGCATCAAGCTAGAGGCTGCTGTGGTAGGCACAGACCATTCACTCAGAGGACAAGGATGGCAGAATGCTTCCAGGCTCTAGGCGTGGGAAAGTGGGGGTGGTAAATACAGATGCTCGTCGCTGCTGGAGCCACATCCTGAGAAACCCACTGTGGACTGGAAATACCATCAGTCATAAACGTATTCCATACACCTACCTTCCAGATACCATAGCGCTACACGCCTTGAATGAGCTCTGAATACTTATGTTAGCCTACAGCTGGGCACAGAAATCTGACACAAAGCCTGCTTTATACTGAGCGTTGACAAGCTCGTGTAACGTGTTGAATGCCACACTGAAAGTAAGACACAGACCTGCTGCACGGGTACACATTCATTCCAACATGAACTTGAAAAGTCCAAGGTAGAACCATCAAAAGCGGGCTCATCTGTACCCCGTGCACACATCTATAAAACATGGTGGTGTCTTGCAAAAGATCAAAATCTCTCTTACTTAAAGCCAGAACTTCGGATCCACAATAAGAAATGGCAGCAAACAGCCCGTGGGGCTGTGCACTCTCATGGCTGGGCTGCACACACGTGCACCCATCACCGATCATAAATGGACGCTGGTTCCTCTTTCCTAGAGGGGATGTGTAAGGGAGCCTGGGCTTGCCTGAATGGGATGTCATGCTCTGAGGCCTGGGATTGCCCAAGGCAGACTTGCTGGAGCATGGTTTCCTGCTTGCTTATCTCTGTCACACAAGGACAAGAAGAAGTCGGGTGGAGGTGGGGGCACTTGTGGTCAGTGGTAGCTCTGCTTCACTCGAGATAAGATTTCAACAGTGAACTTTTATACAATGACATGGCATCTAGAGCACCCTGTTGCCAGGTAGCATTGGTTCTTGGGTGTGCTTAATCTCGAGCGTGTGCACATGCTCCCGTGTGTTTACATGCATGTGCAAGAGTGCATAAGGGGAGGGCAAACAGGTTTGAAAGATTTCTGGCATGACCCTATCGCCTTCTAAGAAACCCACTTCTAGAACTTTCCTTCACAAAAAGGTAGTCACTCGTCATGTGTGGCAATAGACATTTTTATTTAAATTTAAACTAAATAAGATCATACCTGCACTTCCTCAGTGCACAAACCACTTCCTGCCATGCTCGCTTTCATGTGTGTGTGTGTGTGTGCCTGTGATTGTGTGGGGGCTCACATGTGTGCACATGCCTGGGGTGTGTGTGATTGTGTGGAGGCTCACATGTGTGCACATGCCTGGGGGGGTGTGTGATGGGGGGGGGCTCACATGTGTGTAAATGCCTGGTGTGTGTGTGTGTGTATAAGCTCACATGTGTGCACATGCCTGGGGTATGTGTGATCGTGGGGGGGCTCACATGTGTACACATGCCTGGTGTGTGTGTGTGTGTGTAAGCTCACATGTGTGCACATGCCTGGGGAGGCCCACGGTTGATGTCACATGCTTCTGTGTACACTCTCCACTTTACATATTACAGTAAGTTCTCTCAATGGCACCCACAGCTTGCTGGTTCAGCATCTACCTAGGCAGCGCACACACTCTAGGGATTCCATGTCTCTGCCTCCCAAGCTCTGAGATTTCTACCTCGCAGCATTTATTGTCTGAGAACTCTGGTCCTCACACTGCGCTGACATTCCTGTGGATAACGGCTATCATGATGAGCAGCACATATGTCAGGACATTTCCACCACGTGTTCCATCAGGCAGCCCTGCTCTAGAACCCAGAGGAAGGTCCAGCTCCTGGACAAAGCCTCCATTTACTCTACCTGCAAGTGATCCATCCCAATTATGAGAGCAGACAGGGAACTATGGCTAGTCATCTCCAAAAGATGTCATCTATGTCTTTCCACCACTGGTGACCCCTGCCTCCTCAGATCAAAACTTTGGCTGGCTCCTAGGGAACCTTCCACCTAGGCAGAGGGAAGCAGAAGCCCGGAGGAAGAGTGAGACTCAGCTAGCCTTAGGTAGGCAGGTAGGAGGGTGTGGGGGCCATGTCTTAGGACCATCAAGAGTCCCCCACTGTCCCTCTCCTGGGAGCATCTGGGCATGGCTCTGCCTTTTCCAGTGCAATGGGAAGAAAAGAGAAAATGGAAAGTTGGGGCAGGAGGATGACTGTGGGGTATGTGCTTAAGAAAGATAACACACACACACACACACACACACACACACACACACACACACCAAGGAACCTAATGATCAGAAGAAGTAAATGAAGGTAAAGAGGTTTTTAATAACTCTCTGTTAAACTCTATGTTTAAAACTCTGTATGTTGTCCTATATTTTGACCAGAGAAGAGGAAGGGAGAGGGAGACTGAAGGAAATGGGAGGGAGTGACTGAGCCTCTTCCATCCATGCAAAGCACACATGCACACTTCTATCCTCCTCCTTCCCCTCCCCCTCCTCCTCCTCATCATCATCATCACCTTTCAGTGGTCTACACCCCAGCCTTTACCACCCTCATTTAACCAGCCTCCTTGAGAACTTCTCCATTTGAGTCAATGCACAGTCCTCGGACAGCACCTTTTCTCCCCAGTTGGTCTCAGCTTAGCCCTGGAAGTCAATCCAGCTGACGAATAAATCTGCATATTTCATGCTGGACTAGATTTCGGGCTGAGGCTGAAGAGATACTATACTAAATATTGGAACAAGGGAAGATAGAGACCCTGCAAGTCTGCCTGTTCATGCATCCCGAGTAGGCTTCTTTTTCATTTCCCTTTTTTCTGGAGGCTGGAAATCGAGGCAGAATCTCAAGTAGCCCGTGAGATCTCAGGAACTCACAATGCCACTAAGATTTTTGATCCCCCTGCCTCCACTTTCCAAGTGCTCGAATCAGAGGTCCGTACTAAGACAGTCGTTTTACGTGATGCTGGGGTTCAAACCCAAGGCTTTGTGCAGGTTAGGCAAGCTCTGAGCTACATCCCTGTCCCCAGCTTTAAAAGCAATGTACATGTGTCACGGAACGCATGTGGCTGTCAGAGAACAACTCGTGTTAGTCAGTTTTCTCCCACTATGTGGGTTGGGGGAATCAAACTCATGTGGTCAGGCTTGGTGGCAACGCCTTCTGAGTTTTCGCCAGCCTGTGAGCCAACCTGCCAGTCCCTCACCCTTGAAAAAATTAAATAGATACCGAAAACTGCAAAAACAAACAAACAAACATGTAAGGGTAATGAATGATCATGCAGCAAACACCTTGTAACTACCCACATCAAACACAACTGCGGGAGCTGAAGAACCAGCTCAGCGGCCAAGAGCCCTGACTGCTCTTCCAGAGGACCCTGGTTGGATTCCCAGCACCCACACAGTGGCTCACAACTACTATCTGTAACTCCAGTCCTAGGGGATCCAATGTCTTCTTCTGGCTTCTTTGGGCACTGCATGCGTGTGGTACACAGACACCATGCCAGCAAAGTATCCTTACAAACAAAGCAAAAATAAATTAAATAAATCTTTTAAAAAGAGAGAAGAAAAGTGGAATTGCGGCTGCGCCGGAACCCTCTGCGTGCACCGCACCTTGGCCGCTGCCATCCCTGCCATTGTCTGTCAAGGGTGCTTCCCAGGGCAGAGGACTTTACTCTGTCCGTTAGTGTATTCCTTTCCTGTGGGGAAGGTGTAGGGAGAGAACTGGTTGCCTTGCCTATTTGTTTGTTTGCTTACAAGCTTGCTTGACACAGGGTCACCTTTAGCCCAGGCTAGCTTTTTACTCCATATATACTTAAAGGCTCATCTTGAACACACACTCCTCCTGTCTCTGCTGTGTCAGTGCTGGGATTACCACATGCTTCTCTCCGATCTCTTTTTGTCCTTATAATTTGCCTGTTGAAGAAGCTTCCTCTAGGTCCCTACCCCACCCCTTCCTGAGCCTGCAGTTCATGAAGCCCTCCTGGATTTGATTCCCAACACCACCACAAAAATACCTAGCCAAAGAAAGGTGGTAAATAAACTAATATGTAAATAACATTTGAAATGCATTAGGAAAAAAAAATCTCTTTTTTTTTTTTCACAGAGACCAAGTATTACAGAACATGAGTTATGGCAGAAGTCTATAGAAAACACTCTGAAGAATCCTCCCAAGTGTAGCCACCCCCAGCCCCTGAGACTGACACACACATACACTCTCACACACACACACACACACACACACACACACACACACACACACCCCTGCCTGGCCTGAGATGCAGGTGTGGGTACCCATCAGCAAACACATACAGTTGCAGTCATACCGTCACGTAACCATAGTGAGGGCTTGGCTGCAGGCCGTGGACTCCATTGTTCCTCAGCTAAGCCTCCTTGCACTAGAGGACAGGATTTATGAGCAAACATTATCAGAACAGATGTCCAGGCAAGCGGACAAAGCAAACAGGAACAATGGCTGGGGACGACACAGGCCTGGGTCTCACTAAAAAGAGAAGAGAAAACCCTGACTTCCCAACCAAAAGGGCTGCAGACATCGCAGAGTAGACAGGGCCCCACTTCTTCACACATCTGGGGCTTCAGAACCTTAGGCCTTCTGCCAAGTGAGATTTTAAGAAGGCCAAAGAGACCATATTATGGAAGACAGGTTGGTTTCTCCTAGACCTTAGACAACTATCAATTTTTGTGATTGAGTTTCACTCTCTGCTAATATTTATTACTAAGTGGGTCGACGGCTTTTCCCTTTGGTAGAAAAGAGAGAGAGAGAGAGAGAGAGAGATTAAAATACAAAGGCCAGGCATGGTGGTGCATGCTGGGATCCTGGCCCTTAGCACAGGTAGGGCTGCAGAGGCAACTCAGTAGAGAAGAGTACACACCGCACCTGGTGAGGACCGGAGTTTGGCTTCCAGCATGCACACGGTGACTCCTCCTAACCATGGGTAACTCCAGCTCCAGGGGGTACAGTGCCTATCCTGACCTCTGAGGACACCAGGCACACATATGGTGCACACACATGTTCTCAGGCACACACACATACACAGAAAATAAATAGATCAGACAAACACAAGTTTGAGGCTTACGTGGGATTCTGTCTCAAAATAAAACAGAAGTCTGAAGCCAGCCTGGTCTACTGAGCAAGTTCCAGGGCAGCCAGGGCTACATGGAGAAAGCCTGTCTCCAAAACCAAAATAAATAAACAAATAAAGCTGAAGAAGTGGCTCAGTGGTTAAGAGCACTTGTTCTCTCAGAGGAATCAGGTTTGATTCCCGGCACCCACATGGTACCTCACAACTGTCTGTAACTCTAGTTCCAGGAGATGGACTGTCCTCTTCTGACTTGTACCAGACATACATGCAACAAAACACTCATATGCACCATAATAAATAAATCAATCTTGGAAATATAAAAAAAAAGCTTTCATCATCAACAACAGCTAAGGAAGGAGCATCCTGGCCAGCTCAAAACCAACCTAGGCTACATGGCGACTTATGGTCTAGCCTGGGCTACAGACCAACCCCAATCTCAAAACAAACAAAAAAATAACAATGTCCACAAAGTAAACAAACAAACAAAACCCCCAAGGGACTTGGGATGGACTCCTCAACACCGCAGGTCTCCCTGGCACACAGATGCCAACCAGAAAGGTAGCCAGAATGTCCTCTGTACATTCATCCCCACCCTGAAGGCCCCAGGTAAATCAAGGAGGCCTAGGGGATATTCCAGGCTATGCTAGCTGAGAGATACCAGCCTAGAGAAGAGCAGCAGAGGGGTGAGGCCCCTCTTGGCCTATTCTGGGTGTCTGAAGATGTCCCTTAGCCCAAGGGGCTTCATCTAGGAGAGGCTGAAAAGAAAAAGAAAAGAGGAGGACGAGGAGGAAGAGGAGGAGGAGAAGGAGGAGGAGGAGGAAGAGGAGGAGGAAAAGGAGAAGGAGGAGGAGGAGGAAGAGGAGGAAGAAAAGCAGAAGGTCTCCGAGACATAAAAGGCAGGAAATAAAATCTCCTCAGACTCTGCTGGCGTAATTGAAAATGGACCATATGCCAGGCTCTTGGCAAGGTGCATCTCACAGTCTTTATTTGATTTCCACAACAGCCCGATGAGGCAGCTACTGTTCTCCTTGTTTAACCAACAGGAAACGCAGACACTGGGAGGAGGAGACCGAGGACTCCTGGTGTGTTTGGCCAAGGCTGAGGAGAGATTTTCCTGGTCTTTGAGGAAAGCCTGGAAGGATATTCGCTCTATCATCTCTTTCTAAAGACGGAACACAATAAAAAGAGATTTAGGCTAGACTCCAGAGGATATGTTAGAGGGTCGAGTTTACTCCTCAGGCTAGACCTGGGAAAGCGGCAGCTTCAAGTGGCCACTCGGCACGCAACAGATAACTTAATCTTTACCACAGACCCCATTTAGAGGTCTCTTCAGGCAACGTGGCCCCACCTCCAGTCTCAAGGGAGGCTTTTGAACAATGTAAAACCCGAGGTCACGTGCATCTTTTGCTAATCTTAACAAGCAGATGGTCCGAGAGGTTAGATATTAGAAGGAAGTCTTTTTTTTTTTTCCAATAAATAAGGCAGGGTTTGCTGATTTAATCACCACCGGGGCTGCACTGAAATTTGCACCTGATTTCCTACTAAAAGCAGAGCCTACTAGTGCACCTGTTGGATAGTGAGTGGTGTGCAGCACACCCACACAGAGAGGACAAGCAGGCCAGCCCCTCAAGCAGAAAGCGTACAGCTCTCCTCAGGAGCCCCTTCCTGCCTGAAACACTGGAGGATCCTCAGGACATAAAGCAGACCCTGAGTATCCAAAAGCATTGAGCTTTGGCCTGGAACAGAAGGCCTCTGACAGGTTGTCACCGGCAGGGAAGACCCTGGACCAGCAGAGGGGAGGGGAGGGGAGGGGAGGGGAGGGGAGGGGAGGGGAGGGGAGGGGAGGGGAGGGGAGGGGAGGGGAGGGGAGGGGAGGGGAGGGGAGGGGAAGTGGGTCGGGAATGGGGGAGGGATGGGGGGTGGGGGATAGATTTTTATCAAGTTGCTCCTTGGAGATGGGCTGCTGTTTTTTGTTTTGTTTTGTTTTGTTTTGTTTTTAATGTCACTGGTTTGAACCAAACGTAAATTTACTATTGGCCCTAGGACAGAGGACAAAAACTGCATACCCAGATGTGGTTTTCTTTAGGGCAAATGCAGTCCTGCTTACCAAAAGCCTGACTTTCTCCCCCCGTTCTAAGCTTCTCCAATCTCTTAGCCCCAAAGGTCTAGAAAGGTCAAAGGCCTTGCCTCCAAGGTCACACCAAAGAAGCTGAGCAAGCTGATCTCTACTCAGGATCCCGCCCCAGGTGGCCAGCAGCTGCCCCTGAGAATAGAGAGCCTGGGGGCTGGGGCGAGGGCATTTATGAGTCGCGGCATCCCGATGGTCTCAGGAGGCGAAAGGGAGACTGTGTGGACCGGGCAGCAGCCACGCTGTGGTTGTGGGGTGCTCGACTAGAAGACTAATCCCTGCCCCGCTCCCCAGGCCACCACAGTGGCTGTGATGAGTTCACCTCCCCCTTTGATCCCAAAGAGGAGAGGGGGCGGGGGAGCATTGATTCACCCAAAGCAAAAGCAACACAAAGGCTGCACCTGTTTCCATGGAGACTCGATTGACTAAGCAAAGGAACAAAACACGGAGCAAGAAACGCAAGCCCGTCACCACCTTCCGGGCCAGCGTGATCGATGTTGGCGGGCCAGTGCCCCGACAGGAAGACAACGGAAGGATGAAAGGTGATCGGCAGATCTGGAAGCACATGGGGAGCCCTTTCAGTTGGACCTCACTGGGCCCCGGGGCAAACAAACTGCCTGCCCGGCCCTGACTCCTGCGAGAAACCTGAACAGAAATCCCAAGTGATAGACATTCTTCTCCTCACAAAGAGATTCTTTGCTCGACAAAGGAATTCCTGGAAACGACGCAGAAAGGTTGGGAGGCGGATGCTTTCTCTCTGCCTCATGACCAACTTCTGAGGATCAGGGAGAGATTGAGGGGGTAACTTCCAATAGCAAGTTTATAAGAGAAGACAGCAAAATATCCACGGGGTATAGGCAAAAGGAGGGCATTATAAAACATCTGCCTGCAGAGGCCCACATAGTACCAGAGGACATTGCAGAACCGAGGAGACAAAAAGTAAGAGGCCCAGCAGCAGGTGTCTGAGGATCCTGAGGGGTGTGTGGACGCTCACTCTTCAAGCTGTTATCCTTAGATGAAGAGGGAAAGTGGTGAACAGGCGTCATCTCTTAATGAACACGGACAAGAAGCCTGAGATGCCCTGAAAAACTGGGGGTTGAAGGAAAGATGCCAGGTGTGTATCAGCAGATGGCAGGGGTTTTAATGTAGTTATGAGAGTCCTTAGCTTGTTGTTTCTCTCCCTGACTCCCTCCCTCTCTCTTTCTCTCCCTTTCTCCCCACCCCCACCCCCACCCCCCACTGTGGTATGTATGTAGAGGCCCCAGGCCACTCTCCACCTTACTTTTTGAGACAGAGTCTCTCACTGAACCTAGAGAGCAGCAAACTCCAGGGATGTTCTTGACTCTACCCATCCAGCACTGGGACTACAGGTGCACACTGTGCCCTTCTGTTTATGTGGCTGTTGGGGGAATCTGAACTCAGGTCCTCACACTTGTGTGACAAGCTCTGTACCAGCTGTGCCCTCTTCCCAGCCCTCCCAAGCCCTTCCGCTTGCTCTAGATGTTTATCAGGTGACACACTGCTAAGCACCCACTTCTCACATGCTGCGGTCATGTTGGGAAGAAGACAAAGTCCTTGGAGAGTCTCCCCAGGATGTTACAGAGCTAGGTCTTTTCCTGTCTGTAATTCCTACGGGGGAAACGGAAACCAAGGATAGCAACCAAAATATTCCCTGAGCATCCTGTGTGGGCCAGGAGCTAAGGAACTATTAGACTCCCTCATCTTCTTCACCACCCCACAAGGGAACCATTATCCTCTCGGTTTCCTAACAGGGGAGCAGGCAGAGGGAGGAGAGGAGTGTGTCACGCGCCTGGCAAGAGGCAATGCCAATCTTCAAGCTCAGCTCTGCCCAGCTACTGAGCCTGTGGACAATGCCCTGCCTCACACCTGCCCAGTCAGCCTCATTCAACAGAGTCCAAGGGTGAGGGCAGTCAAAGAACAGATACTGAGGTGGAGGCAGAACAGGGACTCAGGGGACAGGCTCTGTAGCCCTACCCCAAGGCACCTGTCTGTGGTGCTTTCCTTGGGAAAGGTGGCTGTGCTGTGGCCACATTCCTTCCTAGTCTGAGCTTAGTTTGCCCACTCTGTAGCAAGGGCACATCCTTATAAGGTAAGGAGATGAACATGTGACACACATCCAAGGTGTCAACCAGGCAGTGAGGAAGGAGAGTAAATCCCAGCTCCCTCAGCAAACCTTCACAGAGCAGTCCTTGCAGGGCAAACGCTTAGGTGGCATCTCTGGGACTGGAGTTGAATGATCCTTCCTTCCCCCTGGGAATGTTTGAGGAATCGTGGGGGGACCTGGCCTCCCAAGGATGCTCGGAAGCATATGTGCGTGGCTTCCAGGGTATCCATGTTTACCTGTTGTCTTTCCTGCTGTACACTATTTGAGCTTGAAGCTTCTGTCCTGGAGCTGCTCTACCCCATCCCCTGTCTAAAGAAAGAAGGCTGTCCTGTGGTGGAGTCCCAGGGAGATAGAAGGTTCTTAGGACCCAGAGAAGGTGGCTGGCTGTATTTTCTTTGTGTCTTATCTAACCACCTGTTTTTTAGGTAGACTTGGGAAGCAAGGATTCTGACCCAAGGATGTTTGACTAACAAAATTCATTGAATAAAGACATTGAGGGGCTTTTGAAATGGCTCAGCCAGTAAAGTGCTTGCTTGACCCAGGTTCAATTCCCTGAATTTCTCTCTCTCTGTGTGTGTGTGTGTGTGTGTGTCTGTCTCTGTCTCTCTCTCTCACACAGAGAGAGAGACAGAGAGAGAAAGAGAGAGAGAGAGAGGTGTGCTTATAATCCCAGTGCAGAGAAGATCAGCGGATCCCTGAGACCATTAGCCAGGCAGCCTAGCCTAATCAGAAAGTGTCCCATGTCACAGTGAAAGATCCTGTCTTAAATTAAAAGGGAAAAAAAAGACAGCATGTAAGAATGACATCCAAGGGCTGGAGAGATGGTTCAGCAGTTAAGAGCACTGACTGCTTTTCCAAAGGCCCTGCGTTCAAATCCCAGCAATCACATGGTGGCTCACAACCATCCATAATGAGATCTGATGCCCGCTCTTCTGTTGTGTCTGAAGACAGCTACAGTGTGCTTACATACAATAATAAATAAATCTTTGGGCTGGAGTGAGCAGAGTTTCTGAGTTCAATTCCCAGCAACCACATGATGGGTCACAACCATCTGTACAGCTACAGTGTACTCATATACATAAAATAAATAAATCTTAAAAAAAAAAAGAATGTCATCCAAGATTAACCTTTGGCCCACATGCTCTGGTACATACATATACAAAACTTTAACAATGTAAATGGAGTCAAACGTTGCCTGGCTGGTCTCACCACGACATCCAGTCTGGCAACCCGGAATGACTGCATACACTTCCCGACACTTCCTGGGCTGAGTCTGCCACTCTAGGGATTTGACAAAAATGCACCTGACTCAAGCCCATGGCCTAGAAGAAGTCTGTTTAAAGTTACGATACATTTTTCAGTTTGAGGGGGACCCATGAGTTTTCACAATTCGTTTGACAGGTCTGGGATGGATAACAGTTTGGCATCTACTGACCTTGCCCAAAGCCATGCAGAGGCAGAAAGCTCCCTGTAACAGACCCACTGAGTGTGGGCACAGCTGTCTGGAGAAGGCAGCTGCTGTTATGCAGAAAGCAAACACCAGACCTGGGTATATGTTTGTTTTGAGGCTTCTTAGGATGTGAATGTGGCTATTACTCAACATTTCTGGGCCTCAGTTTCCCCATAAGAGCATGAATACAATGCCCTACAAGGAACAGCCAACTTTCTAAAGATGGTGAGATAGCAACGACCTTAAAGGAATAATGAGGTATGTGTCATCACAAGGAGCCCAAATAGGAGCCAACCAGCAAGCAATTTCGTTTTGCTTGGACCACTTTGTGCTACGTGTCTCTAGACGATATTAGTAACTAATATTTATTGAACCAGGCCCTGGGCTAAGGGCTTCATAAGTCTTGGTTTAGTTTGTTTTCACAGTGGTTGTTGTTTTTGGTTTTTCAAGATAAGGTTTCTCTATGTGTAGTCCTGGCTATCCTGGAGCTCACTCTGTAGACCAGGTTAGCCTCTGCCTTGCTAGCGCTGGGATAAAGGCATGTGCCACCGCACCCAGCTGCAGGTATCATTCTCATTTCCAATTCAGAGGCACAAAAAGCTTGTGTTCTTGCTCAGCCCACTCAGCTGGCAGCTAAGGGCCTGTGGGTCTGCTGAGCCCACGGTCCAAGCTGCCAAGACCTTCCCTGCTCACACCGCAGTCCTCAGCCAGCAACATCTGCACCAACTCTATAGCAAGGCAGAACCCCAGGACTGAATCCAAAGCTACTGGACTTTAGCAAACTGGATAGGGAGCTAGAGACTTGCTGCTGTAAACTGCGAATCCAGCTGGTTAACCAACCTGGCTTTATCTTGCTGAAGTAACATTAGAATGTTTGCTTTTCTCTAGGCACCAACACACACAGCTGGCAATAAAATTGGGGAAAGATGGCTAGGAATTATAACTTTAAAAGATCCATCAGTGACACATTTGAAATGCAAAAGGAGATTAAGAAGAGATCATTGGCTGTCTGCAGAGGTTTCCTCTGAGGAGAGAGATGGGATGGGGAAGGGGAAGGGTCAGGGGCTTATGCTTGCCTTTTTTTTTTTTTTTGGAACAAGCTCTCACCTGGGCTGCCCTAGAAATCACTATGTAGACAAAACTGGCCTTGGCCTTGAATTCAGAGCCATCCATCTACCTCTGCTTCCCAAGTGCTGGGATTAAAAGTGTGTGCCACCACGCCTGGCACAAATATTTGGCATTTTAAATGAAAATTACACAGTTGTGTCTTGAAGAGAGGATTAAACATGAAGGCACATTGTGTGTTTGTTTATTGATTGATTGTTTTTTGAGATAGGGTCTCACTATGTAGCACTGGTGGGCTCGAGTTCTCAATTTCCCCGCTTTCACTGGCTTCCTGAGTTTTGAGATTATAGTCATGCCCCACCATGACCAACAGAAACATGGTTTTGTTGTTGTTGCTGCTATTGTTGTTGTTTTTGAGACAGGGGCTCTCTATGTAGCCCTGGCTGTCCTCTAACTCAACCAAGCTTATAATGGAGACCAAGCTGGCCTTAAATGCACAGAGATCCGCCTACCTCTGCCTCCTCAGTACTAGGATTAAAGGCATGTGCCAGCACACCGAGCAGAAAACACAATTTTGGTTGGTTGGTTTTTGTTGGTTTGGTTGGTTGGTTTTGGTTTTTTCGAGACAGGGTTTCTCTGTGTAGCCCTGGCTGTCCTGGAACTCACTCTGTAGACCAGGCTGGCCTTGAACTCAGAAATCTGCCTGCCTTTGCCTCCCAAGTGCTGGGATTAAAGGCATGCGCCACCACTGCCCGGCAAAAACGTGTTTTAAAGTATATTTTTTCATGTATTCAGGAGGGAGTGTATGAGCTGGAGAAATGGCTCAGCAGCTAAGAGTACTCCTCCAGAGTTACTCAAGAGTTACTCCTCCAGAGGAACCAGGTTCAATTCCCAGCACCCACAGGGCAGCTCAAAACAATCTGTAACTCAGTCCCAGGGACCTGACGTTCTTTTCTGGCCTTCTAAATCACCAGTTATGCACATGGTACATAGCCATGCATACTGTAAAAGATCCATATACATAAAAGGTAAAATAAGGTAGACGTTTAGACCACTGCAAATTGGCTATATTTATGATTTGCACACTAAAATGAATGAATGAATGAATGAATGAATGAATAATAAAAGTTGGCAGTTTCTGGCCTCACCAAGGTCATGAGAAAGGAAGCAAATGTGCACCAATTGTCTATGCCCCTTTCAGCTCCACGGTGAGGGTGCAGAGATCAAGAATCTGGTGAGATGCATAGACGGTCCCTTTGAACTACATACAAGGTATATAGGACAGGAGCCAAGTGTTTTACAGAAGAGAGGTGAAGGGGTGGGGGATAAAACCAGAGGCAGATTTGCCCTCACAGCTTCTATTCTCTATGGACAGATACCTCTTGGCTGTCCCTGGAGGACAGACCACGGTAACCAGGAATCAGATTCCGTGGCAGCACCAGGCAGATTTTCAATCCTTAGAAACCAGAATAGGCAGTGCTGGCGCACGCCTTTGATCCCAGCGCTCAGGAGGCAGAGGAAGGAGGATCTCTGAGTTCGAGGCCAGCCTGGTCTCCAAAGTGAGTTCTAGGACAGTCAGCCAGGGCTACACAGCCCTGTCTCAAAAAACCAAACCAAACAAACATATCAGACAAGGACATGGTTCAAAACGTTACAGGAAAGGGCTAGTTTCAGGCATTTGGTCCATTTCCTTTATGCTTCACGCCTTGTCTGTCTGAAGACTCTCAGACCCTCCAAGGGGAGGTTTGGCCGCATCTCTGACATCATTCCCTAGCTACTAGGAGCAGTAGACTTGCTGCCTGAGATTCAGCTCCCTGTGGCTAATGCCTCGTTTCCTATTTGTCCTTGAGGAGCTCAAATTGGTGTAGTTTCCTTGGAGGGGGGGGCCCTCCATTGTCTCAAATAAAGATAGGAAGAACCCTAGCACCTTTGCAGGTTTGAAATGGAAAAGACAGACAAGAATACAGATCTTTCTTTGTGTACACAGTAGGAGCTTAACACAGGCAGCAGTGCCACTCTCTTGTCTTCCAAAGGCAGAGAGAGGTTGACATCCGTCCCTGGCCCAGGTAATAGAATCATCTAAGGACTATTTTACTACCTACTACACACACACACACACACACACACACACACACACACACACACACACCTTTCTTCCCCCACTCCTGCTTGTAAAACATCACACTATTTAGTTATTTTGCATGCATGTAGTGATCGTGTAGGTGTGCATGCTCTGTCTGTATGTGAAAGTGAGAGGACAGTTTGCAGGAGTTGGTTTTCTCCTCCCACCATGTGGATCCCTCAGGTTAAAGTCAGGTTATCAAGCTTGATGGCAGGTCCCTTTACCCATTACGCTACCTCACTAACCCTAGTCTTGTCCTGACCATCCTGCCTCTACTTCCCCAGTGCAGGGATCATACGTACACATCCCACATCTGATTTGTTTGTTTTTTCTCTCTCTCTCTTTAATACCAATGTCCAGATCTTCTCCTTTTTCAGGGGATGAGTATGGGTCTTAGGAAACCAGTACATTTTAAAAAGCAATCTGGGAGAGTCTGGTATGCACCCATGGCTAAGAACTGTGGTCCACTTCAGCCTCTCAGCATTTTAATATCTACCGGGACCTCCTGGGAGTCTTCCTAGAATGTAGGTTGTGACTCTGTCTGTTGGGTGTGAAACCCGAGATTCAGCAATTCCAGTTATGGCCCAGGTGGTGCGAACGCAGCTGCTCCACCGTCTCAGAAGAGTGGTCCCCGAAACTCCAGGCCATGGGCAGATGGCTAGAAAGCTTATCGCATTTGTCTCCGCTGCAACACTGCAGCTCTCCCCAGCCAGGCAGGAAACGGAATGCCTCCTAGAAGCAGCCAAGGACATGACCTCAGACTGAGGCTCAGAGATCGAGAACCGAAGCTTGTCCCCAGATGACTCTTGCTCTGGCTTCCTGTTGGCTTTTTGGCCACAGCTGTGGTCACAAAGACACCAGCGAATGAGTAGTGAGTCTACCCTGTGTTCATAAAGAGTTGCCTTTCTCAAGAGAGCAAGGGAACAGGGGGAGAGGGAACCGGCCCTGGTTACTTTCACTTGGTTGAGTGGGGGTGGGGTGGAGACCATGGCCTGCCTTGGCAGGATATCCCAGCCACAAAAAAGCTGGAGGAATCATAGCTCCAGCAAGCCAGATGCCTCCCAAGCAAGAAAGCTGCCTGCCTGGGGTGGAACTGTTAAGAAGACACAGCTGAAAAGTTGCTCTGACCTTGGCGTAGGGGCCTGTGCCTTTGCTCCCAGCACTCAGGAGGCAGAGGCAGATAGATCTCTGTGAGTTCAAGGCCAGCCTGGTTTACATAGAGAGCTCCAGGACAGCCAGAGCTGATCAGTAAGGCCCTGTCTCAAATAAACAACAAACAGAAGAGCTACAAACCATGAAGGTCACTAAGTGCTGGGTGCCCTGCACACGCCGAACAGCTTGACAGAAATGTTTACATTTGATTTTCACATCAATGTTGCCAATCTGATACCTCTGTTTTCACGAACACACGGGGAACCTGAGGCTCCAGTAGTAAATGGCAAGGGACTTACACAGGGCAGGCCCAGGATGGAATCCAATCCTGCTCAACTCCCCCTCCTCCAGTATATTGCTACTCAAAGCTTTTAAATCTCTCAGTGGCTGAATTTACTGCCTCAGTGGAGTAGAGAAGAAAAGGGAAAAGTGTGTAGACTTCAACAGAGACGGGAAGGGGCTTTTTTTCTAATCACTATTAAACATCATCACCATTGAGCCTAACTAAAAGATAAGGCAGGTATCCATCTATTGTTGAAGACGCCCCCTCCCCCCACTCCGGGTAGTTTCTAGAAACCAACTTCCTCTAGAATGGTGGTTCTCAACTCTCCTTTAATACAGTTCCTCACATGCTGGCAGTCCCCAGCCGTAAAAGTATTTCGTTGCTACTTCATAACTGTAATTTTGCTACTGTTATGAATTATAATGTAGGTATCTTATATGTGGACCCACATGTTGAGAACAGCTGCTCTGGATAATGAGTAGCACCGGGTAACCCTAGGGTGGCTACTGAAGAGGCTTTGGAGGAAGACTTGGGCTGCAAGAGCCAAGACACTCAATAGTTCAAGAAAGTAGTCAAAGCACCATGTTCCTTGTTCCTAAGCAACGTGCCAATCTCATGGCTGACACTGAGGCTGAACCCATAAGCTGATGGGCCCCACAGCCAACCTGAATTTGTACCCCATCATCCGACCCCTGCACAAGCCAGGAGACACTTCTACGGGTAAATGTGTGTCTCAGTTTAGACACTTCAGAGCTGAGGGCTAAAACCAGAAACTCCTATCCCAGACCTGTGCCTTAGCAGGCCCCTCTTCCTAGAACCTTGGCAAGAAGGGCCTTTGGCAAGAGGCCCCATCCTACATTAATATTATACCCAGAGAACCCAACAAATGGTCCCCGACTTTCACTCTGTGAAATTCTGCAGCTTAAAGTAAAGACGAGTTAGGGGGCCAATGATAAAACAATGGTCTGGTCTTAGGATCAAAGCTTTCACAGCCACTAGAATGACGTTTTTTAAAACTAATCCAGGGCTAGCAAGATGGCTCAGTGGGTAAAGGCGCTTGCCTCCAATGCGATGGCCTGATTCTGATTCCGGGAATCCACGCGGTGGAAGGAGAGAACACACTGCTACTGCCAAGCTGTCCCCTGGCATCAGCGCTCATCCCGTGGCATCCAAACACACAAATAAAGGAATAGATACACATTTTAGCCATATCATTTCACTTCGAATCTGGCTTTAATATCTACATATGACATATGAGTGAGCCAGGGATGCAGTCTTTTCTGATTTTTGTTTTTTGTTTTTTTTCTTTAATGAGCCTAGTAACTATACAGAGCTAAGCAGACCTCATTCTAACTTAAATCAGCTAAGACCTGCTGGAATACTACCAACCTCCAGGCAGTTGTCTACAGCAGGGGGCTGAGGGGCATGAAGGGCACTGCAGAGGCTTGGGGGCCCTGAGGCTTGTTGCGATACCTTCCAGAGACACTGACATTCTCAGAGGAACAACAGGAGACCTGCTATTCCTTTTCAAATGATCTAAAGGAGTTTGGCAAAAGACTCCTCCACCAACCAACCAACCAACCAACCAACCAACCAACCCAACAACCAACCAACCAACCCACCAACCAACAACCGTGTAGTCCGTGTAGCTTTGCTGCAGGCAGGGGCTGAAGGCCTGCCACTGCACAAGAACATAAAAGAGACAAGTTTCACCAAATGGGGCTTAAAGACCTCCTGGGGACACACCCCGGGCCAGCAAGAATGGCAGGTCCCTCAGCCATCTGCAAATGTGAGGAAGTCACAAAGTCAAAAGACCAGAAACTCCAGCAGCTGTCTCCAATGAGGTCTAAATATGGGGGGCTGGACCTCCTAAGAGAAACCTGATATTGCCAACAAAAAATGCCTGGACCCCATGTTCTTGGGTGCCTACACACTATGCCTGTGACTGCCTCAGGGACAGTAAGAAGCCAATCTGGAGCAGAGGGGCCTGAGCGTCATCTGACTGGTCCAGCTGCATGTCTTCATCACAGGGGCAGGAATCTATTCTGGGGGCCAGGTTAGGAGTCTTTGGATCATGGGGAGGCTAGAGAATTTCTTTCCTGAGATTTTAAAGACCTAGCTAGCTGGTCTAGGTAGTTCCTAGAGTGAGAAAAAAAAGCAATGTCCTGGTCCCTCAATCCTGGGGAGGAATAAAGTCAAATAGAGAACTGGAGAAGAGAGGTTCTTATTAACTACTGTACACCTATAATCCCAGCACCTGAAAAGCAGGGGGAGGGGATGGGGAAGGGGGAGGGGGATGAGTTCAAGGACAGGCTGGGTTGCACAGTGAGATTCTGATTTGAAAAAAATGTTGCCCTCTGTGCTAAGGGAAGAGGGACAAATAGCACTAAGGATTTTTGATAAAGCTTCAAAGAGTCATATTCTATATTTACCTAAAAGTATATATAATACCTATAAGTGTATGCTACGTACACATATACGTAGCATAATTGAAGTTATGCTACCTGGATTGACAGTGCTTCCCACAAGAGCAAAACACTCCTTAACAAGAACCCCAGGACCAGGCACAAGAAACTCCAACTCAAGCTGTTGGTCAGGATGAACCACGTGACTCCCAAAGGAACGAAGGTTTCTGTTGCTGTGGCCTTTGGTTGCCTCTCAAAGGTTGACGGTAAGGTCCTAGGCTGAAGACGCCACATGCTTCAGATACAAGAGTCAGTCACGCTGGATCAACCTTGAAAGTCTCTTCTCTGTGGTGTGGTCTAGCTTTCAGACTATCAGAAGGCGTTATGCATGCTGCCAGGGGAGAGAGGCAATCAATAGCCTGGTCCAACCTATAAACCGCAATAATGACCACACGGCAGCCTAAATAGACACTCCCATCAGACTGTGACCCATAGCTATCTAATTGGACTGAAGCCTGCTCAACAGGAGGGAAATCATGCCTGCTACTAGAAACTTAATCAACTACGCCAGGCTAATGAGGTCATGAATCTTAGAAGAGAACCTATTACCACTACTTTCCTGGACCAGGATAATTCCTACCTGTCCCCTACAACCTTCTACCTACAGAGTGTAGCTCTCATTCTGACCAGAGAAACTTCTCTCTGTAGTGAAAACCACAACTGGTCATAACACAGAGAGCAACCCACCATGAGGATCCCAACCCTAACAGATACATCTACACTACTACTCCTGGACCTAAGGCTCGTAGAACATCACAGAAGAGATGGTGGGAAGAATGTAAGAGCCAGAGAGCCGGAGGACCAGGAACTCTGCTGTGAGATCGTGTTTCTTAGAACCAACAACCAAGCCACACCCTTTATACCTCAACAATATGGCTGCCTAAACAAGAACTGAACAAAGTCAATACCAATGGATGTGCTAACTCAGAATGGGAAAATGTCACAGGGTCCCCACCCTAGACAAAGAACTCCAAGCAACTGATGACTTCTGAGAGAAGGAGAATTAGTCTCTCTCAGGAATGAGCCCCCTGATCAGTTATGTAATGCCAAGTGATCCACATTCAAATCATATACACACAAGCAACACACCAAAGAGACCCAGCAGGTTGTATTTGTGTGTGTGTGTGTGTGTGTGTGTGTGTGTGTGTGTGTGTAACAATAATATCCAAAGGAAAGGAGCCATTATTTTGAGAGGGGTTGGGGATGGTCATTGGAAGGGCTGGAGGAAAGAAAAGAGAAGTGGGGAAGTAATGTGATTCTATTTTAATCAATCCTCCAAATTGAAAAAAAAAAAGTGATAAAAGCAAGTTCTCTAGAAGATTCTTCATGATGTCATCAGGGTGTTCTACAACATGGCCTCTTTCCAGGACATTTTTGACAAGACACTGGCAAGGACTAAAAAGGCCACTCCCAAAGTCAAGGAAGCAAGCAAGAGAAAGCACTGGGTGACAGCCTGTGTTACCTAGTAAGACCCTGTCTCAACACCCACCCCCAATCCCTCTCTCACACACTGGCCTGGAAAGGAGACTTGCCTGTCTCTGCCCTCCGTTTCCCAAGCTCCATCACTCCCGTGAAACACTGTGACCACCCCCCACCCATCCCAGCTGCCACATCAATACAGATCTGAGGGGGAAAAATGTAGAAGACAGGGTTTCTCTGTATAGCCATGGCTGTTCTGGAACTCACTCTGTAGACCAGGCTGGCCTCAAACTCAGAAATCTGCCTGCCTCTGCCTCTGCCTCTGCCTTCCAAGTGCAGGGATTAAAGGCGTGTGCCACCACTGCCCGGCAAGACTGCACTTTTTAAAACTAGTAAATTATAAATAAATTGAAGGTGCTATGGATTGTGGAGTGTCATTATAAAAAATGAGGGCTGCAGGACGGTGGTGGCTCATGCCTTTAATCCTAGTACTTGGGAGGCAGAGGCAGGAGGATTTCTGAGTTCCAGGACAGCCTGGTCTACAGAGCAAGTTCCAGGACAACCAGGGCTACACTGAGAATGACTGTGTCAACCCCCCCCAAAAAAAAACCCAAACAAGTAAACAAACCAATAAAGTGGGGGCCTTTGTGTCCCCTTCAGGACCATATACAAATCGGAAGCAAAACCACCTAACTTTCCAAAGCCCTGGGCACACAGCAGATTTAGAGCTACTGTAGGGTGTGAAGAAATGGGCCAAGAGGCTACCCCGCTGGGGACCCCAGAGTGAGGAAAGGCAGACACAAAACCAGTGAGATGGGGAGACTATGGAAGCCAGAGTCCCTGCATCCCTGGGAATGAGGCAGACATGAAAAGAAGCTCAGCTGGAAGAGACAGGCCGTGAGAACAGACCTTCAATTGTTCCTGAGACAGCCGGCCAGAATCCACCCGCTGCTGGCACTGCCACTTTGTGCCTTAACGTAATTAAGGGTCCAGTGGGGGGTCAATGTTTGGAATTCTTTAACTCTGGCCAATCTCACACACAGCTGAGAGGGTGCAGGGCGAGCCTAGATTTCCACAACTCAGCTACAAGGGAGAGAGGGGCCTGGGCAGCAGGGGCACCTGAAGGTACTTCCTGCTTTTCTGCACTATCCCCCCTGAAGTCAACCACAACCTTGCCACTGCCCTGACCACAGTTAACAACCTACCCCCAACTGCAGGGAGCTGAAATCCTGGGAGCTAAAGGAACCAGAGTCAATTAAGGAATGCAATACTGAGGATTCCCTGTCCCTCCCCACGCTGGGCTGGACATCTAGTCTTGGGGACCTCCAGAGGCAAGAACTTCCATATCTAGAGAAAAAAACAAACAACCCAATAGCAGTGGATTTGAGGCAGAAGCAGGGTGTCTAGAGGACATAGCTACCTAATCCCCCTCCCAATTTCAGAGAGATATGGCAAAGATTCCGCTCCCCACACATCCAAAGGAGAGCCTTAGATGTCTGGTCACTATGGTCCATCTACTTGTAGCTCTGCACAGGGTGAACAGGTCCCTGCTACCACAGTGGGTTTCCTCTGTAGCTAAATGGTAAGTCTTACAGTTGAAGCATTTTAATTTTTTTAAATTTCATTTTGTATTTTGTCTGCATGTGTATCTGTGCACCATGTGTGTGCCTGGTCCCACGAAAGTCAGAAGAGGGCACTGGATTCTCTGGAATGAGGTGCAGACAGTGTGAGCCATTGTGTATGTTCTGGGGATCCAACCTAGGTCCTCTGGAAAAGCAGCCAATGTTGTTGGTTGATGAGCCGTCTCTCCAGCCACAAGGAAGGTCAACGTTACGAACGGGGAGAGGGGGTGGGAAACTGTAGCTTAGATGGTGTAGGTAACTGTACCAAGGTCAACATGCCAGCAAGTCACATTCAGCTAGGAATGCGCCTGCTATAATGACCTGAAAAGGTGTTTATTAATATGGAGAGGGGGGGAGCAAGTAGCAGAGGAAGAAGTCTACAGACCCTAGCACTTGGCCTGAGGACTTCACCTTACTGCCTCCCAAGAGCCCCTCAATGCATACTGGATAGTGGGCACAAAGGTTGTGGAACTTATAACCCTCTATGAAGAGCTAGGGAGGTCTCTGCCAGGTCTCTCGGTCCCCTGTGAAACTGGATGCACAGTTAACATATTCATCTGTACACGGACCTTTTTTTTAGCATGGCCAGAGATAATTGAAGTTTTCTCTAGATTACCGTAAGAGGGACTAGAGATGGAGCTGTGTGGTAAAGTGCTTCCAAAGCTTGTACAAAGCTCTGAGTTCAACCCCCAGCACTGTATAATCAAACAAAGCAAGCAAACTATGGATGGCCCTGAAATGATCAAAGGGGTCTGGGGCCAGAAATATCATTAAGAACTAAGGACCTGGACTGGTGAAATGGCTCAATGGTTAGAAACACTCACCACAGCCAGGCATGTGGTACACGCCTTTAATCCCAACATTTGGGGAAGCAGAGACAAGCAGACCCCTGAGTTCGAGGCCAGCCTGGTCTATAGAGTGAGTTCCAGGACAGCCAGGGCTACACAGAGAAACCCTGACTCGAAAAAAAAAAAAAAAAAACCAGAAAGAAAGAAAGAAAGAAAGAAAGAAAGAGAGAGAGAGAGGGAGGGAGGGAGGGAGGGAGGGAGGGAGGGAGGGAGGAAGGAAGGAAGGAAGGAAGGAAGGAAGGAAGGAAGGAAGGAAGGAAGGAAGAAAAGACAAACAAACAACCCAAACCCTCTCACTGCACAAGCTTGGCTACCTGAGTTTGATTCCCAGATCCTGTGGTGAAAGGAGAAGGGAATCCTGAAAGTTGTCCTCAGACCCACCTGCATGCACACACATGTCGTATGTGTACACATACAATAATAAATATGTAAAAATTTAAAAATTAAGAATCAAATGTCAGTGCGGAACACTCCAGAACAAACATCTGACTGCACCCCCTTTGCTCAAGAAATAACCAAGAAGAAAATCCGAGTTTTTCCAGAAAGGGAGGGCACGCTGGTAGTCTGAGAGTCACAAGCAATTAACTGGGCATGAAGAAGCCGGTCTGCTTGGGAGGTGGTATCCAGGAAACACCATTGTGGGTGGAGAAGGGAAAGGGTTAACAGAGGAGGGAGAGGGTTAACGGCTGGGTCCTGTGGAATGGAAAATTTTCTACCTGCGCTTATTGCTTCTTCCCAGCACTTCAAACATGTCCTAAGTTGTCTGCAGTCTGCTCTCAGCCTTTGCTTCACCTTCGCAGTGACAAAATGCGTTACCCACAGTCCCCCAAACTGTCAGGAGTCCACACCTGACACCCAAGATTTATCAAAGCCAATCTGGTGTGCTTTCTTTCTTTTCCCTTTTAAATGCCAACCAAGCCTGTGAGGCAGGGCCATGGCTATCACCAATTCAAAGATAACAAAAGTGAAGATCAGGCAGGGCTGCCGGAGGACACAGAGTGCCAGGATTCAACCCCAGGTCTACAAACAGTGAAGGGGAGCAGGGAGGATTAAACCCTTTCTAGATAGTTCGCATTCCACAACATCCAGGCATCTGCTCCGCAGACTTGCCTCTCTCGACGACAACGTACAGACCAGTTTTGGGTGTTGTCAGGCTTGCACAGACTGGTCATGCTCACTGAAGAAACAAGTTGTCCTTCCACTGAGACAATCAGAGCTTCCAGGCTCTAAAGAATTCTCCAAAGTGTGTGTGTGTGTGTGTGTGTGTGTGTGTGTGTGTGTGTGTGTGTGTGTAAAATAATGCACAGATGAGAACGGAGTCCCTCAGTTTCCCAAACTTTCTCAGACTCTGCTGTGCAGATGACTCCGGTGTCCAAGGTGTGCCCTGTGCCCATCTCTAACCAGGGGAAGTCGACGTCACGGATGCTCTCTGCAAACCTGACTTCCTGCATCAAGGCTCTACCTGCACACCTTTAATCCCAGCACTCAGAGGGCAGAGGCAGGCAGATCTCTGTGAGTTCCAGGCCAGCTTGGTCTACAGAGTGAGTTCCAGGACAGCCAGGGCCACACGAAATAACACTCCCCCTCAAAAAAACAAAACAAAACAAAAAAAAAAAAACAAAAAAAAATCTCTACCTGACCCTGTATCAAGCCCCCACCCCACCCCAGCCTGGCTCTGGGAACTCCAGCGGACAGGGAACTGGTGCGATAAATGATCTGCACCAGCCCTGTCACTCACCCTAGCGCCTAGAGGGCAGAAGGCTTCCTTCCGCACTAGGTGTGGCTCACAGGCAATTCTTCAAAACACCTCCCCCAACTCCAGGCAGAGCCTGGGATGCCTGGGGACCCTTTTTTTCCTTATGGTAGAAGCCATAACCTTTCTGCCTTAAGGGCTTGAGGGAAGACAAAGAGAGTGGAATTCATTCAGAGGAGTGTCAGTTCGAGACATACCTACAAGGGAAGGCCTTGGGAGATGCTATGCCTATTTCTCAGGTTCCAGACAGCAGCTAAGTCTCAGACAGCCATGCCCATGAGGATAACTGCTCAAACACATTTAGGCAGAATTTTTTTTTACTTAAAAAGGACGGGGAAAAAAGATATTCACATTTCACATCTGCTATGAGACCTAAGAAATCTAATTAAGAGCTGGAAGCCTCAGAAGAAGGGGTACGCTGTGATCAAAGCAGGAGGGTAGAAACCACTCTTCTATGGTAACTCCTGCAGGCAGAAAGAGCCACAAGCAATCGAATAGTTGCAAAAAGAACGTCCTCCCTCCCAGGTGGCCCTCCTGGCATCTGCTGTCGTCCCTGGCGACTCCTGACGGCAGAGGCCATCCTTAGAGTCAGCACCAGTCTATGGCACAGGAGTTGAACCTGCTACTCAGGAGGCTGAGGCAGCAGGATGACAAGTTCAAATCCAGCCTGAGACAGCTTAGAGTTTGCCTCAAAATAAAAAGTAAAAAGTGGGCTACAGATGTTGATGATTGGCACAGCCCTTGCCTAGAGCGTGGGAGCTCAGGATTCAACCTAGCTAACATAGCAACAGAACAAAGGGATTCATTCATTAGACGGTCGATTTACAGTTAAAGGGCCCCCCATTCATTCAAAAGAGTCACTCCCTTATTCAAAATATAGATTGAGGGGGACCGGGGCTCTTGGAAACACAGTTCACTGGTCCTGTTCTTTCAGAGGCCCCAAGTTCAATTCCAGGCACCCACACAGTGGCTCACAACCATCTGTAATTCCAGCTGAGGCAGGTAGGTCTTCTGGCCTCTTCTGGTCTCCAGGCACACAAGTAGTACACAGGCAAGGATGTAGGCAAATGCTCACACATATAAAACAATAAAATGCTTTTTAAAAAAAAATACCCCTTCCTTGTCCCTCAGGCAGCGGGGCGGGCGCGACCCTGCTCCACGCTCGCGGTTCCCGGCGAGGAGCGTACCACCAGAGCACGGGGGGAGCCGGCCGCCCTGCCGCCCGCGCCTCGGCGACCCCGCGGGGCTGAGGCGACGCCGCACCCGGCAGCCTGAGCGCACAGCCGGCCTTGACCCAGAGCTCGGAGCCGCGAGCGCCGCGCCCTCCGCCGGCCCCACCCATCCGGACCGCGGCCATGGCCGAGACCGAGGAGCGGAGCCTGGACAACTTCTTCGCCAAGAGGGACAAGAAGAAGAAGAAGGAACGGAGCAGTCGGGCGGCCAACGCGGCGAGCGGCGCGGGCGGGAGCAGCGCGGCGGCGGGCTCCAGGCCGGGCGATGGCGGGAGCTTGGGCTCCGGTGCCAGGTCGGGCGACGGCGGGAGCTTGGGCTCCGGCTCCAGGTCGGGCGACGGCGGGAGCTCGGGCTCTGGTGCTAGGTCCGGAGACGGCGGGAGCTCGAGGTCCGGAGACGGCGGGAGCGCGGGCCCCGCCGGCAAGGCCATAACGAAGGATGAAAATGAGTGGAAAGAATTTGAGCAAAGAGAGGTTGATTACAGCGGATTAAGAGTTCAGGCAATGCAAATAAGTGAAAAGGAAGATGATGATAATGAGAAGAGAGAAGATCCAGGAGATAATTGGGAAGAAGGTGGAGGTGGCAGTGGAGCAGAAAAATCTTCAGGTCCCTGGAATAAAACCGCTCCGGTACAAGCGCCTCCTGCTCCAGTAACAGTTACAGAAACCCCGGAGACAGCAATGCCCAGTGGTGTATACAGGCCTCCTGGGGCAAGGCTAACCACAACAAGGAAAACGCCACAAGGACCACCGGAAATATACAGTGACACGCAGTTCCCATCCCTGCAGTCCACTGCCAAGCATGTAGAGAGCCGGAACAGGTACTTAAAATGAATACTACCTGAAGTTAAATGACCACATATGGCACATCTACATCTTATTAGGGACATGAATTTTCAAAAGTAAATAAAGTGGGAAGAAATGTAAATGGCATCAGATGGAAAAATTTTTTGGGTGGTTTTAAAGTAAATCCCAGCCTTTTCACCTCGTTGAGAGCACAGCTGGCTTGAATTTAGACCTCTACTTGGACTTGCTTCTCCGTTCTGTCCTCACATGTGGGGGACTCTGGGAGAGCAGTGACTTGCCACACACATCTTTCTGTACCTGATCTAATCAGACCACTCCCCCAAAGCAAAAGGGAGGAGAAATTGTTGAATGATGAGAACATTACTTGAATGAGGAAATTGTTGCCCTTATGCATAAAGACATATTATCTACTAACTGCGAAAACTTAGAAGTGAGTCTTAGAAGGAATGTCATTATACAGCTTCTTTCTGGTTGTTTTCAAGTTGGTCCCAGAATATTCAGAAGATGGGACCTTGGAGCTTCAGTACAGTATTACATGTTTTCTGTTCAATTGAAGCCTTAAAATGGTTTGATAAGGATTTTTGTATTCTCTTCCTGTCTCTCCAGGATTATACTTAGGGTCTTTTTTTTTTTTTTTTTTAATTCGAGGAAGAGTACTTTCAAAATTCCCTAGTGAAGAGGAAATATTTACTGATTACATTTCTTTTCCCTTAGGGATAAAGAAATGGAGAAGAGCTTTGAAGTAGTAAGACACAAAAATAGAGATAGGGAGGAGGTTTCAAAAAACCAGGCCCTTAAACTTCAGCTAGACAACCAGTATGCTGTGCTTGAGAATCAGAAGTACAGCCACACACAGTACAGCTAAGGAATGGTCTTTGCTAAGCCTTCCAAGGCAACTAGACCACAGCTAACCACCAAGAACAGCCATTCATCGTTTTGATTTCTGGATCTACAGTGACTGACTGAAGACCTCAAGTCCAGTGACTGTCCCTGTTGCACTATGGAAGTTCAAGAGTCACGACTGATCTTGATGTGTGTTGGATTTAGGGGTGTTTCATTGTCTTAAATATTTGTGAATTAGATTCAACAGTGTTTCCATAGTTGCTCTGCGTATAAAACCAAACCTGCAGCCAGTGGTCATTCAAACATCTTTATGTTCAGATACTGAGCCTTCGCAAGGTTGACTACCTCAGATTTGCTGCCCTTAGTTGTGGATTTCATGTGGATCACATCTTCTACATAAGGTTACAGCTACTAGTGTCTGTGTGAACCTTGAAACCAACTCTACTGGATTCCTGTCAGAGAGCCTTCAGAAGTCAGCCATCTGGGTTCTGATCCGCTGTAAAAGACGAAGAGTTAAGTGACCTTAATTAACCTGTTCTGTGCCCATCCTAAGGCAAACGCTGTAGGCTGTGGCTGTGTTAGACTCCCTGGAACAAGCCGCTGTCAGAAATGATGGGTTTGGATCATCTGTGTGGGGCTTATGATTTATAATTTAAGTTTGTAGTTGTATGCGGTAACTGGATTTAATTCAACCAAACTCGGGTCCACCAAATGGGGAGTGGGTGGGGGGTAGTCTTGTTTCTTTGAATAATTTTTCATTCAGATAGTGCTTGTTCGGTTCCACGTTAAGGCCTTTCTTTGACTCGGAGTAAGTTCTTTAAGGGCATAGTGTGTGGAGAAATAGTCTGAAAGAAGCATTGGAATTGTGAAGTGCCCTGAGAATTTGCCAATCCTTAGGTGGAACCAGATAGCCTTTGATGCATATAAAGGACAGCGGATCCGCTGCACTCCAGGTGCTGCTCAAGCCTCCTAATCAGGTCTAATTGAACTGCTGTGGATGGAGTGTGGCGTCTGCTCACTGCTGGAGGAGAGGGTTTCACTGACCTGGCTTTTAACAGTTCAAAGCAACAGGAGCAAAACACCAAGTTGCGCATGAATCTGGCATGGTGTCTGATAAATCCTGTGTGTGCCCCAAATGTGAAGGTTATGGGCTATTCATTGTTTAGCCAGCTCTTGACATTCACCTTGGGAGTATGTTTGGTAATCACTTGGAGAGGCAGGGGAATAGCCAGTAATGTAGCATTTCTGTTGTTAGTAATTTCAATTTAACTATCTAGTAGTACTTGGCTCTTAGGTTACTGCTAAATTTCTGAAATAGCCTGTCAGTTACCTACTTTGTCACTACAGATGGGTCAGTACACATACTCTATGTTGGCATATGACTATGTGATACAATACTAGTGCCTGGGTTTCTCTGTAAATGAATCCCTTTGCCAAACACAGTTCAGACTTGCTCACTATTGACAGGAGTGGAACAGGAAATGGATTTTTTCCCAGCTTGAGAGCATGTTTAGTGGATTTAGGGCAGCAGTGTAGGAAGCAGGAGGTGGAGGCCAGTGTCACCTGACCAGACTGTATGCCACTTCAGAGCAATAATGTTGGCATGATCTGAACCAGCCAGGAGGAGGTGGGGTGACTAGAGGCTTGAGCTTCTTAGTTCATTAGGGCACCAGAAACGTTAACAAGAAATCTCACACCTTGAGCCACAAACTTCCCTTAAAGTATGCTTTACTCCAGCGTGACACACAAACACAAATTCTGTTTGGGGTTATGGTTTAAGACGTGAACAGAAACATGATGAGGTTTGTTTAATGGCATACTGTACTGGAACGCTGAAGAACTGCAGCAGATGTAAATTCCAAGTCTTGTTATTTTTTAAGATTGTGAAATTATCAAACTGCGTATGAATCAAGTTTTAATACACTGTCTGGGTGGATGAGGCTGTCCATTGCACCATTTCTTTCTTTGGGTTCTCAGGCATGGTTCCGACAGTGTAAGAACTCTGTAACATTTAACATTGAATAAACAGTAAACCTAAAAAAAAAAAAAAAAAAAAAAAAAAATACCCATGGAGCCATAGCAAGTGCCAGGTGCCATCAAGGCAGTTACAAAACACCTGTGGCGCGTGGGGGTGGGGCTAAATGATAGGAGGGTCACATGGTCTTTGACTGAGACAAGGTCACTTGGGGCCAGGAAAGAGTGAGTCTCTGGGCAGTAACTCTTCACAAAGGCACGGACTTAGGGGACATCAGCTGGAAGAGGCTATGCCTTTAGTGATGACCATGCCTAAAAAGGGCTCCTTCAACTGTATTCATAAAGGGTGACGAAGGGAGCTTTCCTGAGAATCCATGAAATTACAGATACGCAGGGCAAACACAGTAGAGAGGACTTAAAGTTCCCCGCTAGTCTCAGGAAGACACAGATCCACGTCCAGGGAGCACCAGGCTGAAAACTTCCTTGGGATCTCAGGTGGACTCCCGTGGAACTATATACCTCTTCCCTCTGAGAAACCAAATGGAATCACGGCACCTCCAGACCTGGAGCTGTGCATCATCTTACACAATGCCCCTCCCCGACTCTTCCACATCCTTTCCTCTCCAGGTCTGATCCAGTCACTACAGCAGTTCTCAATCCTGGACACTCCTTGAAACCACATCATTCCCGGTTGGAGAGGGCAGTTCTTCTACACAGCGGACAACATTTAACAGCAACCCTCACCTCTAATCACAAATGCCAGTAGCGCCCCTTTCTGCAAAGTGGAACAACCAAAAATGACTCTGAACACTCCAGTGTTTCCTGAGAGGCAAAATGGCCCCCACTTATGACCCACTGCACTGGATGGATGGCCCTTAACCTTAGGTGTGCCTCTCATCCAGGCACGGTGGCTCATGCCTAAAATCCCAGCCCTGGGGAGGCTGAGGCAGGAGAGTTGCTGCAAGTTGATACCAGCAGAGGCTACAAAGGAAAACCACTGTGTCTCAAAGAACACAAAACACTGGCCAGCAAGATGGCTGACTGGGTAAAGATACTTGCTGCCAAGCCTGAAGACCAGAGTTCAGGCCTCAGAAACCACACGTTGGAAGGAGAAAACTGACTTCCAAAAGAGCTATCTTCTGACTTTCACATGTCAGTTTATTCGTGTACACACACACACACACACACACTTTAAAAAAAAAATGAAAAGAAAAGAAAGAACAAATCCCAGCACTTGGGAGGCAGAGGCAGGTAGATCTCTATGAGTTCAAGGCCAGCCTGGTCTACAGCATGAGTTCCAGAACAGCCAGGACTACTCAGTGAAACTCTGTCTTGAAAATGAATAAACAAAAAACAACAACAAATAATTTTTTTTTAAAAAAAGACACAAAAATCTCACCTGAGTCCTGACTACAGCAGCAGAATTTGATGTTTTAATGAACAGCAGGGTGGCCAGAGGGCGGCTGAGGGAAGCCACTCTCTGATGGCTTAGGCTGCTCAGTCTGAGGAACAATCCTAAAAGCAGCAGAAAATTCTGTCCCTTCCTAGTTCCCAGTGTGCCTGCTGGTTCCTCCATCAGACCAAGTGACTCCTGGTATGAGAATGGCATCAGCTTTCTCTTCCCCGCCACAAGGCTCCGGGTGATGCCTCTTGGTTTTTGTTTATCAAGAAAAGTTTGGAAAGTTCATGAGTGCCTTCCACCCCAACCCCAGCTGACAGAGGACCTTTAAAGGCCACCAATTTGGCCAATTAATTCACACGACAAAGAAGAGTCACAAAGGGAGGAGATGATAGAGATGTGGAGGAGTAGAAGTTGGCCACCAGATCTTGGTCCCAGTGTCTAGTCCTGAGTGAGACCCACCATGCTTTCCTGGGTGGGTGTAAATGGCCAGAGTCTTTACCCATGGGTGCTCTTGTTCCAGAATCACTACATTCACACCAGACCTGGAAGGTAGGCACCACGGTTGCCAGCAATGAGTTGTAGTCCACCAGACAGGATGCTGTATCCTCAGACTAACAGTGACTTGGGAACAAATGGCAGACGTGACAGCTTTCCTGGGATTTTGTTTTGTTTTGTTTTAATCTATTTACCATCATTTTATGTGCACTGGTGTTTTGCCTCCATGTATGTCTATGTGAGAGTATCAGGTCTTGGAGTTACAGACAGTTGTGAGCTGTTTGGTTGCTGGGATTTGAACCCTCTAGAAGAGCAATCTGTGCTCTTAACAATTGAACCATCTCTTTGGCTCCAGCTTTCCTGTTTTTTATATATATATTAGGAGTATAACAATAAAATGTGAAAGGGGAGAATTCTGGAACTGAGCCCCCCCTGCAAAAGCAGCGAAGCCCACGATCAGCATTTCTCCTGAATCCACTGGCATTGGCACACTCGCACAGGAGTGTAGACTGACAGTGTGGTCGCCTCACATTTGATGACTACTTTAGCGCCTCTTTCTCTTCTCTTCCCTCTCTTCTCTTCTCCTCTCATTTTCTCTCCAACCCCCTTGCAGCCCAAGTTTCTTTTCCTTCTAACTCCCTAAGTAGCCAGTGATGATCTTGAGATTCTGAGGCCCCTGCCTTTCCCTCCCCAGCTCTGATAGAACACATGTGTGCCGCCATGCCCAATTCTATGCTAAGCTGGGCAGTAAACTTTGTATATGTTAGGCAACAGGGCTACCTCCCAGCTCCAGTGTTATACATGTTACATATTTGATACCCAGCAAAGAATCTGCTCAGGTGGCCGTGGCTAGCTTGACGCCATCAGCACAGGACTTCCCAGGCTAAGGTGCCCAGTGTGTATGACTTTCCTCTCTCCTTTCAACGGCACAGACAGCCCGTTGCCTGGAGACTGGGCACACTCTTCTGTTCAGCCTTCCTTTCATTCTCCAGCAGCAGGTCTGAAAACAGTGGCCTCCAGGAAATACGCTCGCTCGGGGCCAGGGCAAAGGGGGTGAGGAGAGGCAGGAGCGTCCTCTTCTCCCAGGCAGTGACACCCCACCCCCACCCCCCTTCTCTCTGTCTTCCTTTTCCTCCCCAGGTCTGAAAGGCCCAGCAACCCAAAAGGCTCCCACAGGGAACAAGGCCCCCTTTGAAAGCCAGTGTTTGCCTGGAGCTGCCTGCAGACAAGGGTTGCCATGGCCACTGAGCACCTTTGCCAGCCAAGCCCAGGCAGGCCCAGAAGAGCAGCTTAAGCCACCAGACACCCCAACTCTAACCCCTTCTAGGGTCCCAACTACTGTCAAACACACCTGTCCTGGGGCCCTATGGCTGTTGGAAGGTGATAATTGGGGAATCTCTAGACTGAAAACCTAACACCGGAAGGGACCAGAGGATGGAGGTCCCTCCCTGAGACACCAAGCAGAAACATCAGGGCTCAGGGCTCCGAGCCACCGCGCTGGGAAGCAGCTCGCCAGAGCCATACTGCCTCAGGACCTGCCCTGCCTCCTGGGCCAGAGCCTGGCTGTGCTGCTAATGGGAATGACTTATTTATGTAATTCATTATCACTGGGGCCTAGATCCAAGAGAGGTGGGTGGAGGCCAGGCCCCAGCTGCTGAGGGAGGAAAGGGAGGGGCTATCCTGAGGCTCAGTCTGGACCTGGCAGCCACAGAGCTTGCTGCTGCTGACTGCAGGGACCAGAGGACAAAGGCAAGGAGGAAAGGGGACTGGGCTAGACCCTGGAGGCTCTGTGGGGCTCTTGAGAGTGAGAGTAGCCAGAGACCAGCTCTCTGCCCTTGGAGAATTCTTCAGAAGCAGAGGCCTAGCATACTTTTACCTTTAAACTGCTCTGTGGTCCAAAAGGTGTCTTCATCTAAAAAACAAAACAAACAAACAAACAAACAAACACAAAAAAAAAAAAAAAAAAAAACAGGCAGTGGTGTGCACATGTTTAAGCCCAGCACTCAGGAGGCAGAGGCAGATGGATCTCTGTGAGTTTGAGGCCAGCCTGATCAATAGAGTGAGTTCCAGGACAGCTAAGGTTACATAGTGAAACCCCATCTCGAAAATCCAAAAACCAAACAAAACAACAAAATAAACAAAAAACTCCGAGCTCTGCAGCTTCAAGACGGAAATGCTCTCGTGTCCAACAGGAGGCCTCCTATACCTGACCCAGGATGGAAAGAAAGAGCCTAGAACCTTCCAGCATTCTGCAGTTATCCCTAAGATCCATCATGTAGGCTCCAGTGGAGTGGCAGGGGAACGGATAAGGCTTGGGATGACAGGTGGCTGGAGTTGGCTCCAGGGGCTGAGGCAGCGTGTCCACCCCAGCACTCACACCCCAGACAGGGCCGGATTCATAGGAAGATCCTCATTTGAAGCCCAGGCTGCCTCTGTGGCAGTCTCTCCATTTCTCTATCCCTGCCCCCGCCCCTGCTCTAGCTCCTGCCAGTTTGAGGGACTACATCTGTCCAATCTGGGAATTGGTCTCTGTCTTCCTTTCCTTCCTCTCCCTTCCCCTCCCCTTCCTCTCTCTTCTCTGTCTTGCTATCTCTCTCCCAGACATCTTATATCCCATGCTGGAACTCTCCATAGAGATGAGGATGTATGAACTTGAACTCCTGCCTCCACTTCCCCACGTTTGTAGGTTTTTGGTTGTAAGGATCAAACCTAGACATTTGTACCTATTAGGGAAGCACTCTCCTAGCCAAGCTCCCTCGCTAGCCCTGTGGCCTTGGTTTCTAATAATAATATTAATGATTCACTGAGCACCCGTTTCCTGTGATCCTCACCACACCCCCTAGAGGAGGGGAGGAAACACTGGCCATTAGGAAGTCTGCACAGGTCACATCACCAGTAAGTGAAGAACAAGGGTCCAAACCTAGCTGTTCAGTTTTCACCCCCTTGGTATAAAAATGCTCACACAGAGAGTCTTTAAAGAGCAGAGCAAAGCAAGCCCCACAGGGCTGAGTCGATTTTCTTAAAGGTACCCAGCCCGTCGGGGTAGAGTAAGGACAATGTCCAGAGTACTAAATCCGGACCAACATCCTCTCCCGGTCACACCATTTCAACCACAGAAACAGCTGTGTTTATGTAGGGGAGAGAGACACATTTGCTCTCTGTTTTACAAGGTTATCATCCAGTAGCCTATAAACCTGCCTTACCTCCTCCAACAGTAGCCTGGCTGGACCCTGCCACCTGGCCCCCACATCCTGTTCCATGACCATCCCACAAAGAGCTCCCAAGCCTTGACCAAGACTTTTTAGTGCTATCGTATAGCGTTATAGACCTACCCGTGCCCTGTTCAGGTAGCACACTGTCCCAAGGTTCTCAGTGAAGTCCCACCCCCACCATACCAGCTCACACTCCCTTAGAGTTCTCACATCTTTCTGCCCGGTATCATCCGACCAACCCTACTCAACCTGGTCCAAGGTGGTAAGTCTGGCATGCTTCTGAGTACATCCCCAGGTCATGTCTCTACTATGAGGATGTCTCCACCCCCATTGATAAGGGAAAATCCTGTAGTGATATGGAGTGCCATGTGAGCATGTCTACAAATCACAGCTGATTGGACCAGCAGAAGGCAGACTCACGTGAGTCAGTTAGATTCTTCCCCCAGGAACGTATTTGATTCAAGGTCCAGGCACTGTTTGGCTCTCTGGTTATTAGAAAGAGGGTGGGTATATTTGAGAACCAAGAGACTATGATGCCAAATTCACATTCACAAAAGCAGGGGTATCTGCAGGTATACCAGGAAGAGGCACCTCCCCCCCCCCCAAGGCACCTGGGAGGCCAGCTGTGCTCCCTGTTCTCAGTTCCTCAATTCTCCCATTACTTCAATAGTTCTGTTCTTGTACTCAGGGGAGTCAGAAACCAAGACAGACTGGTCTTACTGTTCCTCTACACAGATAAGAAAGGGTTCTAGACATGGCATTCGTAAACGAATGTCAACACCAACATGTCATTCTGCGGTTGTTAAAAGCCCTGCTATGTGACCATCTCTTCAATGCTATCTCCCACCTCCTTTCTGGGCCTACACAGCAGGTGTTCTCCTTCTTTCCAAGTAAAAAACAGTGACCGGGCAGGCAACTCAGCCAGAGGCACTTCCGTAGATCTCTCACCAGCCACGGGAATATAAAAGTCTGTCCTTAGGAAGCTGAAGATAGATAGTCCTTTATCCCTCTCCCTTTCCAGCTCCCCATGCTACCTGACCAGCTCTGGTAAGAAGTGTGAATAGAAGTAGCAGGCCAGGTGTGGTGGTCCATGCCTCTAACCCCAGACACTTTAGAGACTGAAGCCAGAGAGTCAAGGGTTCCAGACCAGACTTGGGCGTAGAGTGAATTCCAAGCCAGGCTGGGAACCATAGCGAGACCCTATCTCAAAAACAAAGCAAGGCCCTGAGATAACTTAGCAGATAAAAGTGATATAGTGTGCTTACACACATACAGATACAACGAGTGAATGTTTTTTTTTTTTTTAATGGGGAGGAGAGGACAAAGTCTCACTATGTAGTCCAGTCTAGCCTGAAACTCTCTATGTAGACCAGGCTAGCCGTGAATTTGCAGATATCCACCTGCCTCTGCCTTCTAAGTAAATGGTTCTTCCTCCCTCTTCTGCTCCTGCCACCACCTAGAAGGTCCCAGGTTCCAGACGGAGTTGTCACAAGTCAAGACTACCTCAGGCACATCAGATTCTCCATGAGCAAAATGCACGGGGAGCCAGATGTGGTGGCACGGACACCCCTTTAATCCCAGCACTTGAGAGGCAGAAAGAAGGTTAGATGATGAGTTAGATGCCAGCCTGGTCTACATAGCAATTTCCCAGAGAGGCAGGGTTACATAGACAGACACTGTTTCAAAATGCAACAACAAAATTCCACACATCAACTGTGTCAAGCCACTGGGCACTAGAGTTTGGTTATCTCTGAGATGCAGTCATTGGCATGAAGTAGCAGCCTGGATCCTCCCTCTGGCACATTTCTCTGTTCCATGGGATGCTTTGTAACATTAATTGTATAATATACATCTGTCTAATGCATATTTGCACACCAATACTAAATACAGCACTGGGCATAGCCAAGAACATAGCAGTTACAATACACACATATACACCAGCTACCCTGAAGAAGCCCCACATCTGATCACCCACAGGGCCTGCTTGGGACTTAAAGAAATAGCTCTCCAGGTGCAAAAGTAGCACTCCCACCCGGCCCTTGGCTAAGCAGAGTCTCAGACAAGCTAGCCACCCGGGGGCAGAGGATGTTCCAGTGAGGACGTCCAGGAGGGTAGCTAGCTGCACAGTTCACACTGGGTTTTCACACCCTGGGCTCCACCTACTTCCTTCTGCCAGCCCTGGACTGTGATGGCTACAGACAAGCACCTCCCTTGTCCCCCAGGCACAGAAGGGAAGGGGGAAGCATCCGTGTGTGTGTGTGTGTGTGTGTGTGTGTGTGTGTGTGTGTGTGTGTGTGTGTGTACATCCTGGAGACATGGGGGTGGGGGCTGCAGGAAATCAGAGCATCAGGACACAGTTCATCTCTCTCCTCCCTCCTCTCCTCCTCTGTATATAAGCAGTCTCCTCTGGAATTGTCTCCTGGCTTACTATGAAATGGGAGAGTCCCCAGCGTCCGAGCTTTCTCCTTGTGTCCCACTTAGCAAAGCATTGACCATCGCAATCAACACTCCGCCAGGTGTCTGGCTGTGGGTGCTTTTTGTCACGCCAAAAGCAAGTTGAGAAGAAGGACTCTTAGGCAGGGTTGTCATATACAGTTACATAGGCTGTTCACAGCACAAAGTGCCCAGCCCGAGGGACAGAGAGGGCTGGAATCCAGCCCACCATCTGCTTATGAGGCTGAGGACCCTGGAGGAAGGGGACCTTCTTCTAGCTGACTCAAAGGTATATGTCAGGGCTTGGTGGTGGGAACAAGAGAATTCATTGTGTTGACAATCTGTGTGTGTTTGACATTTATTTTAATATGAGTGTAATCGAGGAGCCAGGGGTGTAGCTCAGTAGTGTGTTCTATGTTACACTCAACGCTCTGGGTTCTATTCTTAGATAGATGCACAAGCCAGGCATCGTGGCACAAAGCTTAATTGCAAAGGATCTTGATAAAGGGACACTGCCAGAAGTTCAAGGTCATCCTGGAGACACATAGTGAGTTTGAGGTCAGCTTTGGCCACATAGACCCAGTCTCAAAAATTCAAATAAAATCAAAGCTGGGCCCAGTAGTTCACAACTTTAATGCCAATACTCAGGAGATAGAGAGGCAGGTGGATCTCTGTGAGTTAACGTAGAGACCAGCCTGGCCTACACAGCAAGTTCTAGGACAGCCAGGGCCCCATAGAGACCTTGTCTCAAAGTAAACAAGCAAGTAAACAAAACCAAAAGAAATGAAAAAACAAGCAAGCAAGCAAGCAAACAAACAAACAAAGCAAAAACTCAAGCAAGCAAAATTCCATCCAGAAAGTAGTGTGTTTCTTGGACAAATTACTGCCTGCTAACTTCAGTTCCCATATCCATATCCCTGGCCACCAGTTGGCCTAAGAACTAAATTGAATTATATAAGTAAAAAGTCTGAACAGAGCGGGTCTTCTTCCAGATGGAAGCTCTTCAGCATAGCCACTGTTGCTGGCTGGGGACAGGAAGGAAGCAGAGGCAAATGGAACACACACACACACACACACACACACACACACACACAGAGAGAGAGAGAGAGAGAGAGAGAGAGAGAGAGAGAGAGAGAGAGAGAGAGAGAGAGAGAAAGCACTTTGGGAAATGTGTGGCCAGCAGCCGGAGTCTGCGAATGGAACCACCCTGCTAATGTTCCTAAACATCTGGGAGTTCTCATGGCCCCCTCAGGTCTCCTCCTGGGCACCTTTCTCATTCCCTTGGGGTGTCTCACTCAGCTCTGAGTCTGGGGTAAGGTCACAGGTCAGCATTCCACAGAGAGGTCACAGAGAGTGGCTCAGCACAGGATGTCCTCCTCAGACTCCCACAGCCAGATTACAGACTGGGCAGGACCCACGTGGAAGGCTGGCAGCTGGAGTCAGAGAGAACAACATGTCCCCACAGGCAGTCTGGGGAAGCCAGCACTAGCACAGAAGGGGTGTGCTGCCTTCACTGGCAGGGCATGGGGGGGGGGGGCGTTCATATCTTAGAAAGTCAAAACATTTTTCCATTGCCTAGTTTTAGACATTTAGAATAATTTTTTTCCCAGTACTGAGGATCGAGCCTTGGGCCTTGCTTACAGACAAAGATATAGAATTCCTGGTAGAATGAATTTTTATGTCAATATCTTCAACATAACTATTGTTACTATCACTGTGAGCTCACGGGTTCTTTACTTGTGTGTGTGTGTGTGTGTGTGTGTGTGTGTGTGTGTGTGTACATGTGGCACCTTGGGCCTTGTTCCTCAGGGAATGTCTATTTTTTTTGTTGTTGTTGTTGTGGCTGCTATCTTTGAGACAGGTTTCTCTGTGTAGCCTTGGCTGTCCTGGAACTCACTCTGTAGACCAGGCTGGCCTTGAACTCAGAGCTCCACCTGCCTCTGCCTGCCAAGTGCTGGGTTTAAAGGCGTGCGCCACCACTGTGTGGCTACTTTTTACTCCCACTAAAATGAGCTCTCTCACTGACTGGAGCTCACCCAACAGAAGAGGCTGGCTTGCTAGCAAGCCCTAGGGTCTTCCCCGGGTCTGAGATTATAAATACATGCCACCATGCCTGACTTGCTTTTGTTTCTGAAACAGAATCTTATTATGTATGAGCTGACCTGGAACTCACAGAGCCCTGTCTGTCTCGGCTTCCCAAATTCTGGGATCGGGAGTGTGCCATCACATGAGGCTATTTTTTGTTCTCATCTCATGGTATTTTATTTTTTTATTTTACGTATATGAGTGTTCTGCCTGTTGTGTATATGTATGTGTACCACATATGTGCCTGACATCTGTGGAAGCCAGAAGGCTTTGGATCCCCGAGAACTGGAGTTATGGGCAGTTGAGAGGCAGCATGTGGTGGATGCTGGGTCCTAAAGACAGGTCCTTTGTGAGAGTAACAAGTGTTCTTAACTGATGAGCTAGCTCTCCAGCTCTTATTTTGTTTTTGGACCCCTGGCTGTTTGGTGTGTGGGTTCCGGGAATCAAACCCAGGACCTTATTAGGAGCCATTTTTCCAGCCCTAGTCATTTACTTTTTAATGACACTCTACCCATTTTCTCTCTAAGACCCAGGGTCTCAGAACCCCACCAGGAGATGGTACCACTAAGAGTGGTAACAGTAGGAAGCTAGGGGCCCTTCCAACACCTCTGGAGGGACTGCATCCTGGCCAGGAGTCACCAAGGCCTAGCTAGTGTCTATCTAGGTGACAGACACAGCCGGCTTCTGGCTTCAGTCAAACGCCATGTCACACCGGAACTCTTTCTTTTCAAGGACAGAAACTAACAGGATGATTCATTCCGTTATTAAATCAACTCTTAAGAAAAGAGGAGTCATCTGTTTTGCCCAGCCCTCCATCCACAGGACACAAGCCGTTCCGTGGCTCATCACCGCCATGTGAAGGGTCACGTCTTCCCTTCCCCGTCTCAAGAATCCACGGTTTCTCGCAGTTTGCTAAATCCCTAGTCACCGAAGCTGTGCTAACTCCCGTCTAAAGACTGGCTTCCAAATATAGGACCATGGTGGGAGGGAGACTTGTGGATCTTAAACCTCTAGGGGTGCAAGCCCTCTCGGCAGTGAGTAAAAAGCTACCTGATAAAGCCCTTCTCTGTCCCCGCAGGATCTCCTCAGCTCGATCACAAACTTAGAAACAGCGGTGTCCTCAGAACTCCAAAACCAGTTCTCCAGTTCTCAGCTCCTCATAAGGTCCGAACACTTAATCTGTCCCAGGTTCAGTTTATCCTTCCCTAAACTCTAGGGAAAGTCCCAGCACTGCAGCATGACAAAACACCCTGGTGAGATGTGTACGGACCCAGCAGGGGTTTTTTGAGCTCAAATCCCACCTCCCCAACTACCTAGGGAGATGACTTTAGATAAGTTAATTTAACCTCGGGCCTCCGGTTTCCTCACTAGTAACAACCTGACCCCCTGGAGCTCGGCTGGTAAAAGTGCTTGCCACACAAGCCTGAAGACGTGAGTTGGGTCCCTGGAACAAACACCAGAAGGCCACCAAGGGGAAAGGAGAAAAGCAGCTCCTAGCTAATTATCTTCTGGCCTCCCACGTCCATGGCAAGGCTCACGTGCACATGCTCGTGTTTGCACACACACACACACACACACACACACACACACACAGTCTCTCTAAATAAATCTTAATAATAAAAATACAATCTCCTCTAGTAAATATAATAATAATTAATAATAATAATAATAAATACAGTAGGACTCCTACATGCATAGAAAGCTTCCTGGTTTCCAGTAAGCATACAACAAATGTGACTGGTCACTGGACCGTCACAGCAGTCCTGTGCTGTAGGAAGTGTTAATTCTACTTCTATTAGACAGGTATGTTCTACAGCCATTTGCTGCTGTGGGAAAATAATAATAATAATAATACAACAGAGCTAAGCCTAGTGGCACAGGCCTGAAATACAGCTACTCATGAGACCGAGGGAGGAAGATCTCCAAGTTCAAGGCTTTCGTGGGCTACAGAGTGAACTGAAAGCTGCTCTTCCTGACTTCGTGAGATCCAGGCTCAGGATGAAAAGTAGGAGGAAGGCTGAGAACAAGGTTCAGGGGTAGGGCAAAGCCCACGTTCACGTGGGCCTGGGTATGGTGGCTCATGCCTATGATCCCAGCAGTCTGACGGCAGAGGAATAGGAAGATCCCAAGTTCACAACCAGCCCGGTCTACATAACAAGTTTCAGTTTGAACAGGACTACACAGAACAGCCTTTTCTTCCAGAAGTGGTGGCACACCCCTTTATTCCCAGCATTCTGAAGGCAAAAACAGACAGACCTCTGTGAGTTCTTTGTTTTTGTGTTTGGTTATGGTTTTGGTTTGTTTGTTTTTTATTGTTATTTTTGAGACAGGGTCTCACTATGTATCCCTGGCCCGGGTGTGGGGGGTGCTCACTTTCTAGATCGGGGTGGCCTCAAACTCACAGAGATCCACTTGCCTGTACCTTCCAAGTGCTGGGACTAAAGTCATGTTTCATGATGTCTGGCAAGACCCTATCTTGAAAGAAAGAAAGAAAGAAAGAAAGAAAGAAAGAAAGAAAGAAAGAAAGAAAGAAAGAAAGAACAAGAGGGGGGAGGGAGAGAGAGGGATGGAGAGAGAGAGGGAGAGAGAGAGAGAGGGAGAGAGAGAGAGAGAAAAGTAAACGAGAAAAAGAAAGAGAGAGACAGGAAGGAAGAAGGGAAGCACAAGGTTAGAAGGTGACGTGACCCACTGAGAATGGCACTGCCCTTACACAGCAGAGCTCAACAGCAGCTCTACTGTGCACTCTAATCTGCACACTCAGAACTCCCATGCATTAACACGCTCCTTCTTCCTGGCAGGGAAATCTGAGCAGTCTCACGCATCAGCATAGCAATCCACTTTCCACTCTCTAGGCCCCAGAAAGGAGCGGATGTCCCAAGGGAGTGATGTGTGGCTTGCCAAACAAAATTAATTTCTGTTCTTTTTCATATTCTAGGAAAACCACTCCAGAGCATCCTCAGGGAAAGGATGCCACCCTCCAGAAGTGACAAAGACAACTCAAGGCTAGGGCCCAAACCAACTTCCACAATGTCTCAGACTCTCTCGGGAGGGTCCCAGGCTGTCAGCAATTCTGTAAAAGGTCAGCGTAAATCACTTGGGAGGCATTTGTGTAGGCATGGTCTCTCACAAATGAGCGTCTGCCAAACCCATATATTTCTAAAAACATCTGCACTGTCTTCACCCTGGGTTCAGAGCAAGCAAACTACAGGGGCATTCCCCTGTTAGCTCAAAAGGCTGCTTCTGCATATGGATGCTCCCAGCCTGAGGCAAGCTCAATGAAGATAGCTACTCACATCTCCAAACGTCCCAGCAGAGGCAAAGAATCTGGTGAAACTTTTAAATGCCAGCCAATGTTTGTTTGGTTGGTTGGTTGGTTTGGTTTGGTTTTCGAGGCAGGGTTTCTCTGTATAGCCCTGGCTGTCCTGGAACTCACTTTGTAGACCAGGCTGGCCTCGAACTCAGAAATCCTTCTGCCTCTGCCTCCCAAGTGCTGGGATTAAAGGCGTGTGCCACCACTCCCGGCCCAGCCAATGGTATGTGCAGAAAGAAATGATCTCAACACAAGGACACCCTCGTGTCCCAGGTCTCACCCAATCTAGGCAAGAGTTCGAGCCACGTCCTCCAGGTCCACTGTCAACACTTAACAGAAGGTGTCTGTATGTACTCTGCAACAAGCTTTCTGTGTATCTCAAGACTGAGGAGCTGTGGATGTTAACGGTGGCTGGACAAGGGTCATTTTCTTCAGTGGTATAGCCACTGGGAAGCTGCCTGTGCTCTGGTACACACACATACATACATACATACACACACACACACACACACACACACACACACACACACTACATACAAGCTCATGCTAGCAATCCTGATTAAACTCATCAAGTCAGAGAGAGAGAGAGAGAGAGGAGAGGGGTAGGGGGATAAGGGGAGGGGGAGAGGGAGAGAGGGAGGGAGAGAGATGGTGGCATATGTCTTTAATCACAGTACTCTTGAGGCAGAGGCAGGTAGGCCTCTGAGTTTGAGGCCAGCCTGGTCTACGGAACAAGTTCCAGGATAGACAGAGCTACAGAGAAACCCTGTCTTGAGAAAGGAAGTGAAAAATCAAATGCAGGGTGTTATAACTCACTAAGACGGACAAAAACATCTACCTAGGCCTCACCCAGAACCAGGCAGGAGAAAAACCTCCGACTTCCTAGGGTAATGATGGTCTCGATGAAACCACCAGGCTGGCCCCAAATTGTCTTGGGAAAATTGACAGCTTGAGGTCTCACAGTATCCTCAGCATGCAAAGGTCTGCAAGTCTGCAACGATTACGTCTTCCACTCGTGTTTGCCTTTTATTATAAAGAGAGTCAAATGCAAGGAAATGTTCCCCAGCAGAGGCTAGTTATATTTGTTCATGACGAGTTTACTATAGGCTTCAGACTAATTAACCTCCCGAGAGTTAGGAGTACAGGTATGTGTGTGCCATTATGTGCCACTATGTGCCATGGAAGGGGTGTCCCCCCCCCCCGCCTTTTTAAATTCAAAGCTTAAAGAGATGGAGCAGAGGTTAGAAGCATAGACTGCTCTTCCAGACGACTCATGGTGGCTCACAAGCGGTTCTTACTCCAGCTCCAAGGGATTCAATCTCTTTTCTCCTCCAAGGACCCCTGTATACATATGGTGCACAGACACACACACACCTTTGTATGGGCACACATACTTACAAATAAAATAAATCTTTAAAAAGCTATCTTTTAATAAAGCATTTGTAGGGGCCGGAGAGATGGCTCGGCAGTTAAAGAGCACTTGCGTTCTTGCAGAAGACCTAAGATTAGTTCCCAGCTCCTACACAGCTGCTCACAACTGACTCCAGTTTGAGGGGATAATATGTGGTACACACATATCCATCAAGCAAACAATCAAACATAAAATAAATAATCTGAAAAAAACCTGTGTGTGTGTGTGTGTGTGAGAGAGAGAGAGAGAGAGAGAGAGAGAGAGAGAGAGAGAGAGAGAGAGAGAGAATGTGTGTGTCAGGGCTGTATGTGACAGCATGCCACATGTGTGTCCTCAGAGGCTAGAAGAGTGAGTCAGATTTCCCTGGATCTACAGTTACAGGTGCTTGCTAGCCATCTGACACAGGAGTTGGGAATCGGGTTCTCAGGAAGGATAGAGAATACTCTTAGCTGCTGGGCCATCTCTGTAGAGATGTAAAGATGTCTTAAGGATGCCAGCACAAGGTGTAATTGACCTTTTACCATGCTGAGCTTGCTTTCTCTGCCTGCCTGTGGGCACACTACCTCACCCAGGTCATTTGTGGGTAAGATTTCCCTACGGCCTAAGCCTGTGGCTTTCTTGCCTTAGAACGTGGGCTTCTGACCTGCACATGTATCTTCATAGGCCTGTTTAACCCCCACACCAGTTGTGCCAGCCCAGCTTCCAGTCACTCATTGCTGCTTTCTGGCTCCATCTCAGATTCACCTCTTCCTCCTGCTCAACTCAGGAAGACCCTGTCCACCCACCTTGTCACTTCTGTACACAGACAACAGGGGAATTCCCTCCCAGTGGGCCTCTCCCTGACACTCACGCACTCAGCTCCTGGTACAGCCTGGAACTGAAACCAATCTCCGACCCAAAGCAAGTGAAATCATTTCCTGTGCCCCGTTCCCCTACTCAACCACAAAAGCGTCTTTGCCTGAGCAAGCTCCAAATCCAGCTTTGGAAAAGGCAAAGCTCTTAACTGCTGAGCCATCTCTCCAGCCCTGCTGTTAAAAAGGTACTTAAAGCTGGGCATGGTGGTGCATGCCTTTAATCCCAGCACTCTGGAGGCAGGGGCAGGCGGATTTCTGAGTTCGAGGCCAGCCTGGTCTACAAAGTGAGTTCCAGGACAGCCAGGGTTATACAGAGAAACCCTGTCTTGAAAAACCAAAAAAAAAAAAAAAAAGGTACTTAAATTGGTGTGTGTGTGTGTGTGTGCGTGCGCGCGCGAGTGTGCACGTGAGCGTGTGTGCGTGCACATAAGTACAAATGCCCATCGAACTCAGAGGCATCAGACCCCCCCAGGAGTTGTAGAATTGAGGTGGTGTTGCGGCCCGACATGAATTACAGACACGCACCACCATGCCTCCCTGATTAACTGAGCTCTGACTGTCCTGGAACTCACTATGTAGACCAGGCTGGCCTCAAACTCACAGAAATCCTGCCTCTGCCTCTCTGCCTCTGCCTCTCTGCCTCTCTGCCTCTCTGCCTCTCTGCCTCTGTCGTTTTCTTCTGAGACTTCTGTAACTATCTTGTTAAATGTGCTGAGATTGTCATAAACATGTCTTCCCTAAACGTTGAAGCCTTTTATGTCTGAGGCAGGGGTTGGGAGAAGAGGAAAATGCCATAGTATGTGAACATGCCTGCCCTTGATGATCTTTGGAAGAAGGCTCTCCAGATGTGCTCTGTTAACCTTGCCCTTGCCCCTCATCCTATCACCATCCTTTTCCGCCAGTGGGAGTAATCATGAAATGATTGTACCGTAGGCCCAATAAGTAAATGGTCACAGCGAATTAACTTGGATTAGCTACTGTTTGCTTATTCCTTCCACAGGGTTTACCGAGGGCCCCTGGCCCTGTGCAGAGCTCAGGGAGCTGACTAAACAGTGAAGTCAATAACCCAGAAGCCTCAAGTGACATTGTCTTCCGAATAGAGCGGATGATTCTGCAGCCATTTACTGACAAATGTCCCGTTACTTCCGGTGTCCTTGCCTCTTTTCCGAAGGCTTGGACTCCGTCCTATGTGGCTGCAGGTCACTCCCAGAGAGCACGCCTGTTGCGAGGACCCAGACAAGGCATGAGTCCCAATTGCTGAGCAGGTAGGATTTATGTCTGGACTCTAAATTCATGGACAGACTGCCCTCTGTCACACAGCTTTCTTCAATGACGCCATAGCACAAGAAGAGGAGAGGTTAAGCCAGATTTGAGCAGCCTTCTACCTCAAAAATTCCAGCTTTCATCCCTCTATCACTGAGTGGGCATGGACCTCTAGGGACCTCCACTTCATCTTCCTGTCTGCAGGTGAACTTCTTAAACCACAGAGATAAATGAATCTTGTTCCTATTTCCTAAGCCCTTCGGAGGTGGGGGTAGGGGCCTTCCCCTCTGCTCCAATGAGTCACTTTTCTTGCTCATTACAGCTTATCTGGAACACTCTCCCTCTATCTTCTTCACACACACACACACACACACACACACACACACACACACACCCTACCCCTGCAATTTAAATTCATTCACCTCTGGTGCTCTGTCTAGTGAACAGCCTATGTTCCTAGCATCAAAGCTTGTAAGATGTGTGCCTCTTCAGTGTGTTCGATGAAGGCATCGTGAGAAGTAACAGTTGCTTAGCTATTGAAGACCACAAAAACCAGCCTGGAAAAATGGCCCCAAAGCTAAGAGCACTGGCAGCTGTTCCTGATTGATTCCCAGCACCCACATGGTGGCTAACAACCATCCGTAACTCCAGTTCCAAGGACCAGAAAGCCTTCTTTTGGCCTCTGAAGTCAGCAGGCATGAATGTGGTGGACCAACACACATGCAGGCAAAACATCCGCAGACATAAATAAAATTAATCATTAAAAAAGAAGAAACACAAAAAGCAGCCAGGCATGGTGGCTAATGTCTACAATTCCAACACTTTAGGGCAGAAAAGAGGCAAAAGGAGTTTGAGGCCCAGCCTAGGCTACAGAGTGAGTTCCAGGCCAGCTTGGTGTATAAAGTGAGACTATGTCTCAAAAAAAAAAAAAATTCAAACTTTTGGCATAGTAGCTTACACCTATAATCCCAACACTTGGGAGATGGAGCTAGAAAGAGTGTATGACTTCAAGGCCAGTCCAGGCCAATATAGTAAGTTTCAGGTCAGTCTGGGCTAAAATGAGACACTGTCTCAAAAATAACAACAAAAGGCTGAAAGGATAGCTCACAGTTAAGAATGCGATGATGCTTCGAGAGGTCCTGAGTTCAATTCCCATCCACCACGTGGTGGTTCACAACCATCTGTAATGGCATCTGATGCCTTCTTTAGGTGTTCTGAAGACAGTGACGGTATATTCATAAATAAAAAATAAAATAAATAAATAAAAACCAAAAAAATAAGAAATAACAAAACCCACAAAGACATACAGCAACCCCAATGTATCCATGGATCTAGGAAGTTAGTCACACTACAGGGTTCCTGCCTCACCTGGCAAAGACTTTACAGGATCAAAAACAAAAACAAAAACAAAAAACGAACAAAACCCCACCTAATATGTCTCACATGCCACAGGCCTGCCACAGGGTTGTACTAGCATCTTAGAGCAGGAAAGTGCTGGGACTAGATTCGGTGCCTGGACGACACCTGCCGCTTACCTGGACTCCATGCACAAGTCCCCTCCCCCAACAAGTCTTGTCTGCTCTAGAAGCTCTTCTGACTGGCAATTACCCCCTTCTTCTGTGTTTCACCTTGTTTTCTTTTTTAATGGGGGCTGGGCATGGGTTCTCCCGGCTTCACATCAGCAGTTGCCCCCATGAGCTACACCCCGACTCCAGAGTTTTCTCACAGCTCTTGCCCAGGGCGACTGAAACGCTAGACTAACATGTTTATCCTGCTCCTGGACTGCAGGCCTCTTGAGGACAGGGCCGCCTTGGTGAGCTTTGTGCCCTAGGTCAGGCCTAACGAGCTCACTTGGCCAGCAACTCTTTGCAGAATGCATTAAGTAGACCCTACCACACCTATTCCAATGACTAACCACTGCATTGGCAGACCTTGAGTACAGCACAGTGGCCTTACCCCCACAGACCCAAACTCTGCCACGTTGAGATCCACAACCTCAGGCATGCTATGTAGCCTCTTGCTGCCTCTTAGGTCTCTGTTTCCTCACCTGAGAAATGAATGTCACTTCAAGGGGTTTCATAAGAAAGCTGATACTCCTAACCACTAAGCCATCTTCCCATCCCAAGAATTAAGATGCACTGAAGGGATGGCTCAGTAGTTAAGAAAAATTGTTGCTCTTGTAGAGGACCTAATTTCTGTCCCCAGCACCACATGGGGCACAGTGGTGTACATGCAGCTAAAACACTCAAGACACATACAATGAATGAATCTTTAACAATTATCTTTAAACCTAGACACACACACACACACACACACACACACACACCATCAAGCAGAAGTACGTGGATATCTGAGTTTGAGACCAGCCTAATCTACACAGGAAGTTCCAGGCCACTGAGGGCTATAGAGACTGTCTCAAACAAACAAAAAGACCACATCTGACCACAGGAAGGATTGGCTCGTTGGTGGAGTGAGATTATGTTTTTACGTGTGTGTGTGTGTGTGTGTGTGTGTGTGTGTGTGTGTGTGTAGACCTTTATCCACTATACCATATCCCCATATCCCAGTCCCCATTCTTCCTTCATACGAAGCCCTTTATCAGACACTCCATCACTCTTCACTTGCCTACCCTGCCACTCTTCACTGGGTGCCTTGTCCCTCAGGACCAACACTAACATTGAAAGAAAAGCCATTCAACCCTACTGAGTCATTTCACGCTTCCTATCTCACCCTGACGTCTCAGCAACCGTACACACCTCCACTTATCGTCCCCTCCCCCCTAACACCACATCTGTCCCAGCCGCTACAGTTTTAACCAAAGATTATTTTCTCAGCACCAAGTTTCGGAGCTCTCGAGCCCACGTGCAGAAATAACAGCAACTATCAAAGGAACTCATTCTGTCTGTTGCAAACGCGAGACGTCCTCCGACACCTTCTAGGAATGAGATGCAGAAGCACTTAGAAAGCTTCAGAGTCAGACCGAGAGCCTCTCGGGGGATGTCTAAGCATGTTCTGGGAATCCTGCAAGCCATGGTGCTAGGGGTGGACCTCGGTGGTAGAGCATGCGCTTAGTTAACATGGACAGAGCTCTGAATCCAATATCCAGCACCACAAAACCAACCCAAACCATGAAGATCTCTTAGTAGAAATGGGAGTAAAAATGGCTCCATTGCTTCCTGAAGTGCAGGTTAGACATCTATTTCCAGGCAAGAACTCCTTTAAGATCCTTGACAACACCATGATAGAAAAGCGGTGCCATATTTTCTTTAAGAAGAGAGTTATGTTCCCAAGCAATTCCTCCATCTATTGTTTAGGAATGGGTTTATGGTTTGCTTTGGTTTGGGTGTTTGAGGTTTGGTTTAGTTTGGTTTGGTTTTTCAAAACAGGGTTTCTCTGTGTAGCCCTGGCTGCCCTGAAACTCACTCTGTAGACCAGGCTGGCCTTGAACCTGAAGATCCACCTGCCTCTGCCTCCTGAGTGCTGGGATTAAAGGCGTGTGCCACCACCTCCTAGCTATATTTATGAATAGTTTTATTTTTAGTCTTTATTTTTTTTTTTGAGGCAGGGTCTAACATAACCCAGGCAGGTCTCAAGCTCTCTATGTAGCCAAGGATGACCTTGAACTTCTGAGCCTTTCACCTCCACGTCCCCAGGCTTGGATGACAAGCTTATGCCACCATACCCAGTTTAGAGGATGCTGGGGATTGAACCTTGGGTTTTGTGCCTGCTAGGAAAGTACATTAACACTCTACCAACTGGGCTGCATCCCGGCCTCATGACCTCTTTTGAAGATGAGAACTTTAGCTGCTTTATTACATGGGTGGTTGGAAGCAGAGAGGATTCGACAGCAGAGCAGCCAAGGCAACTCACATCTCAAGTCTACCCACCAATATCTGGCAGCCAGAGAGAGCTTCAGCAGAAAGGTAAATCCCAGCCACAAGGGAAGGTGGACCCTGCCACAAGAGCCTTGCATGCCACCAAGGCATCTCCCATATCAGGGATCGCTAGACCACCATCATTTTGGGTCCTCAGACCTAACTGTTAACTTGTCATGATGGCAGGAGCCAGCAAACCCCAGACACCTCCTGCTCCAGCTCACCTTGCCTGGTCAGAGGTGAGCCCAAGGCTCTGAGAAATTCTCAGCTCTGTTGCTTAGTAACAGCAGGGTGACTTTAGGGAACTCTGAAGGAAACAATGGATGGTTCTGCACACCAAGCCACACACACACACACACACACACACACACACTGGCTAAAGAGCACTCCCCATGCGCTGGATGGCATGGGTTGCGGCAGGCTGCAGGTTATAGATCCCTGGAGTCAGAACTTCTTACCACACTCAAACCAAGACCACCATTGTTGCGTTTTATGAGACGGGAGGTCTACTTCCAAGCCTGGTTTCTGCATTTACTGTTTGTGATTGGCTTTAAAGACAATATTAGTGGCCTCATTAAAAGGACATTCAAAAGCCGGGTAGTGGTGGCACATGCCTTTAATCCCAGCACTTGGGAAGCAGAGGCAGGTGGATTTCTGAGTTCGAGGCCAGCCTGGTCTACAAAGTGAATTCCAGGACAGCCAGGGTTATACAGAGAAACCCTGTCTCGAAAAACCAAAAAGACATTGAAGTGCTCTGGTCCATCAGAGGTGGCGTGAGCCTAAGGAAGACTTCTCAGTACTGAGGCAGAGAAGTCTGACATGGAAGATCCTGGGCTCCTCCAGATCCCAAGCAGACACCTGCACAGCATCCTAACAGCCCAGCATCCAGAGCATTATGGGTAAGAAGAGCAGAACCACCGTCTTTGGAACTGTACAGGCAATGAGCCTCAGTGGCTTGTCTGTCCTCCACTTGTGTTCTGAAGTCTCAAGAAATGGAAAGAACTGCAAATTACCCAGACTGTTTTCTTGGGAAAATCTGCTCCAAGGCTTCCCAAGAGGACTCTTCTTCCACACTTACGAATGCTCTCCACAAGGCCCCTCGTGTCCCTAAGGCAAACAGGGGCTCCTGAAAACGTCTCCTATACTCACCCACACTTGTCCTTTTGTTTCCCCTTCATTCAATAGCCCTGTGGCCCTAACACAGTACCTAGGGCCTCCCCACCAAACAGACAGCAAACTTAGTCCTGGGAGAATGGCCACCTCAATTGCCCCTGTCCTCTAGCTAACTGGAGGGAGCTGGGAGCTGGGCCAGAGCTTCCAGGTCTCCATGGCCACAAGTTCAAAGTGGCATGAGAAAGAACCTCACAGCAACATTTCTACTTTGGGCCCCCTGGGATTATCTACTAACTAGCCACAAAGTTGGAATCTGCTCCAAAAGGCCTGAATTAGACAGAAAACTCTTAATATAGGGGTCTTAATTAGAACCCTAGCTCCAAGGGGACATATTACGCCCCCTGGCAGTGCACAGGAATGCTCCAGCACCTGTGCATGTTGGGGCAGTGTGGTTAGGGTATAGCTTTCACCAGATCCCAAAGAGGTCCTTGGTCTAACTCTGAGACTTGGTCTTCTCCATCTCTCACCAACCCTGAGCTACCCTAACTGCTTTTCAAGACTCTACCCAGCTGTTTCCTTGTCTCCTGCTCCATCCAGCAAGAGAGTGTGGACGAGTGATTTCCAATCCAACCTTCTGGATGAACCTCTGGTGGCCCAAGCCAAGCTGCACAAAGAAAGGTACCACCCTCCATTTAAACGGAGGTCCCACCTCACATTCGATCCAGCAGGGGCCAAACTTCATAATGAGATGACATCTATAAGATAAGGAGACTCCTATCACACACTGCCTTCAAACAGCATAGTTAACTCCATAGGTCTGTAAAGAACCTTAGGGCTGGGAGGGCCAGAGCAACTCCAGAACCCCTTCTCCTGGGCCAGGTGGCTCAGGGTGGCAAGGTGTGTTTCCTGGGTTTCAGGCTACACAGGACGAGGTGGCGATCAAGGCACATGGTCTTCTATCCGACGTCACCTCTAGGGTGTCTCATCACTATCTTCCCAATTATCCACCCCCCACCCTCTATTCTTACAATAAGTAAATAAACAAACAAATAAAGGAAATCTAAAAATCTCTCTTCCTTAAAACACCCTCTCCAGGAATTTAATAGCAGTATGAATTTCTTGAAGCTAAAACTTTTTATTAAGGGAAGAAAATGGACAAGCCCATGCTGCGGTGGCAAGCCACCAACCATTCAGAGAGAAACCCAAGAGCGCTGAAGGAATAAAGGCAAACCCCGGCCCCCTGGAGCTCAGCGCCCCAGGCACTCAGAGTCCGAGGGGCGGGGGAGCAGGGGCGGGGACAGCGCATTCTGAACTTTCTCCAGCCGGGTCGCGGAGAGACACAGCTCCCAGGGGACCGGGTGGGACCAGAAAAGGCTGAACCGACCGGTGACCACGGCGGGAGCAGGAAACGATTCTCCCCTCCCCCTAAAAGGAGTTCAGCTCCCAGCCCAGGCCCCCGCCTCGCCATCGCCATTCAGGCTGCGCCCCCAAGCCCGGGCGAAGCCGGGAGGGTGTCCACACAAAGCGGGGAACCGGGGAGCAGAGAGACCCGGGATGAGCAGGCTCCCCAAGGCCTCGCGTCCCTTCCTCGCGGCGCCGGCTGGCTGGCGACCACCCCTCGGATCGCGGCCCCGGGTTCCTCCGCACGCTCCCTGTGCCCAGGACCAGGGACGAGGCGGGCAGCGGCGGAGGGAGGGCGGCCGGGGCCCTGCCGCGGGCTCCCGGGCAGCCTTAGCCACCGCGCGAGGACTCAAACTCGCGACGGCCCCGGCCCTCGCGGCCGCGCCTCGGCGATGCTCCCGGGGAAGGTGGGGCCACCGGGCCGGGGTGGAGCGCGGCGCCCGCGAGCTCGCGCTAGGGGCGGCGAGAGCGAATCGGGGTCTTACCGAGCACCGCACTCGCGTCCGCTCCCGCGGGGCCGCTGGGGCCCGGCGGCGGGGGAGGGGCGCGGTCCCGCGGCGGCAGCGGCAGCCCGGCTCGGTGGCGCGGCGGCGCGGCTGGGCGCCGGGAGGCGGAGAAAGCGAGGCGAGGCCGGCTTCCTAGCGGCGGGCGGCGAGAAATGCAGCTGTCCCTGCGAAGCTGCCGGCGGGGCCACAAGTGGGGCGCGCGGGGAGGAGCGGGGCTGCGCGCGCGGCGGGGCTCAGGCTGCGACACCCCCAGACCCTCTCCCCAGGACTGGAAGCAGGAATAGGGATCCCGAGGCCAATGCGGTTGCGCAGGATTCGGGGCAAGGGGAGAGGGATAAGAGGCAAGGGGCCTCTGAGGGCACTGGGACAGTCTCCTCTGTGCATTCCTGCACAGACCGCTCCTCTTGAAGACCTGTGATCTTCCCTTTATGGCCCGGTGCAGTGCGCTTGGGCTCTGCCGACTTGGGGAGCACCTTAAGGGGTTGTTAAAGCAAGGAGACCTGAGACACATGGGAGATTTGGGAAAGAGGGGGACCTAAACGCAAGGCTGACCTGAGAGTTTGCAGACATACACGAGGAGCCCTAGTGAGGGTTGTAGAAGGTGCACGAACCTCTGGGCCTGGGGACATCAGGAGTGTGGGAAAGTGGCAGCTCTGTGGAGTTAGAGTTCAGGAAATAAAATGTAATATTGAGGCCAGAGGAAATCGTGAAGTTGATTCGGAAAATCAAAGTTACCACCCACTAACATCTTATCTCCACCCAGCATTCGCCATTACTTCAAAGGCTTCTGAGCCTCAATAAGGGATTCCACAAACGTTTTAATAAACGGTCGATCAACTTTGGCTAATTTTCCAAGTGGTTTGGTTTTGTGCACTAATTTGGAGATGAGAAAAGGGAACTGAGGGAATGATGGAAGAGCCTGCCCATTTGTGTGTGGAGCCCTGCACACAGCCCTCTCCTCTTCCGAAGACTTACAATCTTTGCTGATCTTTGCTGAGAAGGCTGGGCATGCTCACCCAAGAGACATCTGATGGTGAAAACCACAAACCAAGGCCCCAGAGTCTCCATCCTTTGCATGTCAGGGGTAATTTCTTCAGCGAGGTGGAATCTGAGGATATCCTGGGAGAAACCCCATCTCTGAGAATCCCTTGTTCCCTTTGGCCCCTCTGCCCACGCCCCTTCACCCCGCTTCCGGGAACCCTCACACTATCAGGACCCCATGTGAAAGATTCTGACTCTGGAGTGCTCCGATGTGGCTGCTGACTGAGCTGTCACCAAGCGCTCAGGATTTATCCTCTGGGCCAGTAAAGCCTAGATGATGGTATCGAGTTTGTCACCTTATACTGTAGTGTTAACTTCACCTGTCACTTTTCTGCTTATTGGCAGAATCTTCCTCTAATCTGTCCCAGTCACTTTGACATTTCAGGACTTGGGGTTGGGGTGGAGGCTACCAATCTGGAGATTTTCCTGTTTGTGTGTGCCTCTGGATTGCTTATGAAATGTATTTTCATTAAAGTCGTTAGCAAAGCCAGCTAGTCGCTGTGATTGTCACCCTTGAAGCAGCCTGTCTGTGGGCTTTGCAATGTCCTCCTTTGGGGTCGATTCTGGAAGCTTCTTCCCAGTCCTGCCTCCCTACTCCCCCACCCCCACCCCCACCCCTGCTTCTCATACCCAGAGCAACTTCACTCTCCCCTACTGCTGCTCTGAGCATCTAGAGGCTCAGGTTAGGTTCTCCTGCAACCCAGCCCCTCATATCTGCTGCCTGCCTCAGGTCTCCAGCATCAGGTCCCTTGGAGATCTCATGGAGGCTAACAACAAACTCAAAACCATTCCTCCCTCATCTAAACGCCACCTCTGGCACGGAGGTTAACCAGCTCAGTCCCTGCCCTCCCTCTTCCTGGGTATTCTGGTATCCAGCTGTAGCCATCCTTCCTTCCCTTTCCCCTACTTCTTCCCACAGCTGTTGCCTGGCTCCAGCCCCTGTGCTCTGCTCTCCATAGCTGGTGAGAGACCCCATCCTGCTCTCTAGCCAAACTTCCTGCCTGCTTCAGAGAACTCCAATCCGTTCTTTCTTTCCACCATCCCCTTTCTGCTTCAAGCCTACCAACACTTCAAGATGCCCCCTTTTAAACAAATCCTGTCCTGATCCTGCCCGCAAGCCATCGCCCTAGTAATGTCATCTCATCCGAAGTAGACTTCCTCTAAAATGGAGACGCATATCTCTTACTCGTTCCAGCTCATTCTAGCTTTTCTTTCCTGCGGTCTGGCCTTCTTCCCCAGTCATCCCAGGAGCTACACTCTGTGGGAGGCCCTGGCAGGAACCTGGTTGTCTAAACCCATGAACCTCCTGCTTACCCCACTTCTTGGCTCTGATGCAACCCCAGATGCTATTAAGGCTTCTTTGAAATTACTCCCACCCCACAGATTGCCCATCCTACAAGGATTTCCCAACTACCCCCACGCTTCTTCAGTAGCCTTCTCTAGCACCCAATTCCTTCCTGCTCTTCCAACAAACTAGGTCCTAGGATGTGTTCACAGAGGTTAGTAGTTTTCAGTGGGCACCAAACTTTAGGACTTCTTCAACCTGCTACATGACTTTGGGCCAGGCACTTAACTCTCTGTGCCTCAGTTCCCTTACTTGTGCTGATTAAGGTCTAGTTCATTTAATGTATTTGGGTGTTTTGCCTGCATTCACATGTGTGCCTAAAGAAGGCATCAGATCCCCTGGAACTGGAGTTACAGATGGTTGTGAGCCATCATGTGGATGCTGAGAATTAAACCCAGGTCCTCTGGAAGAGCATCCAGTGATGTTTAATACAGAATACAAGTTGGCAAGGTAGGTTTAGGGCCATTTCAAAAATTTCTGGAATCTGTTCTAATCCCAAGCAAAAATCCACTTAATTTTTCTTGAGACAGGATCTCAACTACATAACACTGGCTGTTCTGAAATTCACTTGTGTAGACCAGACCTACCTCAAACTCCCAGGGATCCACCCACATACGCCCGCTGAGTGCTGGGATTAAAGGCCGCTGCCACTATGCCTAGTTTCATTTAATACTGTCTATGAAAGTCAAGTCAGCAACCTCCAACAGCAATTTAAAAAAAAAATCAAACACTCTAACAAATAACAGTAATTTGATCCATGCTGGGGAGTGACAAATTAAAACTCTTTGTTTTCTATAATTAAACTACTTTGTTTCTATTAAAAAAACAAACAAACAATAAACTTTGCATATATTAAAAAGAATGCAGCTTTTTTTTTTTTTTTTTTTTTTTTTGAGACAGGGTTTCTCTGTGTAGCCCTGGCTGTCCTGGAACTCAATCTGTAGACCAGGCTGGCCTCGAAATCAGAAATCCACCTGCCTCTGCCTCCCGAGTGCTGGGATTAAAGGCATGCGCCACCACGCCCTGCAGAATGCAACTCTTAAGGTATTATATATACTCTTGAATTCCAGCCAGTGTGATTCTGGGTGTATTAGCTGGTTTTTGTTTTTGTTTTTTTGTTTTCTGCGGTGGTATTGGTGATGTGAAATGTGTGTGTTGTATGTTCAGAACAAAGTCTCTATTGAAGCGTGGATACGACACGCGTGAATGCGGCCAGAAAAGGCTCAGGTTCATTGAGTGTTTGATTTCAAATTAATTTTGGGTCACTGCATTCAGAAACCTTTTACTATTTCCAAAAATTGTGTAACCTTCTCGCATTCAGTTATGCAACCCAATCTGGGGCTGTGGCCTATAGTGTGAGAAGGTGAGCTGTGGAGGCACGGGGCCAACAAAACATGTATATGTATTATTATATATTATATAACATATCATAAAAGAGGATTTACTGGTGGAGGGTGGTGGTTCACACCTTTAAACCCAGCAATGGGAGGCAGAGGCAGGTGGATCTCTGAGTTTGAGGCCACCCTGGTCTACAAAGTGAGTTCTAGGACCGCCAGGGCTAGCCAGAGAGACACTGTCTTGAAAACATAAAAAAAATAAAAGTAAGATAAAATAATCAAAAAAATTAAAGGGGATTTATTAGGCTGATTCACATGATAGGAATTGGGTAATCCAGAAATGGTGGTCTGTATGCTGGAGAAACCGAGAACCCGGTAGTTGCTCAGACCCAGAAGTGCGATGCCACAGTAGTCCTGAGAACAGGCACCAAGATCTCTGGTGAGAGTGAAGCCATATTGACAGGCCTGTGATGCCGGTGTCTGAGCTCCACAGCAGTGATACTTACTCAGAAAGGAAGAAAGGCTAGCATGCATCCTCTCCCCTCAGACTTCTCTTTGATCTGGGCTGCAGTGAGGGTGGGTCTTTCCCTTCAGTCATCTCTGTGTACATTTGTCTCCTCAGGGAGCATCCTAAGAGAAACGCCGGTGCAGATATCTCATGGTCCAAAACCACCATCACTGACTGGAACCTGGTCAGCTGAGCATCTACAGTAACCTTCCTTTGGTCAGGTCTTCCCAGGGTGCCTTTCTTCTATTCTCCTTCCTGTCCTATTTGACCCCACCTGCCTGTGCTAGAACCAACTGTGGATGCTTTCTGCTCCCGTACTGCAACAGGGGAGGTGATGGGTGCCTCTGTCTAGACTCTGTCCATGCTAAGCTCAGGCCACCGGGGCATTTATCATTATGCGTGATATTATTATGCACGAGGCTGACGCATAGCTGTTGCCCAACAGCTGGGCTCCAGGGAAGACAGGATGCGTCTTCACCTTTAGGACTTCTTGCCAAGGCACTAACAGTGCACACGAGCAAGCAGTCATGGCTTTGAAAGTGACTATATCATCCCCGCCAACGTGAGACCTTCCTAGCACCACCAAAGACATTAACAAGGCCTGTGGTAGGACAGGAGGGTAGGGATGGGGGTGAGGAGGATGTGTATGACCACTTGGTGGCTTGGGTAATCCCATCTCCTTCTACAGCTTGGCTGATTTCATGGAGAAACCAAAGGAGACATGCCAGTCACCGGTGACATCACTTGAGGATTTGAATCAGAGAAGCAGTATCTAAAAACAAGCTGGGCGAAACTATCCCTTTTAGAGGAGGATAACTAAGTGGATAACTGGGAAGATGCTATTCTAAGTCCGGAGAAATACCCCCAAGAGCTTCACCATCTCCTCCAGTAAGGCACAGGTTGTCCCTTTATCCAGGTAGGCAGACTAGAAATGGGAAAGCCCGGCCATGGTACAGTCCGTTTTTGCAGAGTTCCCAGAGAGAAGGAGTTGTTCCCTCTCAGACCACTGGCCTTCCAAGCCTCTCACACATAGTAACTGTTTACCTAAGGGCCAGCTTTCTAAAAAGATTTATTTTACTCTTCTTAATTATGTTCCTGGATGGGAGTGTGCACGAGAATGCTGGTGCCTCTGCAGGCCACAGGCATTGCATCTCCTGGAGCTGGAGTTGCGGGCAGCTGTGAGCTGGCTGGTCCTCAGCGAAAGCCATATTGGCTCTTGACCAGTGAGTCATCTCTCCAGCCCCAGGATCAACCTTTCTCTGTGTCTCTCTGTCTCTCTCTCTGTCTGTCTCTATTGTTTGTTGATTGATTGGTTTATTATTTATTTATTTTTCTGTGTAGCCCTGGCTGTCCTGGAACTCAACTGTAAACCAGGCTGGGCTCAAATTCAGAAGTTCACCAACTGAGTATTGATGCTACCACGTCTAACTTGACTGTTTTTTTTGTTTTTTTGCTTTTTGTTTTTTGGTGTTTTGGTTTTGTTTTGTTTTGCTTTGCTTTGCTTTGTTTTTTTGTTTTGAGCAAGCTCTCACTAGCTTGGATTGGTCTCTAACTCACAGTTTGACTGCCTCTGTCTCCTGAATGCTGGGATTAAAGGCATGTGACACCATGCCTGGCTCAGGAATCGCTTCTTGGTACACAGGACATAACTAGTTCTGGAAGTTTTTGTTTTTTTTTTTTTTTCCTAAGATTTTTGATAGTTAGTTAGCTAGTTAGTTTTAGTTTTGTGTTTCTGGGAGTATATGCTACATGGGAATGGGTTTGCTTTAGAGGGCAGACAAGGCTGTCAGCTCCCTTGGAGCTGAAGTTACAGATGGATGTGAGCCACCAAAAGCCATCCAGTGAAGGTGCTAGGAACTAAATTCAAGTTCTCTAGAAGAGAAGTGCTCTTAACCATTAAACTATCTCTCCAGCCCCAAGACATACCTAGTTTGTCCTGACAACAAAACCTTGTGCTTTTGTGTTGAGTAGCGACAAATCTGACCACCCTGGGTTCCACCTGCCTGCACACAAGTGGTCCAGCTGGTTCTCAGTAAAGCCTAGGGGTGACTGGGCATACAGGAGGAATTCCATGTAACCATTAAAACTGTTTCCAGAGTGTGTTTAATGTCTAGAACATTCTGATCTAATGTTTTGAGAAAGATGCTTCAAAAGATTCACTGCAAGATTATGTCATTCAGTTTCTTCTAGTTAGTTATAAACATAAAAGACAAGACTAGCAAATCACAACACTCTTCCTGCCTCCGTTTCCCAGGTACTCGGGTTACAGGTCTGCATCACTAGGCATGGCTTTAACATACTTTTATTTGGGGGGGGGGTGTTAATGATTTGTTTGTTTGTTTGTTTGTTTGTTTTTAGAGACAGGGTTTCTCTGTATAGCCCTGGCTGTCCTGGAACTCACTTTGTAGACCAGGCTGGCCTCGAACTCAGAAATCCACCTGACCCTCCCTCCCAAGTGCTAGGATTAAAGGCGTGCATCACCACTCCCAGAGATTTATTTTTTAATGTACATTCGTTATTTTGTCTGCATGCATGTCTTTGTGAGGTTATCAGATCCCCTGGAATTAGAGTTACAGACAGTTGTGAGCTACCATGTGGATGCTGGGGATTGAACCAGGGTCCTCTGAAAGAACAGACAGTGCTGCTAATCACTGAGCCATCTTTCCAGCCCCAGCCTTGAACTTCTGACCATTTTGCTTCAGCATCCTCAGTGTAGGATTATATGTATTCACCGTCAGGTCAGAATTCGGTGCTTCATCCATGCTTCAAGTACCGTACCGAATGAGGCACATCCCTAGTTCCTGTAGAATCACCGTTAACATAGAATGTCCTTAATTGAGTTCATAACCACTGATGTGTTTCTCTCATATGCCTCCACTGAGATCCCAAAGATGAAAAATATGTAGTACTTCCTCCCTGATGTTGCAACTAAGTCTACAGGGAAGGCAGATATGAAGCAGCTGGTAACTAGTACCACAAAGTGTATGTCATTTGATGACATGTGACATTCATTCTGTAGGGGGCACAGGGAGGAAGTGGTTAGCTCTGGGGGTAGAAAGGGAGGGTACCTCAGAGGCACTAACTGAGCCTTGAGAGACAGAAATGACTGAATGGACATGAGAGTATCTCCCTTCTGTGCATAACATGAGTAAGGGCAGAGAGGAGAGGGGTTAGGGACATCTGGTTACCAGTGAGCATGCGCTCTGGTTAGATATGGATGGATGACATGTGCGGGGGAGGGGGGTGGGGAGGGAGGGATAGCAGCAAAGTGGTCTGTCTGTAAGGCAGATGGTTGGTGAATATCAAAGCACACCGAGAGAAGCCTTAGGAAGATGTGACAATGGGGAATGGTCTAGAACGTGAAACAAAGGACCGAATGTATAGTCAGTGTGGATGGGGCACCCAGGGCTTTTTAAAAAAAGAAGAATTTAAAATTGACAGGAATTTTCACTCTGACTTTCCTGAAGACATCAAGAGCTAAGGCAATGAGGCCCCGTACCAGGTAGCTACACAAACTTGGAGGCAAGCATGTGCTACAAATAATTCACAGACTCAAGAGAAGAGCTCGCTGGTCCCCTGGGGTGGGGTGGGGGGTCTGCCTGGTTTGTACCTCCTGAACTCCCCATAGTTTCCCAGGGCATGATAAACATGGAATGATGATCAGGCCAAGATACAGGTGAGTCTCTTCTGTAAGTCCTCCTCACTGGGTGGCTTAGCCTCCTGTTCTATCATTCATTCGCTCATCAAATATTTTTAAATGATTTATTTTTATTTCATATGCATTGGTATTTTGCCTTCATGTATGTCTATATAAGAAAAGGCATCAGACCTTCCACCCTAGAACTGGAGACAGTTGTGAGCTTCCATATGGGTGCTGGGAATTGAACCCAGGTCCTTTGAAAGAACAGCCAGCACTCTTTTGTTTTGTTTTTGGTTTTGTTTTTTTTGAGACAGGGTAGGCCTGGCTGTCCTGGAACTCACTCTGTAGACCAGGCTGGCCTCAAACTCAGAAATCTGCCTGCCTCTGCCTCCCAAGTGCTGGGACTAAAGGTGTGTGCCACCACTGCCTGGTTTCAGCCAGCACTCTTAACCACTGAGCCATCTGTCCAGCCCTGGCTCTGTTTTTGTAATCTATAAATGGCAAAGAGGCTAGATAGTTTCCTTCTCAATAACTGGGAAATGGGAATAGTGGAGAATAACCTTTCATTTTCCTTTTGAAAAAGCTTTTAAAATGACATTTATCTATCTAATGTGTGCGTGCATGTGTGATGTATGATTGAACACCTCCATGGATGTGGTCACAGTGTGTATGTGGAAGTCAGAAGTAAACTTTAAGCCATCTTGACGGTCCGGTCCTGATGCTTCTTGAACATTTACAGTGTGTCTGGCTCTGTTTTAAGCACTTTGGCATATGTTAATTAATCTTCAGGGAAAAGCTTGTCAGACATTACAGATGAGGGAACTGAGATACAGGGAAATCAAATAAGTCTTCTGAGGTCCTAGAGAAAGATACAAGCTCATCCGGAGCCCAGAGCCCAGCACATCACTGCGCTTCTGCTGATGACATTAATAGCAAGCACACGGAGCTTCTGAACTGGCCATCACATAGTGACTCACTGCCCAGCAACCCTGCAGCAGCTACCACCATCCTCCCTGTCTCACAGACAAGGAAGCTGGTCACAGAGAGGTTAAATCAGTTGCTGCTTTTTGGCAAAGTCATGAGTAGTCAGACTGTATAGTTTATTGCTCTCTGGTTTCATATTCAACGACGGAAGCCTGTTCTGCCTTTTGCCATTCTTATTTTGTTCTGAGAAAGAATACAAGGTGATCCTTGGCTAGTTAGAGAATTTGAGGCCAGCCTGAGGTACATGAGAACATAGGGAAGGAGGAAGGGAGGGAGGGAAGGAGAGAAGGATGGAGGGAGAAAGAGACAGAAACAGAGAGACAGAGAAAGAGGAGATAAAATAGAGTGACAGTAGGTTGGGTGGATGAACAGTTTTGACTGAGACTTGGAACAGGTGTCACAGAGACTATGACATCCTGGAGGAAAGCTCCTTCCTTCCTTAAGGGAAGCAGGCGCCTCCCATTCTTGCTTCCTGGAGCTCATTGGTCCTCAAGCACTTGTAGAAATGGAAAAAATGTCTTTTTCAATTTTGTTTTGTTTTTCTGAGACAGGGTTTCTCTGTGTAGCCCTGGCTGTCCTGAAACTCACTCTGTAGACCAGGCTGGCCTCGAACTCAGAAATCTACCTGCCTCTGCCTCCCAAGTGCTGGGATTAAAGGCATGCACCACCACCACTCAGCAAATGTCTTCTTCTTTTGTGGAAGAGCCTCACTTAGGTTGCCCGACATAGTTCCAAAGCAGTGAGTGTCTGAGGGAGCGCTCATTCAGCAGGTAGCTCTTCATAAGACAAACAAGTCTTATAATGGCATAATGGCTCACAGTTTAAGGCCAGTTAGATTGGTTAGGGCTGGAGAGCAGGACTATGGAGATGGAGGAGAGAAAGGATGGGAGGAGAGAAAGGAGAGAGAAGGGAAAGAGAGGGAGAGAGAGAGAGAGAAAGAGAGAGAGAGGGGGGCCCTCCTCTTCATGAGTTAGTACTAAGCCTTTTGGGACAAGAGGACCACAAGGAGATTTGGGTCCTGGGGACCAGCCCCTCAGCAACCTCTACATTTAGCTTGCAGGGCTTGCTCCTCTTGCCCATGGCACAGTTCAAGTCTGTTGGCTAGGAAAGTGTCATTTCCTGCAGCTGGTCCTCTGGGGAAGGTCTGGAGTCAGCCTGGAAGATCTGAGACTGAGAGGAGGAAGAGGAGGAGTGGGGCACTGATTCATTTGAGCATGCATCCTGGATTAGTGTTTTCATCTAGTTGCTTCTTCCTCCTCCCAAGTGCTGGGATTACAAGCATGTGTACCGCAGTCAGTCTCTTCCTTTCTTTCCTGTGCAGAGACGCCTTGCCCACTATGGTAAAGACTGAATTAAGCCACTTCGTGTGCATCCAGAGGGGAGCCCAGATGAAGAGTAGGAGTTTCCAAAAGTCCTAACGGACCCCACCCACCATGGATATTAGTTGTAGGGAGAGAGGGGAGGAAGGAGGGAGAGAGAGGAAACTAGGTAGGTACTCTTTCAGAATTAATATCATCTCTGTGGGTTGAAGGGACATTTTGTGCTTTCAGATGTGATGCCCTGGGGGACATTGCCCTTGCAGTATCCCAGGCAACAGTGAAGAATGTCATGAGACAATGCCAAGCAAACACAAAATAAGAAACTTTCAATCAAGTAAAAACAAAACAAGGCAGGAGTCTGTATATTTTTCTGTGTATTGGTGTTGGGTCTGCATGCGCATCCATGCACCATGTGCACGCCTGTTGCCTGCTGACATCAGAAGAGGGCATTGGATCCCCTAGAACGGAAGTTACAGGTGGTCATGAGCTGCCGTGTGGGTGCTGGGAATTGAACTCAGGTCCTCCGGAAAATCAAGCAGTGTTCTTAACCACTGAGCCGTCACTCCAGCCCCACGAGGGTCTGGAGTCTGTATCTTTTTAAAATATCAGCTATATAACGTGTAATGTGCTGGAGGAAAGAAGATATATTAATTAATAATATCTTTTTTATGATCAAATACCTGCAAAAAAGCAATTTCAGCGAAAGTTTTCTTTTGGCTCACAGTTCAGAGGATCACAGTCCATCGTGGCTGCTTGTCTACAGACCAACAAGCAGAGAAGAAAGCAATGATAGGACTCATCTGGCTTCCTCCTCCCTCCCTTTATTCAGTTGAGGTCTCCAGGTTAAAGGATGATATCATCCCTATTCAGATCACCCTCTGAAAACTTCCTCATAGAACCCAATGGTGTGCCTCATCAACAATGTGTCCGGTCAAGGTGACAATGAAATTAACCATAACAGAAAAAAGTTGGAATACAAGTGGCTGATTAAATGAAAGTATCGTATAAATATGTGACGTTAACGCCTAGGCTGTGGTATAAAAGTGTTTGGAAACATATAGAGATGTCTTTAACAGGTCACAGATTTGATGTATAAAACCTGGAAAGTCCAGGAAAATAGCAACAACAAACTAACAAACAAAAATTAGAAGAGCCCTCTGTGCTGGTTCAGGATTTTAATCCCAGCACCCAGAAGGCAGGAGGAACAGGGGGATATCTGTGATTCAAGGCCAAGGAAGTTTACATAGCAAGTTCTAAGTCAGGCCAGGCCAGCTCTACATAAAATGTAGCAATAAATAGATAAATAAATAAACAAATAACATAAAATAAAAATAAAAAGGTCCATGGTGCTTTAGCATAAGGAAGAATATGAATTCTGCAATGCTGGGTAAAAGGCATACAGGTGTTTACTGTAAATTTGAAAACACGTCACCCCTGTTTCCCTTCTTTGTTTTGTTTTGGTTTGCTTTGAGTTTTCCCTGCATAAACTCTGCACCATCTTTGTCTCTAGGGTCTGGGGTAAGGAGTGAGTTTCAAAGGAGCAAAAGCATTTAGCCGCATTCTAAAAATAGATAGATGGGAAGGCAAAGCATTTCTAGCATAGGGAACAGTGTGATTAAAGGACGGAATGGTAAGTATAGATGTCGCTGGCAAAGGGGGTGCAAGGGTAGCCTAGCAGTCTACCTTCCATGACAAGTCATGGTCTTGACTGGGTTACAAAATGCGCTCCTCCGCTCCTCGCACAGGCTGGTTCCCTAGCTTGCTCTCAAAAGATTTGGATATAAGATACAGAAATCGACTCAGCCAGCCAGCCTTAGAGGAGCTAGCGCCGGATTTGGGGAACCATGGAATTGAATTTTGTCTGTCTACGTGGAATGATTACAAACCATCTTGTCAAGTGTAGAAGCGAAGTAGCTTTCCATATACAAGCTTCTGTAGACGCAGTTGCCCGCAATCTGTGAATGAGCAAGAGGATAAAACCAACCAATCAGGGCTCAGTATACCTCAGCCAATCCCAGCTCAGAGATGTTCTAGGCAGGGCGGGGCTGACGCTCAGAAAGAGTTGTTTGTTGGCCTGGTGCCCCTCCCCCAACGCCCTGGCGTTCACTTCTGGGGAGAAAGAGGCCTGGAAGCCGCAGAAAGGCCGGCAAAGTGGATTAATCCAAAGGTGCAGGCAGAGAACGCTAAACCTGGACTGCTGCAGCCATGGCAACACCGCATTTGCCTATTGCACTGTACCCAGGACATCCTAGGAGGGCTTCCTAATGTTGCAACCCTTTTATACAGTTCTTCATGTTGTGGTGACCCCCAACCATAAAATTAATTTCGTTGCTACTTCATAACTGCAATCTTGCTATTATTATAAATCGTAATGTAAATATTTTTGGAGATTGGATTGTCAAAGGGGTCTCGATCCACAGGTCGAGAACTGGTCTAAAAGGATGCATGGCCGCTCTCCTTCATCTACCTGGAAAGGTGGGGGCCACTCCCTTTCCTCTTGGGAAGGAAAAGGGAGGCTGCTGTTCCACAGGGTGGTATTGCTCAAGAGACTTGTACCCCAATACCTCCAGTGGACGCGTTAAAAAGTGCGGAGGGGAGGGAGAAAAGAATGCCTCCCCAAGATGCACCATACCCAGACAGGCACATAGCCTGTCTCCTGACCTCTTGGTTCTTTCAGGATTCTAGCATGAACCCCTCAGGCCACTTCTCAAGCTAATCTCCAACTGGTAGCTTTCCCAAGGTGTCTTCCCTCCAATTTTCTCATTCCTGAGATGAGGCTGAACTGCCAGTTCCCGACTCCATTGATATCCTCACAAAGGAGGCAGGAAATAAGAGGCTGGCGGCGTAACTCAGAGCAGAGCACTTTATCAGTACGTATGTGCCTCGATGCCCAGCACTGCCCAAACAAAAGCCAAGCAAGAGGACTAGGTAAAGATAGGATGCATTGAATTTGACGTTCTAGGTGCTGGTGAGATGGCTCAGCAGCTAAGAGTTCTGTTCCTCCATTGAACTCGGGGTTCCATTCCCAGAATCCATGTAGAGCCTAGCAACTGTAAGTCCAGTTGCAAAAGGTCAGTGGTGAGCCGGGCGTGGTGGCGCACGCCTTTAATCCCAGCACTCGGGAGGCAGAGGCAGGCGGATTTCTGAGTTCGAGGCCAGCCTGGTCTACAAAGTGAGTGCCAGGACAGCCAGGGCTACACAGAGAAACCCTGTCTCGAAAAACCAAAAAAAAAAAAAAAAAAAAAAAAAAAAAAAGGTCAGTGGTGAGAGACACCCAGGGCGCTAGGCACACGTATGTACAGACATACATGCAGGCAAAACATCCATATACATAAAATAAAATCTTTGAGTTTCTAGTCCCATACTCTGTATCAGGCCTTGTGCTAAGCATTTTATATTCACTTAGATCAAAACTGAACGAGGTTTGTAATTTAAAGTTATGTGTTAACTTGGCAGGACCCAGAATCATCTGGGAGCCAGGCCTCTATGCATGTCTGAGAGGGGACTATCCCGATTATGGTGAGGTAGAAAGATCCACCTACTGTGAGTGGCCCCATTCTTTTTTATGTTTACATTTTAATTATTTTAAATTATATGCACATGTGTTTGTCTGTGTGTGAGTATGTGCTCTTGAGTATGGATGTCCCCAAAGGCCAGGGGTGTTGGATGCCCTAGAGCTGGAGTTAAAGGCAGTTGTGAACTTCTATATGCAGGTGCTAGGAATCAAACTTGGGTCCTGTGGACCCACCTTAGGTGCTCAGAGGTGCTTACTAAGAGACACTGGACTCTACTCCCCAAATTCAGCCAGCATTCAGCCCCGAGGGACTTTAGTTTCACAAATTCAGCACCTGCCGGGGCCAGGCCAGAGATGGTGGTGAGATTTACAGATCCATATAGGTGTGAATGATATTCTTTGAAGCTATAAAACACTGTAGAGAAGAAATGGACAGGAGGCTGGGTCAGTCCAAGGACTGATCACACCTTCTGTCCAGTGGCCCTTGAGGATAAGGACGTGCAAGCCTCTACCCTCTATAGCCTGACCTCAGCTCTCTCCAGAGGACCAAAGTATGAGGCCCTAGAAGAACAGAAACAGACACATGGGGCTAGAACAACTCAGTGAAATGAAAGTCCCCTCATTCCCAAGACAAGAATATCACAAGGCACACGATCCCTCTGTACTCAGAATCAATAAGGAGACTAAAACAACTATCACAGCCAATCTGGAGGCACCCAAAACTTCTCCATTAAGTGAAGTGTCTGAATATTGATTTGCTACTTGGTGATACTGTCTTGTGGGGACTTGTCCCATCTGCCCTAACCACGCCCCCCTCCCCGCTTTACATGACAATTAATGTCTACCTTTGCCTGGTTTACTGTTAGTCCTTAGTGGAGCTGGGTGGCAGTGGTAATTACCCTTCTGCAGTCTGGTTCCCTTCCACCCGCCCTTTTCTGGCACCATGGGACGGAGCACCCCTCCCTTCCCAGCTCAGTACCAGGCAGTGTGCATGTGGGCTGGAGGCCCACACCTGGGAAGTTAATACTTCACTCATTCTCTCCCATCACAGTGAACTGAGGAAGCTTTTGCGGCATTAACAGTCCATCATAACAGTTGTGACTGGTTAACTTTAATTTGTCAAAATAAATCTGCAGTATTTTGCATGTTAGTAATACAGTGCTGGTATTGACAGGTAAATCATCATCCGCGTACATAGAAACCTTCATTTAGGAGCACACCTTAGGAGGGAAATGAATACACAGGAGAAGGGAGATGCAGGCCAAGCAGCGAGCCCTAGAGCAAGCATAACAGGCTGGATGTCAGATTTGAAGATTATCTAATACAACTGTTTAGCTGCCAATCGGATAAAGGGAAAGCTCTCCACCAGGTTACAACCAGGAGGGAAACCAGACTCTGCCTTTCTGTAGAACGGTGGCCGTCGGGGCGCTCGGAGACACACGGGCGAATCAGTTCGTCATCAGCATCACAACTCAGTTTCAGTTCGGGGCCACAGGAGGATTTCACCGCAAGGCCTATCTGTGCCCCCTCTGCCCTACCCTCACCCATCCTGCCTCAACTCTCTCCCTCCCCAAAGAAGACACAACGTGGCTTTATTATTGCAGACAAGCTTCTTAAGTGAATAAAGTATGCATACAAAATAGCATTTTAACTGAAGTCATACAATGAAGTCTCACTCCTGTTTACAATGAATTGATAAAACAACCATTTCTAGTATATATCTTTTTTTTTTTTCTTTCTGTAAGAACTAATACTTTCAGGATCTCATGTCCACGCTGTAGCCTGGGGGAAGGGCCCACACCTGCCCACTTTGAGGACTGCTCCTTGGCCACTGTAGAGGAAGCCTGGGTTATCTGACCATAAGGACCATGACTGCCAGCACAACAGAGATGACAAGGCCCGGCGGGCAGAGCACATGCCAGGAAATGAAGGTTTCCTCCACATGTGACCACTGTCCTCCAGGGTCTCCGCAGTGCCATTCCTAGGCCTTCCCCCATGAGCCCTTGCTGGAGCTCACACATAATGATCTACACTTAAAAACAAACCATTTTTCCACTGTGGATAAGAACTGTTGTAACAAAGTCATAGCTACATATTTTTCTCTACATTTTGTTTATTGAGACAAACTAATTAAAAGGCACAAACATAGGGCATGTTTACATGGACATTATAACAAACATATACATTAAAAGTGTAGGAATGTGTTGCCTTCCTGCTAAACAGAAAGTTCCTAAGCTTTTTATATACAAAAGTTGTACAATTTAATGTCCTAAAGTACAAAAGATCATTTATAAAATTATTTTACACTAGGTACTATTTATTTTAGTTTTTTTTTACTATGTAGTTCATCCCCCTAGAACTGTTTTGTATAATGACACACAGATACCTGTCCCTGATGTAGGAAGTCTGCCTCGGACGTATGGTATTTTGATGTTTGTACTGACACAGTGGGGTATAACCAAACGGAAGTCATCTTGTGTGACAGTCCTGCATGCATTCTGCAGGGCTAAAACTCATTCCCATATCTCTTAACTGCAAGATTAAAAATGAAAAAGACCCAAAACATATTGCAATGTAAAAAACAATTACAACCTCTTGGTTTGAACGAACTGTTCTCTAACACGATGCTTTGAAAACATGAAGTGTGGCATGATGGCTTAGAGTATCTGTCTCCCTAGCTTTTGGTTTCTACCATATGTACAGGGATAAAGCATCCCGCTAAGAAACAAAAAGCACATGTCTCAACGTGCACAGTCATTGCAGGGCTTCCATGGAGCATGCAGACAGCTGCCTCCCTGGAAACTCCAGAAAGCGGATACAAGTGTTGGTTTTTTTTCAAAGGAAAAAAAAAAAAGTGATGTCCATATTTACAAAGTTGAACAAATCTGCACAATACTTGATTAAACAGAAGGAGGGGGAAGATACACTCTGCCTGTTCTGAAGGGGCACACTACCTAGTTAGTGGTTAGAATAAAAACTGTATACAATTTAATATAAGACATAAACTCTAGTGAGCATCTAACACATCTGTGCCTGTTGTAACATCAACAGACATTGATTGGGAGAGAGAGGGGCATATCACATCCCAGTGCCTCCAATGTCTTCCAATTTAAAGCAATAGATTTAAACTGTTCCGAAGTTCTCACTCCTCCTGAACAGGATCCCCTGACCCATTAGGAGCCTGCTGTGCCCACATCTGACTTCTCCTCAGTCAGCTGCAGCCTTTTCTCATCAAAACACAATTTGTTGGGTTTTTTTTTTTTTAAGTTTTTGTTTTTTTTTTTTAAAAAGTCAACTACAATGCTATATTCCATCAGGATTAATATGCTGAGCAATATTTACATCTCCAAATATCAGGTCACAATCCCTATTATATGTTGAAGTTAGAATGATAAATTATCATATGCTTTGCATATCAGAGCTGGTATCACCTTTCCCATAGGGAATGCTGCCTGAAATTAACATATTCCCAAAGGTAAAATGCATATTCTCTGAAATGCATTTTATTATGACAATGCCTCTATTCACTCATACGAGCAAAGCCACAGACAATGCTACACTAGTTCTCAGTCTGTGGGTTTGAACTCCAGGTTAAAACCGTCCACCTTGTACAGAGGGAAGAACCCTGCTAGTGTTTACAATAAAATGATTCTGTTGTATTAAAAATAATAACAAAAACAAATAATGCTTTTTTATTTTGAAATGGGTTTTATGATTGGTTTTAATTCTGGCATTTCGTCTTGCCAGCTACTATCCTGTTTAAGCAATGGTGTCAGCTAAAGGGGTTTCTGATTAAGCTAAAGTGGTCCAGTGATAAGTTACACATTCCCTACTTTGAACAACCCCAGCAAAATTGGAGCTACTACACTCTTATTAACTAACATAATAAAACCTCCCAATTTCATAGTCTGCTTTTTGCTTTAATCAACTAAGGTTAAGTTGCTGGTAAATATTTACTTTAACCCAATTTTGACTTTATAATACTGTTTACCAAGGTGGTGACGTAGGCAAAGCTTGGGGCAAGAAAGGCATACTTTCTACAGGCCTCATTGCTATATTGAGAGGGGCAGCTAATGTCATAGGAGTGGGCAGGTTCATTGGAGATGTGATGGTGACAGGGTGTGCTATATTCACTGGGGCGGTCACAGGGGTGGGGAGGTTGACTGGGGTGGTGAGCGTTAAAGGTGAGGTCATGGCTAAGGGGCTAGTTATGGTTACAGGATGGCCTATGTTCATTGGGCTGGTTATATTAACTGCACTTGAGACATTTACTGGACTTCTCATGCTCATTGCAGCTGCCACTGTGACTGGGTTTGACATAGTCCCAGACGACACAGAGGACGTTATATTGAATGGAGTAGTGAGAGTCACAGGTGTCGTAGCAGCCGTGGAGGTTTGGCACAGGTTGGCAGCTTCTAAAAGGAGAAGACAAAAGGGGGACTTTAGACTCTCAAAACTATAGGCAAAATTCAGCTTCTGAACTAATTTCTCTTAATTAAAAAGAACATTTAATAAATCAAATTCCAGTTTCTACCAAGTGATCAAATACGAAGCGAGGACCTCCTGAGCACATCCTGGGGCCGGGCCCAGTACATGGATCTCTTCTCTGGTGCCTGGGAAGACCTGAGCAACTTGGTTAGCCCTGAACTTTTGACTTCAGTTCAGATTTACTTACCTACCTCACAGAGATGCTGAGAGGATCAGCTAACTTCTGCAAGGCATTCTGAGGAGCAGAGATTTTAAGTAGGGCTAAAAGTCCTCACTCCTTCATGCATTTCTCCTGAGTTCTAGAGCCTTTCCTGGGAAGAGTCCAGCGCCAGCAGGCCAGTGGGACAGAGCCTGTCTATCAGAGCTGTGCAGTGATCTCTTAGAAGGCACACTGTAGCTAGCGGAGGCCTGCTCATGCACACAGCATGCTTAGGGCTTCTTAGATGGAAGGCCACGATGAACACTGCTATTTCAGTGAGTGTAAGTTAAATAGTATAGTGTGTAATGTTCCTTTCTTTTCGGACAGGGTCTCACTCTGTAGTCCTTGCTAGTCTGGAACCGGCTATGCAGACCAGGCTGGGCTCAAACTCACAGAGATCTTCTACCTGCCCCTGCCTCCCCAGTGCTGGGAGTAAAGGTGTGCACCACCTCGCCTAACTTATAAAGCTTCTTATTCCTATGTTAAGGAGAAAGTCTTCTTTCCTGCACACCCCACTCCCTTTTCTTTCTAATGCTGATAGAATTATCGATTTCATGCCCAGAATCATCTAACTATACACAGCACACACACCACTATGCATACCAAGTTGGACTAAGTAAAGCAAGGAAGTCCTGTGGCATGTTGAGGAACCCCAGTCCTTGTTACCCAGCAATGCCTGAATAGTTCTTTAAAAGATTCCTGGGGCTGGAGACCTGGCTCAGCACATGCTACTCCTGCAGGCAACCTTGGTTCTCCCAGCACCTACATGGTAGCTCAGAACAATCTGTAACTCCAGTATCAGAGGATCTGAAGCCTATTCTGGTTTCTGTTGGCACCAGGCATGCACACAGTACATAGCCATACATTCAGGCAAAACATTCATACCTATACATAATAAATCTTAATTTTAAAAAATCCTGGAAGGTGACAGTTCATCTCACCCCCCCCACAAGAAAACTCAGTACCACCTATCAATATGCCATAAAATGGACACCTATTCAAATCTACAGCTGGAGGTGTACACAGGATCAAACCATTCCATGCCAGTGAGCAGCCCTTCGTTGACTGGTATGACCTTATCTTATGCTTCACAGTACACACTAGGAGTTGCCACATAAGACTAATGATAGAAACCAGTTAGAGAGACGTCATTAAAAAAAAAAAATAGATTGCTGGGATATTCAATAGAGAAACTGAAATGGAGCCTGGGAAATTTATAAAGTTAAAGTTTCCTCAATGATTATCTGATTTTTATCCAGGTTGGGGAATTTAAATTTTATTTAGGTATAATATTTGAAGGACACTTCTGGCGAGGTGTGGATCTCTGGATTTGAGGCCAGTCTAGTGTGTATAGGGAGCTCCAGCACAGCTAGGGCTATACAGTGAGACCCTGTCTCAAAAAACCAAAAACAAACAAAAAAGTGACATTTTTGATTCATGTTTAGATTTTCATTAGCTTTTCAATATAGCAGTCTCCTCTCTCCCAAAATGTGGTATTACTAACAAAGAGCAACCCCGGCTACAAACAGGAACACAATAGCATTCTGTTTAATGCAGGTCAGAAGATGAGCTGAACAAGTCTTATTGTGCAGAGCAAACAGAACCGAGTGAAATGCAACAGGAACACAAGCGTGCATGAGTGGGGATGGGAGAAGGCCCACGCGCTTTCTGCTTCCTGGGTGATGGTGCCATGCTGGGGTTCTTCTCATCTCTGCTCAAAGGAAGGCGTTTCTGTCTTGGGTGCCACTTCCCTGCCTCCCCTCCAGTCTTCTTTTCACTCTAGAGGATCAAACTTTTGGTACTGTACACAGAAGGGAAATGTTTACCACTGAACTGTGCCCCAGCCCACAAGCATTCTCTTACTATAACTTCAAACACTTTGACTCCTCTAGTGAAAATATCCTTCACAATACTACTTTCAAGTACTATACAATTATCATTATTCTCAATTTGTATACAAAGTTCTCAACAGCTTAAGGTAGGGCCAGCCCTTCAAAGGTCTAAAGGAGAGATCAAGAGCCAAGATAAAAGACAGCAGGATAGTAAGGTCTGAATTACGCACCAAGTAATCACTGAAGGACCAGCCCTAAGAAGCAGAAAATCAGCTATGAGAAAATGAACTTACACAAGGACAGCTCATTCTCCTCAAAAAGTGGGAGTATTCTAAAAATTAAAAAGGAGCCCATGAGAGGCACCGTGGTACACGCCTTTAATCCCAGCACCTGGGAGGCAGAGGCAAGCTCGGCGGTGTGATTTTAAGGCCTGCTTAGTCTGCATAGAAAGTTCCAGGATAGCCAGGCCTATAGAGAGAGACCCTGTCTCAAAACAAAACGGGGGAAAAAGGTGCCTAGCTTTGATCGTATATCCAACAAAAAGTAAATCCACAGGGAGAACGAGGCAGGAAACACTGAGGACATGTCCCAGTAATCAAGTCCTACATGGAAGCTCTGCTGCCAATAACTCAACTGTACTAACCCTGCCCAGGAAAGCACAATAACTCGACTGTACTAAACCCTGCCCAGGAAAGCAGCACTGTGAAGCTAGGCCTTGCTCTGCTGTGCCCCACCCCCACTTGGTTAACTGGATTACTACATTTAACACACCTGCAGCACTGAACGCCCCTTCTTACCTTTCTTTCTTGCTTTGACAGCTTCTTCCCACAGTCTCAGTGTCTCTACCTGCTTCCCTGGCCAGCTTGTCACATGTTGTTGCTGCTGCTGCTGCTGCTGTTGCTGCTGCTGCTGCTGCTTCTGATTGCTGGTCTCCTCACTCATGCACGCTATTCCAAAGACAAAGCACAAACACTGTGTTTACCTTGAAATAGCGTGGCCACGCTTTCAAATCCAAACCTAGGAGCTAGAGATAGAGGTCAGCTCTAACAGTGCTTAGCTAACATGCAGGAAGGCCTGGGTTCCATTCTCAGCATAAGACTCTATCAAAACCAACAGCAAAGAAACCCAAGCCAAGTGTGGGAGTATACTTTTAATCCCAGGACTCAAGAGGCAGAGGCAGATGCAGATGGTTCTCTGAGTTCTCAACCACTCTGATGATCTACATTGTGAGCTCTAGGCCAGCCTAGACTATATAGTAAGATTCTCTTCCAAAACCCAACAAACACACCTAAACCCAGATGCTTCAGACTCCTTGTGCCTCGGTAACCACTGTCATTTAACCAATAGCCCTTAATATAGTGCATTTCCCCCCACTTGTCTCTATATCAATTAAGACAAATAAATTCACTAAAAATCAGGAAACTAAGCCAGGCAGAGGTGGTGCACGCCTTTAATCCCAGCACTTGGGAGGCAGAGGCAAGTGGATTTCTGAGTTTGAGGCCAGCCTCGTCTACAAAGTGAGTTCCAGGGCAGCCAGGGCTATACAGAGAAACCCTGTCTTGAAAAAAAAAAAAAAAAAAATCAGGAAACTAAGGCCAACAAGATGGCTCAGCAGGTAAGGGCACCTGGCACCAAGCCTGATGACTTCAATCCCTGGGATCTATGTGGTGGAAGGAGAAAACCAAATCCCCAAAGTTCCCTCTGATCCAATACTTGCCCTATGGAATGTGTGTGTACACCCACTAAATGTCATTTCCAATAATCTATAGAACTAGAGAAAACTACTATAAGAAAGAAAATAATTCTTAGCTATATTAAAAAGGAATTATCTTTGAAAAAGGAAGTTGGATAATGTTAGCATGGGTTCAATATTTAATAATCTATCAAACATATTTATTACAAAGACATACATTAAATTTCCATACAGTATAGCATGCTAGATAATGAACCCAATATACTCACAAAGAGTATAAAAGATGAGATTAAAATACATTAAAATTAGCCAAGCATGGTGGCACACTCCTTTAATCCCAGCACTTGGGAGGCAGAGGCAGGCAGATTTCTGAGTTTGAGGCCAGCCTGGTCTACAGAGTGAGTTCCAGGACAGCCAGAGCTACACAGAGAAACCCTGTCTCGAGAAAAACAAACAAACAAACAAACAAAAGTTGGATAAATTAAGTAATAAATTTTATCCATAAGTCTCTGGAATATTTTGTCTTCAATTCTGAATTTAAGGTAAGCCAAATATACAGACCCTCAAATGTTATGATATGTCCCCCTCTGTGTGTGTGTGTGCTCACACATGCATGTTTTGAAAGAAGGTCTCATGTAGTCCAGGCTGTTGTCAAACTGCCTCTGTTGGTGTGCTAGCTCTGAACTCCTGATCCTCCCAAGTCCATCTCCCAGGTGCTAGGATTATAAGTATGTGCCACCATCCTTGGCTTGTTTATTCTTATTGTATGAAGTTATGCTATATTATTTTGAGATACAGTCTCATGTAGCTCAGGCTGGCCTCAAATGTACTCTATAGCCTATATCTTGGACTTCTTATGCTCCTGCTTCCACCTCCCATGCTCAGGGACTACAGGTGTGAAGACCACACTCGGCTGCTGCAATTCTAAGCACCAGAGCTCTTATCAAGCCTCAAACAACAGCACTGAAAACAGCTGGGATGAAATTCTGCTCTGTGGTATAATTAGCAGTAGACAAGTGTGGAACAGAAGCAAATGAATGGAGAGTGTAACACTCTTGTTTGCATACACATATTTAAAGCACTGTTCCAGCACCAATATGTTCTCTCCAATGCTATTTTGGTGATAAGAGGAAACAAGAGAAACATTAATACAGTCCTGAGAGCATAGTCACAATTATCTTTGATATATTGAAAAACACTAGATTTTCATCAATATGAAATGCAAATGATCTGCACCATCACCTACTTTTGCTGATGCCTTGTTTGCACGTGTTACAGTTGATACTTTGGCTCTGCCCATGTGTCTTTAAGTGGCTGGTGATATATGCTGCACTCAAGAGCTTCCCACAGATGTTACATGATACCTTGCCTTCGTGGCGCACCATGTGTGTCCGTAGTCTGTCTTTGGTGGCAAAGGCAGCAGTGCACGTCTGCATGAGGGAGGAAAACTTTTTTTAAATATAGACTCTCCTGTTCAACTCATTTTAAAGTACGTATATTTTACACATTACCCCTATCCATATCAGCAAGCTGGCTGAACAAGTATAATTTTCATTGCACAGATAATACTAAAACATCTGGTGAATTTTAGATGCTTCTATTTGGAGGAAGAAAACATCAACATAGAGAAGTGAAAAGATGAGGTCCACACTCAGTTAAATCCTGATCTAGGGCTGGGGATGGGGCTCCATGATAGAGTACCTGCCTCCTGTGTTCAATTCCCAGCATTGCAAGGACAAAACAATACAAAACAAAAGCCTGGATTTAAATGGAGTTGTGCAAATCACTAAGCGGTGCAATGCTAAACAAGACAGCCTATCTGATGCCTCATGGAACAGGGTTAAGAGCTATCACAAAATTCCTGATAGATTAAGAGCCTGATACATGCCTAGTATTCACACAATGGCACTTGCATCCTTCCTCCAGTTAGATTTTTCTTAGAATTCAAGTCATTTACTTAATAAAACCAGTCATTAACGAACAAATGAAAGGCAAACTAAAGAATGTCCAGCAACAGCCTAAGATCAGGAATGTCTAAAACAGTCATTTGATTTAGCAAAATTCTTAGCTCTTTCACGATCACAATTTGATTCAGATAAAATCACTAATCTAACTATATATTTTTTAATTTTCCAATTTGGTAACAGCATCTAAAAATCCAGAAGATACAGTTGTCCCAGTGCTAACAGAAAATGCACTATAAAGCGATCCCCTTCTTTTGGCTGGAGAGATGGCTGCTGTTTAAGAACAGTGGCTGATCTTGCAGAGGACCCAGATTCAGCTCCCAGCACTCACATGGTGGCTCACGAGCATCTGTAACCCCAGTTCCAGGGATCTGACAACTTCTTTTGCCCTGCTTGGGCACCAGGCATGCACACAGTGCATATATAAGTACATATAAGGCAAATATTCATATGCATAACATAAAAAACAAATCTTAAAAAAAAATTACAAAAAGGCTGGCAACATGGCTCCGCAGTTAAGAGCATTGCCTGCTCTTGTAAAGGACCCAAGTTCAGTTCCTCGCGTCCATGTAGTGTTTCACCACCACCTGTGACTCTAAGTCCAGGAAATATGCTACCTTCTTCTAACCTACTCAGGCTTCTGCACACATATGGTACACAAATCATATACTTAGGAATATACACATATACATTTTTTAATTTACAAAAAACATTTCCCCACTAACACCAAAAATTGCCATTGCTTAAGGAAAGGGGGCTACATAATATGTATAATATACTGTTACACATATGATAAAACTAGAATTCAAATGAACCACATTCACTCCCATCAGTGACTTGAAGGCTATTCAAGGAGCTCGAGATTTGACTGGCTCCATCCTTTTGGATAATGTGCACCGGGTGCTAGGTGAGGATAAATCATTTTAACTCTTACTTGGCATTTGAAGGGTCTTTCTGTTGAATGCACATGTTTTACATGACAGCTTAGGTGGTCAGGCCTGTAAGAGAGTTTCAAACAGAAGATGTAAGGGAACCCTCAGGGAGAACGTTACTTATGTGACACTGCACCTTGGCAGACTACAGGGAACATTCTGTAGAAGGCAACAATTACCAACCCCCCAGCCCTCGGTGTAAATCTCCTTACCTCTCACACCATAAACACAAACCTTCACCCCTCACCTGCTATTTTTCTTCAGATCATACTAAGTCCTGATTCTTTCCAATCACAAACACTCAAAGTTTTAGTTCTAATACGAGGAGTAACTACCACTGTGTCAACTCTAAGAGCTTTGTGTTTTTAAATGAAATAATACACACATAAAAACTGGGAGAGCGGCAGGGGCGGGGGTGGGGGTGGCGAGTATTCTTAAAAGCTGCATTAAGAATATCCAAGGTCGGGTGGAGAGATGGCCCTGAGCTCAATTCCCAGCAACCACATAGTGGCTCATAACCATCTGTAATGAGATCTGGTGCCTTCTTCTGGCCTGGAGGCATACATGTAAGCAGAAGACTGTATACATAATAACTAAATATTAAAAAAAAAAAGGAAAAGAAAAGAAAATCCAAGGTCATCCCAACTGACAGGAAAGTTTCTTTGATTTGCACAGTTATCTTTATATCCGGTTCTCCAATGGAACTAAACACTGGTGGGATATTTGGAGCTATAAGTAACCATGTGCCTAACGAAAGCCTGGAGCTACCTAAGAACCTCCTTAACTGACGTAACGGGTTAAATGCTGTGTCTCCACTTGTCAATCATACCACCAGAGGTAGACCTAAGCCCACAATACTAATTGGTAACCTCCTCTAATAATGTAGACCTGCGCATGCAGCTTCTCACATAAGCCTGGATCACAGACACAAACCGAAGCTCACTAATACCATACTGAAAAAGCAAAGCAAGATGCAGTACCTTGAGAAGCCTTTCCCACAAACACTGCAAGTATAGGGTTTGGTGATGCCTCCTTCATGAGACCTCACATGGTAAGTCATCCGGTCCTTCCTCTTGAAGCGCTGATTACAAATAGGACACTCAAAGGGCTTTTCGTCCGAATGGGAAAGCTTGTGCCGATTGAGGTGGTACACATCCCGGAAGGCCTTCCCACACATCTCACAGGCGTGGTTCTTCTTCACAGGCTTACTGGGTTTCTTGACAGACTGGGGCACAGGCATTGCTGTGGTACTAGCGCTGCTGCTGGGGTTGGTGCCCGAGGAAGATGTAGTGACTGTTGACAAGATGCCTGCAATAGTTGAAACCAACGAAGTTCGGCTGCTATCCCCAGCAATGGTGGAGATAAGGGGAACCACTGTGGTGGGGGTTTTCTTTGCCCGAGACACCAACTTGATCCCTGTGTGGCAGGACTGATGGCGCCTCAGGTGATAGCTGTCCCTGAATGCTTTACTGCAGTAAGTGCACACAAACGAAGTTTTGGGTTTTTCTTTTTTAATCCCAATGGCATCCTTTAATGTTTCTGGTGCAGCCTGAGGTTTCTGAGTAATTGGTATTGGAAGCAACGGTTTCTGATCAGGGGGCTCCACAGCAGAACTCAGGAGGGGCAGCAAGCTGTTCTGCGCTGCCTGCTGTTGGTGATGGGATGCTTCGTGGGCCTAAAACCAAACATTTACACTTGAGAATTTGAGCCTCCACAGTGACCTTAACCATTCAACATACTCCAGACAGACAAGCAGAAGAGACAGTCCAGGAGCCTGTAAGCTGTGCGCTCGCGCTCTCTCTCTCTCTCTCTCTCTCTCTTTCTCTCTCTCTCTCTCTCTCTTTTTTCAAGACAGTGTTTTTCTGTATAGCCCTGGCTGTCCTGGAACTCACTCTGTAGACCAGGCTGGCCTCGAAGTCAGAAATCTGCCTGCCTCTGCCTCCTGAGTGCTGGGATTAGAGGCGTGCGCCATCACTGCTGGACTGTGAGCTGTTCTCTCGTTCTCTGCAACAGAGCTACAGAGACTCTCAAGAGCTCTGGGTACAAAACAATGGGAATTGCAGCTAATCAAAATGTTTTTGCATCTACACTGCTGACAGCAATCATACTTTCAAACAGCTGACTCAAGCATACAGTACCTGGCTCATGAGGGATGTATTATTAGTTGATGAAACCACTGAGCATTTTGACTGTCAATACAGAAACCAAGTTTAAATAACTTGTCAAAAAAAATGATATGCCAGTTTAAGTATTTAATAGTCTCTTAGATTGCATCAACCTACAAACTCTGTATATGACTGACTGTTACTCAGGACAGAAAAAGCACCAAGTCTCTCCCTCTCTATAAGAAGGAAACTAGTGATTGAGAAAGGGACTGCTAAGCAATGAAAGGAATGGATCTCTGTGAAGACATATACCAGCTATTAAGTTTCCTTAGAAAGCTCATCACTTAATGCTACTACAAGATTTGGCTGAAATGAAAGCTGCCATTTATTAACTGGGAGGCATCTGGGAAGGTGGCAAAACACCTGCCAGTTATTTCTCAGATCGCGAATCCTCCACTAGAGTTTGTGTCCTTAACCAACACTTAGTAAAAGAAAACCCAAACTGTAAGCACATCCGCTGGTTTGGATGAGGCATTAGATACATGCTGCCATGATATTCTCTACTTCAAGACTGGAGCCAGACCACTGTAAGCACATCCGCTGGTTTGGATGAGGCATTAAGATACATGCTGCCATGATATTCTCTACTTCAAGACTGGAGCCAGACCACTGTTTGGAAATTTTAGAAAATGATGGAAAAAGTTCTTGAAATAGCTCTCGCTAATATGTTGTTCTTTACCAACATTATTTTTAAAATACTTGACAGTGAACCCAAGCCCCTGTACTTGAGTTTTATAATCCTAAAAGGACAAAGCTAAAAGTTCCACATATTTTAAGCTATACGCTACAACTGGGAAGAGTCTGTCTCACCAGCTTAGACACTTCAGCTTTTCTTACCATCACACTCTTTGATTAGTCACTTGATTAGCTAAGTTGATTAAAGACACAGAAAACAAAACAGTAAATGCCCAAGGCGGCTAGCAGAGCTCCTCCTCTGACTGTCAGGAACATCTACCCAACACGTTCACTTAATGAGAGGTCAGAGGCTATGCCTGGAACCAGTCTCCTCAAAGGTCAGGAGCAAGGTGTCCAAAGGTAGTGATCTGAATTTAACAACTTTTGACTTAAATGTCTTTCAAGCTTTAGAATGATGCTCAGAAATTGTAGCTACTAACCGGTTACTGAATTACAGCTCATTCCCATTTAATTTGTGCAGCTCTTAGAATGTGGGGTCCATCCACTCAGGTGATAGCAGAATTTGGCCTCTGATCTTACTCTTTCTCGAGCTAGGCAGGATGCCCAAGTTTCCATACAGACTGCAAACAGTTAAGAGCTGAAGCTAGCTCAGGATATACAGTTTCAAAGGCTAACAGATCAGACCCCGCGGAATGCAAATCTTCTGAACAAAGTTCAAACTTATAACATTTGAGCTATTTTTCAATTCTAAACAACCATTAGTAGGATGGAATACTAGAAGAAATTCCTGTCATTCACCAATTCAGATGTTTGTGCAGTACAAACTGGTTTACAGCATTGTTGGAGCTCACTCAGAGGGCTACCCCAGGTCCCCGAGTCTTGAGTAAAATCCTACAGAACCACTAGAATAATCAGTCTCTGAAGGCTGCTAGGAGCCCACTCTTCCCCACTGGCTAAGAAAGCCAATTTTCCTCAACTTGTTCTCTGAGGGAGAGCTGAATAACAACCATGGCCTGCCTTTCAGTGAGGGGATTTATTTCTCAAATATATGTTCTCAGTAAGCTTTTATTTGACTAGCATCATCACATCAAAGTTTAAATTTCATGTTCTAATGCAAGTGCACAGCTCTCACCCTGCCCAAGATTTCCTTTCTCTGGGACTGGCAAACAAACAAACAAACTAACTTACTAAAACAAAACCAAGGAACCAATCAAACAACAACAAAACCAGAAATGTTATTTCAACACTCAGGGTGGTAGGATGTGGAACCTTGAAATCTCCGTTGCCAGAGGGTAAAAGATTCTGTACTGAAACAAATTAGCATCGGTGAGTCATCTCTCTAATGTCCTGTACGAATCACCCATCACATATTTTAAGAGCTACACTTTCACTTCCCACCGTGTTATCTGGTAAGCAGGCAGGTTATTAAAACTTGCTTAAAGATATAAATACAACATGGTGCTCCCAGACACAGAGTTTAACTCTGCATTTCCCCGGTGGGGGTCTCTGAGAACTAGAACTGCGTGTCTATTTCACCTTTCCATACGAAGGGCCTTCTTTATTCACTGTCCTCAGCTTTAAATTACAGTTCTTCAAAGATTTTTCACAGCACACACTGCATGTCCAGAATTAAATATGAGCTTTCACATCACCTCATCAGGTGGAAAAAAAATTAATAGGCTGGCATTAGCTTTATCTGGGAAAAGAATAGTTCAAATAGCTTTTAAAAGTATTTTGTAGGCTCTTTCAACTAACTTCCCAAAGATGAACTATGGGTTTCTCCGTCACATAAAGGGCTTGCTTTGTTCCACCTCCATCGAGTTTACAGATACCCAGTGTAATATTGTTTAAACTTCGTCTAAAACTCGTCAGCCCTTTACTGTCAAACGATCATTTGTAAGCTTCTTCTAAAGAAAGCATTTACCGTCTTTGCACCAACCCTCATGCCAGCTAGTTCCGTACTTCTTTGCCAATCCATTCTTAAGTTGACCATCACTTTCTTAACAAACTCATCAAAGCACAATAAAATCAATACCAGATCAGGATGATAAAGTGGGACGTTCAGGAGTTCCAAAATCTTAAGAATTTCCAACTTTAGTAAGCCCATTTATTTCAATAATTACCTAAAATAAAAATGCTCACATTTGAAATATGTCTTAATAGGACAAGCCAGATTACACAATGGGTAATTTTGAATTCTCCAATTCCCCATATTAACTCCACCGGGATGGGACCAGATGCTGAGAGTATAATCTCTTGAAGATTCTGCATTTCCAAAGGTCTCAAGCGCCCAAGCTACGCGTTTGGAATTTCACGAAGTATTTAGGAAAACTCCAAAGAGGGAGGCGGGAAGGACACATTTTAAAAACAACTAGCTCCCTAACCTTCAGTTCTGAAGTTTCTGCGTGTGCTCATCAATGCATTTGCAAACAGAAAGGAAGCAGAGGGGGGAAAAAAGTTCCAAATAGGGGTCCCGCATTAAAATGGTAGAAGAAGGGGATGGCTGAAGTATCCGCTAACACCAGCTTTGAAGTTTCTGGCAAAAAGGAAAAAAAGAAGAAGAAGCGAAGACCACCCCCCCCCCGCCATACTCCTATGAGTGGCTCATCTAGGGGCTTTGTAAGCGGACTTTGCGCTCCCTCTCCGCTTCCCGTCGCCCACTGGGCCGGAGCGAACGTTCGAGCGGGTCGCGGAGCGAGACTAGCGAGACACGCTCCGGGGAAGGTCGGGCCTGCAGGAGTCCCGGCCCCCGCCGCTCCCCGCCCCCGCCCGGCCCCGCCGGCTCGGGGATTCCCCAAGCTCAATGGGACCGCAGAAGCTGGACAGAGGCGAGGGGACCAGCTGCCAGGGCTCGCCCAGGACTTGGGCTAGGAGCGGAGAAAAGTTTGCAGAGGGGAACCACGCTCGCAACACCCCCCGTCGGGTCCACCCGAGGGGGCGGCGAGAAGGGGGAGTGGCGGCGAAGCCAGAGATACCCGCTATTCGCGGGATGTGGGAGGAGGGTCAGAAAGTCAACACACAAGCACACACACACACAAAAAAGAGAGGTGACGCGAAAAGCGCGAGCGAAAGATGGATGGGTACTCCGAGCGGGACCCGGAGACCCCCTCGCTGCGCCGCGCGGCCCCGCTCGGGCGCGCAGTGGCCGAACGGCCCGCGCTCCACAGCGGCCGGGCGCCCTCCTTTCTCTGGGCCGCGGGGTGGTGACAGCGGCCGGCCTCCTCCCTTCCCCTTCGGGGCGGGAGGGAAGGGTGTGTGTGTGCGTGTGTGCTTGGGGGGGCCCGGGTTCACCCCGAGGCCTGCTTCTCCCCCGCACCCCGAGAGGCCGCCTCCTTTCACCTCGGCGGCCGGGCTCCGCCGGAGCGGGCGGGCGGGCGGAAAAACAAAGGGGGATTAAGGCCGGGCCGGAGAGCGGAGCCGGGAGGGGAGGAGCGCCCGCCCGCCCGAGCCCGGCCCGGCCCCCCTGGCCCCCCGACCCCCCCGGGGCCCCCAGTACCTGGAACAGGAACGCGGTCCAGTTGGCCTCCATGGCTGCGGCGGCCGACCCCCCTCCTCCCCACTCCCCCCGCTCGGGGAGCCTCCTCAGGCGGAGGAGGCGACAACAAAGCGGCGGCGGCGGCGGCGGCAGCGGCAGCGGCGGCTCCTCAACATGGCAGCGCCGAGCGCGGCCACTTCCGGTAACCTCCGGGACGCACCACCGCGGCGGCGAGCGCGGGCGGGGGGGGAGCCCCGGCCCGGCCGCCGCCGCCCCCAGCCGCTTCGACCCCCTCCGGGCGTCCCCGCCGCCGGCGCGCCGCCTCGGAGCTCAGCCAGTGCCCGCGGGCGGTGGGGTCAGGGCGCCCGCGCGGGGGCTGGGGTGGGGCCGGGGGCGGGGATGGGGCGCGGCGTCCCCCCCCGCGGGGGAGTGTGATGCTGCGGTCCGTGGCTCAGGCAGCTGGAGCAGGGGGAGCGCAGGAGAGAAGATGGAGGACGCCAGGGTCTGGCGCTGGCCCGCTGGGCACAGCTGGGCTGCCTCTCGTGACTCTGCCTTGGTACCCGGCGGCGTCGCGTCCCTCTCATACCCCCAGCGGCAGTCAGAGCTTCGGTTGGTCACCTGGCTCTTCAATCGGTCAAGCACATCACAGCTTCCACCTACGAACTAGGAGCTGGCTTCTAGTGTCCCCTACCCTCGGGTATTTTTATTCCTGACCAGCTAAGCCCTCAGCGCTCTTGCCATCGCCCTTTGCGTGGTCTTCCAATTTGAGCAGGGAATTCCACTAGGGTACAGCCTTAGAAGCGCCTACTGTGGAGGGAAACACTTCCCACGCGTTCAGATGTCATTACTAGGTTATTCTTGGGTGACGGGACCGCTTTCCCATCTTACCCTTTCATTCCAGATACAGGAAATACTTGAAAACCCCTCTCCCGCCAGGATTAAAAACAAACAATAAAAACAAATGAGAAAGTATAAAGGCAAAATATTTTAGTCTTTTAGTACATTTTTCAATTCCTGCAGCACACGCACACACAAGTCAGACTTCTGGTTGGACAGCGTCAGATGTCACTGAGGTGACCCCAGCCTGTTTGCAGTTCCCAGTCTTCTTGTGTAGGAGTCAGCCCCTGCTACTGGTTGGAATCTGTAGATCGTAAGCCCATATGATGTCTTGAGTGTTTTCTATCCTTTCCTCACATAGAGGCAGCTACTGTGAATATCAGAGACAAGCTATTATTAAACATGTATCTAGTCCAAGGAATCTGTGATGGGGAAATGAGGGGGGCAGGCTCCATCTATGATTTTTTATAAATTAAAAAAAACTCCTCAGATGGGCACATTATTTCAGAACTTCAACATATTTCAAACTGACTCTTATCCCCTCCAGACAGTTCTAATAAAAGACATATCTTCAACTTCATATATATGCGTATATATATATATATGTATCATATTCATATATATATATGAATGACTGATTCAAATACCATAGTTGCAAAATTCTATGGGAATAGAAACTGAAGAGGTATGGTAATTTGATGTTTTTCCAACCATTAAGCAAATATATTTCCATCCCACTCTTCCATCAGTCACCAGAATAAAGGGGCCAGGAAATGACAGTCTGGTTCCTTTTAGAGTTGACTTCCCATTAGATACTGCCTGAAGACCTTGGGTATGAAGGACAAGTCCAGCAGTTTGGATGGATCAGTAGCAGTAACCACCAGAGAACTGGTCAGCCTAAGACAGAGGGGGACAGAAAATGAGTTTCTGATATATCCCTGAGCTAAACTGCTACATGTCCCCTGGTCTGTCAGTCTCATTTGATGTTTCTTTCAGGAAGCGTATGTATGTTTACATATACGTAAACTGAGGAGAGGGCTAAGTTGCAAACCCAAGGAATAAGACAAAATATGTTCTTGCTCTGACCTTGGACATAGAATCTGCTTGTATTTTGATTCAATAGATACAAGTCTCTGCTTCTTCCCTGCCTTAGAAGATTCCCTTCAAGGTCTCTATGTATATTTGCTCTCTCCTCCAATGTATAGCCGCTTCTCTTTAGCTGCTCTTTGAAACTGTAATCAAAATAAAGCTTCAGTCACTTGAAAGAGAGGCCCATTGAACTTGCAAACTTTATATGCCCCAATACAGGGGAACGCCAGGGCCAAAAAGGGGGAGTGGGTGGGTAGGGGAGTGGGGGGGGGGTATGGGAGACTTTTGGTATAGCATTGGAAATGTAAATGAGCTAAATACCTAATAAAAATGGAAAAAAAAGCTTCAGAATTATAAAAGCTAGTACTTAATAAATATGATTCTTATGCTAATACTGTGGGATTTCTTATACTTATTTTGGGATCTAGAAACCCCTTCCCCAGCAGTTTTTCTCATAGCACCTCCCAGTAGTGTTTTCCCCATAAACAGGAAGTAGAGGTCAAGTGAAAACAGTTATACAGAAGAGCCAAGATTTTAGGAGAAATGGCTAATTACATCTCTATCCATAGGTAAAATCAGAATTCCTGATTGTCCCCCCAAAATCTTGCCTTAAAAAGAAAATTAACCATCTTTTTAAAGTTTAAGTTGTACTTTTAATTATGAGTGTGTGTGTGTGTGTGTGTGTGTGTGTGTAAAGTAGATTCCCAAGGAGGTCAGAAGACTGTGTTGGATCCCCTGGAACTGGAGTTACAAACAGTTGTGAGCTGCCATGTGAGTGCTGGGAACTGAGCCTAGGTCCTCTGCAAGAGCACTATGTACTCTTGGTTTTTTTTTGTTTTTTGTTTTTTGAGACAGGGTTTCTCTGCATAGCCCTGGCTGTCCTGGAACTCACTCTGTAGACCAGGCTGGCCTCGAAATCCGCCTGCCTCTGCCTCCCCACTATGTACTCTTAATTACTGAGCCATCTCAGTCATCTCTTCAGTTCCAACAACATTATGAATTTAAATATTATTTTTCATTAAGGAAAAGTGTTTTCAAGTTCAGAACATGTACTCAAAAACAACCAAATTCAACTGTTACAGGAATATAATCAAACCAAGCAGGATCAAGGAATCCATCCTTAGAATGGGAATTTCTACCTTTATGAGAATATTTTAAAACATAAACAAAATGAGTCCTCCTTCAAAGTCCTGTTTCCACAGATCTTATATTGAAGTTCAGTCAAGATAATAAATGGCTGCATACAGTACATTATTAAAATCAGCTTTCAGTGAATGGATCAATGGTATTACTTTTAGACTGAGTATCTGAACTCTTCAGTGTCTACACAAACAAACCAACAACTGTATCTGCGCCCATCCCAAACAAGTCAGCTTCCAGAGTCACCTGCTCAGGTTCCCCTTTTATAACCTGTCACACACACAATTCTAACATTGAGAACAAAATACCTATCCCACAAAGGCAACCTCTAGACTAAATGAAAAATGTATGTAGAAAATTCGTAGAATACCCCTAAATGTAACAGGTCCTTGGTAAATATTTTTACTGGTTCAGTGGTTAAATTTGGGCTTGAAAACTCAGTATGCAGACATTGAGCCAATCCATCAGTCCTCCAACTTACTTGGAACAAGGCACGTTCTCTCTCATCATCTTGACAGAGGTAGAGACCCTGTCTCAAAAAAAAAAAAAAAAGAAAGAAAGAAAAAGAAAAAGAAGAGCCGGGCGTGGTGGCGCACGCCTTTAATCCCAGCACTTGGGAGGCAGAGGCAGGCAGATTTCTGAGTTGGAGGCCAGCCTGGTCTACAAAGTGAGTTCCAGGACAGCCAGGGCTACACAGAGAAACCCTGTCTCGAAAAACCAAAAAAGAAAAAAAAAAAAAAGAAAAAGAAAAAGAAAGGAAAAAAAGAAAAGAAAAAAAAGAAAAAAAGGGAAAAAAGGAAAAAAAACCCTTCAAGCTGTCAAGTTAGTAGGCCTCCTGTGTGTACTGAAGCACGTATGCATACACATACACTCATACACAACTATACACCAAGCAAAACAAAAATCCCCAAATAACAATCAAGCACATTTGTCTGGAGTGGTGGCGCAGGCCTACATTGTTCTACTTGGGAGGCCAGGGAGAGTATTGCTGAGTGTTTGAGACTAACTTGGGTGGCAGTGTGAGTACAATTCAGCTAGGGCTGCGTAAGGGGTGGAGGGAGGAGTACCAAGAAGAACTCGCCATAAAGAGTGGTCACCCTCAACATCAGCCAATCCGACCATGGGAGAAAGTGTAGCCCTGCCAGAAGAGAAGGGAAGGCTTGCCTGGAAGGCCAGCAGAAGCATTCTCCTTCCCTTCTACTGGATAACCACTCTAAAGTGTCATTGCTAATTGTCTGTTTTAACTGGCAAGGAAAACAATAAAGATTTCTTTATTCCTGAACACCTATTTAAGTTCCTTGACAGCTGGAATAGTCACAAGGAACAAATCTACTCACATGTCTAGTAGAGTCCAGCTGGCATTTGAGAAACATGATCAAAACACATTTTTTACAAAGGTTATGACCCAAGACTTCAAAAACTGAATCTAAGCTCACATAAACACATCACCCTTTTTGACTGTCAAAAGTCAACAACATACCTATCAGTTTCACCAATAAAGCATTTATGTCAAAACGCTAGCTTCCATTTTATTCCTGGATGATACAATGTCCAACAAATAAGGGTTGGGAATGTAACTCAGTGGTAGAGCTCTTCTCTAAGCTAGGCAGTGGTGGCACATGCCTTTGATACAAGCACTTGGGAGGCAGAGGCAGGTGAGTCTCTTGTTTGCGGCCAGCATAGTCTACAGAGTGAGTTCTATGGCAGGTGGGGCTACACAGATTAGCGCTATCTCAGACCCCCCCCCAAAAGAGCTTTTGCTTAGCATGTGATTAGCCCTAGATTTAATCCTAAGTAAACAACAGTAAGCAAGAAGGAATACTGAACACAAGCAAAATAGCATAGGCCACTGCAGGAAAGAAACTAAGACAAGTCAAAAATACACTAAGTGAAATTCAATACATCTGGAAAACACATTCAGGCACCAACATTGCTCCTCTGGACACCTGCTCCTCACTGCCCTTAGACGCCCTAGGTCCCTAGAGCAATGGCTGACTTAACAGCCCTACAAACTGGCAGGACTGACTTATACACAAAGATTAGCCTCGGTTGTCATCAAAACTTTTAAAGTTGCTTAGAGGAGGAACCCTTCTCAGAGGCTATTGCTTCTACACCAAATATCCTGAGAATAAAGTGATATTAGCCAGTATTGTGTCACCAATCTAAAAATGCTATTTACATATAAAGATTTTTACTAATTGTATTACCTCTCCAAATGTTTCTATATAAGTGGAATGAAAGCAAGCTTTTTAGTGAACAACCTTTACTTCAACAGTTCTCTTCAGTTTCTCTTCTACTGGGCCAGTTAGATTTTCAGTCTGCTGAGGTGGGTTGTCCCTCAATTTTTGGTAGTAAAAGAAACAGGGAATCACGAAAGCAGTGTTGAGGAACCTATACAAGTTCTCTCTCTCTCTCTGGGTTAAAGATGTGAATGGCAACAATCTAAGTCCTGATGTGACATCAGAAGAGTAGTCAGATAGGATCTGAAAAGGCTATTCTGGCCTAGAAAACAAGCCAGCTGACACAACAGAAGACCCGGTAAACCTAAGATCTGCCTCAGTTTCCACAAGTGGGAATTAACTCTATTAAGAATGTTTCTGCTGGAAGTTATGGCACACACCTTTAATCCCAGCACTCAGGAGGCAGAGGCAGGCGGATTTCTGAGATCGAGGCCAGCCTGGTCTACAAAGTAAGTTCCAGGACAGCCAGGGCTACACAGAGAAACCCTGTCTCGAAAAACCTAAAAAAAAAAAAAAAGAATGTTTCTGGGGGCTGGAGAGATGGCTTAGCGGTTAAGAACACTGTTCTTCCACAGGTCCTGAGTTCAATTCCCAGTAACCACATGGTGGCTCACAACCATCTGTAATGGAATCTGATGCTCTCTTCTGGTGTGTCTGAAGACAGCTACAGTGTACTCATAAAATAAATGTATCTTTAAAAAAAAAATGTTTCTGGGGCTGGAGAGGCAGCTCATTGGTTAAGAGCATTGTTCTTCCAGAGGTCCTGAGTTCAGTTCCCAGTAACCACGTGGTGGCTCACGACCATCCATGCTGGGATCCGATGCCCTCTTCTGGCATGCAGGCATACATGCAGATAGAGCACTCATAAAAATAAATCTTAAAAAAAAAAAAAGTTTGACCACGAGTTTCTGAACTATAAGGTACCACACTTTGTTATACTGTTCAGTCATAAATGATATGAAAGGGCAGGTACAGGAGCTATCGCTAGTGACTGAAGCTGTACTCGGCATCCATCCCTCCCCATTCACTCTATAAATTGTAATATGTACCTGCTGTTGTCAAAATATTTGACCCTTAGTTTGTGTACACATTGGCAACAGGCTCTCTGCTCAGTCTGAAGAATTCTAGGAGGGCAGGATAGCTTCTGACTCAATGAACTAGTTACTATGGTTACTGAGAGGACTAGCTAGTGCTTCTGAAGTACATATTGTCTCAGAGTATACAAGGCTCATCTCAATTGACAAAAGTTAACTAGCTATCTAGTCTCAGGGCCTGATCTGGCCCTGCTTTAGTTTTATAATCTATGTAGGGTCTTTCTTACCTTACAGCTGTTTCCTCTTTCCCTAACTTCCTTTTCCTTCCCATCTCTCCTTTGATTTTCTCCCCAATTTCATTCAGCACTGAAAGCACGGGGAACAGATGGTCGTCAACCCAAGGCAGTGCAAACGCTTCATATGTGTTACGTATGAAAACCCACTGCTAGCTTTGTAATATACATTATTTCTGCTTTTTTTTTTTTTTTTTTTTTTTTGGTATTCACTTTAGACAATAATGTCACAATGTAGTTATGTTCCTTATATGAAAATTATTTCAGAACTATTTATTAAACTACATATAGTTTGGAATGGAAAACACCACTTAGTGGTAACTTCTTATGTATTAGAATTAGTAACTTGTTGTCTATGACCACCTACATAGGTATACTTAATAAAACTAAAGCTAACATCTGAGAAAGCTCCCATATATGTTCAATACACAACTCTATTTCAATGAAAACAATTACTCTGCTCTCTTAAAAACTATATATAAGATGGGCATGGTAGCACATGCATTTAATCCCAGCACTTGGGAAGCAAAGGCAGGCAGATCTCTGAGTCTGAAGTCAGCCTGGTCTACACAGTAAGTTCCAGGACAGGCAGGACTATATAATAGACCCAGTCTTTAAAAAAAAAAAAAAAGTACCACAACCCATATGATCTGATATGACTAATTTTCTCATCAGAGAACTGTAAAAATTCAAGCTAACCTGACCAATGGTAAGATGAGAGGTTCATAGCTGGGAGAGATCCAACACTTGGTTAGCATAGAGAAGGAATTTTGCTTGATCCCCAGAATTGAAAGAACAGGTGTGTGTGTGTGTGAGAGAGAGAGAGAGCGAGCGAGAGAGAGAGCGCTCGAGTGTGTGTGTGTGGGGGGTGCTCAGTAGGTAAAGACACTGTTGTCACTAAGTTTGACAGCCTGAGTCAGATCCCTAGGGCTCCCATTAAGAAGAGAAAATTCCCACTACTTGTCCTCTGACTTTCCACCTACACATATAATGTAATGTAATATAATGTACATATAATGTAATAAAATTTTTAGCCAGGCAGTGGTGGTGCAAGCCTTTAATCTCAGCACTTGGGAGGCAAAGGCAGGCAGATTTCTGAGTTCGAGGCCAGCCTGGTCTACAAAGTGAGTGCCAGGACAGCCAGGGCTACACAGAGAAACCCTGTCTCAAAAAAACAAACAAACAAACATTTTTGTTTTAAGTGGGCTGCTAAGAGCACTGGCTGCTCTTCAGAGGACTCAAGTTCAATTCCCAGATCCCACATCTTGCTCACAACTGTCTACAAACCCAGTTGCAGGGAATATGACAGACACCCTTCTGATCTCTTTAGGCACTAGGCATTCACACAATGCAGACATACAAGCAGGCAAAAATATCCATACACATAAAATCAAATAAAATTTAAAACAAAACCAAAAACACTAACAATGTGTTGAAGTGTTCTGAGTTGGACACACATTTAAGGGAACTCAAGAAGAGAAAGTGACATCATAAACCCAGCATTTCACAACAGCAGTATACCCATACAGCTTCAAGAGTCACCCAGCCCTCCAGATATCATTTAAAAAGAAATTGTTTGGACATAGTCCCCAATCAGGTCATGATCAGAATTCAAAATAGAAGGATGCACTGAACATTTTGAAAAGCTAGTCAGGGCATCTCAAGGACAACCCCTTCCCAGTTGACATTAATTTTAATCAGTTGTAGGCTGTAGAATGCATACATTTTGACTGCATACTGAAAATTGCAAGTTTAGCATACCAACTTAACAACTCACCTATCTCAGCTGATAACAATTCAATTTTGGGATGGGCAATGATGGCCCAGGCCTCCAATCCCAGCATTTGCTGAGGCAGGTAGATCTTTGTAACTTAGGAGACCAGCCTGGTCTACAGAGTTAGATCTAGGACAGCCAGGCAGCCAGGGCTACACAGAGAAACTCTGTGGGTTTGCTTTTGTAGATCTCATATAAACTTTAATGTATACTCAGTCAATGTAGAAGCTAGAGCTCTAGCTCAGTTGGTAGAATGTTTGCTTGTTTAACATCTAAGAGTCCTGGTTCCACTCCCAGTACCACACAAACTAGGCGCAGTAGTCTCTAGTCCCTAGCACTTGAGGGGAGTAGGCAGAAGGATCAAAAGTCATTTTCAACTACATAGCAAATTTGAGATCAGACTAGATAGCAGAAAACCCTATCACAAAAACAAAAACACCAAGTAGGGATCTTTTGATATTTACCACTGACAGGTTCTTTGGCTTTTTTTTTTTTTTTAAATATTCATGTATATGAGTGCTCTGTCTCCATGTACACCTGCATGCCAGAAGAGTGCAATAGATCCCATTGTAGATGGCTGTGAGCCACCATGTGGTTGCTGGGAATTGAACTCAGAACTTCTGGAAGAGCAGTCAGTGTTCTTAACCACTGAGCCATCTTGCCAGCCCCTTCTTTGGCTTTTATAGGGCTGCTGCCTAGTTACTAAGTGGCTGGCTGGCAAGTCCAACCTCTGAATGACCTGTTGTTTTCCATGGGGCCAAAAAAAGGGCAAAGGTTTTCCTGAGCTGAGCTGTCTGTACACTGTAAAGCCAGGAAGTCAAGCATTTCACTGTCTTGAGCTGGGCTCTGAGCTAAGGCCAGAGATAAGAACACAGATCAGACAGCACCGTGAGACACCCTGGTGGCATTGAGTAGACATTACAGGTGGTGTGCACTTTAGTTACTTCTGAAGAAACTCCCAATTGGAAGGGAGGTCTAGAAAGGGGGAGGGAGACTGGGAGGGAAAGACAGGGCTTGGGCTTGCAAGTAAGCATAAGACATGTGGCACATATACATGCATAGAGGCAAAACATTGACATACATTTAAAAAAAAATCTTAAAGAGACACCAAAAAAAAAAAAAAAAAAAAAAAAAAGGGCCTCCAAGAGCTAATAGCTGGCCAAGGGCAAATACACATGAAAATTAGAGTAATCTAAAGAAAATGCATTTAATGGATACATGTGACATAATTAAACAGGCATAAAGCAGGAATGCCACTAGTTCAAAAAATTTTTCAGCTACTAACTAATCTAGGGAGTGATTATGGCTGTGTAAGCTCCAGCTATCCTGAACTTCACTATGTAGACTAGCCTGTTCTGAAGCTCAAAGACCCATCTCACCTACTGCTACCACCATGCCTGGCACTTAGCTGTGGTTTCATCTGAATTTTGTTTAAAGCTTGCCTTTATGTATATGCCAAAAAAGAAGGTCTCAGATCTCCTGGAGGTGGAGTTACAGGAAGATGCAGGTCCTCTGGAAGGGCACGAAGTGCTCTTGACCACTGAGCCATCTTTCAATCAGATGGAAGAATGTTTAAAAAGGAATGGGCTGTCGTGGCAATTTGAGTATGAGGAGTCAAATATCTGTGTTCTGGGCTGTGTGGCTTCAAGTTAACTGCCTAAGTTTGTTCTTGTTCTATTAGTCTGAAGACTAGTGCCAGGATTCTGAAGTAATAATTTTCCAAGCCCAACATAACCTTATATGTTTAATGTATGAATTACTGTAAAGATATCTATTCAAGTCCAACAAAAAGAAAAATACTGAGCCAGGCGTGGTGGCGCACGCCTTTAATCCCAGCACTCCGGAGGCAGAGGCAGGCGGATTTCTGGCCAGCCTGATCTACAAAGTGAGTTTCCGGACAGCCAGGGCTACACAGAGAAACCCTGTCTCGAAAGAAAAAAGAAAAAAGAAAAAAAAGAAAACTACTGAAGAATCTGCAAGGATTCTGAGGAAGGGCCACTAAATTCACAAGGCCGTTTTAGGCTTCCTCTGTAAGAATCAAACTTGGGGGAAAATGAGACTTAATAGAACCACTTAGCTTTCAGACAAGGCCCTCAATTTCCTTTTTTTAAGATATATTTTATGTATGAGTAGACTGTCACTGTCTTCAGACACACCAGAAGAGCGCATCGGATCCCCATTACAGATGGTTGTGAGCCACTATGTAGTTGTTGGGGACTTAGGACCTCTGGAAGAGCAATCAATGTTCTTAACTACTGAGCCATCTCGCCAGTCCCCTCAATTTCTTAAAAATAAGCTGTCACTGGGCATGATAGATAGAACATGCTTTTGATCCCAGTAATGGGGAGGCAGAAGCAGGCCCACTTGTTCTACAGAATTCCAGTATAGCAAGCACTACATAAACTGTCTCCAAAAGTAAAAAATCAAATACCCGCCGGGCGTGGTGGCACACGCCTTTAATCCCAGCACTTGGGAGGCAGAGGCAGGCGGATTTCTGAGTTCGAGGCCAGCCTGGGCTACAGAGTGAGTTCCAGTACAGCCACGACTACACAGAGAAACCCTGTCTCGAAAAACCAAAAAAAAAAAAAAAAAAAAAAAGTCAAATACCCAAAAGACCAACTGTCACTGTGTAGCTTGCCTGTCTTGTCTTAGCTTCCTAGTGCTGGGATAACAGATATCACATTAAAACCACCTACTAGTGGGTCTCACTGAAGAGCTAGTTCATAATGACCTAGAGTTCAAGACGTTCCTGTCTCAGGCTCTGAAACATTGGAAGGCTTGGATCATTAGTGTTTACCACCAATCCTGGCATGTTGCCATCAGGAAAGCTGAGATATGTGACCCAATGTTAGGAGTAAAATACTTTATAATCTACTCAGTTAATCAACAGCTTAGGAAATAAGATGTCTGTACTTGTTTTATCATTTTCTTCCAAATTTATAAACTTTCAACAGCACCAAATTTGGTTCTTGGAAAATACAGTTACTAAAATCCCACAAAGCCTGAACATATAAAAACATTAAATTAGGGGCTGAAGAGATGGTTCAGCAATTAAAGAGCACTGGCTGCTCTTCCAGAGGTCCTGAGTTCATTTCCAGAACTATATGGTAGCTCACAGCCATCTGTAATGGAATCCGACTCCTTCTTCTGATGTTCGTGAAAACAGAGCACTCATATACACAAATCTTTTTAAATACATCTTGGAAAAAAGTACAATTAAGTGTTTATTAGCAAGTGCTAGAGATAGATCAGAGTTTAAAGTACTGTGCTCTTCCAGAGTTATCTGGGTTTGACTTTCTGCACCACATGGAGGATCACATGTAACTCCAGTCCCAGTGGATCCTACTCCTGCTTATGGCCTCCATAGACACTGCACACATGGTACAGAGACATGCACTCATGCACATAATGGTTTTTTAATTCAAAAGGCTTTGTTTAGCTTGTTGATTTTTAAAGTTCAACAATGAGCTGACCTCATGAGGACATTTAAGATTTGAAGCACTAGCCAGGCAGTGAGTGCTTTAATTCCAGCACTTGGGAAGCAGAGGCAGGTGGATCTTGATTTGGAGCCTAGCCTAATCTAGAGCCGAGTTCCAGGATAGCCAAGGCTACACAGACAAACCCAGTCTCAAAGAATAAAAAAAAAAAAGGAAAAAGATGTTTTGAAGGAGGTTAAGACTACTAATGAGGCAACTGTGTATAATCTCACACTTGGGAGGATTTCAAGTTGAGATCAGCCAGAGTGAGACCTTATCTCAAACAAATGAAACCCCCAAGAGCTAGTCTGATTCAAGTCAATAGGCATGGTGGCACTGAGGCAAAGATGAACTTGGCTGTTACCTTTCTGAAATTTACTTTGCCAACTTAAGGGGGTTAGGGGAAGGCCATTTGTTTTAGTTATAACAATATCTATTGTACAACTTAAAATTTCATATTTCTAGTCTTAAAATGTGATGTCACTCTTTGTTTTTTTGAGACAGGGTTTCTCTGTATAGCCCTGGCTGTCCTAGAACTCAATTTGTAGACCAGGCTGGCCTTGAACTCAGAAATCTGCCTGCCTCTGCCTATGGGATTAAAGGCGTGCGCCACCACCCCCAGCTGTGATGTCACTCTTAAGTATTCTGTAGCTAAAGCGTCTATGACATGCTAATGTTACTGGTGAAAATAAGTATGTTAGCAAAGGACTTCACAGACCCTTTTAGGTTTCCTGTTGACGGTTCAAACAACTCAACCCTAATTGCTCTGGACCCAACTTAACTCATAAGGTTCTCTAATACTTCAAGAAATAATTTTGCTATGCCTGACATTTTAGTAATCTAAACTCAGCCCTTCTTTTACCAAGAGAATCATCTGTGTAATGGCAAAGCTGGAGTTTATCAAGGGACATTAGAGTGGTAATAGGAAAGGGGCAAGGGCTGAGCATAAAGCTCGGTGGTAAGGTGCTCGCCTAGCATAAGTGAGGGCCTAGGTTCAACCCCCAGTACATGCAAAAGAAGGAAAAAGGCAGTATATACCTAAGACAAAGATGGAGACTTATTAAAAGAATCATTGCAAAGGAAATTCGAGTCAGTGTGGATTCAGAATGCCTCTCATATGTTCCCATTATAGACACAGCTGGCCTTCAGTCGGCAACCTTACAAGAGCTTATCCAAATGCCTTGGTTACTGGTGTATATAACCATACACTGCTTAAGAGTTCAACCTTGCAGCCTCATGTAGCCCCCAACATAACTTAATAAGCAGAGAAATACCTATTATATAAATCTGATCAATGTTGACTGCGAAAATAATTTGTCCACCTTTAACATCCTATTTTCGAAGTGACAAGTTTTGTAAGTTTTAGGTATTCCCACAGCCAAGTTTTATTTCAAAAAGGTGGTAAATTTATGTCATTAAGTCTGTGGGCTTTGGATGTTGTTTTTTGTTTGTTTTGGCAGGGGTTGAGTAGTGGCTGTGGGATAAAATTGAGACAAAGAAGCTAACGGTAATACTTTCACTCTCAGTAATCTGCAGCTCTAAAATGTAAGTTAATCATGTCCAAAGAATGGCACTGACTTTTGATCACAGCATACTGCCTACATACAATATAGCTAACCTGACAGGGTTTGGGTGCAAATTATCTTTAAAAGTTCATTAGCAATATTGAAATATCATTCCTAAATCTGCCAAGAGAAAAAGCTCTAGAAGTATACTCACTTCCTCGGGTTTCTCTGTGTAGCTCTGGCTGTCCTGGAACTCAATTTGTAGACCAGGCTGGCCTGGTCAGAAATCCACCCGCCTCCTGGGATTAAAGGCGTGCTGGGGTTAAAGGCGTGAGCCACCACGCCCAGCCCTCATGTTAGTTTTAACTTATAAAGGTTGTACTTAAGCCGAAAAGGGCATTGCTCAGGATTACAGGCAGAAAAACCATCCAACAGTGTAGGTGATCAAATATTGTAAATGGCACTATAGTAAAACTTATTCCTGGATGGGTTTGTGTTGTGGCAGGGCTCCCTCTTGTGGCCAACTGATTTTCCCTATCACTTAACAAAAACACTAGAAAACTAGACAGGTGACAGATGCTAGGCATGTTTTTCATAGCATCCTTTAAGTCTCTCAATTTGTAGACCCCTTCATGCTGATAGCTTAGTTACTGTACACCTAAATGGGAACCTCACAAAAAAGCCATGCTCATGACTTCTTTCCTCTGTAACCCACTGACACTATGCTATAATGTATAGTTTCAAGTTGCACCTCAGTGATAAAGCACTGAGGTTCAACTCATTATACAATAACCAGTACCAGTCCTCTGCCTCTGATTAGCTGCACAGGATATCTAGTCTATCTTGTATCTTATTTCTATTATGAAGCAGTAGCACCCTTTCCTTTGATCACTACAAGCACAATCAAATTCTCCACTGCCAAATAAAGCTTTCAAAACTAAAAATAAACTATGGTGTTAATGTCTTTGCTCTAAAGTGAAAATTATTTTGCAGTTATTTATTCAATCAAGCTTTTTCTCTTATCATTCCAACTCCACTCTTTCTCATAAAACCAGAATGGGCAAGGTTCCTTGAGATGGAAAGCAGGGCTTAGAGATGGCTCACCTGTTAAGAGCACTCATTGCTTTTCAGAGGACCCAGGTTTGATTCCTAGCACTTAGCAGCTTACAACTGTCCAGTCTCCAGTTCTGGGGGCAGCAACTGTTCTTACTATTCAAAACACGTTTGGTGCACTCACACACACTCCCCACTCTTGTAAACACCCATAACCATTAAGTCTAAGTCTTTAAAAAGATGGGTGCGGTGCATGCCTTAATCCTAGCACTCAGGAGGTAGAGGCAGGCAGTTCTGGAGGCCAGCCAGGGCTGTTAACAGAGACACCATCTCGAATAAAGAAAAATCTTAAAAACCTGACATCAAAACAGCACTACACTGTATATTGTGGGTATTACCTTCTATGAAGTCTTGCTACAGTGTTAAAACTATGTAGTAATGGAATATATTGTGTGGTTGACACCTTTTAAGTACCTGATTCAGTCTAAAAGGATGGAGAACTTAAATCTCAATAAAGGTTCCAAATTAACAGCTTTTTATTCACTCCCAAAATTACATATAGCAACATTAATCCTCTGCAGTACTAGTACAATTCTACAACTCCTTGCTCACCCAAACTAGATATATATTTGGGATCCATGGTTGTTCAGACTTTACATGAAGATCTTATCACATATACTTCATATATATATATAACACCTTCAACAATGCCTATGTGACTTTTACACAAATTACACAATAAAGGCATCTACTCTGGCCAGATTTTACATTCATTTGGCTCAATAAAAACAATCTGTGGTATTCCGGTATTGTGGGTTATCAATCTATCATCAAATTATGATGGAAATAAGCTACAAGTGGTTGTTGTTATAACAGAACTCAGTCTAATACTTTTTCTCCTTTTAATACTATTTAAATACATATAATTTATTTCATTTGTAATTTCACTACAAATTTCATATACAAAGCAAAAAGGCAAACACCAAAAGTTGACCTTGACCACAGAATGCTGAAAATAGCACCACCCCTACAAAAGCATGGCTCATAGACAGATCTTAGAATTTATCATATTCAACTCCAGAATTGAGATGAGTAGATTTATACACTCAAAAAACTATTAAAAATATAAAGCTGGGAGGAGGAGAGGTACATTGCAAGTCAGGAGCAATTATTATTCATCACAAACTTTAGCTCTTAAAATCCAGATCCCAAACTAGGTATCAGAAAACGTTTCTTACCTTTGTTTCCAGTAGGATGGGCTGAACAGCAAGTTGGGTTATTCAATCAGATGTTATGAAAGTACTTGCTTAAAGAGATTTAAGTGCTTTCTTGGTTAGAAAAACTAATCATAGGTTTCCCTACAATATCCTAAGGGAACAGAGAAGGGGGTAGAAATCAAAGTAGTATTTGTAGTTCCAAAGTGGTAGTATCAATTGTCAGTATGGGTACAGCCCTATTTCCTAAGCATTAAAACCTACGCTATGCTCACTAGTGTTCAAACATAAGCCTACAGTGAAGCAAAGAACACTTTGCTCATTTCAATCTACAACTGAACTACTAAAAACAGAGGCCATTCTTGGTCCTGTTTCCAAGCATTCAAAGTAAACCCACATTTGCATTTATCTAGCTCGCTTTAACCTTTTAATACTACTTTAGTAAGCTGGGCATGGGGGTTCATGGCAAATCCCAGAATCTGGGAGACTGGGTTTACTTAGGAGTTTTGGGCCCAGTCTAGACCAGAGTAGAGTGAGGTTCTCTGGAGGAAAAAAAAAAAATCGAAATGAATTTTCCTGATTGTAACAATGTATCTTAAAACACCATAAATTTCCAAATATCCCATGTTTAGCCATGCTAATTCCTCATCCTTTTAGTTGTGCTCTGAATTCTGTAACACAGCTACCTAACCTTAATGAGTCTACTGAACCCATCACCTAAAGCGAAATCCTAGTTTTGAACTTAAAATGGGGTCATTAAAATGAACAAGCTGAGATCTCATGCAAATTTCTTGAAACCTTTCTTTCACTAGCAAACATTTCTGGTCTCCCCTATATTTTACATTACATCTTAACAGTATCATATTTAGCCTGCAACTCAAGGAAAGTTAAAGATCTAGCTATTTCTACTGTGGTGCTGAAAAAGTGGTCTATTCATTCTAGCCAGGAGGAAATCACAAGCTTGGGATTTTAAATAAAAGTTCCATTCTCCAAACCAAATAAGATGAAGATTAAGCTTCAAGGGGTTATCAGGAGAGATACAATAGTAGACAAGATATATAAAATTGCTGACTCAATACAGAACAGTTTGGGGACAGAACACTCTATGGCTGAAAAGATTTATAATGTATTTATTAACCCAATAAGCATGACAGCACACTATCCAAAATTAAAAAAAAAAAAAAATCTGTGTAGTCTAATTTGTCTCCTAATGTTAATACTGAATTTGAGTTCCACTGAGAATCTCAAAGCTAAAATTGATTAGCTATCAAACTTTGTACAAAAGCCTATTTTGTCTAAAGCATTACCAAAATAAACAGCAACTGTAAGTTCTTTAGCAAAATATGAAAGATTACTTTCCAGATCATTACCCTCTACACAATTGTTATGTATGTAACTGCCTTACACTCAGTTTATTACGCTCTTAAGACTTCCACAACAGAAACAGTCATCATTTATTAGAATCTTTAATTTACTAACACATAAACAGAATCAGAATCTTATCAAATTAAATAACTGATACACTAGTTACCCAATCAAAATTTTACATGAAGAGGAAAAAGGACAACCATGCATCGTTTTTTAAAAAATGTTTATTTTTTTTCAAAGAAAAAACGGCAATAGCCAATTGGAAACCTACTTATTCTTCAACTCCAATTTTGTTTTCTTTAAATTTAGAAGTGACTTACTGATTTACTATTTTAAACAAACCCCCCCTTTTCCCCTTTAAATGTTTACCATCTACTCGTGCTGAATCCTTCCAAGGAGATTGCTCCAGCGTATATCTCCAGGTCCTCGCTTTGCTCCTTTTACCAAAAAATGCAAAACACAATTCCATCGTGCATCTTAAGGGCTCCAATCGTCAAAAATAGGAAAAAATTCTTTGGAATAGCCAATTAAGTTGAATGAAAAAAAAATCCACACGAATGCGGTTTGGTTGGGGCAGGAAGGAATCCACTCCTATGTTCCTGGTAATCTGATCCCGCTCCATGAATCCTGGTAATTCATCCTCCCTATCCTATCCACATTATGATTTGAATCCAATGATCCAGCTCCAAGGATTGGGATCCAGTGAGCCCTCTCCAATCCAAACCTTTATAACCAGCAAAACCAAAAAAGAGGAGGCAAAATGTTAGACACTGTAACCAAAAAAAGTTTCTGGGGAATGATGAGTTATGTCTGTCATCAGTTTACAGATGTACATCAATAACTATCAAATTCCCCAAAACAAGTTTCTGTATGGTGTTCAGATAAATTTTAGAAACTTAATAACTATAGAGACTAACTGGAAGAAGCACTTTATATTTACATTCAACTGATAATGCCAACACTTGTTACTGTACAGGTATCACAGGTTTTGTGGTTGCAAAGTTATGTAATTGAAGTTTACTGGTATTACTACCCACCTAAACCTAAACTATTGCTCCCATCTGCAATTTAGCTTGTAAATTAAAGTGTTTTAAACATGAGTCAATTATGAATATTAAAAGGGAAGGTGAGACTTAAAGTATTCCCAACTAGATTATCTACACTAATACGTTGGAATTCTATTATTTTGCTGTCATTTTGTCTTTTAAAAATGAAATAACAACGCTCTATCAGTCACACAGAGGACATGCAGATTTAGCAGTATTGATATTATACTCTGTTTGGAAATAGACACCCTGTACCCACATGTACACCAACAGCAGGCCACACATTAACAGTTGTAACTAAGCACTGTGACAAATTAGCCATTCTTCCCACATTAGTCCCTATTAAAACAAAAAGGGGGGAAGGGAGCAAATAATTGTTACAAAATGGGCAATTCTGCCACAATTGCCAAGGTTTTAAAAAGCAAAGCAATTGTAGCTGAAGATAACTGCATTAAGTGTTTGCAAATCTTTTAAGGTAGATAAATTTTTAACCCTCGCCTTCTAGTATAAGGTCAATACTGCCAATTTCATCTGTGACAATAGCACTTGGAGTCATACCATTGCCTCCATTATTGATCTGATCCTCCTCAATCCTCCTTTTGACAATCCTAAAATGATTGAAATGTGCTCCACAATCCTTAATCCAAAGCATTCTTAATCCATCTCTTCAGATATGTCTACAGAAAGACACATGAAAAGCAAGATAAACATAAGAACTTCCCCAAGTAAGATAACCACAAACACCCCAACATCCCATTTCACACAAACCAGAGCAGAATAGACATTTACATAATATCACAGTCTGAAGAGCATGGAAATTAACTAAATTTAAACAATCCTGTCTATGACATCACTTAAAATACAAGTTACCAAAGACATGAGGGGAATGTAGATGTTAGGAGCAAGGGGATATTACACAAGAATGCAATTCAACACTTTAGCCCATTCTGAACAAAACAGCTTGAATTAAAAAAATGAAAAGATTGTACTGAGTAAAGGAAAACTGTATACAACATGGGTTCTACAAAAAGTGTCACCAATCATCTTATGTACGAGAGCGAGATCTGCTATGACGGGGAGAATAGCGTGGTGATCCTCTGCTTCTCCTTGGGGAGTAACTGCGACTCCTGCTGTTGCTTCTGCTACGGCTTCTGCTACGACTACGGCTTCGAGATCGAGATCTTCCATAACTTGGACTTCTGGGCCCATCAACTTTAACCCGGATGTAGGCAGTTTCTCCCTATTGGATAGACAGAACTTTCCATTGAAAGATCTAAGCTTTCACCTGTCTTCAGACAAGCTGAACCAATACAAAGACAGATCAGGTCTCTGGTAATTTACTTGAACACCCTCGCCTGTATCCTTACCTTCAAATTCCACTGTTAAGAAAACTGTATCCAATTCTGGCCAAAAAAAAGAATAAGTGTATAACCTACCTCGTGAGATCTAAACTTAGTGTTATCCAGTTTTCGAACTGCATACGTCATATCTTCTTTCCGTACAAACTCCACGACACCAGTGCCATCTCGGTAAACATCAGCGTAACATACATCACCTGCCTCACGCATGTGATCCTTTAAGTCCTGCCAGCTTCCACTCGGAGGCAGTCCTGAAAAAGCGATTCCCCCTAATTTAATACTACTCATCCAGTCCCACGGCAAACTTGTAAAGTACATTCGAACAAGGATTATTTTAAAATACTTAGTGATTGTACTTAAGTGTTTCCAGGTAAAGAGCTGGTAAGAGTCAGATCCAGAGTCCAAATTTATTTGTAAAGGATCTTCATAGGCTAGTACTGCAACCTAATTTGGGTAAATCACCACCACAGTAATCTTTATTTACTAAATTCATCCCAAAGACCGAAGTAGTCCAAGACCCCGTGTTTAAAACAAAACAAAAACAACAATAACAACAAAAACCTTGCAGTTCTCAAAGCGGTCACGCGGGAAAAAGATTTTAACCCGCACGAAATCAACTCACCAGAGACAACCACTCTGTTCTCGGACCGCCTGGACGGCGGGCCATAGCGGCCTCTCGGGGCGCCGCCGCCTCCACCCCCGCCGCCGCCTCGGCCGGTCCCGCGGCCGCTTCGGGGAAACTCTACCCGCAGCCGGTAGCCGTCGTAGTCGTAGCCGTCGCGACCGTACACCGCATCTTCCGCGTCTCTGCGTGTGATCACAGAAAGCGAAAAGGGGGGTGATGAGGCGAGGGAGCCGCCGGACCCAGCTCGCTCGCCCGCTCCGGGGGAAAAGCCGCGGCCACAGCGCACATGCGCACCCACGGGGCCACACGGAGCCCCACATGCGTCGCATAATAGGGCCGGCCCTTCCCCCACCCAGCACCACGCCGGGCAGAGGCTCCCGACCACCGCGCCGGCCCTCAGCGCCTCGGTTTCCCGCTCCGGGGGCTGCGCATGGGCTCGGGGGGGAGGGGGGACGTCCGAGGCGGCCGGCCACCGGAGACAACGCGCCGCCTCTCGGCTCTCCTGACTCGACTCCTGCAGGGGCGATAGCGCCTCGGAGCCCCTCCTCTCCCCCCATTATGTTCCAAGGCCTCCGAGCCTTCCCCAACTCCTCCACGCTATCTCCTCAAGGCCGCGCACGCCCCACGCTGCCTCACCGCGGGTCCTCGAACTCAACGAAGGCGAAGGGCGGTCCCCCGCGGCGGTTCTTCAGGTCGATGTCGCGGATGGCGCCGTATTTGTAAAACACGTCCTCGATGTCCTTGGTTCGGATGTCCGGAGGTAGGTTACCCACGTAGATGCGACAGTCGTTGTTCCCCGCCGGGCCACGGATCACACCACCTCCCGACATGGCGGCGGCGACGACGAAAAGCGCGGACTCCGGGGGAGGAAAAAAAAAAAAATAGGCCTTCCCACCAAGCCTAGCGTACGGCAGAACGAGCCCTCAGCGGCACCACGTCTCCCGCGGCCGCTCCAAAATGGCGCCTTTATCAGCTCCGCGCACTGATACCGGGGGGGAGGGGGAGGAAGAGAAGCCGGAGGAAGCGGCTCGCCGGTCCCAGTGCGCAGGCGCACGCCTCTAACGGGTGCTGAGAGAGGCACGCTCGCGCACGCGCGACGTCACCCTCCGCACGGAGGGGAAAAAAAGTCCCTCGCGTCCTGGCAGGGTGATTGGCTGCTGGAGCGGCCAGGCGTTTGGTAAAACTCCTATGCTCTGGTTAAAGCGCCTATTATTAATCCCCGCTGAGTCCAGGATCGTTGGCCTCCTCGGGGGTAGACCCTCTCTGAAAGCAGCTCGGCGCTCTAAAAAGATAGGGTGAAACCTAGCCTGCAAGCGTGTCCCACCATGCTCCGCGGTGGTAACGGCCTTTGGCGGGAAAGGCGCCGCGGGGCGGAGATAGATGACGCTGGGCTGTTGCTCCGGAAACCTGGGCATCTTCTGCACTTCAGTGCCGCCGGCGGGAGTTGCAGGTGATTTCGTTTGAAAGCCGAAGCGGAGCTGGGTGGCTTCTGCCTCTGGGAACCTGCGGTGGGCTGCATATTAAAGTGTCTAGACGGATCCTCCAAATGAAAACTGCCTTGAGTTTTTCTCTTCCTCCTTTCAAAGGATGAAAAAGGAAGAGTGATAAAACAGTAACTGCAGGGCCGAGATCCGGCTTCTGTGCTGCTCTGGGGAGATTATTTATTTATTTATTTATTTGCCAAGATTATCTGCAATAGGATTCTTGCATTGGATACCACAATTTTGCTTCTTTGTTTTGTAATAACAGGAATAGAAGAACCTTATGTGTGAAATCATACGGGCTTGTAGTGTTGTTAATGAACTCGATTTATAATAAAAGCAAACCAATCTGGACTTAAGCTTGTGTGCCTGAAATCACTCCGGAAGCGGAGGCAAGGAGGGTCCAGCCTACCCTGTTATACACAGTTCTATTAAAGGTTAGCCCGAAGCCGGGCAGTGGTGGCGCAGGCCTTTAATCCCAGCACTCGGGAGGCAGGGGCAGGCGGATTTCTGAGTTCGAGGCCAGCCTGGTCTACAGAGTGTGTTCCAGGACAGCCAGGGCTATACACAGAAACCCTGTCTCGAAAAACCAAAGGGAAAAAAAAAAAAGGTTAGCCCGGGACATGCAGGGAAACCCTTTCTATTAAAAATATTGAAAAACAAACAAAACTTTTTCTTGGTATTGTTTTTGTTTTGGGGTTGTTTTGTTTGAGACACAATTTCTCTGTGTACCCCTGGCTGTCCTGGAACTCGGAGTTCCTGCCTTCTGAGTGCTGGGATCAAAGTCACTACCTCCCAGCTAAAACCAGAGCCTTTCATGATTGCATAGAGACAGCCAGGCGTGGTGGTGAATACCTTTTGAAGTTTGTAGGAAGCAGAATTTCAGGGTTCAAGGCCAGCCAAAGCTGTGTCGACCCTATCACTAATACATATGCTAAGTCGGATCCCCACAGGTTCTAAGGGTGATTCTTTATACTGTAATTTTTAGTTTTTAAATTTTATGTTATGCATATTGTGTCTTGGGGTGGTGGGTCATGCCATGGCCCATGTGTGAAAGTCAGAAAATAAGGTGCAGTTCACTACACATGCCATGTGAGCCCCCGAGATGAAAGGTAAGGCTTGGGAGAAGCACCTTAACTGGATGAGTCATTGAGTCATCTGCTGCCCCTGGAAGTGATCATTTATTTACCACAGTCCAAGGACGTGGGGCTGCTTAAGATGAAACCATTAAATATTAAGACTGGCTGAAGAAATTAAGGACAGTGAGAGTGGGGGAGAGGCAGAAGTGATGTATAAGGTTTCTAGGCAAAAGGCCTGAAGAACTTGTTGAATTTTGGGAGATCTACTGCAAATTTGACTACTCTCACCAGAAGTCACAGTAAAGAAGAGGAGAGCATAATATATCCAATTTTTTGTTTTGTTTTGTTTTGTTTTGTTTTTCAAGACAGGGTTTCTCTGTATAGTCTTGGCTGTCCTGGAACTCACTTTGTAGACCAGGCTGGCCTCGAACTCAGAAATCCGCCTGTCTCTGTCTCCCGAGTACTGGGATTAAAGGCGTGCGCCACCATGCCCGGCAATATATCCAATTTTTAAGCAAAAATCTAAATAGTTAGGGAAAAAGCAATTTTTTGTTATTGTTAGTCATAAAAGCATGGGAGCCCACATCAGTAATCCCAGCCCTCAGGAGGTTAAGATAAACAAGGAAAATAGTGAACTCACTGGGAGTCTACCCTGCTTCAAAAACAAAGCCGGAGCCGGGCGTGGTGGCACACACCTTTATGGCACACACCTTTAATCCCAGCACTCAGGAGGCAGAGGCAGGCGGATTTCTGAGTTCGAGGCCAGCCTGGTCTACAAAGTGAGTTCCAGGACAGCCAGAGCTACACAGAGAAACCCTGTCTCGAAAAACTTTAAAAAAAAATAAAAAGATAATAAAATAAAGTAAAATTTTATATTTTTTAACATTTATGCTAATATTGACCTCTTTGGTGATAACTTTGTTATTTTTACTACTAAATAAAACGACAAAGTTCTAAATATTCAACTGGCCAGGCAGTGGTGGCCCACACCTTTAATCCCAGCACTCCCTGGGCAGAGGCAGGTGGATTTCTGAGTTCAAGGCCAGCCTGATCTACAGAGTGAATTCCAGGCAGCCAGGGCTACACAGAGAAACCCTGTCTTGAAAAACAAAAAAAAAACAAAAAACAAACAAAAAACCCCTACATATTCTGGGAAAAATTTACTTGTTTTTTGTTTTAATAACACGTATTTTCAGAAAATGAAAGAAACAGTACATATCTTTGATTTTTCATCTTTGATTGCTCACTGGTTATGGACATAAATACTGGTTAATTTTGTGTTATTGTAATAAAGTATCTGAGGTTGGGTAACACTTCTGAAAGATTTATCCAGTTCAAAGACCCATTTCTATGGCTTCTCAAGTAGGCCTTGCTAAGCAGTACGTATCTTTTTATTTAGTTTATGTGTGTCTCATTTTGCCTAGTAAAATTATGTTACCGATACTTTTCTGTCATAACTTCTTTATCACCAGTAAATTCCTTATTAAAATGAATATTGATTATTTTTTTTTGTTTGTTTGTTTTGTTTTTTTGTTTTTTCGAGACAGGGTTTCTCTGTGTAGCCCTGGCTGTCCTGGCACTCACTTTGTAGACCAGGCTGGCCTCGAACTCAGAAATCCGCCTGCCTCTGCCTCCCGAGTGCTGGGATTAAAGGCGTGCGCCACCACGCCCGGCATGAATATTGATTATTTACTGACTGTTCCTTGAAAAATGTAGAACAGTGAGCAGACTGTTGTTTCCATGGAAACTTGATGTTGCTGTCAGTAGATAGACAACGCTCGTAAGGATTGATTTCATTCCATGGATAACAAAAGCCACTTTTGAAGCCCAACTAAGACATCTAAAAATACTGCCGTGGTATAATTTTATTCCAGGACTGGCTTCCTTAATTCTTTGAGTCTTTCTGCCTTTTTTTTGGCTGAATTAGCCCATCTTTGTTGTCCCATTATTAACAATATGACTTCGCCAAAAAAAAAAAAAAAAAAAAGTTCCTAAAATGATCTGTAACAAAAAGATTATCTTCAGTATGACTTGTTCCTATATTAATTACTATTCTAGCTCTTGTCTTCCTTCCCTCTTTGTCTTCTAAGGTCAAATTCAGTTCAAGTTGAACACTTTCTAGGTGAACTAATTAGGTTTTTTGTTTGGTTTTGGTTGTTCTAGGCAAGGTTTCTCTTTGTAGCTCTAGCTGTCTTTGAATTCACACTGTAAACTAGGCTGGCCTCAAACTCAGAGATCCACTTGCCTCTGATTCTGGGATACCAACACTGGTAATTATTTGAATTTTTGTTTTAATGCTGATGAGTCTTTTGGGGGGGTATTTGAGGGGTCTGAAGATGTTACCCCAGGTGATCTGAAGTGCTTCATCATACCTGGCTGCAATTTCTTGTTATAATGGGGTGAAAATAAGTGTGGGGGGTTTGTTTGTTTGTTTGTTTGGGTTTTCGAGACAGGGTTTCTCTGTATAGCCATGGCTGTCCTGGAACTCACTCTGTAGACCAGGCTGGCCTTGAACTCAGAAATCCCCCTGCTCTGCCTCCCAAGTGCTGGGATCAAAGGTGTGTACCACCACCGCCTGGCAGTGTTAGATATTTTCACTGCTACTTGTTCATAATCCTGCCAAATACAAAATTAATGTTGATAGCAATATTTATTTGAGGTTTTGAAAGTATGACCTTCTCCCTCTTTTATTGTTTTTTTAAATACTTATTTGGTGGTTTGGTTTTGTTTGTTTTATTTTTATTTTTCTAGACAGGGTTCTTCCGTGTAGCTTTGGCTGTCCTGCAGCTCACTTAAATCATAGAGATCCACCCGCCTCTGCCCCGAGTGCAGAGATTAAAGGTGTGTCCACCACCTCCTGGCTTTGTTAAAGATCCATTTCATTTTAAAAGTATAAATATGTCTATTTTTGTTCATGCACAAGTACAGTGCCTGTGGTGACAAGAAAAGGGCATTGAGTCCCCTGGATCTGGGATTACAGGAGATAGTACGATACCCAGGAGCCCTGGGACCTGAACTTGGGGTGTTCTACAAGAGCAGCACTTTCTGTTAGCCACTGAACTGTCTCTCCAGCCCACTGGTTTTGTTTGTTTGTTTTTTGGTTTTGTTTGACTTAGTTAGGGTTTCCATTGCTGTGAACAGACACCATGACCAAGGTAACTCTTAGAAAGGACATTTAACCGGGGCGGGCTTACAGGTTCAGAGGTGGGAACATGGCAGTGTCCAGGCCCACATGTCGCTTGAGGAATGGAGAGTTCTACATCTTGTTCTGAAGGCAAACAGAAGACTGTGTTCCAGGCAGCTAGGAAGAGGGTCTCAATGCCCACCCCTACAGTGACACACTTCCTCCAACAATCCACATCTCCTAATAGTGCCACTCCCTGGACCACGCATATTCAAACCACCACATTGTTGTTATTTTGTTTTGTTCTTTGTTTTCTGAGACAAGTTCTCACTCTGTAGATCATGCTGACCTCTGCCTCCCAGGTGCTGGAAACAAAGGTGCGAGCCACCACACCCAGCTATATTTATTTTATGTGCATGGGAGTATTGGCTGCCTATATCTATGCCACATGTGTGCAGTGCCCCTTGGATGCCAGAAGAGGGCATTGTGTCCCCTGAAACTGGAGTTACAGCTGACTTTGAGCTGCTTCTATTTGACCATTGGGTTTGAACCAGGATCCTCTGAAAGAGTAGCCAATGTCCCTAACCATCTTTTAAGTAAATACTTAGGGGGCTAGAGAGATGGCTCAGAGGCTCTTCCAGACTCTTTTCCCCAGAAGTCCTGAGTTCAATTCCCAGCAACTACATGGTGGCTCACAACCATCTATAATGGGATCTGATGCCCTCTTCTGGTGTGTCTGGATAGCAACAGTGTACTCATAAAAAATAAATAAATAAATCTTGGTGTTTTTTTTTTTTTTTTTTTGAGACAGGGTTTCTCTGTGTAGCCCTGGCTGTCCTGGAACTCAGAAATCTGCCTGCCTCTGCCTCCCAAGTGCTGGGATCAAAGGCGTGCGCCACCACTGCTGGGCAATAAATCTTTAAAAAAAAAAAATCAACTTAGATTTGCAGTGCTGATGGTTGAACCCACAGCCTCGAGCATGATAGGAAAGCGCTCTACCGCTGGGTTGCATCCTTTGTGCTCTTTATTTTTTACAAGTTTCTATCAGCTTATATTAATTAGTTATGGTCTTTGTTATGACATCTTCATGTTTTGATCAGCCACCCATCCGTTAACCTCGTTTATTCCCACTCCCATATCTCCCTTCCCTCTTCCCAACTGAGCTTCCTTTTACTTTCATGTTTACTTTAAAGATTTGATTTGTATTGCTTTGTAATTATGTGTATATGTGCATTTGTGCCGGAGCTCTAGGAAGCAAGAGACATTAGACCTGCTAGAGCTGGATTTACAAGTGGTTGTGAGCCACGCAGTGTGGGTACTAGAAGCTGAACCTGGGTCCTCTGGAAGAGCAGGACATGCTCTTTAACCAACAGAGCGATTTCTTCAGCCCTCATTTATTTTAAACTGTTTATTTATTTTTTATTTTTGATGACACAGTAGTTACCAATCATGTCACAGCACTAATCTTATGCTGCTAATCAGTTGCTGTGAGTTCAAGAATACAAGTGCTGGGGCTAGTGAGATGGTTCAGTGGTTGGATGCTTGCTGTACATCTTGCCTGTATTGTGACATGCAGGATTACTCTTGGTGACCGTGCTCCTCTAACAGCCTGCACAGCACCGTTGTGCACTATGAGGGCCAGCCAGTAGGGAGGAATCTTCCATCTCAGTTCCAGCTTGATTTCTCAACCAAGACCAGCAATGGGGTCTTATCATCTCAGCTAGGACTGCTAGGCAGCCAACAGCAGTGGCAATGGCCCATATTGTTGTAGGGGCCTAGGGGACTTACATGACCAACAATTTGTAGGAGGTAGCCCGCCTCTGGTGCTGAGGTTTTCATTCATTCATTAGCCTGTGGCTTGTAGGGGCAGTTTAATCCACCCCTGCAAAGTACCTCCGTTCACTTTTTTAAAAATTATTTTCAGTTAGCATACCAAGCATTAGGTTTCCTCATGGTTTTTAAATATATATCTGTAGCTTTAGTTGACTTCTTTTTTCTTATCCAGACAGCATTCTTCTGTGTAGCCTTTGCTGTCCTGGAACTCACTCTGTAGACCAGGCTGGTCTTGAACTCAGAGATCTGCCTGCCTCTGCCTTCTGATTGCTGGGACTAAAGATGTGTGCCACCACCCAGCCCTTCATATTTTTCAAAGACACTGTAGCTTACATGAGCTAAAAGTGTCACAGCTTTGTACTTTTCTAGGCTTATTTGCAGAGATGACTCCTGGTTTATAGTTAATGAATGACCATAATGAGGTAAGCAAAGCTCCCCGGGAATTAAGAATGTTTGTTATATTTTTCAGTAGTTAGAAAAAGACCAAACAATATTTTATAGCATAAAAATCAGAATTCATTGTACATGGATAATGATTATGAAGGCACACCCCCTTCTTTACGTATCACTTAGGTCTGGCTTCAAGCAACAAAAGCAAAGTTGAGTAGTGGTACTCTAGACTGACTGGCTACAAGGCTGCAATGTTTCCTCTCTGGCCCTTTTAGAGAAGACATATTCTGACCTCCTGACCAAAAGGAAAATAACTCCTTTTTGCATTTTGCTTAACTTCAGTTGTGTCATCCCCTGTCTCTCCTGTTGACATTCTCGTGGGAGATGCTGTCACTGGTTGTAAACACAGCACACTGTTTTCAAGTGACGTTTACATGCCTATCCTGCCTCTGCTACAGGAAAGGAGAAAGTCCCGAGAGCTGGGAGTATAAACTCATCCTCCTCTGCCTATCCCACAAGTGGGGGTGCTGCTCTGCCCTAGTCAGGAACATTTTTTATAACCTAATTGATCAAAAAACATCCACAACCTTCTATCACTCCTCACAGGGGATCTGGTGCTGTCTTCTGGCCTCTCGTGGGCATTGCATATGCATACTGCACAGAAGCACATGCAAGCAATAAGACTTAGAAATATAGCTTAGCTATATTTCCATATCAATTAGTTCTATAATTAATTTCTCCCTGAGTTAGTACCTCCTGCTGGTGTGGTGTTATTCTTTGGGTTCTCCTTTGTTTATAAAGAGATCCAAGAGCAAACCAAGTTTAGGTTCCCCCAAGACCCCTCAGTTTCCCTATGATTGCCCAAAGATCTTTCCCCATAATAACCAATCACACTTGCCTATACCTTGCTTCCTATTTTTATCTGTTAGTGCTGAAAGTGGATGTTGATTGGATTTATTTATATGTATGTGTCTGTGTGAGTATAAGTATGTGTAGGTGTCCCAAGAAGGCTTGACGAGGATATCAGATCTGGAACTGGAGTTAAAGGCAGCTGTGAGCCACCTGAGATTAGTGCTGGGAACTGAACTTGGGGCCTCTGGAAAATCAGCAAACACTTCTGAGCCATCTCTCTTCTCCCCTTTCCCCTTTTCTTTGTTTCTTTCCTTCCTTTCTCCTTTCTTTTCTCATCTTAAATTTTTGTTTGTTTGTTTGTTTGGTTTGGTTTTTGGAGACAGGGTTTCTCTGTATAGCCCTGGCTGTCCTGGAACTCACTTTGTAGACCAGGCTGGCCTCGAACTCAGAAATCAATCCGCTTGCCTCTGCCTCCCGAGTGCTGGGATTAAAGGCGTGCACCACCACGCCCGGCTTCATCTTAAATTTTAAGAATTAAAAAAAAAAAAAGCATTGGTGGCGCACACTGGCTGCTTTGGAACCATGCCAGACAACCTTAGTGGGGCTTTTCCACAAAAGAAGAAGACATTGGCAGAGTCAGGTAGATCCGGTTCAAGGCCAGCCTGGTCTACAGAGTGACTTCCAGGACAGCCAGGGCTACACAGAGAAACCCTGTCTCGCCAAAACAAAACAAAACAAAACAAAAACAACAAATCTAGACAGTGACAGAAGAACAGAGGGTAAATAAAGCCGCTTGCCGTTCAAGACTGGACCTGACTTAGAACCCATACTGGAAGCAGAGAAACATAGGGGAGGTTATCCTTCGATCCCCCATGTATGCTGTGCATGTGTATCGCCACCCACCCTGTACGTCATGTGCACATTCAATATCAAGGAGTTTTTATTTTACTAATGTCTGTATGTGTGTTCTGGGGAATCTTAGGTCATCAGGCTTGTAAGGCCTTTTATCCACCGAGCCATTTCCCTTGTTTTATTTTCTGTGAAACAGGATCTCATATAACCTACCTAGGCTGGCCTCAAATTTGCTGAAAATGTCCTTGAACTCTACTCTTTTTAAATAAAGATTTTTTTAAAATTATGTGTATGGGTTTTTGCTGTTGTGTACATCTGTTTACCACGTGTGGGCCTGATGTCTTCTAAGTCAAGAAGGGGGCATCAGAGTGCCTGAAACTGGAGTTACAGATGGTTGTGAGTCACCCTGTGGGTGCTAGGAATGAAACTCAGGTCCTCTAGAACAACAGTCAGTTCTCTTAACTGCTGAGCAGTATCTCCTGCCCTCCTGATTTGATGTCAGTCCTGCCTGCGCAGCGCTGGGATGAAGGGAACACACCACTATGTCCAATTCACAAGTTTGCATTCTGAGCATTGATACCCTTCCTGACTGTTCTATGCCAAAAGGCCCGGCTAACTCAGACTTGCTTTGTAGTTGGAAGATGACCTTGAACTCTTGATCCTGTTCCCCACCCTCCCAAATGCTGGAGGTACACGCACCTGCTTAAACAGATCACTTGTGGTGTTCTTGGAATGTAAAAGTCCCCATCCAATCCCATAATCAGCTTCCAAACGCTGACACCATTGCATACACTAGCAAGATTTTGCTGAAAGGACCCAAATATAGCTGTCTCTTGTGAGACTATGCCGGGGCCTAGCAAACACAGAAGTGGATGCTCACAGTCAGCTATTGGATGGATCACAGGGCTCCCAATGGAGAAGCTAGAGAAAGTACCCAAGGAGCTAAAGGGATCTGCAACCCTATAGGGGGAACAACATAATGAACTAACCAGTACCCCAGAGCTCTTGTCTCTAGCTGCATATGTATTGAAAGATGGCCTAGTCGCCATCACTGGAAAGAGAGGCCCATTGGACTTGCAAACTTTATATGCCCCAATACAGGGGAATGCCAGGGCCAAAAGAATGGGAATGGGTGGGTAGGGAAGGAGGGGGGGTATGGGGGACTTTTGGGATAGCATTGGAAATGTAATTGAGGAAAATACGTAATAAAAAAAATATTAAAAAAAAAAAGTCCCCATCCAACCTTATCCACTGATGAAATTTCATTCTGGTTTGGGTTTTAAAAATATTGCACTTAGTCCTCTGGCCATCATCTTCTTGAGGATACTGTTCTTGTGGCCCCAGGTGAACCCAGAGCCGCCTGTGGCCAGTTAAAGCTCAGACAAAAGAATCTGCAAAATCTTTAAACCGTTTGAAGCAAGTATTCAAGCCAGGTTGTTACCACAAAACAAACACCCAGCTCCAAGAGATGCCTTTTGTTTTGTTTTAAAATAGGATCAAGTTAGCTGGGCATGGTAATGCATACCTTTAGTCTCAGGCAAAGGCAAGTGGATCCTTGAGTTCAAGACCAGGCTGATCCACAGAGCAAGTTCCAGGACAGCCAGGGCTGGCTACATGAAGAAACCTTGCCAAAAAAAAAAGGAGCAAATTTTCTCTACATGTTCATCTCTATGGAGAACCAATGCTTACAAAGTTGAGATGACTCAGGCCTGGGAACGGTAGTGGCACATGCCTTTAATCCCAGAGGCAGAGGCAGGCAGATCACTGAGTTTTAGGCCATACTGGTCTATAGAATAAGTTGAAATATAGCCAGGGCTACACAGAAAAACCCTGTCTCAAAAACAACCTAAGCCGAAGGTTTGCTTAAGAAGCCTGGTTGAGCCGGGCGTGGTGGTGCACGCCATTAATCCTAGCACTTGGGAGGCAGAGGCAGGTGGATTTCTGAGTTCGAGGCCAGCCTGGTCTACAAAGTGAGTTCCAGGACAGCCAGGGCTACACAGAGAAACCCTGTCTCGAAAAACCAAAAAAAAAAAAAAAAAACCTGGTTGATAGGAGAATCTCAGAATGGGTTAAGAGTGCCTCAAAATTTTTACTTTTTAAATTGGTTTTATTAAATTGGTGTTTATGTGTGTATGTGAATGCACATGTGTATGCATGTACTCAGAGAAGCTAGAAAAGGATGTCAGATAATAAGACCTGAACTCTCATGCTTCAAGGTTGAGCATGCTTTCTTTAATTTCATGATGGACAAAAACTGCCTCCTCTTGAAGATCTCAGGTCTGAGCCAGTTGTCTCCAGGTGTCTGTTTTAGTCCTCTGCTGGCCTTTTAGTCCTATGTGGCTGAGGCTTCAAGATGAAGTGTTTAGGAGTTTGTAAATACTGCAACATGGCTGTAGAAGGGTTGTGTGTAAGAGCAGCCTCAGAGGAGGAAGGCCGGGTGATCTGGGCTCTTGCTGGGCTAGGGCTGGAGGGAAGGTTTCCCCTAGAGGCCGGTAAGGTTAAGGCGGAGATGAGAGACATCAGTCTGGTGGTGATATGCAGGCTGCATCTAGGGAGGGATGTTCTGAGACAGGAGGCAGTAGTGACACAGTGGCAGTGGGGAGGGATGTGCCAGTAGAGCTGAATTCCACTCTTGGTTTTCTGTTGTGTTGTTTTGTTTTCTCATCACAGGGTTTCTCTGGGTATGTAACGGCTTTAGCTATCCTGGAACTCACTCTATAGACCAGTGCAGCCTTGAACTCATAGTCTTGGCTTCTTAATATTTTGTTTCCCGGTGCTGCATTTATACATATGTGTGTAGGAGCGGGAAAGAAAAGAGCGGAATTGATAGGTCCCAGCTTGATGCTCAGTTTGGATTCAGATTTTCTGGGACGTGTCCGATGAACACACTGGGCAGCCTTCCAAAAGCCTGACCTCCAAACTACCTTGAGTAATTTCCACACTCTATTTCCATTCTTCCTCGCCCACCTGCACGCTTCAGCTGAAGAGTCCACTTACCCATGCAGTCAGTCGTAAGTACAAAGAGGCCTGTTGACAGTACATTATGAACCAAGAAACCAGCGGCACCAACTGCTAGGCACCCACTCCTAGCCAGCCCGGGGTTGAATTCCTCCCATCTGGACACATGGAACAGGAACAGTGCTCAGGGCTACTCTTATAAAAAGGCTCAGCTGCACATTCTCCATCTCTCCAGTACAAGGCAAGCTGGCAATCTCCAGCCTCAGCACACCCTCAGAACTGCCTGGTGGTATTTTCACCAGCTGCAGGCTATGACAAAGGAACAGGCCTGAGAGATTACAATCCAAGGTCAGGCCTTTGTCACTGTGGCTGGCACATCTGCATCAGAATTAAAATTCAGGCAGACACAATTACTTCTTTTTAAAAATACTTATATATAAATATATATATATTTATAATTGATACTATAATTGTTCTTACCTATGAGCTTATTAATCTTTACCTATCTGAAGTAACTTTTTTTTTTTTTTGAGACAGGGTTTCTCTGTATAGCCCTGGCTGTCCTGGAACTCACTTTGTAGACCAGGCTGGCCTCAAACTCAGAAATCCGCCTGCCTCTGCCTCCCGAGTGCTGGGATTAAAGGCGTGCGCCACCACGCCCGGCTCTGAAGTAACTTTTTGACACATGTATAACAGTGTTATTGCCACACTGAGGATATATAATTGTTTTGTGTGTTGGAAACATTCAAATATCTCTCTAAAAAGTTTTGCGGATATTTTAAATGTGTCTGAATCTTTTGCCTGTGTGTGTGTATGTGTGGCCTGTTGTCCTTGGAGGTCAAAAGAGAGCATCTCTTGTGTCCTCTGGAACTCAGTTACAGATGGTTGTTATGGCTGCCATGTGGATGCTAGGAATCAAACCATTGACCTCTAGAAAAGCAGACCATGCTTTTCTTAACCCATGAGGCATCTCTCTAGCGCTACGGTTTTTTCTTAACCCATGAGGCGTCTCTCTAGCGCCATGGCTTTTCTTAACCCATGAGGCATCTCTCTAGCGCCACGGTTTTTCTTAACCCATGAGGCATCTCTCTAGCGCCACGGTTTTTCTTAACCCATGAGGCATCTCTCTAGCGCCACGGTTTTTCTTAACCCATGAGGCATCTCTCTAGCGCCATGCTTTTCTTAACCCATGAGGCATCTCTCTAGCGCCATGCTTTTCTTAACCCATGAGGCATCTCTCTAGCGCCATGCTTTTCTTAACCCATGAGGCATCTCTCTAGCGCCATGCTTTTCTTAACCCATGAGGCATCTCTCTAGCGCCATGCTTTTCTTAACCCATGAGGCATCTCTCTAGCGCCATGCTTTTCTTAACCCATGAGGCATCTCTCTAGCGCCATGCTTTTCTTAACCCATGAGGCATCTCTCTAGCGCCATGGTTTTTCTTAACCCATGAGGCATCTCTCTAGCACCATGGTTTTTCTTTTTCTTTTTTTTTGGGGGGGGGGCGGCAGGGGATGGGGTGGCAGAATCTTTTGTAGCACTGGCTGGGCTCTAAATCTGCAGGATGACCTTGAACTTCCGGTCCTCTGTCTCCACCTTCTGAGCGCTGGGATTACAGGTCTTTACTGCCAGGTTTATGTTTATTCGTTGCTGGGCTCAAACCTAGGGCTTTGTGTGTGCGAGACCAGCACTCCACCTGCTGAGCCCTAGCCTTCATTTTGAAATAGTCGGCCAATTATTGTCAAATATGGTCATTATCCTCATAGCCAAATGAACCTCTGAAATTCTTGTCTTTCTTAGTTCCCTTAGATCTGATACAATCTCACCTCAGTGGTATGATCATGAAGATTCCAAAGATGACATAAAATAAGGTTCCTTCCCGGTCTCCAGCTCAAACTGCATATCTAGAAGAAATGACTCTAAATTTTTTTTTGTTGTTATTTTAATCATGTCTGTGTATAGGTATGTATGTGCACATGATTGCAGGTGCCCAAAAGGAGTAACTCCTGAAATTGGAGTTACTAGAAGTTGTAAGCCACCTGACATGGATAGCTACTGGGAATCAGACCCTGGTCTTAGAAGAGCAGACAAAGCTTGTAGCCACTGAGCCATCTCTCCCTGGAGATTAAACTCTAGGGGAAAAAATTATATATATATATATATATATATATATATATATATATATATATATATATATATATATATGGATGGAGCTGGAGAGATAGCTCAGCTATTAAGAGCTCTTCTGGGGCTGGAGAGATGGCTCAGTGGTTAAGAGCCCTAACTGCTCTTCCAGAGGTCCTGAGTTCAAATCCCAGCAACCACATGGTGGCTCACAACCATCTGTAATGAGATCTGACACCCTCTTCCGGTGTGTCTGAAGATAGCTACAGTGTTCTTACATATAATAAATAAATAAATCTTAAAAAAAAAAAAAAAGAGGGCTGGTGAGATGGCTCAGTGGGTAAGAGCACCCGACTGCTTTTCCGAAGGTCAGGAGTTCAAATCCCAGCAACCACATGGTGGCTCACAACCATCCATAACGAGATCTGACTCCCTCTTCTGGAGTGTCTGAGGACAGCTACAGTGTACTTACATATAATAAATAAATAAATTAATTAATTAAGTAAGTAATTTTTAAAAAAAAGAGCTCTTCTGGAGGACATGAGTTTAATCCCCAGCACTCACATGGCAGCTCATAGATGTCTGTAACTCCAGTTTAATGGATCTGACATTCTCATACAGACATACATGCAGGCAAAATATCAATGTACATAAATATAAGAATAAATAAATTGCCAGACAGTAGTGGCAGACGCCTTTAATCCCAGCACTTGGGAGGCAGAGGCAGGCAGATTTCTGAGTTCGAGGCTAGCCTGGTCTACAAAGTGAGTTCCAGGATAGCCAGGGCTACACAGAGAAACCCTGTCTCAAAAAGCAAAAACAAAAGCAAAAGAATAAATAAATTATACAGAGAAACCCTGTCTCAAAAAAAAAAAACATAAGGATAAATAAATTATTTAAAAAATGTTTATGAGGCTGGAGGGATGACTCAGTGGTTAGGAGCACTGACTGTTCTTCCAGACAACCTGAGTTCAGTTCCAAGCACCAAACAACCATTGGTAATTCCAGTTCCAGGGGATCTGAAACCTTCTGACTTCTAATGGCACCAGGCTCATATTCATAGACATACAGGAAGGTAAAACACTCAAATACATAAGTATATCTGTGTGTGTGTGTGTGTGTATGTATGTGTGTGTGTGTGTGTGTATGTGTGCACTCGAGAGTGCCTGTGTGAGTTTATATGCACCACATGTGTGCAAGAGGCCAGAAGAAGGCACTGAATGCCCTGGAATTGGAGTTACAGGTAGCTGTGAATCATCATATGGGTTCTTGAAAGCAAACTTCGGTCTGTAAATCAGTAAATGCCTTTAACCGCTGAGCTGCAGGGGATCAAACTATGTTTGGCAGTTTGTGATTTTACCTACTGGGCCATTTCAACCGCCCCTTTAATACTTTTCTTTTTAGTTTTGTTGTGTTTGTTTTTAGAGACAAGGTTTCTCTGTGTAGCCCTAGCTGTCCTGGAACTCCCTCTGTAGGTGAGGCTAGCCTCAAACTGACAGAGATCCACCTGCCTCTGCCTCCCGAGTGCTGGGACTAAAGGTGTGTGCCTCCACTGCCTGGCTCCCCTTTCCTACTTTTCAAGCTGTGGCTTTGGATCCTTGCCGTGTTGCAGGGGGACAGAAGCAGGTAAATTTCCACTGGCTTGGTCCTGGCCTGAGGATCTGGCATTGACGGTTGCTGCACTTGGCAGGTGTTTATTGCTGACACTTCTGTGGGTGCTTTATGTCCCCTCATTACTGGGACCTCGATTTAGGCAGACATCATCCTTGGGCTCATTTCTTACTTCTCTAGCCTTAAGAATCTGGCCATCACTTTAACTGCTGCTGGCTGAGATCTTCTTATCCCTCCAAGCTGTGTTCTTATGTAAAACCTGCAGTCATGCCAGATGTTAGGGTATGAATATGATGGGTTTTTGGGGGTGGGGGGCCAATCTCATGTATCTCAGGCTGGCCTTGAGCTCATGATGTAGTGGAGAATGATCTTGAACTCTTAGTCTTTCTGCTTCCACCTCCCAGGGCTGGGATTACAGGTGTGAATCATCGTGCCTGGTTTATATGGCACTGAAGATAGAAACCAAGGCTTTGTGCACAGTAGGCAAGCACTTTACCAACTGAACCACATTGCTAACCCATATAATTTGACTATGAAATGTCCCCTACAGGCTCAAAGTAGTGGGGGTCAGTAGAGGCTTCTGGGAAGTGATTAGATCACAAGGGCATGACCGGTTTGGTGCATTATATGTTTGGTGTGTTCAAAATGTGATGTCGGGGGTGGGGATTTAGCTCAGTGGTAGAGCACTTGCCTGGCAAGCGCAAGGCCCTGGGTTCGGTCCTCAGCTCTGGGGGGAAAAAAAATCAAAATGTGATGTCATTCCTGGGAGGTGATAAAAGGCAGGCGCCTAGTTGGAAGAAGCTAGCTGGTACACGCTGGGAAAATGTATATTGTTCCCGCCTTTCCTCCTTTCATCTTTTCCTCATCTGCCATAAGGTAAGTTGGGCACTCCACAACGTGCTCCCCACCATGATGTGAGCCTCATCTCAGACCCATAGCAATGAAACCAGCCAGTTATGGGCTAAGCCTGCGAACAGTCTAAATAAATAAATAAATAAATCAGTCTTTTCTTCCTTAAGTTCTTTTGCTCAGTTATTTTGTCAGAACAATGGAAACCCGGCTGCTTCAGCCTGCACTGTCACCTTTGCCCCCAAACTCTAGTCCATCCCTCACCATGTCTGTTCCTCGGGTTTGACACCTCTCCTTTCCCAAGAGTGGGACGAAGCTCAGCAGAATTCTTTCCAAAGGATGTCTCACCTAGGGTCTGGGCATCTGGCTGAGTCAATAAAGAGTATTTGCCTAGCATGCCCAAGGCCCTGAGCTCCATCCGTAGCACTACAAAGTCTAGGTGTGGTACATGCTTGAAATCCCCGCACTCAGGAGGTAGAGGCAGGAGGATCAAAAACTCAGGTCAGTCGAAAAACCAAAAACAAAAAAAACCTCAGGTCAGGCCAGGTAGACTACGACTTTAACCCCAGCACTTGGGAGGATCTCAGAGTTCAAGGCCAGCCTGACCTGAGTGAATTCCAGAACAGCCAGGGCTACACAGAGAAACCCTAGCTTGAAAAGAAACAAACAGAAAGACCGAAAAAGATTTCAAGCAAGCTCTGAAAGCCTGGGTGCATCCCTGGATGGTACCCTGGGAGAGAGAGGGGAAGGAGCTGTTCCTGTTTCCTGGGAGCATCCCCAGGGGATGGTGTGAGAGGTGGCAGGTACCAAGGGCTCCTCTTCTCAAAGTGCAGACTGAAACATTGCTGGAGACTTCCAGAAGGAAGAGCTGAGCTATGAGCTGGTTTGAAAACTTGGGCCAAGCCGGGCGTGGTGGCGCACGCCTTTAATCCCAGCACTTGAGAGGCAGAGGCAGGCAGATTTCTGACTTCGAGGCCAGCCTGGTCTACAAAGTGAGTTCCAGGACAGCCGGGCTATACAGAGAAACCCTGTCTCGAAAAACCAAAAAAAAAAAAAAAGAAAAGAAAAGAAAACTTGGGCCGTGCAGAACCTGAGACTATCCTTTAGTCCCTCCTGAGCCTGTTTCCCAGATGAGATCTGGGGGGAGGGCTTCCTGAAAGGTAGGTGACCAGAGTCCAGTGCTGATAGCTGCATTCGGTTTAGTCTGTCTTTTCAGACTGCAGTCACTCTGAAGTCAAGAACTCCTGTTGTTTTTCGGCTCTCAGTGTGAGCACGGGTTCTCGGATAGGATTGTGTTGCTGTTGGCATGTGTCCGTGTGTCCATTTGGAACATCTGTGGGTGTGGATTGGGCATCTTTATCTCTCACATGTCCTCCTCCATCAGGCCTAGACTGAAATCAGAGCTGCCAGTGCTACCCCAGCCTCACCATCCTCCTCCAGAAAGGACAAGCCAAAAGTCCTTTAACCCTTTATGTGGTGATTTAGGTTCTTTTTCCTAGATTTTGATTTTTGAAACATTGAGCCCAATTCCTTTTGCTTCTGGTTTTGATGTGACTTAAATTTCTATCCCTGAGATGTCTTTCCTTCTCCCAATGCTCTCTCAGTTCCATCTCTTCATCCGACTGCCTCTGAGTTTTCAGCTTGCCCCCCTGAACTGTTGTTACTCAGTTGCTCAAACAGGGGTGGGGAGAAAGCGTAGGCTAGGAAATCCCAGCAACCATGAGTTAATGCACGGGAGCCTTAAGCTTGGTGATTACTACAATTGTTGCTTAGTGGGAAAGTACACCATTAACTGGGCGCTCAGCCTCCTATTAGTATTACCCTGTAATTTAGTGACAATTAGATTCCCAGAAACCTAGACATAGGAAACAAGCCGGCAAAGGAGGCAGATGGCAGAAAGCAACAGTAGTCAGGGAGTTTTAGTTCAAGGTACTGTTTCCAGAAGGTGCAAGGCCAATGATGAGTGAGGGTGGAGCTTGGAGCAGGGTAATCATGCAAATGATTAAAGGAACTTTGTGTTTGTTGGCCTTGAGGTTAGGGACTGCCATGTTGATCCTATGTGCTGGGCTAGGCCTGGTGGAGAACAATGGGAGTAAAAGAGGCCTGTTAGAGTGGCGTACGCCTTTAATCCCAGCACTTGGGAGGCAGAGGCAGGCGGATTTCTGAGTTCGAGGCCAGCCTGGTCTACAAAGTGAGTGCCAGGACAGCCAAGGCTACACAGAGAAACCCTGTCTTGAAAATCCAAAAAAAAAAAAAAAAAAAAAAGAAGCCTGTTAGATGCTCCCACCCGCCTTGCTTCATCTCGGGATCTACGGGGAAGACGTTGGACTCTCGGAGTGCTTCATCTGGCTTTCTGCCCGAGGGAGGATATGTTGGGGCCAACATCCTGTCTACCCTAAGCTCTCTGAGACCACAGAAGGCTCAGGTCTGAAAATGACCATTCTCATTGACCAGGTATGCAGCTGGGGAGTGGAGATGAGGGAAGAGGGAAATGTGTGTAGCTAGGGCTATGCTATGTTTTGGGTGAGGTTTTTCCTTCTGGAGATTCATATGTTCTGAGTCTGACCCCAGTGCAGTCATTCTTGCATAGCTTGCATTCTCTCTCTCTCTCTCTCTCTCTCTCTCTCTCTCTCTCTCTCTCTCTCATTCTCCCCCTCCCTCTCTATGTCATATGTCATCCATCATGAGGCTAACTCACTGGAGCCAAGCTGAGGCTAACACCCATGACCTTGAATCTCCAGAACACCTTCTCTTTATAAAATATGTAGCCTTGGGTATTCTGTTATAGTAACAGAAGACAATCTATCCTGAAAGGAGAAATTGTGAGGCAGAGAAGACCGGAGGAGGATGTTCATAGACCCTTTTATAGGACTATTTTTCTGTTCAACCTTCAGGATTTTATCTCTGTGTCAAGCCCTAGAGTTTGAGATCCCAAATGGTAAATATTACATCAACTTTCTTTCATGGAACTGGTCCAGGAAAAAAAGAGCCAGTTGTGAAATTTCAGCCTAGCCCAGTCTCTCGTCATTTTTCTCCAACAGTAGCCACCTTTGGCTACAGTCAAGTGGCTGAGGGCAGCATTGGCTGAGCATACTAGGGCAGGGTAGGTGTGGGAGACAGACAGACAGACAGACAGACAGACCAACGGAGACAGAAACAGAGACCCAGAGGGAGAGAGAGAGGTATGTGTGTGTTTCTGGGGATGATATAGGAGTGGACCCAGGCCAGGAAGGATCTGCCAACCCAGGCAATGTGAAGAACACTGGGAAATACTTTGACTCCCACTTCCTTCACTCTCCATGTCTCATCTCTTTGAGCGTCCAGTTGTTCTAAAGCACTTAAACCCACTCAAGTATTTAGTAGTGAAACACTTCCAGGATATTAGAAGAGTCTAATATTTCAGGGAGTTGGAGAAACCCAAAACATTCGTCCCCAAATTTGAGTAAAGAACCCGGATACATGGAGGGAGGGTCCCCTTCCTTCTGACTTTCTTGGTGTCCGGTCTCCATTTCTCACTGTAACCATGTGATCCCAAATATGCTGGGGCCTTTCCAGGACAGTTTCAGTTTTAAACTATTAGAGCCTATTGTCCTCTGAAATACTTATGAGGCCGCATGCCCTGATTTTGTTGTGGAAAAAAACCAAAAGTGCAATCCTAGCTTAGAGCATCTCCTGTGCTGTGACTACATAAATCTCCACCTCCCTGGCACCTCGGAGCTGTGGCATTTGGAAGAGTTGCAGGAACCCCACCTAAGAAGTTTTAGCTCGCAGGTTGAAGAGACAAAGGGTGGGCACTTTCTGTGATTTCTCTAGGAACAGCTTGATTCTGAAGCTCCCCAAAGTGTACAAAAACTTATCCTTGTCACGGATAGGCTCAGACCCCACCTCTACCATTAAGTCTCAGTGGCTTTAGAGAGGAGCTTCCGGCTCTTTAGAATTCTCTCTGTGGCAGTCAAAGTACCTCCTGAAGAGAACAGTCTGTTTCGGTTTGTTGTTGTTGGGTTTTGTTTTTGTTTAGTTTGGTTTGGTTTTTTCGAGACAGGGTTTCTCTGTGTAGCCCTGGCTGTCCTGGAACTCACTTTGTAGACCAGGCTAGCCTCAAACTCAGAAATCCACCTGCCTCTGCCTCCCGGGTGCTGGGATTTAAGGAGTGTGCCACCACACCCGACTTTTTGTTTTGTTTGGTTTGTTTTTTTTGGTTTTTGGGTTTTTTTGTTTTGTTTTGTTTTTTTAAGACAGGATTTCTCTGTGTAGTCCTGGCTGTCCTGGAACTTGTTCTGTAGACCAAGGCTGGCAAAATTAAGAATCCTACCTGCCTCTGCCTCCCAAGTGCTGGGATTACAGGTGTGGGCCACCACTGCTGGGCTTGAACAGTTTTAATTTATAATGTAAGAGATAACTGGCCTCTTCTTGTCCACTGGTCTCAACCCAATGCTGGGTCATCAATTCAGATGTATGTACTGAACTTTGGGCAGAACTTCAAGGCTATTCTATGTGAAGTAAAACTCAGGGTAGTACTATACCACATATAAACTATTATGTACTATACACACATAGATACACTTAATAGAAGAGAAAACAGAACAAGCTGGAATATGCAGTACACTTGATTTGGATAAGGATTTTTCTTCTTCTTCTTTTTTTTTTTTTGGTTTTTTCGAGACAGGGTTTCTCTGTGTAGCCCTGGCTGTCCTGGCACTCACTATGTAGACCAGGCTGGCCTCGAACTCAGAAATCCGCCTGCCTCTGCCTCCCGAGTGCTGGGATTAAAGGCGTGCGCTACCACGCCCGGCCCCTTCTTCTTCTTCTTCTTCTTCTTCTTCTTCTTCTTCTTCTTCTTCTTGAAAGAAAGAGAGAGAGAGAGAGAGAGAGATTGTTTCTCTCTACAGAGCTCTGAGCCCTTGCTGTCTTGGAACTCAATGTGTAGACCAGGCTGGCCTCGAACTCACAGAGATCCTCCTATTTCTGCCTCCCATGTGCTGGGATCAAAGTGTGTGCCACCACCATGGGTCTGAATAAGTATTTCATGAAACTTGTTTCCTATTGGCTTATACATATGTGAGTTCTCTACCACTATGTAGCACAAGCTTTATTTCAAAGGTCAGTGTTTAAAATAGTTAAGACCATTCTGCTGGGACAAGTCACACACAGTCACATAGAAACTGAGATAGAAGGAAGGCATGGGGCCCACTAGACGGCTCAATAAATAAAGGTACTTGCCATCGAGTCTCATGACCTGGGTTCCATCCCCAGGACCCACATGGTGAAAAGAGAACTGACTTCCGTAAGTTGTCCTCTGACCTCCATATATGCAGGTTTCTACCCCCGTAAATAAATGTAAAAAAAAAAAAAAAGCCTTGAAAGAGCTGATTGCCACAGGAGAGGAAAAAAAAGGCTTGTCTGGAAATCAGCAGTTCAGTTTGCAGGCAGCTGGCAAACACTTCATGGATACCCAGCATTCCTGTTCAGTAGAGTTGGGACAGCAACGGTGGTGATGTGACCTCGAAGAGAGACAAGCAGGCCTCAGCCTTGGCTGGAGTCAGCAGGAGGGACCTGGAGGGACACCAAGAGAAGCTCTCTGCTGTGCCTTTCTCAGGGAGGCAAAGATCAGTGAAGACGCAAGAGCCACAAGCGTTGCACAGCTAGCTACACTAGCAGGCCAAGCTCTGTCTCTGTCACGCCATCGAGTCCTGTTTATGCCCTCCAAACGTGTCCTCCACGTGCCTTGCCTCAGCATGGGTCTTGATGCAGCCTGTACATCCAGTGCCTAGGTTTTCTGAGTCCCGACAAATGCGGCTCAACTATGCAATGTAAGGTGGACCCATACACAAGAGTTGTTATCAAAGAATCCATCAAGCTGGGCGTGGTGGCGCATGCCTTTAATCCCAGCACTCGGGAGGCAGAGGCAGGTGGACTTCTGAGTTCGAGGCCAGCCTGGTCTACAGAGTGAGTTCCAGGACAGCCAGGACTATACAGAGAAACCCTGTCTCAAAAAACAAAAAAAAAAAAAAAAAAAGATCCATCACAACGTGTCCTTTCACATGCTTGTTTTAGTAGAATAGCCTTTCTCCTGTGTCTGCTTCAGCTAAATGTTCCTTCACAAGCTTGCCTTAGTCTTTCACCTGTGTCCATTTCAGGAAAACACTCCTTCATGTGTTTGCTCCAGCAAAACACCATCCAACACAACTAACTCTCCAAAGAACCCTTAAGTTTACACTTTACACAGGCTGATAAGTGCAGCCTCTGCCAGCAGCTTACATTACTTTTCTCAGTCTTGCCACACCCATTAAAGAAGCAGTACTGTTTTTACTGTCTCCATTTTATAGATGAAGAAGCTGAGGTTCACTTGCCTGCAGTCACCTTGCTCCTATGATGCAGACAAAACTTGGCCTAAAACCCTGGGTTGTTCATTTTTCAGCCCAAGCCCTTCCTCTTCCTCCCTTTCTTCTTCTCCCCCCACCTCCTATTTGAGACAGAATTCCTCTTTTTTTTTTTTTTTTTTTTTTTCAGGATTCCTCTTGAAAGACCCACAACGTGAGGACTCCCCCACATTCTGACTCAGGAGAGGCAACACCCCAAAATCACCCACAAGAAACGATCTTGCTGCAACTGCAAGAGGATTTTTATTCGAGAGCGCTCTAGGGCCCATGGTCATACACCACGCAGGGGTAGAGGACCATCGCGCCCCGAGTAGCTGAGTAAGGGGGTATTTAAAGGAAGAAACCACAACTCATGGAGGTGGGGAGGGCGTTGTTGGAAAATACCAAAAATACCAGTTAAGAGTCACAAGGAAGTATAAAGTCACAAGTGTCAGGTTATCTCTCAAGACAGTTTCTAAGAGCAAGAGCCCCTAACAATCTAAGAGCCCCTAAAGATCGCACATTTGCATTGCAGGTTCCAGTAATGGTCAGGGTGCCATTCTTTGAATTGAACCCAGGAAGCAGGTGGGTGGAGGAAGGAATGTCGCTATCTGTTTTATGACCAGCACCTGGAGCACTAAGCCACAAAGGCTACACTCCCAAGCCTGGGCCCAAAAGCCTCGAATTTTGTTTTTACTTTGCTATACTTTTTAAATACTTCTTCACTCTGTGTACTGTATGGAACTAACTCTGTAGAGCAGGTTGACCTTGAACTCAGAGATCCTCCTGCCTCTGCGTTCCCAGTGCTGGGATTAAAGGTGTGCCCTACTTCCCAGTGTCCCAAGCTCTTCTTAAATCAGCAGACAGCTCCCCTTGGGCATATGAATGGGGTTTGGGGTTGGCTCAGAATCAATGGTCAATGTTAGCCAGCCTTGAGGGGTAGGCAAGGCTAGAAGTGGAGGAGCCCGGGTTTTGCAGCCCAGGGATGGGGCCTGGTGGCTGTGAGGGCGGCAGCCTTTCCCTGCTCCTGCTCACTGCCTGCTCTGCCATCGCAGAATGGGCTGCTAATTATAACTAAACACAATGAGCAATCAGAGCCTGCTGGTGCTGGAGCGCTCCTTAAAGATCTGGCAGGCTTTTCATTAGAACTTCCAGTAGCCCAGAGACTGCTGCAGTCGATGCTCCCTCCTCCTCCCTCTCTTGGGGTGCCTGGTGCACCCAATGCAGTCTATACAGGACTTCCTTAGTTCCCACTGTGCCCAGTTCTGGGCTGCAGCGGGAATGGGAGCCAGGACTTTGTTCTTGCCTTCAATGAGCTAATCAAAGTCTTGGCAGTATCTTGATTAGAATAAAAAGGCCCGGCCTGAAGGAGCCGAGCACGGGGTTGTCAACCTCCCGAGTCCTTGGCTGCTTTTCTCGGAGGTCTTTGGACATTTGTGAACATTTATTCAGGCACAAAAATACTCACTGTGGCAGTGGTGGTCTCTGTAGTATATGCCAGGGAGGGGAACCCTTCCCAAATCTGGGGGTACTTAAACCTGAGTCAATAAATATATGCATGAAGCCATTATAGTCCTTGGAACAGTTCTCTCGTGTTTATTTTGAGGACTCTGGAAGGGATGAATGTAGGGGGAAAGACAACCTGAGATCCCAGATCATCTTTCTTGGCTTTGAGAGAAATGCACATCGCTGTTTCTAGGTCCAGAACCCTCAGGCCTGGTTGTCAGCAGGGAGGCATTCTTGGGTGTGGTGCTGCAGCTTCTTTTTCAGTCGTTTCTTTTGTTATTCAAAGTGCTCGACTGAAACAACTTAAGGGAGAGAGATCCATAGGAACCTCTAACCTAAAGCGGAGAGCTTCGGCAAGAAGCCGGAGCGAGCGAGCGTCCCCTTCATGGTCCTTCATACTGAGCACTGGCAACTTCCCAAGACAGCAACTTCCCAAGACAGCACCAACACCGGGAGAGCTCATGTCCAAACTCAGATTGTGGGCGGTATTTCGGACGCAGTCCACAGCATCTGCTGTTGCCCAAGGCACATTAAAGCTGTTGTTGGAATTCATCAAGCCATCATTCCCCTGGGGCACCGGCTTGGAGTGAGGGATGGTTGGGTCTTATCCGTTGAGGATTCTCTGAGGCACAGTGCCAACCCAGAGCAGCACAACAGTGACGCATACTGTGGAAAAGATGAAGGGAGACTGGGAGACTGGGGCATCACGAGAGGACATCCAGTCCCAGGCTGCCCTGGACTGAGGGCATTTCCAGGAGGTGAAGATGTGCAGGTTTAAGACCAGACAAATTATCATAGGTTTGGGTTGATTAGGTGGGTAGGGAAAAGAATGGCAGGGTGTGTCTGGGTTTGTGTGTGTGTCTGTGTGTGTTGTTTACTGGGAAGATGACAACACAAGACAGAGACTGAAAGGGGATATTTTGCTCTTTCATTGGGACAGGGTCTTCCTGGGTGCCCCAGGCTGGCTTGTGATCTCCCTGCTTTAGTTAACAGCAGCGCACCATCATACCTACCTAAGTGAGAATGCAATCTGAGGCCTTACCACCTTTGCAATGCCTATATAGCAGAGGGTGACCTTGAACTGTTTCTCCTGTTGGATACAGGACTTAAATCACCATGTGGAATTTTGTGCTGCTAGAGATTGAACCTGGGGTTTCATACAAGCTTGGCAAGCGCTCTACCATCTACTTACTAAGCTACATCTCCAAGCCGGGGGGGGGGGGGGGGGGGGTTGGGGGGGCGGTCTCCAGTAAGCTAAGGCTCCCTGGAGTCTTACAAAAGCATCAGTTGTGGCACATGCCTTTAATCCCAGCACTGGGGGCTTGGGAGTTAGGTAGAGAGGCAGGCAAATCTCTGTGAGTTTGAAGCCAGTCTGGTCTACAAAGCAAGTTCCAGGACATCCCAGGGTTACACAGGGAAACACCATCGGGAAACAATAACAAACAAAACCCACAAAATCCCCATGAAGACCTAGATACGGTCAGTAAATACACAGAACAAAAGTCCGAAGTCGCCAGGAACATCTAACTACATACTAAGAAATGTTTGTGCATTTGTCAAAGATTTAGGAGGAGGATTTTTTTTTTACTCCCCCAAAATTTAAACTGCTTCCGTCTCTCTGCAGAGAAATTTGATCCCAAATTAAAAAACAAAGAGGCAGGAGAATCGGCTCTGCAGTTAAGAGGACTAGTCTATTATCCAGGGGACCCAGGTTCACTTCCCAGCATGGAGGCTCACAACCCTTTGTTATTGTTCCAGGGATCCCTTGCCTTCTTCTGACCTCCTTAGACACCCAGCACAAAAGTAGTGCACATACATATATGCAGGCAAATCACTCACCCCCATAAAGTAGTATGTAAATATAAAGACTCGGAACAAGGCAAAAGCAAGCTTTGCTACATCTGCGTGAGGCTGGTTATGATGCTGACTGTCTTTAATCAGTGATTCTCAACCTTCCCCTAACGCTGAGACTCTTTAATCCAGTTACTCATGTTGTGGTGACCCCAAACCATAAAACTATTTTGTTGCCTCTTCATAACTGCAATTTTGCTACTATTATGAATCGTAATATAAATACCTAACATTGCAGAATATCAGATGTTTGACCCCATGAAAGGGTCATTTGACCCCCAAAGGAGTCACAACCCAGAGGCTGAGAACCATTCCCTTTAATCCTAGCTTTCTGGAGGCAGAGGCTGACAGATCTTTGTGAACTCTAGGCCAGCCTGGATTGCATAGAGAGTTCTAGGCCAGCCATGGTCTGTCTGAGATCCTGTCTCAAAGACAAAAAAAAAAACAAAACAAAAACCCATATACTGAGAACAATTATTAATTTTGGGGGGATTCGGTCTTTAGAAAATGACGGGCGTGGTGGTGCACACCTTTAATCCCAGCACTTGGGAGGCAGAGGCAGGCAGATTTCTGAGTTCGAGGCCAGCCTGGTCTACAAAGTGAGTTCCAGGACAGCCAGGGATATACAGAGAAACCCTGTCTCGGAACAAAAAGAAAAAGAAAAAGAAAAGAAAAGAAAATGACCAGAGCTATAATCCAAGTTTGGTGTACTGTTCAAGGATGCCACTTCAAAATAAAGTCAAATTGAAGGCAGACTAAAATTTCCTTTCAGGAACCCCAAGTCCCCTCCCCCCAAAAAACTCAACCACATTTCTCTCAGTCTTTAGCAAAGCAATTCAACTCTTTCTTGTTCTGCCCTCACTTCTCCATTTATGCCCCACAGCCTATATTTTAGACTCAAATACTTCTTTTCCGAAGAGAAATGTTACCATTAGCCCTTAGGATATTTTCCCCCAGTCATTCTTAGCTTGCACAACTCAGAGGCTGTTTGGCCCTTTTGGCATAGATTCAGTCAGAACATTTTTGGCCGTAAGTACTAAAAACCATCTCATGCTGAAGGAGCACGAGGCAGAGGATGGGGAGGAAGAGTAGGAGCAATTGAATGTGGGAACTTTATCTAAAATGCCTTGGGTTGAGGCCTTTGATCCCAGCACTGGGGAGGCAGCCAGTGGATCTCTGTGAGCTTGAGGCCAGTCTAGTCTACATTATGACTTCCAGAGCAGCCAGACCCTATGGATAAAACAAAATCAACAAATAAAAGTGCCTTGGACGGTTAGACGAATGGCTCAGTAGGCCAAAGCACTGGCTGCTCTTATAGAGGACCTGGCTCTGATTCCTAGGGCCAAGATGGCACCTCACAACCACTTGTAACTCCAGTCCCAGGGGATCCAAAACCTTCTCTGGCCCCTGTGGGCACTAGGCATGAACTTGGTGCACAAACATATGTGCAGACAAAACACGTATACACATAAAATAAGATTAAAGTGAATACTTAGGAGGTGGAGGCAGAGGCAGCTGGATCTCTGAGTTCGAGGCCAGCCTGGTCTACACAGTTCCAGGACAGCCAGGGCTACACAGTGAGACTGTCTCAAACAACAACAAACAAAGCGGGAAATGCCTTGTGTTGGCTCCTTCTCTAACAGCCTTTTCTTTCATTTAAAGCAATTTTGACTTTGACCGTCGACTTGGCTCCTTATTGGCTGTGTGTCTACTGACAAGTTACTTAACCATTCTCAGTGTCTTCCCCTGTAGATTGTCTCATCTAGTTTATTACTTCCCGGGCAACCTGTGGTCCAGAAACAAATATCCCCTTACAAACCGCATTTATGCATTTAGTTAGTTACTTTGTGAAATGGAAACTTAAGGGTTCTTTGGAAAGTCAGTTGTGTTGGATGGCGTTTTGCTGAGGCAAACCCCGGAAGGGACGTTTTGCTGAAGTGGACACAGGTGAAAGGTTAAGGCAGACTCGTGAAGCAGACACAGGTGACAGGATGTTCTGTCAAAACTAATACGTGAAAGGACACGTGGTGAAGGATTCTTTGTTAATGGCATGTATGTATTTGTTCTTCTTATGTTGTGTAGTTGAGATCCATTTGTTGGGACTCTAGAGAGAGAAGCACACTGTACTGGCTATTTTTGTGTCAACTTGACACAGCTGGAGTTATCACAGAGAAAGGAGCTTCAGTTGAGGAAATGCCTCCATGAGATCCAACTGTAAGGCATTTTCTCAATTAGTGATCAAGGGGGAAAGGCCCCTGTGGGTGGGACCATCCCTGGGCTGGTAGTCTTGGGTTCTATAAGAGAGTAGGCTGAGCAAGCCAGGGGAGGCAAGCCAGTAAAGAATATCCCTCCATGGCCTCTGCATCAGCTCCTGCTTTCTGACCTGCTTGAGTTCCAGTCCTGACTTCCTTTGGTGATGAACAGCAGTATGGAAGTGTAAGCCAAATAAACCCTTTCCTCCCCAACTTGCTTCTTGGTCATGATGTTTGTGCAGGAATAGAAACCCTGACTAAAACACACACCAAAGACCTTTTTGGTGGTATGTTGTAGTTTCTTGTAGCTAGCTTCCTTGGACTTGGGGCCATTGGCAGAGTGAAGTCTGCTGAGGCAAGATCCCTGGAGAACACTTGCTGTTTGGAGAGAGTATAAAAAGGACTCAATAGGGGGATAGGGGGAGGTCTGGATCTGGAGAGATGGCTCAGTGGTTAAGAGCACTGTCTGCTCTTCCAGAGGTCCTGAGTTCAATTCCCAGCAACCACATGGTGGCTCACAACCATCTGTTATGGGATCCGATACCCTCTTCTGGTGTGTCTAAAAAAAAAAAAAAAAAAAATGGAGTGACGTGAGCTTGTTTGGCTTGCTTGTTGGTCTCTTTTCATTGATCTTTTTCTGGCATTCTTGTTAGCCCCAGTCTTTCATGTTGACTTGTGTCAAGGCTGAGGCCTGTGTCTGCTAGGTGGTGCCACCCACTGCTATCCTAACTCTACCGAACTGGACGGCTGGTGTATCTGTGAAGTGTTTGTGAGTGGCTGCTGACCTGTGAACTGGACTACTGACTTCCTGACAATACAGATGGGATTTGCTTCTAAGAACCATAGCTAAACAGGGCCACTTCCCCGGTATTCTTTCTTTCCCACTACCTCTTGGTGGATGATGGGCTACAGGGAAGATTAAAGCATTTAAAAACCACTATCAAAAGTAGGCGTTGAAAATATAAAAGTTACAAGTAGTCAGCCTGAGTCCACAAAAGCAACAAAAAAACCACACTGTACCATCAGAAGGTTTTTGGTGCGTTTCTCTCTATGGAGACAAATGGAGCTCAACTGCCCAGTACAAGGAGGACCAATACATGCCTGTCATTAGCGAAGAATCCTTCACCACGTGTCCTTTCACGTGTTTGTTTTAACAGAATATCTTTTCACCACTGTCTACATGTTCCTTCCTGGAGTCTGCCTTAACCTTTCGCCTGTGTCTACTTCAGCAAAACACCGTCCAACACAACTGACTTTCCAAAGAATCCTTAAATTTCCACTTTAACTTTGTAATGGTAGAGGTTCAGTTGTGCTACTGTGTGTGTGTGTGTGTGTGTGTGTGTGTGTGTGTGTGTAGGATGGAGGATAGCTTGCAGGAGGTGGTCTTTGCTCCCACCCTGCGGGTACTGGTGGTCAAACACAGGTCTTCAGAAATGGTGTCTAAATCATTTACTCACTGTGATGGTTTGAATATGCTTGCTTGGGCCTTGGGAAGTGGCACTATTAGGAGGTGTGGCCATGTTGGAGGAAGTGTGTCATTATATAGGCGGGCTTTAAAACCCAAACTAAGACACCCACTCAGTCATCTTGCCAGCCTATTTTGTTTTTGTCCCCAGCTCCTGAAACAACTCTTAAAACCCAGAGGATTTCCAGAGTTTGTTGTTGTTGTTGTTGTTTTGGATTTTGTTGTTGTTGTTCCTAAGAGGCCACCTTAATTACTGAGTTTATCGTAGTGAGGCAGAATGGGCACCATTCCCAGCACCCCCTACAAGCCCCCAGCTCCAAAGACCACCACTTCCAATCCCTGGGCCTTCCCACTCACCCTCCTGTCAATCCATTCATCCCTCCACACCACGGCCTTAGCTTCTCAGGTTAATCTGTGTCCTATCACAATAAATTCTCTGATATAAGCACACTCTATAATCCTAGCACTGGAGGTTGAAGCAGCTTGGCTGGAGGCTCAAAGCCAGGCTGGTCTACCTGCTCACACCAAGTATTTAAAATAAAATAAAATAAAAAACCAACACTGACATATAGTCTGAGCCCTTGTGTGATATTAGAATAGTTCTGCATGTTCTTCAAAACTTGTAGAACTACTTAGGCTGTCATAGTGAAATACCACATGCTGGCTGTTTGAAGCAGTAAATTGATTCTCTCACACTTCCGAGGGCAATTGTCAGAGATTAGTAGTGGGAAAGAGCACTTGACCATGAAAGCAAGAGGACCGGGGTTCAAATCCTTAGGACCCACATAAAAGCTAGACAGGACTGCCCATCCTGTAGCCTGAATGGAAAAAAAAAGAAGGGAGAGGAACTATGACTTGGTAGAGGGAAGGAAGGTTTTTATAGACAGGTGGGAGAGCATGGCCCAAGGCAGGGACATCTGGGAGAGTCCAGAGTCTAGGTACATGACCAGACTGAACTGGGCCATATGGGGAGGGCTGAGGAGAGGAAAAGAGAAGGGAGAGAGGGGAGGAGGGGAAAGGAGAGGTGGAACAGGGAGGAGGCGAATGGAGAGGGAAGGGAGGGGAACCAGTGGAGCAGCCAGGAGCCCCAAAGGTACAAAAAAAAAAAAAACCTCCCAAAAAGCAGGTAACCAAAATGGTTGGACTTTATAGGGAAGAGCGCCCAGACCCCTGGGCTGGAGAGGTCAAGGTAGGGGGTGAGGGGCAAAGTATGCCAGCCAGGGGACCCTGTAACAGGCTCTCCCTATAACCCCTAAGGGATATAGGGAGAGGCTGGAAGTCAGGATCTTTTTGTATTTTCGGTAGGCACCTTAGCCATTTGTCCCAGGTTTGATACCTATTTTTTGTTTGTTTATAAAAACTTAAGCCTTTTTGCTGATAATTGATGAATGGTATAGGGCAAAGCAGAATCTTCTCTCTTATCATTTCTTGCTGACATTGGAGTGTCCTTGGCGGGGGTGGGGGTAGTGGTGGGGTGCTAAGGAATCTGGTCTGCTTGCTGGTCTTTACCCCTGAAGAGAACTGAGAAGCTCAGAAGGCAGCTGAAGCCTTGCGGGTGTGTGTGTGTGTGTGTGTGTGTGTGTGTGTGTGTGTGTGTGTGTGGAGAAGCTGATCCTCTTGTTGCTGTTTAAGCTACAGTCAGTCATTATCACCAGAGATCTGAGAAGGATGAGTTATAGCTGGAATGACAGAGACTTCCCTGTTACCTTAGGTTCCAGTGGTCTTCACAGTTTCATTGTGGGGCAGTGGTCAGTCTTCGTCTGTCACATAGCCTAAGCATTTCATCTTTAGCTGTCATACAGAGGAGCCTAGGCCTTTGGCTGTCAGGTCTGTGACATTTGTCCTGTAGGGGAATTTGGAAGAGCTGGCCTCTTACTTTGACCAGGCAAAATAGGGCAATCAAAGCAAAAGCTGCCCACAGTTTGAGCAGAGCTCTGACAGGTGAGGCATGGAGCACTTTTTCCCAGTGGTGAGCACCACCCCCATCCTGGTGGAGTCCTTGTGCCTCATATATCTCCTTTGGAAACCATGGGGGTTCCTGCTAGGAGGGGGCAGTTCTGTCGATTATGGGAAGCTTGGCGAGCCAGCTCAGTCAGTCAACAGACTCTCCAGGGAGGGAGTGAAGATTGAAAAGAAAAGACAATTAGACAACACTCTAACACGATCCCAGCCAGTTCCGAAGCAAAAGCAGGTTTCGGCTTTTATATCTTTCTAGGTACATTCGAGAATTTGGTCAGTCCTAAGACATAAAGTAGTAAATGAACAAATGAAGCATACAAAGGTCCCATGCTTACTGTATTCAAGGTCTTAACAAGACCCATCAAGATACAAAGAACACATTCCTCAGCTGCATTCATCCTGAGCCTACATCCTTGCCCTCCTAGCCCAAAGTCCAATTCCTGCCAATTCCTAGAAGCTGCCCCAAAAGCTCTCCACAGAAGTTTAAACGTTTTAATACTTCTTATGTGCATTGGCGTTTTGCCTGCATGTATGTCTGAGTGAGGGTGTCAGATTTTGAAGTTACAGACGGTTGTAAGCTGCCATGTGGGTACTGGGGACTGAACCCTGGACCTCTAGAAGAGCAACCAGTTCTCTTAACCACTGAGCCATCCCTCCAGCCCCCAAGAAGCATAAACATTTTAAATGCCATATTCAGAAGATCTCTGAAGCATTTGAGGACCATGTATCTATTAAGAAATTTCAGGCTTAGCCTCAAAAACATATGCAGGAGACTAAATAAAGCTTGTCACTAAATTAATAGCTTACAAGCTCGTAGCTTATATAAGGTTAGGATTTTTAGAACTTTATCCCTGTTGATTTTGAGTCTTAAAAGTTTGAGTTGGGGCTGGTGAGATGGCTCAGCAGGTAAGAGCACTGACTGCTCTTCTGAAAGTCCCGAGTTCAAATCCCAGCAACCACATGATGGCTCACAACCAGAGATCTGACGCCCTCTTTTGGTGTGTCTGAAGTCAGCTACAGTGTACCTATTTATAATAATAAATAAATCTTTGGGCCTGAGTGAATGGAGTGAGCAGGGCCAACCAGAGTGAGCGGGGCTGACTGGAACAGCAGAAGCCCTAAAAAAAAAAAAAAAAAAAAGTCAATTCCCAACAACCACATGAAGGCGCACAACCACCTGCACAGCTACAGTGTACTCACATACATGAAGTAAATAAATAAATCTTTTTTTAAAAGTTTGAAAAAAAAACCTAAAAAAAAAAAAAAAAAAGTTGGGAGTGGTGGCGCACGCCTTTAATCCCAGCACTCGGGAGGCAGAGGCAGGCGGATTTCTGAGTTCGAGGCCAGCCTGGTCTACAAAGTGGGTTCCAGGACAGCCAGGACTATACAGAGAAACCCTGTCTCGAAAAAAACAAAACAAAACAAAAAAAACAACCCTGTCTCAAAAAACCAAAAAAAAAAAAAAAAAGTTTGAGTTGAAGATTTAATTGGATCACTTTCTGCATCAAAATGGAATTATTATGATTTTTTCCTATGACTTGGTTTATCCACATAGCTAAAGCTTAATGAAGTGAACAAAGATGGAGCTAGACCAATATAACTGTGAACCTGAGTAAACCTTACAAATTTATAAACCTTGATTATCAAATATACCTTATTTATCAAATATATATTGTTACTTATCTAAATTCTCTAGAAGCCTGGTGCTGAACAATTAACAAAGGCATAAGTAGTTAGACATACATCTTAAACCAGCTTTTGTTAATAGACCTCTATAACCTTAAATTTTATCATTAGACAAAAATCCATACCAATCCAAAATATTTTAGAGACCTGCTGTTCTTTCCTTCGTCTAAAAAAAGGCGATCAATGATAAAGTAAGGGCTCATAGGACGGGAAGTTGTATATATATATATATATATATATATATAAAATTGCTGCTTTAAACCACGTGGTCATCTTAAGACCATGAAGTCACATGACATGTACCTTTTAACCTTAGTAAAGATGGCTGCCAGCTGTACTTGCTTACATCTTTTTTTTTTTTTTTTTTTTTGGTTTTTCGAGACAGGGTTTCTCTGTGTAGCCCTGGCTGTCCTGGAACTCACTCTGTAGACCAGGCTGGCCTCGAACTCCGAAATTCACCTGCCTCTGCCTCCCAAGTGATGGGATTAAAGGCGTGTGCCACCACTCCCAGCAGTTGCTTACATCTTGATGAAGGTTATCACCAAGATAGAGGAGAGCCACGTGGTTGCTATTCAAAAACAACTATTTTTCCTAAACAACAGTTGGATCTATGGAACACATAAGTATATTCTACACTAGTGTTGAATCACATATATAGGATGTTGTGGTAAATTAAAATTCCTATGTATAGGTTGTTTTTGGTTTGGTTTGGTTTGGTTTGGTTTGGTTTGGTTTGGTTTGGTTTTTTTTTCGAGACAGGGTTTCTCTGTGTAGCCCTGGCTGTCCTGGAACTCACTCTGTAGACCAGGCTGGCCTCGAACTCAGAAATCCGCCTGCCTCTGCCTCCCAAGTGCTGGGATTAAAGGTGTGTGCCACCATGCCCGGCAACAGGTTATTTTTTAAGAGCAGAGCAGAGAAATTATAGAGATCAAAGATTTTTGAGAGTGGGAAGTTGTAGAACGTGAGGTGTCAGAAACTTTGGGATTATCCGTATATGGCGGAAGTTACAATGTGTGAGAACTGGAAATCAAGTGCACCAGCTTTTAGCTGTGGGTCAGCTGAGGCCAAGCTGTAGTGCTATGTAGTACTAATATGAGCCTGTGAAGGGAGAGAGAGAGAGAGGGAGGGAGGGAGGGAGGGAGGGAGGGAGAGAGAGAGAGAGAGAGAGAGAGAGAGAGAGAGAGAGAGAGAGAGAGAGAGAAACGGAACACCACATGCAGGGGAAGGGATGTTCCTAGAAGCTCCAAGAGGGAGTGGAGAGCATACATGCAAGAGCTAGCATAGTAGGACCACAGGCAGGCTGGAACAAGAAATGGCATAATGGGACTGCAGGCAGGGACTGACTGCATAGTAGAACTGTAGGCAGGCTGTAAAGCAAGAGAAAGCTAAAGAGAGCCAGATGGGTGTAGCAGGCCAGTGCTAAGAGATGGGTATAGCTGAGATGATAGTGTCAAGTACAGGGGTGACAATAATTTCCATGGGGGTAGCCCCCAGAGGAATGGTAAACTTTTTTTCCGGTTTTTCTTTTTTAAAGATTTATTTATTATATGTAAATACACTGTAGCTGTCTTCAGACACTCCAGAAGAGGACGCCAGATCTCGTTACGGATGTTTGTGAGCCACCATGTGGTTGCTGGGATTTGAACTCTGGACCTTCGGAAGAGCAGTCGGGTGCTCTTACCCACTAAGCCATCTCACCAGCCCCCCGGTTTTTCAAGACAGAGTTTCTCTGTATAGCCCTGGCTGTCCTAGAACTCACTCTGTAGACCAGGCTGGCCTTGAACTCAGAAATCCGCCTGCCTGAGGAATGGGTAAACTTGTCCGGGAGAAAAATGTTCCAAATTACACAAGAGGTGTCCCTGGTCCTTGTGATTGGAGCTCAGTTGGGGAGAGAGGAGCTTCCTGGCACACCTGAGTGGCGATTGTATTAACGGTAGGCAAACTGGGCAGCTAGGGGTGACATTTATCTAGTAAAGAAGTGGGTGGGGCTGGGAGCTAGAGAGATGGCTCAGCCTTGGAGAGCCTTCTCAGCAGGGGCTCACAACCATCTGTTATTGGATCTGATGCCTGCTTCTGGTGTGTCAGCAACAGGGTGCTCATATATATAAAATAAATAAATAAAATCTGGAAGGAAAAAAAAAGGAGGGGTGCGGCGCAGAGAAAGAACAGGTAGAAGAAAGCACCAGCCCTAAGTATCGGACTTTAGAGTTCCATTTGTTTGGTTTTTGATTTTCAAGATAGGGTCTCTCTGTGAATCGTTGGCTGTTCTGGAACTCTTTTCTCTATAGACCAGGCTGGCCCAAAACTAACAGAGATTCATCCGTCTCTGTCTCCAGGGTACTGGGATTAAAGGTGTGTGCCACCAAACCTGGCCAGCCTCTAGGATTAGGAATCAAACCTTGTGAGTGGCAGCAGCCAGCAGAAACAAGTGATCCGTGCATACCTATTAGAGTCAGGTTGGCAGCTTGGCTCAGAACAGCCAAGTTCCTTGAGTCAGAAACGTATTTAGGCCATTCTCGGGTTTTGGAACCAAATGAATGAATAAAAGAAAGGGAAGGAGGAAAACTTGACTGCTCTTGAGTATGGGGGAGGGGAAAGCTTATTACAGAGAGCATAGGTAGACATAGGGACTTCTGAGAGTCCAAGGTGGGCATGATGAGATTGAGTTAGGTCATATGAGGAGAGGTGGAGGGAGGGAGAGGGGAGAGAGGGGAACAAGATGCAACAGCCAGGAGGCCCAAAAGTACAAAGAGTGGGTCACCAGAATGGCTGGTTTATATAGGGAAGAGCAGCCCAGCCCCCACCTCCCACCCCTACCCCCAGGTGGAGAACTGAGGTTAAGGGCTAGTGTACTGGTGTATACCAGCTAGGACGGCCCTGTAACAGGTAGGACTGAGGGATGTTGGGAGAACCTGGTGAAGTGGTCCTATCTGATATGTTAAATAGGCATGTTAGCCACTTGTTTGAAAGCTAACATAACTCAGATAGAGCTCTGGATCTATCAGCTAACAGCCAAAAGTGAGGATTTCAGTGAGAAATCCTCTCGAAATAAAAAAAAATAAAAATAAAAAGACCCAAACCAACCAGCCAAACAAAAATAAAGAGTAACAGAGAAAGACGTTAGGGGACGGGCTGGAGAGCTGGCTCAGTGGTTAAGAGCATTGACTACTTTTCCAGAGGTCCTGAGTTCAATTCCCAGCAACCACAGGGTGGCTCACAACCATCTGTAATGGGGTCTGATGCCCTCTTCTGGTGTCTCTGAAGAGAGCGACAGTAGACTCATACATAAAACAAACAATTCTTTTAAAAAAAGGGGGGGGGTGGGGCAAAGCAAGAGGGAGAAGGGAAGGAGGAAAAAAAGAAAAAGAAAGACATTAGAGCCATCCTCTGACTTTCCCATGTATGCATAGGGGTACACAGAGCCACATACACAAATGTACATAGGACACACACACACACACACAGGACATGACTCCTATCAGAGCAGAGCCTTGCCTTCAGGATCTCATCCAACTTTAATTATAGTCATGAGATTAAATGACATTTCTATCAATGATGGGCCATCATTAAGGTGGAAGTTCTCTAAGGTTGTATCCTCAGGTGACGGCTATAGTCATCTTTGCTTTGCGCAAGGTAAGTTTATAAAATAAAATTGCCTAATGACCCATTTCTCAGAATGTATCTTTACCATTTAGCAGCCCTTGAGGGGCTGGAGTAGTGGCTCAATGGGTAGAGTGCTTGCCTGGCATGCATGAAGCCCAAGGTTTGAACTCCCGCACAGTATATAAATCAGACCTGATGGCCCAGCTCTCAATCCCTCACACTAGGAAGCCGAAGACCAGAGGCCCCGAAGTTCAGGCTTATTCCAGTGACGCAGGATGAGGTCAGCCTGGGTTCCATGAGGTCATATGATCTCTACTTTAGAAGCTTCTCTCCAACTACAGCCACACCTTGAGCTAGGGCTTCAACATGCAAATCTGGGGGCAGGGCAATCATTCAATCCTCTAGACAGTCCTCTAGACAGAAGGTGGAATCTACTCCCTGGGAGGTGGAGTGGACTCGGTGACCTTCTCCTAAATACAAAGTGTAGCCAGGTAATGAATTTTGAGTTCTGAGTCTAGGCCAAAACAGAATATGGTCTCCCCAGTGCTCTCTCTTGGACTGTAGTTCTGAGAGGAGCCACCTACAAGTACACACTAGGTAGCCCGTGGACAAGTCCTCTGGGAGAGGAAGTGCGTCTCTTTGGTCACTCCCACCTGTCGGACCACCTCCTACTCAGCAATTCTGCCGGGTCTCTACGTAACCCTGGCTGTCCTGGAGCTCACTGTGTAGACCAGGCTGGTCTTGAACTTACAAAGATTCACCTGCCTCTGTCCTCCAAGTGCTGGGATGGAAGGGGTGCGGCGCCGCCATTGCTGGACCAACTTTCATAATCCTCATGATTGCGTGCACGATACATCCTCTCTTCTCAGGCCTCCCTCCACATAGCTCAGCCCACATCTCACTCCCAGCTTATGACATCATTTTCTTCCCACTTAGAAGAAAGAAATCAGAAAATAATCCTTATCCGACACCAAAAATACCTACTTCTCCTGGGCAGGCCCACACATCGTGCCGGCCCTTAGTGTGCTGCGAATGGACTGTCCACACGTCTGTCTTGGCTAGCTCCTCCCCTCACACAGGATTCTTTCCCCCTCTTGCTTATTAAAGGCATCACTCCGGCAATTATCCTCTCATCTGCATCATCAAATGTTCTCTCTCAAGGGGATTGTTCTCATCAGCATACTAATGGGATATAAAAACTCATCTCCAAAAAAAAAAAAAAATCTTCCATTTCCCCCTCATTCGCGTCACCATTTGTCTGCTACCGGGGCGTAACCGCAGTTTAAAAATATCTGCAATCAACCGGGCTTGGGGATGCTCACCTTTAATCTTAGCACTTGGGAGACAGAGGCAGGTGGATCTCTGTGAGTTCCAGGCCAATTAGGGCTGCAGGGAGAGATACTGTTTCAAACAAACAAGGTCAACAGATCTATACTGTAGGGTGCTGGTGCTGGAGAGATGTTTCACTATGTAGAGCGGGTGCAGATGACATGCGTTTGATTCTCAGCCCGCACATCCAGTGGCTCCCGACTCCAGTTCCAGGATCCCCCTCATGTCACTGGGATCCAGGAGCACTAGCACATACGAAAGCACACATACAAACACCCACACAAATACACACAATTTTAAATGATCAGAATAGTGCTAGGGAGATGGTTCAACTGTTAAGATCATTGGCTGCTCCTCCAGAAGTCCTGGGTTCAAATCCCCAGCACCCAAATTGTGCTCATAATCATCTCTAGCTCCACTCCTCGGGGAGCTGCTGCTCTTTTTTAGGTCCTGTGGGCACTAGGCATGGTGTAGTGTGCAGAGATACATACAGGCGAAACACTCATACACATCAAAGAAAAGTATTTTTAAATGGTAATAATAAGTCTTTGCTGTTGTTGTTTTTGAGATAGCGTTTGTGTAGCCCTGGCTATCCTGCAACTCACTCTGTAGACCAGGCTGGCCTCTGGAACTCACAGAGATCCACCTGCCTCTGCCTCCCAAGTGCTGGGATTAAAGGCCTGTGCCACCACTGCCCTGCTAATAAATCTTTTATAAAGGAAAAGGCATATTTATACTGTTTCTATTACACTCCAGGCTTTTGTCACAACATGACATCAAAACCGTGTTTTCCAAGGTCACCAATGACTTCCCCGTTGATAGATTTGATGGCGAATTTTCCTTTCTTTTCTGACCCATCAGTAGGATTCTGTCCTTTATTACTCTGTGCCTCTCTTTTCATCTTCTCCACTTTCTCCAGTTGCTCCCAGGACTCTAGAGTCATCCTCCTGCCTCACTAGCTCCTCCTCGACTACTTGTCCAGACCCACTTTCTCCCTTTGTATAGCCCTAAAGTTAGAGTAAGCCTCAGGTTTAATTCTCCATGCCTCTGCCCTCCTCTCTTCTCTCCTTCTCCTGTATAACCTCATCTGCTTCCATACACCGCTTGTTTCTCTAAGCCAGAGTCTCACCAGGACCCAGAATGAGTAAAGTCTTTCTTCCTTTTGGGCTTGTGAGTGTGCGCATGCGCACCCTGGACGAGTGACTGCACGTAGAGGTCAGAGGTCAATGTTCCTCAGGCGCTGCCTCGCTTGCTCTTTGGCACAGGGGTCTTCACTAGCCAGACATGCACCTGATTATGCCAAGATAGCTGAGGAGAATTCAGAAGAAACCCACTGTCTCTGAGTCAGAAGCTCTGGTAGCCAGCGTGTGGCCACTGTGCCAGGCTTCTTATGTGGGTGCTCAGGATCAAACACTGGTCCTCAGCTTGCAGAGCAAGCACATTACTGACAGATCTGTTGTCCCAGTCCCCTTTTGACATATCTTTCCCCAATTCTCAGCATTTTTTTTTCTTTACTTGATACCTAGTGTATTCATGTTCTAGGGGAAGAGCTAGGATCGAAACATCACCTAGCAGGTTTAGTACAGCACATGATGGAAATAATAATTTAAATTTAGCTGAATTACCTCTCTCAGGAAGCAGTATCTATGCTCACCCTAAAGGCAAAGTTGTCCTTCCCTTCCAGGGAGCTGTCAAATCCGGGAAGATAATGTTCAAGTCTCATCGGCTCAGGAGTGAGAAGGGGACTAGATGTGGACTTGGGAGACAGGAAGGCTTTTTCTAGAATTGCTGGGGTTTGCTGATTGCTGACTTGGCTTTCCCGTGGGATGTACCTGAGTTTCCTGTTTCGATTTTGTGATGCTCGAGTGCCAGAGAGTAGCTGGAGCGTGTGAAAAGCTGAGGATGAGAAAGAGTGGGAGAAAGAATGGGGCTTTGAGAAAACACTGCAAGGTGAGCCTATATCTTCCAAAGATAAAACAACAATCTAACTCATTAAAAAAATGGAAAAATGAAACTAAGCTGGTTGTGGTAACACTCTCCTGGGCACCTCGGAGCACTTGGAAGTGTAGGTAGGAGAGACAGACTGCAATGTCATTCTCTTCTACATACTGAGTTTGAAGCCAGCCTGGGCTTCGAGACTACCTAAAACAATTTAAAAAGATAAAATGATTGAGACCGCCTTAAAAGTTACTTTTAGTTACTGAAACTTTTTTTTTTTTTTTTTAAGAAATGTTTTTTTTAAATCGTGGGCGGGGCAAACATGTCAAGCACATGGGGGGGGTGGGTGCAGAGGACAGCTCTCTGTGAGCTCAGGAGCATCTGTCTGTCTGTCTGTCTGTGTACTTGTGCATGTGATCTCTCTTTCTGTGTGCATGTGCACAGGCACCTCTCTATGTGTGCACATGTGCATCCACTTTTGTTTCTGTGTGTATTTGCTTGTGTGTGTGTGTGTGTACTCCTGTAAGTAAGCCTACCAAACTATAATATATATAACCTGTCCAGAAACTTTTATCTTCTACTGTACAAGTCCTTTCTGACCTTCCAGGTACCTCTGATTCCTTCCACTCATCTGTTATCAGCTGGGAGCTGGTGACCTTCTGGAGTCAGCCTCTGTTAGAGGCAGATGCATTGTTCCGGTGGCTGCAGCTGGGGAGTCCCTTCAGGCTCAAAAGTAGAAATCTCTGGTAGATTTTTTTTGGCTTCGAGACAAGCAAGTGGATGCAGAGGATCTCTTGCAGGGAGAGGTGGTGTTACCTGCTGCGTGGTGGCCATAGTTCTCCACCACAAGTCTCCCAGGCATCCATAGTTCTCCACAAGTCTTCCGGTGTGTGTCACTTATTTTCACGTAGCCTATAACAAATGTTAAGCCATCAGACTCTCAGAATAAAGAGCGAATATGTAGAATGAGAATGTAAGTTTTTATGGAAGTGTGCAGTCTTTTGGGGGGAGGTGGAACTCTGAATGCACTTTCAGTATCAAGCCTCGCTGAGAGGCAAGCTCTTCAAGCTGGAAGAGGAGCATCCGGAAATATGAGTTTGTCATGGAAACGCTGACAGGGCTTCATCGGAGGGGCTGCTCACAGGTGCAGCCCGGAACGGCGACGCAGCCTCTCATAGCTTATTTCCATCCCAGCCTGCTGACTGGGTTCTCTTTCCTGTAGCCGGGCCCTGGGACAGTCTGAAGGTTTTCTGGGATATCTGGGTAGTTCTTACCAGGAAGGTGAGAGAGTTCAGATTCCTGGAGCTGGAAATGATCTTGGTATCAGTTTCACATCTGATAAAAGGGTTTATAGGGAGGGTGGAGGGGAGAGGGGTGTAGAAAAGAAGGCACAGTCCAGTCGTATACAGGCACCAGTTTCACATCTTCATCCCTGTAGTTTGCAGCCCATCGAGGAGCCTGACTTCTCTGGGTTATAGAAAAGCAAACACGCTGAGCCCCACCCCCACCTCAGCCCCAACTAGGAAGCAGGACCACATTTTTGTGTGGGTTGGGCAGACCACTGGTAGAGAATTCAGGAGTGTGCCAGCCCTTCTGGCTGAGACTAAAGTTGGGAAATGCAGACTTTACCCTAGCTAGCAGGGAGAAAGCTGGAAAGACAGTACTCCTTGATCCTGTCAAGATAGGTGTGACTCTTGTTATCAGCTGGCTTTTGCTTTAAAGTGGGTTTTGTAAGATATTCTTTGTTCTTCCCAACTGGGCCCCCTGGGAGCCCTAGCCCTAGACTAAGAAAGGCACTACTAGCAGCTTTAGGAAGTCAATGGGCTGGGCCTGAGTGACTCTGTGTGGGGTTGGGTAAAGGAAAAGGTTGACCCTGGAAAGCTTCCAACTGGTAAGGAAACTGTGCTCTCTCTAGCACCCAGTCTAAACCGGTAAAGGAGACATGGAGTCCAAGGATGCTGAAAGAAAAAGACCTAGTCCATACATCCCTAAACTGGCAGTCTAAATGAAAACCAAAGCCGGGCAGTGGTGGTGCTTGCCTTTAATCCCATCACTTGGGAGGCAGAGGCAGGCGGATTTCTGAGTTCGAGGCCAGCCTGGTCTACAGAGTGAGTTCCAGGACAGCCAGAGCTACACAGAGAAACCCTGTCTCAAAAAAACAAAACAAAGAAAGAAAGAAAGAAAGACCAAACCCCAAAAGCATTTTCCTACCCACACCACAAAACCCTGATCTACCATCTCTTGAGCTGAAGCCATCCATGTTCCTTGGACTGCGACAAGAGATGACGTAAAAGCAAGATCCATTTACTGATATTCTTGTCCTGTACCTCCGAGGCTCCAGCCACAGCCCTCAGCAGCTCTTCGTATTCCCTCCCTGCACTCCCTGACCTGGGGGTTCCGGCCGGGGTGGGGGCGGGCTTGTGTGTGCCCTAGCCTGGTTCCAGCGGCCCAGCTAAGGGGCTGCTCATACTGGGGCTGATTTTCAGCCCCATCTGTTCCCTACAACACAGATCCCACCTTTCTTGCCTCACCCGGAGTCTCCGGAGCCTGGGAGACATTCCAGAGTGCTCCGGCTCAGTATCAATTTGTTGCTCAGTGCACTAGGCGATCAGAACCGACTTCGCTCCTTTTTCCCTCAGAGGTGTTGATAGTAACAGCAGCAATGAGCTGCCAAGTTGGCAGAAGAACAGAGCGGCTGTGCACTGCGGATTAAGGGGGGCGGGGAGCAGTAAGCCCACAGAGGGCTGAGCCAGGATGACAGTCTGTTTATCCTGAAATTAAAAAGGTCCCTCCAGGCTGAGCGACCTGCATCCTACCTGGGGATGGGGGTGGGATGAGGATGCTGTGGTTCGAAGGGAGAGGCCCCAAGGGAGGCCTGAGGCTGATGATGCAGATGTAGCACCTGGGAGGCTCCCAGTCCTGGCTGTTGCTATAGTCGGGTGGGAGGGACCTGCTGGCTGGGCCCAGAGGGCAACCCAGGCCTAGGAGGCAAGGTGGAGATCACCTTTGTCCTTTGTTCCAGTTCTGCAGTAGGGCTGTGGCTTCCAAGTTGGAATGGCTATAGGAAGCAAGGGCTGCTAGCCATTGTGAGTCTGCTTCTTCCTAAAGATAGGGACAACAAAGGACACGGGGAACCTCAGTGGGATCATTCATCTTCCTGGAGCCTCCACAATTAATGATTCCTACTTCAGAGGTGTGTGTGTGTGTGTGTGTGTGTGACTCAGAGTAGCCAAAGCTTATTGTAAGGCAGACAACATACTTACTATAAGGCAGACATATGAAGAGCTTTATGGATGTCCACTCACTTTATCTGCGGACTCTACCAAGTGGGTGCTGCTATTAGCTTTCCCATTTTCATAATGAAGTAGCCGAGACACAGGGTCCTTAAGAAACGTATTCAAGATCACAGAGCTGATGAATAACAAAGTCAAAGACTTGAGCCCAGTTGTGTGGTGTGTAGGCTGATGCTCCCAGCCTCTGCACACACTGGCTTCATAGTATAACCTAGCTCTGGGCACAGTGTTTGCTTGGCATAAAACATTTAATAAGTGCTGGCTACCACCATGATGCAATTGGATATTTCCAACAGGACCCAGGGATTTGGTGAGGTCCTAGCTCCCCACCCTATCTTTGGTCTCCACTCCGTGTTTGTCTTAGAAGTTAGAGGAGTTCCTTCTTTGGCAAGCCGTTGGCCTTGCTTGATTCTCTCTGTTCCTCCATCCCCCTCCTCCTTGAAGCAGAAGAGAAGAATTCTCAGCTTCCTTTAGTTACCCTCAGCTTGCAAAGAAAACATAGCCTGCTGTGTCTGCTGCCAGTTCCTCTCTGCTGACAGCCACAACCCATGTGTTGGGTGCCAGCCTGTGTTGCTGGTAGAACCAGGAGCCTGGGGCTGGACCTCAGGGCCCTGCTAAAGAGATAGAGCCTGGCATTGTGAGTGCGATCCTCTGCCTTAGAGTACCCAGAACCTTTAGCTGTAAGAGCCAAGGCCGAATGCTCTCTGTCTCTGTCTCTCTTTTTGTGTCTCTCTGATTCTGTCTTCTGTCTCTTTCTTTCTCTGTGTGTCTCTCTGTGTCTTTCTGTGTGTCTCTGTGTCTCTCTCTGTGTTTCTCTCTCTCTGTGTTTCTCTCTCTCTGTGTTTCTCTCTCTCTGTGTTTCTCTCTCTGTGTTTCTCTCTCTCTGTGTTTCTCTCTCTCTCTCTGTGTGTTTCTCTCTCTCTCTCTCTCTCTCTCTCTCTGTGTTTTGCTAAGGATCTAACCTAAAGCCTGTGGCATGTTAGGTAGGTGCCTTCCTACTAAACTCCATTTCCAGCCTTTGGTTCTTTTTGTTGTTGTTTTGTTTTGTTTTGTTTTTTTGAGACAGGGTTTCTCTGTGTAGCCCTAGCTATCCTGGAACTCACTTTGTCGACCAGGCTGGCTTCGAACTCCTTAGTTCTTTAAGACTCTTGAGTTTACTTCATAATCCTATTTGTTTTTTGATACCTGGTCCTTCTGCATCTGCCTCCTGAGTGCTGGGACTATAGACCTGGGCCACTAGGCCTAGCTATTATAGATTGTATGTTCAGAAATGCATTGTTTAGTACCAGAGATGGTGATGTAGACCTATAGCCTCAGCACTTCGGAGGCTGAGGCTGGGATGATCAGGAATGCAAGGCCAGCCTGGGCTACAGTGGAGCAGGTATCAAGGCAGCTTTGTAAATTAGTGGTGAGCTATCCAGGTCCACTAAACTGTGGCCCTCTTGTCTCTTGCAAGGGACCAGACAGATAATTCTATGACACTTCCTGGGGTGCTAAAGCTCCTTTCTTTCTGTCAGGTCAAACCAGAGGCAGATACCTGGGTGCCAACTGCTTCTCAGGCTGAGCACCAGTCTGGGGCAATTAAACATGGATCCACAGCCTTGAGGGGTGAGGGGTGGGGAGGGCATGTGTGTGGGAAGCACAGTACAGATGTCTCACAACAACTCTTGTTCACATGTGTACTGAGGAGGTCTGACGTGGGGCTACAGAGGCGTCGTCCCGATTGCCTACTTCACATGAGAGGATAGATGACTTTGGAGGCTGCACAGGAGTGGCACAAGTAAGTAAAGCCTTGTCATCCGTCATTCCAAACACCACAGGTCCTGATCAGAGAGCAGGAGAGAGTATCTACTAGTCAGAAATGTGAAGGAATTCACTAGAACCAAGAGGAAAAAGAGGGCTGGCACAAGTCCTTCTACATGCTAACTCTCCCAGCAACACTGAACAGCCTTTAGTTCTGAGGGTGCCCCTCCCTGTGGTCAGAGAGGCAGAGGGGAAACTGAGACACCAAAGCAGGTGAAAGCTCTGAGGAGTTTCAAGGCAAACTCAGAAGGCTGTTGTCTATCTGCTCACAGGCATGGCCACCATTTTGGTCTGGGGTGTTTGTTGATGGTTTGCTCTTGTAGTATTCAGGGGTCTCCCAGGCCTTACCTGGCAGCAGAGAGACAAGCCCAGAGAGGCAAGAGGGCAGCTAAGGTCAGCACGATGCTCAGTAGCAGATGCTGGTTCAGACTTCTGGAGTCTGACGCCAAGCAGTTTATTTTAGGCGTACTTAAGCACAGCACAATTTGGTGAAAACCATGTTGGTGATAAAGAACTCAATCCCTCTTGCACAACAAAGCGTCCGTGTATCTCCTTGAGGAACAAAGTAAACTAAACACAGATCAGACGCGACTCCAAGAAACTCTTGGTCTAGTTCATAAAGATAAATTCTATAGATAGACTGAGGATAAGGATCTGGGGGGAGAATCGGTGCTGGAAAAAAGTCTCTGGTCACACGGCAAAAAGGTCACTAGGCTAGCAAGCACATCTGTCGCAGCTTTCTGTGGGACGCTGACAGGAGAGAGTGGCCTCTCCAGGCTGAGGTGGTGGAGAAGGCACATTTCTCAGCTTCTGAGCACTTGATGAAGGCCTATCGAGGGCAGCACAGAGGCAGGGGCATTGCCTGAGATGACCCCGAGAGTTCACTCCCTTCGGAGTCTTCTGAAGAAAGTCAGATTGGACAGCAGAAGTGGGTCGAGGCTCCATTCTCCTGAGGAAGCTCTGTGCTGGAGGCCAGATGTGTTACATTGCCTGTTCACTTATTCATGAGGCTATCGATTATAATGCAGCTTTTCCACGGGCTCCTGAGGTAGCATGAGTTGGGAGAAGAAAGAAAGCCAGCTTCATTGGCTCTGGAGATATCAGGAGCTTGGGCAGGCCATCTGCCTTAAGTGCCTCCATCCTTCCCCCACCCCCACCCCCACCCCCACTTCTTTCCTACCCCTTCTGAAGCACCCATGACCTGGGGGTTGTGAGCTGTGAATAGCCCTTTGAATTCATTTCTTTACTTGCTGTTGTAACTAAAAGACTCTGACAAAAGCAACTGGGTGGGGAAAGGGTTTATTTTTGGCTCACAGTTCAAGAGGGTCCAGCGCCGGGCGTGGTGGCGCACGCCTTTAATCCCAGCACTCGGGAGGCAGAGGCAGGGGGATTTCTGAGTTCGAGGCCAGCCTGGTCTACAGAGTGAGTTCCAGGACAGCCAGGGCTATACAGAGAAACCCTGTCTCAAAACAAAACAAAACAAAACAAAACAAAACAAAACAAAACAAAACAAAAAAAAAAGAGGGTCCAGCACCACCATGGTGGGGAATCAAGGCTTGAAGCAGGGAGTTCACATTGCAGCAACAGTCAGGAAGCAGACAGAGGAGCGCTGCTGCTCAGCCCCCTTATCATCGACACAGTCCAGAATTCCAGCTAGGGAATGGTGCCACTCACAGTGGACAGGTTTTCCTGCCTCCATTATGTCAGACAAGATGATCACTACAGGAATAAAAAGATAGGGGCACCAGGCGATTCAAAACCCTCTTCCATGGGCACACACAGGGACACACAGACATACATGCAGGCAGAACAATAATTCACATAAAATAAACCTAAAAAAAAAAAGATAATCCCCTATAGGCAGGCCTGCTAATAGGCAAATCTCTCCAGCTTCTGTCAAGCCCACATTACTCACCATACCCCTTTCTCAGGCCTGGCTATTCTGGAGTTCCTTCTGGTGTTTAGAGCCTTCCCAACACTCCAAATCCTAAGAGCCCAAGCATGAGCCGGGCGTGGTGGCACACGCCTTTAATCCCAGCACTCGGGAGGCAGAGGCAGGCGGATTTCTGAGTTTGAGGCCAGCCTGGTCTACAAAGTGAGTGCCAGGACAGCCAGGGCTACACAGAGAAACCCTGTCTCGAAAAACCAAAAAAAAAAAAAAAAAAAAAAAAAAGCCCAGGCATTGGTGGAGTCTAGACATCACAATCCTGAGCTCTAAAGGTCCTCTGAGTTCTTACCAATAAACCACTTTCTTTTGCTGGAGAGGAACAGAGGCCAAGAGGAAGCCACACAAAGTAAGCCATGCAGCTGGACAACAGTGGAGGCCTCCTGACTCCCACTCTTCCTAGTGACAACCCTTCTCAGTGTGCCTCTCCTTACTTACAAGCTCTTCCTCAGCTCAGGGCTGGGAGGCCCTGACCCTTGCTCTCCTTTCTCCTCAGTTTCATTTGTGTTTGGAGAAGTCTTTGCCCTCAGTGGGCCCAACTTCCAAATGGAACCAAAAGAGTTAGGGACATTGGCCGGGCGTGGTGGCACACACCTTTGATCCCAGCACTCTGGAGGCAAAGGCAGGAGGATTTCTGAGTTCAAGGCCAGCCTGGTCCACAAAGTGAGTTCCAGGACAGCCAGGGCTACACAGAGGAACCCTGTCTCAAAAAAAACCAAAAAAAAAAAAAGAGTTAGGGACATTGATTGTGAGCCTATTCAGCCTCTCCTGGCCTTTCACTTCCATCTCTTTTCTTTCTTTCTTTCTTTCTTTCTTTCTTTCTTTCTTTCTTTCTTTCTTTCTTTCTTTCTTTCTTTCTTTTTCTTTTTTTTTTTTTTTTTTTGGATTTTCGAGACAGGGTTTCTCTGTATAGCTCTGGCTGTCCTGGAACTCACTCTGTAGACCAGGCTGGCCTCGAACTCAGAAATCCGTCTGCCTCTGCCTCCCGAGTGCTGGGATTAAAGGCGTGCGCCACCATGCCCGGCCTTCCACCTCTTTTCTATAGGCCTGGTATTCTCCACCCCAGCTTTGGTTTTTCAAGACAGGGTTTCTCTGTGTAGCCTTGGCTGTCCAGGCTGGCCTCAAACCCACAGACATCTGTCTGCCTCTGCTTCCCAAGTTGTGGGATTAAACACCTGACTTTTTTTTTTTTTTAAAGACAGAATCTCTCTACATAGCCCTGGCTGCTCTGGAATTTACCATGTAGACCAGAATAGTCTCAAACTCACAAAAATCTGCCTGCCTCTGCCTCCTGAGTGCTGGGACTAAAGGCATGCACTACCATTCCTCTGCTAGGTTTTTGTTGTTGTTGTGTTTTTTTGTTTATTTGTTTTTAAGATTTATTTTTTGTATGTATATGAGTATACTGTAGCTGTCTTCAGACAACACCAGAAGAGGGCATCAGATCTCATTACAGATGGTTGTGAGCCACCATGTAGTTGCTGGGAATTGAACTCAGGACCTCTGGAAGAGCAGTCAGTGCTTTAACCACTGAGCCATCTCTCCAGCCCGCCTCTGCTGGTCTTTAAGCTAGATCTAGTCTGGCTTCTTGGAGATGTTTGTTCCCCAGGTCCTGTGAAAGCAAATGGTTCTTCTTGTTCCCAGGGCTCAAACTATGGGGACAGGCAGGTGTGCTGGTCAGGTTCTTTTTTTTTTTTTTTTTTTTTGGTTTTTCGAGACAGGGTTTTTCTGTATAGCCTTGGCTGTCCTGGAACTCACTTTGTAGACCAGGCTGGCCTCGAACTCAGAAATCCGCCTGCCTCTGCCTCCCAAGTGCTGGGATTAAAGGCGTGCGCCACCACGCCCGGCGCTGGTCAGGTTCTTAATGTTTTGTTTTGTCAAATTTATGCAAGCTAAAGTTATCTGGGAAGAGGGGAACCTCATTTCAGAAAGTGCTGTCATTAGATTGGCCTGTAGGCAAGTCTATGGGGGCATTTTGTTGACTCATGATTGATGTGAAGGATCCAGCCCATTGGGGTGCTGCTGCCCTGGTGCAGTGCACTTGGTCCTGGCTTGTATTAAAAGCAGGCTGAGTCAGCGGTGAGGAGCAGCCAGTGAGCAGCCTCCTCTGCTTTGGCTCCTGCTTCCAGGTTCCTGCCCTGCTTGAGTTCCTGCTCTGACTTCTCTCAATGATGGTCTGTGATCTGAACATATAAACCCAATAAGCCCTTTGCTCCCATGCTGGTTTTGGTCCTTTTTATTACAGCAGTAGTCAGGGAGCCAGGACAGCAGGAATGAGCCTTTTCAGATGAGCCAAGTCTAGAACACAGGCCAACGATGAGGCAAGTCCCAGGAGCTGGCTCCCCACTTTGGAGACCCTGTCATGTGTCTTCACTGATTGTGGCTCTAAATTTAGGGGCTGTTGACTGGGGCTAGGTGCACACATTGTCTGGTGAAGACTCTGTGCCCTTGTAACTTTCTTCATGTTTATTGTAGCCTTCAGTGTTGAAGCGCGTACTGGCCTTCTCTTTCTGCTGTCTCGCAGGCTGTGCAGCGGTCAAAAGGAATTGCATACAAACTCTTCATTTTCTCTTTTGTCACTATGTACCGCGCCCGTGCTTCCTGCTGCACAGGCAAAACCATGCTCCCTGCTGCCTTCCTACTACAGTAGCTGTTTATTGGGCATCTACTCTGCATTGTTGTTTTGTGAGACAGGGTTTCTCTGTGTAGCCCTGGCTGTCCTGGAACTCACTCTGTAGACCATGTTGGTCTCAGACTGACAGAGATCCACCTGCCTCTCCCTGCAGTGGGATTGAAGGTATATACCACCACTGCCCAGTCATCTACTCTGCATTTTAACCCCTCAATACCCTCAAAAGTATTCCTTTTTCCACCTCATATGTTACAAAGTCAGGATTTGGTTTCCAGGGCCTAGACTCTCAGCCGTGCCACTAAACTGTCTCTCAAGAAATAGCTGCCTTGGCCAACATCTCCCTAGGGTTTGATCTGCACTTTGCCTGTCTATCACACAACATTTCCTGTTGTCTTTAGGGTTCATTGAATGTGTTTTGAGTGAAGGAATATGTGCATGACTGAATGGCTCTGAGTCATAGCAAGGTCTAAGGCTCGTCCAAAGCCCTTCCACACTCTATCCCCCATGGTGTAATAGGGAGTTAGAACTCTCTTCCTGAAGGGTTCTGGCCTTCCATTGCCTTTGAGAGGCATCCTGGGAAAGGAAGTGTTCCCGGGTGAGGGAAGCGAGGAGCACAGAGCTGTGTGTGATTAGCAGAGTCTCCTCTGCCGGATGCTTCAAGCAGCTGCTGGGGATGTGACTGCGGCCTTCCAGGCTGAGAAAGGCTGGCATTACTGATTGCTTTGTGTGATTTGACAGGGCTGTGATAGCAAGGCTGATAAAACCTGAGTCATTCAGAGCCTGGACTAGGAGCAAGGGCCTCCAAGGTACATTCCACCCATGTTGGGTCAGAGGTAAAAGGCATGCTTAGAACGTTTGGGGACTCTGGTTCCATCTACACCAAACCCCCACTTCTATCTGGGCAGGTGGGAATCTTTTGTTGTCTTTTTTGCTGTTGAAGACTGAGACAAGGTCTTCCTGGATGGCCTGGAACTCACAGAGATCCATCTGCTTCTGCCTCCTGAGTGCCCAGATTAAAGGTATTTGCTACCATGCCCTGGAACAGAAGGGTCAGTCTCCTGGGTCAGGTCTGGGTTTTTTGGTTCTGCCTCTGTGTAAATCCATGTGTGTTGTAGATTGTGCTGTATAAGCCCACACCTATTTCTCCCAGCCTCCTTCCTACAACTGTATGTATATCTCCTGCTGATTAAAGCAGTCATTTAAAAATGTTTGCAGCTGTAGGCATGTCTACTATAATTCTTGCATTTTCAAACCCAATGAGATGGTTCACCTCGATTAGATTAAGAGATACATAAAAAAAATTAACAAAGCATGCTTTTGGTGTGTCCATGAGGGTATTTCTGGAGACCATTAAATGGCAAAGACTTTTGCCTAGTGAACAATTTAGTCCATTGATGGATTCAAATTTCCAATATACTGATAGGTGGTGGGAACTGTGCAGGCGAAGGGGCTGGTTAAAGAGAGTCAGTTACTGAAGGTATGTCTTCCATCTCTGATGTGTATGCTGTAGTCTTGCCCACTTCCCATTACGCCACGCTACCTCTCTGTTGCCTAAGGTCAACAGCCTCCCACTCCACAACCTTCTTCCATGGCCAAGGTATTTGTTCTGCTTTGCCCCAGGAATGGAACTAAACCCTGGGCTCAAACCTCTGAAACCATGAGCCAAATTAAACATTTCATTTATTTCTCTCAGGTATTTGTCACAGTGAGAGAATGTCAAACAAACCCACCTACCTACATTGTCTCTTTCCATCCTTATGACAATCTCTTCGAGGCCAGCCTGCTCAACAAAGTCAGGTCCAGGACAGCCAGAGCTGTACAGAAAAACAGTACCTGCCTTTGAGTCATCTGCTCCAGTAAAGAACCCTGCTCCTGTGAGTAACCCCAGTAAACTCATTGGTCTAAGCCAGATTTGGGTGGAATCATTTCTTTCTCCCTTCCTTCCCTCCCTCCCTCCCTCCCTTCCTTCTTTCCTTCCTTTTCTTTCTTCCTTCCTCGTTCCTTTAAAAAAAAAAATTCAAGAGAGAGTTTTTTCTGTGTAGACCTGACTGTCCTGGGACTTACTCTCTAGACCAGGGTGGCTTCGAACTCACAGAGATCCTCCTGCTCCTGTCTTCCAAGCGATGGGACCAAAGGCAATCATTTTTTTTTAGTCTGTCACCAGTGTCTTATCTGGGGTGGACAGAAAATTGGTCACATCTCCCTAGGCAAAGTGACACAACACTAGGCCAGAGAAATAATGGAAGCTCCCAGAAGAAATGCCTGCAGGCCACCTTGAAAGGAGATGTACTGAAGTCAAGACTGATGAATGTCAGACAGAACATGAAGCAGGCCAAGACGGGGGGAAAGTGTTCCAGATACAAGGAACAGCATATGTGAAGGCTTCGAGTCCAGAGGTGCATGGGGTAGTGAAAGACTTGAGGAACACACACAGAGCTGGAGTGTAGCACATGTGGGACACCAGGAGATACGAGGTGAGGGGTTAGATGCGTCATCACTTTCTCTTGCTGTGATAAAATACCACGACCAAAACTAACTCATGGAAATTTATTTTGGCTTTGGGTCCAAGAGGTTAGAGTCCATCATGGTGGAAAGACTTAGCAATAAGTTTAGGCAGGCGTGGTGGCTGGAGGAGGAAGTCGAGAGATCACATTTTTATCCACACAGGGAGCAAAGAGGGTGACCTGAAAGAGGGGCTAGGCTATAAACTCTCAAGACTCCAGTGGCATACTTCCTTCAGCAAGGCACCTCCTGAAGGCCCCATTACCTCCCTAAACAGTGCCATCGACTGAGAACCAAGTGCTTAGATATGTAAATGTATGAGGGATGTTTTTGTTGTTGAAAATACTTATTTTTATTTGTTTTAATTATGTGTTGGGTTGGTGTGTGGTCTGCATGTGGGTATGTGCTTGTGAGTACAGGTTCCAACAGAGGTCAGAGGTGTCTGATCCTCTCTTGCTGGAGTTACAGATGGTTGTGAGCCAACCTGATACAGGTGTTGGGAGCCAACTTCGCACCCTCTGGAAGAGCAGCAAATGCTTGTAATTGTTGAAGACATTTTTATTCAAACCACCGTAGGAGGTGAGATTGTCTTATAGAGGGCTTGAGAAAGCCCAGGCAGAATAAGCTTTAACCTGAAAACACAAGAAACCCTTCTTTAACCTAAGAAACCCTAAAAGGGGTTTCTTCACTATTGCTGTTCTGTTGAGATAGAATCTTAACGAGGAGCCAGTCAAGCTTTGACCTCACCATTCTCCTGCCTTTGACTTGGTATGGGATTGCACACATGTACCAAGCTTGGAAAGTTTTATTTTGTTGAGATTTATTCACTCTTATTTCATGTGTATGGGCATTTTGCCTGCATGTGTGCCTGTGTACCAGAAGAGGGCAGTGAATTGCTAGGAATTGGAGTTAGAGGTGTTTGTTTAGCCACCTCGTAGGTGCTGGGAATCTTACCCAGGTTCTTTGAAAGAGCAGCCAATGCTCTTTGCCAGTGAGCCATCCCTCTAGCCCTAAACCTGGAAAGTTTTAAAGGACATGCATATCACGTTCATCTTTGTGTTTTAGAAAAGTCCTTTTTGAGCTGGGCAGTGGTGGCACATGCATTTAATCCCAGCACTCAGGAGGCAAAGACAGGGAATCTCTGTGAGTTTGAAGATTAGTTTACAAACAAATTCTAGGACAGCCAAAACTACACAAAAAAATCTCCTCTTTCTCCCTCTCTCCCTCTCTGTCTCTGTCTCTGTCTCTGTCTCTGTCTCTCTCTGTCTCTCTCTCTCACACACAAAAGATGGAGATGTCAGGAAGAGGTTTAGTTTGGAGTGAGTGGATATGGGAGGGGTAGGAATGATGGGCTCTAGTGTAGACAAATTAACTCTTCCCTAACCTGTGTGTGTGTGTGTGTGTGCTTGTGTGTGCACATGCGGATGTGGGTACACATGTGTGTATGTGTGTGGAGGCAGTTGTCAGCCTTGGGTGCCGTTCCTCAGGAGCCATTCCCCTTGTTTGCTGGGACATGATCTCTCACAGGGACGTGGGACCTGACAGTTAGGTTAGTGGAGCTAGCCCATGAGCTTCAGGGATCCTGTCTAACTCTGCCCCCTCAGCACTGGGTTTACCACTACATTCCACTGTGCATGCTTCTTACATGCTTGTGGGAGCTGGAACCCAGACCCTCATGCTTGTGCAGCAAAGCACTTTGCTGGCTGTGTGCACGCCCCAGCCTCTAGTCAGATGATCAGTTTAATACCTAATTGTGTGACTGGTCACATGGCCACTCAGAATAAACAAAATATGGATCAGTCTCCTTTATAGCTGTGTTGGTCTTCTTAATAAGTCATAGTCGGTGGAGTATAAGAATGTGGGGTATGACTGAAAAGCTGTCCTTATAGACAAGGCATTCTGGAGTATGAGCCACCATCTTGGATCCTGAGGTAAAGCTGAGGGGGAGGTGTGTGTGTGAAGCTGGCAGAAAACTGGCTCCTGAGATTCTGAGAACTGGAGACAGTATAGCAGACTTAGAGTTAGTACCTCTGGTATTCTTTAATCTAAAATAGAAATACACTTCTAAGGGTAAGATAGCTTAGCTGTCAAGGCTGGGCACCACTTGGTTGTGAATCCAAGTTTGGTTCCCAGCACTCACATGAGGCAGCTCACAACTGTAATTCCACCTCCAGGGCATCCAAAACCCTTTTCTGGCCTCCTTACTCATATGTGCAGCGTGTATACACGTGTGCACAAACATGCACATACACATAGACACATAATTTTAAAATATAAATATTTTAAACAAGGACACAGGCTTCTCCCTTTTATTTGAACTGTCTGACGTGAAATTTTCCTCTCTACTCACAACTGGACCCAAGTCTGGCAAATATAAAAAAGAACATGCAATGATCAGTTAAAGCTGATGATTCTGCAGCTCTGAAGGAGGGAGTGTGGGGAGGCTATCAGTGGACATGAAGGTACCACTGGTGAGTAGTCATGAAGCCATGGCAACATGACGTCACTAAAGAAGAGAACAGGATCTAGAGCAGAATTCCAAGGAGCACCACATTTGAAGGATGGGCAGAGGAAGAGGAGCCTGACAAGGAGACTGGAGGGAGTAATCAGAGAGGTAGGAATAGGCCAGGGAAGTCCCATGTCACAGAGCCTAGAGAGGAGAAGCCCAGACAGGGCCCTGGCCAAGAGTGAGAAGGCAGCCACTTCTGCTGGTTTCTATAGGGGCTGAGAGCATCACAGAGCTCCAGAAAACAAATTTAGGTTTCTATTGTCTCAGACCCTACTGGGTTAGCTTTCTGAAGCTGTGACAAAATGCCTGTAGTAATCACCTTACAAGAAGGGAAAAGATTGGGGTTTGGCTCATGGTTTCAGAGACTTCAGTCCATAGTCACTTGGTCCTGCTGTTTTAGATCTGTTCCAGCCTAGTACATTCTGACAGGTACATCTTTGGCAGATACATCATGGTGGTATCTCACACAGTCAAGAAGGGGAGAGAAATAGAGGCAGAGAGCCAGCCAGGATAACAATGCTCTTTCCAAATAGTCCCTCCAAGAGGGCATCCCCAATGGCCTACTCTCTTTATACCTACCTCTTAGTCTCCACTACTGGTTAGGCACCAAACCTACCATATGCAGTCCTTTAGATGTGCTTTCAAGATCGATGCTATAACTCCTGAGGAAGGTTCATGACACCATCTTCTTGGCATTCTCTAGGATTAGGTCCTAACTCCTCAACTCATCCTTTGGACCCTGCTGAGGTCTGGCTTTAGCCTTTCTCACCTGCTTCTTTCCTCCGAATGCTGTTCCTAACGTGTCTGGCTTCCTGCTATTGTTTGGTTGAGTCCACAGGCTTCTATCTTAAGAGTGTCCCTTTCCCCCTTAATCCCACCCACTCTTTATATCAAATGTCAGTTCTTCGGCTCTGTGGTTCTTCAGGCAAACTAGTTGCCCTGACTCTGTGCCCTCCGAGCCCTTTAGTTATTATTCCTGGTCACCAGTCTCAGTGTGGTCTGTATTAAACTTGGTTATGTAGATGAATGTCTCCAACCACCTTGAGAACTTGGAAAGATTAATTTTGCCAAATTGGTAGTACTTCCAAGTTTAAATGTCAACTAGAGTTTTAAAGGTTTTTATTTATGGGTATGTGTGTGTACCCACATGAGTTTATGTGCACCATATGGTTGAGGTACCCTTGGAGACCAGAGGGGGCTGATTTCCCTAGGATAGGAGTTCTAGGCAGTGGTAAGCCGCCTGGTGTGGATGCTGTGAGTTGGTCCTCTGGAAAAACAGTAAGCTCTGGAAAAAGCTTAAACTTTGAGCTATCCCTTGAGCTTCCTCAACTAGAGTTTCTAATATAAATTGATAAATTGTAAACTCAAGTCCCAGAATGGATCAGTGGTGTGTGTGTGTGTGTGCGTGTGTGTCTATCGTGCCTGTGTGTGTCTGTGTGTTTGAAATAGTGTCTTTCCATGTAGCCCAAGCTGGTCTAGAACTCTCTATGTAGCTAAAACTGGCATGGAACTCATGACCCTCCTGCCTCAGTCTCCCTAGAGCCAGTGTGTGCACAACGAAGGCCGCTCTGCTTCCCTTGACCAAACCTTGACAGAGGCAAAGCGGGAGGAATCCATTTACTGTGTAGCAACTACAGTAATGGAAACAGTTCAGGCCTGGCAGAAGGGTCAATATTTAGATCTCTGAAGTCAAATTGACAGTCCAAGCCAGGCATAGTGGCACACGCCTTTAATTCCAGCACTCGGGAGGCAGAGACAGGCGGATTTCTGAGTTCGAGGCTAGCCTGGTCTACAAAGTGAGTTCTAGGACAGCCAGGGCTACAGAGAGAAATCCTGTCTCAAAAAAACAAAAACAAACAAGAATAATTGACAGTCCAAAAGTAAACTTTTACATTTATGTTGTTTACATTTTTTAAAGATTTATTTTTGTTTATGAGCACTTTATCTGCATGCACACCTGCATGCCAGAATTGGGCATCAGACATATTACAGGTGGTTGTAAGCACTGTGTAGTTGCTAGGAACTGAATTCAGGACCTCTGTAAGAGCAGTCATTGCTCTTAACTGCCGAGCCATCTCTCCAGCCCAGTGGTTACATTTTTGTTTTTGTTTGCTTGTTTGTTTTGTTTTGTTTTAGTCAAGTTACTGTTGACAAGGGTCTCAAAGCAAGTCTGTGGTAAGTCTTTTCAGCTAATCGCCCAGGATAACTGGCATTACATCCAAAACAATGATATGGCCCCTACCTCACATATATACAGAAATTTACTCAGGCCAGGTATGGTGGTACACATTTTTTTTGTTGTTTTTTTGTTTTTTTTTTTTCCGAGACAGGGTTTCTCTGTATAGCCCTGGCTGTCCTGGAACTCACTTTGTAGACAAGGCTGGCCTCGAACTCAGAAATCCACTTGCCTCTGCCTCCCGAGTGCTGGGATTAAAGGCATGCACCACCACGCCCAACTTGGTGATGCACATTTTTTTTTTTTTTTTTTTTTTTTTTTTTTTTTTGGTTTTTTCGAGACAGGGTTTCTCTGTATAGCTCTGGCTGTCCTGGAACTCACTTTGTAGACCAGGCTGGCCTCGAACTCAGAAATCCGCCTGCCTCTGCCTCCCGAGTGCTGGGATTAAAGGCGTGTGCCACCACCGCCCGGCTAAATTTAAACTTTTGTGCTTCAAAGGACCATCAAGAAACTGAAAATAAAACCCACAGAAACGGAGAAAATATTTGTAAACCATGGGTCTTCTGAGGGCCTAGTATTTCGAATGTAAAAAGAATATACAGAGGCTGGAGAGGAAGCTCAGCACTGAACCCATGTACTGCTTGTTTGGAGGACTCAGGTTCAATTCCTGGCACCCAGATCAAGCATCTCACAGCCCGCTGTAACTCCAGCTCTGCTGTGCACCTGAACGCACACACAGAGGCACGTAACTTAAAGTAACAAAGATAATTCTAAAACACACATATCTCAACAAGCTAAAACGCTAATAACCCAACTGAAAAATGGATAAAGGATGTGAATGGGCATTCTCCCAAATGAGATGCACAGTCAGTGAACACATGAGAAAAGATGGCAAACATCATTAGCTATCGAAGAAATGCCAGTGAACACCACAGTGAGCTTCAACTTCACAGCCACCACACTGTCTATAATCAAGAAGTCACACAATGTGGCCAGCAAGATGGCCAAGCACACATAAGCCTAATGAACCTGATCCTAGATCCCACATAGTGAAAGGAGAGACTTCACTCCCTTAACACACACACACACACACATACACACACACACACACACACACACACACTTTTTAGAAAGTCCAATAATAAAAATGGGGAGAGTGGTAGATGGCTGTAATCCTAACACTTGGGAAATAGAGGCAGGGGGATGAGAAATTCAGTTGTCCTTGCCAACATAGTGAGTTTGAGACTAGCCTGGATTACACATGGCCCTATCTCTAAATAAACAAATATATATGTATATATGTACATACATAAATATGTGGCAGGTTATCTCAGCATTCGGAAGGCAGATCTCTGAGTTCAAGGCTTCCTAGGTAGTCTAGTGAATTCCAGAACATAGTGAATTTCAGGCCGGCCAGAGATACACAGTGAGACCTGTCTCAAAAACAAAAATAAATTAATAAAACAAACAGATATCAGATAATAAGTTTATGGAGACACAGGAGGCTGGAGCCCTCATACACTGCATGTAGCAGTGTAAGGTAGTACAGTTGCTTGGGAAACAACCTGGCTATTCCTGGGAAGGTTAGCATAAAGATGCCACAAAACCCCAGCAAGCCCACTTCTAGAGAGAGGGGAACTTCATACCCAAGGAGGTGAAGACTTTAACCACACAGATCTTTCTGGCAGCCTCATTTATAAGAGCTAAAAAGTAGAAAAAGTGATAGATTACTTGCTTAGCATTTCTGGTTTGAGGCCTAGTAGAGGAAAAACCCAGATGTCCATCAACTATTAGGGAAGCAAAGCCCAGTATACTTGTTCAGTGACATCACGGTCATAAAATAAAACACTGAGACATGTAAACCTGCAAACATCATGCTAGCAAACTAGCCGTAAAAGCCAACACACTGTGTCGCTCCATGTATATGAATTGTCCGGAACAGGCAAATCCCCGGAGGTGAAAAGCAGATTGGCAAAGATTGGAAGGAACCAGGAGAATAACTGCAATGATTTTTGTAGTCATTATGTCTTCTGAGACAGCCTATGTAGCCCTTGGTTGTCCTGTAACTTGCTATGTAAACCAGGCTGGGCTTAAACTCACAATGATCTGCCAACCTCAGTGCCAGGATGCTATATTGATATATATGTATATGTATACACACACACACATCACTGAGCTATGCATCTTTAAGACTTTTTTTTTTTTAAGTTAGATTTGGGCAGGCAAGATGGCCCAGTGGGTACAGGCCCCTGTTGCCATTAGAACTCCGGAGTTTAATCTCCAGGCACTGTATGGTGAAAGGCAAGAATGACTTCTTGTTTGTGTATTAGGTTTCTACAGCTGTGAAAAACACCATGACCCAAAGCAACCTTGGGAGGAAAGGCTTATTTCATGTTCCTTCTAGGTACTAGTTCCTCACTAAGGCATCGGGGCAGGACTTCAAGGCAGGAACAGTCCACCGAGGGAGGAACACTGCTTTCTTCCTTGCTCCCCATGGCTTGCTCAACCGCTTTCCCTATCCATTTAGGGCCTCCTGCCCAGGGGTGGCCCTGCCCACAGTGGACTAGGCCTTCCCACATCAATCACTAATCAAGACAATGAAGCTGGGCGGTAGTGGCACATGCCTTTGATTCCAGCACTTGGGGAGGCAGAGGCAGACCGATTTCTGAGTTGGAGGCCAGCCTGGTCTACAAAGTGAGTTCCAGGACAGCCAAGGCTATACAGAAAACCCCTGTCTTGAAAAACCATAAAAGAAAAAAGAAAATGACCCACCAATGTGCCCACAGGCCAATCTGATGGAAGCGATTCCTTAATTAAGTTCTCTCTTCCCAGGTAATTCTAGTTTGTATGAAATTGACAAAAAGCTATTTACCTTCTGAACAAGGCAGTGTGTGCTCACACATAAGCGATGTAGGGCTACCTTGTGTTGAAATGTAAACTTGGCCTCCATTTTCCTAGTGAAGATTCCCCATAAAGTTCTTTGCTGGCTTGCATTTTTGTATGCCAGGTGAGTTAAAATACTTAGTTCTGGTTGGTTGGTTCGTTTGGTTTTGTGTTTTTCAAAATTATTCTCAAAAGAAGACAGGAAGAATGGGCTGAGTGGTAGATTTCTTCCTTAGCATGGGCAAGGCCTTGGGGTTGATGCCCAAGTCAGAAAAAAAAATTCAAAAAAAGGGAAGGAGGCAGGCCTGCCTGGGGATACTGTGGCAAAGAACTTGCTTGGTATGTGTGAGGCCCTGGAGTCTTCCTATGAGCTAATCTCATTATTTTTACTGTACTCAAAGACTGAGGATGGGAAAGTATGTATGTTTTTATGACCATAAGGACAGAATCTCCCTTATACATGATTAATATTCTCTCTTTCTCTCTCCACTCTCCTCTCCCCTCCCCTCTCTTCTTCCCTATCTCCCTTTCTGAGACACAGTTTCATGTTGTAGCACAATTTGGGCCAGAACTCACTGTATAGCCCAGGCTGACCCTTCTCCAATTTCCTGTAGCCATTGAAGTAACTCACCTGATAAAGGCCTTGGTAAAACGACTTCTGGTCCCTCCATAGCCTGTGGACTCCTCCCTGTAGGCAACCCAGTCAGCTGATGTTTACCTAAGGATCCCAGCCAAACACTCAGCAGAAAGTGAGGAGGGAGTCAATTTAGAAACCAAGGCTGGACCTTCCCCAGCACTGACAGTGATTTTTCTTAGCTGGCAATTTGTTCTGGGCAGGGAGAGCCCTGTGTAAACAGTGCATTGCTGGTTCTGGGGAGAGAAACAGAGGAGCCTGGCCGCCTGGAAGAGAAGGAAGGTTCATCCAGTTGTGAAAGCCACTGATGGGCTTGCTTAGGTTACCCAATACATAGGAAATTTTCTCCTTGTTTCAGGAACTGGATTAGGTCCACCAGTGTATACAGAAATCACACGTGGTCCTTGTCAGCAAGAAATGACAGACAAACCTACTATTGACAAGTTTAATAGAGAATGATTAGTGACCAGGCCTGGAAGTTACAAAGCATTGAGCAGGTATGCAATCCCCAGCGAGAGCCAGGGGAAAGCATCTCAGATGTAAGAGTGAGTGAGCCAGGAAGGGAGGCGACAAGTCTCAAGGGGGATAAGAACCACTGGAACAAAGGTGTGGAATCTGCGTGTGGGAGATGCAGTCAGCTGAGGTGTTAGAGGAGCCACAGGCAGCGATGGGAAGTGTGGAGGGACCTGGCAAACAGAGGAGTGTGTGTAGAAGAGGGGTGCATGCTATGGAGAAGGGCAAAGTCTGCATTGTTAATGGATTTGTGATGTAGAGCAGACCTTTGGGAGTCAAACAACCTCTTTACAGGGGTTGCATATCAGACATTTACATTACGGTTCACAGCTAGCAAAATTACTGCTACCAAAACTTTTATGGTTGGCGAGCCTGAGGAACTGTCTTAAAGAATCACAGCATTAGGACAGTTGAGAAGCACTAAGCCTGAAGTGAAAGAGCCAACAGTGACCAAGGAACCAAGAGATGATGAATAGCAGGCTGGATATGAAGCATTTGAAATGACTGGAAAAACAGGCAGTCAGCAAGGATGACTTGGTGGCGGGTGTGAGAGGGAGACACAAATCCAGGGGGGATCCCTGGTTTCTGGCTTGTGCATGGGGCTTAAAGCGGAGATAAGAACTCCAGGGAAGGGAAAGATGATGGTGGCCAGAGTTTACTCGTTAGCTACAGGGATGGACCAGGCCCTTGAGCCAAGAGTTTTCATGTGTGTGTGTGTGTGTTTTTCCTGTACCTCTATAAAGCAGATATTGTTCTCAACTTATAGTTGAGGGAAATGAGAGTTTGTGATCTGAATAAGCTTGGCCAGATTTGCACACTGCACAGCTTTTGAGTTGTGGAAAGAATTTAGAATCAAAGGCACCCATTCCTGGAACGATGCTGCTAACCATCAGGGTGTGTGTGTGTGTGTTGTGTGTATGTGTGCGTGTGTGTGAGTGTTTCTGAAGGGCCTGTGTAGAAAAATCTGGGGATGGGAAGAGTGGCCAGGGCCCAGGCCATAGTTAAAAGCAATAGATATGGGTGAAACTTGTAAGTTGAGGATTTTTTCAGGATCAGGAGCCCTGAAATCAAAACAGACAGAGGGGAAGAAGCCTACAAACAAGACAAAATCAACCCCTTCTGTATTAAATCAGAAATCATGACTGATAGCCAAAGAAACTAGGCAATTTCAAATGGCTCTGTCAAATAGACACCCACCAAGTTAGGCAAAGCCATTAAGTATCATAGTTACAATGCTGCATAGTCATCTTAGATAGTAAGTATTTTGCATAAATAGTATTAATTAGTATAGGACAAGTTTCATAAACTCTGTTCCTGGATATATTAATGTTTGGATTAAAAAAGGACTTTGGAGCTGGGCATAGTGTTGAACACCTTTAAACCTAACACTTGGGAGGCAGAGGCAGAGAGATCATATGAGTTTGAGGCCAGCCTGGTCTACATAGTGAGTTCCAGGACAGCCAGAGCTACATAGTGAGACTTTGTCTTTGAAAAAGGAGGGAGCTGGAGAGCTAAGAGCACTGGATGCTCTTTTAGAGGAACTTGGTTCAATTCCCAGCACCCACATGGTATCTTCAACCATATCTAACTCCACTTCCAGGAATCCGACATCCATGGGGACCAAGGCAAAACACTCACATACACAAAATAATAAAGAGACAACATAGGAAAAATATATTTTAAAAAGGACTACAGTTAGTAAGTTTAGGAAATGCTGTTATGATTTAGGCAGAGAGCCAAGTCCCTCTATACTTTTATGTTACTGTTAGGTAACACTGAAGTCTAACGGCTAAGGTGGTAAGCACTTGGAACAAGCTGGGTTTGAATGTTGCAGGTGACAAGCTGGGTGACTTTAGGCAAGTCCCTGAATCTGACACTAACAACTACTCATCCAGAGGGGGACAGTAATACATTCACTTCAAAACAGTTTAGTGTGGTGGAGTAGAATGCATTACACTGGAAGCAGTTAGTACCTGGTACATAAAGGTTTCATAAAGGTTAACTGTTATTTAAACATGAACCATAGTGTTTGGGGTTCAAGCTCAGGGCCTAGAGCATGCTGGGCAAGCATGCACTCTCCCATCGAGTTACAGCCCCAGTTTCAAACTTACACACACACACACACACACACACACACCACTCCAATACCCAAATTTCTGAAGAGCCTTAAGCCTTAGTCTACCTTTTGTTATCTGAGAGTTTTATCTCCTAATTCTTATCCCATTATATTCCACACTGGGAATAATCTCTCTCTCCTCTACTCTGGGCAAGAGGAGTAGGAAGAACACAGTAGGGACATAAAAATTCATAGTCACTGTTGTGTGCCCTTGAAAAAGATCATTTGAGTGCTGGCTTGTATCAAGACACATCAGGAAGCAAGCAGAGTGTGTGCTTCTACTCGTTCCTTCCGTTAGATGTCCTTGGGCAATGGACATCTTGTATACAATCTTATATCGTAGTTGTGACCTTCAGATCTTAGAAGCTAATGAAGGCTGGGGAAAGAGGCGATTAGCTCTTTCTCCAAGAACTTCCTAAGAGTTTTCTCCACAAGAACTCTACAATCTGTCCTCTCACCCCTCCCCACATGTGCCCCACCCCTCATTCATTAACACAGGCTGACATCAGAATACCCCCTGGATGAAGGGATACCCCAGGCCTAGCCTGGCTGAGTCCCTTCCTGGAAAAAGACAGAGCTATGGAATGGAGAAGCCTGAGGGGACAGTTTTCCAAGTTGTCCTAGACACTTAATGAACACTAAATCATGATACTCCCAAACAGGGCAGGCTAAGCCAGACCTAGTCTGACTTCTCATGGGTTAGGTGAGGGGAGAGAAAGAGATGAACACAGGAGCTATGCTAGGCAATTTCCTAACATCCACGGAGGCTAGAATGTTTGACCTCCCACTGAAGACTTTAGATAGCCCCTTTGTGAATGAAAGCTTAGGAAGAAAAATCACAGTGTTTTTTTTGTAACACACTACACACACACACACACACACATCCCAATGTCTGCTTCTTGAACTTTAAAGGCTGCCATCCAAGTGTAGTCTAAAGGAGCTGATCTGGCAAGGGGTCTGAATCTGTGTTGTCTACATTTTGTTTTTGTCTTGTTGAGACGGTTTCTCTGTGTAGCCCTGGCTGTCCTGGAACTCACTCTGTAGACCCAGCTGCTGTCTCAGAGATCTGCCTGCCTCTGCCTTCCAAGTGCTGAGATTAAAGGAGTGTGACCCCCCACCCCCACCCCAGTGCGTTGTCTATATTTGAGGGCTATGGGTGAAGTCGTTTTTTAAAAGATAACTCACAGCTCATACTTACAGGAGTTCCTTTCAGTCCCCGAGAAATGGTTCTCACCTCTATCCCCCAAAGACCACACCCGAACGGTAGAGGCTGTACCTCCGGTATTTTTGATGATAGTGTACTTAGGGTTCCAGCTATGGATAGGCAGAAAGGTCTCAAGATTCGTGAACAAAGGCTGAGTTAGAAGCAAAAGCGAATGTGAAAGCAGGGGCGGGGGAGGGGGGGCTCTTGAGGACTGTTGCCTTTATTTCACCATGGGGCTTGACAGTTCTCTCAAGTGTCGCCAGCCTAGGGAAATGAATTTTCCTCTGTCCCCGGTGATTTCTAATACCCTGTCCTGCCTCTTTCCAAAGTTGGGACCCTTCTCTCCTGAGTCTGAAATCTCCATCCCTCCATTCTTTCTTCCTTGGCACTGGATTCTCCACGCCTCTCTCCCTTTTCCTTTCTGGGCCGAATGTATTCCTCCCGAGTCAGGCCTCTCCGGGCCTGGGCAGACAGGGTCTGAGTCCTCCTTTCTCCTCCTAAGGCCACGGCTCCCTCCCCCCACCTTCTCCAGCTCCCCTTCCCCACCCCCTCCTCCGCCCCGAGGCATTGTGGGACGAAACAAGATGTGGAGCGAGAGCGGCGCGGGGAGAAGCCCGCAGTGCGGGGCCGGGCGGGCGCAGCCAATGGGGAGCGCGGACGGCGGCGCGCGCGGCAGGGGGGCGGGGGCGGGGCTCTATTTCAGGGCCGCGCGTCGGCCGCGCTCAGCGGCGGAGCGGAGCGGGCGGCGAGGTATCAGCCGGGACAGGCGGTCGGCCGGGTGGCACGAGGCGGAGCGCGGGCGTCCGGGGAAGCTCGGAGGGCGACCAGCAGCGCGAGCGCTCGGCCCCGGGGCTGCGGGAGCAGGGGGATACCGCGGCGGCAGCGGCTGCTGCTGCAGGACGAGCCCAGGGGACACCGCCCCTGCTCGCGCTTTGCTTCAGCCCAGCGCTGCTCCCCAGGGGCCTGTGCGGACTCGCCTGCGTGACGGTGAGCGGGGGCCCCGGGGGCAGCCCTCGCCCGACTCGGCCCAGGCTCTGGAGACCCTCGTGCCCTGGCTGGAGGCCCCGCAGCCCCGGGGAGGGGAGCCAGCCCGTGGTGCGCGGAGGCCTCTGGGGTCCGGGGAGCGCGGGCAGCCAGTGCGGGTTCGGGCTCGACGCGGCTCCTCCCGCCGCCACCCTTCGGGGCGTCCTTCCTGCAGCGAGGTCGCCCGGTCACTCCGGCGCCTCTCTAGGCCTGGCGGGGGAGGGCGGAGGACCGGCTTGCGGCCTGCGGACCCGGAGGGCGGCGGGGAGGTGGATGCTTTCTCATTTCCCAGGTGCTGCCCTTCGGGGGTCCCTGCCCTCTAGAGGAAAAGATGGTGGGGGCGGTGTTTTGGGACGAGGGGTTACGGTCCCTTTGGAAATCCGAAACGAGGCAATAACGTTTGTACGTGTTAAAGAATGGTGCAGGGCCGTCCGTGTCATTTGGAGGCTTAGCCCTTTTTTTTTTTTTTTTTTTTTTTTCTTTTTTTCTTTTTTGTCGCAAGACCTGGGACAGAGGTTGAGAACTGTCCTGGAGTGCTCCTTTTGCGTTTTTCACAGGAGCTCCTGGCTCGTGACTCAGGAAGCTGGCTTGGGGCCCTTTGGCCATCCTTTTATCTGGAGGCCCAGCTCCGCCCCCTCCCCCCACCTCCCCAGGAAAGGATCGCTGGGCGTCTGGCTCCCTAGCCTTTTCTCACTGGTACCTTGGATAGGGGTTGCCAGGGCTGGGCCTCACCTTTCTGCGACGCCTGAGGGGCCAAGGGTGAAGAATCGTGGCATTGTAGTCACAAGACCAGCATTATGTAATCGTAGGCTCTCTCTGTTAGAGAGTAAGATAGCTTTTAATTACTGTGACAAAGTTGATCCTTTGGACTTTGGGGGGAGGAGGCGGTGAAGCAGGTGAGCTTTTTTGGCAAAATGGTGCAATTTTCATACTTCGTTGTCTGTAGCCAGGCTCCACCCCCAACCTCTGGATTTGTAAACACTGCCCCCTTCTGAGTGGCAACCTGGAATAGGCCACCAGGTGACATTGTTTTTTTTTTTTCTTTTCTTCTAGAAAGGTCTCATCACATCAATCTTTCTCTTCCCAAGCCTCATGGAGGTTGTTCCGTTTCTCTCATTTCAGCCATTATTTTTTAAACATGATTGGCTGCCCAAGGTCACAGAGCTAGTCGGCCTTGAATAGACCTTTCCTTCAACACCACAGACTCCTCGGCTCCGTATTTTCTCTGGGGTAGGGGGCATCTTAGCTAAACACTGGCCAGTGTCGCTTCGGTGGAAGAACCTTTGCTTTATTTGACAGTGCCTGGCCTGGAAGTTGTCACGCATACATTGTGTGCGTTGGACGGACTGGGTTCTTTTCATCTCCGTGGGCAGTGTGCACATAGATAAGGAGGCTTGGAATGATCCCAGCATCTTGAGCAGTCAGACTCCCGTCCCCATTGGGCTGAGGACAACCAGTGTTGCTTTTGGAGCTGAGGTGAAGGGGGATCGGTACTGCCGTGAGTGATGAGAGCGGGCAGGGGTGGGTTTTTGTAGCTTGTTTCTTTGGATGTAAGGTAGCTCACATGACTGTAGGCTACAGAAGGGTCCATGTGGGTCAGTCTCCGAAGTCTGGTTGCTTGCCGTATGGTGAATGCCATGGCCCAGGAAGCATGACTATGAAACAAGGCTATAAAAATATTAAGCTCTTTCTTAGTCTTAGGTCAGTGTTGTGGGCCTCCTCCATCTCCTCTGATTTGATTGTTTGAAACATGGTTTTATTGTAGCTGAGTTTGGCTTTAAATGCCTGATCTCCCTTCCTGCCTCTACCTCCCAAGTGCTAGAATTTCAGGTGCGAATCACCACACCTGGCCTGGTTTTTATATTTAGGGAAAGTTCTCAGCACTCCTGTCGGGTAATATTTCTCCAAATGTACATATCATTAGTGCTTTTTGAATGAATAAAAATAATTTTTACATGAAGAAGCAAAAATTCAAGAGAACTGATAATTATTGTTGGGGCTGTGACTAAAGGCCAGAATTCAGAAATTGTATTGTACTTTAAAGACTGAACACTGTTGTGAGGAGAGCGAGGGAGCAGGATTGGGTGTGGTGACATGGGGCTGCCTCTCTGGTTTGAGGTAACATCAGCCCCAACATTTAAGAGGCCATTATTACCTCTTTGCCAGCAGGCCATGTATGTGAAGCCCCTTTTATTTTTTATCAAAGTGGAGTTGGCCTTTTTTCTGTGAGGGGACAGTGAGTATTTTAGGATTTATGGTCAGAACAATCTCTTAGAACTCTGTTATTGTAACATGTTCCTATAAAACTTTTGATTCATAAAAACAGGTGGTAGTTGAGTCTGGCTGATGGACAGCCAGCTTCCTTGCATAGGCTCTCCTTATTTGCAGATGCTCTCATGTAACCCTAGTTAATTCTTAAACAACCTCCAGTTGAGAGCTGACCTCATTTCTAAAATGGAAGTAATCGATACAGAAAGGCCAGATGCCTTGTTGAGACCACAAAGGCTCAGAGTCAGGACCAGAAGTCAGAGGTACTGATTTCTAGCAGGGTTTCTGCTGTGAGACCAGTAGTAGATAATAGTCATTAAGTCATGTGCTGAATCTCGGCAGGTGCGAGCTGCTGGTTTATTCTTAGGGTAAGGCTTGGACCCCATTTTACAGATGGTGACATAAAAACACAAAGACGAATTAACTTGCTGAAAGATGCAGTTAGGTGATGCAGTGTTACGTCTCTTCGGCTCTTGGTGGCGTGCTGACTCTCGTTCAGAGCCCATGAAATAGGCAGCTATTAAAGCACATCTTACATCCATATCTCCTTTTCCCTCGCTCGCTCTTGTCCTGTATTTCCAAGAGGTAGGGACCATATTTCTGCTAGAAGCTTCTAAGTCGCTTTTTTTTTTCTTTTTTGACAAAGGTTTTACTGTGTAGCCTTAGTTAACCTGGAACTTCCTTTGTAGACCAGCCCTTGAACTTAGAGATCCAACTACCTCTGCCTCCTAGGTGCTGGGATTTAAGGCAAGTGCCACCTTACCCAGCATAAGCTTCTCTCTTGTCTGTGTTCATGTGCTTCCACCATGTCTATCCCCCTCTAACCTTATAGCTCCCAACCCATAGCTCAAGCTGCTGCTCACATAAGATGTCGCCAGCTTTACTTTTGTGTTCCTACTGCAGTGTCACGATGTCTGACCGGAAGGCAGTGATCAAGAACGCAGACATGTCTGAGGACATGCAACAGGATGCCGTTGACTGCGCCACACAGGCCATGGAGAAGTACAACATAGAGAAGGACATTGCTGCCTATATCAAGAAGGTAAGCCGGGAGCCTGAGGATTGACTGCTGAGCCGCATCGGCTGGGGATGGTGGATGGGGTGGGGGTGGGGTCAGGGAAGACACTTGCTGAGAAAGCAGGTGTTGCCCCTTCTGAGAAAGCCCTGCAGACATGTGAAGCAGCTGAATTATAGGGTGATTTTGAGCTCCCAAAGCAATCTCCCGAATGATCTTGATGAGGCTGTAGTGAAGCTGTGTTAGTTGTACAGATGGTTATGTCACTACAAAGCATGGGGAAGGAGAAGGCGAAGGCTATGCAGAGGAACTGCAGAACAAATATTACTAGCCCAGTTGAGAACTGTTCAGTGTTCAAGATTAAGATTAAGAGCATTTGAGTGAATACTATATGATCCTGAACAGATTTTCAGGGAACTTCTTCATTTACAGTGGTGTGTCCTTTATAATCCTCGTGAGATGGAATGTTTTCTTTTCCTTAAAAATTCGGGCTTAGGTTCTGCATATTTTGCAATATATTCTACTCCCCTTATGTTTTCTGTCTGTCTGTCTGTCTCTCTCTCTCTTTTTTAAAATTAACCTTATGTGTATGGGTAATTTGCTTATGTCTCTACATCATAGTGCATGCCTGGTACCCAAAGAGGCTAGAAGCCATCGGAACCCCTGGGACTGGAGTTACAGATGGTTATGAGCTGCCCTGTGGGTGCTGGGAACGGGACCCAGACCCATGGAAGAGCAGAGGTGCTCTTAACTGCTGAATCAACTCCAATAGCCCCTTCCCAACACTTTAAAAGAATCAGCTTTGAATATTAAGTTCCTTGATTTCTGTAGGAAATGATAGAGAAAAAATCTGTACATGTTCAATACAGGTGTAATTTTTTCCTGAATGTTTTAAACCTGTGGTTGGTTGAATATATGAATGTAAAACTCAGATGTAGAGAGCTGACTGTAATTTTTGTAAATTTTGTAAAAATGGTTCAATATTTAAGAGTTCAATTATTGAGGGATTTCTAAATTGAGCTGGTGAGATGTATTAGTGGCTGCTAAGCCTGACACCTGAGTTTAAGCCCTGGAACCCACGTGGTGGAAGGAGAGACTGGACTCCTGCAAGTTGTCCTCTGATTTCCACATGTGTGCTGTGGCACACTCACCACTCCCAAATAAATAGATGTAAACTCTAAAAAGAGAAATCCTAGATGAATGCCTGTGTGGAAATGGTTAACCCTGAAGAGGCAGCTGAGCCTGGGCCCTGGGTTCCAGTTTAGACCTCATGGTTTGCCTTTTTTTAACTACATCATATCTATATTTTCTTGTATGAATGTTTTGCCTCCATGTATGTCGATTTGTCGTGTGTGTGTTTGGTCCCTGTGGAGGTCTGAAGAGGGCATCAGATCCTTTAGAATAGGAGTTACAAGGAGGCTGTGAGCCACTGTGTGGGTGTGAGAGAAGCCAGTGTTCTTACCAGCCCTCAGCTATCTCACCTCCAGCTCCCAGCACCCATGTTAAACTACAGTCAAAGGCCCAGTCTTAGGTCATTGTAGAGGATGTGTAGGAGTGTTGTGGCAGTCTACCTAGCAGTAAGATGTGCCTAGTGGGGGCTCCAGTTTCTTCTCCTAGGCTGGCAGTCTGAAGGATACATAAAGACCTGTGCTATAGGCTGAGCTGTTGTGTGCTAGGCTCCCAGGACTGCTTGGCTTTGTAGAGTGAGGGGATTGGTGCTTCAGCAGTTAGTCCCCATTTGCTCCTGCTCGGAATGTCACTTTAGGAACGGGAGGCAGTGGTGGCCAGGCCCTGCTTACTGTGCTTATGACATCCTGGTTTTTCTGATTATCTTGAATTAGAGGGTGGGCAGGTTTGGGAGTGGAGTAACAAGAGGATGGAGAGATGATCAGGGTGTAGAGTGCTAGAGGCTTGGCAGAGAGGAACAATGGAGCCTTTGTGGTGGTCCATTATTGATGAAGGCCGGAGTGCCATTGCCAGCCTTAGAACCTGAGCTTCTGAGGGGAGAGTGCTGAGGACCTGGGCTGGGGTCCTGGGCTGGGGTGGGTTACTGGGCAAGGTAGGTGGGAACAACTAAATGTGTGTGCTGGGATTGCTGCAAGTGACTCCATTCTGCCACTTCAGAAACCCTAACTACTTTTCTTTCTTTCTCCCTTTTATTCTTTTTTAGGAATTTGACAAGAAATATAACCCTACCTGGCATTGTATCGTGGGCCGGAATTTTGGCAGCTATGTCACACACGAGACAAAGCACTTCATCTATTTTTACTTGGGTCAAGTTGCAATCCTCCTCTTCAAGTCGGGCTAGGTGGCCAAGGCGAAGGTGTCAGTGGCGGCGGCAGCGATGGCAAGCAGGCGGCGTTGCTGGGACTGTTGCACTGGGGCCAGCATCAGGAAGTCCTCTCCAATGGCTGTGCTACTGCATGGACTGTGTACTCGATTTCATGTGTGTGTCGCAGTAAACAAAAACCAAACTCCTTTCTGTTTAGTTGCCTGGGGAAGAAGGCTGCTTTGCGTTTATGTTTTTAAGACGTTAACATTATTTTTTTGGTTGTACTGCACTAGGAAATCTCCCCCACCCCTCCTTTTCTCTTTCTCTCCCTAGATAAAAATAAAAGGCCCTCATCGAAGCCCTAAGGACTAGGAGGGCCGAGGACTAGAAATAGGTCTGAGGTGGAAGTTAAGCTGCGGCTGCCTCTTGGATGGTGGGTGCTGCTGTAGGAGGCCGGGGAGGCTGTGAGGACAGGGTTAGGACTGGCAAGGAGAGGGGCAGGAAGGTGGGGGGGGGGGTGGCACTAGTACCAGGGAGAATATTCCACAGAACTGTGACTAAGGCTTGGGGCAGGGGTGGGTGTGCAGTCTCTAAGGGGCACTGCGGTGTATCTGTGCTGTGGGAGTGGGGAGCAGACTTGTCTTGCCGTCTGTCAGGATTTTAAGTAAGGGCTGTGTCTTCGTGGGTCACCTTCCCATATTCTTCCAGCCAGAGGTCATGTTGGGAGGATGCTGGGAGTAGGGTTAGCCTGACTTCCCCTTTACATTCTGTCTGCTCCCTGCTTAGCCCTCGTTTTTTCTCATTCCTTCGTTCTCTTACAGCAGCCCCTATTGTTGGCTGGCAAGGGAATTTCTGGTGACTGTAGTTCCTTAGTTAGGTCTTAGCAATCAAACCAAATCAATGCCCCGTCAGTTCTTCTTTGTGTATGTTTGTGTTTGTCTGTGTGCGTGTGTGGGGGTGGGTTTGGGGTAGAAGGGTGGGAAGGGGCAGGATAAGTGGAATCTCTAGGGTGTATGGGAAGTAGAGGGCAGTTAGTTCTAAGTGGGCTTTTATGTTACCTGTTGTGAGGGTGAGAACAGGTTGGTATCAAACCATCCCCTCCCCTCAGTTCATCTTGCTTGGACACTGCTTTGCCTTGTGGCTGTCTGTTCCCTGGGAAAGTTTTCGGAAGGTCACCCAGAACAGGATGGCCATACTAACATCTTTCCTGGAGTTGGATCTGGGACCAGGTGACTGGTCTCTAGTGGGAAGTGAGAATGGAAGTAATGGGGTGGAGGGCTCCTTGGAACAGGTCTGAAGTATAGGAATGACCTCTGGGAGTCAGGAGGTGGAGAAGGCTGTGACTGGGAGGAGGTTCCAGAGAAGAGTGCAAGGGAAACCTTGTCTGTCGGTGACATGATTGGGGTGGGTGGGGGTTGTCATTGCCAATTGAGCTGCTGATTCTTATGAATCACATTCAGAACTCGCGTAGGGTTGACACTGTAAGGGGTGGGGAAATCTAGCTATTTTTTTCCCCAGCCCATTCTTGGGGGTCGGGGGGAGGCAGGAGAATGCCCCTTCCTCCTAAGCCCTTCCTGTGTGTTGAGCTTTTGTTTTTCTTCATTGCTGGCAGGGGAGGGTGGGAACTGGTGGGGACTGAGTTCCCTGTTCAAACCGTGATTGGGTACAGGACTGAATGTTTGATTTTAGGTTTTATTTTTCTTATGAATGTCCAGATCTGTGTTTCCCTGCCCTCCCAGACTCTGGCCAGTTGGAAGTGTCTCGTTTTTGTTCATCTCTCATTTCTGGTGCAGGGACTGAGACCCTGCCACATCTATGCTCTGCATCCACGCCTCTTTTGGACATTAAAGGTCGATTGATGCACTTCTGAGCTGTTGGGGTTTCTTTGGGGGCGATGGGTGGGTGGGTGGGCCTGCTGCTGTTAGTGCCGCCCGGTGGGTGGGCTAGGTCCGTGTGTCCTAGGGTGAGGTAGAGCTGAGCTTTCAATGAGTATAGGAGGTAGGTGGGGCTTCAGGTATGAAGTTGGGTGGGTGAGTCTTTTGGGAAAGACTGGAACTGTGAGGTACCAGAGGATTAATTAAGGGACTGCAGAGCCTGCCTCGTTGCTGCCTTTGCTGGTTAGTGATTGAGAGAGCTGGAGTCTTGGGTGTTCCAGGACAAAGGCTCAGTTCAAGTTTTAGCAGAAATGAGGGGACTGAAGGACTGAAGTTAGCTATTTCTGCTCCAGATGTCACCTGGAACAACACATTTCTGAACATTCCAGTCTAGTCTCACTCTGTAGGACTTCCTGGAGGCCACCTTGTAGAGAGCCCTGGAAAGGAATGATAAATATAGGGTCATAGGACTGTGGAAGAAAGACAGGAACTGAAATTCTCGCAGAAGAAACAGGCACTCAAAGCTGTGGCCGGGTGGGATGACTGTGTTTCAGTCATGGGGCCTTCTCTAGTCCTCTGAGAAGGGTATTAGGGGGTGCCAGTCCCCCCTGTATCCCCTTCCCCCCTGAGAACAAGAGCACTGGGAATGAGAGGAGGGTAGCCAGTAGAGACTAGCAATGTAACAGTGGATAGGAGGTGTCCATAGTGTGGCTGGCAGTCTCCCTGTCCCTGCTAGTGACCTCTACCCTAGGCCCAAGGTATAGCTATTGTAGCCTTTGCTCAAATACCAGACACCTGGACATCATGCAGAGTGGTGCGTCTTCCCTCCACCACTGCCTTGACCCCTTTCATTCTGCATAGTTATGCCAACTTGCCTCACTCCTCTGCCCACGTTCCCCGCTGCTTTTATCTTGAAGCCTAGCTATGCCCATCTGCAGCAAGTGCTAGAAAAATATTTCCTGGCCAGACGGAAGCAGCATCCGCCAGTCTAGGCAGCCGCCTTGATGGGGGTCACCTGGCCTTTTGGGAGACTCTTGGGGATGATCGATAGCAAGGTGTAGGCCATCTTGCTTGCCAGCTCTGAGAAAGGAATAAGGTGCACTTCATTTTTAAAACATTGCTTTCACATTGCTTGAGTCCTCCCTCAAGAGCAGTCATTAGTCAAATGATCTGGGGATGAACAAACCGAATTGTCCTAAATCTGCTCAGCTGTTAGCACGGCTAAAGCTCCAGCTTGAAGCAGGAGTGGTGCAGTTCTCACTGGTACATCTTAAGGTTTAGACCTAGCCCTAAATTGGGTAATGAACGCTAACTCCACTGGTGGTCTTCAGTTTCTCTGCTTGACCAAGGGCAGGAAGGATAAGGTGTTTCCCTTCCCACGCCTATCCCTCTCCCAAAGCTGCCCCCTTTGTAAGGCCTCTGTCTTAGGGGAGAGAGGCCACACCCCTAATTCTGATCTCTTAGGTCTCCCCTGAATTAAAGACATCGTCTTCACTGAAGGTTAGGTGTGCCTGTGTCTGATGGGTGTGAACTTCGTGTCCACACCAATACACACATCATTGGATGACTGCTGTGTTGATAGGCCTGTGAGGCTGAAGAGGATTGGTACTGCCCGGTTCCTGCTTGTGACACCTGCCTATCTGAGTTTTGGGCTTTTTAGAGAGGCCCAGCATTCAGAAACAGTGCTGTGGGGAGAATGTGTAAAAGGCACCAGCCCAGCCGGGCGTGGTGGCGCACGCCTTTAATCCCAGCACTCGGGAGGCGGAGGCAGGCGGATTTCTGAGTTCGAGGCCAGCCTGGTCTACAAAGTGAGTGCCAGGACAGCCAGGGCTACACAGAGAAACCCTGTCTCGAAAAACCAAAAAAAAAAAAAAAAAAAAAAAAAGGCACCAGCCCCTGCCTACTGCATATGAGTAAGTTCTTTGGCTTTTCTGAACCACCTGTGCATGAAGAATATGCCTCTTCTGCAGTGTGGCTCTGAGGGTCCAGTGGCGTCTATCAAAATGCTTTGAATTGGAAAGATAATTGAAGATAATCTGCCTAATAAAGTCAGAAGAGGCAGGATTCTGAGGGAGCTCCAGTTCGTTCTCACGTTACACCAGCCCTTTCCTTCCCCACACATTTGTACACACACAGAAGAGAAGGCCCATGACCTGAAACAGACCTGAAGTCACAAGGATGCTAGGACAAGTGGGATGTACACTGAACTCTGCTGGTGCACAGCTCGGGGTTTTAGTGTATCTCAGGTACACGTTTGTGCAAACTGGAACGGTTATGTCCCCCCTGAGGGAAACTCTAGCTATTTGCAGTCAATTCCTGCTGCCTTTTCAGCCTTTAGAAAACATTAATCACATGCATGTGCCTGGTGTCAGAGGCTGACACCGGGTGCCTCCATCACTGTCCTTAACTCGGACCATCTCACAGAGCCTGGAGTTTGCTGACTTGGCTGGACTGGGTGGCTAGCGAGTTGCTGGCTCCATCCTATCCCCACCTCCCCTCTGCCATGTCCCACTGCATCTTTTTTTTTTTTTTTTTTTTGGATACAGGGTATCTCTGAGTAGCCCTGGCTGTACTGGAACTCACTCTGTAGACCAGGCTGACCTTGAACTCAGAAATCCACCTGCCTCTGCCTCTGCCTCCCGAGTGCTGAGATTAAAGGCATGTTTTTTGTTTTTTTCCTAATTCATTAAAATTTTTAAAAAGTTATAACTATGGATGCTTTGGAGATATGCATGTCTGCACAATATATGTATGTATTGTGCCTTTAGTCCAGATCCCCTGGAACTGGAGTCACAGACAGTTGTGACCAAATAGGTCTTGGAGTTGAACTCAAGTCTTCTGGAAGAGCACCAGTGTTCTTAAGTGCAGAGCTTACTCTCCAGCTCCTTCACCTGGTTTTTAGAATGTGGATCCTGGGGAATTGAGCTCAGGTCCTTATGCTAGTGTGGCAGCACTTTACCCACCGAGCCATCTCCCCAACCCACTAACGCTTTGTGTCTCAGAATTTGCCTAGTCACATTTCACATAAATAGAATCCTGCAATATCTAGCTTTTGAGTCTAGCTTCTTTTTTTTTTTTAATTTTTTTTAGTTTATTTTTATTATATGTAAGTACACTGTAGCTGTCTTCAGACACCCCAGAAGAGGGAGTCAAGATTTCATTACAGATGGTTGTGAGCCACCATGTGGTTGCTGGGATTTGAACTCAGGACCTTCGGAAGAGCAGTCGGGAGCTCTTACCCACTGAGCCATCTCACCAGCCCGAGTCTAGCTTCTTAGTGTGTTTTCATGATATGCCAATGACGTACCTTTCTGGACAAGTACCATTCCACTAAGCAGACTTAGTACATCTGCTCACTGTTAAAGGATTGGTTTTTTGTTTTGTTTTTATTTTTTGTTTGTTTTTGCTATTGAAAACTGCTGCTATGAACATTTATATCCATGTTTTTGTGTGGGTATCTTGAGGTTGCCACATCTACTGAACTGCCATTGTAGCAGAAAGTGGTGATAGTCTGTAAATAAGAACATCACTCTTCCAGTAAGCCTTCGTGCAGATGGGGTCCAGATTTGCCTGGACCACACCTGGCCAACCTCCAATTCAGCTGCTTTTCACAGGACTCAGTATTCCAGAACTACTACGGAAGGTGACTTCTCCCTCTTCGGCAGCCGGTAGGTTCCCCTCTGTAGTACATTGGTGTTAGGAATGGTGGTATTTCCAACCAGTTAGAAGCTGGTACTGGCCATCATCAAAAGTGGCTGTATATGTGCAGTGACATAGGCAAGCCCTTGTCCCTTGCCACCAATGGCAGGCAGGAGAGCTGGCCCTGCCCCTTACCAGCTGCAGCACTGCAGCACTCAGGAGAACCAGCCACGCACCTCACCTGGACAGCTCAATAAATCTGGCCCTGGATGTGTGTGTGGGGGTGGGGGGGTCGCTGATGAGCTGCCTTCAAGGGCATGAAAGCAGGAGAGCTGACTGGCTGACCAGCTCAGATCCCTCTCAGACCCAGATCCAGGGCTTTGAATTGGCTCACCCCAACCAACATCTACCCCATCCATGAACTGCTGGAGTGCATGAAGGGGCTGGTCCTACACATCCAAAACTACAGGATCTCCATGACACAGGGCAACAACAGGATCTCTGAGAAGAGTCTCAGTGCTGTTCTAGTATTGATAGTGTAGCAGAAACCAGGTGCCTTGGACCAGACCAAGTCATTGCCATGAACATATGCAAGCAGAGAAGTGTGGACAAAGGGTATACTGTGGGCCACTGTGCCACACTACAGCTTCCACAATGAGATATCTTTTCTTTGTTGATGGGGAGGTTGCAGGGGTGGAGGGGAAGAGGAGGGGGAGAGGAGTGGAATTGGGGTACATGATATGAAGGTCACAAAAACCAAAAGAAGTGGCTGTGTAACGCTCTGGTACAGTGCTACATGTTGAACACGAACGCAGTAAACACTGAGTTGTTGTTTAACTCTTCTATCAAAGCAATCCTTTGAGTTCCTAGGACTGGCCATGCCTGTCTTATTTTGGTGAAAGCCAACCTTTGGCCCTCCAAGGAAGCAAGATCTTCTCTGATGATTTATATCAAAGTCACTTCTACTCTAGAAACAGCCAGTCACCCTAGTAGGTTGTCTTGTCCACTAGTTGCCTATCTAAGTCCCTTACAAGGAATTGCATTATGTATATGTGGGGGCTGGCTGAAGCCTGTAGAGCAGGCTGTGAGGACAGACAGGCTGGGAGCCTCAGGCTGGAGCTCCACAGGTCAGATCTCTTCGGGGATCCCCGTCATCCAGGACAATCGCATTCACATAGTGTTAGCTGATGGCCAGATGGCCTCTTCACAGCAAGCTGCAATTTTGTCTTTCCTGCTTGGTCCCGCACACAGCTCCTTAAACCCAATCTCTACCGAGTGCCTGTCAGAGCACTGCCACCCTGTGGACAACTGGAGATGAGTCAGAGCCCCTGGGAGCTGCTGCTTTTTTTTTTTTGTTCCATCTGCAAACTTCATCGGTGTGATGTAGTTAGCTGTTATGAACACATGTAACAGTAGGGGAGAAGAGGGAGGCAAGTGAGTGTTATGGCATATATACACAAGACAAAATGGGGTACCCACAAAGCCTTGTTGGGTGGAGCCTCAGGACTCAGCTCCTCTTGCAGCAAGGCAAACACCTGAATCAGGTAGCCTGGGTAGTGACAGCACCCGGACAGCAGCCCAGACCTGACAGAGATGCCTCTCTTGGGATGGTCTCAAATCCAGCAGTGGTGGGGACCCTTGGGGAGTGAATGGTGCACTCAGCAAGTCGCTCACGAGTGGTGGATTTTTATTATGTTTTTTTGTGATGACAGATGGAACCCAGGGTCTCACCATAGGCAAGCAGTCCGCCTCTGCGCTGCAACCCGGACCAAAAGTGACCAAGATCTGGCCTCCAAAGTCCAAAGAGGCCCACTGTGTCCTTAAGGTTTCTCTTTCTCTTCCCTCCCCTGCCAACCTCCCAGCTATACAAAGGGCCCAATGCAAGAACTTATTGTTTACTTTGGAAGGGAAATCTTGACTCAGGCTACTGAACCCCCAGAAATTCCACAAAAAAGTCTGACAGATCATCAGGTGGATTTCCTTGTCCCGTGAAATGCAAATATCTTACGAATGCTACTCTGTGCTCACTACTAGGTCCTGCCTGTATAATGTCACCATGGAGTGACATCTGGAGGAAGGGAAAGACAAGGTCCCAAGAACTAGACGATAAACTGGGAGAGCTATTCCCTGGAGGCAGGCCAGCAAGAGCGCTTATGCTGATGGGGGGTGGGGTGGGGGGAACAAATGGCTTCTGGTTTTCACAAGCAGGTGCTGGGAAAGGCATTTGCTACCTCAAAAGCTGTCTGTTAGATGCCCAGAAATGTGTGGAGCATGCAAGTCCTTTCTCAGGGCAGACATGGTCACCCTGCAGTTTGTACTGGGAAATGAAGCCCTGAATTTATGCTCCCCCCACCTTCCCGTTTTAACTGTATTGGTTACTTGTTTCTGTGGCAAAGGCTCTTAAGGAAGGGCTTGCTTCAGCTTGGAGTCCCAGGAGCGTGAGGCAGCCAGTCACATCGCCCTCAGTCAGGCAGAGATGAACCTTGGAATGGTGTTATCCACAGGTAAGGTGGGTCTCTCCACCTCAGTGACCCCGTGAAGGCTTTGTCTTCTAGGTTATTTCGGATTCTGTCAACTTGACAGTTGCTATGGTAAATTACCGGAACGAAAGCAACTTCAGGAGAGCAAGGGTTTATTTGGCTATCATAGCAAGGTCAAAGCAGAGACTTGAAGAAGCCGAGTCAGAGGCACAGTCAAGAGTAGAGGGAGAAGAAATGAACGCACGTTTGCTTGGGCTTAGCCCCTCCTCCTGTACAACCCAGGACCATGACCCAGGACAATCCAGGACTCAAACCTAGGGAATGGTGCTCTCCATACTGAGTTCTTCTCACCTTAACATAGTCAAGACAGCTCCTTACCCACACAACCACAGGCCAAGCTAATCAAGACAACCCAGGTGACAACCTGTGCCTATCTGCCTGTGAAACCTCATCCGAAGGGTGTGGTGTTCATCTCACCTTTGATCCCAGCTTATGGGAGGTTAGAGGAAGCTGGATCTCTGTAAACTGAGGCCAGGCAGGTCTACATAAGCAAATTCTAGACCAGCCAGGGCTCCTCACGGTTCAATCAGCCTGCTTTCTTTCTTTTTCTTTTTTTTTTTTTCTTTTTTCTTCGAGACAGGGTTTCTCTGTGTAGCCCTGGCTGTCCTAGAACTCACTCTGTAGACCAGGCTAGCCTCGAACTCAGAGATCTGCCTGCCTCTGCTTCCCAGGTGCTGGGATTAAAGGCCTGAGCCATCACTGCCCGACCAGCCTGCTTTCTTATAGAATCCAGGATCATCTGCCCAGGGATGGCTCCACCCATAATGGGCTGTGCCCTCTCCCATCAATCACTAATTAAGAAAATGTCCTGGACTGGAGAGATGGCTCAGTGGTTAAGAGCACTGACTGCTCTTCCAAAGGTCCTGAGTTCAAATTCCAGCAACCACACTGTGGCTCACAACCATCCGTAATGAGATCTGACTCCCTCTTCTGGAGTGTCTGAAGACAGCTACAGTGTACTTACATATAATAAATAAATAACTCTAAGAAAGAAAGAAAGAAAGAAAGAAAGAAAGAAAGAAAGAAAGAAAGGAAGGAAGGTAGATTTCCTACAGGCTTGCTTTACAGCCCCTTCTTATGGAAGGAATTTCTTAATTGAAGCTCCCTCTTCTCAAATGACTCTAGCTTGTGTCAAGTTGACATAAAACTAGCCAGCACTCCGCAGTCTTTAAAAATTCCAGTGTTTTAAAAGTCCAAACTCTCAACTTTGTGCCCAAATAAAATTAAGCAAGTTGTATGCTTTCTTTCTTTATTGTTAATTTTATGTGCACTGGTGTTTTGCCTGTATGTATGTCTGTGTGAGGGTGTCAGATCCCCTGGAACTGGAGTCACAGACAGCTGTGAGGTGCTGTGTGGGTGCTGGGAATTGAACCAGGGTCTTCTGGAAGAGCAGCCAGTGCTCTTGACTGCCGAGCCATCTCTGTAGCCCTCCCCTCCCCCAAGCTTTATACTTTCAACATACAATGGAACGTATAAACTTTCTTCCTTTCTTTTTTTTTTTTCGAGACAGGGTTTCTCTGTGTAGCCCTGGCTGTCCTGGAACTCACTTTGTAGACCAGGCTGGCCTCGAACTCAGAAATCCACCTGCCTCTGCCTCCCAAGTGCTGGGATTAAAGACGTGTGCCACCATTGCCTGGCTATAAACTTTTTTATTCCAGAATGGAAGGCCAGGGGCATAGCAAATGAACAGTACCCCAAGGTAAAATGGAAACCCAGCAGGGAAAACATCAAGTCTTGTAGTTCCAGTGACTAACATCTGAAGCTTGTAATGGAGTCTTCTGGGATCTCACAGGATTGGGGATCCTCCCCCCCAGCTCTGCCTCCTTACACGTGGCTCCTTAGGCTCAGGCCACGTGCACTCCACATGTGCAGTTTTCCTTGGCAGATACATGATGGTTCTGGCATCTCCAATACTCTGAAGTTCTCTATTGCTACCATGGCTTTACCCTCACTACTTCATACAATATCCTTTCAGAGCCTCTATGCAGGAACAAAAATCCTGTCACACAGTGTCTGGCCTCAGCTGCTCTCTGTGATCCATTTAATGTCAGTCACATCTTTGCCATCAAAACCAGTGCCGGGCGGACAATGCTTATGATACCATCAACTTGTGTGGCCAGTTTGAGATAGAGTCCGACCCACTCAGACCATAGCTGTATCCATTTCCTGGCATTGTCCTGGAGTTTTCAGGGAGTTACTTTTGAGGAGCCAAGAGCCCCTTCAATTTAAGCTTTCTTCCTTGAAGTGAATTCAGATCCCTGAAAGATGGAAAGATGGAGCCTCGGATGGGTTGGGGTCTTGCCCTCAGACATCCTTCCCAGTATTCCACTTGACGTTCCCTTCAGCCGTGCTGATTACAGCACCAGCCAGAACACTCTCTCATATTGGAATTCCCTCTGCCAAACAAAGGTGTCCCATCTCTGAATTTTACTTAATTCAGAGACTCGGGTCTTAGAATAAATCCAGGTCCTTGGTCAGAGTGTTGTGTAAATGCGTTCTGTCTCTGTCCCTGCCCAAGTTCTTTTCCCAGCTGGACTCAGGGCTGGATGTCCACAACCTACACTTCTCCTTCACAGAATAAGTTCCAAAGCCTTAAAATCCATACAACAGCTTATCATAGCAATGACTCTGCTCCCTGGGAACCAGTCTCTAGCTACATCTCACTCGGTGACAAAAAGGAACTCTGGGGAGAAAGGGTTCATTTGGTTTCTAGCTCTAGATTACAGCTCATCATTGCAGGGAAGCCAAGGCAGGACCTCAAAGCAGACAGTCACATCCACAGTCAGGAACAGAGAGAGGATTCATGCTGCGTGCACGCCCACTGTGCTCAAGTCTACTTTCCACTCACACAGCCTGGGACCCAAACCCAGGAAGTGAGTGGTAGCTTCCACAATGCATGACACTTCTGACCTCAGTTACGTCGATCAAGATAGCTTCTACCATATGATGGTTTAAGGTCTGTTGAAGTATGCTCTTGTTGTCTATTGTAATGCTGAGTGTGAACCCCCCAAAATCTGGAGTCTGCACACAGACCCCAGTGATGTATACGACCCTGCCCCAAGTTATTTCTGATTGAAAAAAAGATGCCAACAGCCAATAGCTGGACAGAAGAGACATAGGTGGGGGTTCCCTTCCCAAGGCTTGGGGTTGGGGGAGAAGACAAGAAGAAGGAGGAGGAGGAGGAAGAGGAAGAAAAGGAAGAAGAGGAGGAAGAGAAGGGGAAGAGGAAGATGAGGAGAAGAAGAAGGAGGAGAAAGAAGAGGAGGAGGAGGAGGAGAAGAGGAGGAGGGGGAGGAAGAGGAAGAGGAGGAAGAAGGTAGTGAAGGAGAAAGAAGAGCCAAGGATTAGCTGAGTCATAAACCCTGACCCTGAGGATGGCCAATTAAGTTAAGAGCAGCCCAGATGAAACATGGTAAGCAGTAATAATTCGGGTTATAGATAGGAAAGTAGATTCTAATAGCTTAGAAGGTAGGCAACTATTCATCTCTTGTGCTGTTTAAGGCTTATTGTAAATATAAAGGCAGTGTGTCTGTTTCTTTTATCTGGGAACTAAAGGGTCAAACACAGGGTAGAAACTCCAGGTTGGGATTAAATAATTTCTTTCTTTCTTTCTTTTCTTTTTTTGGTTCTTCGAGAAGGGGTTTCTCTGTGTAGCCCTGGCTGTCCTGGAACTCACTCTGTAGACCAGGCTGGCCTCGAACTCAGAAATCTGCTTGCCTCTGCCTCCCAAGTGCTGGGATTAAAGGCATGTGCCACCATTGCCCGGCAATAATTTCTGCACAAAGGTCTTTCAGTGTTTCTACCATATGTGTAAAAGCAGCACACATTCAGTGAAAAACCCTCATTCCTTAAGCCACATTTATCTCCCTTAAAGTGCCCTCCTGGTTATATAGATGCATACTAATTACTATTTATGCAACTGGTTATGAACACTGGACGTGTCAACACTTCCTAGTACCTGTGTACCCGAGGGCAAGGCTGTTATCTCCTAAAAGCTGAGATTAGGGGCACGCCCCATCACACCTGGTCACGCCTGGCTGGGTGTTGCCTCTGTGCTGTTTAAAGTTTGGGTCAGGAGCTCAGCCGTTCTGGCTGTTCTTCTAGAGGTACTGAGTTCATTCCCAGCAACCTCTCGGTGGCTCACGACCTTCTAAAAAGGGATCTGATGCCCTCTTCTGGCATGTAGACAGAGCACACCCACATTTAAACAAAGAAAGGTTCCAAGTTTGAGTCAGGCCCCTATGGACAATCTTGGGTTTCTCACCTGTAAAGTGGAGATAGAAACCATTGCGTCGTGGAGTGGCATGCAGGAGAAACGTTTCACTCATTTTAGCAAATGTCTCGAGAGCACCTGCCCTGGGCCAGATTCGGTTTCCTTGCTACTTCTTTTTTTTTTTTTTTTTAAGATTTACTTATTATACATAAGTACACTGTAGCTGTCTTCAGACACTCCAGAAGAGGGCGCCAGATCTCGTTACGGATGGTTGTGAGCCACCATGTGGTTGCTGGGATTAGAACTCTGGACCTTCGGAAGAGCAGTCGGGTGCTCTTACCCACTGAGCCATCTCACCAGCCCCCGCTACTTCTTTTAAGACCTGGTTTCTAAGTAGGAATTGTAACGTTTGGACAGAACCCTCTCCGGTCTAGACATTTTGGTTAACTTTTGGGTTTCCATCTGCAGTTGTGTGGGAGTTTGAATGAAAATGGCCCCAGAGGCTCCTAGGGGCTGGTCCTATTGAGAGGTGTGGCCTTGGTGGAGTGGGCGTGGCCTCCTTGGAGGAGGTGTGTTACTTGGGGGGTGGGGGCGGGCTTTGAGATGTCAGAAGCTCAATCCAGGCTTAGTGGCTCACCATCTCTTCCTGCTGCCTACAGATCCAGATGTAGCCCTCTCACCACCTCCTCCTCCTCCTCCTCCTCCTCCAGCACCGTGTCTGTCCGCATGCTACCCGTCATGATGATAATGGGCTAAACTTCTGAATTGGAACTGGAGTTACAGGTGGTCGTGAACTGCCTTATGTGAATGCTGAGAACTCCGCAAGCCTTGACCACTGAGCCATCCCTCCAGCCCCTGAAAAAAAAAAAAAAAAAAAAGATGTTTTGGTCTCTGTGTGCCTTGTGGAAAGTAGCTTAGGCTTTTGGAAGGAAAGTTTTTACAGCAGCTAGCACTTTCTGACGTTTCTACCCGGAGAAGTTCTAATTTCATATTTCGTTATGACTCCAATGTAAGGTTCTCGAAAACGAGGTCACATCCTGCGTTGTGTATCGCTTGTACCTAGCAAGCACCATTGTCCTGGGTATACAAACCCTCAAACCCTCAAGCTTCGAAACGTGAATGTACTTGAATACCCGTGGAGAAGCAGCGCCATCTTCTGGTCTGAAGGAATAGTGCAGCACAGAGCCGGGGAGGTTGGTTGACCTGCGCCGCAGGCGGCAAGGCCATGCTGGAACCAGAACTCTTGTGTTAAAAACGACTCCCAGAGCCTGGAAAATTATGCTCTCCTGAACGCTCTGTTTTGGCTTTTAAATCACAGTCTTAAGCGGATGTGCAGCTAGGAAAGTCATTTTGTCTAGGCTTTTGCAAGGGTGGAAATGTAACTTATTGAATGTGTTATTTGCTGAGCACCGTATCTGTATTTTTACTTTATGTGTGTGCATGTGGAGGTCAGAGGTTAACCTCTGGGGTTATCTTCAAGAAACGTCCACTGTGATTTTTTAAAAAGATATACTTATTTTATTTATATGAGTACACTGTAGCTGTCTTCAGACACACACCAGAAGAGGGCATCGGATCCCATTACAGATGGTTATGAGCCACCATGTGGTTTCTGGGAGTTGAACTCAGGGCCTGTGGAAGAGCAGTCAGTGCTCTTAACCACTGAGCTATCTCTCCGGTCCGTCCACTGTGATTTTTGAGACAAGATCTTTCACTGGCCTGGAGCTCTCCTGACGAGGCTTGCCTGGTGCTGAGATTACAAACCCAAGTCACCATGTTCCATTTTTTATTAACGTGGATCCTGAGGAGCGAACTCAGGTCCCCCCCTTACTCACTTATCTGGTAACGGTCTGGTCCTTGCTTTCATTAGGCTGGTTTGGAAGGATACTCACCCTCACTCTTATTTCTGGCTCTAGGCAGGAAATAAGTGGCTATGGCTCGCCTTTCTCGGGCGTCAGATAGTTTTGTTACACACATGTACTGAACAATGTCCTGTTGAATACTGGAGTGGAGGCCCTGCACACCTCTGGGGCTTGCTCTCTACGTGGCACTCAGCTCTCCAGGAGTTGGCCACCTTGGTTGGTCCTCTGGCCTCTGTTTAACTCTCCAGAGCTCGGGTAATCCTTGGCTCCCTTAGCTGCCCCTCATCCGCACCTAGGCAGGACGGTGGGACTCTCATTGTTTATTTTCCTGTCTCTCAGTTGTGGTCATCCGTTAGTCTTCCCCGCAGTGCCCAGATTCTTGCCTTGTTATTTTGATTGCTCGACAAGAAGATAAGTCTGTTGGCGATTGTTCATCTTGTGTGGAAGTCTGAACCTATCAACGGGATCTTACCGCATACCTTACACCAGCAGCTGTTCCCTCTGTTCCGGAGCTTGGCCTGAGGCGAGGGAGGTCTGCTGGGGAGGCACCAGTCTGCAGACTGCTGAGTTTGCTGGCTGTTGATTGGAGCGACCTAGGTAACTGGGCCACGTGTCTCTCATCAGCTGGCGGACCAGCCTGGGCTTGCTTCTAGGAGCACGCACGCCTAAGAAGCCAGCTGTCGTCGTTCCACAAGGCTGTTCTAGAAACATTTTACTCTTTGTCAGTGCAAGCCACCACCTCAAGGGCAGGATGAGAAACAGACCGACGATGGTGGGAGGAGCCTCTGTGATGGGAGGAGTCTCACAGTCACGCGGGACTGCACAGATGCCGGAAGGGGCGGGGATGTACAGCCAAGTTATCTTTTATAACATTATCATTATTTTAATTATCATTATCATTATTTTAATCCTTGTAGCAAACCAGGGTATAGATCTTGTCATTGATACTTTACAGACATTAAGAGCTCGCAGTGGGAAGCAGAGCCAGGGTTTGAATTAGGGTCCTCCTGCCTCTGCCCCGTTTCTAACTGTTGTATCAGGTACTTAGACCATTCCCTACCGTGGTCCCTGCTGCAGGATGCTTGTCACAGCTTTGAATTCTTCCTAATACTCCCACAGCCTCTCTGAGCAAACACAAGACCCTGTCCCTGGGGGTCCCCTCCCCTTAGGGCCTTTGGGGCTCAGGGACACTCTAAGGGAGGCATTTTGTGTAGAGAACCAGGTGCTGATCATCTGTGTCTCCAGCTAGCCTGTGCCTCAGGTGATAAGTCAGGCAATCCTCCCTCTCTGTGCCTGGATGGTTCCAGAAGCCTCAATGGCTCCCTGGTGTCCCCTCCAACTCCTCATATAGAATTTGTCATGTTTGACTAAACTGCTCTCTTTCCCATGGGCTTCTGCAGGGGCCTCTCTCTGTCTCCCTCCCAGTTTCTCTCTCTCTCTCTCTCTCTCTGCCTCTGTCTCAGTCTGTCTGTCTGTTTCCTTTCTCTCATTTCCTGGCGCACACAGCTCTGTATCATCTCACTTAACCCACTTCCCCATGTGATTTCTCATCACCCAGACCCATTCCTCCGTAATTTAATCAAGAGATTAAAGCCACACTGTTTTTCTCTTTTGAGTGTGGCTAATGAGCTGCCTCTGTCTCCAATCCTGATCTAACGTGGCCCCTCCCACCCTCTCTCGAGTGTCCATGTGTTGCCTGATCACTATTTTGTAGTTTTGTTTGACCCAAAACATCTAGAGCAAGCAGGCCCAGCTGGGGTCCAGTGAGGAGCCTAGAGAGACAGTGTGAGTGATCCACAGCCCAGGATTGCAGCTTTCCTGCAGAGGTCAAGGGAAGCCTGGTCTACATAGTGAGTTCCAGGCCAGCAGTGCTATGTATCAAGACAGGGAGATCCTGTCTCTAAAGACTCCAAAGAAAAACAAACAGGCCGGGCATGGTGGCGAAAGCCTTTAATCCCAGCACTCAGGAGGCAGAGGCAGGCGGATTTCTGAGTTCGAGGCCAGCCTGGTCTACAGAGTGAGTTCCAGGACAGCCAGGGCTACACAGAGAAACCCTGTCTCAAAAAAAAAAAGAAAAAAAAAAAGAAAAAAAAGAAAGAAAAACAAACAGAAAGACAACGTAAATGAGAGTTTCAGGATTCTGGGGGCCTGAAAGATCGGAGGATGACCTTGGACAGCAGAAAGTTCAGGCACTTTGGGCGATGAGTGTCTTTAGACTGTCTCTTGGGTCCCTGTCCTCAAAGGCACCTCCTTTGGCCTTGTGTCTAGCTGGTTCAGGGAAATGGGCTCCATCAGTAACTAACTATAAGAGGGCTTCCCAGGGAGAGCGGAGACAGAGACAGTGGGAAGCCACCAGCCAGCTCTCTACAAGTCAGAGTCCTGCTCCTCCTTCAGATAAGCTGTGAGGTGCTTTGGCTCTGTCACTGTCTATCCATGCTGTGGTCTCCAGTTAAGGTCTAGAGACTGTGGCATTGTCACTAAAGCTTTGGGAGAGAAGTCAGGTCTTTTGTCTATGTGATATTTTTGTCCTAGAGCAGGCCACAGAGACTCCCTTCCGCTGTGGTGGTTTGAATATGTGTTTGAATGCTTGTCCATAGGGACTAGCACTATTAGGAGGTGTGGCCTTGTTAGAGGAAGTGTGTCACTGTCGGTGCAGGCTTTGAAGTCTTAGATACTCCTGCTAGGCCTAGTGTGGCATTCACTTCTGCTAAGATGTAGAACTCTCGGGTACCTCTCTAGCACCATGTCTGCCTGCACGCTGCCATGCTTCCCACCATGATGATAATGGACTGGACCTCTGAAACTGTAAACCAACTTCAATATAAAGGTTCATTTTATTTAATTATTTATTATCTATTTATTTATTTTGTTTTTTTGAGACAGGGTTTCTCTGTGTAGCCCTGGCTGTCCTGGAACTCACTCTGTAGACCAGGCTGGCCTGGAACTCAAAAATCCACCTGCCTCTGCCTCCCAAGTGCTGGGATTAAAGACGTATGCCACCATGCCCGGCAAGGTTCATTTTATAAGAGTTACCCTGGTTATGCAATATCACAGCAATAAAACCTAATAAAAGACAGAAATTGGGGAGCTGGAGAGATGGCTCAGTGGTTGAGAGCACTGACTGCTCTTCCAGAGAGGTCCTGAGTTCAATTCCCAGCAACCACGTGGTGGCTCACAACCTTCTGTAATGAGATCTGATGCCCCTCCTCTGGTGTGTCTGAAGACAGCTACAGTGTACTTGCATACATAAAATAAATAAATAAATCTTTTTTTTTAAAGGCAGAAATTGGTTCTAGAAGTGAGGTATTGCTGTGATAGGCTTGATAGTGTGTTTGTTTGGAGGATGGACTTTGGGTCTTTGGATTAGGAAAGCAGTGGAATGCTTTAAACGGGGCTTACTGGACCATCCCAGCAGGAATATGGGAAGATACTGTTGCTGGTGGAGATTTGAACTACCGGAGCCTGGTATGAGAGGTTTCAGAGGAGAAGAATATTAATATGTGGCTGAGAAACTATTCCTGTGATATTTTGGCAAAGAATGTGGCTGCTTTCTACCCTTGTCCAAAAAGTCTGCCTGAGGCTTAAGTGAAGAGTTTTGCATCGCTAGAGGAAAACTCAAAAAAGCCAAGTATTGACTGTGTCATGTGGTTCTCAGTGCTCATTCTGATGAGGATCTATAATAAAAAGGAGTCAACTGAACAAGGAAAATTAAAAATGTACAATCTGAGGAGAAAAGGGGCCCTGGGAAGTGGAATGGAGCGAAGTCCTGTGTTCAAGGAGATAAGGGGACCAAAGAAAAGCCTGGTATTAAATGGAACAAGGAGGGTCGTGATTTTGGGGGAAGACCCCACCTAGCTAAGCTTCCAACCTGTGAAAAGGAAATGAAGAACAGCTTAGCTTAGGTTCAGGCAAGGTGGGGCATGCTTTTAGTCCCAGCACTCAAAAGGCAGAGGCTGAAGGATCTTTAAGTTCAAGGCCAGCCCAGTCTGCAGAGTGAACTCCAGAACACCCATGCTTAGGCAGTGAAGGAAACCATAGAAAACAGAAAGCTGGTGACTATGTAACAGGAACAAAGGCCATGTTCCAGGTCCAGAAAGCAGCAGAACTTGGCAGCTTGGGCCATGTGGTTCTGGCTTTAGAGTCAAAGGCAGAAGAAAGGGGTTATGAACTCTCGCTCTGTGACTAAGGAGAGCTGCTGAGGCCAGGCATGTGTCAGCAGCATCCCTGCCTGGAGGCCTAGAGAGGCCGTTGTGTGAAACTGTGAAGGTTGAAGCCTGGATTGCTTTGGAGACCCCAAGATGTTGGAGACAGCAGGGTTTTACTTTATAAGAGTTGTTGAGGTCATGGCATCTCTTCACAGCAATACAATGTTAACTAAGACTCTAGGACCCCTTGAAATACCAACCCAAGACTGGTGCTCAACAAGTGAGCTTCAGTGGCCCACAAAACTACGTAGACTCTGCTGCTCCCTTGAGTGCTCCTCATGACTTTGGGGAACGGTAAGAATGCAAAATAAATAAATAAATACATAAAAAAAAAGCCGAGTGCCTCAGTGGGCAGCAGGGAAGGGGAGGTGAGGCAAGCAGCAAGGAGAGTCAGGCCAGGGGCCAGCAAGGAGCGACACCTCTCCCTGGGGCAGCCATAAGTGCTGACACTGAATATTCTTGTTCCTTCCAGCCGTACCTCTCGATAGGTGAACCATGCTCCTTGATTTGACTGCTGAAATGAGTGAGATGGACAGATGGCCCTTCTAGGTGGCTGTGTTAAGAGCCAGTGCTGCGTTGCCTAACTACCTGTCCTGTGGATATGACAAGGCTCTTTAATGTGGACCCTGAGTGATGATAAGGGGGGTCTGGCCTGGCCTGGCCTGGTGAGGCTGGAGCAGAAGACTCCAAGCTTGTCAGTCACTCACATGATGTACGTAATTCATCCTGAAAACGCACATGATGGATTTCTAAGGAAGGCGTGAGGTCAGGTCTAGTGGTTTTCTAGGATGGCCTCAGAGGAGGCCAGTAGGGGAGGGGCGGGGAGTAGGGTGGCAGATGGCTTTTAAGAGCTTTGCTTCTCTAATGATTGTCTGGGGATGGTGATGCTTTGAGCATTCTCTCAGCATCAAGATGCTTCATCTGCCAGGCCTTAAACTGAATCTTGCTGCACACACTCACTGGGTTGGTCTCGGGCAACTCACTTAAGTTTATCGAGGATTCCCTTCCTGGTCTCAGGAAGTGCAGCCTGGAGTACCTCTCCTGAGGGTCCGAGGAAGCACAGAAGGCCAGCACTGCCATGTGGTATGTAGGTGCCCATTCAGTGGCTGCTGTTCTCTTCTGTCTCACTCGGCCCAGTGCTGATAGGGGTGGCAAAGGAAGGAACACTGCCTCCTGTAGTCCTCTGGAGGTGCGTGCCCCCTCAGCTGCCTGTGTTGACCAGAAAGTCACACAAACAGGTCATCCCAAGTGCTTCCTGTCACTAAAGGCTCGTGGGTCCCTGTGTATATGTGTACGTACATACATGCACATGCATGTAGCTGAAGTCAGAGGAAGCACTAGCCTCAAATCTGAAAATAGTTTCTGAAAAAGATTTGTACTGGTTCACTGAGACGCTGGAGACAAAGCAAGACACAGGCCATTTCAGAGATCAATGGGCTTAAAACCCACAATAGTGACAATCATGATGTTGTTGGTCGTGATGGTCATGCTGGTAGTGACAGTGACAGTGATGATAAAGATGTTGGTTATGATGATGTAGTGATGCTGGTGATGATGGAGGTGGGGGTGATGCTGATGGTGATGATGAGGATGCTGGTGATGATGGGGAATAGACGTGGGGAATGTGGTTGTCACAGGGATGCTGACGGTCATGTTCTATTTGTTGAGCATCAGGAAGTTCTCTGGTGCTAGAAAACCTTGGGTTGGAATCTTGTTCCTCTTCTCTCTGAGCTGAGGGACATATGAGCTAACTTGTCAGTTACTCTTCGGCATGTGTGGAAGTGGGATTGTGAGTATGGAAAAAGAAAACGTGAATTCTCAGAACGGAATCCAGGGCTTAGCAGCACTGAAAACGTATCAGATATTGTTAGTGTCATTACAGTCTTGGGCCAGATGTATACATTTTCGATGCTTGATCTTCCTCTGACGATTGTCAGAATAGCATTTTGAATGAACTAATTGAATTTCTGATTAATTAATTTAAAATTCAATTAATTAAAATTTCAATCATTTAACTAGCTTTTGGTTTTTCAAGACAGGGTCTCTCTGTGTAGCCCTGGAACTTGCTTTGTAGACCAGGCTAGCCTCAAACTCATAGCTCCACCTGCCTCTGCTGAGGGATGGGATTAAAGCTGTGTGCCACCATGCCTGGCTATTATTATTTAAAAAATATTTTATCTTAATTATGTGTGTGCACGCATTTGCATGCGTCTGGACATTGATGTATATGTGTGCCCATGGAGGCCGGCCAATGATGTCAGATCCCATGGAGCTGGAGTTTCAGGCATTTGTGAGTCTCCTATTGTGAGTACTGGGATCCGAGCTCCACATCCTGTGACTCAGCATCAAATGCTCTTAATGCTAAGTTATCATCCCAGCTCCCAAGTGTTAGTGTCCTCATTCTGCAAGTGCAGAAACAGACATAGGAAGCAAAAATTCTGAACCAAAGTCATTACCTCATAAGCATGAAATAAGCCAAATTTGAACCCTGGTTGATCCTAGTCCAAAGCCTTCACCTTTTATATAAAGGACAGCAAGTTTTTCATTACAAAGATGGAAAGTATTAAAATCCTCCAAGGGTGGGGTGGGGGGGGTTGGCCATTGGATTAACAAGCTAGAGAACATATGTACAGTCTACTCCACTGTACACAGTGTTTAGGAAGGGTTTGAAATAGATTAAGAGAAAAGGACTGCCTTAGGGTTTTATTGTTGTGAAGAGACACTATGTTCATGGCAAGTCTTTTTTGTTTTTGTTTTTCGAGACAGGGTTTCTCTGTATAGCCCTGGCTGTCCTGGAACTCACTTTGTAGACCAGGCTGGCCTCGAACTCAGAAATCCGCCTGCCTCTGCCTCCCAAGTGCTGGGATTAAAGGCGCGTGCCACCACGCCCGGCCACCATGGCAAGTCTTATAGAGAAAACTTGGGGCTGGCTTACACATTCAGAGGTTTAGTCCATCATTATCATGGCGAGAAACATTTCCATCATGGAAACATGGTGCTGGAAAAACAGCTGAGAGTTCTACGTCTTGATTGGTAGGTCCCAGGAGACTGTGTGGCACACTGGGCATAGCTCGAGCGTATGAGACCTCAAAGCCCGCCTCCACAGTGACACACTTCCTCCAACAAAGCCACACCCACTCCAAGGCCACACCTCCTAATAGTCCTACTCTCTATGGGCCAAACATTCAAACATATGAGACTTTGGGGGCCATACCTATTCAAACCACCACAGGGACACAGATGATGCGATCCATCTCTGTAGAGGAGGGGTTAGTGCATCTTAGTAGAGACCACACAAGAAGCAATGGTATTGCTATCACTCAAGATGGGAACTAAGTGACTGGGCTGAGGGACAGGAGGGAGAGAGTATTCTAATATGCTTTGCTTTAATGTGTGTGTGCTATGGTGTGCGTATGTGAGTATAAGAACCTGTAGAGGCCAGGTGAACATGTTGGATCCCCTAGAGCTGAAGCTATAGATGGTTGTAACCTGACACAGGAACTCGGAACTGAACTTGGGTCCTCTGCAAAGGCGATATATGCTCTTTATTTCCAAGTCATCTCTCTAGCCTTGGGCACCTCTGTTTCTTACTGCTTTTTGCTTATAGATCTTCCTTTGATCTCAAATTTTATTACTCTCCGGTTTGCTTTCTGTTCCTCTGAGAAAATTGACACTTTATTTTTGTTGTTGTTTTATTTTTTAAGATAGGGTTTCTCTGTGTTGCTGTGGTTGTTCTGGAACTCACAGAGTGCTGGGATTAAAGGTATGCACCACCAATGCCTGGCTTATGTTCCATTTTAAAGTTCATCCTTGAGAGAAGCCAAAGCAGGAACCTAGAGGCAGGAACTGAAGCAGAGGCCATGGAGGAATGCTGCTTATGGGATTGCTCTCTGGCTTGCTCAGCCTGCTGTGTGTGTGTGTGTGTGTGTGTGTGCGCGTGTGTGTGTGCGTGTGCACATGCATGCGTCTGTTGGAAGTAAGAGTTGGGGGCAGGTGATACGCACAGAATAAAATCTTTTTTAAAAAAGAGTTATTTATTTATTATATGTAAGTACACTGTAGCTGTCTTCAGACACTCCAGAGGAGGGTGTCAGATCTCATTATGGATGGTTGTGAGCCACTATGTGGTTGCTGAGAATTGAACTCAGGACCTTTGGAAGAGCAGTCAGTGCTCTTAACCTCTGAGCCATCTCTCCAGCTCCCAGAATAAAATCTTAACTAGGGGCTGGAGAGATGGCTCAGTGGTTAAGGGCACTTGTGGCTCTCACAGAGGACCTGGGTTTGGTTCCCAGTTCCTGCATAGTAGCTATAACTCCAGTTTCAGGGGGGATCTGATGTCTTCTTTTGGCCCCTGTAGGCACTAGGCATGCACCTGGTTCACAGCCACACATGCATAAAAATAAAATGAATCTAAAAAATACTTATCTGAAATGTTAGATGCAATACACTGGCAATGGGCATGGGGAGAGAAGGTTTTGCTTGTTTGCTCTGAAGTCTTAGGATGATGTAGGAAAGGTGAAAAGCCATGGAAGGAGAAAATGATGACGGACAACAAGCTATCCAGAATTATAACAGGATAAAAGCTCTAAACTTTATCAGCCTTTGCTTTCTTCAAGCCATGAAGCCGGGTTTTCCACTGCCACAAGACAGCAGTCACACAGAGGACAACAGAGGGCTTGGTCACTGTGATGGCTAATCTTGCTTGTCAACTTGACCACATCTATAATTAACTAATACCCAAGCATCTGGGCATACCTGAGAGATTTTCTTGGTTGGACAATTTGAGATGGAAAGACTCACCATATGTCGGGGCTATATCTTCTGGTAGCAGCTCACATAGCAGGAGACAGAAGAAAGAAACTTTCGCTTTTTTGCCTACTCAGCCTCGTTTTTGCTGGCAAGTCCATCTATCCTGCTGCTGAGGCATTTAGGACATACTTTTTGGGGATTCCAACATAGACTGAATACCAGCTGAGATATCCAGCCCTCCTGGACCAAATGACTCTTATATTCCTGGCCTTTCTGTCAGGAGACAGCCATGTTGGGCTAGCTGGACCACTGCCTTTTAGCCGTTCTAATCAGTTCTCTTTAATATATATAGAATAATTTCATCTGTTTTGTTCCTTTAAGGAACCCCAGCAAATGCTGGCATAAGTATTGTCTGACAGAGTCCTGCATGCCATTTGGTAGGGGTTCAGACAAATACTTGATGAATGCATTTAGCACACAGCTGTTGCTCTTTGCTGTGATAAACTTTTTTTGGTGTTTTTTGTTTGTTTGTTTGTTTTGTTTTTTGTTTTTGTTTGTTTGTTTTCGAGACAGAGTTTCTCTGTGTAGCCCTGGCTGTCCTGGAACTCACTCTGTAGACCAGGCTGGCCTCGAACTCAGAAATTCACCTGCCTCTGTCTCCCAGGTGCTGGGATTAAAGGCGTTCACCACAACGCCCAGCTACTGGAATAAACTTTTAGTCAGTGCACTAATTTGCAGAGTGTTTTTGAGTACCACTGTCATGATATCTTTCTGGGAGGATTTTATAATCTGGAATTGTGTAGTAGAAAATTTTAATTCTGACTCGGGGTTTCTACCCTGCCTTGGACCATTTAGTACCCAGATAAAAACCACACATAACCTTTATATTTACAATAAGCCTTAAAAAGCACAAGATCTGGGCAGATATCTACTCTCTATGCTATTATAATCTACTTTCCTATCATAACTCCAAGTTATTATTTACTATGTTTCATCTGGGCTGCTCTTCAGTCCAATTGGCGAGCTCACAGGGCCACATTTTCTTTAATCCTAATCCATGCCAGCTTCTCTTTCTTCCTCCTACCTTCTTCCTTGTGGTCCCCCTCTGACCCCCAAGCCTGGGAAACCTAAACCCCGCCCATGTCTCTTCTGTCCAGTTACTGGCTGTTGACATCTTTATTTACCAATCAGAAATAACTTGGGGCCAAGGTGTACGTGTGGACTCTCTGTCTCTGGGACAACCAGGTCTTGGGGGCCTGCACTTAGATTTACAATAGATAGCAAAAGACCAAACCTTAACAGAATTGTGTCTTAGTTACTGTTTTATTGCTCTGAAGAGACACCATGACCAAGGCAATACTTATAAAAGAAGGCATGTAACTGTGGGCTTTCTGAAAGTTTCAGAGGATTAGACTATTATCATCATGGCAGGAAGCATGGATACAGGCAGGTAGGCATGAGAGTTTATGTCTTGATCCACAGATAGGCAGAGAGAGAGAGAGAGAGAGAGAGAGAGAGAGAGAGACTGGTCTGGTGTGGGCTTCTGGAACCAGCAACACACCTCCTCCAACAAGCAAGGCCACACTTCCCAATTCTTTACAACAGTTTCACTAACTGGAGACCAGGTATTCAAACATACGAGTCCGTGGGAGTCCGCTCTCATTCGAACATCCACAGTTGGGGAAAGACCCTGGGTTTAGCTTGCAAGATGTTCACTGACAGCCATAGCCATAAAGCTGAGTCACTGTCCGTGGTCCTGAACTGCAGACTATACTTTCAACTGCAGGAGCACGGGCTCATATCTGCTATCTTTCAGAGACCCTGAAAGGAAGAAGAGAGCGAGAAAAGCAGGAGAGATGGGTGGATGGATGGGATGAGATAGAGAGAATAAATAGAAGGCATTAGAAAGGCAAATCCTCGAGATAGTACCAGAGAGCTCCATTTCCATTGTGAAATGAACTGCCAAAATCTAGGCTGGGCCCTAAATACTGAAAATCTGAGAACTGGAGAAATACGTGGGGCAAGCTATAACTGTGGGCTTTTCCAACCGTGTTCCAGTTCCCAAAGAATGACCCAGAGGTTTATTTATATATGAATAAATACCTCAGCCACAGCTTGGCCTTGTTCCCCAACCAGCTCATAACTTATATTTTCTAGTCTATGTCTGCCACATGGCTGGTTAGTTACCTCTCCTAGCTTTACCCATCTGATTTCCTCAGAGACTGGGTGGCAAATTTTTCTGTGCCTATCTCCCAGAATTCCTTTCTCTCTCCCAGATATCCCATCTTCTAATCCTATGTCAGTTCATTGGCCACCATCTTTTTTATTGACAGGTGATGCTTCCACACAGTACACAAGAGATCATCCCTGCAGCAAGCTCTGCTAAGGTGGGTGAGTATGGATAAGGCTGAGAGAGAAATGTCAAATGGTCCATGTAAGCATCAGTTATAACAGCAAAGAGCCCGTGCTAGATAGAAAAGGTCACGTATTCATAATATGATATGTATATTGGCATATAAAAATTATATCTTCCAGATATATTATAGTAGTCTATTATATATAATATATATACACACAACATTAAATATAATGCTTTTGTACTCATTACAGAAATTAACCATATTGAGAAGTTTAAGGAAGTGAGCAATAAACAATCCAAACTCTTTCTCAGAAACACAAAATTTGATCAATTCTAGGTTTGGGTTGTAACCCAAATCAATCCATCCACTCACCCACCCACCCATCCATCCATTCTTCTGCACTGAAGCTGGAATGCAGGACATCTTACATGTTAAGCACTGCCCCTGAGGCACACTGTCAAGTCCCAGAGTCTCAAGTCAGCATCTTAGTGTCTTCCTGTTGCTGTGATAAAATACCATGGCAACAACAACTTAAGTGAGGACGGTTTATCTTGTCTCACACAGTTCATGGTTCTAGTCCATCCTAGTGGAGAGGTCACGGCAGCAGGAGCTTGAGGGAGCTGGCCATGTTACATCTATAGTCAGGAAACAGAGAGAGTCGAGTGCTTGGATTGTGTTTTTCTCTCTTTTGTACATTCTGGGATCCCAACCCAGGGCATGGTGCCACATATAATAGCTGTGTCTTCACATGTCAGTAACCTAAAATAACCCCCACATGCTTACCCAGAAGCCCATCTCCAAAGTGGTTCTGGATCTCTTCAAGTTGGCAATTGGGGTTAGCGACTGCAACCTCTGACTTCTCTAAATCTTTCTAACACATTACGTACATGGAGGCATAAAAATGAAGTTGGTTGCTACAGTTCTGAAACATCTTCCCATTTTGAGTTTAATTCTTTGGATTCACTTTCTTTTGAAACAAAGTATAATTCGGTACTCTGGTTGACTTGAACTCACTTTGTAGCCCAGGCTAGCCTCACACTCATTGGGATCTTCCTGCCCTAGTCTCCTAGGTGCTGGAATTACAGACAGGCGCCATCATGCCTGCTCTCAATCACTTTTTGCCATCTATGTGTGTGTGTTCATTTCTCTCTGTGTGTCTGTGTGAATACAGTAGGCTCATTTGTGCATGAAGACTAACAACAATGCAGCATCTTTTAAAAGACGTCGACATTTGTCTTTGGACTTTCAAGGTGCCCAGATAGTTTTGCTGCTGGCACTGTCACTATTTTGCCAGAAGGTGTCAGTAGTAACAACCACTTTGTGACTGCTGCTGGCCCCACAGCCAGTGTGGTTACTAGACAGCTCATGTGTTAGAAGAAAAATCACATTTTAGATCAGACAAACAATGAGTCTGGCCGACATGATTTCAAGTATATTTCTTTCTTTGTGTGCAATGTGGAGTGTGTTTTATTATCAAGCAGGATTAGAATAAAAGACTACATACAAATGATCTTGTTCCACATTTTATTAAACATGCAAGTGAAACTTAATTTTATTCAAATCTAACAGAAGAAAAAGAAATCCAAGAGGCTGCAGTGTTTGCCTTGCAAGCACAAGAACCTAGGTTCAGTTCCCCAGAATCCTCATTTAAAAAAGCTGGGTACGGTGGTATATGTTTGTAATCTCATCTCTGAGGCAATTATAACTGGATACTGAGGGCTTGCTGGCCAATGAAAGACCCTGTTTCAAAAAAGTGTTGACACTTTTTGAAGAACACACCCAGTGCTCTGGCCTCCCCTGCTTATATACCCAAATAGATGCACATGCATGTGAACACATACACACACGCAAAAAACCACACACAGATACTATATATAACACACACTCACATCTCACAATACAATGCACACCATACAGACACACACATGCACAATACATATACCACACACACACATAAACATTACACAAACCACACAGACACGTACATGCACATACCTTACACACATCACACACACAATGCACACACCATACAGTCATATATGTGTATACATACACTACATAAATCACATAGACACACATATGCACACACCATACACACACACACACACACACACACACACACATATATATATATATATATATATATATATATATATATATATATATATCACATAGAGACTGTCTTAGTCAGGGTTTCTATTCCTGCACAAACATCTCATGACCAAGAAGCAAGTAGGGGAGGAAAGAATTTATTCAGCTTACATTTCCACATTGCTGTGCATCACTGAAAGAAGTCAGGACTGGAACTCAAGCAGGTTAGGGAGCAGGAGCTGATGCAGAGGCCATGGAGGGATGTTCTTTACTGGCTTGCTTCCCCTGGCTTGCTCAGCCTGCTCTCTTATAGAACCCAAGACTGCCAGCCCAGAGATGGTCCCACCCACAAGGGGCCTTTCCCCCTTGATCACTAATTGAGAAAATGCCTTACAGTTGGATCTCATGGAGGCATTTCCTCAACTGAAGCTCCTTTCTCTGTGATAACTCCAGTTGTGTCAAGTTGACACACAAAACCAGCCAGTACAGAGACACACACATATACATGCATCATACACAGAAACATACATATATTACACACTACACACAGATATACACATACTGCACACTATGTACACACACATATACCACACATAGAGATACACACATACTACATTACACAACACACATTCTACACCACGCACACACACACACACATCACACATCATATACACCACACACCATACACCCCACATACACACAAATACTACACACTACACCCACCATAACTCCACACCACACAAACAGAGGCACACAGATACTGCACTAAACACACACCACCCAACACACCAGAAAGAGACACATACATACTATACACCAGATATGCAACAGACCACACACCCTACAAACACATATAGACACACACATCCTACACCAAATACATATATACTCCCCACAGAGACACACAGTACTATACACCACATACACACCATACACTGAGACAGGCACACACTGCACACCATACACACACTCCTCACGCTGAAGCAGAACTGAGTGAGATGACTCCCTTTTGCTGCCTTTCCCTGCTCTGGAGAAATGGGGTACCAAGAGCTCCCCATGTGCTTACATAAAAGCAATGAGAACCCTAAAGCCCTGGTGGGGCTGGAGGCATTGATTTCTAAACTCATGTTTTAATCTCTGGCCATGCTTTTACTTTCATAAGGTGAAAGATTTACATGATCTGAAGAGAAACCAAAGAATAATCTTTGTTTAAGAAACAAATCGGGGGCTGGAGAGATGGCTCAGAGGTTAAGAGCACTGGCTGCTCTTCCAAAGGCCCTGAGTTCAAATCCCAGCAACCACATGGTGGCTCACAACCATCCGTAATGAGATCTGACGCCCTCTTCTGGTGTATCTGAAGACAGCTACAGTGTACTTAGATATAATAAATAAAATCTTTAAAAAAATTTAATAAACAAATCAGTAGTGAAGGAAACTCATCTATAACAAAATTTACTAATTCACTGTACAATTTTCTGACTTCATGTCTTCAGCCATGTAACCACACCCACGATCACACCTGCGGTGGCCTTCTGTAACCATGCCCATGATCACACCTGAGATGGCCTCCTGTAACCACGCCCACGATCACACCTGAGATGGCTTTCTGTAACCACACCCACAATCACACCTGCGGTGGCCTTCTGTAACCACGCCCACGATCACACCTGAGATGGCCTTCTGTAACCACGCCCACGATCACACCTGAGATGGCCTTCTGTAACCACGCCCACGATCACACCTGAGATGGCCTTCTGTAACCACGCCCACGATCACACCTGAGATGGCCTTCTGTAACCATGCCCACGATCACACCTGAGATGGCCTTCTGTAACCATGCCCACGATCACACCTGAGATGGCCTTCTGTAACCACGCCCAAAATCACAGCTGAGATGGCCTTCTGTAACCACACCCACGATCACACCTGAGATGGCCTTCTGGCACTCACTGACCTTTCTGTCACTTCAACTGAAGTTTTAAAAACAGTTTTATTTATTCTATTTATTTCTTTAAAGATTTATTTATTTTATGTATGTGAGTACACTATAGCTGTACAGATGGTTGTGAGCCTTCATGTGGTTGTTGGGAATTGAATTTTAGGACCTCTGCTCGCTCCGGTCACCACCTTGCTCAGTCCCTGCTTGCTCCGGCCCAAAGATGTATTTATTATTGTAAATAAGTACACTGTAGCTGTCTTCAGACACACCAGAAGAGGGTGTCAGATCTCATTACAGGTGGTTGTGAGCCACCATGTGGTTGAGCTCAGGACCTTCGGAAGAGCAGTCAGTGCTCTTAACCACTGAACCATCTCTCTAGCCCCCTATTTATTTTTTTACTTGTTTGCTTTTTAAAACAGGATCTCATGTAGCCCAGGCTGGCCTCAAACTTGTTGTGTAGCTGAGTCGATAGCCTTGGTTTTTTTTTTTTTTTTTTTTTGAGACAGGGTTTCTCTGTGTAGCCCTGGCTGTCCTGGAACTCACTCTGTAGACCAGGCTGGTCTCGAACTCAGAAATCTGCCTGCCTCTGCCTCCTGAATGCTGGGATTAAAGGCGTGCGCCACCACATCTGGCTCAGCCCCTGTCTTAAAGTATGATTTGTAAATATTTTGACTCTGTGGGATAATCTTTTTTTTTCTTTCTGTGTAGAAGTGTCTTAATTTGGTGTAATTTCATTTGTCTACTTATTTTTTTTAATGTTATTATTTTCTGTGTATGGGTGTTTTGCTTGCATGTATGTATGTGCACTGTGTGGATACCAGGAATCAAACCCAGGTCCTTTTGAAGAGCAGCCAGCACTCTTAACCACTGATCCATTTCTTCAGCCCCCCCCCCACCCCCCATTTATCTATATTTTCTTTCCTTGCCTGTGCATTCGGGGTTGAGAAATTCAGTTACCAGTGAGCTGGTTGGGTCATCTGCTCTATGTAGATGGAAATCATGAGTAGGTAAAGGAGTGGGCCCTCTAAAGTGAGTAGTACTGGTCCTCGAGTGCTGATACCTTAGGGGCGGACCTTTGCTCCTTACAGCGGCCATGGTGGCAATTTTTGAGACTTGTATGTGGGTATCCTTGACTTCAAGGCTTGGGAGCTCCCGGGACCTCTTCTAGTAACCAGGGCCCACAGTCTGTCACCCACTGGCCCCCGCCTTCTGGAGTCCAGACACCGCCTTTTCTCACCTCCTTATTGCTGCCATCTTTCATCGGCTCTGCCACTTCTCTTCCACCATCACTTCTGCCTCCTGTTGCTGTCCGGAATTCTCCTGCTGCCCCTCAAGGCTGCCGCTACAACTGCTGCTGCAGTGGCCGCTGGTCCCACTTAGGATGCAACTGTCCTTATCACGTTTCAGTTCAGCCCATTCTACTTATGCTAAAAGTCACAAGTAGCCAAAGGACATGCTATTTAAAACTCCCTGATGCTTTGGGTTTCTCTCTCTCTCTCTTTCTTTCTTTCTTTCCTTTTCTTTGCAATTTTATTTTCTTTCATATGTACAGGTGTTTTGCCTGCCCATAAATCTATGCACCACATTTTGTGTTTGGTGCTGTTGGAATGTCAGATCCTCTGGACTGAGTTACAGACAGCTGTGAACTGGCATATGGGTGTGGAGAATGGAAACTGGGTCCTCTGGAAAAGTAGCCAGTGCTCTTAATTGCTAAACTATTTCTCCAGCAATCCTGCTCCTCCTCTTCCTTCTCTTCCTCCTCTTCCTCCTCTTCCTTCTTTTTCTTTCAAGAATTTTTAAAAATTTTTAATTTTTTATTAGGTATTTTCCTCATTTACATTTCCAATGCTATCCCAAAAGTCCCCCATACCCTCCCCCCCACTCCCCTACCCACCCACTCCCACTTTTTGGCCCTGGCGTTCCCCTGTACTGGGGCATATAAAGTTTGCATGTCCAACGGGCCTCTCTTTCCAGTGATGGCCGACTAGGCCATCTTTTGATACAAATGCAGCTAGAGTCAAGAGCTCCGGGGTACTGGTTAGTTCATAATGTTGTTCCACCTATAGGGTTGCAGATCCCTTTAGCTCCTTGGGTACTTACTCTAGCTCCTCCATTGGGGGCCCTGTGATCCATCCAATAGCTGACTGTGAGCATCCACTTATGTGTTTGCTAGGCCTCGGCATAGTCTCACAAGAGACAACTATATCAGGGTCCTTTCAGCAAAATCTTGCTGGTGTATGCAATGGTGTCAGCGTTTGGAGGCTGTTTATGGGATGGATCCCTGGATATGGCAGTCTCTAGATGGTCCATCCTTTTGTCTTAGCTCCAAACTTTGTCTCTGTAACTCCTTCCATGTGTGTTTTGTTCCCAATTCTAAGAAGGGGCAAAGTGTCCACACTTTGGTCTTTGTTCTTCTTCAGTTTCATGTGTTTTGCAAATTGTATCTTATATCTTGGGTATTCTAAGTTTCTGGGCTAATATCCACTTATCAGTGAGTACATATCATTTGAGTTCTTTGGTGATTGGGTTACCTCACTCAGGACTTCCTTCTTTTTCTCCTCCTCTTCTTCCCTCCTCCTCCTTTTCATCCTCCTCCTCCCTCCTCCCCCTCCTCTTCCTCTCCTCCTTTTCTGCTACACTTTCCCTCCCTGTCATGTCATGTGGCAGAGTGCCGCCTTGTGGCCAAACTCCATGCTGGCTTATCTTCATTTTTCTTTTTTTTTTTTTTAGTCCAGCTTCATTTTATTAAAACAAAAGGGGGAGATGTGGGAAGCCACATGTGCTGTTGCAGGGTGGTGCTGGCTACCGCTGGCCACCACGCATACATAGGCATAAAGTTTTTTTTTGCCAAGATGAGGTTGAGAATTAACCAATCAGACGAGAGACATGTTAATCAATCAGATGTAAGACATGCAAATGAGGTAGTAAACATAACCCCTGCATAACCAATCCGGGTGTGAGACATGCCTCTCCTAGGCCTATGTAAGCACCAGTTTGGGCTTGGGGTATCTTTGCCTCTGCAATCAAGCTCTCCCAATAAACGTGTGCAGAAGGATCCTGTTGTCTATTGCAGCGTCGTTCTTGCTGGAGAGTCGGGCACGCTCAAGAAGTGGGGAGCTATCTTTTATACACTCAGTTCTCAAATAGGAGGACAGAGGGTGGTGCAGCTACAACAGCTTCAGACCTGAGCTTTCCATCCATAGCATCGTAAAATCTCCATTAGCTTCTGCTGCTTCTTCAACGCTACAGCTTCCTTCTTCTCCCACATTTCCACTGTCTGCTCCAGAATCTTCTGGTGCTCATTCTGAAGCTCTTCTTCTCTGATCTCCAAGGCCTTATTTTCCGAGATCATCTTCTGGTTGTATTCTCTCTCCCGGTGCAGCTCACTCAAAAAATAGGCCTTCAGTTTCTCCCAGGAGGCCTTCTGTTTCTCCCAGGAGGTCTTCTCTTCCTCCCAGGAGGCCTTCTCTTCCTCCCAGGAGGCCTTCTCTTCCTCCCAGGTGGCCTTCTCTTCCTCCCAGGAGGCCTTCTGTTCCTCCCAGGGGGTCTTCTCTTCCTCCCAGGAGGCCTTCTCTTCCTCCCAGGAGGCCTTCTCTTCCTCCCAGGAGGTCTTCTGTTCCTCCCAGGAGGCCTTCTCTTCCTCCCAGGAGGCCTTCTCTTCCTCCCAGGAGGCCTTCTCTTCCTCCCAGGAGGTCTTCTGTTCCTCCCAGGAGGCCTTCTGTTCCTCCCAGGAGGCCTTCTCTTCCTCCCAGGAGGCCTTCTGTTTCTCCCAGGAGGCCTTCTGTTTCTCCCAGGAGGCCTTCTGTTTCTCCCAGGAGGTCTTCTCTTCCTCCCAGGAGGCCTTCTCTTCCTCCCAGGAGGTCTTCTCTTCCTCCCAGGAGGCCTTCTGTTCCTCCCAGGAGGCCTTCTGTTCCTCCCAGGAGGTCTTCTGTTCCTCCAAGGAGGCCTTCTCTTCCTCCCAGGAGGTCTTCTCTTCCTCCCAGGAGGCCTTCTGTTCCTCCCAGGAGGCCTTCTGTTCCTCCCAGGAGGTCTTCTCTTCCTCCCAGGAGACCTTCTCTTCCTCCCAGGAGGCCTTCTCTTCCTTCCAGGAGGTCTTCTCTTCCTCCCAGGAGGCCTTCTGTTCCTCCCAGGAGGCCTTCTGTTCCTCCCAGGAGGCCTTCTGTTCCTCCCAGGAGGCCTTCTGTTCCTCCCAGGAGGCCTTCTGTTCCTCCCAGGAGGCCTTCTGTTCCTCCCAGGAGGCCTTCTCTTCCTCCCAGGAGGCCTTCTCTTTCTTCCAGGAGGTCTTCTCTTCCTCCCAGGAGGCCTTCTCTTCCTCCCAGGAGGCCTTCTCTTCCTCCCAGGAGGCTTTCTCTTCCACTTCCTGTTCTAAGGTCTTACTGACCCTCTGTGTTGCTTCCAGTGCCACCTGCTTCCTCTGTAGCTGCTCATGGAGGTCAATGCACTTGTCTTTCAGCTCCTTGTTTTCTTGGTAAAGCTCCTTGCTGCGCTGTTCCATCTCTTCTACCTTTTCCTTATCGAGAATAACCATTATGTCCTTGTCAGGGTCTGGACAGAACTGGAAAGGGACACTTGTTCCCCGGACCAAACCATCTTCATCCACATAGCAGAACTGGTAGCGCTCCACATCCTTGGGAAGGTAATAAGCTTTGAATTGGATTTCCTGCTGTGTGGCTGAATCCTTGTTTTGGTCTTTTGGCAAGGGAGCCCACATGAAGGTATAATACTCCTGAGTGGTCTTCCACCCTACTTTAAAGATGCCAATCCAGTCCTTGGGTCGAGGGATGAACTTTTCAGTGAGGGTGTAATAGCACATGATATCTCTTCTAGGAACATAGAACTTCTCCACATTGTTAAACAGGACCTGAGGGAAGTTGCCATGTTCCAGCAAGGTAGGTATGGGGCACTGGTCCATGGTGGAGTCCGGGCACAGCAGCCAGCAGCAGCAGGGGACAGAAAGGCGGGTGGCCAGAGTTTAAGAACTGAAGGGATGGTCCTATCTTCATTTTTCTGCTCTCCACAACCATGAGATTTACAGCTTGTTTGCCTGGGAGTTTTTCTTTAGAAACTTTTTTTTTTTAAGATTTATTTATTTATTGTATGTAAGTACACTGTAGCTGTCTTCAGACACTCCAGAAGAGGGTGTCAGATCTTGTTACAGATGGTTGTGAGCCACCATGTGGTTGTTGGGATTTGAACTCCGTACCTTCGGAAGAGCAGTCGGGTGCTCTTACCCACTGAGCCATCTCACCAGCCCCCTGGGAGTTTTTCTTTAAAGCTCTAAAAAACTGTCCTTGTCCTTTTGGGATAGACCCTGTTTGAGTCTGTCCTTGTGCTCATTAATGACACTAAGAGCCCAAGAGGGGACCCTGATTTCCCCATTATCATATGGTGGCTTTGGTGGGGCTCCCTAAGATCTTCCAGCTTCTAGCTTTAGTTTTGTAACTTATGGAGAAAACAAAACCTCTTTCTGACTCCTAGGTAGTGTTCTTTCTATAGACCTCCCAGAGTGGCACTGTTTACTTGGGATCTTCAGTAATGTAGGCATTACATTCCTCTTAGAATTTCTTTGCTTTTAATTATTTGTACCTTAAATTTTATTGCGTTGTGCTTCAGTTTTTGTTTGTCTCGTGATATCTTTTAATCCCCGCTCTCATTTCTTCCCTAATTGTTGCTTAGGAACCCAATGCTTAGTCCCCATGAATGCGTTAGCTTTTCCTTCTCCTAAATCATCCTGTGTTCACTGTCTCGCGGAAGTTACCCTGCTATGGTAGTTCAGCCTGTAGACACTTGCCTGGGTCACATCCCTAACACATGTATTTGTGGGATGTAAAAACATGCCAGGACATTTGGTAAGGTAGAGCAGGTTGAGACCTGGAGACTTGGTGGGCACACACTTTGAGGCTTAGATGACTCCCAGATCCCTGCTAGACTCCTGGCTAGGAACGTGTGCCACATAAAAGAAAGGTGTCCTATGGTCATATAGGCTCAAAACAGAGTTCTCCATGCTAATGAGGTATCTAGAGGCCTGGGGAGCTTAGCCAATAAGCTTCCCTTCCCAGACATTCCTCCCTGCGAAAGTTATTTGATCTCAGGCCCACCCTGAGAAGTTGGCTATGGTACATTACACACCCATTTTCCACCATGACAATAAACTGTTTAGAACCATGGACTGTCTCTTTTCATCAAGATTCACCATGGGGAGTCATGAAGAAGGTCTTTGCCTATAGAGCTACTGTTTAATTCTCCTGTAGAAGGCCTCTCTGTGCTCCCAGCCACAATTGCCACTAAGTCAAGCTAAGGACAAGACAGAGCCCCCTTTCTCCCCCCGGGCCCCTGGCTAGAAGCTGTCCCCAGCCCATGGGCCCCTGACTCCATTCTTTGCTCCCAGCAGTGCCTGGATGTCCCAGAGTCTGAGAACCCCATGGCCCCTGCCTCATTGCAGGTCTGGGGACCCCCTAACTAGCTCAGGTTTTCCCACATCTCAGACTGTGGTCCCTCCATCCCCTCCTCCCTGGTGCCTGGCGGTTCTTTACAGCACCAGCACTCCAGCAGCAGGTGGGGTAAGTGCAGTCTACTCCCTGCAGAGGTCCACCTCCCCAAGTGGCTGGACTTGGGGAGGCATCTCGTGCTCCAAACATTATTATCTCTGCTTTCATTCAACAGAGGGAAATATATAAAATGCCAGGGTTGGCTGGTGTTTAATCATTTCTCGAAATGACATGTTTATTTTTAGAAATAAGTCACGAAACCAAACAATCAACAGTAACTATCCAAAAGAGAAACAGAAAGTTGTCTTTCATTAGACTTTGTGTATATAATAACACCAGTAAAGGAACAACCCAGCAGACGCTGCAGTAGAAAGAAGGGAACACACTCCACACAATCCTGCACTGCTCCTCATGTGGGCGTTTACATGCAAGCTCATGTTCCCTTAGCTTCTTCATTAACTTTTATGTTGCAAAGTAGATTTAATGCTTTTTAAATGTGCCTTCCTTATTGAATTCTACCAGATAATATTGTTTTTTCTAGCCCGGGTGCCCCACTTCAAGCTTTTTCCTTAAAAATGGAATTTAGAATAAGTACAAACCCAGGTAGTTGCTAGTTTCATGATGGTGTCATAGATGACTGCAGTTGTTTCCAGGTTTAGACCCCTAACAGAGTTGGTAACAAAGACAAGGTTGACTTTAGCAGGCTTTATTCCTGTTTTGGAGCCAGTCACAGTAATACTCTCCTGTCACATGCATGTGTGGTCATGGTGGTGGGGGTTGCTCTCACCACCCTGGGTGAACATATCTCTATTTTCCCCTTATGTAGACTTTCATGTCTGGAGCTCATGTTTTTCTCTTACTGTTCCTGGGGTTTAGGGTAAAACTCTCAGTTCTGTTCAGATGTGGAAGAATATACCTTTAATCCTAGCACTTGGGAGGCAGAGGGATATCTGTGGCTGGTCTTTGCTACTTTGTGGGTTCTTTTTCCCACCTGTTATCCCCCCAGTTTTACCCCCATCACTAGATAGGAGAGAAAGAAGGATAGAAGGGGAGAGAGGTAGAGATCTCTGAATCCAATTTCTTTCTTCTGGTTTCTTCTTTGAGCACAACTACTAACAAACTGCATCCAATCCCCCTGAATGACCACCAACCACCAACCTTGCCTGTCAGAGCCCTAGCACTTATCTACCCTCTGAAAAGTTCCTAGAATTGCAAAGGTCACACAATCATAGAAACTATCTGCAGCTAGCAAAAGCATGCCTCTGATAGAGCACGAGGCAAATCCTCATGCAGTCAGTCTGAAGGGGCCCCATTTCCACACACCTGGGAGTAAAATGAAAACACATTCTTTTTTTTTTTTAATTTTTTTTATATTTATTTATTTATTGTAAGTACACTGTAGCTGTCTTCAGACACTCCAGAAGAGGGCGCCAGATTTCGTTACAGATGGTTGTGGTTGCTGGGATTTGAACTCAGGACCTTTGGAAGAGCAGTCGGCACTCTTAACTGCTGAGCCATTTCACCAGCCCCATGAAAACACATTCTTATAATATTTCTGTTTTTAAAGAAACCAAAATTCCAGAATTGTCATTATATCTCCCCTCTTCTGATTTAAGCCATTAATTAGAAACAGACATTTTCAATGAATAAGGGCTTTTCAGGCCAGTGGCCAAGGTTTTCAGGAGACGCCTCCTGCTCAGTTCTAGTCTTTATCAGTTTCGATCGTATCCACAGCTTTTCATTGCCTGTGGAGATAGAAACAAATTTGAGTCCACAGTGAGAAACTTTGGCTGGCTTCCATTCTGATGTTAACACATCCTTATAGTATAGAGGCTGATTTAACTCCACAGGTTTTTCTATAACCCAGTGTCTCTCAGTTGCTCTTATCTGAAATGGCTAATAATTTTTTGCTTCAGAGCTGGAGCCAGCTCCCCCCAAGGTCATTTCCCAATGGTAAGAAATTGTCTTGGATATCCCTTTTGGACCTAACTCATTGGTCCAATGGCAACCCTTGCCACGTTGCCTGTTCACCCCTGGAAGCCTAGGCCTTCTTTCTGTTTTATATTTAGAACAACCACTGCCCTTAGAACTGCTTTGTCCACAATTTTGTTGCAAATGACTGTATTTCCCACAATTAAAGCACTGGACATTTGAGATCTGAGTCCTTTTAACAGTTTGGTCACAGTCTTTTTGCAAATGACCATACTTCCCACAACTGAAGCACCAGGCATTTTGATATCAGAGTTCTCTAGCTGCAACTTGATTTATTATATTAGCATGGTGCACATTAGAACCACTATCAGCTGTATCCTTATCCACTTGTCCATAGGTTCTGCTCACAACTTTTATGGTCTAATAGCTTTATACATTCAGTATTTGAATCTTCTTTTTTTTTTCAACAGAATTTACTTGTATATTTTCCATTTTCTATACTATTTGAAGACATAGGATAGCCTTCATATTAGCTTTCTACAATACTGTGTTTTAAATTTATCCGGTAAACTGAGATGCAGTACAACTTGGATACAACTGAGGTGAGAAGCAACTTCGCAGGCCCTGGTGCTCAACAGTTCCAGACTAAACAGGTAGTGCACAGCTGCATTAAAAGGTAGTTTGCAAATATTCAAGTTACCCCAAGATTCCCTCCACATCTCTGCCTTGTTCAAACTAGTGCAACCGGCCATTGCTTATACTGTGGCACAGCATTTGGTAAACTGTAATGGTTTTACTCCTCAATCAAAAGCCTGTGAAGGTGCCGCCACACAGCTGAGCAAGTCAGATCTGCTCATGGTGGAGGTGCTAAGTGTGCAGTCCCAAAAGGTACAGTTTACTTGAGAAATGCACATTAGCAAGTGCCCCAAATACAGAGCTGGATAGAACCAGACCAATAAGTCTATAATTACTCAACTGAGCTAACATAAATACATTCAAAATAAAGCTGGAGGTCAGAATTTGTTTTAGAATCACATTTGCAGACTTTCTTAATCAAACAGAAGTTTGACATTCTACAGTTGAAAATGAGACTCTCACTTGGCAGAGAACAGAGAGAGATTTGGTGGTCCCTCCTGTACAGATAAGGAAATAAGCGACAAAGTCCCTTGCACTAAAGTTATGTATTTATGTGTTTATTTATTTATTTTAATTTAGTTAAATCTCAAGTTATCCCCTTACCTGGTTTCACTCCTCATGGAAGCCCCCATTCTATCCTCTCTCCCCCTGCTTCTATGAGGGTGTTCCTTCACCAACACACCCACTCCTGCCTCCCCACCCTCAATTCCCCTACACTGGGACATCGATCGAGCCTTCATAGGACCAAGGACTTCTCCTCCCATTCATGTCTGACAAGGCTGTCCTCTGCTACATTTGCAGCTAGAGCCATGTGCACTCCTTGGTTGGTGCTTAGTCCCTGGGAGCTCTGGGGTGGGGGGTCTGGTTGGTTGGTATTGTTCTTCCTGTGGGGTTGCACACCCCTTTAAAGTTATGTATTTTCACAGCTTTACATGTAATATTCATATCTAAAATCTTTAAGTGCTTTTCTCCATATTAAAAATCCAAGGAATTAAAAAATAAGGCATTCAATATTTGAAAAAGTACAGACTTACAAAACGTATATATTCTGTCATGAAAACTCCACACCATATTTTACACTTGGAAAAAACAGGATATATTACAAATTTATGCAGTAACTTAGTTCACACCATGCAATAAGAAGTACATTAATCAAGATACTCAAACTTTTGTAGGTTCTAAACTGAAGGACTTTCTTTTTCTTCAGAATCCTTAAAACCAGTGACACTTAAAACTTGCTACCCTTCCTTTATTCTTTTAAGATTTTATTTGTATTATGTATGAGTATACTGTAGCTATCTTCAGACACACCAGAAGAGGGCACTGGGTCCCATTACAGATGGTTGTGAGCCACCCTGTAGTTGCTGGGACTTGAACTTAGAACCTCAGGAAGAACAGTCAGTGCTCTTAACCACTGAGCCATCTCTCCAGCCCAAAACTTGCTAGCCTTTATACTGGGAGGTAACTTATACATAACAACGATGAAAAGATGAACAGATCAGGTGTCTATTATGAATCATTCTAGCTTTGCTCAACAATGGCTGAAACCCTCTTCTCATACTTCTGATGAAGCTGTGTTGCTTGGTTATTGACTGGACTGTTTGGATTCAGTTCATCCAACAGAGACTGAATTGAAATTAAGATGAAAGAGAAGTCATATGTGGGACTCCATCCATTCTGCAAGGATATCTAAACATATGCTACCACCAGCATACACATTTGGATGAAACATTCTGGATAAAAACCTAATGGTTGGTGGCTTATTTGGATATTCTTCAGGAAATTCTATTACTAGTTTAAATGTACCATCCCTAGGGTGTCCCGTCTGGTCCAAATATACCTGCATTACACTGCACAATGATGTTCTCAAATGGTGCACCACTGACTCCATAGGTAGGTCCTCTTGCAATCGCTCAAAATCCCCAAATCCCTGGAGAGATGGCTCAGAGGTTAAGAACACTGGCTGTTCTTCAAGAAGCCCTGAGTTCAATTTCCAGCAACCACATGGTGGCTCACACCATCTGTAATGAGATCTCACATACATAGAATACATGAAATCCCCCAAATCCTGTATGATCCTCTTACGGGCAGGTGTCAACATGCTCTGTGGCTGCCCTGCCCGGTATTTGAATTTTCAAATGCCAAGGTTTCTGTCAACACTGGCCTTGTGTCAGGGTCTGATATGACTTTATTCACAGGTGAGACTAATCTTTGTTTAAAAAAAAAATCAGTGAAGGCTTCTCTGGAGCCTTGTATAATCTGTAAAGCAGGTGGCCCTCCGTCATCCTCAGACTTCCTTAACATTGTCCCAAGCTCTTTTTTTTGGTTGTTTGTTGTTTTTTGTTTTTTTGAGATAGGGTTTCTCTGTGTAGCCCTGGCTGTCCTGGAACTCACTCTGTAGACCAGGCTGGCCTTGAACTCAGAAATCTGCCTGCCTCTGCCACCCAAGTGCTGGGATTAAAGGCGTGCACCACCATGCTCGGCTTGTTCCAAGCTCTTAAAGCCACTAAGTGACATTGTTCTATAATAATGTCATCAAATCCAATCTGTTCTTGTATATCTGAGTATCACCTAGCAACTGGTCTTTAACATATTTATCCCCCTTGCTCTATTCCATTGTTCGATATTCATGGCTTCTTCCCTCCACCATGTTAACCATTGCTACAACTGACTGGCCTCTAATACAATATAACCAACCCCTTCCAGTCTTTGGGAATAATTGTATTTTGAGTAGCCCAGTTATTTAGAATTTATTTCACATAAGGTGAGTGCACACTGTATGAAATCATGGCCTCTTTAAACTGCCTTAGATCTATCATTCTATCTATCTGTAGAACCCCATCCTACTTGTCATAACCTTGTTCCACACCATTAGCAGGCATATGCTGTACAACTACTGGGGAAGATAAGGGTGATCTCATAACCCCAGGCTGCCCCTCCTCCTCCTCTGGCTGAGCAGTTAGTTCAAGCTTAAACCTTTCTTTTGAAATGAATGGTTTCATCAGATTTTCCTCTTGCTTTTTCAGCTTTTCTCTGACCCGACATCATGCTCTTCTGTTTCTTGTTCTCTATTTTCTGGTGCTCCATCCCTCCCAGGAGCTTCCATCTCCACCTGCAACCTCTCCAGTTGCACCACCAATGCTGCAACCTGTTCAGAAAAGAAAGAGCAGAGTGACCCCTTTGTTTTCCTATTTCAGTCATTTTTTTGTTACTCAGATTCCTCCATTTCCACCAGCAATTTTCCAACTGCTCAACCATTCTTCCAATCTTTTTTGAAATATAATATATGAAGAAGAAGGAGGAGGAGGAGGAAGAGGAGGAGGAGGAGGAGGAGGAGAAGGAGAAGAAGGAGAAGGAGAAGGAGAAGGAGAAGGAGAAGGAGAAGGAGAAGGAGAAGGAGAAGGAGAAGGAGAAGGAGAAGGAGAAGGAGAAGGAGAAGGAGAAGGAGAAGGAGAAGGAGAAGGAGAAGGAGAAGAAGAAGAAAACATTAACATTTCTCCAGAGGTTACTGAAAAACAAACAAACCAGAAAATACCCCCTGGGAGCAAAGCAGAGGATCTCAGCCACAATAATAGTTTTTTTGCTTGTGTCTTGAAAAAACAAAAACAAAAACAAAAAACAAACCAAACCATCCATTCTTTAGTTCTTTGCTGTTTTTTCTCTAGGGCATTTGAAATCAAAATTTCCATTTTTCCTTTGTCATGTCCCACATTTGGATGCCACTCATAGCTTGTCTTTGCTACTTTGTATGTTCTTTTCCTCAAAGGACTGGCATGAACTTTGAAGTTTACAGAAAATGGAAACAAAAGAGGGGCTATGGTGCACAGCTGGCAGAGCTGGGGATCTGCTCAGGCAGCTGGTCTGACTGGTCATTACTCCCCCCACCCCCCCAGCTCAGTACTGCAGGGTTCCCTTACTGGGGAGTGAACTGTCCTGTGAAGCCCATTGTTGACTGTTGGAAAGATATTTATCCAGGTCCTGCTGCTCCTGGAATGTAATGTGGCTGCAGAAGAGAAGGGCCAGGGAGAAAACAGTCAAGAAGAGCAGAACAAAGCTGGGTGGGGGAGACACTAGAGCAAGTTAGGGCAATGACAACTGTCTTCCCTCCATCTCATTTTCCCACTCCTTATGACAGCATGATTTCATCTTTCAGTAACCTCTGGAGAAATGCTATAGTGGTTTGAATAGATTTGTAGATTTGGCCCCCATAGACTCTGGTGTTTGAATGCTTGGCCCTTAGGAACGGGCACAATTAGGAGGGGTGGCCTTGCAGGAGAGAGTGTGTCATTGTGGAGGCAGACTTGAAACTCAGAAGCTCAAGTCAAGTCTCCTTCTGCCACCTGTAGATGAAGATGTGGAACTCTGGGCCGGGCGTGGTGGCGCACGCCTTTAATCCCAGCACTTGGGAGGCAGAGGCAGGCGGATTTCTGAGTTCGAGGCCAGCCTGGTCTACAGAGTGAGTTCCAGGACAGCCAGGACTACACAGAGAAACCCTGTCTCGAAAAACCAAAAAAAAGAAAAAGGAAAAAAAAAAAAAAAGATGTGGAACTCTTAGCTCCTTCTCCAGCACTGTGTCTGCCTGTGTGCCACCATGTCTCCTGCCATGGTGATGATAGACTAAACATCTGAAACTGTAAGCCAGCCCCAATTAAATCTTGTCCTTTAGGAGAAATGCCATGTTCATGGTGTCTGTTCATAGCAATGAAACCCCAGTTAGACAACAGCACAGGATGCTGAAGAACTTACTTATTTTTACCTATGTGCCTGTTTATGTGTGTGTGCCTGTGTAAGTTTATGAGCACCACATGCATGCAGATGTTCTCAAGGGCCAGAGAGTGTCAGGTGTCCTGAAGTTGAAGAACAGGTGAGGTAGCTCTGAGCTGCCTAGTGTGGTAGCTGGGAACTGAACTCAGGTCCTCTCTAATAGCATTATGTGTACTCTTAATTGTTGAACTCTCCAGCCTCCATAAAAACTTTCATCCCTCAAAAAAACCTCTCACTTTACTCCCCTGCAATCTTGCTGATTGGCAACCACCAGTTGGTTCTTTATCACTGCAGGGTTGTCTTTGAATATGTTAGTCATACATATGAAACATTAACAATTATACGGTTTATTCTGAGACATATGTGTGTCTGTCTGTGTGTATTTCCCTGTGTGTCTGTATCTCTCTCTCTCTGTATATGTATGTATATGCATATCTCTCTATGTGTGTCTGTATATCTCTCTGTGCGCATTTGTATCTGTCTTGCTCTGTGTATCTGCCTCTCTATGTCTTTCCCTGTGTATATGTGTTTATGTGAGTGTCTCTGTGTCTCTGGCTCTGTGTCTGTCTCTGTCTCTCTTTGTGTGTGTGTGTGTGTGTGTGTGTGTGTGAAATACTGGGGACTAGACACAATAGTGAAAATGTTCTATTACTGGGCTATATTCTTTGCCCCTTCAAACTTGCTTCATTCACACAGAATAATGCCTTTTCAATTATCCAACTGGTCACATGTTTCAATGGTCCCTTGCTTCCTGGCCTCTTTAGGCACTCATTCCAACTTAAACACAGAAACCTAGAAATTCAAAACTAGGATCCACATATGAGAGAGAATATACAGCATTTGTCTTTCTGAGTCTGGGTTACCTCAGTTCTAGCCATTTTTTCTGGCAAATTAATAATTTCTTTAGTGATGAAGAAAATCTGAGTGATTATATTTACCATGTTTTCACTGTGCATCCATTAGCTGGTGGACATTTAGGCTGATTCCATTTCTTATTTACTGTGACTAGGCCAGTAGTGAACACAGATGTGTGGGCATCGCTGTTGTAGGATAGAGCTCTGCATGTATTTTCCCAAGAATGGCATAGCTGAGATATATGGTACTTTTATTTTTAGCTTTTTTTTTAATTTTAAAAATTAAAAAAAATTATTGACTTTTTGTGAACTTCATTCACATCATGCATCCCAACCTCTCTTATCTCCCTGTCCCTTCTGTGCTTGTAACCTCCCTCCCCAAAAGGAAACAAAATTAAAATTAAAATTAAAACAGCAACAACAACAACAAAACAATCTCACTGTGGAAGCTGAGGTATGCCGCAGTGTGTCACACAGTGTCCCTTTTGCCCAAACAGCTTTCCTTGCAAATGTTCATTGCAATGCATCATTGGTGTGGTTCAAGGCCTCTGGCTTCTGCTACACTGTCAATGCTGGATCCTCGCCTGGACTCCTCTTGGATATCCTGTTGTCATCAAGATCCTGCAGCTTTGGATCTGCAGGACCAGCCCTTTCATGCGCTCCAGCAGGTCATAGATGGGATGAATGTTGGGGTGGGCCAATTCAGAGCCCTGGTTCTGTGTCTGGGTAGAAACTGAGTTAGTTAGTCAGACAGCCAGCATCCTGCAGCAGTGCCAGCTGGGTGAGCTGTCCTGCTATGCTCAGGTGAGGGGTGGGGCCAGCTCTCCTGCTCTCACACCCTCATGGCTGGCTCACCCACATTCTGCCACCAGGGCCAGCTCCCCAGGCAAGATTTGGAGGCTTCTCTCTGGGGTGCTGCAGCCAGAATGGGGTAGAACCTGCTCTTACACCCTTGGAGGGCATGGTGGGGTATTTTTAGTTTTTTAGAAAAGCTCTATATTGATTTTCACACTGGCAACACCAGTTTATATTCCCACAGCAGTAAAGGTCCTGCTTTCCCTATTTGTTGTGACTTGTTTTCTTTTAATTTTGTTTGTTTGTTTGTTTGTTTGTTTGTTTGAGACTTGGTCTCACTTTGCAGCCCTGGCTGTCCTTGAACTCACTATGCACACCACACTAGTCTTGAACTCAAAGATCTGCCTGCCTCTGCCTCCTGGGTGCTGGGATTAAAGGTGGGTGCCATTCCCATCCTGGCATTTGTTTTCTTGTTAATAGCCCTCTGACTATTGATGGAATAATGAGATGGGATCTTAAAGTAGCTTTAATTTACATTTCTCTGGTGGTTAATGATGTTAAATATTTCTGGCATGTGCCTCTGTGTGGTGTGCATGCCTGTTCCTGTGTGTGTGTGTGTGTGTGTGTGTGTGTGTGCACTTAGAGGCCTGAGGTTAAAGTTAGGAGTTATTCTAGCAGGATCTCTCAGCCTGACTCATGGATACAGCTAGATTAGCTAGCCAGCTTGCCCTGGAGATCCCCTGACTTCATTGGCACTACAGGTAGAGTACCATGTCTACTTGGTAGTTCCATGGGTGCTTGGGAGCCAAACTGAAACTCAGAGATCTGCCTGTCCCTCATCCCCAACCCTGTGTGTTAGGATTAAAGCTGTGCACCACCATGCCTGTTTTTTTTTTTTTATAATTTTTAAAAATTTATTTTATGAATATGAGTACAATGTAGCTGTTTTCAGACACACCAGAAGAGGGCATCGGATCCCATTACAGATGGTTGTGAACCACCATGTGGTTGCTGGGAATTGAACTCAGGACCCCTGGAAGAGCAGACAGTGCTCTTAATCTCTGAGTCATCTCTCCAGCCCTCCTGCCTCGTTTTATAACCAAGAAGTTTCCTTTAAGTCAGATTATTTTAATTAATTAACTAATTTTTTCAAAGTAAATCAGGCTGACCTGGAACTCACAGATATTTGACCACCTCTGCCTCTAGGATTAAAGGTATAAGACACCACGTCTGTTTCTTTTCTTTTCTTTTTTGTAGTTTTGCTTTTAAAACTGTCTTTAAAATACTTTATACCCATAGTCTAGGGCTGTTCTCAGACTTCCTCAGATAAATCACTCTTTGCAGTGGGTGGTAGTTAATGCTGAGACTCAGCTGCTCAGTGTGCTGAGTGAGCCTGTCGAGTGCTCAGCTTTAAAGGGAACCTCCACATTACACCCCCCAAAGCCCAGGCAACATCATCAAAGAGGGGATGGAACAAAAAAAAGTAAGATCCAGAGGATGAGGAGGAGTACTGCGAACATCGTCTGTGGAATAGCACCACTACCACACACATGAACACACATGAGCTCAGAGCAGCCAAGGTTATCTGCATTAATCAGGCACTTGACATGGATGGGGGAGGGGGCCATGAGGCCACACCCTCACACCCCACCCCAAGCAGACAGGTGGTTGATGGTTAACAATTAATGACAAACAGCCCCCCCCCCCCAGAAGGCAATGAATGAGGTGGAGCCAAACACATAATGGAGATCTTGGGGAGCTAGGAATGTATCTGTCAGGGAAACTTCAGACAGTGGGAAAAGCCAGGCTGAGAGAGGCGCTGTAGGTTGCAACCACAGTAGACTACCCAAGGAAGCCCTTGGGGCTCACATTTTGTCATGAGACATTTTGGTGGGACCTCTCCTTTGTATAATCATTTTCAAGGGAGAATGAATGCTATTGTATTTTGGAAAAATGCAACTTTGTTTTGATTTTTACAGGTGCTTACAGCCAAGAGTTTGCCTGGAGTCTCAGAGGACACTTAACTTGGACTTTGGAATCATTTTAAAACCGTTAAGGGGCTGGAGAGATGGCTCAGTGGTTAAGAGCTGGGTGCTGTTCTTGCAGAGGACCAGAGTTCAGTTCCCAGCACCCATGTGTGGCTCACTACTGCCTGCAACTCCAGCCCCAAGGGATTCGATGCCTTCTTCTGGCCTCCAAGGAAATGCACATGCTGTGTGTGTGTGTGTATTCCCATGATAAGGTCATGTAATAGGTATGCTAGATTCATAAATGACATTATCACCAGTCTGTGAAGTAGAGAAAGGAAAGACCTTGATCTTATCCCACATCCTTTTACACTTGTGTTGTCAGATCTGGTAGTCACTGCCAGTTGTTTAGGAGAACAACTTTAAAGTGGTTCCAGTGAGCCTTATTAGCAACAGCAGCCTTGGCTCCTGTTCAATGCTTCCATTAAAAGTTTGCAGGCCCCTAGAGAGGTGGACAAATGAACAGAGTCTTCCTGTGAGCTACGACCTTCCACAGGGACACAACAGAACATCCATTTCCAATGGGATTGCCAGGGACACTAATAAGCTCTTGTTAAATTGTTTGAATGATATTTTTTATTACCTACTATCTCATCTTTTCTGTAAGCCTCACAGTGCTCTTGTGCAGTGGAAATGGAGGCTCTGGGCCTGAAACAATGGATAAAAACATCTGTAGGAAAATCCTGTGCATAACAGCCAGCTGTGCCATTTACCAATCACATGCCTTGAAGCAAGTTATAGCACCTCTCTAAGCACAATCCTTGCCTATAAAGTTGGATCAGATGGTGGCTGAAACTACACAGAGCTGCAAAATTGTCTGATCTTGTCCTACTCGAGGTTACACAAGTTACCCTGGTAGAACATTGGTAGGAATCCAGGCTGTTTGTGTGGTCATTCTCTCCTGTTGTGAACCTGTTTTCTCTGAATAGATACATTCTCTCTTGGAAAGAGGAGAGAAGCTAATACCTCTCAGGAAGCAAATGAAACATATAAAAGTCAGGAAGTAAATGAAGTTTACAGGGCTTAAGTAGCTAATGGAACTACAGGAGTCTCAAGGTCTCTCTCTGAGGTTGCATAGGTACAGTTGCTGGGGAGAAGAGAGCATGGACATCTGGGCTGCCTGCAAGATGTGTAGGGAGCTGCAAGGGTGTAGCTTTTGTGAGTTATTGCCCATGCTGGGTGGTCTTCTGGTGATGTAGCTGCCCTTGAGTCCATCTACATTCCTGCAAGTAACCCTCGACCTTATTCCTTAAGAAACCACAATAGCAGGGTATGTGGTGTGTCTTAACACTTGGGAGGCAGAGGTAGGTGGAGCTCAGTGAGTTTGAGGCTAGTTTGGTCTACAAAAGTGAGTTCCAGGACATCCAGGGCTATAATACAGAGAACTCTCTCCAAAGAAACCACAATAAACTCACTGCTTTAATAAGCTAGAAATAGGTGAACTGTTTTTTAATTTTTTGTTTACTTATTGTCTTAGGGTTTCTATTCCTGCACAAACATCATGACCAAGAAGCAAGTTGGGGAGGAAAGGGTTTATTCAGCTTACACTTCCATACTGCTCTTCATCACCAAGGGAAGTCAGGACTGGAACTCAAGCAGGTCAGAAAGCAGGAGCTGATGCAGAGGCCATGGCGGGATGTTCTTTACTGGCTTGCTTCCCCTGGCTTGCTCAGCCTGCTCTCTTATAGAACCCAAGACTACTAGCCCAGAGATGGTCCCACCCACAAGGGGCCTTTCCCCCTTGATCACTAATTGAGAAAATGCCCCACAGCTGGATCTCATGGAGGCATTTTCCCAACTGAAGCTCCTTATTCTGTAATAACTCCAGCTGTGTCAAGTTGACACAAAACTAGCCAGTACAATTGACCCCTTGTCAACTTGACACACAAACACATCACTAGTAAGCCTCAACCCTTACATTCTTATTCATCCCCAAGATCTAAATAACTTTAAAAGTCCCACAGTCTTTGCAAATTCTTAAAATTTCAATCTCTTTAAATTATCCAATTTCTTTTAAAATTCAAAGTCTCTTTACAATTAAAAGTCTCTTAACTGTGGGCTCCATTAAAATACTTCCTTCAAGAGGGAAAAATATCAGGGCACAGTCACAATCAAAAGCGAAATCAAACTCCAACTGTTCAATGTCTGGGATCCACTCACGATCTTCTGGGCTCCTCCAAGGACTTGGGTCACTTCTCCAGCTCTGTCCTTTGTAGCACACACCTTGTCCTCTAGGCTCCAGATGCCTGTACTCCACTACTGCTGCTGTTCTTGGTGGTCATCTCATGGTACTGGCATCTCCAAAACACTGCATGACCCCTTCAGTCCTGGGCCATCAATTGCAACTGAGGCTGCACCTTCACCAATGGCCTTCCATGGCCTCTCACAGTGCCAAGTCTCAGCTGCTCTGCATGACCCCTTCATGCCTTCAAAACTAGTACCACCTGGGTGACTCTTACACATTATCAAGTCCTGCTGCTGCATGAGGTACAACTTTGGCTATCTCTGGAACATAGCCTTTGTGCTCTCAGAAAACACTTCCCAGAAGATGTCACCTCAATGATGTTGGTCTCTTAATCATCGCCAATTTCTTAGCTCCAGCTAACCAGCATCAATAGTCCCAGTAATGCAGAGGTTTCACTTTAGTAGTTCTGATATCTTGTTAACCACTTCAGCCTCAGCTAACCAGAACCACAGCATCTTCACAATCAAAATAGCAATGGCCCTGAAAAGAGTCTTTAATTTTCCCTCTGAAATTTCACAAGACAGGCCTCCATCTTCTGCACTGTTATCAATATTATCTTCCAAGCTCCTACACAACATCCCATAGAGCTCTTAACACCGAATGGATCTTCTAGCCTAAAGTTCCAAAGTCCTTCCACAGTCCTCCCCAAAACGTGGTCAGGATATCACAGGAATACCCCACTATGCTGGTACCAATTTGTCTTAGTCAGGGTTTCTTTTCTATTTATTTATTTAGGTTTTTTAAGACAGGGTTTCTCTGTGTAGCCCTGGCTGTCCTGGAACTCATTTTGTAGACCAGGCTGGCTTCAAACTCAGAAATCCGCCTGCCTCTGCCTCCCAAGTGCTGGGATTAAAGGCATGCACCACCACTGTCAGGCTTAGTCAGGGTTTCTATTCCTGCACAAACACCATGACCAAGAAGCAAGTTGGTGAGGAAAGGGTTTATGCAGCTTACACTTCCGTGCTGCTGTTCATCACCAAGGGAAGTCAGGACTAGAACTCAAGCAGGTCAGGAAGCAGGATCTGATGCAGAGGCCATGGAGGGATGTTCTTTACTGACTTGCTTCCCCTGGCTTGCTCAGCCTGCTCTCTTATAGGACCCAAGACTACCAGCCCAGAGATGGTCCCACCCACAAGGGGCCTTTCCCCCTTGATCACTAATTGAGAAAATGCCTTACAGTTGGATCTCATGGAGGCATTTCCCCAACTGAAGCTCCTTTCTCTGTGATAACTCCAGCTGTGTCAAGTTGACACAAAACTAGCCAGTACACTTATTATTATTGTGTGTATGTGCACATGTATGATGTATGTAAGAGTAAGTGTATACATGCCATTGTACATATGTGAAAATCAGAGGAAAACTTCTGGGAGTCAGTTCTCTTTCTGCTGTGGATTCAGAAGAGTAAACTCAGGTCGTTAGATTGAACACAGCAAGCATCTTACTTCCTGAGCCATCTCACCATCCAGAGTTGTTCCTTCAGTATATACCATTAGTGCCCTGTCTGTGGCGAGGAGATGTTTTCATGTCTCTCCAGGAAGTCACGTTGCATCTCACCACATCCTAAGTATCTGTGAACCTTTGATGAGAAGTCTTTTCTCTAGAACACTGGTTCTCAACCTGTGGGCCACCACCCATTTGAGGGTTGAATCCTTCCACGGGGGTCACACATTAGACCTCCTGCATATCTGATATTGACAATATGATTCATAACAGTAGCAAATGTGTGGTTATGAAGCAGCAAGGAGTGCTATGCCCCACTTGTGCATTGTGGCTCTGGGCAAGAATCATCTAGAACATGACCTGCCCCTACCACCACCAGGCACACAAAGTGCCGGACTGGTGGTCATCTCAGGCTAGCTCTGTCAGGGTCCCATGGCACCAGACTGGTGGTCAGTCATCTTAGGCTCACTCCTCAACCAGAGCCGCCCCCATGGCCTCTTCCTAATGCTGCAACCCTTTAATGGAGTTTCTCATGTTCTGGTGACCCCCCAACCATAAAATCAGGCCTTGCACCTTGCCTGGGCAACACAGTAGAGCTGACCCTGGAAGTTACAGATGAGCCATGAGTGCATGAGTGTGGGAGAGCTGGCCCAGTCTCATGCCTGCTGTGTGGTGGCATTAGCAAGTGAGGAATCCTCTCTCCTCACTGTGTTGTGCATGAGAGCTGGCCACACCGAGGTTATGACAGCAAGAGGGCTGTCCCTGACCCTCTCCTGTTGTAGCACTTGGGAAAGCAAGGGCTATACCTTGCCTGGGCAGCACAGTAGAGCTGGCCCTTTTGGTGTGGGTGCAGATGTGCAGATATGCAAATGTGCAGATGTGGGTGCCTGAGAGCATGAGAGCATGAGAGTTGGGGAGCTGGCTCTGTCCCCTTGTTGGCAGTGGCATTGGATGGGCCAGCTGGGACAGAGCAGGAGAGCTCACCCCAAAGGTGTGGGAGAGCTGGCAGGCTCACCAGCTCAGGTCCAGATCCAGGGCTTTGAATTGGCCCACCCGAACATCTATCCCATCAGTGAACTGCTGGAGTGCATGAAGGGGCTGGTCCTACAGATCCAAAACTACAGGATTTCCATGACAAAGGGCAACAACAACAGGATATCGGATAGGAGTCCAGTGAGGTTCCAGTATTGATAGAGTAGCAGAAGTCAGAGACCTCGTACCAGGCCAGTGACTTATTGCAATGAACATTTGCAAGGAAAGAAGTCTGGAGAAAAGAGTATATGGTGAGACACACAGGACACACTGCAGCTTCCACAGTGAGATTTTCTCCCTCTCTTGGTAGGGGGAGGGTGCAAGGGTGGAGGGCAGGTGTGATGAGAGGGGAAGATGAGTGGGATCGGGATACATGATGTGACATTCACAAAGAACCAATAAAAAGTTTAAAAAAAGCAGTGGGAGGGGGACAGGCAGAGAGTATGTTAGGGGCTAAGTGGGTTCAGATGGTGGATAAAAACAAGCAAGCAAACAAACAAAAACCACATCCACAATGAAACAGTTATGCTTAAATATAAGACCATACAATCTGACCACATGGAATAAGCCAGAGTATACATCATGGAAATCTTGGCAAAAAAGCCAATATACTTTTTTGGAACATTTTAGGGATATAGAATAAAATTTGGTCATCTATACTCAACCTTGACTCAAAGCTGCTCTTGAAAAAGTAAGATAAAAACTAAGTGTGACTCCACAAGCAGGGCTAACCTAAGAACGATAACACATTGAAAAAGCACAGGACACTTCTGTGACTTATCCAGGGCATTGCTGTGACCCATAACTTCAAGGTTAAAGTTAGAACAAGCACTGGAGAAGCAGAAACAGGTGGATCTCTGAATTCGAGGCCAGCCTGGTATATCTAGAGAGTTCCAGGACAGCCAGGGCTGCACAGAGAAACCCTGTCTTGGAAAATAATGAAAACTGTTATCCAAGTATATTTACTTGTGTCTTATTAATCTTTGATAATCATAATAGCTACTTGTAAGCCTTTGGAAAAATTTTTAACTATCAATTAGTTATTGAGAGAAACTACCTGTTAGCCCTCAGGTCAGTGATAAATGTCTACCTAGGTTAATCCAAAGCCTCTTTTACATTCTGAAGTCAATTTATACTCTGAAAGATTTGTGAACTCCAAAAAGACCACACCAAGGAGCCAATTATGATGAACTTGAATTAGGGTCTCTTTATTCAATCTCGAGCTTGGGCCACACTACCGTCTGATACAGGAGAACGGGAGGGTGCCCAGAGCCCAGTTTCAGGCAAGAAGGGTGTATCTAGCCTGGTACACATCTGATTGTGGGGGGGGGGGGGCAGTGTCATTGTGGCTTTTAACATAATTGGCCATAAACTTAACTTCTGTTTTCTTCCCGACTGGTGGTTGTTAGGAAGTGAAGTCTTAGGGGCAGGCTTGTAACCTGGAGGTGCAGATTTGTTGGGGAATAACCTGGAAACTGGTGCTAGGTACTGGCTTGTTAGTTAACTTGAGTTCAACCTTAGGTCAGGTTCTCTAAGACGGAGTCTGAATCCAAAAGATTTGGTCTCTCAATATCAGCCTTCCTCGTCTCTTCAAAATCTTTCATGGAATCATAATTTCTGTAGAAATCTACATGCACCTTCTTTCTTGGTTCAGCTAAGCCAAGCTTATAGGAAGCCGTAACTTCCAGGGCTACAACTAGCGTGCCAGAAGACCACATGTCTGAGGTTTCAACAAAGCAAAGCTGGAAGTCATGGCAGTAAGTGTCCTCTACGCCAACGGCCTTGCCTTTGGAGATGTTAAGGTTAACGTTTCCTCAGGGCGGGGTTTATTGGTTATCTTTTCTCTTGCAAGTTGTTGAGGATTTTCCGTTTGTGCATGTGTGTTGGATAGTTTTGGTTTGTGTCCTAGAGATATTGTATTGAGTCTTGTCAACATTCTGGAGAATGTCAGTTTTGCTTGTTTGCTTGAGTCATCCTTTCTCACCAGCCTTGTGTGAGCTATGACACCACTGCCTCTTTCCTTTCCTTTCCTTTCCTTTCCTTTCCTTTCCTTTCCTTTCCTTTCCTTTCCTTTCCTTTCCTTTCCTTTCCTTCCCTTCCCTTCCCTTCCCTTCCCTTCCCTTCCCTTCCCTCCCCTCCCCTCCCCTCCCCTCCCCTCCCCTCCCCTCCCCTCCCCTCCCCTCCCCTCCCCTCCCCTCCCCTCCCCTTTCCTTTTCTTTTCTTTTCTTTTCTTTTTTTTTTGTTTTTTGTTTTTTGAGACAGGGTTTCTCTGTATAGCCCTGGCTATCCTGGAACTCACTTTGTAGACCAGGTTGGCCTCGAACTCAGAAATCCGCCTGCCTCTGCCTCCCGAGTGCTGGGATTAAAGGCGTGTGCCACCACGCCCGGCCCCTTTTCTTTTTCTTTTCTTTTCTTTTTTGAGACAGGGTTTCTCTGTATAGTCCTGGCTGTCTTGGAACTCACTTTGTAGACCAGGCTGGCCTCGAACTCAGAAATCTGTCTGCCTCTGCCTCCCGAGTGCTGGCTGATTCATTTTCAAAGGCTTTGCAGTGACATTGGATCTGGCCCAGGTGTGGGGCACCTCTGTGCCAGTCCAGGACCTGGCTGTTGGTGGTTTATGCCATGCCTTAGTTCCCAGAGCTTTTGCTAGATTGCTTCAAGTTCTCCCCATGCACAGGTTTAAGGACCCATTCCCCAGCTGCCTCTGCAGTGATTTTCTTTACACAATCTGGTATGTAAGTGCCTCATTTCCTGGTACTCTAATTATAAAATGGATCTTTTAGCTTCTTCGTGCTCTCGTAAACTTCCCTTGCCTGATTTGTCTTGGGGCCAGGGGGTAAAAACAGAGAAAAGAACACTGTGAGGGTTTTTTCACCCCCTTACTTAACTCTTTTTTTTTAATGAAGGTCAGAGGCAGCCATTGGCTCCTCTGGAACTGAAGTTATGGATGGTTGTGAGCTGCCATGTGGTGCTGGCACACCTGGAGCTTCTGCAAGAGCAGTAAGTAAAGTGGAAATTTCTGGTCATGTTATGCGATGCAGACTTACGTGGTATCTTGTTGATGCAAGACCCGTGGGAGGACACATGATGTTTGGAGTAAGTGTAAATAGGACTCAACAGTGATAGAGTGCTTGTATAACTAGCCTTGCAACAGCTTCATTGGTTCACTTCATTGATCTTCACTACATTGAGAGAGGCATAGCAGAGAACTCCTAGCCATCCTGGCCAGTTCTGTTCATTCCTGCTGACTCATGCCGATTTGGCAGAGGGCTGGCTGTTTCTGCTGGATTGTGCCACCACTGTTGATTCATGTTTGGTATTCATTACTGAACTGGACTGCTGGTATCTTGACAACAGAGATCAGAATCACCTTCAAAGAACTACTTCTAAACAGGTTCACATCGCTTTGTCCTACTTACCATCTTTTCACCTCTACCTTTGGACAGTGAGCTAGAAGGGGAGGTCAAAGCATTTGAGAACTTTTTTTTTTTTCATTAAAAGTAGGTTTTAAGGACTGGAGAGATGGCTCAGCGGTTAAGAGCACTGACTGCTCTTCCAGAGGTTCTGAGTTCAACTCCCAGCAACCACATGGTGGCTCACAACCATCTGTAATGAGACCTGACACCCTCTTCTGGTGTGTCTAAAGACAGCTACACTATATTTACATATAATAATAGATAAATCGTTGGGCCAGAGCGAGTGGGGCCGGAGTGAGTAGAGGTCTGAGTTTCAATTCCCAGTAACCACATGATGGCTCACAGCCATCTGTACAGCTACAATGTACTCATATACATTACATAAATAAATAAATAAATCTTTTAAAAAAGTAGGTTTAAAAAAATCGAAGCCTACAAGTAAGTGATCTAACCACTGAGTCATCTCTCCAGCCCCTACTTCCCTAATTCTAAGCCAGTAGCTATGTGAGGAAAACAAAAATCAAAGAGCTAACCACCATATTGTTTATTATTCAAGTTTTGACACTTCCCCCAAGTTACCTGATGCGATATACTTTCCAGTGCTCCAGCATGTATTTTATTTTATGTAAAACGAGAAGGTGCATGGTGTTCTAACTCTATGATAGTTTGGATGTATTTGGTAGACACGCCTTTTTTTTTTTTTGTTTGTTTGTTTGTTTGTTTTTCGAGACAGGGTTTCTCTGTGTAGCCCTGGCTGTCCTGGCACTCACTTTGTAGACCAGGCTGGCCTCGAACTCAGAAATCCGCCTGCCTCTGCCTCCCGAGTGCTGGGATTAAAGGCGTGCGCCACCACGCCCAGCTTAGACACGCCTTTTTTGGTGTGACCTCATTAGGCTTGGGTGTTAGTTCATTTTTGCTGCTGTAACAGAATGTCTTAGGACTAAGCAGTTTATGAATAGTGTAAGTTTATCTCCCTCAGGCCTGGAGGTGCTAGCAAAGTGTGGTGTCTGGAGAGGGACCCCTGCTTTGTAGCTAAGGCCTTCTCTATTTTCTTCCATGACAGTGGGACAAGGCTGTTCCCTGAGACCCCTCTTCAGGCATTGCTGTGGTTGGAGTGTTTGAATCCAAAATTCAGAAGTGTTTTTGTGTGACAGAAGTAGTCTCTGAAGCCTTTAAGGGATAACCAGTTCATGAGGGCTCCTCTCCTGTGAATGAGACAACAAGGCTGGAAGAGAGTTGGTTTCTCTTGTCTTTTTGCCTTCTAAGTAAGGACACATCAAGGAGACCCTCCCAGGGCCCGGAGAGATGACTCAGTGGTTAAGTGCTCCTGCTGGTTGTTCTGACTGGTCTTATGTCAGCTTGACCCACTGTGATGGTTTATATATCCTTGGACCAGGGAGTGGCACCATCTGAAGGTGTGGCCTTGTTGTAATAGGTGTGGCCTGGTTGGAATGGGTGTGTACTATGGGTGTGGGTATAAGACCCTACCCTAGTTGCCTGGAAGTCAGTCTTCCACTAGCAGCCTTTGGATGAAGACATAGAACTCTCAGCTCCTCCTGCGCCATGCCTGCCTTGCTCCCACCTTGATGACAATGGACTGAACCTTTGAACCTGTAAGCCAGCCCCAATTAAATGTTGTTTTTTTTTTTATATATAAGACTTGCCTTGGTCATGGTGTCTGTTCACAGCAGTAAAACCCTAACTAAGATAGAAGTTGGTACCGGGAGTGGGGTATTGCTGTTATAGGCCTGACCATGCTTTTATTTGAAAGAATGTGGATTTTGGGACTTTGGATTTGGAAAGCAGTGGAATGCTTTAAATGGGGCTTAATGGGTCATCCTAGTAGGAATATGGAAGACTTTGTTGCTGGGAGTAATTTGAACTGTGTTGACCTGGCCCAAGAGATTTCAAAGGAGAAGAATTTCAGAATGTGGCATAAAGACTGGTTTTGTGGTATTTTGGTGAAGAATGTGGCTAGTTTTTGCCCTTGTCTGAAAAGTTTGCCTGAGGCTAAGGTGAAGAGACTTGGATTAATTGCATTGACAAAAGAAGTTTCAAAAAAGCCCAGCAGAGACTTTGTTCTCTGGTTAAGTCTTATGAAGAGAAGTTTGAACAAGCATTGCAAGCTTAGAAAGGAAAAATATAAAATATATGGTTTGAGTATTAAAGGAGTACCAGGAAGTGAAATGGAGCAAAATCTTGTGTTCTAGGAGATAAAGATTAAGGGAGTGGGACCTTGGGGAAAGATCCTACCCAGCTAAATTAGATCCAGGTATGGTGGTACACACCTTTAATCCCATGAGACAAGCATGCTGATCTCTGCATTCAAGCTCAATCTATAGAGCAAGAACCAGAATAACCAAGCTTAGGCAGTGAAGGATTTACTATTGTACAAGGGGATCATGTTCTAGTTCCTGTAAGCAGCAGAACTTGGCAGCTTCAGCCATGTGGCTCTGGCTCTAGATTTAAGAATGGGAGGAACTACTGGGAAAATTGATGCTGGTTAGCTGGAGCTAAGGAATTAGCGGTGATTAAGAAGAGACCAGCATCATTGAGGTGAAATCTTCTGGAAATTGTTTTCTGGGAGCACAAAGAAGCTGTGTTCCAGAGATACCCAAGGTTGTACCTCATGCTGCAGCTGGACTTGGTAATGTGTAAGAGTCACTCAGGTGGTACTGCTTGTGAAGGAATGAAGGGATCATGGAGAGAAGCTGAGGCTTAGCACTGTGAGAGGCCAGGGAAGGCCATTGGAGAAGATGAAGCCTCAGCTGTAATTGATGGCCCAGGACTGAAGGGGTCATGCAAAGGATTTGAGGCTTGGCACCCTGAAGAGAGCCTATGAGAGGCTATTGGTGAAGCCTAGTTGGAGTGGAACACCCCAGTGTATTGGAGATGTCAGTACCATGAGATGATCACCAAGAACAGCAGCTGTAGTGGAGTGGATCAACCTGAGCATAGAGTGCTACAGAGGACAGAGATGGAGAAGTGATGCCAGCCCTGAGGAGGAGTCCAAAGGATCAAGTGGAATCCTAGACACTGAAACAAGAAGCTGTAACATTGAAATTGCCTTGGAGACTCAAAGATGTTAAAGATGCCAGAGCCATGGGATACATGCTGAGGAAAGCTGCTCACAAGGAGTGGAATCAGCCCAGGAGAAAGCAGTTTGTTGCAGTCAACATAGATGAAAAATGAGTGGAGATCTGAAGACTGCTTTGATATCAGCCATGGAGATGCAGAGTTTGGAGTTTGCCCAGCTGGTTTCCTGCCTTGTTTTGGGGATTACAGTTAATTAAGTTGAATGAATCTCAGAAGAGTCCTTGAACTTTGGACTTTTAACATTGTTGCGACTGCTATAGACTATGAGGACTTTGAAAGTTGGACTACATGCATTTTGCATTATGCTATGTTTAAGTATGGCCCCCATAGACTCATGTTTTTTAACAAGTCTATGGGGACCAGGGAGTGGAATGTGATGGTTTATATATCCTTGGACCAGGGAGTGGCACCATCTGAAGGTGTGGCCTTGTTGTAATAGGTGTGGCCTGGTTGGAATGGGTGTGTACTATGGGTGTGGGTATAAGACCCTACCCTAGTTGCCTGGAAGTCAGTCTTCCACTAGCAGCCTTTGGATGAAGACATAGAACTCTCAGCTCCTCCTGCGCCATGCCTGCCTTGCTCCCACCTTGATGACAATGGACTGAACCTTTGAACCTGTAAGCCAGCCCCAATTAAATGTTGTTTTTTTTTTTATATATAAGACTTGCCTTGGTCATGGTGTCTGTTCACAGCAGTAAAACCCTAACTAAGATACCCACAAACAAAAATCATCTCAAAGGAAGGAATCCTAACTGAGAAAAAGCCTCTGTAAAGCATTTCTTGGTTGATGGGAGAGGGTCCAGACCATTTCAGGTGGGATCATCTCTGGGCAGGTGGTCCTTGGTTCTGTGAAAAAGCAGACTGAGCAAGCCATATGGAGCAGGTCAGGAAGCAGCATCCCTTCACGGCCTCTGCATCAGCTCCTGCCTCCAGGTTCCTGCCCTGTTTGAATTCCTGTCCTGACTTCCTTTGATGATGAACAGCAATATGGAAGTGTGAGCCAAAAGTCCTTTCCTCCCTAACTTGCTTTTTTGGTCCTGATGTTTCATCGCAGCAATAGTAACCCCAGCGAAGACACTGTTCTTCCAGAGAACTGAAGTTCAGTTGTCAGAGTGCAGGTAGCTCACAACCACCTGTAGCTCCAGCTCTAGGGGACTTGGTATTTCTCTTTGGCCTCTGTGGGCACATGCAAACACATGGTTTACCCACACAGACACACATAAAATACACATAAATAAAGTAAATACAAATAAATCTAAAAAAAAAAAAGAGGTTTTGTTTTTGTTTTGACTCTTCTGAAATGCTGGTGCCTGAACTTAGACTTCTTATAGCCCCCCCCCACACACATATACTCACACACACACACACACACACACACACACACACACACACACACACAGGTAAACAATAAATAAAAGTAGTCTTGAAGTCATCAAGAAAGAAACCACTTAGCCAGACATGATGGCTCAAGATCTGCTCTTGAGAGACTGAGGCAGCAGGCCCATGACTTTGGGGCCAGCTTGTGCTCATGTGAAGTTTCAGGCCATCCTGAGGTTCACAGTAAAAAGTAAACAGAGACAGGCCAGGGTGAGAGTGACTGAGATGGTAAAGTGTTTGCCATGAAACCATGGGGGCCTGAGTTTGAATATTTGTCTTTATCAAAATTCCAACGGTTCCAGCCTGTTTCCCTCCCTGTTTTTTGTTTTGTTTTGTTTTGTTTTGTTTTGTTTTGTTTTGTTTTGTTTTGTTTTTTAAGTCTTTAAGTTCTTATATACATGGAAGGGGCCCCAAGGAGGCAAAACAACACTCATGAAGATGAAGTAAGAGGTCTCTCCATGCCCCAATATTAAAGTTTACTACAAAGCTACAGTAATCAAAACAATATGGCGCTAGCATAAGAACAGGCCACAAAGCAATGGAATAGAGTGGAGTATCTGGAAACAGGTCTAAACCTTTATGGGCAGTTGGTTTTTCACAAGGGTGACAAAGGCCACTCAAGGGAGAAAGAACAGTTTCTGTAACAAACTGGGGACAACTGGGCATCCACACCCAAAGCAGTGAAGTTGGACATCTGTCTTGCTCTACACAGAATTAACTGGAGCAAATCTATGAGGTAAGTGCAAAGCTAAAGCTATAAAACATCTCTATTCATGTGTTTATTTCCTTTTTTGAAAGATCTATTTATTTATTTTTATGTATATGAGTACACTGTAGCTGTACAGATGGTTGTGAGCCTTCATGTGGTTGTTGGGAATTGTATTTAGGACCTCTGCTTGCTCCAGTCAACTCCGCTCAGATCTCATTATGGGTGGTTGTGAGCCACCTTGTGGTTGCTGGGATTTGAACTTGAACCTTCGGAAGAGCAGTCAGTGCTCTTACCTGCTGAGCCATCTCAACAGCTGGTGTTTGTTTCATTAACCCATTTCTGTACTCACTTTGGTTGGTTGTCCTCTGTCATTTCTGCCCCATCCCTTGGCATTCCACTTGTGCCGTCCTTCAGTGGTTTCCACCATTTTCGCTTTCATTTCTCTATATTCTATGACCTCCCTTCCTTAGGGCATGGTTTCCCTTCATCACTGTCCCTCACAGCCTGTGCTCACCCCACGAGTGTCCATATACAGAAAACACGTGGTACTTCCTTTTGAATTTGAGTTGCTTTGCTTAATACAACAATCCCCTGTCAATGTCATGATTTCATTGTTCTTCGAAGCTGGATAAGCTTCCATTGTTTAAATGCACTGCATTTTCTTTTTAAAATGTGTGTGTGTGTGTGTGTGTGCGCGCATATGTGCATAAGTGAGCATGCATGTGTGTGCAGAGGCCAGAAGAGATGTCAGATTCCTCTGAGCTAGAGGTGCAGGCATTTGCAGGGTGTTAGGCTTGTTACAGGGGGTTCTGGGGTCTGAATTCCCATCCTCATGATTGCACGGCAAGTATTCTTAACCACTGAGCTATCTCTCTAGACTCCATGTTTGCTTTATCATTCCTCTCTTGATGGGCATTGAAGCTGGTTCCACTTCCTAACTATCATGAACAGCAATAAACATAGAGATGAAGATTTCTCTCTGCTGGGACTTAGAGTCTTCTGTGAATATGCCTGGGAAGTATTTTACTGGTGCATATGGTAAATTGTTGTTTTTAAAAGTCATGTATTGGTTTCTTTAGTGGTTGTAGCAGTTTACATATCTGCAGAGGGAATCTCTTGTGCCAATGTGTGGAAATATTCACCTGTCAATAAAATAAGCTTATGGCCAATGAGCTGAGGCAGGATTAGAAAGTGGGACATCTGGCAGAAATGAGAGATAGGATTCTGGGAAGTAGTCAGGCATGGAGGTCCACTGGGGACACTAATGGAGACAGATTCATGAAACCAAGGACCAGGTAACCAGCTATGTGGTATAGCTTAGAATAGAATAAATGGGCATTTGGGTTAGGAGCTAGCTGGGGAACAAGTCAAAGCTATTAGCCTAGACATTTATTCATATATAAGAAGTCTAGGAGTCCTTATTTCTGGAAACAAAATGGCACCGACTACACACATTGACAGTAAATAAGAGGCCCCTCTCTTTCACATTTCTGCATTCTTGTCTACAGTTTTGGTAATTTGATTTCTTGACATTAGCCATTCTGACTGGGATGACATCAAGTCTCAAAGTAGATGTCATATGAATTTCTCTAATGGCTAAGTATGTCGAACACTTAAAAATATACTTACTGGCTATTTGTGTGTCTTCTTTTGGACACTGGCAACTATACACTTTCCCTTTCAGACTGTACCCCAGAGGATCTGGTAGGTTATTCTATTATTTTAAACTATTCTGGAGATATTTTAATTTCCTTCCTGATCTCTTCAGTGATTCAGTGTTTATTCCAAAGTGTCTGTTCAGTCTTTAGGAGATGGCATAGTTTCTCTAGCAGGGGATTTCTAGTTCTATTTTATTGTGGGTTGATAGGATGCAAGGGGTTCTCTGTCTCTGTCTCTGTCTGTCTCTGTCTGTCTCTTTCTCCTTTTCCTTCCTTCCTCCCTCCCTCCCTCCCTCCCTCCCTTTCTCCCTCCCTCCCTCCCTCCCTTCCATTTGTTAAGGATTTCTTTGTGGCATATAGGATAAGTGACTTTAGAAAAGGTTTTATGAGCCACTGAGAAGAATGTGTATTCCCTGTCCATTGGATGGAATAGTCTATAGCTATCTGCTAAATCCATCTGACCTATGATATAATTGAAGTCTGGCTTTCTTTGTTGGTATTTAGCTTAGCTGACCCATCTGAAGGTGACACTGCGTGTGGACTCTCCTTGTTGCTGTGTCAGGACCCTTCTTGCTTTTCATGCCTTTTAGAATTTGCTTGAGGAATTGGGAGTCCAGGATATGGCACATAAATATTTGTAATTTTTGTATCTCCTTGATGAATAGCTTCTACCTTTGTATATGAGTTGACATTTTCTGCTTAACAGCTTTTGGCATTGTTTATTGGTTTCGTAGCTTTGATATCTTGACTATGATATTTCACAAAGAGTTTCTCCTCTGGCTATATCTGTTTGGGGTTCTATATGCCTCGTGTGTTTGCATGTCCATTTATTTTCTGGGTTTGGGAAATTTTCTGATAATTTAATGGAATAGATAGTCTATGCCATAGGTTTTATTTCAGCTCCTATCTCTAGTCTATGGATTAGTAGGTTTAGTTTCTTAGACATAGCTTAGAGTTCTTGGAAGCCTGAATCATATTCTTTTTCATTTTTCATTTTTAATTTTTTTGTCTTTTTTAGCCCTGGCTGTTCTTGACTTGCTCTAGGCTGGCCTTGAGCTCACAGAGATCCACCTGCCTCTGCCTCCAGAATGCTGGGATCAAAGGTGTGTGACACCCCGCCTGGCTAATTTTTTCTTTATTTATGTCTAGTGTATTGTTGTCTCAGTCTTGTCTACCATCCCTGGAATTTGTTTTTCTGAGCCTTAATTTATTTGCTGAATTTACTCCCCAAACTTAAGTTCCTCCTCTGAGTTATTGACCATTTCATGATTGTGGGAAGTTTCTCGTCTAGGTCCTGAATTGTTTCCTTGCTTCATTCATCTGGTTATTTGAGCTGTTTCTATGGCCACCAATACTTTTAAAACCCCGCAGTTAAGTTGCTTCATGATCTTTTTGTTGTGAACTTGTAGAAGCATCAGAATGGGATGAAAAACTAAAGCTCTTGGATGAAATAGACCACACTTTCATGACCTCACATGTGGCAGTGCAGTGTTAAACTTGAGACCAAGACCATAACACAACAGCACAAATAAACAAGCAGGTCTTATAACTACTAAGATGTTCTTTATAACACATATTTTTAAGAATGTAAGCCATGTGGTGTGTGCTGGTGTATGCTGCACTCAGGACGCAGATACAGGAGGATCATGAATTAAGGCCAGCCTGAGCTACATATTGAGGTTCTGTATCAAAAACGTGAAAGAATAATCTTCAGAATGGACAAAATATTAGCAATATCTTTAAAATTTTCTGTGTAAAGGGCTGTAGAGATGGCTCAGCAGTTAAGAGCATTGACTGCTCTTCCAGAGGTCCTGAGTTCAATTCCCAGCAATCACATGGTGGCTCACAACCATCTGTAATGGGATCAGATGCCCTCTTCTGGTGTGTCTGAGTATTCATATACATAAAATAAATAAATCTTTTTAAAAAACTGTGAACCAATAAGCCATTGTTTTAAATTTTTTTCCATTTATTTAGTGTGTGTGTATGTGTGTGCATGTGTGTGTATGTGTATGTTTATGTGTGTGTATGTGTGTATGTGTGTATAGGTATGTGTATGTGTGTGTGTGTGTGTGTGTGTATGTGTATGTTTATGTATGTGTAGGTGTATACACATGCACTCCTAAGCATGTGTGGAGGTCAGAGGATAACTTTCAGGAGTTTGTTGTCTTCTTTTCTCTTGTTGCTCCTGAGGATCATACTTAGGTCTTCAGGCTTGGTGGCAGGAACTTTGATTGATCCATCTCAGCAGCCTCGAATTTTTTTTTATATCTAATAATGGTTCAATATCAGCCAGACTGTGTAAAAATTGCGTATATTGCGTATATATCAGAAACAAAAGATCAGCAACCCAATTAAAAAAATAAGGCCCAGGAATATAACTCAGTTGGTAAAGTATTTGTTTTATATTCATGAAGCACTGGGTTGGATCCCTAGCACCATGCAAATAAACAAACATAAATAAATAAGCACTCTGGGCATGGTGGTACACGCCTTTAATCCCAGCACTCGGGAGACAGAGGCAGGCGGATTTCTGAGTTCGAGGCCAGCCTGGTCTACAGAGTGAGTTTCAGGACAGCCAGGGCTACACAGAGAAACTCTGTCTCGAAAAACCAAAAAAAAAAAAAAAAAAAGAAGGAAACACAAAGTTTTTGAATTGATGTTTCTCCAAAGAAGATAATCAATGACCACGAAGCATATAAACCATCAAACATCACTGAAGATATGCGTATTCAAGTCATGAAGTACCATTTTATCTTCACAAGGATGGCTATACTAAAAAGACAGATGGTGTGAGGGTTTGAATAAGTAATATGTCCCACAGACTCAGACATTTGAACATTGGTCCCCAGTTGGTGGAGCTGTTTTAGCAAGGCTTAGGAGGTGTGGCCTTGCTGGAGTAAGTATGTCACTGGAGGAGGGCTTCGGGAGTTTAAAGACATACGTATTTTGGATTTGTTCTCTGCTTCCTGCTTGCAATTCAAGATGTGAGCCCTCAACTTCCTACAGCTAAGCCTTCACTCCAGCATCATGCCTTCTAACCCTCTGCAACTGTAAGTCTGAGGAAACTCTTTCTTCTTTAAGCTGCCTTAGTCATGGTAAGTTTTATCCCAGCAATAGAAAAGTAACTGATGCAGGCAGTAAAGTATATTGGTAATGATGTGTTCTTATACACTTCTGGTAGGAATAGGGAGGCATTTCGAAAAACAGTCTGGCTCTTCTTCAAAATGTTAGCAGAGAGACTGGTCTATAAAACCCAGCAATCCCATATCCAGGTATATATCCCAGACGAAAGAAAGTGTATCTTCATACAAAATATTTTTCATGAATATCCCTAGCTCTTTAATCACAATACCTACAAAGTAGGGACAGTCCAAATGTCCAATAATTTCACTCAATAGACAAATGAATGTGGTAGATCCATTCAGTGGAATATACTTCGGTCATGAAAAGGAACAAAGTGTTGATACATGGCACAACACGGATGAAACCTGAAAGTAAGCAAAGGAAACGAGATACAAAGCCAGTGATGAAATGTCCAGAACAGGCTAATCCACTGAAGCAAAGACAGGTTAGTGGCTGCCAGGACTTTAGGAGAACAGAAAGGATAATGGCTGTTGGTGGACACAAGGTATCTTTGGGGAGTGATGGAAATGTTCTGGAGCTAGTGATGGAGCCACAGAAAGCCGTTCACACACTAAACCCCACTGAGTTGAACCTTTGCTGTTGTTGTTTTTTTAAGACAGGATTTCTCTTTGTGGCCCTGGCTGTCCTGGAACTCACACTGTAGACTAGGCTGGCCTCAAACTCAGAGATATGCTTGCTTCTGCTTCCCAAATGCTGGGATTAAAGACATGTAATGCCACTGCCTGACTGAATTGTACACTTTAAAGTTGTGAGTAAAGGGGCTGGAGAGATGGCTTAGCCGCTAAGGGAACTGGCTGCTCTTCCAGAGGGCCTGAATTTGATTCCCAGAGTCCACATGGCAGCTGACAACTGTTTTAACTCCAGTTCCAGGGAATCTGAAGCCTCTGTTGGCACTGGGCGTACATAGTGCACAGACATATATGCAGGTAAAACACCCATCTACAAAAGGTAAGTAAATAGACAAGACACTTACAAACTTAGTAGTTAAAAAGATAAAATAATGAATGTATGTTGAACCTGGTGATGTAGGTCTGGCTATTTGAGACTGACTATTGTCTTAGCTATTTGAGAAGCTGAGACAAAAAGATAATAAGTTCAAAGTGAACCTGGACTGTAGAGTGAGTTCAAGGAAAGTGAGAGCCTTCAAAATTGAAAGTAAGAGGAAAGATGGGACTCCCCTGCATGCTAGAGCACTAGTCTAGCATGTGTGAGACCCTGGATACAACCCCCAAAATTTGCTAAGTGAATTATATCTTGAGAGTGAATGGAGCCAATTTATGAGTAATTCGCTCTGGCTGTGAGAAGAGTTTGTAAGTTGAGATGAAGGAGTACTGGTGAGAAAGGCTTTGGGGTTCAGTCTGTAGAGGGGGTGACTTAGTGTCTTAGGACCCTGATGACTTTACTGAGTACAGTGACTGAGAAGGTGGACACCTCAGCACTGTCCATGGTGCTGACCCCAGGGTTTGTGTTCTTGTCAAGTTCCTCTAGGATTGGCTTCCCCTAGGGGATCTTCTGTTGGTCCTGTGAGCTGTCATCCTGAAGCCCTGGCCCCAAGGCAGTCTCTCCATGATTGCCTGCCTCTGATGTAAGAGCTCACCGACTTTTTAATAACTCCCATTGCTCCTCTGCCCTCAGCAGCCTGAGCCCATCTTCACTCCAAGAATTAAGACTAACTTTCGTCCCCAGAGGAATTGTCCTTCTTAAGGATGATCCTCTAGGTTCTGGCCTGAGGGACGGACAGAAGAACAGAGCTGTAGGAAAAGGATGGATAGAAGATGAAGGCTCAGAGTCTCCTTGGCCATTTGGGCTGGAGGTATGTGGTGGCTTCCTGTGGCTGAGTCATGGCTGAGGGACTCCAGATAAAACCCATTGTGAGACCAGCACAGGGCAGAGGGAAGGTATGGCGAAGTCACTGGTCAAGAATCCTGGAGGAAGGCGATTTGGAGAATAGTTTTATCTAGAGCTAAGTCTTTGCCTATACTGGTTTATGTTGGGGAAAATTTAGTATAGAGGGTGGGAGGGAAGGCAAAATATAGACAGAGTTTTCTCCCCCAGTGCCCACATCCATACAGCGACTTCTTCCCACACCCAGAAAAAAGGCAACTCTGTCACTTCCCACCCTCTAATATTCCCTTTTTAATCTTCTCTGGTCCCACCTTCCTCCTCCTGCCTCTCTGCTCTCCTACTCACCCCAGATTTTCATTCCTTCTCCATGGCCACTCTTCTGCTTTTAATTCAGTGTCTGCTCGACCTGTTACTGCTCAAGGGTGGTCACATGCTAGGTTCATCCCTGTGTGGTGAGCTCACTTCTCCTCTCTCAGTGTCATGTAGACTGACTTCCTAAGGGCAATGCCCAACGAAGGACACAACCGAGTAACAACAGAAAGTGCTTTCCCCATGTGTATCCATGTCTCTCCCCATCTGCAGCTCCCCCCCCCACCGCAGCCCGCTCTCTTGCTCCTACAGGTGGAGGAAGCATTGCAAAGACTCTTAGGGAGTTGTGGGAGAAACATCGACCTTGCAAAGGCAATGCTTGTGCTCTCTCAAACACCCATGTGTTAGGAACGAGGATCCTTGCTTTCCTTTCCAGGCCCCTTCATCCAGAGCTATTTCCCCATTCTTCAGCTTCCAGGGCTTTGACCAGTTCAATACCTGAGCCACCACAGAGTAAGCATTCTCTCTGTGAGAGGCTGCGAGCACTGGGCACCATGCGCTAGCTGGCATATTGGCCTCACATTGAGATTATAATACATGAGGTGACAGAGGCATCCTCATGGAAAAATACTGACACAGGACACTCTTCTAGAAGACCTGAAGACTCCTAAACCTTCAGAAAATGGTGTGATTCAGGAGGCTGAGTAGGATTAGACAGCATCTACATGGGGCACTGTCACCTGAGGGACCTTGGAGGGGGCCAGTTCTGTTGACACTGAGGCGTCTCAGAGGAAAACAAGGGAGAAAAGAATGGTAGATCTGGGTGCAGATTCTGAGGCCAATTAAGATCTGGCTCTGCTAGTCATTCTCAGTGTGACCTGAGGCAGATAGAGATAATTCATCGTATTTCCTATACATTATTAGCACTGAGTAAGGGAGTGCTTCTGAAATATTTACCATAGTGCCTAACACACAGGAAATGCCCTATAAATAAATACTGATGAGTATTACCATAAAAATAAATGACTGTGATTACTACTAAGGTGGCAGATTATTCTAGAGAGATGGGCACTCTCTAGAATAGATGTGAGAACATGCCTGGAATTCTGTCTAAATGTCAGCTCTTTCTTGCAGACAATAAACAGCCTTGGAATTCTTCGGAAGACATTTTGAATTAGATGGGGAAGGTATCTCTTGAGAACTTGACTGCAGACTATGCATTACAGTGTGAATTTAAATGGAGCACAATCTGGAGGCAGGAACCCTCCCGGGAGCCAAGCACAGTAAGTCAGGTGGGAGGAATAACTGGTCAGTGATTTCAAAGGAAGAGCTATTCTGCTCTAAAGAGAGTATGTGCAGAATCCATATGCGCCTGGCTGGGTGAGGGGCTAGGAGATGAGAGAGGAGAGCCAGAGATGAATTTGGGTTGAAGACAAGGAGTGAGCGTGAGCACAGACCGATAAGGACAGGTGAGGCCTCATGGAACAGGGCTGCTAGGAGAAAGGTTGAGGCTGGCTGCGGCCAGTAAGGTTACTCTGGGAAGTGTGCATGTGAGAACCTGGCTGCTTCTGCAATGGGGACTTTTGTTCTTTATTCTCAGAGCTGTGTATTTGTGTGTGTGTGTTTAACACACACACACACACACACTTCTCTCCTTCTCTCTCCCTTCTTCCCGCTGCTGTCCTGTTGATGTTCTGAGGTTTCCCATCTCTGCACTCAGGCCGTCTTTCCTCAGGACAGGACTGAGCTGACAGGGCTGGTGTTCAGCAATGCCAAGAAGCCTTAGGCTCTGTCCCTGCCTCCCTTTGTTCTTTTATTGTGACATATATATTTCAATATATATATATTTGCTAAGTGGAAATCTCATGACCATTTCTAAACTATGAGAAATGAGAAAAAATTAGTGAAGGAGAAGAAATATATAGCTATGAAATCAGTTCCTTCAACTGGATATAAACACTAGCCACCATTGTTAGCATTTTGATCTTATAACATTTTAACAAAGTGTCAGCCAAACATGGTAGCCTCTGCTTGCAATCCCAGCACTCAGGAGTGAGGGAGATCATCCCAAGTCTAAGGCTAGCCCGATTTACATCCAGGCCAGGGCTTCAGAGTGAGATCATGTTTCAAAAATCACTTCAAATGCTAAAATGTTTTGTAATTACTTCTTTAAGATAATACCAATACACAATAATATAAAGTCTTATACAACCAAAATTCATTTTAGAACATGAATTTATCACTCCTAAAACTTTATCACATGGAGATATCATGTTTTATTTTAGCAATGTGTTTTACACGGTTATTTACACTGCTTATGGTTTAATCAAATTATAAGTATTCTGTAGGGGATGTACATTCTTAAATACACATTTTTAGAATTAGCTTTTATTGTTCTGATAAACACCTAGGAGAGAATCTAACAAATGTACGGATGTAGTTTATATTTTGAGCTATGGTTGGACCACAGTGATTTCTGTTTCTCTAAACTCTCACAGTGTTGAGGAGTCCAAGTCTTAAAACATATCCTGTCAATGCGATAACCCAAGAAATGAACTTCTCTTATTATATTTTCATTTCTTGGGTGGTTGATAGATTATAGGTAAATCTTAACTATTTTCCCATAGGTGATAAGAAGTCCTGAATATCTTTTAAAAGACTGAAGTTGAATCTCTCAGTAGCATCCACTGGTGTCAGGACTCAGCGTTTGCCACAGGTGGTGTCATCGTGGTTGGTTCTCAGGAACAGAAAGGAATCCGTTTATGCTAACAGGTAATTGCTGCAAGTGTTGCTGGTACTTGGGAGTGGGGTGAGGAATGACAGTACGCACTTTCATTTGTGAATAATTGATTTTGTGGATATGGTACATTGTAAATAAATCTTATACATTACATCTAGGAGCACTGCATCTTAGCTGTCTACCATCTTACCTAGGAGATACAATTTCATCACCTGTTACTTCATTTTTCAAACCTTTTAATCATGACTTATGCATAGTTTATTTAAAGTAAAAAATTCCAAGTAATAGAGACATAAATATCAAAGGTGGACTACCTCTGTGGTCTTTCAAATTAATACAAATGTGCGTGTGGTGTGCACATGTGTGTAGGCTCACACACGTGTGCATGTGTGTGGAGGCCAGAGGTTGACATCAGGCATCTTTCTCCATCACTCTGGGTCCTGGGGCTCTAAAGTCTGGTCCTTGTACTGGCAGCACAAGCAGCTTGTCCACCAAATCACTTCTCTGGAGCCCTCATCTTATTTCTTTAAAGTTTATTTTATTTTTACCTTTCTATGTGTGGTGGTGGTGGTGGTGGTGTTTCACGATGTATCTGTGTAGGGTGCATGGTACGTGTGGTCAGAGGACAACTTTGTGGAGTTAGTTCTCTCAGAAGTTTATATAGGTTTCTGGGATCAATCTTAGGTCATCAGGTTTTTCACAAGTTTGTTGCCCACTGAGTGATCCTACCAACTTTTACCTCCTTCTTTTCTTCCTCCTCCCTTCCTCCTCCTCCTCCCCCTCTCCCTTCCCTTCTCCTCTTTTCCTTCTCTCCTCTTCCTCCTCCACCTTTTTCTCTTGGTTTTTGAGACAGAGTTTCTCAGCATAGCTCCTGGAACTCAGAGATCCTCCTGCCTTCAGGGAGCATCGCTTCAGTGGTCCTGTGCTGAGAGTTGTGAAAGCCACAGGGTGAGCAGACTGAACCATCCTGACCATTGCTTTTACACAAACGCTTGACGATAAAGAATGTCACATGATGATTCACATGACAATATTTAGGGGATTGTTATGCCCCATAGATGTAGATAATTTTAGAGGGAACTCTGATATTTTCTACCAGTCCCCATTCTCCATACTTTAATTTTACTTGTAATTATGTGTATATTTGTGTGTAGGTTTTTTATGTGTATGTATGAGTGCAGTGCCTACAGAGGCCTGAAAATCCCCTGGAGCTGGAGTTACAGGCTGTTGTGAGCCACTCAGTATGAGGTCTGGGAACTGAACTTGGATTCTTTGTGAGAGCAAGAAGAACTTTAAACTGCTGAGTCATCTCTTCAGACCCCATACTTAAAATTTTTAAATGTCACAAAGATTGCCTAGCATGATGTGTCGATAGAACATTTGCATAAATTTTAAATACACAGTATGAGAGTATCTCAGGAAGATTTGTATTTGGCCTGAGCTTTTCTAAGTTGCTCAACATCAAACACACACACACACACACACACACACACACACACACACACACACACCATCAGAGAAGCACAGAAGTAGAAAAAATAAGCCGTGTGAATCATCCCAGCTCACAATTCCAAGATCATCTGCCCGCCTCTTTCTCCACTTACATCTGATTATGTGCACCCCAGTTTCTTTACTGTGTTGGGGTTTGTTGTCAGTTTTGGGTTTTGGGTTTCTAAGGCAGAGTTTCTCTGTGTAGTCCTGGCTGTGCAGGACTGTCTCCCTCTGCAGACCAGGCTGGCCTTGAACTCACAGAGATCTGCCTGCCTCTGCCCCCCAAGTGCTGGGATTAGAGGAGTGTGCCACCACCACCAGGTTCACAATTTCTTATAGTAAACACCTCGTTCTCTTCAAACCCTGTACATCTTCCCCCTCCAAACTCCTGCCACAGGGTGTCTGTTTACCTCAAGTCATTACTCTCCTCATCCTCTCATGATCTATGCACATACATGAATGGGCCCGTGGTTCCAGGTGTGCAATGACATGCTTATTTTCTTACTAATTGCCTCAAGCATATTTGTGAAAGCTGTATTTTGCAAGGTCATATCCTAGATGCTGGAGGTAGGAAAAAGAGTTAGAAATAAACCCTTGTCCAAAGACATTGTGGTCCAGGGGAATAGGGAGCTTGCAGCTATAAATGCCTATGATACGACGCCAGATGTGGTCAGGGAGCTAAGCCAGCAGGGGCTGGCAATGTCTTTATCTTCCTTGCAAGCTCCGTCAAGCCATACCTTGGAATAGCTTTGACCAATTCAATCCTGATCCTGCAAAGTAAAAAACAAAACAGAAAAACAAAACCAAACAAATGAACAAAACCCAAACCAATCAACCAACCAAACACCCCCCCCCCCAAAAAAAACCCCAAAAAACCCGATTGACTGTTCACAATGTTTTACATTGTGTTATCTCTCTAGGCACACGGGAGGGTCCCCATGGAACCCCAGAACATCACATGGGTGTCAGAGTTTATTCTCTTAGGTTTCTCACAGACTCAAGAACTCCAGAAACTCCTGTTTGTGGTGTTTCTGTGTGTCTACATCACCACTGTGGTGGGAAATATCCTTATCATGATTACTGTGACTTTTGACCCCAGGCTGGACATGCCTATGTATTTTCTTCTTCGAAACCTGGCCGTCATAGATCTCAGCTATTCTACAGTCACCTCCCCCAAGATGCTGGTGGACTTCTTTCACAAGACCAAGACCATCTCATACCAGGGCTGCATGGCACAGATCTTCTTCTTCCATCTCCTGGGAGGTGGGACTGTCTTCTTCCTCTCCGTGATGGCCTATGACCGATACATAGCCATCTCCCGGCCCCTGCACTATGTCACCATCATGAACACCAGGCTGTGCGTGGGGCTGGTAGTGGCTTCCTGGGTAGGAGGCTTTGCCCATTCCATTGTCCAGTTGTCTCTGATGCTTCCACTGCCCTTCTGTGGCCCCAATGTCCTGGATAACTTCTACTGTGATGTCCCCCAAGTGCTAAGACTTGCCTGCACGGACACCTCCCTCCTGGAGTTCCTCATGATCTCCAACAGTGGGATGCTGGTTCTCATCTGGTTTCTCCTCCTTCTCATCTCTTACACTGTCATCCTGGTGATGCTGAGGTCACACTCAGGGCAGGCGAGGAGGAAGGCGGCGTCCACCTGCACCACCCACATCATCGTGGTGTCTATGATCTTCATCCCCTGCATCTATATCTACTCCAGGCCCTTCACCCCCTTTCCCTTGGACAAGGCCGTGTCCATCAGCTACACAGTCTTGACCCCCATGCTCAACCCCATGATCTACACACTCAGGAACCAGGAGATGCAGGCAGCCATGAAGAGGTTGGCGGAGCACTTGGTACTTACTAAAAGAAATGAGCTTTAAACAGATTGCCTTTCAATGACAGAGCTCTCTGGACTTGTGCCACCCTGGGAAAAAATGCAGGGTTAAGTCCTTATGCATGATAACCAGGGCTGGGGAGAAAGTTCAGCTGGTGTTTTCCTTGAGAATATCACGGCCTGAATTCAATCTGCAGAACTCACATGCGTAACCCCAGGCATAGCAATGCTTGCTTAGAATCCAAAGCTCAAGAACTGGAGAGAAGGGAACCCTGGGGAGCACTGGCCAGCCAGCCCCAGGGATGTAAGGGCAAGCGAAATACACTGTCTAAAATAAACCTGTTGTGAACCCACCCAAGAGCTATCTGGATTTGCAAATGAAAGACATGCATGCAGATGCACAGGCACACGCGCGTGCGTGCGCATACACACACACACACGCACACACACCAGTTCATTTTATTATGCCTTGACCAGCTTAATGGTTGAGTACTTCTAATCCTTCCTGCAGCTAGAGTTAACATCCTTTAAGATCAATAGTACATTTCTGCTACCTCAAACCCAGTTGGAGGAAGTGGCCACTAGAGTCACTTATCTGAATTCTTACATGGCTGATCCATCCTACACCCATCTCGTGATTCTGCCTCCTTCCCCTCTCCTGGTTCCTCACGGGAGCAAATCTCCAAGTCCTGCCTCAGTCTACCTGCCCATCTACTGGCTGTTGGATCTTTATTGATTGATTAAAAACCAATTGGGGATAAGGACCTTCGGTGTTTGGACATATAGATTCTTGATTTGGGGGGCCAGATTAATTCAAAGCATTAGAATCAATTCCCAACAAAAAAACCTTATAGATCTGACCAACAATTTCTGAGCTTGCCCTCTGGACTCCACATGAACTAACTCTCTCTCTCTCTCTCTCCCTCTCATACACACACACACACACACACACACACACACACACACACACAAACAAATCAGATTACAGTAATATATCTTTATGAGCTATTCCTGGTTGAGGCACTGTTAGATAATTCTATATTTTATATTAAAATAAGATAAGAAAGCTCAGAATATGTTTAATTTTACAAAGTGGAAGCAATGGAATGATAGAACTTGGTTTCACTGACTGCAAGGTCAGAGGCACAGGTGTGACCTCCAACTGGAGCAAGAGCTTTTAGCAGCCTGGAGACACAGACACCTCAGAAAATCTCCCAGTGCTTTTAGCTGCATCTGACAGACACAAACGTTTCTATTTTTTCCTAAGACTCTGGCACCTGGATGTTGTTATGACTTCACTGTATATTTGTTTACTATGGGATATACAACATTTTGCAAAACTCTCAGTATAAGTTGATTGTGAGTTAGCACACAATGCGAGAGCTGTTCCTCACTTCTGTCCAACATCATCCCCACCAAGACCTGAACATTACAGGCTCCTCTTAGATTCTCTGCACCATGATGGCTGCCCTGAGTCTGTTTTGTCTGTATTTCTTCCTCCCTGTATCTCCCCATATTCGCAGCCACAGTTTAGAAATGAGAGGAGGAGGTCATGAGAGGCATGTGGCCTGCTCCATCTCACACAGGTTCTCCCTTCACACGAACGTCTTACATCTCCTGGTTCCATTCACATCCTCCAGATCTTCTCCAGGCACAGCATCTGTGGTCTTCCAGTTGTTTTTTTTACCCCAACCTCAGCATCCTGGGCAAACCTTCTGTCTTCACTGTTGTATGACAACATCCCCCTCTTAAAATGTGGCATTTACTGTATGACCCTTCTGCACTGGTGTGAGTGTGTGTGTGTATGTGAATTATTCAGAAAACATAGGCTACTGCCTCTGAATTCTGCACCAACAACTTCTGTAATTGATATCAGTGAGATGCCTTTGTCTGCCAGCAGCTGACCAAGCCAATGAGAGCAGCTCAAGTAAGGAGTTAAGCTCTGTCTCAGATAGAAGACCCAGGACAAGAGACACTTTCCTGTTGGTTAATTCTGCACATCAAAAAATGTCATGGCTCAGTGTTGTCTTCTTGGTGATGCCGTACTTTCCTCTCATGAAGATGTGGCTGCCAGAGCTCCGAATGTCACAGCTTCACATTTGAGCCCTTTAGTGAGACAAAAGAAAAGGGAAACACATGCAAGTTATTTTTCCTTTGTGCATATGTGTGTGCACATATGTGTGCATGTGTGTGTGCATGTGTGTGTGCATGTATGTTTGCATGTATGTTTTCATGTATGTTTGCATGTATGTGTTTGGGGGAAGAAAATTCCTTAGAACTACCTCAGTAGAATTCTCCTAGGATCCAGTTGGCCAGCTTTGTGGTCACCTTAGTCTGTACAGAAAAGGACAGGATAATGTCCAGCCTTTCTTCCAGGTCAAACAACAGTGTCCGTATATGGTACCCACTGACAACAGGAAGAGACACAATTGTCTTGAGTAAGAAATCCTGATGATAGCTGGGCAGTGGTGGCACACACCTTTAATCTCAGCACTTAGGAGGCAGAGGCAGGTGGATTTCTGAGTTTGAGGCCAGCCTGGTCTACAAGAGTGAGTTCCAGGACAGCCAAGTCTATACAGAGAAACCCTGTCTCAAAAAACAAAAACAAAAACAAAACAAAACAAAACAAAACAAAACAAAACAAAAAAAGAAATCCTGATGATGAGAAGAAAACTCTACCATGAACAGGGGTCAACCCATTCATATGCTTGGTGAAGCCAACAGGTAGCATGGCAAGCTAAGAGGACAGGTCAGCTTCTGAGAACTCATACAGGCTAAAGGGGGTGGTGTCTCTGTCTTAAGTCATCACCCTGCTACTACAGATCTTCTATATCAAAAAACATCAGAAAGACATCATATCACCACCACCACCACCACCACCATCACCGCCACCATCATCAGGATATCATGTTCTGGAAGGACATGGAACTCTCTGTGAACCTAATAGTGACTTTACACTTCTATTCTCCTGCCTCTACCTTTGGAGTGCTTGGATTATAGACGTAGACTGCCATGCTTGGTTTATAAGGTGTGAGGAATTAAACTCAGGACTTCATGCCAGGTAGGCAAGCACTCTACAAATTGAGCTACATCATGAACCCTTAAGAACTTCAGTTAGAGACACTGAAAAGCCCCAGAAGAACAGTCTCCAGTGTATCATACCAAATTATCATTCTGGAAGTTTCTGATAAAATGCCTGATCTGACGGGCTGTGGCAACCTCCACATGTCAAGCCCTGATCACACAGAACTTCCAGCAAGCATCTGAGTGATTCGATTTGAAACACCAATGTTTGACCACCAGGAAGATTAAGAAAACTTACCCCAATAAAAGACAGGTACAAAAGTAAGACAAAAGTAGGGATCTGGGAGGAAAAGAAGTATGGTGTGGTGGCTCAGGCCTTTATTTTAGTACTCGGCAGGCTGAGCCAGGCTGATCTCACTGAGTTTCGGGGCCAGCTTGGTCTACTTGGTAAGCGTTAGGACAGGCAGGACCACTTAAAGAGACTCTGCCATTTAGAGAGACTCTGTCGCAAGTGAAACAAAAAACAAAAACAAACAAAAAAACAAAACAGAAAGCTAACCAAAAATAATCAAACAAAACAAAACAAAATAAAACAAAATGATCAGCAATTAAAGGAAATAAAATACTACACTTTAAAATGTTCTTAATTGAACTTTTTATTTTGAAATGATTGTATTTGCCTCTGTAAGGTATAATAAAGAGCTCTCTACTATAAATTTCACACTATTTCTTCCCATGGGAACTGCTACAGACTGAGTATTTGTTGACCCCACAAAGTCATGTGTTGAAACCAAGCCAAAATCTGTCGTTTTGTATGTTGTGGAGTCTCTGCTAGGTGTCTAGGTTACTTCATATTAGGCATGTAGCCCAGGATTCTACAGGAGTCCCTTGAGAGCTAGTCACTGCCATGTGAGGACACAGGGAAAAGCCAATTGTCTGGAAGCCATGAGGCTGACCTTCTAAGGCCTCTAATCTTGCCCTCAGACTTTTCTCACCAGGAGAACAATGAGAAATACATTTATATTCCATACTCAGGTCCAGCCTATGGGGCACTGTTGCAGGAGGTCAGCCAGACTAAGGCATCTTGGGAACGTCTCATGTAATCTTAGTAGGTCCGTACTGCTGCAGTCCAGTCTGGGCAGGATACTAAACTATATTTATTATAATTAATAGTCACAATTTCATAATGGGGATTGGGATGCTACTTTAGAAATGTTCAATCAGAAATTGAGGAAAACTTCTTAGAAATTAAAAATATGGTTTGTAAAATGCTATATTTTCCTTAGATGCTCAGAGAAGTATCTTCCATTCCTTAAGATTTCCTCAAAAAATTTACTCCTATTCTTCCCACTGAAAGGTGTGATCCTACCCCAACCCACTGCCTGCCTGAGGATTGCCTGTCCCAAACACTCTCCTCCTTCCCCCAGATAAGGACATAAGGACTCTCAAATCTTGGCATGCCCCCTATACACCTATTCCTGGAGACTACAAGTCCCGTACACCTCTGCAGGTAGCAATGCCCAATCCTGCCACAACCTTCCCTAAACTCTGTCACCAAGGGACCAACTGCAGAAGTTGGTGAGCTGTCCACAAGATCAGCATTGAGAAGTTTCTAATTCTACAGAAAGTCTAACCTTGGGCTCTGAAGCTTCGCCTAGTCCTAGCTGAGCTAAGACCTTCTGATACCCTGTTCATATGTCAACACTGAGTTGATAAAGAAAAGAACCCCAAGAATCATGCTGCTGTCCTGAAACCTGACGACAAACAGATCCAAACACCCACTCAACAGAGGTGAGATAAGACATCCAGGCCATGAAACACAACCAGTGACCTATCTTTAGATGACTTGGTTCATTGCAAAGGCACAAGCAACATGAACAACCACATGAAAGGTCTCTTCCAAAAATTAGTGCTCCCAGAGTAATGTTCCCTGGGAAAATCAACTTAGACATCGCATAAGACAATGACTTTACAACAATAACACATATCTCCAAGGATCTCAAAGCGGGTGTGAACTGGTGATAGAATGAGCATCTCAAAAGCATAAGCCCTTGGATAAAATAAGGAAAGCAAGTTGATATATGAAAAGAGAATTTAATAAAGATATAGAATTTCTGAAGAAAAGTCAAGTTGAAATATATCCTGAAATGAAATTTTTAGTGAGTCAGATACTGAATGAAAGCAAGGGTCAAGGGGTCAAGGGGTCAAGGGGTCAAGGGGTCAAAGGGTCAGTGGGTCAGTGGATCAATGGGGAGCTTCAGCAATATGTTGCATTGAGTGGGAGAAAGAATACCAGGTCCTAAAGACAAGATAGAGGCACTAGATCACTCAATTAAAGGAAACATTCACTCCAAAAGAACCCTGAAGGAAATGTGTAGGGACTCTGGGACACTATACGAGGGTGTGATCCTCCTTTTGTTCCCTGGAGTCTGGGAAGAACGCTACGGTTTTTACATTACATCAAGTATACAATGCCTGTGAACTCCATTGTATCAACCCTTCAAAATGAGAACCCATGTGGATTTCCTATACAATTCTCCTATCTAAAGAGACCGATAATTCAAGTGCAAAGAACCCCAACACGTTAGAGACAGTGAGAGTAGACCCAGCTGTGGGGTGGTAAATCTACTGTGTCCATGTGGCTGGTAAACTCTGGGACACAACTTGTCAAGCTTTAAGGTTCTGTTATAGTATACAAACAATTTCCCACATGTGATTTTACTGACATCTATTTAAATTCAGCATAAAAGAAGAAAGAGAGAGAGAGAGAGAGAGAGAGAGAGAGAGAGAGAGAGAGAGAGAGAGAGAGAGAGAAGGAAGGAAGGAAGGAAGGGAAAAGAAAGGAAAGGAAAGGAAAGGAAAGGAAAGGAAAGGAAAGGAAAGGAAAGGAAAGGAAAGGAAAGGAAAGGAAAGGAAAGGAAAGGAAAGGAAAGGAAAGGAAAGGAAAGGAAAGGAAAGGAAAGAAGGAGTAATCTAATCCGTTATCTTTATGGCAGATCTGTGTATTGTGCCGATGAGCAAGCCAGTGTCTGGTCCATGGGACAGGTGGTTCAGTCAGCCGAGAACCTTCTACAAATACAAATTCTTGGTTTTACCATTGACCCACTGAATGAGAAAGGCTGGCTTGGGCAGCAGTCTCCTCACCAGCAAGCCCTCTGAGTGATCCTCTCAATGGTAACACCACCAGGCTAAGAAGCAGCAACAGAGTAGACCATAGTAGAACCCGGTTCTTGTGAAACTCCCAGTCGCTTTCTGTTGACATTAGAAAGTATTTTAAGTTTATGTGTATAATTTTTTTTGCCTGCATTATATATGTGCACCACATGTGTGCCTGGTGTCCACAGAGGGCAGAAAAAGCAGGTGGAGGATAAGAGGGCTCTTAAGAGGGCTCCAGAGTCCGTGGAGCTAGAGTTACTGATGACTGTGAGCTAGAATGTGAGTGCTGAGAATTGAACCTGGGTCCTCTGCAAGAGCAACACGTGTTCTGGACTACGGCGTCATCTCTCCAGCCCCTGTTGAAAACCCTGTCTTTTAAGGTCTTTGACAGCAACCCTGAAGTACAAAAATTTCTAAAATTGTTCCTGTTCTTGGTTCTTCAGGTTCTCAAGGGAGACTTCTCAGAAAGGGGGATGGTTTGAGATGTAAAAACTTTTTAACAAGTCCCATTGCTACCCAGGTCCCAATTGTAATGAGCCCAGCTCTGCCTCCTGAATCCTGTCCAATAGGTTTCCCCATAAGACATTCCCTGTTTCTCTAGGGTCCACATATGAAGCACACACTTGGGATGGCCAAGGACTGACTGGAAAGCTGAAGTCATAGCAAAGGACCTCTAAGAAGGTGTAAGCCATAAAGTCCTGTGCTGGACTGAAGTATGGTGAGAGGAAGGGCTTTGTTCTCCCGCACACAGGTCAACTGTTAGAAAGACCTTGTTGGTAGGTAAGGATGGGTGAGGGGTACAGACTTGACTAGAGTCAGCCTGAAGTGTGAGGAGAGACGAGAGGTACATCAGGCATGGGTCTTGTGATCGGGTAAACAGGTTGTTTCATGTTCCATGTGGAACAGCTAAGCTTAGAACCAATGGACCCTGCTGTTGGGAGGGAGGATGCTGAGAAGACAGAGAGGAAGAGCGAAACCTTCACACAAGCCTCCTCAGTGTCTGTAGAGCAAGGCCACTCCATGCCATTCCAGGAAGCTGGCAGATGTTGTTTGAGCAACTACTAAACCAGATCTGCTGTCACAGATCCTGTACTGACTTTGAGATCCAGTTAAGCAGGTGTTGGAAAAATAGTTAGTGCGGCCCCAGAGATGCTTGGGAAGTCTGAGTGGAGCGTGGGTAGATGCAGGTGTAGTGTTTGTGGGGGATGCAGGGAAAGGAGCCAGAGAGAGGTGCACCAAGTGTTCCTGGGTTGGATTCCTAACAAAAGTTATTTAAGGACATAGGAGTTCTTACCAAAGCTACAGGCTTAGTTGAAGGGGTGATGTATGTGGGAACTATGAATTCCTTAGATAGCTGTTGGTTCTTGGGTCACAGGGGCACTGATCACAAAGGTGTGATATTTGGAGGTGACTTTTTTTTTTTTGAGACAGGGTTTCTCTGTGTAGCCCTGGCTGTCCTGGAACTCACTCTGTAGACCAGGATGGCCTCGAACTCAGAAATCTGCCTGCCTCTGCCTCCCAAGTGCTGGGATTAAAGGAGTGCGCCACCACACCCGGCATGGAGGTGACTTTTATAGCCTGACATGGAATGCTGAGTGGTTGCATGCACATGAGCAGACTTTTGTTTTGTGAAGTTCATATGTGCAGACATTTATGCAACTTCTAAGAGTTGGAGTATGCACCAGTATGTCTCCTCTGCTTCTTACTCACTCATTTACTCATATTCACAGCCACAGTATAGATACAAGAGAAGGAGAGTATGGACCTGTGTGACCTGATCCATCTCACACAGGTTCTCCCTTCTCACAAAAGTCCTGTCTCCCGGTTCTGTTCACATCCAGATTGCCTCTTCCCCAGGCGCAGCATCTGTGGTCCTCCAGTTGGTTTCTTTATCCCAACCTCCTGACCCCAGCATCACGGGCAAACCTTCTATCTTCACTGCTGTATGACAACATCCCCCTCTTAAAATGTGGCATTTACTGTGTGTATTAGTCAGGGTTCTCTAGAGTCACAGAACTTATGGATAGTCTCTATATAGTAAAATAATTTATTGATGACTTACAGTTGGCAGCCCAATTTCCAACAATGGTTCAGTCTCAGCTGTGAATGGAAGTCCAAGGATCTAGCAGTTACTCAGTCTCACACAGCAAGCAGGCGAAGGAGCAAGAGCGAGACTCCCTTCTTCCAATGCCCTTATATTCTCTCCAGCAGAAGGTGTAGCCCAGATTAAAGGTGTGTTCCTTAAACTCAGAGATTTAATCTTCTGGAATCCATAGCCACTATGGCTCAAGATCTCCATACCAAGATCCAGATCAGAAACTTCTATCTCCAAGCCTCCAGATAAAGGTCACTGGTGAGCCTTCCAATTCTGGATTGTACTTCATTCCAAATATAGTCAAGTTGACAACCAGAAATAGCCACTACACTGTGTGACCCTCTGCATACATGTCTGTGTGTGTGTGTGTGAATTGTTCAGAAAACATAGGCTACTGCCTCTGAATTCTGCACCAACAACTTCTCAAGTTGGTATCAGTGAGATGCCTTTGTCTGTCAGCAGCTGACTAAGCCAATGAGAGCAGCTCAAGTAAGGAGTTAAGCTGTCTCAGATAGAAGACCCGGGACAAGCACTTTCCTGTTGGTTAATTTTTCACATCAAAAAATGTCATGGCTCAGTGTTATCTTCTTGGTGATGCTGTACTTTCCTCTCATGAAGATGTGGCTGTCAGAGCTCCGGATGTCACAGCTTCACATTTGAGCCCTTTAGTGAGACAAAAGAAAAGGGAAACACATGCAAGTTATTTTTCCTTTGTGCATATGTGTGTGTGCACGTATGTGTGTATGTGTGTGCATGTATGTGTGCACGTGTGTGCATGTGTGTGCATATGTGTGTGCATGTATATGTGCATGTATGTGTGCATGTGTGTGTGCATGTATGTGTGCATGTGTGTGTGCATGTGTGTGTGCATGTGTGTGTTTGGGGGAAGAAAATTTCCTAGAACTACCCCAGTAGAATTCTCCTAGGACCCAGTTGGCCAGCTCTGTGGTCACCTCAGTCTGTACAGAAAAGGACAGGATAATGTCCAGCCTTTCTTCCAGGTCAAACAACAGTGTCTGTATGTGGTACCCATTGACAACGGGAAGAGACACAATTGTCTTGACTAAGGAATTCTGATGATGAGAAGAAAAGTCGTGAAGAGGGGTCACCCATTCATATGCCCAGTGAAGCCAACAGGCAGCATGCCAAGCTGAGAGAACAGGTCATCTGCTGAGAACTCATACAGGCTGAGGATCTCCCTCTAGTCCCTCCAGAGTTCTGAGATGTGAAAGCTAACAGAGCATTTTATTTAGAGATGCTAAAAAAAAGCCCAGATCTACACTTTCAGGGGTCACACAGGAAGCTTCTCACAAAACAACTTATGCATCCCCAAACCCTGATCACACACAGCAGCCAGTGAGCATTTGAGTGGTTTGAGTTCAAGTATTGGTGTTCAAATATAGATCATCAGGCACATGAAGAAATCTTCCACTACCAGGTAGAAGACACCCAGAAATCCTTCGTCTGCCCTGGGGACAACTAGGAGAAGCAAGTGTATGTTGGAGAGATGAGAGAGAAAGAGAAGCAGAATGGCTTGTGCTCTATGAAGCAAGGTGGAACTGGTTGCAAGGAACAGCCTGAGGTGAGGAACCTGCTCTGGCTCCTGAGGCCATGGGGATGTTCCAGCACATGCAGCTGCTGAGGGCCATGACTGGGTCCGTGGCTCTGAAGCAAGAGGGCTCTGTGTTGATTTCCACTGTCCATGTGACCACCAAAGTCTGAAAGGCCAGGTGAATGTGCCTGGTCTGAGCTGCAACCTGGGGCCATATTGATTTCCAGGGGCTGCACAGAGCTAGCATCCCGTCCCACTGCTGGGACACTGCAGAGAGCTGGCCTTGCCCCTCCCTGGCTCTAGCCTTTGGGAAGAGTGGCTCCATACCTCACCTGAGCAGCATAGTAGACCTGGCCCTTGTTGTGTGGGTGCAGGTGAGCCAGCCTGAAGGTTTGAATCTGGGAGACTTGCCTGGCCTCACTTAAGGGACCTGCTCAGCAATGAAGAGCACTGGTTGCTCTTTCATTTGTCCTGAGTTCAATTCCCAATAACCACATGGTGGCTCACAAGCATCTGTAATGGGATCTGATGCCCTCTTCTGGTGTGTCTGAAGATTGCAACAGTTATTCACACAGTATTTCTTTAAAAAAAGAAACAAGAAAAAAAAAAGATTAACTCCTAAATTCAACCTCAGGCCTCTAAGTGCCCCCACTCCCCACACAAACAGGCATGCATACCACACACCCACAGACACATGCCAAAAATGTTTAGCATCATTAATCACCAGGGAAATGCAAATTAAAACTACTTTAAGAACCCATCTCATTATTCCATCAATAGTCAGAGGGCTATTAACAAGAAAACAAATCCCAGGATAGGAGTGGCACCTGCCTTTAACCCCAGCATTCAAACCCCAGAGCTCCCAGGAACTAAACCACCAACAAAAGAGTACACATGGAGGGACCCATGGCTCCAGCTGCATATGTAGCAGAGGATGGCCTAGTCGGTCATCAATGGGAGGAGAGGCCCTTGGTCCTTTGAAGCTTGATGCCCTAGTGTAGGGGAATGCCAGGGCAGGGAAGTGGGAGTGGGTGGGTTGGAGAGCAGGGGGAGGGGGGATGAGATAGGGGGTTTTTGGAGGGGAAACCAGGAAAGGAGATAACATTTGAAATGCAAATAAAGAAAATATCTAATAAAAACAATCTCTTAAAAAATCAAAACAAAAGAAAAAGAGGCAGAGGCAGGCAGATCTTTGAGTTCAAGACTAGGTGTGTGCACTGAGTTCTAGAACAGGAAGGGCTACAAGGTGAGTCTAAGTCTGAAAGAAAGAAGGAGAGAGAGAGAGAGAGAGAGAGAGAGAGAGAGAGAGAGAGAGAGAGAGAGAGAGAGAGAGAGATTTGAAAGCAAACAAATCACAGCAAATGCTGCTTAGACATGGGGAAGGCAGGACCTTTATTGATTGATGTGGAAATAGAAACTGGTGTAGCCACTGAGCAAGTCAATATAGAGCTTTTCCAAAAAGCTAAAATATCGTTTTCCCTAAACCACTCAGGGTGTGAGAGCTGGTTCCACCCCATGCTGGCTGCACCACCCCAGAGAACAGCCCCAAACCTTGCCTGGGCAGCACAGCAGAGCTGGCTCTAGTAGCATGGTGAAGCCTGCCCAAAGGTGTGTGACTGAGAGAGCTGGCCCTACCCTTCACCTGGGCAAAGCAAGAGAGCTGGCTCGGGGGCTGGAGAGATGGAGGGCTGACCACCTCAGCTCCCACCCAGGTCCAGGTCCAGAGCTTTGCGTTGGCCACCCCAACATCTACCCCATCTATGATCTGTTGGAACATGTGGAGTAGGAGCAGGTGGTGTAGATCCAAAGCTGCAGGACCTCCATGACATGGGGCAACAGCAGGATGTCCAAGAGGAGTTCTGGTGGAGATACAGTATATAGTATAATTGAGTAGTATAGTATATTTCTTTTGTGGGGGAGGTTGCAAGGGTGGAGAGTGAGAATATGGAGGGATGGTGAGATGATTGGGATTGGGGTGCATGATGTGAGAGTCACAAAGAATCAACAAACAGTGTTTTTCATAAAGATACTAAGGGGCTGGAGAGATGGCTCAGTGGTTAAGAGCACCGACTGCTCTTCTGAAGGCCCTGACTTCAATTCCCAGCAACCACATGGTGGATCACAACCATCTGTAATGGGAGCTGATGCCCTCTTCTGGTGTGTCTGAAGACAGCTGCATTGTACTCATATATATGAAATAAATAAATCTTAAAAAAATAGATTGACTGATTTTTAAAAAAAGAAGGATACTAAAACACAATTAAAGAAATCAAATGAGAAACTGGAGAAAGAAGAAGCAGAAACCTCAGGAAACCAGTGGCAGTTCAAGAAAAAGAATACAACTTAAACTCTGTCTCTGTCTCTTCACCTTCTGTGTGTGTGTGTGTGCGTGCTTGCGTGTGTGTGTGTGTGTGTGTGTGTGTGCGCGTGTGCGTTTGCGTGTGCGTGTGTGTGTGTGTGCGCGTGCGTGCGTGTGTGTGTGCGTGCTTGCGTGTGTGTGCGTGCGTGTGTTTGTGTGTGTGCGTGCTTGCGTGTGTGCTTGCGTGTGTGTGTGTGTGTGTGTGTGTGTGTGCGTGCTTGCGTGTGTGCGTGCTTGCGTGTGTGCGTGTGTGTGTTTGTGTGTGTATGTGTTTATTATTTAAGACAGGGCTTCTCTGTGTAATCCTGGCTGTCCTGGAACTTGCTATGTAGACCAGGCTGGCCTTGAACTCACAGAGATCCCCGAGATGTGCCTGCCTCTGCCTCCCAAGCACTGGGGTTAAAGGTGTGCACTGCCATGCCCAGCCTGAAAAATGTTTTAATTGAACTTTTTATTTTGAAAATTGTACTCGAAGCTGTAAAAAAAATGACTATAGATCTTTTTACCATGCACATCTCCCATTTTCTTCTCATAGGAACTGCTACAGATTAAATTTTTGTTTCCTTCCCAAATGCACATGTTGAAATCTAATTAACATCTGCTGGCTTGTGAGATGAGGGATGTCATTTGACAAACTGTATACAAATGTCCACCAGTCCAGACAGAGCATCAAGGTAGAGCAAAGGAGCTTAGTGACCTGACGGACCTCACTGGGATTACTCATGGGGACACGGGTGTCTACAGAGCTGTGTCTGTGTCCATTGCTACCCAGTTTATGGCAGCTCTATTGGAGAGTCCTTTCTTTCCCAGAAACAGTGTCCTGTTTGTGTTTAACCCTGGGAAGGTACCTTGAGAATTTTGTAACTTTCTGGGCTTTTTGAGCCTAGTAAATTTTGTCAGTTTCTATGGTCTCTTCTGGAGAGGATAGAACTGATTCAATTGGTAGGAAATAGCTACACTACACTTCATCTCTTCCTCCAGTGTTTTCTTTCTTTCTTTCCTTTCTTGCTGTTCTCTGAGCTTTGCAGGGAGTTAGATAGACGTCTGATTATTTTCTTCCACTTGTGGCTATTGCTTCCAAGTCATTCAGTCCATGGTATACCATTGTAGCAGATCAATTACACTGAGATAAGGATCTTGCCAGACATTGAGTAATACAGTACAATGTTAATGCCACTCTGATAGACTGTGATACTCATAAAACTGAAACAAGATGAGAGTGCTACTTTAGAAAGGTACAATCAAAAAGCAAGAAGTATGTCTTAACCAGATGGCAATGGCACATGCCTTTAGTTCCAGGATTTGAGAGGTCGAGAGGCAGAGAGGCAGAGGCAGAGGCAGAGGCAGAGGCAGAGGCAGAGGCAGAGGCAGAGGCAGAGGCAGAGGCAGAGGCAGAGGCAGAGGCAGAGGCAGAGGCAGAGGCAGAGGCAGAGGCAGAGGCAGAGGCAGAGGCAGAGGCAGAGGCAGAGGCAGAGGCAGAGGCAGAGGCAGAGGCAGAGGCAGAGGCAGAGGCAGAGGCAGAGGCAGAGGCAGAGGATGACTCTCTGTGAGTTTGAGACTAGCCTGGTCACAGTGAGTTCCAGGACAGCCAGGACTACGAAGAGAAACCACATCTTAAAAAACCAAAGAGGGAGGGGGGAGAGAGGGAAGGAGGGACAGAGAGGGGCGGAGGGAGGGAGAGAGTGAGAGAGGGAGAGAGGGAGAAGAAAAAGAAGAAGGAGGAGGAGAAAGAGAAGGAGGAATGAAGTGCATAGGTGGCTTGCTTCTGCACTTTCTCTCAGAAGTTCCCCTTCCCTGACCCCAGACTTTCTCCCAAGCATGGTAGTGTGCACAGGCAGTTTGCCTCTGTGCTTTCCTGCAGAAGTTCTGCTTTCCCCAACCCCTGCTCCCCACTGCAGCAAACACAGGGCTTCCTCCCCATCCCTGGCTGCTGGAGCTACAGGTGCCAGCTTGAGTGAGAGGGATGACAGCATCCCTACCCTCCCTGAAGCCAAGGCTAGCACTTTTCCTGATAACCCAGGTGCACTGTCCACCAACTTCCAGTTGGTGCCTGTCCTTGGAAAAAGGAGATTAGGGTCCCAGGATTAAATCATAGAAGGGAGGTGATCAGGAGTCACAGACAGTTATGGCCGGCCATAAAACTAGTTTCTGATAGCCCCATAAAGATAATCCTTAGTTAAGAAGAATCCCCCTCTCAGCCAAGAAATTCCACCCTTCCAAATGGTATCTTGTTTGAATTATGACTTACCTCACCTGCCTCCCCCATCACCCTAAGCATCCAACGAATCTTTATGCTGTATACAAGTGCTAAGCCTTCCAAGCTCAGGGTCGCACTCCTGTCCTGCTCTGTGGGAAGGTTTTCAATCTGAGTCTGACTCAAAAATAAAAAGACTCTTATGAACATTTGCATCAGACTCTGCAGTCCTTGAGCTCTCCTGAGTTTCCTGCAGAGTCGAGGCATAACAGGAGAGGAAGAGGAAGAGGAAGAGGAAGAGGAAGAGGAAGAGGAAGAGGAAGAGGAAGAGGAAGAGGAAGAGGAAGAGGAAGAGGAAGAGGAGGAGGAGGGAGAGGAGGAGGAGGAGGAGGAGGAGGAGGAGGAGGAGGAGGAGAAGAAGAAGAAGAAGAAGAAGAAGAAGAAGAAGAAGAAGAAGAAGAAGAAGAAGAAGAAGAAGAAGAAGAAGAAGAAGAAGTCGTCAGAACTGTGGCTTGTGGCACATAGTATTTTTTTCTTAGCTGACCAGGTCAGTTTGTTTTTTTGGTTTTTTTTTTTTTTTTTTTAATTCAATGAGTTGCCTCAATAACTGGCTCACATTCTTCCCACTAAAAGGTGTAATCCTGTGTTCTTTCCCCTGTGTCTGGAGGGAACTCTGTCTTAGATAACATACCATTTTTTAATTTTAAATTATGTGTTTGTGTTTATGCACATGCATGTATGAGTACAGGTGCCTGCAGGGACGAGATTTCTCACATTCTCTGGAGCTGGAGTTACAGGCGGTTGTGAGCTGCCTAATGTGGGTGCTGGGAACTGAACTCAGGTTCTTTACAGAACCCTGCCTTAACCACTGAGCAATCTCTCCAACCCGTTGAAGACCTTCTTGTCTTTATGGATCTTAAATTGCAAACCCTACATCAAGAGCATTTTTAAAATCCTCATTATGTCTGGTATTTTGAGCCACCAAGGATGACCTCTCAAAGAACATGTGTTTTGAGATATACAGAAACTTTTTAACAAGTCCCATTGCTGCTCAGGCCCCAGTGGTAATGAGCCCAGCTCTGTCTCCTGAATCCTGTCCAATAGGTTTCCCCATAAGACATTCCCTGTTTCTCTAGGGTCCACACATGCAGCACACACTTGGGATGGCCAAGGACTGACTGGAAAGCTGAAGTCATAGCAAAGGACCTCTAAGAAGGTGTAAGCCATAAAGTCCTGTGCTGGGCTGAAGTATGGTGAGAGGAAGGGCTTTGTTCTCCCGCACACAGGTCAACTGTTAGAAAGACCTTGTTGGTAGGTAAGGATGGGTGAGGGGTACAGACTTGACTAGAGTCGGCCTGAAGTGTGAGGAGAGACTGGAAGTACGTCGGGCATGGGTCTTGTGATCGTGTAAACAAGTTGTTTCATGTTCCATGTGGAACCACTAAGCTTAGAATCAATGGACCCTGCTGTTGGGAGGGAGGATGCTGAGAAGACAGAGAGGAAGAGCGAAACCTTCACACAAGCCTCCTCAGTGTCTGTAGAGCAAGCCACTCCATGCCATTCCAGGAAGCTGGCAGATGTTGTTTGAGAACTACTAAACCAGAGTTGCTGTCACAGATCCTGTACTGACTTTGAGATCCAGTTAAGCAGGTGTTGGAAAAATAGTTAGTGCGGCCCCAGAGATGCTTGGGAAGTCTGAGTGGAGCGTGGGTAGATGCAGGTGTAGTGTTTGTGGGGGATGCAGGGAAAGGAGCCAGAGAGAGGTGCTCCTGGGTGTTCCTGGGTTGGATTCCTAACGAAAGTTATTTAAGGATACAGGAGTTCTTACCAAAGCTACAGACTTAGTTGAGGGGATGATGTATGTGGGAACTATGAATCCCTTAGATAGCTGTTGGTTCTTGGGTCACAGGGGCATTGATCACAAAGGTGTGGTATTTGAAGGTGACTTTTGTAGCCTGACGTGGAATACTGAGTGGCTGCATGCACAGTTGGAGACATGTCATTTCCACTGCCTTCAGATTCACATTATACACACGTTTAGAATCAGCGTTTTAAGTCGCGGGCATCAGATGGTCATTCTTCCTTTTCTTATGACGAGAAAGGAGCATGATCACATCCCCATTTGGAAAGTTCTCCCAGGCAGCCGTGTGGAAGGACTCAGGAGTGGAAGACCACACAAGCAGGGCTGAGAAGGTAGATGCTGGTATCCAGCAGCTAATGGATTATAATAGGCAAGAGGAGAAAGAGTAGGGGAGCATGAGACAGGGTAGGGGTGGGGAGCATGGGGCAGGGCAGACATAGGGAGCACAGGGCAAGGATGGGAGCATGAGACATGGCACGGATGGGGAGCACAGGACAGGCATGGGGAGCACACTTACCCTCACTCTGGCACCATATCTGTCTCACTCACTTCCCAGATCCTCTTCAACCCTAACAACTCTACTTTCCTCCTTTCCCACACTATTACCTCAGTGCTTTTTTTGCAGTCTCCCTTCACTTCATCTATCCCCATTTCTTTTATTCAGCAACATCCTTTTTCCTCCAGCCTTAGATTTTATGTCTGCTAAAGTCAGAATGCTCCCAGAAGAGCTCTCTGAGCCCTCTTCCGATGGGAGTCACTATCCAGTTCTAATTTCACAAATCCTCCAATTCCAGCTCGCTCTTGCCTGTATATATGTCCCACGGAACCTTGTCAGTTAAGAGGCTTCTGGGCTGAGGAGTTCGAGGCAGCTGGATGTGACAGGCTCCAACTGTGTCTCACGATTACTTGACAAGTGTGCTGGCTAGTTTAATGTCAGCTCAACACAGCTAGAGTTGTCTGGAAAGTGGGAGCCTCAAGTCAGAAGTGTCTCCATAGATCTGACTGCAAGACATTACTCCCTTCCCCCATAAAAGGTAGAATTTCATCATAACTATAACAGAAAAAAAAAATCCAAGGATTTGAATCAAGTCTCCTGAATTTCTGTTCAGATGAGGCAGAGCCTAAAAGTCAATGCTCTCTTGCTCTCTCTCATTCACGTTCTCTTCTTTGCTCGTTTTCTTTCTCTTCCTAATATTCATGCTCTCTTCTTTGTTAATGCTTGGCACTAAAGTATTTTTCTAACCGTACACAATTTTGATTCATAGAATTGCAACGAGTATAATGTGCGCCTGCGCTGTATATCACCTCTGCAACTGGTCCCCAAAGCGCGATTCACATTCCTAATTAGTGATTGAGGAGTGCCCAACATTCTGTCTGATGCCACCCCTGGGCTGGTGGTCCTGGGAGAGAGCTGACTTAGCAAGCCATTAGGAGCAAGCCAGTAAGCAGCGCCCCTTCATGGCCTCTGCATCAGCTTCTACCTCCAGGTTCCTGCCCTGCTTGAGTTCCTGCCCTCACTGCATTTGATAATGAACTGTTACATGGAACCTTGAGTGAAGGAAAGGAAACCCTTTCCTCCCCATGTTAATTTTGGTCATAGTGCTTCACCACAGCGATAGTGACCCTAAGACAACAAGAAACTCTCCATCCTATACCTATTTGTTCACCCTGCGCCCACCAAGAGCTTCATGCTAAGTACTCTCTATGGGAACAAACATATTTGTAAGCCAAACCCTTGTTCTCCCAGGACCACATGATTGAGTGATTGAGGAGGAAACACTAGCAACACAAACGGTTTGTTAAAGGTGGGATGTGTTAAATGCATCAAAACTGATACAAACAAGTAAAGCCCGGAATAAGGGAGGCTGGAGACTGGGGCACTCAGAGCACACCGAGCATGCGCACCAGCATGCTTACCGAGCATGCGTACTGAGCATGCGTACCAGCATGCTTACCGAGCATGCGTACTCTCCCAGGCATGGTCACAGGGATTTATATGTGCCTTTCTATTTATCCCTCAGAAAATGAGAAAATGAAGCTTCGTGGTTCATGTTCCCACTTTACTGACCTGCCATTTGGGATCCTAATAAAACAAGTCACCTGCTTTTGCTGAAATCTCAAGGAAAATAAAACCTGAAATTTACTCAAGAGAGGCTCACTAAGTGTCTTCCCACTGCCTTGCAGATTCGGACAGGCCGGTTGCAAACTCTTCTGTGTGGCTTTAAGGCATCTGTGGGACTTCACATGCGAACACACCACTGTCAGCACAGTGCTAGAAAGGCTGAGGCAGGAGGATCTTGAATTTGATGACAGTCTGAGCTACATCACATGACCCTGTCTAAAGAAACAAAGCAAACAAATACAACACGAAAACACTGTCTCCTGCACGTGTGTGCCAATATCAATATCCGTTTACCCGATTCTTCAGAGAGAAGGCAGCAGGTAGCATCATGGTCTTCGTGTGATGATGTCCATCATATGGAACAACTCAGTCTGAGCCCCGCATGCTTACAGGGCAGGGAGTCACTTAATGCACGTGGATCAGTCAGCCATTTCCTTTAGGTTCATGCAGAAGACACCATGGAACCAGGGAACATCACGTGGGTGTCAGAGTTTGTCTTCCTGGGGTTCTCAGAGATCTGGGAGCTTCAGGTCTTCCTGTTTGTGGTGTTCTTGTGTGTCTACAGCACGACCGTGGTGGGAAACCTCCTCATCATAGTCACGGTCTCCTCAGACGCCAGGCTCCACACACCTATGTACTTCCTGCTCCGCAACCTGGCTGTCTTAGACCTCTGCTTCTCCTCAGTCACTGCCCCCAAGATGCTGGTGGACTTCCTCTCTGAGAAGAAGACCATCTCCTACCAAGGCTGCATGGCACAGGTCTTCTTCTTCCACTTCCTTGGAGGGGCCATGGTCTTCTTCCTCTCAGTGATGGCCTATGACCGCCTGGTGGCTATCTCCCGGCCTCTCCACTATGTCACCATCATGAACAGCCAGCTCTGTATGGGGCTGGTGGTGGCTGCCTGGGTAGGAGGCTTTGCCCACTCAATTGTCCAGCTGTCTCTGATGCTCCCGTTGTCATTCTGTGGCCCCAATGTCCTGGATAACTTCTACTGTGATGTCCCCCAAGTGCTGAGACTTGCCTGCACGGACACCTCCCTCCTGGAGTTCCTCATGATCTCCAACAGTGGGATGCTGGATGTCATCTGGTTCTTTCTCCTTCTCATCTCCTACTTGGTCATCCTGGTGATGCTGAGGTCTCACTCAGGGGAGGCAAGGAGGAAGGCGGCGTCCACCTGCACCACCCACATCATTGTGGTGTCTATGATCTTCATTCCAAGCATTTACCTGTATGCCCGGCCCTTCACCCCCTTCACCATGGACAAGGCTGTGTCCATCAGCCACACAGTCATGACCCCCATGCTCAACCCCATGATCTACACTCTCAGGAATCAGGAGATGCAGGCAGCCATGAAGAGACTAGCAAAGCGCTTAGCAATTTGCAACAGGGAGTGAGATTTAAATAGGGTGACTTTACATCTGAAATGTCTCTAAGCTTGTGTTATCCCAAGTGAACAGCGAAGGAAGGCCCTTCTTACCTACAATAAATCAGAATGCCCAAGTATTTCTCAACAACGCCCCTCACTCTTTGTTATATTCCTTCATATAAACATGACAGTGGCTGTACTATTACATTCGTTTTGGGCCAATGAAATGGCTTATCAGGTAAAGACAGTTGCTGCAAAGCCTGACATCCCACGTGACAGAAGAGGGCTGACCCTTGGAAGTTGTCCTCAACCTCTGTATGCACATGATGGTGTGTGTGTGTGTGTGTGTGTGTGTGTGTGTGCACAGACAGAAACATAAATGATAAAATATATGATTAAATTAAAAATAAAATATTAAACAGTTTACAGTAAGAAATTTAGAGTGTGGAAGCAATTCTTTCAAGGTTAAGGATTACTAGGCTAAGACTCATATTCTCAAACTCCCAGAGAGTTTCCTTCTGCTGAAGACCCCCTTGTCCTTCAATAGACAAAGGAGCTGGTCAAAAATCATACATGACAAAAAGTCTCCAAAATTCTCAATGCTTTTGATGCGTTGGGCACCCCAAGGCAGATCCCCCAGAGAGCATACACTTTGAGACATAGAGAAACTTTTTTGTTTTTTTTAATAAGTCCCATATTGCTGCACAGGCCTCAGTAGGAATGAGCCCAGCTCGGCCTCCTGAGCCCCGTCCAATAGGTCTCCCCCTGGGATAGTCCGTGTTCCTCTAGGATCTCACCCATGTAGCACACTTGAGGGATGCCCAAGGACTGGAAACCCGGAGCCATGGCAAAGGACTTCCAAGAAGATGTAAGCCATGAAGTCCCATGCTGAGCTGAGGCAAGGTGAGAGGAAGGGGTTTGCCTCCTGAACACAGGTCAGTCGTCGGAAGGACCGTGCAAATGTTGCCTAGTAGGCGGGAGTGAGTAAGTGGCATACACTTGAGGAGAATCCATGTAGAGACCACAGGCACAGCAGGGACCGCAGGCACAGCAGGAGTGGATGATGCTAACAGTGGGTGGCCAGGTGAAGACATCTGAGCATAGAACTAACCCTAGGATTCAGAGGAGGGAGCAGAAAAGTACCCATCTTTCCAGGAAAAACCAATACAGAATTCTCTATACAGCCACATACAGCCAGCTTACATTATTAATGGCTAATTCATTCATGAAGTTCGCTAACGTTATTGAAACAACTTCTAAGTTACTTTGGTTGCTGCTAGGTTCAGCGTTAAAGAATTTAAAATGTAGTTGGTAGGGACACAGAGAAAATTCAAAGTGCCATGGCCGGGTGTTTTTAAAGTGGGGTCTTTGGAACGCAGAGATGAAGAATTTATTCTCTCACATGGGTATTTTTTAAAAACAAACAAACACAACACACATACACACATACACACACACACCAGGAGTTACTAGCAAAGATATGGAAATGACCACATGGAAACCGTCCATCCTTTAGATAGCAAATATGTCCTTAGTGACATGACTGCAAAGGTAAATGGAGGTGACATTTATAGCCTCATAAGACATTCAGACAGGGAGCAGCATGCATGTGTGTGCACATGCTTTTCTGTAGCAGCTCTATGCACAGAGCATTGCAGGTAGCTGCTAGGAGGTGAAGGTTTAAGCCATGGGCACTAGACAGACACTGAGAACAGTCAGATCCACATTCACGAAGGTCTCACTCATTCAGAAGGCAGCTGTGAGAAGAAAGGGTGTGTGTGGGGGGGAACACAAGGATGTGGGGGATGAGAGGATAATGGCCTCTGTAGCTAACAGACTGCAGTGGACCAGAGAAGAGAGGCTGGAAAGAGTCAGCATGGACAGGGGAGTTGAGCACCCGCACCCCTCACTCTGCCTCTCCACCCCAGACTAACGGCATCCATCCCTGCGGGCCCTTTCCCCACTTTCCACTCTTCCTCTTGGTGTCTGTGTATCATGTTTCTCTTCCTCGTAATCTTCCTTTACTTCATCTCTTCCCGTTTCCTTGTATCCAACTCCTCCCCTTTTCTCAGCTTTTGTAAAAGTGCTGTCCTTTCAAAAGTGCTTCAAGTGTCCCTTCGGCAACCCTCAGCATCTCTCAGCTTACTTGTTTGGACCTCTCCATCTCTGTCTCACGGTGGTCTACGCACGTCCTGTGGAGCCTCACTAAGCAAGAGGCTCCTGTCTTAGGGAGTGGGAAGCAACTCCATACCATACTCAGCTGTGTGCAGAGGCTCCCCTACAAGGACCCAAATGTCCTATAATTATTTACCCACCCTGTAAGCAACAGCAGATCCTTAATAAACATTGCCTATTACCAAGAGGCCCACTGCTAGGAACAAATCAATTTTAAGAACTAGATCCATGTTCCCAGGACCTTATGGCTTGTACTGTAAAGACATAGACAGAGAAGTCTGATAATATCGAATGCTGTGTGAACATAGCACAAAAATCTACCGGCTGGAAAGGGGAGACACATCTACACTGGGACAGACTGAGGCCTCACTGAGGGTGACTGCTTATTCCAGCACTGCTTGTAGGAATTTCAAATGTGTTGTTCCACTCACTCCAACAGAAACCCAGGAAAGAAAGCCTTTTCCATTTCCAGCTTCACATGTCGGAACTGAAATTCCAAAGAAATAAGTTAGTCATTCCTGGTTAACTCTGGGAAAACAAAACAAAACAAAGAAACAAACAACCCAAAAGAACACTTGAAGTTCATTCTAGAGTGTCTCACTCTGTCTTCTCATCACTGTGCGGATCTTGGGAAGGTAAGTTGTATATCCTTCTGGACAGCTATAAGATAATTCGTCAATGTGTATTCCAGAACTTACTTGTCACCTCTTCAGAGACGAGGTAGGTGGTACCACAGTCTTCGCATAATGATGTCCATCATATGGAACAACTCAGTCTGAGCCCCGCATGCTTACAGGGCAGAGTTACCTCATGCACGTGGATCAGTCAGCCATTTTCCTTTAGGTTCATGCAGAAGACACCATGGAACCAGGGAACCTCACGTGGGTGTCAGAGTTTGTCTTCCTGGGGTTCTCAGAGATCTGGGAGCTTCAGGTCTTCCTGTTTCTGGTGTTCTTGTGTGTCTACAGCACGACCGTGGTGGGAAACCTCCTCATCATAGTCACAGTCTCCTCAGACGCCAGGCTCCACACACCTATGTACTTCCTGCTCCGCAACCTGGCTGTCTTAGACCTCTGCTTCTCCTCAGTCACTGCCCCCAAGATGCTGGTGGACTTCCTCTCTGAGAAGAAGACCATCTCCTACCGAGGCTGCATGGCACAGGTCTTCTTCTTCCACTTCCTTGGAGGGGCCATGGTCTTCTTCCTCTCAGTGATGGCCTATGACCGCCTGGTGGCTATCTCCCGGCCTCTCCACTATGTCACCATCATGAACACTCAACACTGTGTGGTACTGGTGGTGACTGCATGGATTGTGGGATTTGTCCACTCGATTGTCCAGCTGTCTCTGATGCTCCCGTTGCCATTCTGTGGCCCCAATGTCCTGGATAACTTCTACTGTGATGTCCCCCAAGTGTTGAGACTTGCCTGCACGGACACCTCCCTCCTGGAGTTCCTCATGATCTCCAACAGTGGGATGCTGGATGTCATCTGGTTCTTTCTCCTTCTCATCTCCTACTTGGTCATCCTGGTGATGCTGAGGTCTCACTCAGGGGAGGCAAGGAGGAAGGTGGCATCCACCTGCACCACCCACATCATCGTGGTGTCTATGATCTTCATTCCAAGCATTTATCTGTATGCCCGGCCCTTCACCCCCTTCACCATGGACAAGGCTGTGTCCATCAGCCACACGGTCATGACCCCCATGCTCAACCCCATGATCTACACTCTCAGGAACCAGGAGATGCAGGCAGCATTGAAGAGACTAGGGATGCATCTGCTAGTTTGTAGAAAAGAGTGACTATGGGTAACGTACTTTCCTGTGGTTTGTCCTTTTTAGAAGTATACATTCTTACTTCTCATAGCTTAAGCAGGTTTTCACAGCCTGTCTTTGTAAAGGACCTGTTCTGTAATCTAGTAACTGTTATGGATAGAGTCTAAACTGTTTTACATAAACTCAACTATTTGCTAACTGGCGTAACTATTTTGGGAGGTTGTAGAACCTTTGGGGTCTGGGACCCAGCTCTCTGACATGGGTTATTGGTACAGGCCTTGGATACTATATCTTAGCCCCCACTTCCAGCATTCTCAAAGTCTCAATGCACCAATACATTGTAACCAGGTACTTTGTTCCCACCACCCCTCACTCCTGACATTAAGGACCAAGTTGCTTCACCCACCATGCCTTCCTCAGGATAGACTATTTCTTGCAGCTGTGAGCCAACACAACCCTCTTCTCCTTTAATTTGCTTTAGTCCCAGGGACTCAGTAACTTGGCTCTGTAGGCAAAAAGGAAGAGTTCTCTTTGTGGTTAAAGTTTGTGAAAAGTATTTTAGCACTAGACATGTTTACTTGTCCATGAACAGCCATAGCCTCTTTGTCCCTCTTCTGATGGATAGAAACTTCTCATTTTTGATGATGGCATCTCCCACAGAAGACTATGTCTGTGTGTCACCTCTCTTCTAAGCATTTTCCATTGTTCTGAGTCCAGAGCACGGGGTGGACCTACATGGTTTGCACTCCTATTCCTGTACAGGAGCTCTGATCTTTCACATCAAATTGCTGACCACAGATGTCCTACCTCAACTCTCAGGTCTTGGCTTCACCAAACTGGCTTAAACCAATGATCTCGACAATGTTACACATCTGTCAAGATCTAAACAGGGCGCTAGAGGATGCTGTGGAGGACACAGAATGTGGGAAGAGTTACTGATCATCACTCTCGACACAAACATATTTCTTCTGTCAGTTGAGTTGTGCACTGAAGTGGCCAGAAAACCTCTGTGATGTGTGTGTGTGTTAGTGGGGACAGTGAGGGTGGCTGTCCACCACACCCAAGGTGTGAAACCCGTAATCAGTGGGGTTGATAGGAGTCTGGCTATTGGCTGCTGTTCCCGGTCCACCCCTATTTTCAGAAGCAACAATTCCTCGCAAATTGGATCAGAATGCCCATTAACTTAGTCAACAATTCGTTTCCCCCATCATTCACTTTTATACATTTGAATTTGGGTTTTGGTGCCATATTTTGATTCGTAGAAGATACTGTGTAGTATTTTATTGACTCTCGGTTCATTGATCTCTTTCTAGCTCATCTTCCTCCTCTCTCCCTTTTCCTTCATCAGTTGCTGTAAGTTCAGTCTTTATAGCCAGCTAGGGCTATTCATTTTCCTATTCACTGGTAAGTTTTCCTCTGCTACACCTATTCTCTTTTCTTCATTACAAATGTGAAAGGTGTCAGGTTAAAGAGAGTAGGTTATGGTTTACATTGCAAGGGAGGCTGTATCCCACACAAGTTCAAATTAAGGGTTTGTCATTGTTGTTGTTTGTACATCTTTGGGCTAGGGAGAAGGTTCAATCTATCAAAGAATCGAGTTCAACCCTAGAGCCCTTGTACAAAAGCCTGGTATGGCGGCATGCATCTGTAAACCTAATGATGGAGAGGCAGAGACAGGGAGACCTCTGAGCCTTGCTGGCTGGCCGGTCTAGCCAAATTGCTATTTTCCAGGTTTGCTGAGAGACTTGTCCTAAAAAATAATGTGAAGAGTGATTGAGGAAGTCCCAGCATTGAATTCTGGCCTCCTTATGCACACACATCCATTTATATTAGCATACATTCATAAGAACATGTACAAACATGTCCACAGACAAATGCCACAAAAATAAACAAGGACAGAAGATCTCCTAGATGTAAGAGAGTCTCCCTTGGGAGCAAGAAGCCATAAGGAAAGAGTCTCTTCCTCTCACCTCACCTTCTCTTGCCTGTGGAACTGTCCACATAAGGGCAAAAATGGGGACCATTGTTCCAAACTGAGACTTGATTTTTTTTTTTTTACTTCCTGTAGCTGCCTAGCTCAGTCTATCAGGCTTCTAATGACATCTATGAAGATGATTTGATTAGGTAGGTGTCTTAGTTAGGGTGACTATTGCTTTGATGAAACAACATAACCACAACAACTTAGGGGGTATAAGGTTTATTTGACTTACACCTCCATGTCTCTGGTCCATCACTGAAGGAAGTCAGGACAGAAAGTTAAGCAGGACAGGAACCTGGAGGAGGGAGCTGATGCAGAGGCCATGGAGGGGTGCTGCTTACTAACTTGCTCCCCATGGCTTGCTCGTCCTGCTTTCTTATAGAAAACCCAGGACCACCAGCCCAGCAGTGGCCCCACTCACAATGGATTGGGCCTTTCCCCATCAATCACTAATTTAAAGAATGCCCTACAGGTTTTTCTTCAGTCCAATTGTATGGAGGCATTTTCTCAATTGAGGGTCCCTCCTCTCAGATGACTATAGCTTGTGTCATATTGAAATAAAGCTATCCAGTACAGTGAGGTAGGGCCACATGTCCCCAGTGGCTGGGGAGGGGGCTATTGAACGTAAGTATCATTGTACTGTTCCCCTTCAGCAAGGGTTGTGGGTGGGGGTTGTTCCAAGAGAGTGACGATGGATGTTGCTGATACCTTCAATATGGTCTACCACACAAGCAATAAGAATAGCATCCCTTTAATGGCACCACACAATCCTTTCTTCTTTAGTTGTGCCTGATGCTCATGTGTCGTGCCCGTTCACTGAGCAAGTGTTTGAGTGTCTGTGATGCACTCATTCAGTTCTGTTTTAATTTTTTACTGTGGGTTCATAGGGGAGTTCCTGGTTCTGTTTTGGCAAATACAAGGAAGAGAAACTATTCTACCCTTGGTCAGGAGTCTCAAGAACCGAGGTACCCCAAGGGGATACTTGTGGTGGCATCCATGCCAGAATACCCAGTAGGCATCCAGAGCAAGAGCTGAGAGAGCTGGGAAGAAGGCAGAGACAAATGCGGGGGATCCTTTCTATACTGCCTGCCCTGAAGGCAGCAAGAGGAGCATCCAATGGCACCCTTCGAGGAAGGAGGACACCAGGGCAGTCAAAGACAAGGATTCCTGCCCTGGATGTGCTCCTGACAGATGTAGGACACAACATAGGCAGGCCAGGATGTCCCATGCAAGTCATAGGGGAGTCATTTTCTCTAGAGAATTCATAAGCAATAATAAAATTACAAGGTGCTTCCTTGTCACCACACCCTGGCAATCCTCAATGATGTCAGATAAAATATTGCCTGGCTAATGTATGCACCTGCTATGTCTCTTCAGAACTCACCCGTGTGTGTGTGTGTGTGTGTGTGTGTGTGTGTGTATCAGAGTGGTCTACTACAGAGCATGTGTAATGCATGATACTAAGAGAACTGAGAAAGTCAGAAGAGAAATAAGAATTGGGTGGTCCAGGTGTCTCGGGGTGAGTGTGGGGAGGGGTCTGCTCTCACTTGGCTTCCTCTGTCTTTGCAGCATCCGCTGCCTGGGTTGGTGTAGGAAGGTGGAAAAAGGAAGTTGGTACATCCCTCCATCGGGCTGACAAAGAAGCTCCGAAGACCAGGAGGTGGCTGCAACATGACTTCTCTGGACACTGCCTGTTCTCTAGATTCTCAGATGATATGATTTGACACAGAGCTGGGATTATCTCTGAAAGGTTGTGGGGGGACTTTATGTATTAGGCTAAACACCACTCCATGCCTCTCAGCAGACGCCAAATACCTTTAAATTTTGATTTTGTCACTCAGTGTGGTGGTCGGATATGTTTGAAGGCTTCGTGGAAATTAGACAAAGGTTCCGCCTCTATGGGACTGATGTAACTCAGAGAGACCAGAGAATACCACCTGGAGAGCAAAATGCAGGCTGGTTTGCAATCCCCATATCCTCTCCTGATTAAACTGCTAACTTTACACTCTGACTCCGACATTCATGATTTTATGTGTTTTGAATTGCTAACATGCAAAAACGCACAACTGTGGGCCTTTTTCTTCTTTTCTATTTTATTTTATTATTTTTATTATTTAATTAATTTTTTACACTCCATATTTTATTCCCCCCATCCACCCTCCAACTGTTCCATATCCCATACCTCCTCCCCACACCCCTGTCTCCATGTGGATGTCCCTACCTCCGCCCCACCTGACCTCTAAACTCCCTGCAGCCTCCAGTCTCTTGAGGGTTAGGTGTGTCATCTCTGAATGAACACAGACCTGGAAGTCCTCTACTGTATGTGTGATGGGGGCCTTATATCAGTTGGTGTATGCTGCCTGTTTGATGGTCCAATGTTTGAGAGATCTCAGGGATCCAGGTTAATTGAGACTGCTGGTCTTCCTATAGGATCACCCTTCTCCTCAGCTTCTTTCAGCCTTCCCTAATTCAACCACAGGGGTCAGCAGCTTCTGTCCATTGGTTGGGTGCAAATATCTGCATCTGACTCTTTCAGCGCTTGTTGGGGCTTCCAGAGTACGGTCATGACAGGTCCCTTTTTGTAAGCGCTCTAAAGCCTCAGTGATAGTGTCAGGCCTTGGAGCCTCCCCTTGAGCTGGATCTCACTTTGGACCTGTCGCTGGACCTTCTTTTCCTCAGACTCCTCTCCATTTCCATCCCTGCAGTTCTTCAGAGGTTTGACTGTGGGATGGCAGCCCCTTCCCTCACTTGATGTGCTGTCTTCCTGCTGCAGGTGGGCTCTGTAATTTCCCTCTTCTACTGTCCTGCAGTTCATCTAAGGTCCCTTCCTTTGAGTCCTGAGAGTCTCTCACCACCCAGGTTTCTGGTGCTTTCTGGAGGATTCCCCCAACCTCCTATCTCCTGAGGTTGCCTGTTTCCATTCTTTCTGCTGGCCCTTAGGGCTTCAGTCCTTTTCCCTCACCCAATACCAGATAGGTTCCCCTTCTTTCCCACTCCCCCCTGGGGGGAGGCCTTTTCTTATCGAGGAACTGTGTTGGTTGTATGTGTGCACTGGCATGTATGAGTATGCATGTGTGGTGTGTGTGTGTGTATATGTATGGAGGCCAGATGTCAACCCTGGACATTTTTACTTAGACATGGTCAATCTTGCTTTAAATCTTTTTTTTTTTTTTTAATTATTTTTAAATTGTGAATCTGTTTGTGCATGTGTGCAGTACCTATTAAGGCCAGTAGAGGGTGCAAGAGCTCCCGGAGTTGGAGTTACAGGAGGTTGTGAATTGCCCTAGGAGCTTAGGATGCTTAGGAGCTCTCTCTCTTTGTTTTTGAGACAAGCCAAGCGCTTTCCTTAGGACTTGAGACTTGCTGATTAGGTTCAGTGGCCATTGTACCTCAGGGATACTCCAGCCTCTCCCTCCCCAACACAAGGGTGCTGCCTTGCCTGGCTTAAAAAAAAAATTAAAAATTAAAAAAAAAAATGTGGGCTGGGCAATAGTGGCACACACTTTTAATCTCAGCACTTGGGAGACAGAAGCAGGCAGATCTCCGAGTTCCAGGACAGCCAGGGCAGCTAGGCATGGTGGGACACATTTTCAATCCCAGCACTTATGAGGCAGAGGTAGATTTCTGTAAGTTCTATGTGGTAAGTTCTGGGACAGCCAGGGATTTTTTTTTTTTTAAGTGAGGGCCTGCACACACGCATGTGCATCGTGTGTGTTCGGTACCTACAGAGGGCATCAGATCGCCTGGAGTTAGCATTACAGGTGTTTCTGTGCTTCCTAACTCTGACTTTGGCTTTGTGTGAGCAGCAAGTGCTCTTAGCTTAGGATTCCTCTATCCAGACCTCCAGGCCTGGCTTCGCAGGTGGTTTCCAGGGATCAAACTTGGGTCCTCCTGTTCAAGCAGCAAGCTCTCCCTCACCCTATGCTGGTCCTTTATTAAACACGTGTGAGCCCAGGGGAGCTGAGGAGGACGCAGGCTTCCCTCTCAGATTCCCATCAACCCCTACTCTGGGGGCCTTCTTTCTCCACAAGCTGAACAGCCAGCCTACACAATCCTCATCCAGGAGGCTGTGTAGGGAATCCGTCTCTCCAGACCAGCTGCAGAGTTAGGACTGACCCTTCCTGCCTTTTGCTGACTTGATTAGCAGTTCATAGAGGTCAAGTTCTTGCTCAAAGCCACACAGGTGGGTCAAGCCATGACAGAAGTGGGAGTAGTGCTGGACTTCCGGCCAGCTCTCCAGAGCCCCAAGCTGCACTGTCAGACTTGATGAGTAAAGGTGGGGAACTCAGAGCTATCTTTTTCAGAAACAACACACACACACACACACACACACAGACAGAGAGAGAGAGAGATGCAGACAGATACATATATACAGACACATACATAGTCAAACACACACCCAGATGCAGACACACAGACACATATAAACACACACACACAGACACAGACATATAGACACTCAGAGACACATACAAACACACACACAGACACACACAGACACACAGTCACAGACATACAGGCACACAGAGAGACACACACAGAAACACACAGTGACACACTCACACACAAACACACCATCATACACGCACAGTGGCACACACACACACTGTCATACACACACAGTGGCACACACACAAAGAGACACACACACACCAGCCTCTGGCACAGTGTGCTGCCACTAAGGTTTAGGCAAGCTCCCTTTCCATGCACATATCAGTGTTCTCAAAGTGACACCAGGACAAATGACCCCTTTTCCAAAGAACCCCTGGGAGCAAGGGTGAGTCTGCCAAGCCTGAGCCTTGCTGTGTCCCCTGTCTTAATGGGACAGTTGGAGCAGAGCAGATAAAGAGATCCGATCAGGCCTGTGGCCAGCAGTTCCACCATGGCGGGTAGACAGTTCTTGTGAAAGTGATTGCAGAAGGATGAGGTTTCAGACTGCCCGGGGGGGGGGGGGGAGGCGGGAGAGGTCTTCCAGTGCTGTCGATTAAGAGTCCTGAGAAGGAAGCTGTCCTCATGGTCCATGGCCTGGTCTGCCACAGCATCCAGTGACCCACAGCAAGGCTGGTCCAGGGATGGCCTTTACCATAGGTACTGGGTCCTGACATGTACGGGCACAAATCCATCTCCTGACCCAACAGCAATGGCAGGCAAGGTCACAGCAAACACATCTGCTCCACAAATCCTACCAGGCTGTGAGCAAACGCCTTTTCTGTGTGGAACTTGAGGAGCATATTGAATTCATTAGCACATGATGAAGGTTGGAAAGAAACTGTGAGACTAAGAACCAGAGGGCCTAAGCCTGCCGAGTCTTGGAAGGATTCCCTGTGGATGAGTAAGACCTAGGAACTCAGTGGGAGTCAGCCAGGCTGACACAAAGAGCCTTCAGGGCTTGCAACTTGTGTCTGTCTGAAAGACGGTAGACTTTGCTATGAAGCTGAAAGCCCAGTGTGCGTAGGAAGCACTGGAATAGGTTTACCCTGCAGGTGAGGCAGGAGCCAGGGTTGTGTGGCCCTCCTCGCCCATGTGCCTCTTTCTTTAGGAGGAGCTGCTGGGGGGTGGTGGGGGGCGGGGAGGAGGTCAGAATGAGACAACAGGAGAGACTGGATGCTGATTTTTTCGGCTCAGGGGACCAACTCCTCCATGGCCCCATAGTCTCACTGCCTGAGATGGAGGGAGGGAAGCAGGCAGCCCAAGCAAGCAACTGAGGGGCTGAATGGTCAGGGCTCCACATCCCAAGCACTCTTAGAAGCCTTGTCACCCCCAAATAATAATCTCTTCCTCACCCCCTTCCTCTTCTTTCTCCTCAGTGCTGGGCATGGAACGCAGCCTAGAGAATCATCCCAGCCCTAAGTACAGTCCCCCTCACAGGTCCTGAGTGGCCCCGCCTCATTGTTTTTATTTCGGCCATTTCCCTATAGGAGGAAGGGCTTGCCTGTGAGATCCCCAAGCCTATGGCCTAGTCATTCCTGGAAGGAAATTTATCTACCTCAGAAACAGGTTCCCGGCTCACTTGCTAAGGGAAGAGCTCTCACATCAGCTCATAGACAGGCAGCTTCCCTAACACCCAACCCAGAGGGTATCCCTCCGGCTCCTACTTAGTGGTCTGCGCACCCTCTCTTTTTTTCTGCTGGCTCAGGCTCTGCCCTCCACCCTGGATCTGTAGCCTAACTGGCCCCTGGAGAAGGAAGAGAACTGGAGAAATCCCAACTAGGTCAGGGAGGGGATTTGTTTTTTCTTGTTAGGGTGGACTTAGGGGGTTAAGCAAGAAAGCTACTCGCTCTCTTCTGAGACCTGGCCCCAGGCCTCTGCTGGGTGTTGACTACACACCATGGAGATCAAGTATGGAGTCTCTTCTCCCACGCATCCAGAAGATGAATGGACGTGGTGACGTCATTCCTTCATTAAAGTTCAATATGTGCTGTGAAACATCACTGTGGGGTGCCCCATAGATCAAAGAGGGACATCAGAGATGTGTTTGGGGGCAAGCAGGAAGTCGCCAACGGAAGGCCTTCTGGCCGAGGTTAGGGTAAAATGAGTGGAGTTATTCTGGAACCAGGGCGTGCGGATGGATCTAGAAGTGGGGGAAGGGCACATCCATTAAGGCTGGGGTATGGTGGGTGGTGGGGAGGAACGATAGTGGAGGCTAAAGAGAAGCTGTGAGCCTGAGGGGGTGTGGAAGCATTGGGGTCCCTGCTGCTCAATAGACCAGGTCACTGTGCACCCAGCCCCTTCCCCTCCCTGGGTGCTCAGAGCCCAGCGATTCCCTCCTCTCTTTCTCCGTTGACTCAAAATACATGGAACGGTGGGTTGTGGAGGGAGTAGAAAGCACAAAAGCTAAGGAGTTCCGTGAACCCCTTAGAGTCATTACCCCAGGGAGTCATTAAACAGGGTCAGGTGGCTCTTGAGGTCCACTCTGCCATTGTTACTCTAAACAATCTCTGCAATAAAATTCTCCTCCCCAAGTACAGCTTGTGCCGCTCTATATGCTAAGTGATTGCTGCCGATACTGTTTAACTTTAATAAACCCCCTGAGTTCAAGTCAGTGGTTTTTTTTTTTTATTGCGCATAAGAACTGTAGTTAATTTAGGAAATTCCCAGTTATACAATGGCTGCCTCTGCTGTGTGCGTTTACTTCAAAAGTAAGGACAAAGCTGTGCATGATTGTATTTACACATTTCACTTGCCTGGGGATGTAGCTCTGCTGAAAGAGTGCTTGCTTAGCATACACAAGGTCCTGGCAATCCCTGGCACCACATGAACTGGGGGTGTGGGTGGGGTGGAATATGCCTGTAACCCCAGCACTGGGTAGGAGTGGTTAGGAGAAGCCAAAGTTCAAGGTCATCTTTGGCTGCATAGCAAGTTTGAAGCTAGCCTAGACTATGTGAAACTCTGTCTCAAACAAAACAAAAAATAGTAGATATAAATGATAGCACAGTACTTATAAAGTTGAAAGAAATAGAATCTGATTTCCTTTTAATTCTGTTGTTCTATGTGAAGGCTGGCATTTTAATTAATATAATATTCAAGTTTAAAAGAGTGTGTGAAAACTGTATCTTTAAAAAAGATATATTTTTATTAAGTTTTAACTTCTTGTAGATATACACATATCTGTGTGTAGGTGTGTGCATATGAGTGCAGGCGCCCTGGGAATCCAGAGAAGGGCATTGGACCCCCTGGAGCTGGAGTTACAGGCCTGGGAGCTGTTGAATGTAGGTGCTGGGAACAGAACCCGGGTCCTCTGGAAGAACAGCACGTACTCTAAGCCACTGAGCCATCTCCCCAGCCCTGGAAACAGTGTCTTCCTGTACAACTGACTTCACACGAGAAATGGTTTTACGGGTTTTTACGCCTTCGAGATTGAGCTGCTTCTTCCCTTTAAACGCCCGTTTGTCTGTTTTTGGGACGCCCCTGCTGTGTAGCTCAGGGCGATCTCTAACTGCATCAGTCTCCCACGTGCTGGGATGGCAGCGGTGTGCCGCCGCACCTGGTGGAACTGCTGACTCTAAAACTAAAGAAGAAATTTAGTGCTTAACCGTATGTTGAATACTAAAACTGCTAAAATAAGCCAGGTGTGTGTGTTATCTCACATCTGTAATCTCAGCCCTGGGGAGGGGGAAGGAGGAGGAAGAGCTTCAAGCCAGCCTGGACTTCATGAGGTTCTTTTCCAAACACCTAAACCAACCAACCACCACCACCACCAACAACAAAAATCTAACAACATGTGGATATTCCCCCTTAAGTTAAAAACATTAAGCCATTATACTTTTCCTTTTATATAGTTAGTATGTTTGCATGCATGCATGTATTTGTTTATTTCCAGAGTCTCATGCATTTTAGACTGATCTCTAACTTCCTGTGTAGCTGAGGCAGACCTTGAACTTCAATCTTTCAGCTAATATATATTATGTATTATATATATACATATATATATACACATATTTATATATATACACACATACATACACTATATATATATACATACACATATACATATATATTTTACTGACATAATTATATACATTAAGATCAATAAAAGAAAATCTCACATTTCTGGCCATTACTATTTGTTTCATTTAACGAGTATCATTCAAAATTATTTTAATGGGTAGAGGAAGATACTGAAGGAGGCCCTAGTGTCAGACACACTTAGTTGCTACCGGACAAAACTAGCTACAAGGAAAATCTCCCCTATGAGTTGCTGAGAGAAAAGACCCATGGGGAAGCCTGCGAACCCATGGCCTTTGCCCACACTCCTCCCCTGGTCCCTCTGATCACGACAACTAAGAAGAAAGTCAATGTCAGAGCTGACTACCATGAGCATGTGCGGACCCTGCCTGTCTGTCAGACCTGTCACAGTGAAGGCCACAGTGGGTGCCGAGGCTGGAGGGCACCCACTTCATCAGGGCTCCATCTTCATCAGGTCCCAGTGGCCTCAGCCCCAGAACTAGGAGCCAATGCCTTTATTTTAGAGGCCTCCCTTTTAGAGATCTAGCCCTGAAGGATCCAAAGACGCTTTTGCATTCTTCGCTCCTGCCTCCGAGCTGAAGCCAATGGCTGCCTGAGGGGACAGCCCCATGGCTGCCTGAGGGGATATCCCTATGGCTGCCTGAGGGGACAGCCCCTTGTAAAGGTGACAAAGAAGTAACAATAAGATAGAATGATGAGGCTTCTTTGGTGCCCTGCTTGCCAGGCACTGTGGTAGTGTGTCACATGTTCTACCAGGAGCTAGGGAAACCTCCACTGTGCAGGAGAAGGCCTTTGGGCCCAGCACTTACCTCATAGGATGATGGGATTCTATCAGGAGTTCTTGAGGACTTCTTTGAGCTGCTCTCAGGGGGCTCCTTGGTGCTGAGTGCAGGATTTAGGTCCCAGCTTGACTTGAGAGGGGGTCAAACGTGGCATCCTAGAGGGAGCTGGGCAAAGGGGGTGGCATTCATCAAAGGGAGAGGATCATAAACTGAAGATTAGCATGGTTGGTGCTCTGGACAGGGTCCCGTAGGAGAGCAGCTGAGTGTAAGATGAAGGGAGCACATGGCCCCAGGGGTTAGGAGAGCCATGTGACAAGCCATACTTCTTCAGTCTCCTGAATGAGCTTTACCCACTAGTCCTGACCCAAGGGGCAGCTTTAGCAACATCCCCAGAACTTGCTTTCCACAGTCAGGGTCTGTAGGGTCCCTCAGGCTCTCAGTCAAATCTTTAAGCCTAACTTGTTAAGATACCCAAATATAACGAATGTAGCAGGTAGGGATGGATCTAGAGCCCAGTGCTCTGCCCCTAGTTCATCTCCCAAACCCACTGCATTCCATCGCTAGGACCACTCTCAACTAACTGCCTGCTGTTAAAGAACTAATGACCCCTTTAGGGGAGAGCAGAGCCCTGTGGGGGTATGGTATCCCTGGAAGGAGGGCATCCTAGCTCTAGCCTGGGGCATCTGGAGGGGAGGAAAAACTCAGCTGTGCATGGTAGGGGTTTAAAATCTCTTGGGATCACCATTCTGGCTCTTATGCTTGGAAACGGAGGTCTAGCAGGGTATGTCGGGAGATCTAGTCGACCTTCATCCTTCTTTGTAATTTTGTATCCCTTGGCACACAGGTTCGGCCTCTGCTGAAGATGGGAGATAAGATAGGGGAAGCCTTGCCAACAGGAGCTTGTGAAAGGAGTTGCTAAAGCAAAGTGGCTGTTTCAGGAGCAACTGTTGAGGCTGGAGGCAGAGGAGGGAGCACTGATGTGGAAGGAGGGAGCACTGATGCGGGAGGAGGGGCAGGGAAAGGCATTGTGCAGGTTGAGGTGGGGCAGGGGTTGAAGAGCCCGGGAAGAGTCTCCTGAGGTCTAGGAAGGAATGGACATGCTCACCTGAAGGGACCAGGATAGGTTGGTTACCGGCACAGCGGCAGTGGCTTTGGAGCCAGAGACCAACACTAGCCATCAGGCAGGCGAGGATCAACAGGCTCCTCCAGAGAAGGGCCTGTCAGGAGGAAAGGCTTGGAAGTATGAAGGAAGGGGCTGCGGCCAACTGAGTTGAGTTCTGCCCCAAGATCTCACTGCCTGTGAAAGAGCCAGATGGAGACTCAGGTCAGTCAGGCCTAGTGCAGCAATCTCTTTCACAGGAGCACACAGTAAGCCCACCACTGCTGTGCATTGAGAAGAGATCAGGGCACGCTCAGAGCCACAGTGAGCCTTTAGGTCTGGGCAGGAAGCTTCCAGCAGTTCACTCACTGTGAGTTCTACCTGTGACACCTCACCATGACCCCAGGTGTCTCCTGAGGTATTTCTCTGGCATCTTGGAGAGAGCTGATCGCCCTAGGGAGATAAGGAGAGAACTGGATTATTGACAATTCACTCCTCTACAAACATTTAATGAACACCTACTGAATGGAGCCTTGTGCTGAGTATTAGGGGGATGGTAATAAGTCCGGACCCCATTTCTGCCCTGATGGGGAGAGAGGAACCTTTCCAAACATCCACACAAAACCCATTTTAGGGATGTGAAAGTGAGGTCTGGAAATGAGTGACAATTAGCGATGGGGTCAAGCTCTCTCTTTTTGTCAGTAACAAGGTCATTCATCACTCATTGGGTGACACCTACATCCCCAGCACTGCTTCAGGTTGTGTGTGTGTGGGGGGGGAATGCATCCATGAACCCAAGACTAGAGGTGGATGTGGAACAAGGTAATGGTGGCTAGGGGAACCCCCATTCTGGTGAGTTGATAAAGTATGATGGGGGTGTTTCAATCCCACGGGGGCTCCCCCTGAAAATCAGAGCGAGGTTCCAGAGCTCCGCCTTAGGGGCTGGGCTTCTGGTAGCCAAGTCCCGCCCCCTTTACCCCAAGATGGGATATAAAGTCTCTTAGCTCCTTCCAGGGAAGAGTAAGAAGAAAGGAACCATCACAGGGCCTCTAGGAGAGAGAGGAATTGTACATTCACCTCTGTGACGTCCGTGGGCATTGCTTGCCTGCTTAGCTGTAGCGGGGGTTCAGCTTGCATGATGCAGCAGTTGCTGGCCCTGGTAGGGGCCTTAGCCACATTCATCCTCACCCAACATGCTGAGGGCACTGCCCCAGGTAGGAGACTGTTAGGTACCAAGGCAGAAGATTGGTCTAAAGCAAGGATGTGGAGGGAAAACACTTGGATATAGGGAGTCTGTGGCTTCCCTGAATACTGAGTCTCCATCCTTTTGAACAGCTTCCCCCAGTCCAGTGGAGATTTCAGTCCTTCGAAACTGCATAGCAGAGGCTAAGCTGCTGGTGGACACCGCCTACAATCGCACACAGAAAAGGTGGGCCTGGGACTGGGAAGGTCAGTGAGGGAGGACGGGCTCTGGGCAAAATCATCTTACCCAACCTGAACCCCTGAGCACTATGGGTCTCCCTGCTGGGCTGAGAATTTATGGTTAGCCTGCACCCTCCTCCAGCTTCCTCTTTCTCCTCCTCTTTGGGACAGCATCACGCAGCGTCTTCGCAGTGGCTCGGCCAGCCCCATGGACCTCCTGGCCTATTTCAAACAGCCAGTAGCAGCCACCAGAAGAGTGGTTCAGGCTGCTGATTATATGCATGTGGCCTTAGGGCTGCTAGAAGAGAGACTGCAGCCACCGGGATCTAGACCCTTCAATGCCACTGGTACTCTCTTTCCTGCTGAGTCCCTAAGGCCTGCCCTAGCCTGGGAATAGAGGAAAGCCAGATGTGGGAGGTGGGGTGAGAAGCCTAGGGGATGTTAGAGATGACAAGGGGGTGGAACTGAACAGCCCAGGTAAGAGATAGGACTCTGGACTCAGAACCCTGCCTCCCTCCTCCCCAGATGTGCTCACAGAACCGCAGCTGCGCCTGCTGTCCCAGGCCAGTGGCTGTGCTCTCCAGGACCAGGCTGAGAGGTGCAGCAACAAGTACCGAACCATAACAGGGAGATGCAACAACAAGTGAGTGTTGGGACCCTGCCTCTGTTCTGCACCCCCTCTCTCAGGCCCTGCACCCTACTAACACCCACCTATTCATTACCCCAGGAAGCATCCCTGGCTGGGAGCCTCCAACCAAGCCCTGGCCCGCTGGCTGCCAGCTGAGTATGAAGACCACAGGTCTCTCCCCTTTGGCTGGACCCCCGGAAAGAGGCGTAATGGCTTCCTGCTTCCTCTTGTGAGTGAAGGGTCTGGAAAATGCTTGCTCTCTTTTAAACACAGAAGGTAAAGACAGCCCTGAGTTGTCACAGGCAAAGCTCAGCTCCAGGCTCTCCTCCCCCTGAGTGGCTGAGTGACTGTGGGTAGAGAATATACTTACCTTCTGAGCCCAGTTTCTTCACCTTTGAATAGAAAAATCTAGAGCGTGTGTGAATCAAAGTGAAGTTCTTGGCTTAAACAGCTGTGTAGACCATGATCCCTTAATGCTACCTACTATGGAATAGAGTTCCTTTATGGTTCTTGTGAGAGGACATCTCTCCCCCTCTCTCTATTTCCCTCCTTCCTCTCCCTTCTTCTCTCTCTCCCCTCACCCCATGTATGTGTGTATGTGCCTGTGTGTGTCATACGTGTGTACAGGTGTGCACACGTTTGTGGAGGCCAGAGGAAGATGCTGGATGTCTTCCTTGGCTGATTGCCGCCATCATATTTTTTGAGGCAAGGTCTCTCACCCATCCTGAAGTTTGCAATTTTGTGGAAGCTGGCCGGCCAGTGAGCTACCAGGACTGGCCTATCTCTGCCCTCAATGCATGGGTTTCAGGCACGCGTAGCAATGCTTGGCTTCTGTGTAGGTCCTAGGGATTTGAATTCAGGTCATAGCAAGTGTTCCTACCCACTAAGTCACCCTCCCGTCCCTCTGTTTTATGCCTTGTGTCTATTGTCTAGACTGGTCCAAATTTAGGATGAAACCCAGGCTGATCTCAAACTCACAGCAATCCTCCTGTCTCTGCTTCCCAGGGCTGGGATTATAGCCATGAGACTCCACGTTCAGGTCAAAGTATCTCGCTAAATATAAAGAGCCATGCACCTGTGCGTCCATGATTTGTACTCTCACAATATCAACTTTCTTTTGATATGTTAATATAACAATCCCCCACCTGCCTTAATATTAGTGTTAAATTTTACCCTACTGACCCTTCCATCTGTCTACCCAGATCTCTATTTATTATCCGTCACCTTGAAATCAGTCCTGTTTCTGAAGATCACCAGTTCTATAATCTGTGTCTACATATTAATATGTTTCTATCTCTCTGGCTGTGTCTACATATTAACATGTTTCTATCTCTCTGGATCAGCTGAAGGGGGGAATCTGCTGATCTGGGCCAGCCTCCTCACACTTGTTGATTTATGATCTTTCTGGGTAGTTCAGATTGGCATATAACTCACTATTTAACAGACTGGCCCTGAATTTACAATCCTCCTGCCTCAACCTCCCAAATCCTGGGATTCTAGGCATGTGCCACCAGCAACCTCAAGCCAAGCTGGCAGACCATCCGGGCTGCATCTCTAACAACAGAAGAAGTGCCAGGAGGAGAGGGTGGATGGGAGACAGACAGCTCTGGCAGGAGCTGGCACCCCTTGAGTCCCAGTTGGTCTTAGTACCTGGCCCTGACCGAGAGCCCAGACCCATGCCGACTGTACTTCCCTACCAGGTCCGGGATGTCTCCAATCAGATTGTGCGCTTCCCCAGCAAGAAACTGACCTCAGACCGCGGCCGGGCCCTCATGTTCATGCAGTGGGGCCAGTTCATCGACCATGACCTGGACTTCTCCCCGGAGTCCCCAGCCAGAGTGGCCTTCAGCATGGGCGTGGACTGTGAGAAGACCTGTGCCCAGCTGCCCCCCTGCTTCCCCATCAAGGTCCCTCAGCCAGCCTTCTAGGTTTCTGGTGTAGCTTGCAGCCCAGAAAGAGGGGTGCCAGAAAAACAAGCCCTATTCAGAGACCACAGATGCCCCCTGCGGTGCATGGTGGAGGGGTGGGGGGATGGGTGGGCTTTATTGGAGTTTCATGGGGGAGATGTATAAGGCAGGCCTTGACCCTTTGGACTGACGCCAGCAGAGGAAGTCTCTGGGCCCTCCTTTTAGAACCTATTAGAAGCTCTTCCTGGGTTGGTGCAGTCCAAGAACCCTGCAATTCTTGCCAACTCTGGTTTGGGGGCTGTTAGCAGGGTCTTCCTCCAAGCCAGGATACTGTGGGGCACTAGGTGAGAAGATGCAGAATTCAGGAAGTTGATTCGCTTTGGGGAAGGGAAGGGCACAAGTATCCACACGCACATCCACACGTACATCCACGCTCAGACATATTCACACACACACAGACACACATTCACCTACAGGTTTGCTTCCTTGCGTGGGTAGGGAGGGGGGCACTCAGAAGGGGTTGTATGTTACAAACCCCCTTTCCTCCCACCTTGGTGCCGGGGTGCCTCCTCTGAAGCTTGCCAGGTCTTTACAGAACAGTGTTAGCATTCAGATTGTACGGCAGGCACAGCATTCGGATTGTACGGTGGAGCTACCTCCACCGAGTGTTGCTCAACTGCTTGGGCAACAACCTGTCTCTCGGAGGGTCAGTCTCTCTCCTGCAGTTAGATGAAGGTCTTCATTTTAAAAGCTTCCTCGAGGGGAAGGGGTTCATCTCAGGGGTAGAGCACTTGCCTAGCAGGCACAAAACCCCAGGTTTAGGTCTGGGTGAGTCTTGGAGGGCTTCCTGGGGTAGGGAAGCTTTGAGCAATGTCAGAGTGAGCCTGCTACGGAGGGGCCCCAGAGTCACTGAGAGCTCTTCACCCTAGATCCCATGCAATGATCCCCGCATCAAGAACCAGCGCGACTGCATCCCCTTCTTCCGCTCTGCCCCGGCGTGCCCCCAAAACAGGAACAAAGTCCGCAACCAGATCAACGCGCTTACATCCTTCGTGGACGCCAGCATGGTGTACGGCAGCGAGGTGACCCTCGCCCTGCGGCTCCGTAATAGGACCAACTTCCTGGGGCTGCTGGCCACGAACCAGCGATTCCAGGACAACGGCCGAGCCCTACTGCCTTTCGACAACCTGCATGAGGACCCCTGTCTCCTGACTAACCGCTCTGCACGCATCCCCTGCTTCCTGGCAGGTCAGTCTGCAGAGGAGTCGTCCCAGGAGGGAGGAGCATGATGGGGTGTGGTGAGGAGACATTAGTGATGACCTCAGGCGACCCACAGGATAGAGACCCTCAGCATGGGGGGACACACCTTAGGTACAGATCTGTGCAGTCATTACCTAGTACATGGGAAGTGCCTATCCCTTGGCTGTGACCTGGTGTCCCTGTTTCATTGTCTCCAGTGACAAGGCTCTCATTACCTGAATGTCACTCCAGCCAACTACAGGAGTGGTCCCTCTTAAGTATCTGCCCATTGCTCCTAGTCATGGTCCAGAGACCCAAGTGAACTCAATTTTTTCTCCTTTAGGCTGGTGTATGTGTGTGTGTGTGTGTGTGTGTGTGTGTGTGTGTGTGCATTCACACACGTGTGTTTTGTGCCTTCCTTCTGGTTACACAGTTCTGCATCTATGCTGTCCCTCCCTACGTGTGTTTTGTGCCTTCCTTCTGGTTACACAGTTCTGCATCTATGCGGTCCCTCCCTCCCTTCTGCTGTTTAGTTTGCATTCTATTCATAGTCCTTACCCCAGCCTTCCTGTGTGGTTATGATAATGACAGTAATCACTTCTGAGCCATCCATGAACCCTCATAGCCGCCCTGAAAGGTGAGAAATATCATCCTCTGTTTACAGATCTGAGGCTGAGGCTGAGGGAAGATGGCTGTGCTCCAGAGAGCAGCGCTCTGAGGGCAGAGCCTATCCTGGGACAAAGTCACTGTAACTCTTGGGTCTCTGCTCTGTCCATTTCACCTCTCTGCTTAACTAAAACTCACTCTATAAGGATTGCACAGCTATATATATAATCTGGGGGAGCAGCATGTACCTTCACCAGAGGCCTTCAGAAGCTTAGTCCAAACAAGACTGTGGGGGCTGGGTGGGAAGCCATTGGGTGGCTGAACTTGGTGTCCTTGCCTACTTATGGGAAAGGTCTGAGTACAGAAATGTGCTCTGCCCAATGTCCCCGCCTCCTGGATTCCTTGGAAGAGCATCAGGATATCAAATTCAAACTGGGAACTGGGAGAGCCCCTGGTGGAGAAACAGATGCAGGCAGGGACTTGTAGTCTCAAGGTCATGGCCCCCATGGTCATCTCCCCACAGAGTGTTGTCTGGGCTATGGGTCTGGTCTTCTTGTAGAAGAGAGCCACCAGGCAAGAAGATCAGCATCTGCCCTTTGTGTCTCACTTAGTTCTAACCTGCCCTGGGAAGGAAGGTGACTGTCGGTAGGGAGCCGCATGAGACTTAGACGGAAGCCTAGCTTAGGAAGTTTGCCTCACCTGGTCTCTGGGACCCAGACCTCAGTCTTCCCTTACCAAAAGAGACTCTTATAATCTTGAACTTGGGGGTTTTCAAGGTGACACCCGGTCAAGTGAAACCCCCAAACTGACGGCCTTGCACACGCTGTTTGTGAGAGAACACAATCGTCTAGCCGCTGAGCTGAGGCGCCTGAATCCCCGCTGGAGTGGAGACAAGCTGTACAACGAAGCCCGGAAGATCGTGGGAGCCATGGTCCAGGTAGGGAGCCCAGAGGCCAGCATGAATCTGAGGGGGTGGTTCCCAGCCTTTGAGAACATGGCTTTGAGGCTGTGCCCTAAGGCTGCTGACTCTGGATACTTGGGGTGCATCTCTACTTCTGGTTCCAAAATTAACCAGGCCCCCATCTATGACATTTCTTTTGATTCCAGTATCTCATCCTCCAAGGGGAGATTAATGCTGCCACACTTGGCACAATGACAGTCATCACTAGTGTGCCCGAGGAGCCTTTTGAACAGCAGAGGAGAGGGAGGGCTGCAGGCTGCTGGGGCAACACTCTTCCCGTTCCATTTCTTCCAGATCATCACCTACCGAGACTTCCTGCCTCTGGTTCTGGGCAGGGCCCGGATCAGAAGAACTTTGGGTCCCTACAGAGGGTACTGCTCCAATGTGGACCCCCGTGTAGCCAACGTTTTCACCCTGGCCTTCCGCTTTGGCCACACCATGCTTCAGCCCTTCATGTTCCGCCTGGATAGCCAGTATCGGGCCTCGGCACCCAACTCCCACGTCCCGCTTAGCTCTGTATTCTTTGCCAGCTGGCGAATCATACATGAAGGTGACTGGGTTTCCCAAAGGCAAGGGGGGAGGGTCCAAGCACCCCTTCCCAGGTGGGCTGATGTCTGCTGGTCTGGCCTCTGCAAACATCTTCTCAGGATAGTGGAAAGATGGCAGCCATCAGTGAGTCTCTCATGCCCTAAGGGAGGAGTCCCCCTCTTTCCTGCCTCACGCACTGGGATTTAAACCCAGGCCTTGTGCACGCTAGGCAAGTGATCTACCGTTAAAGTGTTTCCCCTCCCCTTTTACAATTTAAATTTTATAATAAGGGCTTTACAAAAATAGCTAAGGCTGGCCTTGAACTTGTGATTGTCCTGCCTCAGCCTCCTGAGTAGCTAGGATTATCATCGTATCTATATCACCAGGCCTGATAAAGGGGGTTTCCTAAGCAAGGGGCGGGACAGACCGACGTCATGGACCTGCAAGGAGCCCCACTTGCTGGCTGAGCATCATGGGATGACCTCAGGAGCCTCTAAGAGGCGGGCCAACGCTTCCTTCCGTTTTGTGAAACCAGGAGGCATCGACCCTATCCTCCGAGGTCTCATGGCCACCCCAGCTAAGCTGAACCGGCAGGATTCCATGCTGGTGGATGAGCTCCGTGACAAGCTGTTTCAGCAAGTGAGAAGGATCGGGCTGGATCTGGCAGCTCTGAACATGCAGCGCAGCCGGGACCACGGCCTTCCAGGTGACGGGGCTCCTCACATAGGACCATTTTGGGGGTTTGGAGCAGACCTGGACCTTCCCTTATGACAGGAACAAGATAGCAGTGCAGAGCAGGCAAGACCTATGCCGATGCAGCAAAGCGCTCCTCCCCCAAATCCCACACTTGCTGGCTCCTCAGGTCACCCCTATCTGCTATAGATAGGCTTTAGGCTTTAAGTTCTATCTGCTAGAGGGGCCCCGGCTTTAGGTTCACCCCAGGACTAGGTCAGGGGACGAGGAGGTGAAGGGAAGAGATCAGAACTTTCCAAGCAGAGAAAAGCAATAAATAGCCTTACGGACATGGATAACCGTTCCCCACCTCACTGGCAACTTCAGAGAAGGCTATAAAATTTCTAGGACCAGAGAGAGTGCAGGGCCCTCTGACCTGAGGGTGGAAGGCAGGAGCCAGAGAGATGGGGAGCAAGTAGATTAGGATTAAGGCCCCACAGGGCTGTTTGGTGAGGACACCATGGCAGTGTGAAGAGAACGGATGCTCATTTCGCCCCCTTTCTCCAATGACCTTCAGCGTCAGCGGTCCCAGCCGTCATACAGATGGGGAGTAGTCAGAGACAGCTAGTAATCCACTCAAAGTCTCGAGAATATGAAATCTGACTTCAAAATGTCTTCATTCTTCCTGGTGTTTGACCCCATTCAACACCACAAAGAGGCTTCAAGCCTGGTTGGCCTTTCTCCCTTCCAACTCCAGCCTTTCTCTCTAGATAGAGCCTGAAGCCCCATGTGTCCTGGCGGAGCCTCACTTGTGTGTCAAGGAGTCAGAGGCACGTCCTAACTGCCTGCTCTGCTCACTACAGCAATGGACAGCAGGCCTCGAGACATGAGGGCTGCTTTCCCTTTCTTCTTCCTCCTCTTCCCCCCCCCCCCCATGTACATGTCTGTGGGCTCACATGGAAGCTAGAGGCGAATCTCAGGTGTTATCCCACAGCTGCCCTCTACCATGTATGTATGTATATATGTATGTATGTATGTACTACGTATGTATGTATTTTATTTGCCAGTTTCTTTTTTTTTTTTTCAAGATATGGTCTCTGTATAGATCTAGCTGTCCTGGAATTAACTCTGTAGACCAGGCTGGCCTTGAACTCAGAGATCCACCTCCCTCTGCCCCCTCCCCCGCAGTGTTGGGATTAAAGGTGTGGGCCACCACCGCTCAGCTCTACCTTGTATTTTTGAGGCAGGGTCTCTCACTGACCTGGAGGTTGCCATGCAGGTTGAGCTGAGTCATCAGCGAATCCCAAATCTGCTTACCTCTGTCTCTCTCTCCAGCACTAGGGTTTTAAGTGTGCATGATCATGTGTGTGTGTGTGTGTGTGTGTGTGTGTGTGTATGTATACCTGAGTTTTGGAAATCCAATTCAGGAGGTCCTTATGCTTGTGTGACAAGCAGGGTCAGTTCCCTGGTAGTCTTACACTAAGGAGCTGTTGTCGCCCCCTGCTGGAAGGCTGGCATTGCTAGCCACTCAAAATTGTCACACTGTAACTTTCTATTCCCCATAAACAGCTGTTTCCTATAGCCCATTTCAGAAATACTATCCCGAATCTGGCTTTTGCAGTCTCCTCTAGCCCCTTCCCCAGCCAACAGCAAATCTAGAATTGAACTCCACTTAGTAGACCTTGAACAGCCGATGACTGGATAGACTTTACATTCTGCAGGTTGCTTCACAGAGGCACTGTGACTTCTTGAGAGAGGTACATAACACTTAGTGATAAGAGAATGTGGTACTGTTTTCCTTAGCTGCCTGCAACACTGTTTGAAATTGTTGCTTATTTTCTCATTTAGTCATTCCTTCACATAGTCTTCAAACCTGATTTTTAAGAATGCTCTGAGCAGTGTGCCTATAAAATGTATATGAACCTAATAATAATATTAAATGTCAGATCTGTGGGGCTCAGAGTTAGTAAAAGGATTGTTTGCCTTGCAAGCATGAGGATCTGAGTTCATTTCCCATAAACCACTTTTTGAAAATGCCAGGCTTAGGTGGCATACTTTTGTAATCCCAGTGCTTGGGAGACAGAGACAGGCAGAAACCTGGGGTTCTCTGGCTGGCCACCCTAACTTGATGAGTTCCAGGCAAGTTAAAAAAAAAAAACAAAACAACGGCAGTGTCTAGCAAATGACACCTAGTGTTGACCTTTGACCTCTATATCCACACCCCCCACACACAATATGTAAACACATACACATCAAATCTGTGTCTAGGGGCTTTGTACATCAGGACACACTCCTCAGCCCAACACACACAAAACAAGACTGTCCACCTACAGTCTAGCGAGGGCAGTGATCTAGTGTTCAGACCTCAGGGATTATCTGGTGCCACCCAGTACTGAGCACTGAATATACTCTGGAGGGTCTGTGGGGAACAGCAGAAGCTGATGGGAGACTGACAGCATGGCTCTGACTGGGCTCCCCTGCAGGATACAATGCCTGGAGACGCTTCTGTGGGCTTTCCCAGCCCCGAAACTTGGCCCAGCTTAGTCGAGTGCTAAAAAACCAGGATTTGGCAAGGAAGTTTCTGAGACTGTACAAGACGCCCGACAACATTGACATCTGGGTCGGAGCCATTGCGGAGCCTCTCCTGCCAGGGGCCCGAGTGGGGCCGCTTCTGGCTTGTCTTTTCGAGAACCAGTTCAGGAGAGCCAGAGATGGAGACAGGTAAGTGATCCGCCTAAAATAACCCAGCATCAGGATACAGCATCGAGAGGCTGGACAATGGGGAAAGCGTTCTTTAAAGCTTCCTTTCTCCTGAGCTCACGGGACCTGAGGCCAGGAGGCTTCCCCATGCAAAGTGGGTCTGTGGGAAAGAAATGCTGCCCCAGTCAAGATCGGAGCCTCCATAGGCCAGAACGGTGACTGGCCAACCTCGATGTTCTATGCTAGCGGACCCCAGAAGATGTGGGCTGAAAGAGTTAAACCTGAGCTTGTGGCTTAAGACCTGACTCCTTATCTGAATGTGGCATACGCTTGAGTTCAAGTCCGTCCCTGGCCACCTAGATTGGTGTACACTTACTTCTGGGCAGTTCACTTATGTATGGAACTGGTAAGGTTATGGAAAGCAGACGAGATAGAGTGCCCGGGTGTCAGACACAAGCATGGTGCTCACTACACAGCAACTCTCCAACCTTCTCACACCTCTCTTTGACCCACAGATTCTGGTGGCAGAAATGGGGAGTTTTCACCAAAAGACAACGCAAAGCCCTGAGGCGAATCTCTTTATCTCGGATTGTATGCGACAACACTGGTATCACCACGGTTTCGAGGGACATCTTCAGGGCTAACGTCTACCCACAGGGTTTTGTGAGCTGTAGCCGTATTCCCAAGTTGAACCTGTCAGCCTGGCGAGGCAAATGAGGTTTCTGCAGGTAAGGGGAGATCTGGAACAGGTCAGGCCCTAGCACCTCTTCCAGGAATAAGACATCCCATCTGCTGCTATACAGTTTGTCGCTAGGAACACAGTATTCTTCCATAGTGGCTTCCAAGAACGCTAGCTTCTGGGCTGATAATCAGTTCTGGGGTCTAAGATTTGGTGTAGTGGGGAGAGGGACAATCAGAAGTATTTAACTGACCTCAGTTTTGTCACTAACATCCTAAAATAGCTCTTTGGATAGCCAACCAATTCCTCATCCATTTCTTTTTGCTATTCCCACAGGATTCTACGCCAAAACTCCAAGCCTTGAAGATGAGGGTAACGGGGAGATCATGAGGCTGCTTTCTGCCCTGCGAACCACTGTTTCCTGCTAGAGCTTTTGCTGGTTAAACTCAGAGAAGGCTTTTTAGGTTGAGAGTGTCAGGGGTGCTATGGCAACAGGCCCACTTACCTCGGGAACCTCTTAGATAGCACATTATGCGTCAGCACCAGGTATAAGAGCCTATGAGCAGAGCCACGAGGCTTTGAGGTCCCAGCAAGACACTGCGGGAGGGCTTCCAGCACCCCTGCCCTCCCTCAGCATGACAGGAAGAGCTCACAGTCCTGCCTCTTAGCCATCCACCATCTTCCTTGGGACCTGAAGGAACAGCAGCACTCTCTCTACTTCTTCTACCAATAAAACAATGCAAGAGCAGGGCCCGCTGTCTCTCTGTTGGGCTGGGGAGAGGGAGGCCTTGGTTCTAAGCTTTGCCCCACATAGTAAGGACGAGGGTGCGATGGAGCCTGGGACTCGCCACACGGGCTCTTCTGGAGTTTTAAGAAACACTGTGAGGGAGAGAAAGGCAAAGTTTGGACCTCCAGAGTAGAGAGACCGAGTCCACAGAGGATCAGTCAATATAAATACTTTTTTATATGAAAAACAAACAAATACAATAAAAGACCCCACCCAGCCAGCAGGAGAACTGAGAACTCCCCCAGGCTATGTCCCAGAGCCAGCCAGCCCTAAAATGTCAGGGGACAGAGACTTAGCCAGGAAGTTGAGGCCCCGTACTCTCTCGCCTTTTCTTGGAAGAAACAAGAGACTGAGCTCTGGAATGCACCTTCTTCCTCGGAAGATGCCAAACTCCATGCTGCTGCTGTCTGCTTTTGCTGTTGCTTTGAGACAGGGTCTCACTATGTTGCTCTGGCTGTCCTGGAACTCACTATGTAGACCAGGCTGACCTCAAATTCATAGATATCCTCCTGCCTCTGCCACCTGAGTGCTGGGATTAAAGGTGTGTGCACCATTACACCCGGTTGCCAAACTCCCTTTTGGAGCCCTCTGCCACGGAGGTTCCAGGACAAACCAGAAAAGACACTGTACTGAGGACAGGCTAACGCTGGGTTTCCCCCAGACGAGTTTCAGACTGCACGGCCTGCCTTGTTATGATGCTCGTGTTTGATAGCCAAAACATGAGCAGGGTGTCAGGTGGGGCCCCAGAGTCTCAGGCTTGACTTCTGCGTGGAGGAAAGAATGTCCTGTTGAAGACGAGGCGCGGAGCCGGTGGGAAGTTTCTAGATCATCCAGTTTGGTTGACCAATGTGGTTTCTAATAAGCAAGACAAAGTCAGAGCACTGGATGCAGACATCTTCCCCTTGCTCCACAGGCCAGGGTTGCAGAGAGCTAGGTCAGCGTTCCCGTGGGGCTCACAAGGTCCTGGGGGAGGCTCTCTCGGGCCTCCTGCATCCGGCGCCGGGCTCGACGGAATGCTTCTATAAGGGAGGAAAATATTGCCACAAGGTCAGCTACTGTGGGAAGGAGAAGCAAGTGGCCCTGGGTGTCCAGGTGAGGGGATGAGATGTCTACCTAGCACGTTGTGCGTGGAACTCTGCTGGCTGAACCCTTCCAGACGGTCCAACACACTCCGCATCTGTTTCCGGAGGGAGTTCGATTCCATGAAAGCCCTGCAGGGAAACCGAAAACATAGCCAAGGCTGCTCTCCAGCCCTCAGTGACAAGGGGCTCAAGGCTCCCTAGGGGCCCAGTGTCACTCACCGGGACTGCTGCAGGCAGTGCAATCGGAAGGTGACAGTACCTGTTGTCTCAGTGCGGAATCCAAAGCGGCTCAGGCGCTCCCCCTGGGCAGACAGCAGAGACAGAATCAGTTTGTGCAGACTCTAGATTGGGGCGCTGCTGCCATCCGGATCCCTATTCTTAGGTAGCATAGCATCATCGAGTAACTTTACTTTGTCATTCAGACAGCAACACAAGGGGGGACACCAGGCTCCACCCTCATTTGAGAATGAGCAAGAAGCAAGAATGTTTCTTGTGAGTCCACCTTGCACCTGATTACCAAGGTCTTCCATGGTGGAAAGGAGAAGAGGAAATCTCTAATTACACGACTCCTCAAGGATCTCCTTGTATAGATATTAGTTCCTCTAAAATACGGGCAGGCCTGGCAGCATAAGCCATAGGGAGGAAGGGGCTATACCATGAGTGTATGATGAACAATTAGGGTAGGGGGCTCAAACAGGATATAAGCACTCAGCCTGAAGTCTCCCCAGAGATGAGTCACCTTGAAGGTTCCTGGTATCCTCACATAGGATGGGTCCTCCAGCTCCAGAGAGCCACCAATGAAGAACCTCCTTAGCTCTGCCACGAGACCCAGCTCCATGGGCCTCCACGTGGAGACAGTCAGGGTGTGGGATCCTGTGCAAGGAAAGGGGCAAAGGGGCGGGGTTCCATCTCTGACTTCCCAGCAATGACCTAGGTTGGTGATAACCTAGCAGAGGTTAGCGTGGTGGGTAACAACAGTGCCTGACTGGAAAACAGGAAGACAGAAGTTCTAATCTCAGCTATTCCAGGCACCACTGTGTGCTCTAGACAAGATTGTCAACCACTGAGAGCCAGCTTCTCTTTTGACCCTAGTAAAACATAGATGCAATCAGGACACTACACCTCGCAGGGGGCTGGGGGAATTACATGAGGTTTACTACGGTGCCTGGTGCACAGCAACAGGAACGTCAATTCATCCAATACCCCTGGGGCCCAGAGCACACAGTTGGTGCAGCTTCTCCCTCAAGGTCTAACTGGAGGACTGTGACATGTGACAGCCCGTCAGGTTGCTGGACTAGGTCAGTTCTGGCTTCACTCGTCTCTCATGAAAGGTGAGAAATTCCGAAAAGCCACAAGTGATTTGTCCAGTCAGAGCTCCCAGTTCCTAATCATTTCTCCTCATCAGAAGCATCAGAGCCTTTGGGAAGTGCTGGTCTTGTCGACAGGACAGAGGGCATCAGGAGGGCAGGGACAAGAGGTTACCTGGAGTGGCAGGCAGCACCACAGCCCCGTAGCCTTCCACACGATACCTCTGCCAGAAGTCCAGTGAGAGGACCTTACAGTAGAGCACGGGCCACTCCGGGAGGGACTCTGGAATGTAAACAAGGGGGCACGGGGCCCTTTGTTCAGAGAGGTCCCTGGCTGCGCGTTAGTGAGGCTGAGGACCACAGCTACTCACCAGCCGATTCGTCCTCATGCAGAAAGAAGGCTTCAAATGTGAACGGAAAGGAGAAATAGGCCACCTTGTCCTAAAAAAGAGGAGTGTCACTTTCAACTCACAGTCACTGGGTGGGTGCAGCCTCATTGGAATGGGCTCTTGGTGTCCAGTGACAAGGTCACCTTCACACAGGGGAAAGAAACACTGTCCTCCTGGTAGGAAGCCGCAGGCAGGCAAAGGGACAGTTGAATGTAAGCTGCTGTCAGTCTCTAAGAAATCAAAGAGTGACTCTGGTCTAGGCAGCCCTGTGGAGCCCTAACTATGGCTCCTCCACTGAGAAGCTGGCCTGATGATGTTTCACATGCCACCCACCCGGAGCTGCCATTTCCTTCCAGGCACCCTGGCACCCTCCGTACCATTCCCAGGGATTTGGTGGCACAGGCCTGGGTTACTCCCGAGAGCTGCTGGAATGATGGGCTGGACCAGTCTGAAAGTCAAAGAGCAGACACAGTAAGCTCACTAGAGAGGGTGGAGGTCACAAGAGAAAACAGAGCAGCGAGGCAACGCTCTTTCACACAGCCATTCACCCGCCCACACACTCACACAATGCCAATCACTATCATTTGTTGTGTCTGATGTAGGCTGATGTGTTTACAGGATGTTAGCAACCAGATTGTCTCTCCTAGAGCTAAGATTCTAGTGTGCCTATGGGTAGGACAAGAGACACAGATGTGATTTGAGCTATGGAATGGGTGCAATCGCCCAGGAACACTAGAGGTAGAAAGTAACACAGGTCAGGCTTAACCTCGGAGGAGAGGAAGAATTCACCCAAGAGCCTGGAGTGCCCTCAGAGAGAAGGCAGGACTATGGCACCAGAAGCTGAGAGAAATGCTTCATGAAGAAAAGTGTGCTGTGTCAGGTGCTTCAGAGAAGTCAATGGGGTGGAAGGATGGAGGCACCATTACAATTGGCCATGTGGAGGTGACCTGTGAAACCTTGAATGGTTTCAGTGGGAGTGGTCAGAATGCCCCTAGAACCCTTGGAACAGAAATGTCCGAAGAGTACTTACTAGTAGCTGGCAGCTCCACAAAGAAGTGGACGTAGAGGTTGTCATACTCATAGCCTTGGGCTGAAACTTAAAGAGAAAGTGGAATGTAAGCCTAGCTTGTTCTCTTATTACCCTTACCACTCAGTCTAGTCTGTCTGTCTGTCTGTCTCCTTCTTTCTTTATCTATCAGTTTTTTGGAGACAGTTTTTCTCTGTGTAGTCCTCGAACTCACTCTGTAGACCAGGCTGGCCTCAGACTCACAGACATCCACCTGCCTCTGCCTCCCAAGTACTGGGATTAAAGTTGTTTGTCACCACTACTCAGCAACTCAGTCTCGTCTTGAAGGGTCCAAATGCTCTACAAATAAATCCTTCTTGGGGCCCAGGAGCCTCAGTTTCCAGAAAAGACTCATGACTCAGCTTCCCAGAGACCATGCTCGGCCCAGACTAATCCAAGGTGAGTAGCCGCTCACAGCTCCATCAGACTCTTGACAAGAAGACACTTACCTACCTCTCCATTCACAAAGAGCCGGAGGGCACCCGGGGCAATCTACAGCAGAGAGAAATGGGAGGTGTCAGGCCCAGAGGGAATAAGTGCTGCCTGCCCCCCACCGCTGCCCCCAGCCCTGTCCCCAAATCTGCAGATGACCTCACACCTGCTCTCCAAGCTTGGCCACACTCTGCACGTTCTCTCCACCCTGACACTTCTCAACAGGAAGCTTTCCTATTTCTGACACCCGCAGATTAGCAGCACAGCACTGAGAGGGCAGGGAGGGCCCACTAGAACTCGCAGGCAGCCAGGTTTTCTTCATTAATGATTTGTGTTATCTGTCTGGGCTTTTTTTTTTTTTTTTTTAAAAACATGAGCATCTGTTGCTCATGTAGCATAAAACAATAATTTTTATTATTAGAGTTAATTTTCTAGAGACGGGGGCGGGGGTGAGTAGCTCTATCCTTGTTTGCAGGTCTAGAAACTGAATCCCTGGTGGTGGGGAAAACACAGACAGGACCCCAGAGTGACTGACCTAAACTGTTTTGGTTTCATTTTCTAAGATCCAAAACATCTGACCAGCAAAAATGACAGCTCTTTGCCTACCTAAGGTGCTCTGGAACAATATCCACATGAGTAATAAAGAAGACACTTTTTACCATTATATTGTTTTTTAAATAAGTTGTAAATTAACGCATGAATGCATTACCACTGATAAAATTCCCCAAACCACCAAACCCTAGAGAACAAGAAGTCAAAATGCCTGGTATATTTTTCTCACTGCCCAATACCCAATTACCACCACCCACCCAGCCTGTCCCAAGAGAGAGGCCAACATAGCATGTGTGTCCTTTCAGACCCGGTTCTATGCGTGCAAGGACCCTCCCTCATCAAGATGCAGGGTCATGAAACTCTTCTTTGACCTCCTTTCTACCCTGCAGAGTTGGTCTTGGAGCCGTTTAAGAGAGGGAGACAGTCCCTCTATAGTCAGACACTCTCCCCAACAGCTCACAGCGCTGTGGGGGGCTGAGCTACCCACCATCTCAAAGTCTGTGCCCACGAGGCTGCTGAGGTACTCCTTGTGCCGGCCGTAAAGCTGAGGAAACAAAGCAAACCAGTTCTCAAAATGCGGCTCAACCCGCCCCAGGGTTTAGTTCTGAATGGGAGAAAATCAGATGCTGACATTTTAAAGAGATGTTGCTTTGTTTCAGGGCACAGGGCTGTGCCACCAGCCAGACCTAAGAACTGAAATACCAATACTGATTACTAAGACAAGAGAACTGCTGTCAAATCAAGGCCAGCCTGGGCTACATAGGGGGTCCCCGGCTAGTCTGAGCTAGACAGAGTGAACAGCCTCAACACATATACCTGCTAAAAGATCACTAAACTAAAGCGAAACACAGAGGCTCTGAAGTTGGCCAGCCTGGGAACGAGCCTGGCTTTCAAGTTCCCAAGCTCGATTACTTGGGTCTGTAACTTAGGGTCCTTGTTATAAAGTGGTAATAATGCTCCCCTCACAGGGTTGTAAGAGCTAAGTGAGATGCTTGTAACCGGGCTGGCGTGGAACATAATCAACACTCAGCTGTCACGTCAGTTCTATTTCCTGGATGGCGGTGGGCTGCCCTCTCTCTCAGCAGACACCGAGACATGGTTTCAGCTCCCGGCACAGGGGCTCCTTCCTCCACGTGCCGGGAGGACGTGGAGTCAGTTGGTGCTTACGTCCTTGAACACTCGCTGCTCCCGCTCTTCCTCCTCTGGCTGTGCGAGGGAGGACACGTTGTCAATTGTGTATTTCCAAGCAGACGTGTGCTCCTGCTTCTCTCCCTCAGTCTCGATTCTGTGAGGTCAAAGCCACAAAAAGGATCGCTTCTGTTGGTAAGACGTGTGGCCTTCTGGACCCAGGAATCAGCTATGCTGGTGACAAGGCTCACTTGAGGTATATGATGGAGAAGACAGTCATACAGATGATAAAACAGAAAGGGCATCAGACGACACCCATGGGATCTGGACCCATTCCTACCCTGAAGACATGGGGACCCTAACCACTTAGCTCTCACGCCTGAGAAATGGACAGCTTGGGGTGTGTTTGGTTGCTAACTCATAGAGCTGTCCTCTCAGACAAAACCGAGCACGGCCGGCCCTGGCCTGGCTGAGTCTACCTCCCCTGCACTAGCCAGTCCTCCTCCTCTGCAGCACCAAAAACCTCCTCCCTCATTGACACAGCTAATGGGATTCCTGCATATTAACCAGCTGTTCCCTAAAGGCTTTCGACCCAGAACAGAGTATGACCAAGTGCCTGGGAACTAGATGTTCAGGAGCAGGTCAAGGGCTTTCTGGGAGTCTGCTCAACTAGAGGCAAGAAGGGCACGTAGAGAGGTCTCTGCCACACTTCTTCCCCATTCCCACCTGTAGGGTCCTTTGATGCCGGTGAAGTCAGGCTTCACTGTGATCACGCCATTGCTGTCCACCTTCAGGATGCAGAGCACGTGTTCATGTACCTTATAGCCAAGCCTAAGAAGCAGGACATCAACATCAAGGTTCAGGTCACCAGGGAAAGAGAGAGGGAGTCAGCCACTTCAGGGACCGGGGAGGGATGCAGCAAGTATCCTCATGGTGGCGCTTTTGAGTAAAGCAAAAAAGAGAAAGAGACCCTCCATCCCATATGGCTGTAACAGGAAGGTAGTGGTGAAGGGCTGGAGGAGGAAGAAGAGGACGAGGATGAGGACAACAAGAGCCAGCAGGGCGAAGGGTCACTCACTTCCCATAGGGTCCCAGGTCTGCCATGATGTACATTGTCTGAAGAGGAGTGTTAATAGCGTGGTTGTTCCTGATGAAGTCTTCAGAGGGTTCCCACGTGATGATCCGAGACTTGAGTTTGCTGCCCTCCCTGGGAGGGACCACAGGAAAGGGTCACTGAAAGAGATCATGAGGGAGCCTCCCTCATCCCCCCACCCCTCAGTGGATGGAGAGTGTTAGTAGGAATCCCAGAAATGAGAGAGACCACGGAGACCACCTGATCGCTGCTTGTACTCACACCCCTCGCCTGTCCTGCCGCCGCCGCCTGACGTTCGCCATCCGCTCAGCCAGAAACGATGGCACCTCGCTGGCTGAAGTGGTTATTTTCTGACAGTACTGGGGAAAGAAGACAGAGCTGAGACTGGCATGTGGTCAGAGCTGTGTGGGGAGAACCACCTGAAGGGAAGCCTTCCTTCTGACCTCTCCTCCAGGGTGCAAACCCAACAGGCAGAACCTCACAGTCACCCGTGCTGGGGGAGGGGAGAGATGGCACAGTCCAAGGAAGACTCCTACTGTGTCTTGGGTGTCCTTAGGGGTCTAGAGACAAGTTGTTTATGCTAACAGTAATATCAACCTGCCTTCTCTGAACACATGTTGGGTAAGTTTGTCTGGTAAATGTTGATGCTCACTTGGTGGTCAAAAGTGCCAAACAGGACACCAGTTTTCTTGAGAAAGTTCTCACTTGGGTGAGCTAGTATGAACTGTATTTTTATGTGCTTTTCCAAATCAATCTCAAATGTATATGCTGCTGTCGCATAGCTTTCCTGAAGAAAGCAGTCCAATCTTTTAAGACACCCACTAACACCAGCTCCCAGCAGAGCTCATAGATACAAAAATCAGAAGATACAGTCCCGCCTTCAAGGAATGTATGATCTCTTCCTGAGAAGGCACAGAGTCATGGAAGAGAATGTAAGACAAGCCCACAGGGTTCAGGGGCACAGGTGAAAACACAGGTATCCCCACAGCCTAAGCATGTTCCTCTTCTTGCCTATAACTCCTGACTTTGACTGAATTGTAAATGGATTGTTCTAGACCCTGTCCATCTATGCCATCAATTCCTATGCTATCAGGTCCCATGGGCCCTCTGGTAGGCAGAAGGACACCATCTGCATCTGCCCACTGCAGCCTGGCTGCCAGCAGCTTCCAGCAGCTTCTAGAACCATCTATGTTCTATATAGCCCCTTTACTGGGCTTTCCACTTACAACCTAGAGCCAGTGAGGCTAGAAAACCAGGGAAGACAAACAAGAAAGCAATGAGGCCCCAGAAGGAATACTACCTCTTCCAAGTCGGTGTATCTATCCGAGTCAGTGTAAGTGAAGATTCGCCGGTTTTTCCTGCCACCAGAATTCTCCAGTTTCAAGATCTCTTGGCGGTACTGATGATCCAATGGGCTCTGGCATGCAGATTCGTTTTGGTACAGGTCGACTTCAAACTGAGGTCACCACAAAGAAATCCATCAGCTGGGACTACCTCAAACTTTGGTTCCTGCAGCTACTGAACCAAATCACTTCTAGCGCTAGCTGACACATTTTGAAAACCGACTGTCACTTTGTTTAAAAAATGAAGGGCAGGGGAAATCTAAGAATATTCGAGTTAAAAGGATCCAAGCTGATGTTCTAATCCAACCTTGTTGCTAGAGACGCTATAGAGCCCGGAGACGGGGAGTGCCTTACCTAGAACACTAAACTGAGCATGGCAGCCGTTATATTACAATAGCCACATAAACATAACAGGAAGAAAGTATAAGCCACCACAATCTTTCCTGGAGATGAGTTTGACAGTATGAGTCACTGGCTGGGTAGGAGTCAGGTAGGTGGAGGTAGACTGAAGACAAGAAATGCTGGCTCACCTGGCTAAAGAGCTTTTCCTGCCATCCAATTATAACCTCTTCCTCCTCTTCTTCATCAGGGCGGTGTCCACCTCCAAACACAACAGTGTGAGTCAGACCAGCAACATTTCTTCCTCTCTGGTTGACTACAACCAGTGTTCCTATTCTTGTCTCACTTGGGTTTTAAAAAATTTTGCTATTGTTGTTTGGAAGTGTCTCATTCTGCAGCCCAGTCTGACCTCAAATTCCAGATCCTCCTGCCTCGGCAGAAAAACGCTGACATTACACGTGTATACCACTAGGTCTGCCTTCAAAGTCCCTATTCACATTGACTGCAAACCCCACTGGAATTTAGTGACTCATTAAGGGCTCACTCTAAACATAGAATGCAGGTGGTGGACATACTTTGGTTAATACTAGAAGCAAGAGTAGGGCCCGAGGTGTCCTAATCATTATTACTCTAATTTGAATAAAAGGTAGCTCTGCCTTCCAGGAAACATTATCTAGTCCAGTATAAGGAACTAGAGTTTAGCTAGAGGCTGAAGGGCCAGCCCTTCCTCAATCCTGGCTGAATTTGCTAGATAAGGACCCTGATGCTTTTCTGAAGCCACCACCGAATCATCCATAAACACAAGATGCATGCTTTGTGATCCGCCAGACTACCCTTTTTGCCTAAGAATATTTCTGAGTAGAAAGAACAATGACAAAACCATGAAAAATTATTGGCCAAACACGAGGGTCCTGTCCTTTCTTTTGGCTTTCAAGGCAAGTGGGAAAAAAATCATATTTTTGTGCAAACTCCTGTTTTAAAATTGGTTTTTAAGTGTATTTATACATACATTAGGAGTTTGGAACATATTTCTCTTAGAAGCCCTTCACCCATTCCCCCAAGTCACAACTCGGGTAAGATGGCTCAAGCCCCAGGATTCATCCGGTGAAGAGAGATAACTGAACTGATTCACAAAAGTTATCCCCTGGACTTCACTCTCGCACTGTGGCATGGGCGTGCACACACACACACAAGTAAATTACAATGTAAAAAAATAAATAAATAATCAAAAAGACGATTGCCCAGGTTCTTTCAAATGCTTCCGTATTCCCCGGCTAGGTGACACTGGGCAACAAACTCAACCTCTCTGTGCCTTCGTTCCTCCTTTGTACTTCTACTGCCCCGCACCCCTGCCTTAGTCTCAAATGAACGTAGCGTCATCACAAACACCCACTAGCAGCTTGCGGAGGCCTAAAAGTGGCCAAGTCTATGAGGTCCTTCCCCATCTGGGCAGCAGGCTGGTAATGAAGGAAGTTGCTTGATGTGATTCTTTGCAGATGAACTCTGTCAAGAGAAGAGAAGCCCCAAATACGCGTGTCAGAGACACACAGCAAGGAGATATACAGAGCATGAATCGAGGAAAGAAACCACAGAGGCAGAGATGCCAAGGCTGCTGCAAAGAAGAGGTGGGTAGGGGCGTCTGCTGGATAAGTCAGTGAGGCGGGGCACAGGGACCCGAGGGGTTTGAAAGTGGCGAGAACTTGAAGGGACTTGGGCAGGGGTGAATCTGAAAGATGTACTTAGAAGCTTTCAGTGGAAAAAGATCCTGATAACAAGACGCGCGCAGAGATGGCAGAGGAAGTAGTTGGGATTGTAAGCGGAAGTAGGGGCCTCTGAGCATCTAAAAGCTTAGGGTGGAATAAAGTTAGGGGGCCTCGGAGCATAAAGTTAGGGGGCCCTGGAACTGGGGTCGAGTGACTACCGGAGGCGCAGGTTGCGCACGGGGTCCCGGGAGCGATACACGGCCTCGCCGGTGTCAGTGCTCCAGACCGCTTCCGCCATGACTGCTGCTTCACGCTGCGACTGCGCCGGAAAGCGTGGTGCCCCGTTCCCCTGGCAACGGAGACGCTGGCTTCTTAGGCAAGGGAGGCGCTGCGCGCGCAGCTCTCCACGTCTGCGGGAGCCAGTCCCTAGCCTGGCCTCGGGACCCTCAGCTGTCCTGTGTGAGTAAAGCTCACCTCCACCCAAGGTGAAAGTTGGTGCACTGCACAAAAGAGGAAACCGCCATCAGCTACTTTGTTTTGGTGCAAAAATGGTGATGGTGGCCAGAACCACGTGACCTGAGTCCTTACTTTCTGACCAAACACTGCCTTCCACTGAACATTTGAAAACTTCGGCCTAGGGGGCGTGGAGAAATGGCTTAGTGGTTAAGAGGTTAGTGACTGGACTTTCAGAGGAACTAGCAGGTCCAGACGGCCACTCACACCTGTCTCTAACTCCAGTTCCAGAGGGTCAGACACCTTGCCGCCTTACAGTACACATGTGTTGCACAGACATATGTTCAGCCAAAACACCATTATGCATAAAATAAATTTAAAAAAAAATTTAAAGAGAGAAAACTCAGGCCTAAACAGTTGGTGGATATGATTAAAAGGACATGCTAACAAACATAAGAAAACAGCCGGGCAGTGGTAGCGCATGCCTTTCATCCAGCACTTGAGAGGCAGAGGCAGACAGATTGCTGAGTTCGAGGCCAGCCTGGTCTACAGAGTAAGTTCCAGGACAGCCAGGGCTATACAGAGAATCCCTGTCTCAGGGAAAAAAAGAAAAAAGGAAAAAGAAAAGTAAAGGAAAGAAGAAGAAGAAGGAGGAGGAGGAGGGGGGAAGGAAGGAAGAAAGAAAGAAAGAAAGAAAGAAAGAAAGAAAGAAAGAAAGAAAGAAAGAAAGAAAGAAAGAAAGAAAGAAAGAGAGAGAGAGAGAGAGAGAGAGAGAAAGAGAAAAAGAAAAAAAATAAGAAAATATACCTGGAAGAAAAAAAAACCTGTGGGGCAGGTATATTAGTAGTTTTGTTGGTATGCACTGAACCAGAGAAAGAAAAAACAAGGAAGCCAGCAGAAAGGAAGGAAAGGGTGTTTTCCCCGGGGCATGTTAGTTCTGGATTATTAGCCAGTTAAGATTCCAAGCCAGCCCCTGAAAAACCACCAGAGTGACATTCAGAAGTCATGGTTCACTGGCACATCCAAGGAAAGATGGTATAAGTTTAATCCCGGCCGTCTGGCAATATCAATATTGACAATTAGTATTTGACAGTTGCTACTTATTCATCCGAATATGCAATTGTTGCCTGGCCTGGGACATTTCACGGCCATCTGATTATAAAGCAGAGAAGTCCTGAGCACCTAGCTATTCATTGTGTGCACTAAGAACTCACCACAAATAGCACCTACTCATTTAGGATTTCATACAGTTCATTTGTATTGCCTGTAACCCTCCCAAAAACCTCTCCAAGAGGTACTTTATTCCTATTTAAAGGATGAAGTTACCAAGGGCCAGGAGTTAACTATGGGGTGTATTAATGAGACGTGGGAAAAACAGATTCCAACCTGGTCTGGCTTTTGTGGCCTCAAACCTTCCACCAACTTACTGTCTCCCACCCACATCCTTAAGAACATACAATTTCCAATTAAGGGATGATTTCTATAGACTGAAACCATGGAGATTAGAAAGGAAGTCACTTTGAGTTTTTGTTTAAGATGAGAACAGCCAGGAGAGGTGGTTTGTGTTTGGATTGTCAGCACTGGGGGCATACATGGAAGGATTTCAATTTAAGACCTCATTTTAAACAAAACAAAAGAAAAACAAACCAACCAAATCGATCAAGAGCTGTAGAAATGGCTCAGTGGGGGAAGGCCTCTGTCACTAAACATGATGACCTGAGTTTAATCCTTGGGACAAGAAAACTGACTTCACAGAGTTGTCCTCTGACCTCCACACTTTGTGGCACGTGCGTCCACACACACCATCACCACCGCTAAAAACGATAGTAAAGTTAAGCTTTTCTTCATGGAACCTTCCAGGCCATGTGTCAAGGGGAGACTGAATATCTCCTTCCCAGACACTGGCTGTGAGAAACTCATTGGAACGGACAATGAACGGAAGCATCGTGTGTTCTGTGACAGTGCATGGTCACAGAAGGATCGGCTGACGCTCTCTCTCTCTCTCTCTCTCTCTCTCTCTCTCTCTCTCTCTCTCACACACACACACACACACACACACAGCATAGAAAACATCTCCTTGTGGAAGCTGTAGTGTGTCACAGTGTTCCCCTGAGTATAACCCTCTGTCCACACATCGCCTCTTGCAAACACTCATTGTGATGAGCCATTGAGCTGCCTCCAGGCCTCTGGCATCTGTCACACCAGCAATACCGGATCCTCACTGGGACTCCTCACTGTTATCCTTTTGTTGCTGTGTGTCATGGAGATCCTGCAGCTTTGGTTTGGACCGGTCCTTTCCTGCGCCCCAACAGTTCACAGATGATGTAGATTTGGGGGTGGGTCAACTCAAAACTCTGGATCTGGGCCTGGATGGTGGCTGAGCTGGTCAGCCTGCTGGCTCTCCCTTGTCTGCACCAGCAGGGCAAGCTCTCCAGCACTGCTCTGGCAAGGCCACTGAATGCCACCATTGGAGAGATGCAGGGTCAGCTCTCCCGCTCTCTTGCCCTCGGGGCCAGCTTACCTCCCCACTATGCTTCCAGAGACAGCTCCACTGTGTTGCCCAGTCAGGCCCGGCCCAAGTGCTGCAGCTGGCTATGGGCTGAGCCAGCTCTCTCCTGCGCTCACACACATGGGGCCAGCTCATTCCCTCTTCCACCACACACACACACACACACACCAGGGCCAGCTCTGCTGTGCTATGCAAGTGAGGTGCAGGCCCCTCTTCCCTGAATGCTGCCACTGGCGAGGGGCAGGGCCAGAAAGCTTCTACTTCTGAGTCCAGTCAAAAATCCAAGCCTTCAAGACCTTAAAAAAAATAGTACTTTCTTTTAATAGACAACTACAGTGTCACATGAGCAATGCATAATGAGGATTGAGTCTACTTCTACAATTCAGTTTTTTTTTTTTTTTTTTTTTTGGTTTTTGAGACAGGGTTTCTCTGTGTAGCCCTGGCTGTCCTGGCACTCACTTTGTAGACCAGGCTGGCCTCGAACTCAGAAATCCGCCTGCCTCTGCCTTACAATTCAGTTTTATAATTAGACTTTCACCAAAAGAAATCTGGTGTCGTTGTTAGCAAAATTTTCATTATATACATGGTGTGGAAGTATAGGCTGTTTGTATAAGTAAACATAATATTTTTATACAAAAATAATCTGTGTTTTTTAAAAATTTCTCCTTGTCTACTAACTGACTCCTAGAAATACAGTTTTTTTTTTGTTTTGTTTTGTTTTGTTTTGTTTTTTGGTTTTTCAAGACAGGGTTTCTCTGCATAGCCTTGGCTGTCCTCAAACTCAGAAATCTGCCTGCCCAACTCGAAGCTTTTTATTTATTCATTTGTTTGTCTTTTGAGACAGGGGTTCTCTGTGTAGTCCTGGCTGTCCTGGAACTTTCTTTGTAGACCAGGCTGGCCTCAAACTTCTGCCTCCCCTGGGAGTAAAAACATGCATCACCACTGCCTGGCCAAATCTGTCTTTTAAATCTGAGGTTCCAGAGTTGGTTCTGTTGTGGATAGCCCTGGGGCTAATTATATTTGATGTTAATTCCATTCTCCGATGAGTGGTGAGATCAAGGAATGAGTCATCACTCAGGTGATTTCCTATAAACTTGCTTCCCACCTTAATTTGTAAAATAAAGGAGGGCTGATGATTGGGCAGATGAAAGGGAAGGTGGTGCAGAAGGTGGGAGAGAGAGGAAGGAGAAAATGGAAGAGGGAGAGGATGCAGAGGAGGAGGAAGGAGAAAAGCGTAGCAGAAGCTCATGGCCTGGAGAAACTGCAAGTTCTAAGGGGTCTCATAGATGTGGAAGATGGTAGTGTAGCGGTAGATCTGCCCAATCTAGGCGCGCAGCATGTAATCATATTAACTGTGTTGTGTTTTCATTGCCAGGGCATATTTGGGAGGAGATTTACTGCAACAAGGTTCACCTCTGGAATTTTCATTGGGCTGCTTTCTGCAAAGAGCTCACAGTTTTTAGCAGAGTCTGAAAAGAACTTGTACCTTGATTTCAAGAATGGCTTGAATTTTATTTTTTCTTGTCATTAGCTTTTTATGTGTTACTTATGTGTTGGGAAAACACTGCAAGCAGTCTATTCAATCGGCCTTTTGTATCTGTGAGTTTTCCATCCAGAGATCTAATCAATCACTATCAAAGACTAGCTTCAACATTCAGGGTAAACTGAGTCAGGGCATAGAATCGGTGACTGACCACTCAACAGACTTTTCTCTGAGGGAATAAAGCTTGATTCACTGGAGTCAGCACTCCTTGTGACCACCTAGAGACTCTCTGGCTTCTTTTGGGGGGGGGCAGTGAGAAGGAATAAAAAAAAGGGGTTCAAGAATCTCACACGGGCCGGGCGTGGTGGCGCACGCCTTTAATCCCAGCACTCGGGAGGCAGAGGCAGGTGGATTTCTGAGTTCGAGGCCAGCCTGGTCTACAAAGTGAGTTCCAGGACAGCCAGGGCTACACAGAGAAACCCTGTCTCGAAAAAACCAAAAAAAAAAAAAAAAGAAAAGAATCTCACACGGGCTGGTGAGATGGCTCAGTGGGTAAGAGCACCCGACTGCTCTTCCAAAGGTCCAGAGTTCAAATCCCAGCAACCACATGGTGGCTCACAACCATCCGTAACGAGATCTGGCGCACTCTTCTGGAGTGTCTGAAGACAGCTACAGTGTACTTACATATAATAAATAAAATAAATAAATAAATAAGAATTTTCAAAAAAAAAAAAAAGAATCTCACACATACACACACACATACCCCCCACACACACACACACTCACACACATATCCACATGCACATACACACACACTCGGTGGATGAAGCAAGATAAGCTCCAACAACTTCACACACACATGGATGTATACATAGATGCATACATACATACATACATACATTCATACATACAAACACACACACATATGCACACATTGGGCAAGCACCAAAAATCAGCTTATACATCCCAGCAAAATCTTTCAAGCAGAACAAAAATCATAATGTGGTGACATGCTGTTTTTCTTTAAATGAACAATTATAATGAGTATATGTAAGAAAAAGTATGTTCCCCGGTGCCCTCACATGATCAAATGCTTTATGTATTATGAATAAAAAAAAAAAAAAAACCAATTTATTCCCAAGAACTCACATAGATTTGTAACTAAGCAACTTGTTATAGATTAGCAAAGTATAAGCAAGCGAGATAATTTTCTCAGGCAGTTTCTTTTTACTGGCAGGCTGCAATTTGTGATTGCAAAGAAAGAATTAATTATTTTAATATTTATCCCAAAAAGTAATCTTATAAAAATCTTAAAAGAATCACAAATCTAAACTTTTATATTAAAAAATCATATCTACCTTAAATCCTTAATTGTTAATGCACATCAACGCATTAACAATTTTTTAAATTAAATCATATCAGGAATCTCACGGAAAAGATGGGTACAAGAAATTAATCACCTTGATCATCAGTCCAGCTTCAGCAAGAGTCAGGTCAGCCAGTGCTGTCTGGGGCTGCCATTGGTCGGCCAGTGCTGCCTGGGGCTGCCATTGGTCGGCCAGTGCTGTCTGGGTTTGCCATTGGTCGGCTAGTGCTGTCTGGGGCTGCCATTGGTCAGCCAGTGCTGTCTGGGGCTGCCATTGGTCAGCCAGTGCTATTCGGGGCTGCCATTGGTCAGCCAGTGCTGTCTAGGGTTGCCATTGGTCAGCCAGTGCTATTCAGGGCTGCCATTGGTCAGCCAGTGCAGTCTGGGGCTGACACTGGTTGTCCAGTGCTGTCTATTTGGGGCTGCTGTTGTTCTTGTTCCCCGACCTTAAACAAATCCCTGGCGCAACTTCTAACTTCTGAACTTCAAATGTTTTCTAAGATTTTCCACATCAGATCCATTGACAAAAACATCTTAACCTAATTTTACTAACAATCTCCATCTCCAAATTCTTTCTAGGGGTGGAGGTCATTGCTAACTGTCTACATTTCTGAGTTCTTTCCAAGGGTGGTGATTGAATCATTAATCTGCTCCAGCAGCAAGGCTTGAAAAAGATAAACCACTAGTCTTGTAAGTGGCAAGGATGCTGCCCAGCGAGGGGCTGGAGGCCTCTTTAGAGTTTTCAAACCACAGATAGATTAGGCAGGACGTGAATCCCATAGGAACGATAGCAGTTTGATCTCCACAACTGCATCAAGTCCTCAGGACGCTGTAGTTCTCCGGGCTCTGCCTCTCGGCACACCCATTGTAAAATTCCATACTTCAGAAGAACGATAACCGCGGCTCAAATGGTATGCAACAGCAAAGATCATTTATTTTGCAGAGAAGCTGCATGCAGGGGCCCACAATACACAGGGATGGAAGACAGAGATGTGGACTTTGCAGGGTCAGTTTAAAGCCTGTAGGGTGGGAGTGGGTGACTTTTACCTTTTCCTTGATTGATTGGCTCTATCTCCAGAGGTATAGGTGCCTTTGTAATTGGTTAAGGCTCTAGGGGGTTGGGGGGACTTTTACTGATTAACTGTACTTGGCTCTAGCTAGGTGGAACTGCTTCTACGGCTCCTGATTGGCTGCCCGTGAGGGGTGGTTTTCCCTGGAGTTAACTTGCTTTGGACTTTTCCAGTTCTGAGAAACAGAAACTTAGGCCTAGATTAAGTTGAAAATGATCAGCTGCCACAGATCACCCAGGCTGGGGATGGGGGTCCCTGGGATGTGGGTTCTCCAGGTCAGGTGGGTAAGTATTCGGTGGTGACAAACAGAAACAAACACAGAGGCAGTTTGAATCTGAGTGTATTTTGCAGCTCTCAATCAAGGGTTTTTTAATACATAACAACAGGTGTTACAGCTCTGAAAAGCTGTGTTCAGAGAAGCAGCGAAATAGAACAGACATAACAATAAACATTTGGTACATCAAAATACAAAATCGTCCAAGTCTTATGACTTCAAAAAAAGGTGTTTTCAGTAAAACATCCAGATAGAATGAATGTTTTTATGATCATTTAGTACATCAAAATACTAAGATCATCTAAGGCTAGTGACAAAACCCCAGAACAAGCTAATGAATTTTTATGACCAGTTACTATTTAACCTCTAGTTCCTGTTCTTCTATAACTGCCAGTTTGCAGCCTGTCATGGAGTCAGTCTGGTTCTGACTCTCTCCTCTCACCATCATGGTTGTGCTAACTGGTGGGCCACATTCCATGAGTCCTAAAGCTGTTTTGCCTTTCTTCTTGTATGGCGGCCCTCAACAAATTACAGAATGAAAGGATCAGGAAAGAGAAAGTTATTACCTGTACTGAACATGGTTACTTTTTTTCCTAACATAAGTCCATACTCAATAGAGCAAGGCAATTATTTCCATAGCATTTCCATTGCATTGGGTATTAATAGTGATCTAGAGATGATTGAAAATGTCTAGGGTTGTAGGGATTTAGCTCAGTATGCAGAGTGCTTGCCTAGCAGACATAAAGCCATGGGTTTGAGTTCCAGCACCACATAGCCAGGTGCGGTAGCATCAATCTATAACCCCAGGACTTGGGAAAGTGGATGCCCAAGGAGCAGGAGTTCAAGGTAATCTTGGCTGAGCAGCTATTTCACAGCCAACAGAGCTGAGACCCTGTCTCAGACAACAAACAAAACCCCAAACAACAACAATTAAAAAAAAAAAAAACAACAGTTCTAGTCTTGGCTTCCAAGATCTCAAAAACAAAACAAGAACAAAACCAAACCAGAAGAGACAAGGTACAGTGGCCAAAGGGCCACTCGTAACCTGTGCACAGCATAAACCATGATGTGTGCCCAAGGAAAAGGCCATTAAGACAGTCCCCATTGAGACCCAGAAGAAGCCAGTGCCATCATCTCCAAGGTAAATATCTTTGATGTTTCGGGGCTTCACAAGCCCTCTGTGTTCCACTACCATTGAATTGTGCCATTCAGTGCAAGGTGGTCAGGAGTGAAGCTCCTGAAGTTCAGAAGGTCCGCACAGCCTCATGCTTTTTTAGGCCTGTCGGTGATGCCTTATGACCTCTGTTTACAAAAGAAAGAAAGAAACAGAGAGAGAGAGAGAGAGAGAGAGAGAGAGAGAACATACAAGATTATTTTTGTATAAGTGTTTCTTAAACTAAAGAGGTTAAGATGTGCACACAGTACTAGTGTATTGTGACATATTGTGTACTTTAGGAGAAACACAATAAATGTCATCTCTGTGCCGGGATGGTAGTCAGAAGTTTGGCATTGCTGTGTAATCTAAAAAAGCAAACATTACTGTGACTCCCGGGGTCATCTGGGAATATGGGAGTCACAAGGAAGAAATGACAAAGGAGCTTAGGGCATTTTGAGTGACAGTGGACTTGATTCTTATCTTGATTGTGGTGCTAGGTTCACTCATGTGCACACATGCTGAAACGTTAATGCACGAGCACTAAGTGCACATTTTAAACACTGCAGTTCAATGTACATCAACTGTTCCTCAGTCAAACTGTTTTACTGTTTTGTTGGTTTTTTTTTTTTGTTTTTTTTTTTTGAGACATGGTTTCTCTGTATAGCCTTAGCTGTCCTAGAACTTGCTCTGTAGACCAGGCTGGCCTTGAACTCAGAACTCTGATCTGCCTGCCTCTGCCTCCCGAGTGCTGGGATAGTAAACTTGTTTTTACAAAATGTTAAAAAAGTATGTTCTAAGTCAAATCTATGAGTCCATTCCTCTTAACTGCTGCCCCCTTTCATCTATGCCCACTTAGATTAGGCAAAGATTAAATCTACCCACATAGGCATAAACTAATCTATGCCCAATTAGGCCCAGGGGAGCCCCATGAGAACAGAGTCAGGAGCCCCTCCCTTCTCCCTGGTAGTTGTTACTTTATAGCTTACCTGACTCCAAAGGGCTTAATTCAGAAAAGCAGAAAAAGAGACTCCCTGCCCTGCAGAATGCTTGCAAACTGGGCTTTAATCAGATTCCTGTACTCACTGTGGTTTCCCCAGAAGGCAGCATTTGGATACAATGATCTTATGAGCCGCTGTAGAAGTACATTGTCTGCCTTGTCAAAGAAATGTATGTGTGTCTATACATCATAATCAAAAAGTCAAAGACAGGGTCTGGAGAGATGGCTCATCGGTTAAGAGCACTGACCGCTCTTCCAGAGGTCCTGAGTTCAATTCCTAGCAACTACACGGTGGCTCACTACCATCTGTAATGGAATCTGATGCCCTCTTCTGGCATACAGGTGTACGTGCAGATAGAGCACTCATGTACATAAAATTTAAAAATTAATTTAAAAAAAGTCAAAGACAGAGAATCCGAAGGCAGCAAGAGAGTGAGTACTTGTGAGATCTGAGCTAAGTTCTCTCAGAAACAATGGACCAGCCAGCTGTGTGGTGACATGCTCAACAAAACCATGGGAACAGCAACAAGCTCACTGAAGATGCTGAACATCACTAGTCATCAGGAAGGTATTAACATTAAATTAATTAAATTTAATTAATTTATCAGTATTAAAAGGACAGTACGAACAGACGTGGTCACGGTAGAAATTGAGGTGGAGGGTGCTGGGGGGAGCGTGGCTTCTCTGGGTTGAGCAGCTGTCTGCAAGAGGGAAGGGCATACACAGGGGCCACATGGACTCAGAAGAGGCCTGGCCAGCAAAGAGACCTGTTCTTCCCTTGCTCTCTGGGATCAGACTCCTGGGTGTGAAAGAAGAAACAGGGAAAATTCCAGTCCCCACTAACAAGAAAACACTGGATGGAGGAATAGAGATATTTAGTCCTGTTGTAGAGCACGGGCAGGGGCAGGCTGCTTCAGTCTCGTTAACTTGAGGTTGAATATGGAAGGCGGGACATCGAGGATGCAGTGCGCTAAGAGAAGCCGCGCACTTTGTGGAGCCTTTTGTTCTTGGGTTTCAGGTAGAGGATGCACTTCCCTTATGGAGGACCTCTGCCTGTATCTTTTAAAATTACAGATGCTAAACCTCTCAAGGTAGCCTTGCCTGTCAAGGGCTGGCAACTGAAGGAAAACCGGATCCTCTATAGTAAATGTGACAGGATTGTGGATTATTCTGGCTGATGTGAAAGTTCCTGTTAGCCTTCCCACGGCCCCTGCCTGACAAGGACTGGCCCCGGTCAGCCCCCCTCAATCCGCGGGAGAAATCATGGTTCTGGTTCAGGTGGGCAGGAGTCAGCAGGCAAGGTACATTGAAATTATCTGACACAAAACAGAGGAATGCCTTCAAATGACTGGCAGGAACCAGGCAATGTTTACAGTTAATAATTAAAACAGCAGTGCCTAGAGTCAGCTAATGACAGGGGCCAGGAGAGGATTTCACACCTTAGTCACAATTTATGCTATTCCTTTGAGCCTTGTGAAAGCTTGCACCAGGGGGTTCTGCTCTAGCAGACCTTTCATGAATAATGCAATGCTGTAGTTCCTCCTTAAACCACAACCCTCCTTTTTCCTAGGCCATGGTAAATTCCTATGTATGGGAGTAACTCAGCTATTGTTGTAAGTATTTACTATGCAGACTAGCCCTGAGATTACTAGTTCTGTTTCAAGTAAATTGTAATGCCTGATTTCTTTCACTGTCTCCCTTACAATACTAGAGGTGGTTCTGAATGTTACTGAATAGGTAACATTCTTACTGAATTCCAAACCCAGGGTCGGCTCAAGGACTGCCTAGGACATTGGAACACTGATGGAGGCTAATCTAACTTAGCTATATGTCAAAAATCAATCCTTAGAGGCACCTATAATAAAACAATACTGAAAGAAAGCACACAGATCCATACACCCAACTAATGCGGGGACAGACTTGGAGCATTCGTTTCACAGGATGCCACGGTTCCAGGAGGCTAAGTTTCCATGAACTTTTCTCCTCAGGACTGCGTCCAAGTTTTTAGGCCTATCATGTGAGTCCTACTGGAGTGGATGTGGCAGTTCCCCCCACCCCTTTTTTATTTTTTTAGGTGACGTTCCAGAATGTTCCACCTACTCATAGCTACTGATCTCAGAAGAACTCTAAAGATGAGTAGAAACACAACAATTACTAATAAAATAATGCCAATAATAATAGCAAGCAAGATTATATATTGAATCCAATCCAAGGAATTCAATGTACTTAGGTTATTCTTTAAATATCTGGCCAATCCATCAATGTTCCAAGTGTCCATATGACTTCTGCTAATATCTGAAATTTCTGCCATTAACTGTTCCATGCCATGTGAAATATCAGTATCTCTCCACACTCCCCGCAAATGAACCTTAGTCTTTTCCCAACCACGGTTGCATTATAAGGTAAAGGCGTGACACAAATATATTGAGATGAAGCATGACATTTAGAAGCTAACCTAACCTTAATATTTGCTATATCCTGCCCCATTGCTAACACTACTTCTTCTAAAGCATTAACCTTTGCCTCCATTTTTTTTTTTTAATTTTATCTGTAACATGTAGTTCTGACAGAGCTATGGAAATACTCTTATGCATTTCGTTAACAAAATGAGCGGCATGCAGCTGCCGAACTAGGGCTGTGATAGATGATGCAGAAGAAGTTAAAATTGCGATTAAAGCAGTAATCCCTAGAATCTGAGCTGCAACAAGTCTCTGGGGTCTAGTAAGCTCATTTAACTTTTCAAAGTTTGCATTCCTGAATTCTCAAACCAAGGATCACTTCCTAACTAACTCTACAGGCAGCAAAACATAAGCAGGTCTCCTTAACAAAATCATAGCAGTAGATTCCTTATCTAAATTAGGATCTACACTATTAGTTAATTGACAAGAATTACAATGAATATGCAAAAGACTTGCCAAGATTGGTGATCTTAACTCTGTCAAAACTACCCAATAACATAGCATATGGGTAAGGAACACAAGCTTTCATTGCTATAGGGGAGTTGGCCTGAGCTTTGGATTTCTTTAAAAAAAAAATCAAATTAGCAGCAGCAACAAGTCTAAACAACTGTGGTTGAATAGCTGTAGTATGCTTGCTTGTTCTCTGCACCAGTCCCTCCGCCTCACGAGTCAGCTTCTTTAGTGGTCCCCAAGTTGACACCAGGTCGGCGTTCCTTGCTGTAGCCCGGGGTGGAGATAGGGAGAGTCTCTTCATTTTGCTTGCAAGTGTCTGCTCTCCCTGCTTCCTCCTTCTCTGTGCACCCAATACAGCTTTCCTGTCACCATTGTCAGGGCACTCAGCAACTCACAGGTCAGCCTGTCACACTGGAAGCTAGCATGCTCCTGCAGCATTCTGTGGGAAAAACACAACATGTTCTCTTCCCCATATTAAGTATCTAAATAGGCTCATGCCATGTGCCAATAAGTGGATCCTTCTCATCTCACCTAGGCATAATAAGGCACTCAGCAAGGAGTTCTTTGGCATCCAAATTTCAGTGTCATAATAGGATGTTAAAACTTTACTTGGGCTGGGCGTGGTGGCGCACGCCTTTAATCCCAGCACTCGGGAGGCAGAGGTAGGCGGATTTCTGAGTTCAAGGCCAGCCTGGTCTACAAAGTGAGTTCCAGGACAGCCAGGACTATACAGAAAAACCCTGTCTCGAAAAAAAAAAAACAAAAAAAAACAAAAAAAAAAAACTTTACTTGGAGATGAAGAAAGATGATTGATTCTACATTAATGTTCTCTTTGCCAAAGAATTGTTATGGACACATTGAGTAACAATAACTAGAATAAGCAGCTAATAGTTGATTACCATTGATTATAATTGATACCAATTGATCACAGAAGTTTCCTCTATTTTCCGTAAAGCTTTTTGTTTCTTACCAGTTGTTAATTTGCATCTCCCTTGATAACAGCCAACAAAGGCTTAAGTCCTCCGGTGATGAGTTTAAGGTGAGGCCTTAGCCAATTAATATCTCCTGGAAGCTTTTGAAAATAATTTGAAGTAAGAAAATCATCTTTTCTTTCTTGAATTTTCTGTACCACAATTTTTCTAGGATAATTAAGACCCTAAATATTAAAAAGATATTCTGAATCTCCTTTTTTCAGCTATTCCCCAGAACTTTAAAGTTCATTATGTGAGAGCAAAGATTTGAAGTAAATTTTTCTTCAGAGGCATCTGTTAATAAATTACTTTTTTTAAAACAAACAATATACATTGAAAGATTCAAAGTCTTAGCTTCTTGTATTGAAGCTGAGACAATAAAAATTTCTTACATAATGTAAGGCTATATTAGCCATACCTAGAGGCAAATTTTCCCAGTGATCACAAACTCACTAGAAGCAAACCCTTTACAATTATCAGGATGCAAAGGAAAAAACTTTCAAATCTATAATAATTTTATATGGAGTAGGCAAGCCAGCTTGTAATGCCTTTATATGTTCTACAGCCTGATTGACCTTTTATAAATCTTGAATTTAAACTTTATTTAGAGCAGCATCTGGATAGATCTGCAACAATGTTGTTTTAGCTAAAAAGAAATTCCCCTGAAGGCAGGGAGAGGTGAGGGCTCAAGAACTTCCTAAGGCACAGTTTGCAAAACAACAGAAATGCCACGCAAGCCTTGCCAAGGCTGCTCAAATGTAAATATTTTTAATCTGAGCATATTGCCTGAGTCTTGGCCCTCTTGCAGCGAAGGCAGATTCTAGAATTTAAGTTTCTTTTGCCATATTAGACTATACCTATAACTTTGGGAAGCAAAACCCAATTTTAAACAATTTATTATCTTTAAAAATCAATACCAGAAACATCAGGATCACATTATGAGGTTTGCCTGCCAATTCATATATATGAATGCATGACAGTGCAAATTTTTAATGTTTTAGTAAAGAGACATTGTTTTGAATCTTATCTCTTTTTTTTTTTTTTTTTTTTTTTTGGTTTTACGAGACAGGGTTTCCTCTGTATAGCCCTGGCTATCCTGGAACTTTGTAGACCAGGCTGGCCTCGAACTCAGAAATCCGCCTGCCTCTGCCTCCCGAGTGCTGGGATTAAAGGCGTGCGCCACCACGCCCGGCTTGAATCTTATCTCTTATAAGTCTAGCTTCTAGGATAAGAACCACATAAAGTATTATCTCTTTTAGAAGTATCCCTAGAGGCCTAGTTTCTTGGGCTGGTTCATGCCACATGTTGTTTTAAAAATGACTCCAACCCTGAGTTACCACTTTTAAGCTAACTTTCTTGTTACCAGTGTTACACCTTTTTTTTTTTTTTTTTTTTTTTTTTTTTTAAATTCTAATTTTATTATATGTAAGTACACTGTAGCTGTCCTCAGACACTCCAGAAGAGGGCGCCAGATCTCGTTGTGGATGGTTGTGAGCCACCATGTGGTTGCTGGGATTTGAACTCTGGACCTCTGGAAGAACAGTCGGGTGCTCTTACCCACTGAGCCATCTCACCAGCCCGTGTTACACCTTTTTAATCAAACCCAATAACTTAAAAGCCAATACTCTATGACCAAGATATATATATATATATATATATATATATATATATATATATATATATATACCTTTAAGACAAGTCAAAAACCAAACGAAGCGGCTACATGAATCTTGTAAATTTATACCACTCAAAGAATTTTACTTTTTCTAGCAATAATTTCAAGATAAAAAGCACCTTGTCATCTGCTAAACCCAATAATCACAATTGCTGAGAATTTTCTAGGAAAAAAACAGCTATCAGCTTATTTGCCTTAGAACTAAGAAGTGTAGACTCTTTTTAAAAACAGCTTTTCAGCAGGGGCTCTCCTGGCGTGCTTGATTCTTGGCTAAGGTGCGGGACAACTCTCAGCCTCCGCTGTGCAAACTGAGACTGAATCAGCTGATAAAGTTTTAACCACTATTTTCTTTCTTTTTAACATGAAACATAGAACAGTCATTCAGACAACGAAACAAAAACATACATGAATTGACACATGGACAGATTGGTGCACCAAACACAGACAATACAAAGAGGGTAGAGAACTTGATGTAACCAAAACTAAGGATGCCTCCTGCAGGGGCCAGAGAGGATTAACAGGACTTCTGATTTCCCTCTGTCCCTGGGAGAGTTCCAAAATCCATTTTCCCCTTCCCTTCCCTTCCCTTCCCTTCCCTTCCCTTCCCTTCCCTTCCCTTCCCTTCCCTTCCCTTCCCTTCCCTTCCCTTCCCTTCCCTTCCCTTCCCCCTTTCCTTTCCTTTCCTGCTTATAAGAGGCAGCTTGTCAAACCAGGATTTAAATCCAGAATTCCCAATCATCCAAAGCTTCTAATTTATTTAATCTGAGGGCAATTCTCCAAGAAAACATGAAATCTCTATACACTAATACATTAGATGTCTCAAATAGCGTAAAGGTCTACCATGCTGAATGTTTTTTGAAGTCACCATCAGCCCACACTTAGTCAAACATTTAACAGCCATTCGCAAAACTTGCTCTGCCCGTTCTCCACTTTTCTGCAATCAACAAAGACACCATCCACAAAATGAATTATATATGTTTGAGGATATGATTTCCTAACTTCCAATAAAGCCTTATCTACAAATTTTTGGCACAATGCAGGACTGGGGAGTTGTAAATAAGGTAACAGTAAGAATTGAGCTATTCATTGACTTTTATGAAGTCTGTTTTAATGCTTTAACCATAACTTTTAATTTTACCTAGTGTATCAGAATCTACAACTCGAAGTTTTTCTTATAACTGGGGCTGAGTCCTAAAATGAGGCCCTCATTTCCTGAACGGGGCTAAGAGGCTGCCCCTTATCTAGTTTTTTGTCTTACCTGCTTCTTTAGTGATCGAAGTCCCATCTCTATGGGACTTTGATTTACATTCATTCCTCCAAGTTCACTTCACCACAGCGTGGGAACAGACCTGGAGGAAGGCCCTTCTTGTTTCTTGAGGGAGTTTTACAATTTTTCCTCTGGTGTCCCAGTTTTTTTTTTTTTTTTTTTTTTTTTACAACCAAAACATGTAGCTTCATTCCCCTGAGGACTCTTTTTTTTCCCACAGGTGTTCTTAAAATTGGCACTGAATTTCTGTTCCTCCATTGCTTCAGTGTAGGCCTTTTGCACTACAGCTAGTGAGGCATAAACATGCTTTAATGTCAGACTGTCCCATGGTAAAACTTACTCGTCCTCCTCAAACTGATGATTCTTTATCAGCCGGTTTGCAGCACCAAGATGAGATCCTATCCTTGCCTGAGAAGTAAAGAAGAAAAAGAGGAAGAAAAAGAGATAAAGTCTTACCTGTCTAGAGTCGCTGTTCAGGCGCCATCCTGCAGTGGACTGGCCTCAGTCAGCCCCCCTCAATCCGAGGGAGAAATCAGGGTTCCCGTACAGGTGGGCAGGAGTCGGCGAAAAGGGTGACAAACAGACATGGACACAAAGGAGTGTGCTGTATCTGAATGTAATTTTTTCAGAGTTAGCATCATATATATGTATATATATATATATATATATATATATATATATATATATATATATATATATATATATATAGAAGAAAACAAAGAAGTAGGGTATCCCAGCAGGCAAGGTACATTGAAATTATCTGACACAAAACAGAGGAATGCCTTCAAATGACTGGCAGGAACCAGGCAATGTTTACAGTTAATAATTAAAACAGCAGTGCCTAGAGTCAGCTAATGACAGGGGCCAGGAGAGGATTTCACACCTTAGTCACAATTTATGCTATTCCTTTGAGCCTTGTGAAAGCTTGCACCAGGGGGTTCTGCTCTAGCAGACCTTTCATGAATAATGCAATGCTGTAGTTCCTCCTTAAACCACAACCCTTCTTTTTCCTAGGCCATGGTTAAATTCCTATGTATGGGAGTAACTCAGCTATTGTTCTAAGTATTTACTATGCAGACTAGCCCTGAGATTACTAGTTCTGTTTCAAGTAAATTGCAATGCCTGATTTCTTTCACTATCTCCCTTACAATACTAGAGGTGGTTCTGAATGTTACTGAATAGGTAACATTCTTCCTGAATTCCAAACCCAGGGTCGGCTCAAGGACTGCCTAGGACATTGGAACACTGGTGGAGGCTAATCTAATTTAGCTATATGTCAAAAATCAATCCTTAGAAGCACCTATAATAATACAATACTGAAAGAAAGCACACAGATCCATACACCCGACTAACTCGGGGACAGAGTTGGAGCATTCCTTTCACAGGATGCCATGGTTCCAGGAGACCAAATTTCCATGAACTTTTTGCCTTGGGACTGCGTCCAAGTTTTTAGGCCTGTCACGCGAGTCACTACTGGAGTGGGTGTGGCACCTTTCCATACATACAAGGACTGCCATATGTGATGGAGGAAACACTCCATCAGAGGTTTATGGCAGTCTTCGAGCTGTGGCTAGTAGATCAGAGGTTAGTCCTGCTTCTCTCTTTGAACTCTAAAGACTTTCCGCTTCGCAGATATTCCCATAAATCCCTGAGAATAATTTCTCAGCTCCTTTAAACTCAGGCACCGTCTCAGTCATAGTGGAAAGTTTTATATCCTCTTGCCCAAATAAATAGCTTTACATACAAGTGTTCTTGGCAATGAGTAACCCTGATCTGGCTCGAGACCTCTGACTTCTGCTACACCATCAATACTGGACCTTCACAGAGACTCTTCTGAGATATCCTGCTGTTTCCCTGAATCATGGAGGTCCTGCAGCTTTGGTTCTTTGGGATCTGTCCCTTCATGCACTCTTGCAGCTCATAGATGGGGTAGATGTTGTAGTGGTCCAGCTCAAAGCCCTGGATCTAGGCCTGGGTAATAGCTGAGTTAGAAAGCCCACTAGCTCCTCTGCACCCTTGCCACCAGGGCCAGTTCTCCCATGATGCCCAGGTGAGGGGTTGGGTTTGGTTCTCTGGAGTGCCACATCCAGAGAGGAGTGAGGACAGCTCTCCCAAGCCCATATCACTGCAGGCACCAGTGTGTGGTGGCCAGTGAGGGACAAGGGCAGCCCAGGGTGGCCCTCAGATATCAACAGGGCTTCAGACAGCAGCCCAGATCACAGATGTTCACACAGGCCAAGGGCATTGACACAAACTTCTGCTGAAGTAGACTTGTCCCTTAGCTGCAGTGTGGGCCCAGATGTCACTGTAGCCTCAGGTGACAGCACAGGCCTCCACCAGCAAGCTGCTCCTCACAGTTTTGCTTCTCTTCACAGCACACACACACACCACCCTGCTTCTCCTTCTCTTCCAACTTGCCACCACCTACTTGTTCATTGTAGTGGAACACACCCCAACCCAAGCCAGACCCGAGGCCTCTGACTGTCTTCTGCCCCAGCCCGAGCTATGAGTGCTTGGATCTGATCCTTGGTTCTTTAGAAAAGCAGTTCATGTCCTTACCCACTGAGCCACCTTGCCAGCCCCTGGAGATTTTGTATAAAGTAAAAGGTTTACATATTATATGAACAAACACTTCACTCATACTTACCCAAGAGAAGTGACAATGTCTGTGGAGGGACATAGAACCTTTATTCATGAAGATAGAATGGAGAACCAGCTCTCATGTCTATCAGTATGTAAACACTTGAAGAAATTGTATTATGTTGGGCTGGTGAGATGGCTCAGTGGGTAAGAGCACCGACTGCTCTTCCGAAGGTCCTGAGTTCAAATCCCAGCAACCACATGGTGGCTGACAACCATCTGTAATGAGATCTGATGCCCTCTTCTGGTGTTTCTGAACACAGCTACAGTGTACTTACATATAATAATAAATAAATCTTAAAAAAAAAATTATATTATGTCTATGGAAGGAATGCTAATCCATAATAATGAAAAGGCCAGTGCACAGAACTGCATGGATCCCAAATTTCTAAAAGGCACCAAAGACTGCATACTGCACAAAATCTTTTATGTGACATTCTTGCAAAAAGAATATAGAGATGGATAGTGGATCAGTGGTTCCTGGGATTGAGTTTGGTCACAGGGACATAAAGGAACAGTGTGAGGAAACTGGGGAAAGACTAGAACTGTATAATATGGATTTGTGGCAATGGGATATAAAACTATTGCATTTGTTGCAACCCAAAGCAATACAGATCACAACTGGATTTTTAGATTGCAGTCACCTCTCCAGGGTCCCACTCTACTGCATGTAACACTTTGGTCCCACTCTACTGCATGTAACACTTTGGCTATTAGCAGGTGTTGAGAGGTACTTACGACAGAATGCAAACTATGACAGACGGTCGCCTGTACAAATGAGTCACAGCCCACCGAGAGGAGCAAGGAGAACCGGAACTGAGAGAGTGAGTGTGGGAACAGTATTTTGACAGAAAGCTGAAGACTAAACACAAAACAGATCACCTGCCAACACCGAACTCTAGTTAATACATTTTTCTCAGCAGAGTTAGGTGAGCCATTTTGAAATTAATTGTAGTAGCTAATGAGACTCATTTCTCTGTCTAAGAAAAAAATGTTACAAGCAAAGTAAGGAGGGAAGGCAAGAATGGACCCAGGGATGCTAGATTAAAGCTGGAGTTAGGAATAAAAATGCAAGGCATTTTCTAAAGTATGTTTACAGACAGGTCCAGAGCACAGTGTAGTTAAGTATAGCTGTGTATATATGAATGCATAATTTGACACACATACGTGAACTTTCTAGCTCTGTCCACTGAGAAAACCTAGAAGCAGGCATTTGCCAGTAGACACAAGTACATTTTCATGCCGAGACCTTGAGTTCTAGATCCATTCTCCAAGATTTAGGAATCAGGACTCCTTGGAGAATTGATTGAGTTCATGGAAGAAACAGAACGGAGCCTCTCGCACACCTTGGCCAGGTAGCTGCCATCAGGCAAGAACAATATGGATACAGATGCAGGTATGTGCGGTTGCATACAGGTATGTGTGGCTTCACGGAGGTGTGTGTGGTTAGCAGCCAAACAGCTCGGGATTGGGAAAGTAGCTCTACAGAGACAATGACAGTCCTGAGACAAGTACACTTGGAGGATAGGGGGAAGACTGCAGGAAACAACAGATGGGAAGGGATTAAACCCGTGTCTAAAGGTTAATCTTGATATGATTTTCAACTTGATTGGGTTAGGCAATGCCCAGGTTAGTAAAGGTTACCTTCATTGGACTGTCAGCACGTTTCCAAAAATGACTATATCATAACCATGTTGAATGGTTTAATCCACCAATGGGTCATATTTTGAACAGCACGTTTCCAAAAATGACTATATCATAACCATGTTGAATGGTTTAATCCACCAATGGGTCACATTTTGAACAGGACGTTGGGAGGTAGGGCCTGATTGAAGGAAGTAGGTCCCTGGGGATGTATCTTTGAGATCCATAGCATGCCCTGGCTCCCTCCTGTTACAGCTCTAGTCTACTTATTTGACACCATTATGTGAGGTGTTCTGCTACACCCACCCACACTCATAACTGGTCAAAACCCTAGAAACCATGAGGAAAAAAAATTCTCATAGGTATTTTGGTCATAGCTACCCAAGAGTAACTAATGAATCAGGTCAACTTACCCAGAATCCACCAGAGTGAGCACCTCTTCTTTTCCAAACTGTGGCAACAGCACACGTGACATCACATGACTATTACCACAGATGTCCGTGTGAAGATAGTAGGTTGACAGGGCCCAGAATCTCAGTCTGAGTAACAGTTTGCTTGTATGGCCCAGGAAGGTCCCAAACACGGTTCCCCAGTAGATACACTAAGCTTCTGGGAGTTGATAGCTTTTATCTTGAACAGTCCCATTCCTCCGCAGTGTGGCCCAACAGGTTAGCTCAGGTTTCCACAAATGTGGATGACCTGGGGCAACATATTGCTCTAAGTAATGGCTCTCTGATAATATTGGTTCCTGAGTCTTCTCCCCTTCCAAAGGCTGTCTATTTATTATTATTATTATTATTATTATTATCGTTATTATTAATACCCAGATTCTCATGATCCTTTTAATTCTCTGTACTTCTATGGAAATTACAAAAACCAATCTCTTCATCAAAGTCTAATGCTAACTTTCTTCCTTCTCTTGCATTTTCCAACTCCAGAATCCTTCACGTCCATTGACTTTCACCAAACCACCAGTGATCTTTTGAAAGTCTGCATTTATATACAAGCAATATTTTTGTGTATGTCTACTTATTTGACATACATACATTTTAACAAAAATGCCTTGTTTTGTGTGACGATTCTTGGTCATATTGCCTGAGATTATAAAATGTGGTAGTTCTGAGTTTTCCCCATAACTTTTTCCTTACCTCATACGGCTCATATTTGTTGATGGACTTGGGCTGGGTAGTAATCTAAACAGTCTCCATTTGCCTGGGATTTACACAATGTGATCTCACAAATAAAGAGACAAAACATTCTACAATACATGGTGGGCAGTTCCATAGGGGTCGGTGAAGGGGCTCTAGCCAGCTCAACCATGGCAAACGTGGCTCTGGAAGGCCTTGCTTGCCCTTCTCCCCCTTTCCCTTGCTAAAAAACAAACAAACAAAAAACAAAAACAAAAAACCAAACCAAAACAAAACCATTCGATCACATCCTAAAGCGAGCCACCAAAGTCTATTCTCTTTTTTGGGGCACGTCCTCCTCTGAGTTTGACTGCTAAGGTCCTGCCATCATAGTATTGAAGTCCAGCAACCAAAAGCTTTCTTTGGCTTACCTAATTAACATGCCCAATTGAAATTAAATACCTCATCCTAACACAGGTTTTCCATTTTGCCTTTTTAAACCATGATTTGCCTATGGGCCGCATCTGTCTCCTCTCTATCCAGAGGCAGTAGTTCTTTGCCCCCACCTCTAGGACAAACGCTCCTTCCCCCTCTCCCTTGTTTCCTTTCCTCATCCTCTATCTCCTGACTTTGTCTCTTATTCCTTGACCCTTTTCTCTCTGGGAGGAAGTTGAGACATTGGATTGGGTTAGCAACCTCTAATGGACATCTCTAAGCCTCTACCAGAAAGAGACTTACTTAGCTTCACATTGTGCCTATGTGAAAATAAAGTATAAACTACATCTCTGTAAAGAGAGGTTCTATGTGCAATTTTTAAAAAAATGGACCAAGTGGGGAAAATGTGGCTTTGTCTATGTGAGTCAACTTTTAAAGAGTTTTCATGTTTTTGTCTAAAGATTAAGTTCTTGAGTAAATTCTCTATAAGAAAAAGTTTAAGCTAAACATGATGCTACACTCCCTTGATTCTAACACTAGGGAGATGGAGCCATGAAGATTGCAAATTCCAGGCCAGCCTGGGCTACGTCGTGGGGCCCAGTCTAGAAGAAAGGAAGAGAGAGGGAGGGACTTGGGGGAGGCAGAAGAAAAGAGGAGGGGAGGAAGGCAGGAATCTAGGCTGCCATTAAAGCTTGTTTAGATGACAACATGTCCCCACCTGACCTTTCTGGCTCCGGTACTGTCCCCTCCAACTCTTACCCAGGAAGGGTGGATCTGATAATTAGGTAGAGCTTCCCAGTGATGAAGCAAGTTGCCAGTAAAACAATACGCTTGCTCTCCACCTCCGGAAGTGCTCAGGCAGCACCTAGGTGCTTGCTCATAGAATACAGTGGATGGAATCAGATGCTATCTGAGAATTTTGTCAAGATGCAACTTCTGGTTCAATAGGTCTGAGATTCTGATCTATAAGTAGCTCCCAGTAGGGTCCATTGCTGCACGCCCTAGGACCACACCCCTAGGAACATGGATATGGTGGGGAAATCCCACGATTTCATGAACAGAAAGCTCATCTGGGTTGGATGTTCCCAACATGCCTGCATGTTAGACTCCCTCAGATAACAATAAGAAATCAAAGCTCTCAGCTCCCAAGCCAGAGACTTGAACTCGATTGATTAGAAGCAGGTCCTGAGCACCTGTGTTTTTACTTTCTACTAACCTGGGTGCAGCCTTTGAGAGCCACTGAACCACAGGCATAAATATATTTCAAGCTCCAAGTTTCATTTCTGAAGAATCTGACACACACAACATGGGACACGGCTGGGACGATTAAACTCTTAAGTTCACAGGAAAGGTACCGGGATCAAACGTCTCCTTGTTACATAACTCTCACCTCATTCTTTCCAAAGAATTGATAGGATTTATACCATACTCCCAAAATAACTTTCTTAATGATGTGTTAAAATTCATCAGCCCAATGATCCAATATAATTTTATTACAGAGACTTGTGGGGAACGGGGAGATAAAATGCTTTATATTCAAGCATAAAGACCTGAGTTTGGATCCCCAGCAAGCATACACAAAGGTAGGCATGGCAGCCTAGCATGTAACCCTAGCACTGGGTAGGGGCCAGAGATAGGCAGATCCCTGGGACTTGCTGGCTAGCCATTCAAGTCAATCATTGAGTGAGATATCCTTTCAAAAAAAAAAAAAAAAAACCAGAGTGGTGAATTATAGAGCACATGGCTTCTGCATGCATGGCACACACATGTGCATGCATATTCAAATACACTCATATATGTGCACTCATACATAATGTAAAATAAATAGAAAAATTAAAAGGAAGACTTGCGAAATGGCTCAGCAGGTGAATGCATTAAGTTCAAATCCCACATTTACAGAATCATGTGAAAAGGTGAACACAATCGTGTGTGCCTATAACTCAAACTGAAGGGTCGGGGAAATGGGCAGAGACAAGAGAGTTGCCAGGGCTTGCTAGCTGCCAGCCTAGGTCTAGAGTGCAGTGAGAGAGCCTGTCTAAGGTAATAAGGCTGAGAGTGATCAAGCAGGGAGCCTGATGGCTTCCTCTAGGCACACACGTACAGGAGCCAGCACTTGAATGTTTTTGGTTTTTTTTGTTTTTGGAGAATTTTCACACACACACACACACACACAGAGGCATGCACACACACACACAGGCACACACACACACACAGGCATGCACACACACACACAGGCATGCACACACACACACAGGCACACACACACAGGCACACACACACACACACACACACACACGCATGCGCACACACACACAGGCAAGGAAATCCTGGGTAGTGAAAAGAAACATTTAAAACAGTTTTCCACGCAGGAATCCTTCAAAGTGAGCTTGAAAGAGACACAGACTCTTGTTTCTGGTGCAGCTCTAAAAAGAGAATTCCAGATGCCTCATGGTTTAGAGCAGTGGTCCTCAACCTTCCTGATGCTGCGACCCTTTAACACAGTTGTGGTGACCCCCAACCACAAAAATTATTTCCACTACTACCTGATGACTATAATCATGTTATTGCTCTGAATTGTAATGTAAATATCTGATATTCAGGAGATCTGATATGTGACCCCTGTGACCTCAAAGGGATTGCGACTCACAGGTTGAGAACTGCTGGTTTATAGTGTTTGTGTATATGTATATATAGGCCCAAAGTTCAGAGATCTATATTGGCTGTCTTCCTCATTCACTCCGTTTTAATTTTTAAGAAAGGGTCTCTCACTGAACTTGGAACTCACCAATTCAACTAGAATTGCCTGCCTCTGCCTGCCCAGATCACAAGTCCCAGGCACATGCTATGCCATTGAGCCTAGCCAGGGATTGAACTCAGAGCTCATGCTGTGTGCTAAGTCCTTTACCAACTGAGCTATCTCCCCACCCTGGAGACTCTGACTACTTTAGAATCCTGCTTTTCAGTGAACTCATCAATATTAAATCTCCCTGCAATGTGGCCCCTGTGGTAGTTAGTCTTCACTGCTGATCAAATTTAGAGTCAGCTAGAAGACACACCACTGTATCTATGAGGGTGTTCTAGAGAGGTATACTTGAGGAGGAAAGATCCACTCCAAATGTGGAGATCATCATTCCATAGGCAGAGGGCCTGGACGGAATTTTAAAAAAAGGGGGGGGAGTAAAAGCAAGCTGAATACTGGCCCTCATCTCTGCTTCCTTGACTACCCATGCAATGGGACCACGTGTTCCTGACCAAAATGTTCCTGCTCATGTAGCCAGAGCTGCTCTCACTGCCTGCCCTTCCCCCACCTAAATGAACTGTACCTTCAAGCTGAGAGCCAAACTAAACTTCCTTAAGTTGATTCTGTCAGAGCAATAAGAAATGTAACGAATACAGAAGGCTTCATGGAGGTGGATAGGGGCCAAGGTTTAGACCTTGGGGCTGGGAGTGGGGTGGAGATGGTATGCCATAGCAGCAATTAGGAGAAGGGTCACTTGGATTAGTGAGACGGGAAATTCATTGTTGGACTACAGGTAGGAACCTGGGGTAAAAAGAAACGTATGGAGAAGCCAGTATGGTGCAGCCTGTCAGGTGGGCATTGGCCAGAGGGAAGAAAACAGGGATCTGTAGGCAGCTGCATCTGGCCGTGTGGCCATACTCCCATCAGCCTGAGTGAGGTGCACCTCCCATCTCCTCCCAGGACACAAGGTTGTTTTCCATCACTCCATAAGCACATCTCTCCTGCCCCATATGCTTCCTACTGCCTTACTTGAGCCAACCATCCATCCCTACCTCCAACACCCCTCAATCAGAGAAGCTTCCCCACTGACTGTAACTGGACCCCTCATTATCTATCCTCAGATTCTGTGTAGCCCTTTGCCCCCAACATTCCCTATGATCATCAGTTATACATCTAATATTTAAAAGTTGTCATCAAAATCCTAAGCTCCGTGAAGGCAGAGACCCTGTCCATCTTGAGATAGCTCAGAACTTTAACTGGGTACCTGGTGGGCTCTCAGTCAACCTATAACCTTCCTAAGAGGAAGAACTGAGCTCAAATTTACCTTTGTAGTCTTGGGTCATCCAAGCAATCCTTCAATATATAGTTGTTGTTTGATCCGGGTGAACCTGAATTAAATTATCTGGAGTAATAGTGACTGGATGGTGGACTGAGATTCAGGAGAAAGATCTCAAGGTTTGGAGAGGGGATGGTAACAGGGGGGCATCAACTCCCGGACCCGATGCTTTGATCAGCATAAGCCTCCCAAAGTGTACAGCAATAAGAAAAAGACAGACGTGGAAAGGAAGCCTCGTGACTTCCCTCGTGACACACGTGAGTCTGGGAGAACCTGTTGCACTTGAGTCTCAAGGCCTAGCCAACACAACTACAGCCAGGTCCCAGCAATGAGGACACGGGGTTGAAGTCACTTCTGTTTCTAGTTCCAGCCGATTCAGGCTTTCATCAGGATGGTAGATGGAAATGCAATTGTAATATTGGGCCAGCTCACCCTGAAGTATCAGCTTAACTCTCACGACCTAGAAACCGGCCGTGATAAAAATCTCTCATATGTCATCACGCTCCACGTGCCTGTGGAAGCATATCAGCTGGTCGTCACAGCTCTGTGGGAGGTAGGCTGCAGGTATGATTACCTCTCATCAGAGGGCAAGGCCTCGGGCTGGAGATGGACTGAGTGTCCTGGGCTGCCTCTTTCTGGCCCCATTCTGAGCTTACCCTCCGTGACTCGTGAGGCCCAAGATGGTTGTTTCTCTTCCCCTGGGAGGAAATGAAGCCGGAGCTAAATGTGGCTTGTGTCCCCAAACACACTGTGCTCCCCAAACATCCATTTTAACTAGATAAAAAGGAAAATGTAAATGTTCATGTCAAAACAGGTACGCTCTCAAGTAGGTAAAAAAAAAACCCCAAAAATTTAAAGTTAAATTGTAGTTATTAATATTGAAACAGTATTGGTTTCCGAGCTGTGACAGATGTACCACACTAATAGTAAAACCTGGGTGTGAGGTGAATGTCCTATTTTAAAAAAGAATACAGTGGATCTATAACAACACTAAAGCAATCTTTTTAATTTTTAAAAATATGAGATATTGAAGAACAGGGACCTGTAACCGCAGTGCTGGAGAGGTTGAGGCGAGAAGATCCCGAGGGTGGAGACAGTCTGAGCTCCCTAATGAAGCCCCCTCTTGTAAACAACAGGGCTTCTTTGAGTTGCCCACCCTCCTCCTTCCAGCAGATGTAAATCTGCATGCGTGTATAAAATGAGGAGATTCTGAGGGGCCTCAGCCTTCCCCGTGGAGCCCGGTCATTGTCCCCTTTTGTTTGTAGTACGTGGGTAGGGAGGACTAAAACGAGCCAAACTCCTGTTTGCTTCCACTAAAACCCTCATCCTTTTCATTTCAAGAAAGCAGATGTCAGGGCTGGAGAGATGGCTCGGTGGCTGAGAGCCCTTGCTGTTCTCCCAGAGGATCTGAGTTCAGTTCCTAGGGCCTACATCAGATGGCTTGCAAGTGTCTATAATTCCAGCTCTAGGAAATCCAATGCTTCTGTCCTCTGAAGGCACCTGCACATACACACACACACACATACCCTCATGCACCCATACACACACACCCTCATGCACACACACACACACACCCTCATGCACACACACACACACACCCTCATGCACACACACACACACCCTCATGCACACACACATACACACACACCCTCTTGCACACACACACATACACCCTCATGCACACACACACAAGCACACATACATACTAGTTAAAAACAAAAACAAAACCCAGATCTTGTAAAATAGCTGTTCTCACCATATCAGTCTATATCTATAAAAGCTGCCAGCTACAGGGACTGAAAAGATGGCTCAGCAGTTAAGGGCATTGTTGCTTTTGCAGAGGACCTGGGTTTGGTTCCCTGTACCCACATGGTTGCTCACAAACTCCAGTTTAGGAGAGCTGATGCCTTCTTCTGGCCTCCATGGGCACCAGGCATGAACACGTGTACATACATCCATGCAGGCCAAAACTAATACACATAAAGTAAAATAAATAAATCTAAATAAACTGAATCCATTGGCAGGAGAAGGACCAAAATACCATTGTTGCTCTGTCTATAAACGCTACAAATGTTGTGGCTTGGGCTGTCTACCAGAGTGCTAGCTCAGTCTGGGTCTCCTGCCATTTTAAACCTGAGTTTTCCAACTCTCTGAGTGGTGTTTGGTTTCTCACTAATTTCTATAACAGTGTGAGAGACTTTTTTTTAAAGGTGTATGGGTATTTTGCCTGTGTGCCTGTGTACTGAGTGTATCCAGGGGCTAGAGAGGGTGTTGTATTCCCTGAGACGGGAGTTACAGATGGTTGTAAGCTGTCATGAGCATGCTCAAAACTGGGGTCCTCTGAAAGGGCAGCTGGGGCTTCTTTTTTCTTCAACTGTTATTGATTGTGAGACTGACATTTGCACCCAAGTCTCATTCATCTCCCATCCCCTCATGACTGCTTTCCACCCTTGTGACCGCCTCCACCAAAGAAAATAAAAACAAACAAAGAAAAATAAACAGAACAAAACAAAGCATAGACAACATCTTGTTGTGGAAGCTGTAGTGTGTCACAGTGTGTCCCACAGTATACCGCTCTATCCACACATCTTTGCTTGCAAGATGTTCATTGTAATGCATCATTGGTCTGGTCTGAGACCTCTAGCTTCTGTCACACCATCAATACGGGATCCTCACTGAGACTCCTCACGGCTATCCTGCTGTTGCCCTGTGTCATGGAGATCCTACAGCTTCGGATAAGCAAGACCGGACCTTTCATGAACTCCAACAGTTTACATACAGATGATGTAGATTTGGGGGTGAGCCGACTTAAAGACCTGGATGGTCTGAGTGGTTAGCTGAGCTGGTCAGCCCACCAGCTCTCCCTTATCCACATCGCCAGGGCAAGCTCTCCAGCACTGCTCCAGCATGTCCACTGGGGTGGAGGCATTTTAGGAAAGCATTGCTCCTGCTCTAGTCCTTGCAGACTAGAAGGGCATGTGTAGGTGCACGCTTACAGTGTTTGTTAAGTGATCAAAGCAGCAAACCAGTAAAGATGCCCTGCCTCATGTCTGTCCCCTGAGCACCGAGGAAAGGAATCAGGGAATAGCCACTTAGCTCTCCATAGCTTCCCACCAGAATAGAAGGAATTCCAGTGCAAACCTCACCTCATCCCAGACCTCACCAAAGTCTTCCAGAGCATCTGTGATCCTGGTGTGTTCCTCAGCATCTGGCTGGAATCCTGAAGGGAAAAGGTGAGAACTCCTCCATCTACTAAGTCCACGTGAGCACACAGTGTGGTACCCTGGGCTGTCTGTCACCTTCATGTTTTAGCCCTCATAGGAGCAGGAAGCCTTCCCAGAGATGCCCATTCCAGCCTCCCATCTGACACAGAGGCTGAAGAGTGCAAGGCCTACCACTGGAAGTCCGTGACTTCTGAGAGAGAAGGGGCTTCTGGGAAACAGGCATTGAAGTGGGAGTGGGAACTGGTGTGGGGTCGATACACTCACCGAGAAGGATCCTGGTGCTCTTTGCACCAAACTTTCTGGCCCCATTCTGAGCTCATAACTCAGCGACAATGTTACTCACGGCAGCTCGGCTTGCTCTCAATCTGTCTAATCTGTAATAAGGTATGGGGGTTTTAAGACAGGGAAGAAGGGAGATCAAAGGAAAATGCAGTTATCATAGACTCTAGCTACACTCTAAATCACCACGCTATTTCAAACAAGCTAGAAAGTGGATTCCTGGGACAGTTTTAGAACTGACAGCCAAAGCTGGAGCAAGTAGGCTAAGCCAGCAAGATACCTTTTATATTAGTGTCATCCCGATCATCAAAGCAAACATCATGATAATTGAGAGTTTCTTCAGAATTTCTGGTCTAGTTTGAGCAACAGAAAAGATGCATAAAGAAGTAAGAGGGATGAGCTGGAGAGATGGCTCAGTGGTCAAGAGCATTGACTGCTCTTCTGAAGGTCCTGAGTTCAAATCCCAGCAACTACATGGTGGTTCACAACCATCCATAATGAGATCTGATGCCCTCTTCTGGTGTGTCTGAAGTCAGCTACAGTGTACTTATTAATAATAATAAAATAAATCTTTGGGTTAGAGCGAGCAGGGCCGAGTGAGCAAAGGTCAATTCCCAGCAACCACATGAAGGCTCACAACCATCTGTACAGCTACAGTGTACTCACATACATAAAATACATAAATAAATCTTTAAAAAAAAGAAAGAAAGAAGAAGGATGGGATGGGTCTTCGTTGGTACAGTGCTTGCCCAGCTTGCATGAAGCCCTAGGTCCATCCCGAGCACTGTGGATGGTCCATGCCTGTAATCCCAGCACTGAATAAGCAGAGGCAGGAGGATAAAAGTCCCAGGTCAGCCTCTGGAGTGGTGGGGATGAGGTTGTAAGCACGGTCGTGGAGTGTGGCAGAGGGAGAGGCATGGAAGCAGCAGCCCGTGCTGTGAGTTGGGGAAGACTGAACGTGTTAGTTCAGCTGGGAGAGTTTGGGTGAAGGAATGATAGGGGGCAGGTTGGAGACACGGGCATACATGGTATGGAATCTCACTGACACTTGAGCTTTGTCCTATGGGCAGTGCTGGGCTGACCAAAATGTCAGGGTAGAGGGAGAGGTGGGATGGATGTCGGGAGTGGCAGGGAGCTCTGTAAGAAGGCGGTACACTCCGGGATGATTCGAAGAGCTGTGGAATGTGGCAAACACGAGGAAAGCCACAGAAGCAAGAGTTGATTTTTGTTTGTTTGTTTTTTGTTTTTGTTTGTTTGTTTGTTTTTGAGACAGGGTTTCTCTGTGTAGCCCTGGCTGTCCTGGAACTCACTCTGTAGACCAGGCTGGCCTTGAACAGAAATCTGCCTGCCCCTGCCTCCCAAGTGCTGGGATTAAAGATATGTGCCACCACTGCCCAGCTAACGTGTGTGAGAGATGAGAGTGATAGAAAGAGAAAAGCAGAAAGAGCAGGAGCCCGGAAGATCCCCTGGTTTCCAACATGGGTGTCTGTTCCTTATAAAACTGCTGTCAACGAGATGTCTTCCATTCTTCTGTTTCTGGCTGTCTTCAGAATGAAGGAAAATGGCTTTTAGGAGAACATGTCCCTACCATGGGTCCCTATCAAGGACCCACTTGATCCTAACAATGACAAGAGGGAGTGAGGCCTGAGCAGGCTTACACAATGAAGCAGAGGCACGCTAGAGCTGGAACCTCCTACAGTTGGCAGTTCGTGACAGAACTCTAGCCTTTGGAGCCCAAGGAAACCCCCTCAGTCATTTAGCATGTCCACCCCCCTCTAAAGATAAGGAAACCCGGGCATCTCCATAGAGTGATTTCTACAAGGTCACATGGCCAAAGAAGCAGGCTAGGGCTAGAGTGACTTGCTATCTTAGTAATCTTTTTCCTCACTCCTTACTTGGGGGTTGGGGAGGTGGGATAAGCATACATGAGACTTGAGCCCCCCACACATTTTTTTTTTTTTTAGACAAGATCTCATATAGTATAGGCAGACCTCAAACTCCCTAGCTGAGGGTGAACTTGAACTCCTGATCTTGTGCTGTAACCACAGGTGAGCACCACCATTCACCATGTGTGTGTGATGCTAGAGATCAAACCTTTGTGCATTCTGGGAAAGCATTATTCCAACTGAGCTACATTCCCAGCCGAGAAGTGAGACACCTTTTGGAAAATCTTCTCTATGGAGTTACTATAAGTTATATTTTGTCAGATTCCCCAGTGAAAAGCTTTAGCAATAATAAAATTGGTTTATTTGTTTAGTGTAGTTTAGTTTAACATCCTGTGTCTCTCTGTGACTTATGAGGGTTGGCTCATGGCTTCACTTCTATCCTGGCTGTCTTGGGGTTTATTTGGGATAAATTATTTTTACTGCGTGCTGAGATTTGTCACTCCCCCCACCCTGCCCCCCCGCCACTTCTCTGCCTTTCCCTGACAAGATGTGGAGCAGATCTGACACCCTTTTCATTTGAAGGGAACTTATAAAAATTCATAATTTGAAAGCTGGATTTGGAAGAGAGGAAGGAGGAAACAAGAAGTGCGCAATATCACGAGCTCAATAAATATTTAAGTGGAAGCGAGAGGCAGAACCTGGGTAAGAATGGGCTTGGGAGGGGCAGGCGTCCATCGAGAAAAAATGGGAAGACAGCATTCTGACCTTGGTAGTTCCTAGGAATTCCCCCTGCCCTCCTCAATGTGCTGGTCCCAGGAAGGCCTCGAACGACCCTGACTCTTCAGACGCAACAGGCTATGACTAACCGGAATAACTCACTGATGCCGGGTTTTCTGGTCAAAGCCCTTGTGCTGTACGATGTCAGTCCCAGAAGCCATTATGCAGCTTATCAATGTCCTGCTTGAAACAAGCACACAATAAAAAACCTGAGAAGACAATAGTCTCTTGTCTCCGGGGAAACGTACAATCCATTTCAGACATTTCTCTTCCTTGCTCACAAGTTCCTCCTCTGAAAGCAGCCACCTGGCAGTGTTTCTGTTTGTCCCCCAGCGTCCATAATCAGAGTTTTGTCATAGTCATACTGGTCTAGAGCCCAGGGGACGGTATAACCAGAATACCAAAGAGCCTCCATTCTCTAAGGTAGGACAGCCAATGAATCCCAAGGAGGAGACACTGACATACGGAGCCTTCCTCAAGTCAGGAAGTCTATTCATTTATTGTTCTAGGAATCCAACAAGAGGAAATGTATTTTAGCACAAGCAGAAAAAAAATAGCCTGCCCCAAAACAAGTGACTGCCAGGCCAGTAAGAGAATTGTGAAGCAGACAGTGAGGGAAGAAAGGAGCTGCCCCCTCCCCAAAGATGGCAGAGGTGTCTGGAAGGCCACAGACCAGGACAAGAGCTATGATCACCCCAGCAGCTGTATCCCATACGATCGTCATTGTCCTCTTCACCTGCCAAAGGGCGTAAGTGCAGCGTGCAGAGTTCTCACTTTGGAAGGAAATGGAAGTAAGCGATATATGTTTAAGGCACTGAACGCCTGGGGTGTGTGTGCGCTCAGTGTGTGAGAGTGTGAGTGTGTGTGAGCTGAGTGTGTGTGTGTGTCCATCTCTGGTTGATTAAGGGGTCTACTATCTGCACCCTGACCTCACAGGGCATGCTCCGTTTCTGCTGTTGCTATTACTAAAATATCCTGAAATCTCTGTGCTGACTTATGAGAAATTTCTGGTAATTTTAGCTTTCATCTGAATTTTCAGTCTCTTAACCTTCATTTCTCAGACCAACTTGACAATTCTCTACTGGGGAGTCAGCTGCTTATGCTAAGAAGATTTGGACAAAATGAGAAACCTACATGAATAAACTCTCAGTGTAAGTGTCTGCAAAGCTTGGTTGCAGTAGTTCATTATTTAGAGGACACAGTATTAACCCATGCACATTGTAGAAGAAAGTTCTGCCGGTTGTGGTGGCAGACGCTGGTAGGATTTGCTGAAGGAGGCTGAGCAGAAAGATCATGAGTTCAAGCCTAGCCTGGGCAGTGGTTGCCCAGTCTTTAATCCCAGCACTTGAGAGGCAGAGACAGGTGGATTTCTGAGTTCAAGGCCAGAGTGAGTTCCAGGACAGCCAGGACTATACAGAGAAACCCTGTCTAAGAAAGGAAAGGAAAGGAGAGGAGAGGAGAGGAGAGGAGAGGAGAGGAGAGGAGAGGAGAGGAGAGGAGAGGAGAGGAGAGGAGAGGAGAGGAGAGGAGAGGAGAGGAGAGGAGAGGAGAGGAGAGGAGAGGAGAGGAAAGAAAGTTCCACCTTGAAATGGCTTGGTGGTAGAGCACTTGCCTGGCACTGTCCAGGCCCAAGACTGAGCCCAAGCACAACCACCCTCAAATAAAATCTGTCTAAGACAGAGCTTCCTGAACCCATAAGTGCAAAACTAGAAACAGGCTCCAGCATTCACAAAATAGATAGGAAGGAACTGCTTGGCTGCAGAGCTAAACTGTTTCAAAAAAAACAAAAAAAAAAAAAACAAAAACAAACAAACAAACAAGAGGACCCTGGTGTCTGCGTCCTTTGCTGGGCAGCAGCTTTCTTCTGAGATGCCCAGCTCATTTGCCTGTGTTCTTCGGAAGAGAAATGCTCTTTAAGAAGCTGACTGTTCAGATCTGTGATCCTGGGACTGTGGAAGCTGAGGTAGGAAGACTGTGTGATGCTAAGGCTAACCTGGGCTGCATAATGAGCTCTGAGACAGCTGGGGCTACATCATGAGACTTTGTCTCAAAAACAAAAGAGAAATAGTCTTTAAGTATATTTCAGTGACGGAGATGGGCGATCACTTTCCTCAAGGTGAAACCCGTGGTCTGGGCTATGGTGGATGAGTGTCCTTTCTAAGTGTTTCTCACCCAAAGATGACCTCACAGAGCCCATCTTGTAAAACACGCTAATGAAATTCTGTCTTCTCCGATCCATTTCCTTCTTATTTGGTTCTGACCCATCTGACACTTTTCAAGTCACCGAGATAGAAGTCATCTATTAATCTCTGGGCTTTGGGTGGATATTTTTCTGGGGCCATGGTCATTTTTTAAGGCAACACCGTATAAAAGGTGTGAAGTCAGAGACCCATCATACTCATTAAACTAACCTTCGATTTTTTCCACTGTACAGTTCAAAACACTGAAAGGTGAATTGACTTGAGGGGTCTGTGACCCAGTGTCCTGATGGCGTGCGGGCTGATCTCTCCTCTCTGGTGACTCCTTCCAAAAAGCCAGTCTTTTGAGAATTTGATTCCCCCCAAGTTAATGTTGGTTAATCATCCTAAATGCAAAAGACAATCCATTATATCCTACCATGGATTGGCTAGAAGGTAAGGGAGGAGTCAAAAATGACGTGTAAAGGAATAAGGGTGACATTTAACTAGACTTAGTTCTGAGAGCTATTCAGATCCACCGGGGGTCACGCATGCACAAGACTTGGGGTTGAATCTTCCCTGCCTAGATCAAGCTGGCAGATTTTAAGCTGGAAGGTGGAAAGAGGAGTAACGCCGCCTAGTCAGCGCCTATTACATCAATTGCTCCCTGACATCCTATGGTTTCCTTATTGCGTGTGCCTGGAGTCACAGGGTGTTCCCTGCTGAGCCTGAGTGTGTGTGTCCTTTAAGCCAGTTCAACCTTGAAAAATCCTTCCCTCTGGGCCTTTCCCATAAGTACATTCTTACAGGAGTATATAAAAGACCAACTCGTCTAAGCAGAAAAAAGTTTCTGGCTGCCACGGGAGGTCAAGGCACACTGCAGGTAAGTCGTGTTAACCTTTCCTGCTTCCTGCAAAGTGGATGATGAAATCCCAAGACTGGAGAACATTTAGTCCTTAATTTGGACTTGTCTTCCTTGGGCATTTTCCGGTGCCAGATTTAACTATGAATCGGCAACTTTTTGCCCTGTCCTTTAGGGGATGACTAAATCTGCCGCAAGGCAAGAAGCCTTTTCTGCCCCTGCACACCAGGCAGGACCACCATTCATCAACTGTCAGGACTGGAAGGTCCCATGAAGCTTTCTTGTCTGTACGATTTAGAAAAAGAGACCCAAGACAGGTGTCCAGGGTCACTCAGAAAGTTGAGGAGACAGTTGTTTGTTGAGTTCGGTGTTCTTCAGACAGAGCTGAAATGATACTCCTCACTGTAGTAAGGTGTCCCTGTCGTGGGCAGGGGGTGGGGGTGGGGTACCTAAGCCAGGGCTCTCAAAGTTTCACCTCCTTCATGCCTGTTGGCTGCAGCAGATCTGAACAGCTGGTCAGCCCTGATAATCTAGTCACTGTTTTAAATATTCTGCAATCCTCTGGGTCTCAACCAAGTGCCAGACCTGTAGGTACTAGATGGGTTTCATCTGGGGAGAGCTGAGGGGTTAAGTTGTATTGCTTTTTATGTAACTGATTAAACTCAGCCCATACCCAGTGAGTCACCTCCAGCTAGGACAAAGGAGTCTTTTTTCCTAGGGGCGGCTTGATAAAAGTCCCTGAGAATATAGAAGGAAAATAAACTCAAATCTCAGACTCAGTTTCTTCTATCAGCATGTCACAGCCTGCTTCTGACTCGAGGTCTAGGGAAAAATCCCCACCCACCAGCAAGATGCACTGGATAGCTGGATGCCAGCTGGGTGTTGCTAATTCCATTCGGTATTGACAGTCTCTACCTGGAGATATCAGATCTCACAGGTGGAATGCTCAGTCCCCGAGAGTGAACCCTGATTTCAGAGCCAGTCACAAACTCCAGGCTGTTCTGCCTAGGAGTCTGACAGCCTTCCCACAACCCCTCTTTAAACTTGACCAATTTGCTAGAGATGCTCACAAGACACAGGGGAACACTTTGGTTATTTCAAAGGACACAGGGCAACGAGGTATGTCCAAAGGAACGTAGGGTATCTCTGCTTTCTCTGGGCATATCCCTTCTAGCAAGTTCCACGTGTTCGATCATCTAGAAGCCCTCTGGAGTCTTATAGCATAATACAACCAAAGCCCAGACAGCCACATAGACCTAATGTTAATAGGCTGAGTGGGAAATCCCAATAAGGCTCGTCTGTTGAGATTCTTCTTAGCTTCTCTGAGCATCATTCCTCCCTCCCTCCCAGACAAAGGGCAGGATCCCTACTGAAATGGGAGGGTTATGGTTTATTATCAGATGACATAGTTCAAAGAATTTCATGGTCCACACCAATACAGAAAGATTGTGTGTGTGTGTGTGTGTGTGTGTGTGTGTGTGTGTGTGTGTGTGGTGGGGCATTGATTAGAATTGATTAGAGAGTTTGTCCTGGGGGGGGGAGAAATCATGGTTTTTATATTTTAATTTAGGGAAGGAGCTTTGAACTAGGAATTACTGTGGATGACAATCATGTGTGGGAGGGATGTTGGATATGGGTGTGATCATATATCAAATGAGATTTCTAATATATGAAACAGGGAGCGATATGTCACCTATTGTAATATCACAGTTCTTGCCTCTGCATCCTCCTCTTTATTCCAGAGCTGCTTGAAAGGTCAAATACAGTGTTCTGCCCGGGGATGGGGTGTTCACTGGCTTTCCGGTTGGCTCTTTCCACCATCAACCTCAACAGGTTCTTGCCGTTGGTGGAAATGAATTCCAACACTTCCTTCCCGCTCAGTCTTTCGACTTGCAAGTCTGAGAGTCAAACTCTGGAAGGTCACAGTACTCAGTGTGGTCTTCCGGGCAGCACTATTGCCCAGGAGCTTGCTGTTGGTGTAGACCCAGGGCCACCTCCCACCCCGTGCTAAGCCAGAGTCTGTACTCTTCCAAGATCATTAGATGATTCTTACACGCACGACCGTATGAGAAACTGACTAAGGGCTTATCAACTGGCCCTGTACAAACTCCAGAAGTTAAACCTCTCCTTTCTGTCACTCATTCAGTATATGTTCAGTGCTAATTTGTACCAATGCTGAGCTTAGACACACACACATGCACACGCACCCGCACACATACCCGCACATGCACAAACACGCGCATGTACAAACACGCACACAGGCACACAATAAAGCATTGGCTTCCGGGAACTCATGGCCTTATTTGAAAACAGGCATGAAAAGACTCAAGTAAAATCCTGAGGTAGGATGTGATGGAAATAACCTAACTTTGCCCAGAGAAACCTGTTAAATGTTACGAAGAAGAGGATAACTGGCTGGGGTTTTGAAAGCACACAGGCGTTCATGAGGCAGAGGGGACATTGCTTGAGAAGAGGCATGGACTTGCATCTGTGCTTTCCTCTCCCTCCTCCTCCCTAGACACAGGAGGAGAAGAGGCTGTGGATCTCTCTTCAGAGCATGCTCTGAGTCTCAGGGAAGGGCTTGGGACATGCCTAAACTGAATGTGAGGCCAAGAAGGTAGGTAAATGCCTTAAACATCACAGAACTCCAGTATTCTGTATGCTTTACCCAGGCTGCCTTCAGCTGCAGACAACGTCTTTCCCAGACGACTTGCTCAAACCTATTTTCCAGTGTCAGGACCCCACGTTTGCCTGGCTTTGCTTTCAGCCCCACACCCTTGCTTCACACCAGCCCGGAACATGGCCATAACACAGAAAATAATTCAGCTTTGGCCTTGAATTCTTTCTTTCTCTTTTTAATGAGGGGAGAGAGAGAGAGAGAGAGAGAGAGAGAGAGAGAGAGAGAGAGAGAGAGAGAGAGAGAGAGAGAGAGAGTCAAAGTAAAGAAGAAATGAGAAGCCAGGTTTCCTAATCAGATATGGCAGAGGGAATGGGAGGGTTGGTGTTCCATGGGTCAAGCGCCCCAGTTTTGAGGGAGGGGAAAGTCCTGTGGAATTTCTAAGGAAAGGTGTGCTGTGTTCCCTCCCCTGTGCCACCCCAGCGGAGCCTGGCTATCAGGAAGCAAGCTATCTAAAGAAGGAGGCAAAAGAACCCCTAAAACTTGGGAAATTTTCTCCTGTCTGTGACATAACAAGTCCAGGCTCTCCAAGCAGAATGGGACATCTTGGATCATTAGACCCTGCCCCTTACTGGCAGGCCGGTGGCCCAGTGTTAAGAAATTTGCCCAAGATCATGGGGTGGGCAAATGCAGAGCTCTCTCAGGTCCTCAGGCCCTGAAGCCCCTTCCCTCCTGCGCCTTTCTGCCTCTCCCAGCCTGTGAATACTGTGAGTTTGTATAGCTAGGGCATCTGAGTTTGCCTGGGATTTCCCCGTTTTCTGAGATTCCATCGCTCTCACTAAGGCTTCTAGTATACGACCCTGGTCTCGTTTCAGTGATGAAAGTGCTTCTGCATCTCCCAGCCCTCCTGGCTTCCCTGACCTTGCTCCAGACTGCGGCATCTGCCAGCAATGGTAAGCGTCATGGTGTATTTGTTTCTTGGACTAAGACAAGGTACCATAACCTGGGTGGCTGAAATCAATGCCGATTTATACTTACACGGCCCAGAAGGCTAGAACTTCAAGACAAAGGGAATGGGAGGGCCATGTTCCTCCTAGAGACCCTAAAAGAGGAGGCTCCCTAGCCTCTCCTGGCTCCTGGTGGCTCGAGGCAACTTTATATCATTAACTTGTAGCTACCCTGAGTTTTACATGCCTTCTTCCTGTGTCCTTTCCTAAGCCCACCAGTCACTGGACTTCAGGTTCATGTCCTCATCCGAATTAATCAGATCTGCAAAGCCTGTTTGAAAATAAAGTCACAGGCTGACGATCCAAAGGGACACTGCTCAATCTGGTGCAGTCTCCTTGCCCAGAAAAGAGGCAGCCTCTCATATTCCACACCCCAACCTGGAGAGAGCAAGACGAGCATCTCTCCTTTCATGTCCTGGCTATTGGCTGGACACTGATGGGCTTGTTCAAGGGATCACAGGACCATCTCACCCGATCCCAGGCAGCCCAAGCTGCGTGGTCACACTGAATGCCCTATTGTCCTCTTCCTGGGCTCTGTACCAGAATCCCATAGGGCAAATTTGACATCTTGCTGAAGAGCAAACAGGTCGCTTTCCATTCTGTTAATCACCTACCTTTAAGGCAGTGGTTCTCAACCTGTGGGTCTCGACCCCTTTGTAGGGGTCATTTGACCCTTTCACAGGGGTTGCCTATCATCAGATATTCACATTACAGTTCACAACAGAAGCAAAATCACAGTTAAGAAGTAGCCACAAAAATAATTTTATGATTAGGGGGTCACCACAACATGAGGAGTGGTATTAAAGGGTCCGCAGCATTAGGAAGACCGAGGACCAGTGCTTTGAGGACTTTTGTAGTATATCTTAATCTTGAACCCCTATGAGTTAATGGCTGCTGGGGTCAGGGTGGGGGACTAAGATCTCAAAGGAATGGTAATTGATACCCTGCTTCCTGCTTTTCCCTCCCCAAGCTTCAACTGTCGAAACTGACATCATCATCCACAACACAGTGGAAGAGGTCAAGGTCTGGGTCAACAAGGCCTTCCTGGATTCCCGGGACAGGTAAATGAGACTCGTGTGTGTTACCTCCCCTTCCTGTTAGTGGCAGGTGCACCTTGACCAGTCCCAGCAAGCCATCGAGCCAAAGCAATTATAAAACGTGCCTTTCTACCACTCTCCACCCGCACCAAGAATGTAGCAAGCAGGAACAATTAGCTTCCGAGTTCTAAAAATTCCAGCTTCTAAAATGCCTGGGGGGGGGGCATCTAATATAATCTGATAAGGACTTCCCCTCCATGTGGCCCAGGGGTTCCTTTGGTTATAACCTACCAGATATAACAGAAAGTTTTTTCATTCAGTTAATATAGTCCGACTTGGGTCAGGCTCTCTGGAAACAGAACCGTAGGCACAGAGTCGGTGCGGGTAATTTGAGAAAGAAGTGCTCTCAAGCAAGGTTACCGCATAATGCGACATCGAATGTGGCTTGAACTCCAGCCTCAGCCTGACTGCACTGCCACCACCCACCCACAGAGACCCAGAGTGTAAGGTGCACTTCAGAGCCTTGTCCCACCTTAGAGCAAGGAAGTAGAGCTTTCACATATCCACAGTAGGTTGACATGGCCCAGGCTTGAGGCTCCGGTGGCAAGTGTTAAGTGTGCTGGTTTTACTGCTGGGAACTCTAATCAGGCAGTGGCAAAGGCTTGGGAACAAGTGACAAATAAGGCTACAGGGGTGAGCCTAGAGGCTGTACCTACAGCAGCCAGCCAAAGAACACAGAAACCCTTTTTGATGGATCTGAGGAGGCCTGGATCAACTAAGCCACCCCATGCAGAGGACTGAGGCTCATGAAACAAGCAATCCCATGATTCTTTTGGTGACTTTTAGATTGCTTTTAGTCTCCGGAAAAGTATCGTTTCAGGAGGTCAAAGATCAATCTAAGGAGGCAAAGTCCCATGCGACTGACTTTCTTGCTCTGTAGTGACAAAAGGGGCTGGGGAAAGGGGGGGGGGGGCGGGCGGCAGAAGTCCTCTCCCTTGCTCTATGATAGGCTCCTCCCACCCCACCAAGTCCTCCATAGGGCTGAGCGGAGAGAGGAGCAGGAAAAACAGGGGTGGCAAATCCACCAGTCCTGAACAGCTCAGTGCCTCAGTGGAACCCCTCTTTGGGTACTTTTCTGGGTACTCAAAGATATCTATTACCAGCTCAAAGACCTGGAAAAATTCTCTGGCCTACACTGAGAGCTCCAACCCTGTGCTTAGGGTATCTAACTTTAGACGTGAGTCCTGGGCTACTGAGCTATACTGTCTCATAAAAACAGCAGAAAGCTGGGTGTAATGTTGTGTGGCTTTAGTCCTGGCACCCCAAAGGCAGAGGCAGACAGAACTCTGGAAGTTTGAGGGCCAGCCTGGTCTACATATCCAGGCTAGCCTGAGCTGGGTTGTTTTTTGTTTGTTTGTTTGGTTGGTTGGTTGGTTGGTTTTGGTTTTTTGAGACAGGGTTTCTCTATATAGCCCTGGCTGTCCTGGCACTCACTTTGTAGACCAGGCTGGCCTCGAACTCAGAAATCTGCCTGCCTCTGCCTCCAAGTGCTAGGATTAAAGGCGTGCGCCACCACGCCCGGCTGAGCTGTTGTTGCATAGTAAAAGCTTATGGGTTTTTGGTTGGTTAGTTTGGTTTGTTTGTTTTAAGGTAGCAAAAGACAGCATGACTTTTGATATATCCTGGGAGTCTTTAGGGAGGTTAGGCTGAGGCTAGCCCTCCTGAGCCTTTTCTCTCATGTCCCTTGGACTAAACCATGGTACCTACCAGCACTTTAACTCGAGCTAGTGGCCTGCTGTAAAGGACAGGACAGGCATTACAAGCAAGATTTAAACACAACCATGAAGGCTGGGTTTGTGAGAATCTGAGCCATACTTCAGAGACTTGGAGACAGGGGCCTTGTAGATAGATCTTCACTCACAAGAAAACTGAGGCTCAGCGAGGCAACAGAGGGGTCTCATGCCGCTGGCCTCTCTGCATTGTCACAGGCTTCAGAGTAGAAGGCCTTAGAGATTCTTATTTTGCACATAGAAGATACAGGACTAAGGCCGAGCTTTCCTGAGATGTTCGGCGTAGGCTGGGTGCTTCCAGACACAGACTCCACACCAATTCTAGGCCCAGATGCACGGGCAGAACTGGAGGTCCATGTGTGTCCTCGTTCTAGAATTCTTAGGCTATAAGGCTCGGCAGTATACCAGGAGTTCTCAAGTCTGGATTCATCCATTGTAGGACCTGGGTGGTCTTAAGGCGCCCAGTTGGTTCTGACATAATCAGGCCACAAACAGCCTGGCATTCAGGAATCTTTTGGTCCATCCGCCAGCTTTACTTAAGGCCAGACTTAATGTTCCACGGCCTCTGTGGCTGAAGAGGTTTTCCGTCAGTATCAGAAGAGACAAGGGGAAGATGCTGAAAGCCCATGTTTACTCCTCAGAACCCTTGTGGCTTTCCCTGTACAAACACTACTACCTTGTGCCTCTCCCGTGAGCCACTGCCACACTTCTAAGGAACCTGCTCGCTCATGATCCCCATTGGTTCCTAGGCTGAAGAAGGCCATGACAACCAAGACACATAGCACCCGTCACCTGTCAGATTATCTCAAGCATGCCAAAGGCCGGACACGCACAGCCATCCGGAGTGGGCAGGTGTGGGAAGAGTCCCTAAAGAAACTGTCTCAGTTTCTCACCAATGTCACAGGTAAAGAAAACAGGCTAGACATTTATTTATTGATTGATTGATTGATTGATTGATTATATGTAAGTACACTGTAGCTGTCTTCAGACACTCCAGAAGAGGGAGTCAGATCTCATTACGGATGGTTGTGAGCCACCATGTGGTTGCTGGGATTTGAACTCCAGACCTTCAGAAGAGCAGTCGGGTGCTCTTACCCACTGAGCCATCTCACCAGCCCCCACGGGCTAGACTTCTAAAGAGAGGAAGGGATCATCAGTACAGAACAGAGGCCACTAAGAGCTGTTGGGGACTATTTACACAGAAAGACAAATCCACCTTCCTTCCTAAGCCCAAAGGACATACTGGCAAACCTCAGCGGTCCCTTGGGGACAGTTAAGCCAATGTCCCTTTTGCAGATGAAAGAACTCCTTGTGACAAGGTTATATTGCCAACTGATGGAGAAGGGACATCTGTGTTCAGTGTGTTATGTGTGTGTATGTGTGTGTGTGTCTGCCTGGAGGAAATACCAAAGTCAATAAACAGGGTTTCCTACCCCAAACCAGTGTTCTCGCTCCTGTAGATGAAGCCTCCGGTGTCAGATAGGTTTCCTGAGAGTATGTCTTAAGAGATGAAACTTGTATTCTCTTCTGGGTTACACCGAGCTGCCATCTCTAGTTTGTTGCCAGTATCTCTGAACTCCGACCTGTTTGGGGTTCTCTTTTGTTTCAGGTCAAGGCCTGGATTTGACTTCGCTCTCTTGGGAGGCAGGCTGTAATCCCCCTGCTCCAACAATGACTTGCAACATAAGTAGTCCTTACCGGACCATTAATGGATACTGTAACAACAGGTGACCCTAACACCCACCACCCCTACCAGCATCTTTGCCCCATGGACACTGCTGACACAACTCCTGAGTCCCTCTGAAGACAACGTATCTCCAGTGAGGCCACTTGTGACCCACTGGGAACAGTCCTTGCCACTACTCAGACAGTCCTAGGTTTTAGGGTTGGGAAAATTCAGAACCTCACAGTGCAGAGGGCCCCTCCTCCACATCTGCTTTTCCTCCCGTAGAGCTCAGGTTAAGGGATGCAGGATGAGGGCGGCAAGCCGGAAGGCCAAGTGCTGAGGCTGAGAGCCTTCTTATTGGGTTTCAGGAAGAATCCAGCGCTGGGATCCGCCAACAGGGCGCTGGCTCGATGGCTGCCCGCAGAATACGAGGACGGGCTCTCCCTCCCTTACGGGTGGACTCCGGGGAAGTTGCGGAACGGCTTCCCTCTTCCGCAGGTGAAGGAGGGCGGGGTATAGGATGGGAGGGAAAAAGCCACACGCCAGAACATTGCACTCTAAAAAGGAAAATGAGAGGCGCGACTGAGATTAGGATTTGCGCTCGAGCGATATGTTCCCCAAACTGCCGCGAGGGGTCAGCAGAACCCGGGGCCTAGGCAGGTGGTGGTGGTAATGTCCCAACTGTCACAGGCTGATACCCTGGGGTCTCCCAGGCAGATGGTTTCTTTGCACTATTCTACTTGCGCCTACTGTGTCCCAGCCCCTGGAGTGCACCAGCTGTCGTTTTCCTGTAGATCCGATCTGTTGGCCTCGTCTGAATTGGCAGCCAGTCTCCAGGGTCCCTCGTCCCATATCCAGAAACCTGGCACTTCCATCAGAGGCAGTCAGAAGCAGCTTGTCTTTGTTTTCCCTCTCCATAGTAAGGCTACTTGACTATTGTCGAGTCATGCAGACCCAGGTTTAATCCCATCCCTGTCGCCTTGCAGCTGCAGGACCAAGAGCATCAGCTTCCACTCTCTAACGTTCTATGTCCTCAGCTACAACGTGTTATCATGCACCCAGTACCTCACAAGCTCCTCTTGGGACTAGATCGTAGGTCCTCAGCAATCCGGTGTTGACTTTTAATTCTCAGCGCATGCTTTCTTCCAACCTGACCTCCCCGCTCCCTCCATGTGCAGCCCCGGGAAGTCTCTAACCAGATTGCAGCCTATCTGAACGAGGACGTTCTGGACCAGAAGAGATCCATGCTCTTCATGCAGTGGGGTCAAATCGTGGACCACGACATGGACTTTGCCCCTGAAACTGAAATGGGGAGTGATACCTACACCAAAGCCCAGTGCGACGAACACTGTATCCAGGGAGACAACTGCTTCCCCATCATGGTAGGCCTCTGCAGCCAGACGCTGTCCCTGACCACTCTCCGTGGATCACGTGTCCCTTGCAACTTCCCACGTAGCACGCATCCCCAGCCGGAAGATCAGGATCTCTTGATAGCTTTGGATGCTGCTTCATAGCTTTATATCCGTTCATGGGCTCAGCCATTCACTCAGTAATTAGACAGTAAGAGTATTTTATGTCAGGGAGTGCAGCAAGCACTGGGGATTCATGGGTGAGGCACTGTTCTTGCTCTCAAGGACAAAAGGCTGGCATGAAAGTGAGCGTGTGAACCTATTGACAGAATCGGGAACTCTGTGGAGGGTTGTCTGCACCCCCACCCAGTGGGTTCTGAGTCTCCTGGGGGCTGGTTAGAAATGCAGACTCTCATGCCTGACCACCAGCACCACCCCTGCCAGGTGTTGGGAGATGTAGTCTGCATTTTTATCAAAACACATCCATGCCGGGCGTGGTGGCGCACGCCTTTAATCCCAGCACTTGGGAGGCAGAGGCAGGCGGATTTCTGAGTTCAAGGCCAGCCTGGTCTACAGAGTGAGTTCCAGGACAGCCAGGGCTACACAGAGAAACCCTGTCTCGAAAAACAAAACAAAACAAAACACCCCCAACAACAACAAAACACATCCATCCATCCCATGCAGCCCCCTTCCAGCCAAGGGATTCATCCTATACTTAGTTTGTGAAACTAAGTAAGTTCCCTGGAGGATGGCTTCCATTAAGGCGCTTCGGCAGAGGCGAGGAGTGTCCAACAGCAGCGCAGGGGAGAGAGAGCGGCTTGAAGTGGTCTCTTCTTAACCATAAATTTTGTACTTAGTCATTTATTCACCCAAACAACAAATCGAGAGTCTGTGCTGTGGTATAAATTTAAAAACAAAACAAGACATCTTTCCCTCCTAATTTGTGGGTGCTGAGACACGTTAACCTATTGACCAATTGAGACCATTCTCTAAGGTGTAAAGGACTTGGCGGTCTGACTCACAGGCTCTTTGAGGGCCAGAATGAGATGAAGTATGCATAGTGAGTGGCTGGCACAAGGCAGTTCCAGGGTCAATATTTCGGTAATAATTACTAAACCTCATGTCATATGCCGCTTGCCCCGTCTCAGGCTCTCGAGAAATCCTCTTTGCCATCTCTGAGCGCTTACTGTGAAAGAATGAATTATTGCTTTCAGCTCTTACACACCAGGATATAATGAACTTTGGAGTATCATGGGCCCGGGAAGTGTATTGTCAGTGGGAGGCATCTAGGGCCAATGTCTGGCCGGGAAATCACCGTGAGCATCTTTTCCTCCAGCCTGACCCTGGGAAGCAGTGCCCGGGCATAGATATTTTGTGTAATCACCCCCAACCCATCTCTCTACAGTTCCCAGCTGGTGACCCTAAATTAAAGACTCAGGGGAAGTGCATGCCTTTCTTCAGAGCTGGATTTGTCTGCCCCACACCACCCTACAAATCCCTGGCCCGAGAGCAGATCAATGCTCTAACCTCTTTCCTGGATGCTAGCCTAGTGTATAGCCCTGAGCCAAGCCTGGCAAATCGACTTAGAAACCTCAGCAGCCCCTTGGGCCTCATGGCTGTCAATGAAGAAGTCTCAGACAATGGGCGGCCCTTCCCACCTTTCGTCAAAATGAAACCCAGCCCCTGTGAGGTCATCAATGCCACAGCTGGTGTGCCCTGCTTCTTGGCAGGTGAGTCTAGCCAGGGAGGGGAAAAGAGGGTCTAAGGGACAAGGGGATCACCGAAGGAGGAGGCGCCATCTCAGGATTTGTCCAGAAAAATGTTCCAAGTCACCTCTGTCTGTAGCACTAAACTAGGAGTAGAGTAGGGGCCCCATCAAAGAACAAGTGTTCACTGTAGAAGAAAAGAAGGAAGTCCAGGAAAAATACAAAGAAAATCCCTATGATCCCATCATCCACCGGGATTGGTTATTCACGTTTTAATATAAACGTTTCTAGTACTCTGTCACAGGCCCAGTTCTAGACAAGCTTGGTGGCACAATCTATAATCGCACACCATGCTTCACTGCCCATCTGGTTCTCCACCTCACTTTCCTTAGTCTACCTTGAAGGAGGGGCTTGGGAAAGAGTCGGGGTGGGTATCATCTTTCTCTGTGCAGGTCTCCGGCTCTGCTTGCTCAGAGAGAACGCATCTTCCTGTCTTTTGGGCTTCTAGGGGACTCCCGAGCCTCAGAGCAGATCTTGCTGGCCACATCCCACACACTCTTTATCCGGGAGCACAACCGGTTGGCCATAGAACTAAACAAACTCAACCCGCATTGGGACGGAGAGACGCTCTATCAGGAAACAAGGAAAATCATGGGAGCCTTTATACAGGTATGGAGGCAGGAGCCACCACTGGCCATCTTGGCTCTGTTTAGTTACTTCCGGCTGCATGCCCTCTTCCCGCATTCTGCCTTGCTCCTCCTTCTCATGTGCTTCTCTCCAAGTGTCTGACAGGCTCTATTTTAAATGTATCCCCATGTTCTGAATGTGGGGAGTTGTCCACATGTGGTCCCTCTGTGAGTCTACCCTGTCACCATCACTGAGGTTCTCTCACTCCTAGATCTGCCCCCTCGCAGTGACTTGAGCTAGTTTGATTTCTCTTCCTTTGGAATTCTTTCTATATAAGCTACACGCCATAGAAGTACTTGATTTTGGACTGCTTTCTCAGCTGAGTTAGAAGGGTTGAGTGTTTGTGTGTGTGTGTGTATTGTGTGAGAAGTGTGTGAGAGTGTGTGTGAATGATGTGTGTGTGTGTGTATTGTGTGAGAAGTGTGTGAGAGTATGTGTGAATGTGTGTGTGAGTGTGTATTGTGTGAGAAAGTGTGTGAGAAGTGTGTGAGAGTGTGTGTGAATGTGTGTGTGAGTGTGTATTGTGTGAGAAAGTGTGTGAGAAGTGTGTGAGAAAGTGTGTGAGAGTGTGTGTGAATGATGTGTGTGTGTGTGTGTGTGTGTGTGTTGGTTTTAAGACAGAGTCTCACTTAGTCCAGACTGGCCTTGCTTGACCTGCTGATCCTCCAGCCTCTACCTTCCAAGCGCTGAGATCATGGGCATCCAACTCTGTATCTGGCTTCTTAGAAGTTAGATCTTTAAAAAATAAAAATAAATAAACAAACAAATAAACAGCTGGGCATGGTGGCACACACCTTTAATCCCAGCACTTGGGAGGCAGAGGCAGGTGGATTTCTGAGTTCGAGGCCAGCCTGGTCTACAAAGTAAGTTCCAGGACAGCCAGAGCTACACAGAGAAACCCTGTCTCAAAAACAAACAAACAAGAAAGAAGTTAGATCTTTTATTATTGTCCTGTAGAATCCATACAGTCTAGTTTACTAGAGGTTCCTTTCTTGCTTGCTTATTTGCTTGTTTATTTATCTTTCTGCCTCTTCTTCCTCTCCTCTTCCTTCACCTCTTATTTGTTTGTTTGTTTGTTTGTTTGTTTTGCGACAGGGTTTCCTCTGTGTAGCCTTGGCTATCCTGGAACTCACTCTGTAGACCACAATGGCCTTGAACTCAGAAATTCACCTGCCTCTGCCTCCTGAGTGCTGGGATTAAAGGCATGCGCCACTGCCACCCACCTCCTGAAAGTTCTTCATTCACCTACTTTCTCTCTTTTGTACAGATTAGTGAAGTCTACTGATCTTTTCTACTTCTGGCCTTTGTCGTTTACACTCTACTGTTGAGTGAATTCAATCTTATTGCTGTTATCATTACTATTATTTCAAGTAGTGTATTTTTAGTAACACAGTTTTCTTCTTCGTTTTAATTTCTACTTCTTCGCTGAGACGTTTCCTATGTCCAATCCTTGTTTCAGAAAATTGTGTAATTAGTTGAGGAATTTAAAATCTTTATTGACTGTAGGGTTGGGGTGCAGCTCAGTGGTAGGGTGCTTAACCTAGCACAGTCAAGGCTCTGGATTCAATTTGAAACAGGGCAGCAAATAAGTAAAATATCTATGTGTGCGTGGGGGTGCGCACATAGGTCTTTGGCTATGCATGTACATCCGTGTATGTGGAGGCCAGAGGACAGACTTCCCCTGTGTCATTTCTCCAGAAGGCCAAACACGTTCTTTAGTTTTGAACTTACTAAGTAGGCTAGGCTGGCTGGCCAATAGGCTCTAGGAATGGACCTGCCTCTGCCTTCCATGCTCTGAGCTTGCAAGCCCATGCCACCATGCCCAGCTTTTTTTATGGGTTCTGGAGATCCCAGATGCACCGCTAATTCCACCAGATCCATGCTGCTGTGACTCTCACTCGGAATGTTGCTTTCCAGGTTCTTGGTAGTACTGAACACTTTGGTGATTTTAGTCCTATCTGAATCTTTATTCTAGCGTGTGGTTCCCCTGCCTAGGTTCTGGTCTGCCATTGTTTCTGCTCCATTAACAGCTTGGTTCTGAGTCCTTCCTATGTTCCTCTGGTTTGCTTTGCTCTTCCAAGGCATCTGAACTTCCCACTCCGCTTCTGCTAGGTCTGTCTTCAGGGCACTAAAGTGTTTTTTCTGGCTGTCTGTTGTTGCTAAGCAACCTCCTAGAAAAGCAGAAGCCATGGTGCATGGGTCTCCTTGGTGAAGAACCAAGGGTGAGTAGAAACAGACACAATGCTGCGGTGCCCCCACAGATGGCTTAGACGGTCCACAGCCTGGACTGAGGAGTAGGGCAGGGCTGGCCAGGGCTGAGGTCTTAGGGTGTGAGGCAGGGATTGGGGCTCTCTGCTAGCCTGTGTTGACTTTCCCTGGCCCTTTGTCTCTGGAAAGTAAAAGCAGGCGCGTGCGTGTGTGCGTGCGTGCGTGCGTGCGTGTGTGTGTGTGTGTGTGTGTGTGTGTGTGTGTGTGTGTGTGTGTAAGTTTCAGGCTGCTGCCAGGCTCTTCTTTCTGCACCCAGTTCAATCTGGGGTTATGAAGAACTCACATTGTTGTCCTCCAAGTTCTGGGGTCCCCAGACGTTCATATTCTTTTTCTAGCTTTCAGAGTTGAATGTCAGATCTCCTGGAGCTGGAGTTTCTGATACCTATGACCCATCTGATGTGGGTGTTGGATTGGGAACTGAACTCAAGTCCTCTAGGAGAGCAGCGAGTGCTCTTATAACCGCTAAGAAGCCGTCTCTCTTCTCTCTGTCTCTCTCTCTGTCTCTCTCTCTCTCTCTCTGTTTTTTGTTTTTGTTTTTGATTAGGTCTTATATTGCTCACCCAGCTGAGCTTGGCCTCCTGACCTTCATGCCTTCACATTGTCAGGACTAGGATGACAGATGTGTATCACCACAGCCGTTTGTTATGGCTGTTGTTGTTTTAGGATTATTTGAGTTGGAAATAGCAGTCTCACTATGCAATGCAGACTAGCCTCAAATTTGCAAACCTCCTGTCTTTGGGATGCTAGGATTAGACATGTATCACCACACAAGCTTGAAGTCCTCTTATTATTTCCTGTTGAATAATTTCCAGGCTGTTTAGTTACAGTGACCAGAGAGGAGAAAGAAAAAATGAGAATACATCACTTTGTTCTAAAACTAGACGCCCCCCATGACTATTTTTAATTATTAAGATGACCTATTGCCATATAAAATATTAGAGCCAGACATCTTGCATCAATTTGAAATGATCAATTAGTATAACTGGTGTGGAGATAGAATGAGGAATAGCTGAACGAATGCCATGATTGATTAGCAATGTCTGCCATGGCCATGGGAATGGAAACTGGGTACAAATGCTATCCACTTGGCATGCTCTTGGGCAGCAATTCCTCTCCAGCCTCCCGTTGTAGAGGCTCACACCTTGTCACATCCTTCCCTCACGAATCCTTTCTCCCTCCAGGTGGTCACCTTTAGGGACTACCTACCCATCCTACTGGGTGATGAGATGCAGAAGTGGATTCCCCCATACCAAGGCTACAATGAGTCTGTAGACCCCCGAGTTTCCAATGTCTTCACCTTTGCTTTACGCTTCGGCCACTTGGAGATTCCCTCTACTGTGTCCCGCCTAGATGAGAATTATCAGCCGTGGGGTTCGGAATCTGAGCTACCCCTGCACACCGTCTTTTTCAACACCTGGAGGCTGGTCAAGGACGGTGAGTCTTTCTTAGGGAGACGTTCTTGCCTGAGCCCTCTCATTTCTTCTAGCAGCTTGTAGGGACTCCTGGTATGGAAATCACCTTCCATACACTTCCTGTGTGGCCCTGGAGAAGGGAATTCATCTGACTGAGTCTTCATCTCCTTGTTCGTAAAATAAGGGCAATAATAGTGCCCACCTCACCAGGATATCAAGTGAAATGAGATTGATGTGTAGGGCACCCTATTTGGTTCCTAAGACCCAAGGAGTGACCAGTGAATACAAGTTACTTTCTCCTTCCAGCTTCTCAGAGCTGACATTCTTCTGCCATTTCCTAGACTATACTTCTCTGAACCCTGAAAAGAGAATTTGTGGGTGAGTAAATAGCTCTGTTCTAGAACCTCCTACCACCGTGAGGTATCATAGATTGAATGCAGTCATCTCATTCGTCAGCTGAATTTGACTTCCCTTCAAGCTTAACCAGTCAGGGATGTTTCTTCAAGATGCATGGTCCCTCTTCCTCCAGGGGAATCTGTGGAAGACAAAGGCGCTGACTCCTCCGAACTTGACCATGAAAACCCTTTTGGTATTCATCAGCCTATGAGGGCCCTTTTCTGTCACCTCAGAAAGGATAGCCTGGTCTCCTCTTACCCTGGCACAAAGGGCAGGCTACCTTGTGCTCTCCTCTTCTCTCCCTGCCTCCAATCAGAGACATTTCCTAGTCTTTCCCATTTCCTATTGAGAGAAGATGTCTGGGGCAGAGAGAATTCAGCTTGGATGATTCCTATCCTAAGGCTGGCCTCTGGGTGTCCCTTGGCAGGTGGAATTGATCCTCTGGTTCGAGGCCTGTTGGCCAAGAATGCCAAGTTAATGCGTCAGAACAAAATGATGACAGACGAGCTTCGAAACAAGCTGTTTCAACCAAATCACACCATCCATGGCTTCGACCTGGCTTCCATCAACATACAGCGGAGCAGAGACCACGGACAGCCTGGTGAGTGGGTCTGAGGTCTCACCTGGTCTGGAGACCTTCTGGGGCTCCTGGGCACTCTCTTCTGGAACCTGGAAGCCAATCAATCCTAGAGCTAGAGGCTTTTGAATGATTTTTAATTTTTATTTTATTTATTTTACACTCTGACCACAATTTCCTTTCCCTCCTCTCCTCCCAGTCCTTCCTACAACCTCCTCTCTTCCCTGCTCTCATCCACCCCTCCTCTGTTTCTCTTCAAAAAAGGGCTGACCTCCATGGATACCAATCAGCCATGGTATAGCAAGTTGCAATGAGACTAGGCACTTCCTCTTCTAACAAGGCTAGACAAGGCATCCCAGTAAGTGGAAAGTGTCCCAAAGGCAGGCATCAGAGTCAAAGACAGCTCCTACTCCCGCTGTTAGGAGTCCCACGAGAAGACTAAGCTACGACAACTGTAACATATGTGCAAAGGACCTTGGTCCAGCCCATGAAGGCTCCCTGATTGGCAATTTGATCTCTGTGAACCCTATGGGCTCAGGGTAGAGGCAAGCCCATTTTAAAACCCTTATAAGGGTTTCCTTATAAGGAATCAAGGGTTTCCTCTTCCAGGAAATGGAATCATCCACTTTCCTAATGCAGGGCTGTGAACACATATCTGATGTGATTACACGGTCCATCATCATCGTTCAGGGAAGCATGGTCTTGGGATCATGAGGCAGCGGAGTCAGGAAGCAGAGATAGATGGGTGATGCTGCAGCTTCCTTCCTGTCTGTGTTCAGACCACAGGCTGGTTCGGGTGTTCAGGGCGGGGCTTCCCACCATAATTAACCCTATATAGAAACTTGTTCGTGAGCATGCCCAGAGATTTGCCTCCTAGGCCTTTCAAGATCTCGTTACAGTGCCAATCAGTATCAACAATCACACTAGTTACAGAACTGGAGGCAAGCTTTAAAAGCTTTGCTCTTCTTTGTATGTATGGTGCTTGGAAAAGTGGCGAAACCCATAGTAAGCTGTAGGCATAAAAATTTTGCAACCTACTTTTAATAAGGGTTCAGTGTTTCCTCCAGCCTACTTTTCTAGATAAAAGTTATTAGGATATGGGGGTGTGGACCTGCAATAGTTTTTTGGGGGGCGAGTTTAAACTTCTTGGGCAGCAGTTCGGTCCTGTAGTAAACACCAAATATGATTGAGCAGCTTCATATCAGTCCTCTAGGCAGGCAGACACCAGGCACGAACCAGCAGCGGTAGTTCACTCCTGAAGAAACTGCCCGGCTACATGTGTATCTTTAGGGAAGAATAGCGAGGCAGAGCAAATCAAACCAAGGCTCTGTGCCAGTCTCCCACTGTCTGTGGGGTCATATCATACTCCTTCATCAAGCGTCCTTTCATGAGTTTGCTATATCAAAACATTCTTCCACCCGAGTCTGCTTCAGGAACACATGCTTTCACATGTTTTCTGTAGCAAGATATCCTTTCACCTGTGTGCCCCAGCAAAACATCGCTTGACAAAACTTTCCAAAGAAACTAGACGTTTCCATTTCAGTAAGCCTCGAGTCTTCCCCTGAGACTGAAGTGTCACAGATGACAGGCAGTGCACTATACTTTCCTTGTCTTAAAACTCCCAGACTTTGGGGCTGGTGAGATGGCTCAGTGGGTAAGAGCACCCGACTGCTCTTCCGAAGGTCCAAAGTTCAAATCCCAGCAACCACATGGTGGCTCACAACCACCCGTAATGAGATCTGATGCCCTCTTCTGGTGTGTCTGAAGACAGCTACAAATAAATAAATAAATCTTAAAAAAAAAAAAAACACTCCCAGACTTAACCAGCTGCTGGAGGTGGTGTATATCCCCAAGGGAAAACCGAAGTGAGATGAGCCAGCCTTACCTTCTCTCCCCTAGGGTACAATTCCTGGAGAGCTTTCTGTGGGCTGTCCCAACCAAAGACACTAGAGGAGCTGAGTGCTGTCATGGAAAACGAGGTGCTGGCCAAGAAGCTGCTGGACCTCTATGGAACCCCGAGCAACATTGATATCTGGCTAGGGGCCGTCGCTGAACCCCTGGTCCACAGGGGTCGGGTGGGGCCTCTCTTGACCTGTCTCCTGGGCCAGCAGTTCCAGCGGATCCGAGATGGAGACAGGCAAGTGAAATCATTATGGTGGAGGAGGAACCTTTCCCTTAGGCAGGGGTCCCCAAAGTTCTTCATGAGGTCTGACTTCATACCTCACTATAAAGGGGTCTTTTCCCTTTTCTAAGGATGTCCTTTGGCATTGTGGGGAAGAGCTAGCCACTGGACTGTGTAAAATGACCCTGCTGTGTCCTCGTAGGTTCTGGTGGGAGAACCCCGGGGTCTTCACAGAGAAGCAACGGGAGTCTCTACAGAAGATGTCCTTCTCCCGCCTGGTCTGTGACAACACTGGCATCGACAAGGTCCCGCTGAACCCGTTCCAGGCTAACGACTATCCCCATGGCTTTGTGGACTGCTCTTCAATTGATAAGCTGGACCTCTCACCCTGGGCCTCAGTGAAGAAGTAGGAACCTGCTGCTCACAGCTTCCTACATTGCACATGTCCGTGGTCCGAGATGCCATTTCAAACAGTTCCAGTGACCTACTCCTTTCATGTTGGACACCGAGGCCAAAGGCTGCCTCAGCCTTCCCAGCCTGTCCACTCAGCTGTCACCACCCTCGCCACCCTCTCAGCCTGACTCGAGACTTAGGCTTCTTAAGATGTCCTTCTAGCTTGTCAGACACTGCCTACCCTCTCCCTGAATGAGCACTGGCTGAGGCTGTGACCTTTGACCTTTATGGTTCCTCCCATCCTCCAAGACTAGCTCATAAGCATCCTGAGTCAGAGACCTCTGCCTGCCTTGTGAGTATGGCTTCTGGCCCTTAGCATAGTGTTGAACACACGAAATGCTCAATAAACATCAGGCTGTCCCCTCCTGGGGCAGGCCTGGAAACAGCTGTGTGTGAGTAACGAGAGGTTTATAATCCAGCTGTGTCTTATTGCTGAGTGGTCCTGGGCATCAATCAGGCTGACAAGGGAGAAGAGTAACCAAGTGGGAGATTCAAGAATTCTCAGAGCAGGGAGGAGGCAAGGGATTCCTGGTGTGTGTGGGGGGTGGGGGTGGGGGAGGGGGCAGGGGGAATAATACCACAGAGCAGTGAGAGTATGAACTTGGGGTGTCACTATTCTGGGGTCCCATGTGTAACCAAGCCTGGATTTCCCAAGAACTAAAATTTAACTCTTCTTCAGTCCTCCAAGAACACTTTATTCTTCTGGGACAGTTCTTGGAACCCTTCAAGCTTATGAAGAGGCAGTTTCAGAACATTCCTTGGGCTGTGATCCAATGTGTATTCATACATTCTTTAATTTGTCTAATAGGGTCTCACTTTATATTTTAGGTGAGCCTTGAACAATTATGTAGCCTAGAGTAGTCCCATCCTCCTAAATTTAGATAACTTCAGCCTTTTTCATGCTGGATTGTACTATCATGGCCTGACTGACATTCGAAAGAAAGAAAGAAAGAAAGAAAGAAAGAAAGAAAGAAAGAAAGAAAGAAAGAAAGAAAGAAAGAAAGAAAGGAAGGAAGGAAGGAAGGAAGGAAGGAAGGAAGAAAGAAAGAAAGAAAGAAAGAAAGAAAGAAAGAAAGAAAGAAAGAAAGAAAGAAAGAGAGGAGAAGGGGAAGGGGAAAGGGAAAGGGAAAAGAGAAAAGAAAAAGACACTCCAGGGGCTGGAGAGATGGACCAGTGGTTAAGAGCACTGGCTACTCTTCCAGGGAACCCTGGTTCAATTCCCAACACCCACAAGGCTGCTCTCAACTGTCCCAGAGGATCCTATGCCCTCTTCTGGCCTTTCAGAGTACTGCATGCATTTGGCACATAGGGATACTGCAGCCAAAATATCCATACACATAAACAAAAATCTAAAAATAAATAAATAGTAAAATGAAAAGACCCTCCAATATACAAGGCCCTGAGCTCAATCTTAACACTAAGGAAATTAATTAGCTAATTAATGAAATGATCAGTTGGTTAGCTAGTTGATTAATTAAATTTACCTGTCCGAGGCCTGGATGGTACAGGAGAATCATAAGTTCAAGACTGACCAGGGCTACAGAGCAAGTTCAAGGTCAGCCTGGCCAACTTAGCAAAACTTTTTCTCAAAATAAAAAAGGGGGGCTGGAGATATAGCTCAGTGGTACAGTGTTTGCCTAGCATATACAAGGCCCTAGGTTCAATACCAACCTGATTGGGGGGGAATTACCCTCCAGGTAAAGGCCAGTCAGGAAATCATTTCCTCAATTGCCTAGGGCAGTTCTGTGACCCTCCCCACCAGTCTCAGATGAGGCTCCGCCTCGGGGAACACCCCGCCCCCTCAGTGAGGTAATCGCGAGAGGTCCCAATCCTGCAGCTCCACGGTGAGGGGTCTGGCTTTACCTCACCATTCTCTCTTACCTTCAGCTCCCAGAGGGGTTCCCCACCTCTCATAAGTGAGAAGATAGGAAAGGAGAAGACAGAATCTGTTAATTCACTATGGACTGGCTCCTGACAAGACCACTGGCCAGGCACACCCTTCCCCTTCCCAGACACTGAGGTCTGGTCACTGGCAGCCTGAAATAAGGAGGCATCTGCCTCCTTGAGGATCCCTGGGCCTCACTGTGCTAGTCTGCAGAGACACAGAGGCCTCTATTCCCTCAGCAAAGCCTTCCCATCAGATCTCAGCTTTCTGTCTCACTGGCTAGCACTCTGTCCCCTCTGCTTCCCAGAGACTGACACAGAATGAGTATGCTGACAACATATGCCAGAACAATGAGCAAATGCCAGGGCTTAGTGGCCACATTCCCATTCCACATGAGAGATGAGGGTCTGCTGAGCGTGGCCTGGCCCCAAGGCTTCTAAGAGCTGGCTACCCTACACAAATGGACTAGCCAAAGGAGGGCACCCTAGAAAGCACAGACATACGGGCCACACTGGCACAAGTTCTCACACCAAAAGGTGCAACCCCATCACAGACACGGAACAAGATCCCCATCCACCATGTTTTATTAGTGTGAACCTCAGGTACAAATAGCACAGGAAGGCCAATGGCCTCCGTCCTTCTCCCAGCAGACTCCTGTGAATAGCAAGAGAAGAGAGTGAGGGAGAAGGAGAAATGGCCAGTTAAGCAGAGCTGGCCCAGAACTGTATCACAACCACACAGCCCAGCTTCTAGCTGCATCCTCTCCTCCAGAGGCCACCGCCTTGTTTCTGCCACCCAGAAGGTGATCGAGGATTTGGCATTCATCTTTGGTATTCATCTTTATTGTTTCTGCTTCCCATGGCTAGCACAGTGCCTAGCACATGGGAGCTGCTCCATGAGTGGAGAGTTGGAGGAGGCGATAGGCCGTCTAACAAGCCGTGGCTGCTTTCATTTATAAGGAAGGAAGAGAATTTATCCTTAGAATAATTTGGCCAAAGTCACACACAGTACTGTGCTACAGGGTGATGACTTGAACTTGGGCTGTCTGCTCACTGTCCCCACGTTCTTAATATTGTCGTAAGCAGTGAGCCCAGACTCATGTGATTGACAGGCACACAAGGCACATCAAACATTGCCCGTGCTCACAGACCAGGCACACATGAAATACTAGTTTATGTATGTTGCATATATATAGATGTGCACAAGTGTATATGCAAATATACTTGTGCACTCACAAGTGAATGTCCAGTCACTTCCCCCCACCTCCCCACTGTCACCCACAATATCCACAAAGATGGATTCACCCAGGGAAGAGAGTTCTCTGTGATTCCCACTAGCCAACCAGGTATACCCTTCTGTGTGCCAAGCCCTTACCCAACCTCTAGGTCTCCTTCCAGGAAGTCAGGTTCAGTTTAGGAAGGGTGTTACAGCTGACAAAGTCTCGGGGGTATGTGTTGGACATGAAGATGTTGTTCTTCGACACGGTGGTGATGCCAGTGTTGTCACAGATGATACGGGGCAAGGAGATGCTGGCCAAGGCCTGTCTCTGCTGTTTACTGAACACGCCTGGGTTCTCCCACCAAAACCTGCACGGGAGGGAGCATCGTGGACATTATGTCTGAGGAGGTCCCGAGTGAGGCTACCCAGGACATCCCCTGGCTTGAGCCGCCCCCTGAGTGTGAGGGGGCTTCAGAATATTCTTATCTACAGCACAGGAGAGCTCAGGTCGTGGGCAGTGCCCACTCAGCCCAGAAGACAGAAGCACAGCTGCTTGGGTCCCAGTCTGATGCGCGCACCCACGGGGTAAAAGAAAACCTGGGTGGCATTTGTGATGTGCTCATCTTGACTGGGACACCTTTTTACGATATTGCCAAAGATGTAATGCAAGCTAGGTAAGAACTAGACACGGAGATGCCAAGATCGTGATGAAATGACGTGAAAGGGGGTCAGCGGGAGACTTTTGGAACTTTTCCATGGTAACTGACATCTCCACAGTAGCACTGAGAAACCCAGAGAACGTATTAAGAGTGGCATTTTTGGGACCAGCAAGATGGTTCAGTGGGCAAAGGCACGTACCACCAAGGCTGAGAACTTGACTACCATCCCTAGACCAGACATGGTGGAACCAACTCACAGATAAGTTGTTCTCTAAGCGCCGTCTGACTGCTGTGGTGCGCATGCACCCCCTCCCGGCCCCACAGTTGTGGCACCCTGCTTTCCCACAGCTTCCTTACCGATCACCATCACGTAGCTTCCTAAACTGAGTGCCAATGAGGCAGGCAAGGAGCTGGCCTACACGGCCATTGGGCTCCAGGGGCTCGGACACACCGCCCATCCAGATGTCAATGTTGTTGGGCGTGCCATATTGTGCCATCAGCTTCCGTGCCAACTCCAGGTTCTTCAGCACCGTGCCGAGCTCACCCACTGTGCTGGGCTGTGGAAGCCCACAAAAGCGTCTCCAGGCATTGTATCCTGCATTGGGTCAGAGAACAGGTAGCTATAAATGGACCCCTCTCCTGCCGGCTAGGAGTACTGGGAAGGGCAGGAAAGAATACACAGATGTTCAAAAGCCCATCTCAGTACACAAGGCCGTAAGCAGAATGGATCCCTGAATGATTGGCTCAGGCCAAAGTAGGCAGCTGGGCTCCTCCAGACCTCTCACTCTTTTCCTCTCTCTCTCTCCTACCCTGGCCAGCCCTGTATTACCACAAATCCCGCCAGACTCAAGCACGGAAACAGCACATTGTCCCTTAGAGCAGCGGCCTAATGTATCTGTCTCTGACTCAGAGAATGAAAAACGTTTCCCGGAGGCGTGGCCACTTGTGCTACTCCACAACACAGGCACCGGGCTTTTGGGTTCCGCTGATCCCCTTAGGTCCAACCTCCACGTCTCTCACTGACGTGGCTACCGCACCGAGCCAGGCTCTGAATCGCTCTAAGCCCTAGTTTCCTCGTCAGTAAAACTGACAGTGGTACTCTTCCACCCGCGAGTTCATGAATGAGTCAGAACGTGTTAACGATGGAGGCAGACTTCCAGATCGTGGGATGATTTTCAGCTGCTACGCGGGTTGCAAAAGTCCAGCTTGTGAAGAAGCCAAGAGAGGCCGAACTTAGGCCACCAGGGGCTGGAAAAGGCAGCGCCTAGCCCCAGGTGCATCCTGAAAACTGGAAAAGGACCCCTGAGCAAGAAGGGGAGCTGCCTGGGAGGTGGGATGGGGCTGTGGCTGGCCTCTCACCTGGGAGGCCGTGATCCCGGCTGCGCTGCATGTTAAGAGCAGGCAAATCCAGTCCTATCCTCATGACTTGCTCAAACAGTCGCTCCCGGATCTCGTCCACCACAATTTGATTCTGGCGATTCAGTTTGGCAGGAGTAGCCATGAGGCCTCGGAGGATGGGGTCAATGCCACCTGAGGATAGGAGACCAGAGTGAAAGGAAAGGTTGGTTCTCTTACTAGGAGAACACACAGTGGAGTCAGGGCTGGTCCAAGTGGAATCGTAGGGATCAGAGAGAAGCTACAAGCTCATGCAACAATTGAAGGGTTGGGGGAGGGTTCACAAGGTTGGGATGCGCTAGCCTTCTGGGTCAATGAAAGTGGAAATCAAGACTGGGTTCCCCAAGATGAAAAAAGACCTCTCCCTAGCCTAGGTCTCTGCAGCCACCATCCCATCATTAGCTGCTGGCTTTTCTTAGGTTCCATTCACCTTCCAGCACGACTCTCCAGCTGGCAAAAAAGACCTTGCTGAGTGGGACTCGGGGGTTGGGCCCTGTGGGCTGGTACTGATTGTTCAGGCGGAACATGAAGGGTTGGATGAGGGTGTGGCCATAACGGAAAGCATTTGTGAAGACATTGGCGATTCGAGGGTCTACTGAGTCGTTGTAGGATCGGTACTGGGGTAGGTACTTCTTCATGGCTGCTGGCCCCAACACCAAGGGCAGGTAGTCCCGGTATGTGATGATCTAAAACAAAGTCACTTTGTGTTAGATGTCTATTTGTTCCTCCCTGTGGTCTCCAGCTTGGGGGAATTGCCCCTACCTGGCTAGGATCAGGGGTTGATTTTAACAGGACATAAATAGAACTCACCTCAGGTCATTTATTAAACTCTCTGAACCACAAATGTAAACAAGGAATAATTCTCTCTCTCTTTCTCTCTCTCTCTCTCTCTCTCTCTCTCTCTCTCTCTCTCTCTCTCTCTCTCTCTCTGGATTAAACAAAATGTCTTGTCAGTCATTGTAATATCCCCCGTGTCTTTAAGGTATTAGCGGTCCCATTTCTCCTCGAGAGCCAGGGAAGTTGAAATTACTGAGATTATTCACAGTGTCCAGCAATAGACTAGCACACAGTAGGGCTCAGTACAGGTTTATAGACAGAGGGATGGCAGAGGTCTGCTCCAGTGCGATGTCCCCCAGAGGCTGTGAGACAGTGTCACTCTGGACCCAAGGCTAGAATTGCCTCTGAGACCAAAGTGAATCCCTCTTGTGGGTGTGCGTGTCGGTCAAAACCCCATGCTCAGCACTAACCACGCCCCCTCCCTAAAGTCTAGGGAGTGTGTGTCTGTGTGTGTGTGTGTGTGATATGCACGAATGTTTACATTCTTGGGAAAATAGGGGTCATGAAAACATCAAAAACCAGATGGAGGAGCCCTGCCCCGGGGGGCGGGGGGCGGGGGGCAGGGAATGCTCAAGATGATGACAGTGGGTAAAAGAGCCAACCGTGACTCTGGTGCTTCCGCTTAAGACCCTCTCAACTCCTCAGGCCCTCAGGAAGGAAGAGGGCCGGGGAGACAGGAGGAAGGGATGTGCACTCGCCAAGCAGCTCATGTCTGCCGGGCGTTTTCATTTCGCTCCTTTGAGCCTCTTATGAATAAAAGAAGCCAATGTTCAGGAGAGATTTAAAAAAAAAAAAAAAACTGCCCAAGAACACTTGGCCAAGATGTGTTAGGACACAGCCTACCTGGACCATGGCCCCCACGATCTTCCGGGCCTCCTGGTAGAGCTTCTCCCCATTCCATCGAGGATTCAGGCGCTTGAGCTGTGTGGCCAGCCGGTTATGCTCTCGAACAAAGAGGGTGTGCATGGAGGTGAGCTCCGGCATCTCGCTGGAGCGCATGTCCCCTGAGGGAAGCAAAGCCTTTGTCACCTTTATGGTCTCCATCATCTCCTGACCAGCAAAGAGCTTCAGTGGCCCTCACGTGCCTGTTCTCCACCTACTCCCACACACCAGACTCAAGTGTGAGCCACAGGCTGACATAAGAGCTCAGGGACACTGTAGTACTCCCTGCAGCCTTACCCAATAGCCATGACATTTGACTTGTCACCTGCCTGGAGCAGACCTTAGGCACAAGATCCTTAGGCACAAGGCCAAGCCCTGTGTCTTTCTGTATTTTGCCATTTACTACATACACACATGTACACATACTACACACATATGCACACATACTAAACACATACATATACATTATATATGCATGTACACACACTATACACATACATACTATACACACACATAATAACATATACACATACTACATACACATACTATACATACACACATACATACACATGCATACACACTACACAGACATACAGACATATTACACACACATACTACACATACATATATGCATGCATACATGCATACATACATACATACATACATACATACCTGCATACATACATACTATACACACATACACTATTACACACACATACTACACATACATATATGCATGCATGCATACATACATACATACCTGCGTACATACATACTATACACACATACACACACACTACACAATACATGAACACTCCCAAGAGCAAGTACTCATTGGCACAAGCCAAAAAGTAATACGCATGTTTTCTGCTCAAATTGGATCAACCTCAGAAGCCTTCTCAAAACAGGACCCCAAACCCTCTACTATTTGAAGACAGTTGTCATTATTACTCTCACTATAAGCCACTGTACATCCTGTCATGGTGGGAAGAGGGCACAGAATGTGTACATCCATACCTAAGACTATTCAAGGAAATGAAGTCCCCGATTCCTCTAGTGCTCCATAAACCTTCAACAGGGAAGGCCAGAAGGTGGGGCCCAGGGCCTTTGCTGCAAGACACTGACTGGGCTCAGCCCTTGCCAACTTAGAAAGAAAATTCTGAGAGGAAAAGATATTCCTGAGAGTAGCTTCTCCACCCCATGAGTAACCAGAGGTCATGACTAGTCCAGAAGAGAGCAGGGTCTCCCTTAGGAGACACACCCTTGCATTGACCTTGGCTGCCCTGCCAGGGGACCCAAGGAGAGACCACCTGGACCCCTAGAAGGGAAGGGAGGTGCAAGAAGAGACTTCTCCCGCTGTGTGTGGGCTTGATGGTACACGTGAGCCTCCCAACACTTGACAGGCTAAGATAGGAAGATTGAGGAATGTTTGAAGCTAGCCTGGGCTTCAAAGCAAGTACCAGACCTGCTAAGGCTAGCTATAACCCAGTCTAAAATCACAGAGAGGTGTGGGGGAGAGGCGTCAATTTCTGGGTGTGACCACAACCCCTGCCCCAATCCTATCCCCAAACTGCCAAACATCTCTCCTTTTGAAATCCCACCTTCTGTCTTTCTAAAAAACCAAAAAGCCCACGGAGTGACACAATCTACTAGAATTTTCTGAGGTGAAGAAAACAACCACTTCTTTGCCCATGGACTACTGAGCCCTTAAAATGCAGTTACTGCAGAAACTTTTAATTTAATTTAAAATTATTTATGTATTCTTTCCTCCTCCTCCTCCTCCTCCTCCTCCTCTTCTTTTTTCAAGACAGGGTCTCACTATCACTCTATAGCCCTGGCATCTCTTATCACAAGCCCGCATGCTGCTCACATACAGGCTGTGTTCTCACTCTGTAGACCAGGCTGGCCTTGAACTCTCACTAAGAGCCTCATGCCTCTACCTCCCAAAGACTGGGATTAAAGGTGTGAGCCAGTACTCCCTGCTACAAAGAACTTAAATTGAAATAACCACATGTGGCTACTAGCTCCAGATTGGACAGGATGGTTCTAAAAGATGAGGATGCCATATTCCTCTCTGTCACTTTTAGTTCTCTGTCCCTTGTGGACATAGACTTGGCTCTCTCTTTTTCCACAGTCTACAGGAGGGAGAAGTCAGAGAAAGCTGGATCAATAATAGAGGGTCCTTAGCAGCCCTGTGACTCCATCTTCAGTTGATGGATGGAGGATTTTTTTTTTGTATGCTTATGTGGTTTCATTTTTGCTGCTATTTTCCTTTCTGTCTCTGTCCAACTCGTTACCAAGACAACCAGACTAATAATTTGTTGAGACCAGCATCTCTTATCACAAGCCCGCATGCTGCTCACATACAGGCTGTGTTCTCACAAGCTGGAAACAGCTCTACGCCACTCTAGTTCAGTCCCCGGGCTGACCTGCCAGAAAACAAGGAATGCGGGCGGAGCGGTTGGTGAGGAGGCAGGGGTCATCGTGCAGGCTATCGAAGGGCATCAGGGCCCTGCCATTGTCTTGGAATTGTGTATTGACAGCCAGCAGCCCCAGCTGGTTGGTGAGGTTGCGCAGATTCCTGGCTAGGGGGTCTTCGCTGCCGTACACCCCGCTGGCGTCCACGAAGGAAGTGAGCGCGTTGATCTGGTTGCGAATGGTGATGTTGTTCCTGGTGCATGCCGGGCAGGAGCGGAAGAAGGGGATGCAGTCCTTTTGGTTCTTGATTCGAGGGTCATTGGGTGGGATCTACAGCACAGAGAGAAGCTAGGCTGGCTTCTGTGGGTTGGGAGAGCGGGCATTTGTAACTTACACCCTGCAGAAGAGAACTCTGGCCCCCTGGAGCGGCAGGGAGGCTCTCAAGGTTCCATAGAATTACTGGGGCTCAGTCAGCAAAGAGACTGAGGTTTAAGGGTGACAAAGAATTCACTGAACTGGAATGGAGAGAGCCTTTTGGGGTTGGGCAAGGCCACTTGGACCCCTCTTCACTATGCCTCTTAATCCTCTTCTTGCCTGTGTCTGCCTTTTCCTCTCTGTTCTGTCACCCTGGCCCTGTCAGACCCCTGGCCCTTTATCTCCTCAATCTCTGCCTTTCTTTTTCTCCACACTTTCCCCCCTACACAGAAGGTGCCTCAACCCTGACCCTGAGTATGGGGCAACCCAAACACACACACACACATACACATACACACACACACACACACACACAGAGTGAAGCAGGGTTAGGGGAGCGCCCATAGGGGAAAGAGAGAGTGAGAACAGGCCAGTGCCCGTACATCGGGAGTGTGAAGAAGACAAGTCAGGTCCTCATCCCAGAATTCTCCCAGCCTCACAAAGAACCAGTCACCCCATCACACAGAGCGATGCTAAGTTCAGGGTGCATATCAGGGTGCATATCAGGTTCCTTGAGTTGACAGCTGGCTCTGCTGAGGGAGCCAAGTATTGACTCTGGACCCAGGAGTGAGGGCCAGCCTTGCTCAGGGGCTAGAGAGGAACTAGAACTCAGAAGGGGCACCGTCACTAATGTAAACCACCTTCCCTCTCTTCAGACACAGACCCTGATGGATGGAAAGAGGCAGCACCTTGAGGGGGAAGCAGGGTGGCTGCTGCAGGCAGCTGGTCTCACAGTTGAGGCCGGTGAAGAAGGAGAACCGGGTAGCTGGCTCTGGAGTCAAGGTGATGTCATGATCCAGAAACTGTCCCCACTGCATGAACATGAGTGCGCGCTCCTGGTCCTTGGTCAGCTGATCGTTGGGGAAGCGCACGATGGCATTGGAGACCTGGCGAGCCTGCAGCAACAACAGGAGTCATTGGATGCCTAGGTCCTGCACATAAGCTTAGCTGGGCTCACCTCCCTCTACTGGACACTCACCAGGGGCACCTTGAAGCCATTGCGATTGACTCTGGGCGTCCAGCCGAAGGGCATGGAGACGCCATCTTCATACTCGGCAGGCAACCAGCGCACGAAGGCGCGGTTGGAGGCCCCCAGAGTGGGGCTTCGTCTAGAGGGAAGCACAGAGCTCTGGCCCAATGGGTTGCCACAGGCAAGACCTGGACCCCCTACACCACACAACCCTGATCTACCCTGGGCCCACACCTGTTGTTGCAGTGTCCAGTGATGGTGCGATACTTGTCATTCGGTGGGCATGTCACCCCCACGTCCTGATAGGCGCAGCCACTTGACACAGACAACAGATTCAGCTGAGCAGGTGTCAACACATCTGTGAGAGTGAGCCATGATCTTAGATCCGAGCCTTCCCCCACCTCATTTCCTATGCTAGGCAACCTGGGGCTGAGTAGTCCAGTGAGGGTGATGGGGGGGGGGCAGCTCAGAGGCCCTGAGACTCCTTAGACCAGTGGTTCTCAAGATTGCTAATGCTGAGAGATCCCTTAAGCCAGTTTCTCATGGGGTGAACAGAACTATAAAATTACTTTTCTTGCTACTTCATAACTGTAATTTTGCTACTGAGATGAATCGTAATGTTAAGACCTGTGTTTTCCTATGGTCTTAGGTGGACCCATGTGAGAGGGTCGCTGGACGTATCTGAAGAGGTCGCGACCCACACGTTGAGAACCACTGCCTTGGATGAAGGCTTGGAGGCAGAAGTTGCTGGGGGAGGAGGTGGTAGCACAAGAGGAGTTAGAGTACCTGTAACATTGAAAGGCCGTGGCCACAGGGGCTGCAGCTTCCTCTTCAACAGGTCTAGGGCCACATGTAGATAATCAGCAGCCCTCACAGCTGTTCTGGTGCCCGCCACCGGCTGCTTGAAGTAAAACAGGAGCTCCATGGGGCTGGCAGAGCCGCTTTGGAGGCTCCGCTTGACGCTGTTTAGACAAGAGAGGGCCAGAGAAGGGGGACAGAGACACTCAGCAAAGGCCAGCCTGCGGTGAGCAGGCAGGAAGAACTCTGGAGAGAGCCACAGAGGAGCAGTGCATTTCTTTTGTCAAAAGGACATGGACCTGGATGTCCAGACAGAAAGCAAGGCCATTGAAGATGTTCTGACAGCCAGAAACTCAAGTAGAGGCAGACCAGGTACGGTTTCACCTGTAGGCCCTCATCCTTTCTACAACCCCCACACTGCGCGCCCTTTCTCCAGAAGACTTGAAGCAGTTTTGCCCAGGGCCACACAGGGCCTGGCACCCTCACCTTTCTCTCCGCTCCTTGTAGGCTCTGTCCACTAGCTGCTTGGCCTCTTCCATACAGCTCAGCACCACTGAATTCTCCACTTCCCCCAGGAGAGCTGCCCAGAGCATATATCATAAGGTCAGGGCTGGCCCCAAAGCCCTACATCAGGCCCCAAAGCAAAGGAGGCCTATCCAGGGAAAGGGGAGATGCTGGGCTGAGAATCCCCACCCCCTACCCCCCACCCCTCAATCCACCCTCCTTTTGGCACTATCACCTGGGGTGGCACCATTGGAGGTCTGAAGCATGGCCAGAGGGGCCAGGAGGCCTGCCAAGGCCAAGAGTAGCTTCATCTCTGCAAGACAAAAAACAGGGGGCTGGGGAGTTGGCTCAGTGGTTAAGAGTGCCGACTGCTCTTCCAAAGGTCACGAGTTCAAATCCCAGCAACCACATGGTGGCTCACAACCATCCGTAACAAAATCTGATGCTCTCTTCTGGAATATCTGAGGACAGCTACAGTGTACTTACATATAATAAATAAATAAACCTTTTAAAAAAAAAACAAAATAAGACAAAAAACAAAAACCTCAGCTCAGGAAGTATCCAGAGCTTTTGAAAAAAGAGAGGTTTTACAATTCTCCTCCTCCCAAGCCCCCTCCTCTCCCCTTCATAGTGGGCCTGGTCTATGACGACAGCCTCTAGGAGAAAGAGGTGTACAACCCAAGACCCCCTCCATTATAGTCCCCAGTCCCCAAGAGCTCAACTCCACCACTTACCTGACACTGTCAACTCCTCTCACTGACAACGGGTTTTTATGCCTGGGACATAAAAGCTGGGGGCGGGCTGACCTAAAAAGAGATGGACCTATCCCAAGACTAGACTCTCCTCCCCCACTGGGGTTAGGGGTGCACAGAGAGGGGTCCATGAAGGGGGGGTGGTGGACAAAGGAATGGATCAGAGCTTCTCCCAGAGAGCACAACCAACCAACCCCTCAAAGTGTTGGTTAAACTCAGTGTCCCAATTCCTTTGAAAGAACCAAAATTCAGGGAGCTAAAGCTGAGAAGTTATGGGGAGTAGCGTAGCCCCATGGAGAGAGGGGAGGGTCACAGGGAAAATGTAGCAATGCTTGATCCCCTTGAGGGCCTCAAAGTCACCCCCACTCCAACCCTGGTGAGGACCCCCCACCCCCCAGCTCTCAGTGGGGCTGAGGAGACAGGAAATCTGGCTGGAGACAGTTAGGCTTCTCAGGAAGGAGGGTCCTGGGGGCTCCAGGCTCGGGACAAAGGCAACTTCCTCTCTCTCTCCACAGCCCCTTCCTCTTATCTTCAGGCAGAGAAGGACCCAGAGCTGATTTCGGAGCAGGCAGAGCTGGCTGTGGTTAATGGTCAGTTGGTGAAGCAGCCCAGGGCTTGTCTGTTAGGAAGGTTCAGGTTAAAGATGGTTATGAAATATAAAAGGAGGCATTCTCCCCCAAGGAAGGCAAACCACTCTCAATCAGGAACAGTCCCATGCCTGCCTACCTCCGGAGACCCGGGGCAGGACTACTTTGGTCATCTCCTATGGATCACACTTGTCTATGCTCAGATCCCATCTTGGCTAAGGAGCAAGGGACAAAGCCACACTCACACATCTTCCCACTGTGCCCTGGGTCCTATCACCTGGGAAACAGATCCCAGACTCAGGAGAAAGAAATCACGTATTCTTCCGGTCTTGCTTTTTGTGAACTCCCCGACAAGTAGCTTTTTGAGAGTTGGAGTCTAGAATGTTAAAGCTTTCGAGAATACTTTTTGAGTCTACAGGTTAACATATTTTCATTAATTAGAACCCGCAGGACAAGAATAAGCAAGAGATAAAAATAAATTGAGCCTCAAGTGCTGGCCCAGCCTTAGCTGAATAGCTAACTTGAAGCCAGCCTGACTTACGGGAGACCTTGTCTCAAAATAAAACAAATTAAATAGAAACTACTTATAACTACTTATAACCAGGTGATTCTTTTTCAAGATTTGTCATTTTGTTTCACACAAATCAGCAGCAAGAAAGAATAAAATTTCCCATAATCCCAGTACTCACCAATACTTTAATGATTGACTATCTTTTGTATAGAAATAATATTTGTTTTAAAAGACTATTAAGGATAATTTTAGCAGGGCAGTGGTGGCGCACGCCTTTAATCCCAGCACTTGGGAGGCAGAGGCAAGGAGATCTCTGTAAGCTGGAGGCCAGCCTGGTCTACAGAGTGAGTTTAGGACAGCCAGTGATACACAGAGAAACCCTGTCTCAGGAGAGGGAAGGAGGGAGGGAGGGAGGGAGAGAGAGAGAGAGAGAGAGAGAAAGATCTATCATCTAATTATCTACCTATCTATCTATCTATCTATCTATCTATCTATCTATCTATCTATGCCAAGATCTTATAACATTGCCCAGGCTGATCTTGAACTTGAGCTCCTTTTGAACTTGTATCAGCCTCTGGATTACCAGGATCTTGAACAAATGCTGCCACCTCGCCCAGCACAACCTCTTACAGGACTCAAGAGTTTAGTCCACACACCTCCTTGTCAATGCATTTGCATTTGTTTCATTTTTAAAGTTGGTTTCATTGTATGTATTTAGTCCTCCGCTGGAGGTGCCTGCACCTGCACAGAGTTGTCAGAGGCCAGATCGCAGGAGTCGGCTCTCTTTTTGGTGCAGGTGGTTTTGGTGAATCAGCTCTCTGACATCTTTTGTTTCAGTCCTTTTTGTTTGTTTGTTTTGAGACAGAGTATTTCTATAGAGTCCTAGTTGTTTTGGAATTCACTATGTAAACCAGGCTAGCCTCCAGCTTATAGAGATCTATCTGCCTCTTCTTCCCAGTGCTGGGATGTAAAGGTTTGCACCACCATGGCAGACACCATTGGCTTTATTTTGACGCTTGCAGATTTTGTATGAACAATGTATGTGCTTTATAAACTAACCCTTTCTCGTTACATACTTGGATTGTTTCCAGTTTTCACTGCTATGGACAATATTTGGAGAAACATCTTTGGAGTTAAATCTCTAGTCACATCTTTGGTTGTGTCCTTAGGCAAGAAATCTCAGTCGGGGGCAGTTCTGCTTGCTTCTAATCCCAGCACTGGGTATACAAGGCAAGTGATGCTGATCTTGAAGCCAGCCTATTTGAGACAGAACAAGACTCAGTCTCAATTTTTTTTTCTCAAAATATCTTAGTAAAAATTGGGCTTGCGGGGGCTGGAGAGATGGCTCAGCGGTTAAGAGCACCGATGCTCTTCCAAAGGTGCTGAGTTCAAATCCAGGCAACCACATGGTGGCTCACAACCATCCTAACAAGATCTGACTCCCTCTTCTGGAGTGTCTGAAGACAGCTACAGTGTACTTATATATAATAAATAAATAAATCTTTAAAAAAAATAAAAATAAAAAAAAATTGGGCTTGCACAATTTTAAGGCTTCAGAATGTATTGCCGAATGCCCCTCGTGAGGTCTACATGCCTTCTTTCCAGCAGCGAAGCGTGACAGCACTTGCTCCCAACTCCCTTCCTCAGGCCTTTTGAAGTGATTGGAAGGAAGAAACATTTAACAGCTTAAAAAACAAAACAAAAACAAAACAAAACCCTACCAGAGATAGTAAAAAGAAAGTCCAACAAGGAAATGCTGTTGCCAAGATACCGTGCGGCACAGTTCAGAATAATCTGTCAGGCTCCCTGACTTCCAAGCCAAGCAGATCTCTGCAGCTGACCTTTGTCGGTGACTTAATTTATGGATATTTATTAAGTCCTTGCATATGCTGTGCTTTGGGCAACAGTGGACAGGGAATTACTTGCTGGAGCCAAGTATGGGCCCTATCTTTAAGGCGCTCCCAAGGAGGAAGCCAGAAGGTAGACAATGCTGACGATGCTGTTATACACCTGCACAAAGTGTCACACCTACACACCTGGCACACCCCACAGATTGTCACAGCACTTGGGTCAACTGGGACTCAGGGAGACCCCCCCAAAAAAAAGACTTCCTTGAACAATCTATGTTTTAGATGTGCTGTTGGATGATGTTTGGAATGATCAAAGAAACACAAATTGGGAAAGACATTCCCTAAACACCAGATACCATTCAGATTGTTTCAGCGCTGGGGCAGAGTGGCGCATGGTTAGGTCGAGGAGACAACGGGGCCCAATCCTCTTTTGAATGTGTGTCCTTAAGGGCCCAGGGAGCCAGAGAGTGTAAATCACCCAAGCAACGCCGGGCAAGACAGAGATTGCAGACCCAGAAGCTGAAAACACTGTGAATTCTCACCAGTTGGGATGCTGCCCTGCCTTTCCATAGGCAGTAAGCAGCAAGGAATGTTGAGAAAGAGAAATCAAAGCTGTAGTTCTCTACCCATGGGAGGGGTGAATTCTCAAACAGAAGCCTGTCTAACCTCCTCAGGGTTAAGGTTGTGGGCCTGAGTGGGCACAGGGGCCAGAGATGCTTTGTGACTTTCCAATGATCCTGACCATTTGACCCTGCCACATTTGTGGCCACTGGAAGGCCAGCAGCTTCCCTTATCTGTTCTCTGTTTCTCCCTCACCTAGCTAAGCCCTATGTGTGTTTGAGGCTCAGAGGCCTCTGAGAACTTGGGACATCTGAAGGAAAGATGACTCCCTAAAAAGAGGTTCCAAACAAGCATTGCCCCAACAGTCAAGCCTCAGCCCCCTGCCCCAGGGAACATCTCTGAAGGGTACCCCGGGAACTTCCACATCTCCAGACTACAGCCATCATGGAAGGGAATACCCTACACCGTACACACAGCTCTGCTTCCCCTTTTCCCTACTGAGCTCTCCCAAAACACCATAGGCCTTAGGGTTTAGCCCAGCTTCCTGTGTGATAACCGAACAGCTACTGGTTGCAAAAGATTGCTCTTTCTCAACTCTATTTAGGAAACAGTTCAGTTGGAATTAGAGGTGTTGGAGTCCAAGGGTTGCCTCACAAACCACTCGAACACCAATCTCAGATAGGGATAGTTTATTGAGTCTTCTCCCCAGAATTGATCACTCAGGGCCTCAGGAGCTAACTGCAATGCTCAGCTAGAATCCTGTAGAGTATTCAAGACTGAAATCCACAAATATCTATTTCAACGATCAGGATTTATGAATAGAGGATTTCGTTAGGAACGTGTCTTTGCTGTACACTTATCCTGTTCCCATTGGTGGAAGTACTCAACTGTGGCAGGGGACTTGTCTTGCCTAACATTCATGTCTTAATTTGCCAACCAGGATATTTGTTACCCACACATATGTCTCTTTCTGCCAAGTAGGATGTCAAGTCCCAGGGAGGTCTTGGGAACTTAAACTTTTATTTGACCCCTTACTCCATATGGAAGTCTTATTCTAAATAGCTTTTGATATTGGTGCAGATGTCTCCCTTATGTTGGGGTCCATTCCAGGGGCAGCTTATAGCAGCAAAAATTATAAAAGCAGGAAGTACTGCTGGGCAGTTGTTGGGGGTCCAAGCTCATTGTGGCTAGCTCTATGAAGCTGTTCTAACTGACTTCTATTGTGATTGGTTTCCAACAGCACAAAACATAACAGAATATGCCATCAATATGGACATGAGAAAGGTTCTTAGTAACAGCAGTAACAACATAAGAGAAATTTCCTTATAACAGTAGTAACTCAGCTATTGGATGGATCAAAGGGCCCCCAATGGAGGAGCTAGAGAAAATACCCAAGGAGCTAAAGGGATCTCCAACCATATAGGTGGAACAACATTATGAACTAACCAGTACCCTGGAGCTCTTGACTCTAGCTGCATATATATCAAATGATGGCCTAGTCGGCCATCACTGGAAAGAGAGGCCCATTGGACTTGCAAACTTTATATGCCCCAGTACAGGGGAACGCCAGGGCCAAAAAGTGGGAGTGGGTGGGTAGGGGGGGTGGGGGGAAGGGTATGGGGGACTTTTGGGATAGCATTGGAAATGTAAATGAGGAAAATACCTAATTAAAAAAAATAACAGTAGTAACAGCACAAAATGGCAGGCTAGATAGGTAACAGTGACCTAGGCCTTAACAAGGTCCCTGTGTGTGTGTGTGTGTGTGTGTGTGTGTGTGTGTGTAAGAAGTATCTCCAGCTATGGAAACTGGAGACCAGGCAGTGACATTGGGGGTGCAGACACACCAAGATTGATCTTGCCTTGATTTTCTTCAAAATCTTTCAGTGAAGGTTTTAAATTACACAGGGGGCTGAGGATATAGCTCGTTTGGTAGAGTGCTTGCCTAAAATGCAAGAGGCCAGGGATCAGTCCCCATCACACCATAAACATAGAACGATGCACCTATGATGCCAGCGCTTAGAAGACAGAGACAGAAACTCAAGATCATTCTTGACTACATAGCAGGGTCGAGGCCAGCGGGGATACAAGAAACCCTAGGTCCAAAAAAAAAAAAAAAACCCTACAGACAAGATTACCCTTCCCCTTACACAGGGTTGCGGTGACACTTCCAACTTTGATCCCTCTCCTCTCTTTAAGCATAAACACTTTGGCCAGCTTGTATTGGTCTCTCCAAACCATTCACCTTATCTTCACTCCTTTGTGGATCTGTGAGGAATACTTTCCATAACTGATGTCGCTCTATGCACATTGCTCAGGGACATGCTTCTTTCACCCAACAATACATTTTGGCTGAGAGTGTAGTTCAGCGGTGGAGCATTTGCCTGAACAAAGCCCTGGGCTCATTCTTCATCGTGGAGGACACTATTTCTCTTATGCTACTTAAAAAGTCATTTAGCATGCACAAGCTCAAGCCAGATAAAATCCCAGCATGGGGAGACCGGGAGAAGAGCCCAAGTCCAGCCTCTAGCTGCTGTTGCAGGGAGACAGGGAGTACAGTGGGTAATTTTGGCTACACCACTCTGTGTTCTCAGCTGGTTTGCAGGCACACACCTGTCCAGGAGCTATCTTGGATCTGCAGATGAAAGACACACACACACACACATTCGCTCATTTTAAAACTGCTTTATTGGCTCTGTGGCTGGGCTCTTCTAAGACTTCCGTAGCTAGCATGCCCTTACCTTTATTCCTAGCTCAATAATCTCTAAATCTGCCCTCAACTTAGTTGCCTTTGGTGAAGCCCATTGGTCTTGCTGCACTCGACACTTTTGGGCTGCCCTTCCATGGGCCACATTCTTTTTCTGCCTACATTTTGAAAGATCTCCCCTATAGCTCTGAGTCTGTTCACTCTCTCTCTCTCTCTCTCTCTCTCTCTCTCTCTCTCTCTCTCAAGTATCTCAATTCTCCTCCTCCTGCCATCTCCTCTCTCCTAGCCTGCAGGAACCTGGAAGTCCTGCCTCTTTCTTTCTACCCAGCCATTGGCTACTGGCATCTTTATTGATAGATCAAAAAACAACTGGGGGCGAGGACCTTCAGCCTAGGTAAATACAGATTCCCGATTAAATGAAAGCATCAGAACTACTTCTCTACGGGGGAGTCAGTTTTCATTAAGGGTGTGGCTCCTGGCAGGTAGAGCATGCTCTGTAGATGGCCCCCACCCACCCAAGAGTATGTGAGCAGTACAGACTGAACTCAAGACGTATCAAAGAGAGAGATGCACACAAAGTTGGGTGGTTAAAGAAAGGAAGTATGGAGCTGAGAGGAGTTGAGAGGAGTTGAGAGAAGGGTATACACATAGGATCAAACTACAGTATACGAATGTCTCAAAGAATTAATAAAAAACATGTCACTTTTCAAATTGTTATGTTAGGGCTGGGACCCTGGCTCAGGGGTAGAACATTTGCCTTGCACATATGAATTCACAGTTTTGCCAAAAGTCATTTGACTTATTACATATATATTTGAACTACTACTACATTTTTTTCTTCATTGAGCTATAAGGCTTTTATGTGATTAATTTTTCTCTTAATACAAGCTGACATCTTCCCATTATTGAAAACAATGAAGCAGAAAGTCTCTTTGTATACACGCATACCTGTTCTCTGGTGTAAATCAGCCATACGGACTTAGCGTTTGTGTTTCCTTTTCTAGAGATGGAACTGGGCCCCTCGCACATGCTAGGCAAGCACCCAGCCACTGAGCCTTGGTTTTGTGCATTTTCATTTTTTTAAGAGGAGGAGATAGTCCATTCCATATCCCCTGCCTCTAAGGTACTGTTCTGAATTTTCATTCCATAGATTATTTACAAACTGGTCTCCAAGTTGGTTTGTTTTGGTTTTGCAGAGATGAAATGGGATCACAGGGGGTCACATGATACCGGCTCAGTTTCATTCCTTGAACTAACTGTGAGAATAGGCATATTTTTTATTTTATTTGCATTGCAGCCCACTGTCAGTTTTCTGCCTGGTTTTGTCCATCTTTCTCTTGAATTGGCACTCTTTTTTATTGATTTTTAAAAGTTGTTTGTGTCCTGCATAAACTCTAACCCTACCATTCTCCTGTATGGTATGAATATTTCTTCATAATCGCTTTTCATTTATTTTCCACATCATTTTCAAGTCATCAGATCTGACAATCTTCTCTTTTAAGTCTTGGTTTTTGTCTCTGTCCCCTTTAAGGTAATAAGTATATGTTCTTGTGTATGCTTTTATAAAATCTTAGCCTTTTTTAATATTTAGATTTTTAGTTCATTGTAAATTTTTGTGCATGTAAACAGGAAGCTATCATAAAGATTTCTTTTCAAATAAACAACCAATTGTCTTAAAACCTGGCTTTTTCTATTTGAGACAGGGCCTCACTCTGCGGCCCTTGGCTGACCTGAATGCTCACTATGTAGACCAGGCTGACCTCGAACTCTTAGAGATCCACCTGTTTCTGCCTCCCAAGTGCTGGGAATTAAAGATGTGTGCCAGCACACCAAGCAAGTCCTCTTAATACTGATGTAATTTCTCTGCTGACGTGTGATTCTACTTTCGACACTTAACCATAAACTGAGCATTTCTAGATGTTCCAATCCACTGGTCTACTAGTTCATTTACCTCTCCTGTGTTAATATGTCACCATTGCAATTACTATAGTTGCTTAATATTTGTTAAGGATGGAGATTGGGGGAGGGGTGTTGCTGCCGCTGCTGCCGCCTGTCTAATCTGTCTCTCTGGAATGGAGCAATGGGCTGGACTTTCCCATGTACACCCTACTCCGAGGTTTTTTGAATATGGTCCCCACCGGTTTGTCTTCTTACAACTCTGCTGTTTCCAGCCGGAGGGGCCCATCTCTTGCTTTCAGGTAGGACTCGGTAATGTGCCTGCTCATCGGTTATGCTTTTCTCAGGTCTGTTATTTCTATGGACTTGGTAAGAGGGGTAGGGAGGGTCCTGTGTGGCCGGCCCACTCTCTTGAAATGATACCTTGTCTCTTCTCTTTCCTGTAATCACCTTCTAGGGTGCTTCTCCGCCACCATCCTACCCTGCCTCACAGCCCAGGGACTCGGCAACGATTCGAGAGGCACTCGGTGCTGATTAGTTTTGGTCTCAGCTGCCGTCAAGGTGAGCTTCTGGGTACCGAAGCCATGAATCCAAAGCCGTCAACGTGACCCATCCCTCTAAGAAGTCTTTTGCCCAGGCAGAGCCCAGCATCAATTTTGTGAAAATAGACTTTATTATAGTAAAATGTCTTTTTAAACAAATGCCCCCCACTATCCCACACCCCTGGAGACCAGGGTAGGGGGCGAGGGCTCAATCAAACATCTCCCACCACAGCGAAGAAAACATGCAAAGAGACTCGCCCAGACAAGGGGTGAAGGATGGGATGGTTAGAGTGAGGGGAGACACCCCTACCCACTCTGAACAGGGAATGTATGAAAATAGCTGCATAAATCCGTCCTTTCCCTCAGCCCCTGGACCCAACAGGGACTGGAAGAAAATGATGCAAGAGAGAAGTTGAATCCAATGAGCAAAATAAGGCAAACCCGACTCCCGCTTTCCGCCCCCTGGTCCCCTGGGTCTGGGAGGATGGGATCACACAGAGGCCAGGTGGCCTGGGCAGGGAGGGGTGGAGCACTATGGGGCGGGGTCAGGCCCGCTTTGGCATGGCCTTTCTCCTCCCCTGGCCTGTGCAGTGAAGCAGAGGGAGGACCTGGACTGAGGCACTGAGTATGTACATATATACACTGAGTATGTACATATATGCACTGAGTATGGACATATATACACTGAGTATGTACACGGCTCTGTCCCCGCCCCAGGGGACAGTCCAGTGCAAACGATCCATCGGGAGGACAGCCAGAGCCATCGTTAGAGTGGTCCCTGTCTCCACCCAGGGCCTATCCTTGGAGCAGGGAAGGCCAAGAAGGGACCTATAGAGCATGGTAGCAAAGCAGGACTAGATGAGAACAGACTGGGAATCCAGAGGAGTGGGTCCAGTCCTGATCTGACAGTGCTTGGTGCTTGATTACTTACTCCGGGGCTCAGTTCCCTCCTGGAAGAGCCCATCTAGAGGACTCCTCACTAAGGATGCATGTAACCCCACCCTCACCAGGTCCCCTGGGTTCCTTTGAGTGCCAGTCTGCTCAGAGATCAGGAGTTGGGTTTCCCTGTCCAGCCAGTGAGTTGATCTGGCACTTCCAGGGCCACTTCTGTCTGCAGGACAGACAGCAGCCTCAGTCTTTTCTGGAGCCCAGCCTTTTGAGAAGTTCCTTTGCTTTGGCGAGGAGACCCTGCTTCTTCTCAGCTATGCTCTGCGACTCTCCCAGTTTGGTCCTGGAGGAACTTCCAGAGCTGAGGGCACAGTGCCAGCCTGGGGGCACTGGAGGCCCTTGTACAGTGATTCTGGGGTCCTGGAATGTAAGAAAGAAGGGTAAGGCCAGGGCCAGCTCCTCCCACCCATGCCTTTGCTCCTTTGTTCTTCTGTCACAGACCTTGCTGCTACTGCAGACACATATACACAAACACACACACATACAGATACACACAGACACATACATATAGATACACATACGCTCAGACATACAGATACATATACACATACAGATACACACAGAGAAATACACACACTCACAACACACACACATACAGATACACTCACACATACACAGATACACTCACACATACACACACATACAAATAAGCACATACAGACACTCACAAGATACACACACATACAGTTAAACACAGAGAGATACAAAAGAGACACACACACTCACAAGACACACACACATACAGATACACACAATCACACATACACACACAGACAGACAGCCATACTCACAAGACATACACATATACAGATACACATATATAGATCGACACACTCACAAGACATAAACACATACATACAGATACACACAGAGAAACACCCACTCACAAGACACATACAGATATGAATGCACTCACACATATACACACATACAGATACACATAGACAGACAGACATACTTACAAGATACACAGGCATGCGCGCGCGCACGCATGCGCACACACACACACACACACACACACACACAGCATGGAGGTGAAGGGAGATGATAATGAGAACCTGCTTAAGGAAGTTCCATGGGACAGAATCTGGGCTCTGCTTTGTCATTGGTAGCTCGGGGTGTCTGGGTGTGTCCCTTCCCTTACTGGGGCCTCACTGTAGGTGCCAAGCTGACCCTCTTCTCCCAGCCCTCTATCTCTCTGCCCGGGGAGGAAGAGCAAGGAAAAAGACACTTAGAGGTAGGAACACCCTCCCAGACAAAATGTCAGGCACCATCTCCATCAAGGCAGGAGGCACAGTGTTTCGTGGGTCTTTGGAGAACCAAGCCAAGGAGAGATGGTGAGGCTCTGCCCTGAATGGCCCTTGAGGGGACTCTCAGACAGCCCCTCCCTGAGTACCTTCTTGATAACCCTCCTCCCTGCTCAATCCACAAGGCTGAGTCTCCTCCTGACTCAGGCCCATCAGGCAGTGCTCTTTGGTGACTTATGGGCAGGAAATCTGGCCAACCAGGTAATCACCAGGAAGCTATTCCCAAATGACAGTCACCTGAACCTGGGCTCAGCCTTATCAACTCTTGACAAACTGCGTTTTCTTTTCTCTCTCTCTCCAGTCCCCACTGCTGCCAAGAGCTCGAGAAGCTCCTGGCCAAAACCAACCAGAGAGCCCAGACTAGAACTGAAGGACTGGGTACACAACCAAAGCTATCGCTGCTGCTGCTGCTGCTGCTGCTGCTGCTGCCGCTGCTGCCGCCGCCACCATATGGGTGACTTGGCAGAGGAAACAACAGGACATACAGAGTGACTCTGTCCAGTCCGGGTCAATAAACTTACAGCCAAGGCTCATGGGAGGAAGAGGGGGATGGGGAGACAAAAAGAAGGGTTCACTGAGCCCCAAAGAAGAATAGCTTGAGGTTGCCGATAGATTTCATCTATTCAAACTCTCCCTTTTATCCTCTAAGCAAAGAAACTTAGGAGACAGGAATAAAAGCAGATGTCTGATAGTCTAATAGTTTGAATCACAGAGGACCAGGGTGGGAAGACTATTATTACTGGTGACGTGACTGTGACACTTTCCTGTCACCAATAATAATCACAATATTATAATACCACAGCCATATAGTATCATAATACCACTGAGTCATAACATGAGTATCACATGATGTTCTAAAAGCTGCATGACAGACAGAACAGGAGGAGTCAGCTAAGGTGCAGTGTCATATGCTAGGATGACATGCCACCCCATGACAGCTACCTGGCACTGCCCAGGGTAATGGCAAGGCAGGGAGAGCGGAGGGCCCATACCCACACCTGGCTCATGACAAGATCCCCCTCTCCCACTCATTGGCTCCATTTGAGGCGAAGTCTAGTGGGGTGAGGTGGGGAATGGAGGTTACATGAGACACGGAAGCCAGTCCCCCACTTACATGTTGCTCTCTCTACACTAGCTCCATCTAGCACTGGACTCTTCTCCTTCTCGTTCTCTGAGAACAGGGAACAAAGAGAGGAGACGGGTTACCAACAGGCCTGCATGCTCTCCGTCAGTCATCGAGTGGCACAGGTACCTGGTGGCCCCAGCTTCACACAGCCTTTGCGTTGGTAGCCACTGTGTGGGGTTTCTGGTTGAAGCTCAGCCTCTTCACACCCTTCCTGCTCTCTGGGTCTGGACACTTAGTTGCATTCCACCCATCCCAAGGAGACCCATGTAAAGAGAACCCAAGAAGTCGGACCTTGCAGGGCAACTGGTTTCAAATGGTACCTGGGAGGCACCCAGCCCTAGCAAGATAGGAGCACCCTGAATAACTGGCTAGTGGCAAGGGTCCTTTTCCACAGGGCTCCTCATGTGCATCAGCCCCTGGGAATCATCAGTTAGGTCAGACGGCCTGAGAAGCAGGGTCCCCGCCATTACTGATCTGCAGACAGGGGCATATAAGAGGACAGGGTGGCCTAGTGGAGCCCTCCTCTGCTGAGCACTTAGGGTTCCTTGGTATCATGGACTCGGATCTCTGAGACTCTCTGCCATTCTATCCCAGCCCCAGCACACCAGCAGGACAGAGCTGAAATGCTGAATTGGTAGCCCAGCTCTTCACTGACCTGACTCTCGGCTTGAGATGTCCCAGACTCTAGGCTGCCTGCCTCAGGCCCAGGGCCTTCCAGGAAGTTGGATGGAACCAGGCCCCTTTGTCCATTCAGCTCCCCCTGAGGAGGAGATGCTGATGAGACTGAGAAGTCCCCAGTCCCGTCCCCTTGACCCTGAGACCCTGGGGAACAGCCTGAGGCCAGCATCCCCACTACGGGAAGTAATCCAGCTCATCTCCAGCCTTCTGCCAGGAAGGCTTGCCCGTACACGTGCCCAGCTGGTGAACCAGAGCACAGTACACCTTCCTTTCCCCACGAGGATCTTACATAGTAGAAACCATCATCGTCCATGTTCCCAAACACAGTAATGACATCCCCTGCTCTGAAGGGCAGCTCTGCCTGTGACGAGAGCAAGGAGCAGATGTCAGACCTGGGAAGGCCTTGTGACCCCGCTCCCCATCACTAGGTATCATCTGAGGGCCCTCACCTCCACATCCATATTGGGGGAGTTCTCCCGAGGATTATAGTCAAATGCGGCCACCATAGGTCGGGAGGTTTTCTGGGCAGCAGAATGAATCAGCTTAGGAGGACCTATCAGGGAGGGAAGAGGCTCCTGAACTCTTCCATACACCGCCCCATGGTCACCACCTCAAATTGCCCCCACCACCCCACTGCCAGCACTCTCGAAGAGTGCAGCCTCCATATCCTACCTCTTCCCAGACACTTGCCCAAAGATGGCTTCTCACCTGGACAGAGCTGTGTAGGACCTTCCAGCTCCACTGTGGAGAGAATGTGCCTCTGAGTCCAGCCTGCCTTTCCCTCTTTGTCCCAGGCTGGGGTGGTGCAGGACAGAGTACTCACCCTCCCATGACAGACACAGGAGGAGAGATACTCGGAACGTCAACACAGGCCTTTGGTTCAGCACTGAACTGAGACCCAGAGCCAGTGAAGCACCATGCTTCAGGGTACACGGAGCCACCAGAGCCAGTGAAGCACCATGCTTCAGGGTACACGGGAGCCACTGGCCCCCACTTGAGGGGGTGGATGTGGGTGAGAGTCTGCTTTAATCCCTTCAAATATTCAAAATCCTGCAGATGTCCCTTCAAAGGGTCACATGGTGCTGCCACACCCCAACCCACACGAAGGGCCATAGGTACCATGGGGGTCTTTACCTTTCTTGGACCGACGAGGCTTGGGGGGAGGCCCGGGTGTGTTGTGTGCTGAGGAGTATACAGAGGGACCATTTCCTGAGTGAGAAAGGCAGATAGAGCTAAGAGAGAAATTGAGGCAGGGGTCGGAGAATAGGGCAGACTAGAGGCCTCTCCCAGGGCTCCTGTGTCCTTGTTGTCTTGTTTTACAATGCTGGGAATCCAGTGCAGGACCTTGCACACTAGGCAAGAACTCTAAGGCATGCACCTGTCCTCTAAGCTTTCTGAGCAAGTTTCTTTCCTTATTTTATTTTATTTGCATTCATACTTGAGTTCACTTAAGGACCTGCACCTCATATGTGCAATAAGAGCTAAACTGACTCTCAGGACCTAAATTACATCTTTGCAATCTCTTCAACAGGCAATACCCTGGGGCCAGCTGCAGAAAGGCGGGGCCAGGGGAAGGCATGCCAGGTTTCAGTGGCTCCACTAAACTTAGGACAAATGAGGCACCTTGAGCCCTCACAGACATCTGAACCTCTCAGGATGGGACTCGATTAAAACCAAGGGTGAGTGGTAACGGGTGAGGAACAGCTGCAGGGTCATACCCGAGGCCTCGGTGAGAACATTTGGGGGCAAAAAACCCCGCTGGAGCAGCTGTTGTCTCCCTGCTGGACTGTCCACAGCCACCTCAGCCACCATGTTGCAGGGGATGTAGCCTGTACGGCCCCCACTCTCGCCCCGGTAGAAACCATCAGCGTCTTTGTCTCCAAACACCTGGAAGCAGAGACCGGTTGTCTCGATACTAGTTCTGCCCTATCTGTGCACCTGGTAGCACCGCACTTAAGAAGAGTGCTCTCTTCTGCAGCCTGGAGCAGAGGAGAGGGCAAGCAGCTAAGACTTAGGACTCAGAGGAACTTGAGAAAGTCATCGCTTCTGTACCCTCCCCCAGCTGCTGTCTACCCAGCCTTTACCTCAAAGCACCCCAGACTGGATCTTTCCAGCCCCAGAGCACGACAGTCTTCCATCAATACTTGGGGGAATAATAAACATGCTAATATTAACCAGCAGATAGTCCCACTGTGCTGACCATATGGCAGATTGAAGTGCTGTGTGTACCTTGAATCCTTCACTCTACAGGCAACTCTGGGAAATCATAAGGACCGATTCCCATTCTACCAGAGAGGAAACTGGGGCCCAGAGAGGTTCTACAACCTATTCAAAGCTCCCCGCCCCCCGGGCAGAAGCAGAAGCAGGGCCCAACCAAATTCAACCATCGGGCTCTAGAAAGCCATGCTCGCTGAGCCTCGCTCAACCTTATGCAAGAGGAAGCTCGGAGAAGATTCTGGCTAGAGACTGGAGCTCTGGCCCCACGGAGTGAGTTAGTCACCTTGAGGAGTTGGCCCTCCCTAAAGGGCAGTTCCTCTTCTCCAGCATCAGGGTTCGGTGACATTGATACAGGGTCATAGTCAAACAGAGCCACAAAGACCCTCACAGGTAGGTCCTGGTGAGGTGGTGCTTCTTGGGGGATCCTTGGAGGGGCTGTGGAGAGGGCTAGGGACACAGCAGTGACTTAGCTCCATCCAAAGCAGGGAAAAAGCTCCCTTAGATCCACCCGAGCCACAATTAGATGCTCACCCAGCTCAGTGGTACCAGACCTAGGCACCCGGGCCCCTCTCCTCTGGGGTCCTCTCCGCCCAGAGTTGTCCTGCCCTCTGGACTCCCCAGTTTCTGTTGCCTGCAAAGAGAGGGCAACAGAGGGCAGAGGTGACATTCTATCCCCTGTGGTGGCCCACACTCCCCGGCTCTGGCCCCTGCAGCAGCGTAAGCAACACAGCAGAACAGGAGCACAGAATTCCTCGCCAGGGGCCTGGCCCAGCCTCGCTGAGGCACCAGACACGCCCACGGTGGAAGGACGGGCGGAGGCGCCTAGCTCCCCAATGGATGAGTGCAGTAGAGGGGCCTGAAGTGGCCAAGGAGAGTGTGAGAGGACAGTCTCCCGTCAGCATCAGGGCTGGTGACTCTCTGGACATGGCATCACAGTCAAGTGTTCTGAAGACACAACTAACTACTCAGAGGAAAGGGCCACCCGGCCGGAGGTGGCGTGTGGCAGGCAGCAGTGATAACAGAATAGTGTGCATCCCAGTTCCGTTCAGCAGAAGCAGAAAGCAGTGGAATGTAGGTGGGAGGAGACAGGTGAGGCAGCCCGTAGGCCCCGCCCCAGCTCTGCCGATGGAGGTGGCAGCGTGGAATGGGAGTGGCTGGTAGGCAGCAAGCAGAGCCACCAGGCAGCAGCAGGCAGGAGGCCGCCCAAAGCGGGGAGTGGGCGGGCACAAAGCGGGGAGTGGGCGGGCACAGACCCGGGAGGGTGGCTCCTTGGTTCTGCCAATCGCACTGCGGCCTCTCCGCTCTGGTTCCCCTTTCTCCCAGGCTGGGAGGCGCAGGTAGGCGTTGGGGCCTGGATTGACTTTCGGAGGTCCCCTGGGCCTTCCTACTGCCGCTGTGCCCCAGGCCTCCCCATCTGTGGGGTAGCAGGAGCTGTTGATGCTGACACCCGCGCTGCCCGCCTCCTGCTCATCCTCAGAATCATATTCAATGCTGATCTCCAAACACTTTGGAGAGAGGCAGCTGACTAAGCTGGATTCTGGAGCAGGGCCACGGGGACACCTCCGGGAAAGACCCGGCCGCCCTCTCCCACCGGGCTCCTGTCCAACCCTGGTGCCCTCAATCACAGGGAGGCTGCCCCTCTCCCGTGGAGGGACCGGCCGTGCAGAGGTCTGGGGCCCGCCATTGCCAAGAAGCCGGCTGCAGTGTTCTCGGGGGTCCTGAGGTCGCTTGCGGTTTGGGAGTTTCTCCGGAGAGCCACCTCCTCTCCTCCGGTTGTTTCCACCAACGACTCCCAGCACATCCTCCAGGTGCTCCCTGACCCCGGAGAGCTCAGGAGACAAGGGACACAGGCCAGGTCCCTGGGGCTGACTGCTATCACAGCCCGGCCCTAGCAATGCAAGTTCAGGCTGGCTAGGGTCTTGGGAAGAGCAGCTGGGCCCTGGTTTCTCCAGCCCTTCCTCCTCTTCCTCCTCCTCTTCCTCCTCGGGGATGCTGAACAGCTTCTTGCTGCAGAGCCGCTGGAGAGGCAACTCCAGTATCTGCTCCAAGATCTCCTCGTCGCTGTCAGTCTCACAAAAGGGGTCTGGCTGGGGCTGGGAGTGGGGAGAAGAGAGCAGCAGGAAAGAGAAGTCCACCAGAAAAGATGAGGGGTCTGCGACCTTTGCCCTCAAAGGAGGACATGGGGTTGGGACCACACACCCAGCCCACCCTTAGCTTCCTGCCAAGAGGAAAGAATCAGAGGGGACAGTGGCTGGACCAAAGTCACACACGTGTCCAGGCTGAACAGAGGAGGGCATAGGTCCCTGTGGGTCAGGAGCATGAGGGAGCAAGCTGCAGCAGTCAGAGAGAATTCTCCATTCCCTCTGCTGAGTCTCCGGCACAAGACCCTGTCTGAGAAGCTTCCCCAGGACTAGGATGCCGAGAGATCTGGGAGAGTAGGGGGAAAAATGAAATGTGGTCCCCTCTCCAACTCCCTAAGGCAGCCGCCCTGAGCTTCTTCACATCCACCACTTAGGATTGGACCCAGGCCACACACCTAGACTTGCTGGAGCAGCTGCCATGGGAATGGAGACCTGTGGAGCGCCTGAGGTCTGGGGCCCACCAGCTCCTCCCCACCCCATTACCTTGGCTCCATTCTCCCTGATGCTGTTGCCAGCAACCTGCTTCTGGGAGGAACAAGGCCTGGAACCCAGTTCCTCTTCCTCTTCTTCCTCCTCTTCCTCTTCTTCCTGGATGTCTGATAAGTCTGAGTTGCGGCTGTGATCCACGAGGGAATTCACCAGGCGAACTCCAAGCTCTGACATATCTTCTTTCTGTAAAAGTCAAGGCAGTGCTTAATGGCTGCAATCCTAATACTCAGAAGGCTATGGCAGGAGGGTGAATAGAAATATCACATTGGGGAAAAAAAAGAGCAGAGTTAAAGAAGGAAAATCGAGAAGGACTCTAAGAAGGGTCAACCCCAGCCAGAATCATAAAGGGTCCCTTGACAGAGGAGGACAGAGCCATGGTCAGAACTCACAATGGTAGGTGTGGAGGAAGGTAAACTAGAGAGTATAACAGGTAACAGAATCAAGAGAAATGTAACAAAGAAGCAGCTATACAAAGCCAAGGAGGGCACCTGAGGCAGGCCAGAGCAGAGGGAGCCAAGGCAGTGTAGAGAGGTTAAGTCTTGATTCTACACAGCATGTCTCCAGTTCTACCTCAGATCTAAGTTTCAGCCCGGAGTCCAGATCTCCCCCATGGCAGGCTTCAATACTTGGCTCCTTCTGGGTCAGCTCTCCTTGGCTGGAGCAAGGTATAGGGCCAGCATCTCCTGAAGTGCACTCCACTTCCTGCTTAGCCAAGGAAGGAGCCACAGGGTCAGGGCCTTCCTGACCCAGAGTTGGCTCGATAGCCCTCTTCTCTCCTGAGATGCTCCGCACAGCTGCCCCAGCCTCTTCCTGCAATGGATGGCGTCAAGAAGGAGCTCAAACTCCAGCCCTTCCTTCAACTTGCACGTCAAGCTTCCCGTTGAAGAGACAGGTACCTGAGAGCAAGGGGCTGGCAGTTCCTCCCGGGGTCCTTTGGCCATCTCTATGGAAAGACTTGCAGGGAAATCTTGAGTTCCGTGGGGGACAGGATGCCGGAGGGGAAAGCTGCTATCCCCAAGCCCTGGGGAGACTGAAGCAAGGGGTGTTCTGACCTCTGGGCTTGGCCGTGGTGAGAGACAGGACATCCCGGCTGGCTGGCAGGCAGAAGCCAGGGCTGGGGCAACGGGGGCCGGGATGGAGTCACTGGACTCGCCATGGGGTGACATAGTGCGTACAGTCACCTCATGGCAGGCCTGCAACAGCTGCAGCTGGGACACCTCCACCAGCACACTGCCTGCTGTGGGGGAAGCCACCTCCATAATCTATAGGGAAGAAGGAAAACAGGGAAGGGAGACTAAGAGAGCCAAGTGGGGCATCAGGATGGACAGCGGCTGGCATCCTGACAGCATTTTTCCCAAGCCCCTTTCTTGGTCCTCCTAACCACATGGCTTCAGAGTACAAGTATTCCAGTCCTTCATGGGCTGCCAACACCCACGCTCTTCATGGGTTTACTATACAGAGCCCCAAAACCAGGACTGTGAATCTCTGCCAGGTCAGGAAGATAGGCTTCTGACTAAGCATAGCGAGGAAGGAGACCCATAGGCTGCCCCTCAGGCTTCAACAGCTGGAGTCCCCAAGCCATACCTTCTGCCCATCAGCATAGATGGCATAGCCTGTAACCCGGACGCCATTGGAGGTGCCAGCAGCATCAATCGTGACAGGGAGCCAACTGATCATCAAGATTCCAGGAGAGGGCCCTGGTTCAGCCTGCACATCCAGTGGGGCATCAGGCAGACCTGGAAGAGGTGAGGCACGGGAAGAAGTACCGTAGGATTCTCTCTGACAGAAGTGATGGCCACATCCCTGAGAACGCATGCAAGGCCAGTCTCCCTTATGGCCTGGCTTCCTGGGTTTGGAGGACACCATTATCCCCACATACATACCTGCTGGAAGTGTGGTGAACTGCAAGGTAGCAGCTCTCTGCTCTGGCCTCTCCCAGCCTGGTTCCCAAGACCCCTGAGATGGGATCTGAGCCTCCACTCGGGCCTGATAGAGTGTGCCAGGTCTCAGGTTACAAAAGGTTGCCCAATAGGTGCTGGGGCGAGCAGGTGGGCACTCTTCTCCGTTGAGGTAGATGGCATGGGCCAAGTTGCTATTCCCCGGCACCCAGGCGATCTCAGCAGATGTGGCTGTCAACCGATGGATCCGCAGCTGGCTGGGTACCACCCCAGCCCCGGCACCCACAGCCAGGCAACAGCGCAGAGGGTCTGAGCTGCCCTTGCCGGTTAGGGCCTGGACAGACACATGGAGAGGCCCAGTCCGCAGGTCCATGTTTTCAAGCACAGCTTTGGGGGGCACCCCAGGCCCCAAGGCCTGACGAAGTTCCCCATTGACAAAGATATGGAAGCCACGCAGATCTACTCTCTCAGGAGGCAACTCCCAGGCCAGCACCACACTGTGGGCTAACTGCTTGAGAACTGTGATGTGTCGGGGGTAAGGCACAGCCAGAGGCTCGCCCAGTCCCTCTGGTGGGGGGCTCAGACTGAGTTCATCTCCTGCGGCCTCCTCCTCTGGTCTGGGCTGGCTACGTCCCCCGCTGCTCTGGCCCCCACTACTGCAACCACCCCCGCCTCCACTCAGGAAACTGAGCTCGGGGCCTGAGCTGTGCGACGAATCAGCCAGCTCCCGAGGGAGGGTGGACAGAAGGTCATCATCAGACACGCGCTCTACAAAGTTGGAAGGGACCAGGCCCCTTCGGCCATCCATGAGCTCCCCTGACAGAGGGAAGGTGGGGGAAAAGCAGGGGAGGGAAAGACAAAGAAGAAGCAAAAAAGAGCTGATTTGGTCATGCGGTTTCTCAATGGCTACTTCATAAGTATCTGATGCCAGCCAACCTTTACCCGCCGGTGAGTTTAAGAGACGAGGGCAATCAAGGTTTTAATTAGAGAGCCTCTCCTGACTTCTGTGGGTGTGGTGACAGGGTTTTCATCCCTCGGGACATTGCCACTTAAATCTTACTGCATATATGGATCACTTAAAATATGAATCATTAGAATTCAGAGTCTAAATAAGTCCAGTCTGGGAAGTAGTGAGTTTGGGAATTTCTATGTGGCTTCCAAAGCAACGAATACTGAACTATTTCTAGGAAAAATGTCATGATGTCCATAGCCCATTTTAAAGTAGTTCTTTTTTCCACTTACATACAGATCAAGCAAACATGACAAGGTGTAGACGACTGTAAACCTGGGTGGAAGGCACGTAGACACTCTTAGCCCTGTGCTTTGATGTTTTGTTTTGCTTCATTCTGTTGTGATTTCATGTTGCCCAGGTTGGCCTTGAATTCACTGTGTAGCCCAGGATGACTCTGAGCTTCTGATCACACATAAACACAGACCCCTCACAAACACTAGGATAAAGAAGGTTCATCGCCCATGCTTTTACACAGTGTCAGGGATTGAGCCAATAACTTTGCACATGGTAGGCAGATGCTCTTATCAAATGAACCACACTCCTACCCCTCTGGATGTATTCTACATATTTAGAAACTTTCATATTAAAAAGCTGAAGTATCTGGGAGTAGCAATATATATCTATAATCTCAACTCTTAGCAGTTCAGGTGGATGAGAAGTTAGGACTAGCCTGGATTACTTAGTGATATTTTTTTTTTTTTTTTTTTTTTTTTTTGGTTTTTCGAGACAGGGTTTCTCTGTATAGCCCTGGCTGTCCTGGAGCTCACTTTGTAGACCAGGCTGGCCTCGAACTCAGAAATCCACCTGCCTCTGCCTCCTGAGTGCTGGGATTAAAGGCGTGCGCCACCACGCCCGGCTCTTTTTTTTTTTTTTTTTTTTTTTTTTTACTTAGTGATATCTTATCTCATAGTGATATCATATCTCAAAAGTGAGGGTGGCTCATGAGGGGGTGGGAGAGCTGACTCGGCAGTTAAGAGAGCTGGCTGCTCTTGCAGATGACCCAGGTCCTCCCAGCACCCACATGGTGACTCACAACTGTCTCTAATTCCACTTCTAGGAGATCTGACGTCCTCACACAAACAGAACATCAATCCACCGAAAAATAAAACTAAAACAATCATTTTGCTAGGCAGTGGTGGCACACACCTTTAATCCCAGCACTCAGGAGGCAGAGGCAGGCAGATCTCTGTGAGTTTGAGGCCAGCCTGCTCTACAGAGAGAGTTCTAGGACAGCCAGGGCTACACAGAGAAATCCTGTCTTGAAAAACCAAACCAACCAACCAAACAAACAAACAAACAAACAAGAAAAAATGTGATGGCTCATCAGTTAGGAGCACTCGTTTTCTCTTGCAAAGGACACAAGTTCAGCTCCCAGAACCCACAAAGGCTCCAGAGAATCTAATGTTATCTTCTGGACTCTACAGGCGCTCATGTACAAGGTCCTAGGTACCAACCTCAGTAAGAACAAAGATCAAAACAAATACAGAGATAAATTAAGCACAATTCTCCTGGAAGCCGTTAACCTAGCTCTTCAGCATCTACCCTTCTGGGGAGGTTAGCTGTTAGGAATACAAAGACGGCCTTCAACACACCCAGTAGCTGCTCTTGGAGCCCCTGGAAAGGAACTAGGCAGGCTTCAAAGTTCTCGGTGTTCACTCAGATCCGACCCATTTTCTAAATCTCTGCACACAGAAGTGGTCTATGCCATGTTCTAAGCACACCTCACTCCATGATCTAACCTTCCCACTGTCGGAGGATGCAGCTTGGAGTGCCAGCCAGTGGCACTCTGGAAGAGGCTCCTGTGGCCATTCATTCCTTCTGAACGTTCTAGCAGCTGATATAGTCTTAGTGAGTCATAGGCCCCAGCTGCATGCTGAGTCCCGTGGTTGGCTCCCGTCAGAACCTGGACAAGAAACTCAGTCCTGCCCCGGCCCTGACACCTACCTACCACCTGCTCAGACCATGTGAGATCTGAACATGACCCCTTCTCCCCATATCTGACTGGAGTCCAGCCCCCAGTGCAGACAGAGGCCTGACCGCAACTCTTGCCAGTGTTAAATACTGCCATTCTCTGCCTATGAGCACTAAAATGAATCTAGCCAAAGTATCCTGTGACACTCTTTCTACCATCTGGACTGTTAGACCCTGGCCTCCTCCAGACCAATCACTTTCTCTTTCCCTGCTGGCTACCCCAAATCTCAGGGCATCCCTTAGCTGGGCTGGATTGAGTGTGCTGAAGAGTGTAACAGGAAGGACCGAGGTCTTCAGGAGCAGGAGAATGGACAGGGTGATCCCTACAATCGTCCTACCTTCAAAAAAGCCATCCTCGTCCATGTTACCATAGATGTAGATATACTCGCCCGCTGTCAGAGGAAGCTCGGCCTCTGGATTCTCATTGGGACCCTCAAAGGGGTTGTAGCTGTTGGGGTAGTAGCAGAGGAGGAAAACAACCCTGGCTGATATCCCACCTCCATACCCAGATTCTCACCGTCATGCAGCAAGCCTTTCTAGAGGCACAGCTTCTACTGTAGCCAAGTCGAGCACTCACGGTATCCACCTGGCCTCAACTATGCTATAAGTACAGGGTTCAGCCGGGACCCATGGACCACCTCCGCTATGTCCAGGGGTCTCCATCTTCATCCATACCTGTTCCCCATGCACCCCAATTCTGAGGGTGGCAGAGTGAGTAAGAGGGACCCACCTATAGCGTGCTAGGAAGACCTGGATTCTGGCTCCTCCCGAGTGACTCTCCGGAGCTGCTGGGAGCAGGGAAACACTGTCTACCTCCAGTTCCTCCACCTCACTGGCTGTGTCCACCTGGGGCGGGAAGAAAGAGTTAGTTCCTCTCAAAGGTCTAGGGTTCAAGGACACTGCAGGCAGAGTAGCCTGGAGTTTCCTAAAGGAGACTTGAGACAGAAGGTCTGTGACGCACACAGCTTTCCTAGTCCTAGCTTTCCTAGCTTTCCCTGAGTCTTTGCTCCAACCCAGGAGATAAAGCACCTCCCAGCCCAACTGGTAGGCAGGTCAGAGGAGAGCAGGCGTCTGTGACAGTTCACTCCCTAAGTTCGAAACTCAGCAAGTCATCTCACTGTAAAGAACTAGAAGCAAGAAGGAAGACACCCTTTGATTTATCCCCATGACTGTACCTCCTGCTTCAACCCCACTGGAACTCAGAACTTAGGGCTCCCCTGAGGCTAGCCCAAAGTCAGTGCCATCTTCCTATCCCACCAGGGGGCAGCAGAGGGCCAGGGCTGGGTTCTACCACTTTTCTGAAACTCCAGGTTAGTGTTGCTTCTGGCCTGTCCCCTCTACTTTGCAGAAAGGGGTAGAAATAGGTAGAAAGGAGATCAGAAGAACTGTGGATGATGTAATAATAACCACAGCTGTCATACGTTGGACATCTCCTGGTGCCCTCATAATAATCTTACAAGGCAGGTTTGTCACCCACAGTGTACAGATAGGGAAACCAAAAGCCCAGAGACACTGTGTGTGACTTTCCTAAGACAAAGTTGGGATCCGAATCAGAAACCTGTGCCCTTTCTCACATAAGTGACTGTTTCCACTGCGGTTGTGCATATGAACAGACTCATTATGTGAACCAGGCGCCAAACTGTCTCCTCCACCAAACTCAAGACTCTAGGGCCTCTCTGGACTCCAGAGAGGTACTGATGGTAGGCAGGCCCTGGAGAGCAGGCTCCACCTGAGTTCCTACCCATAAAAGGAATCCACAGGCCTTCTATGCTAGCTTGGAATCACGAACCACCTAACTCCTTCCACAAGTCAGGACCCACCCCTGCCCCTTCCCTAAGCCAACACCAGAGCCCAAAGTCCCTGATCCGGCACTAACCTCTGGTGTGGGACATGACTTGGGGCTGTTGTGGATGGACTCTGAGCGAGAAGAATTAGAAAGAGACTCGGCCTTCTTAGCTGTCCTTCGAGGGACTCCAGTAAGGGTGGTGAGAGCAGGTTCAGAAGATTTGGGGGTGCAGCGTCCTGGGGAGCCCGGTGGGAGGTCGAGATCTAAAGAGAAGATGCCAATGGGTTTGGGATCAGTGGTCTGAGGAGGGACTGGGCAAATAAGGTGAAGCTTCCTGGATATGGGTACCTGGCCTGTATACCCAGATTTCTTAACAATAAGGGACATCTTTGAGGAGAAGCTCACTGTGATTCCTATATATCCGAATCCTCGATCAATCATCAATGCTTGATGAGACGCATCGGCTTCTTCCGACCTCATGGCTTAGAAAATGATCGCTTAAAGAGGTTAAGCACCAGGCTAACTCCAATTGACTGGTAAGAGGGCGGAGCTAGGGCCACTACATCTGACCGGCCTTCAATTCTCCACTCTTCCTAAGACCCTGATACTGACTGATAGCACTCACCTCCCAGTTAGAGGCCAGTGGCCTGAGATCTTGGATTTAAGGAGGTGTGTCTTTAACTTGCCGTGTGACTTTGTATGAGTGGCCGGCCTCTAATCTTGAACTCCTTGCATTATACAAAGTGCCCAGATCTGAGGATTCCAGACCAATGTCACTAGAGGACCCCTTACCTTTGGGGCCGGACCCCTGGCAGGGCTGAGGGATAGAGCAGCAGCAGTGGGGGGGCGGGTGGTCCCCAAGGGCATTACAGCCCAAGGCTGAAGTAAGCAGATCCAGAGGGCCTGGGTGCAGACGGAAGGCCTGGAGCTCCTGCGCCAGAAGGCTGAAGCGCTCAGTCTGGCTTCGGCACTGGCCCTCAAGCTCTCGAACCCGGGCCTGAAAACAAGATCCACTATGATTGGCCAGGCCTAGCAGAGCTGTACAGCGCTAGCCAACTCAATGTAGTGCCACATCAGGCTTTCGTTTACACATGTGTCTCTGCCACCCCCTGAGCACCAACCTAAGGTACCAACTCTCAGACCCAGGCCAATGGCACACTTGCCTCAGAATACTTAGAAGCCAAGGGGATCTCCTCAGCCCATAACCACCACCAACAACAACTCAGGGGTTTTCTTAGCTCTGTGCCTCACTGTTCTCCCAGAGGCAATGACCCTGCCCTCAGAGGAGTGGGCAAAAGGTTCCATGGGAAGCTATAGATGTCTTTATATAGAATGGGCCAGGCCTCAATTACCAGGCAAGTCTCTAGATCAAGGGCTCACCCACTGACAGTGTCATAGGGAACACAAGTCAATGGGTGAAAACTTCCTCATGGTCCTCAGTGGTGGTGCACGCCTTTAATCCCAGCACTTGGGAGGCAGAGGCAGGCGGATTTCTGAGTTCGAGGCCAGCCTGGTCTACAGAATGAGTTCCAGGACAGCAAGGGCTACACAGAGAAACTCTGTCTCGGGGAAAAACACACACACACACACACACAGGCAGGAAGGCCCTGCATCTGCCAAGTTCAGTAGCAAGTCTGGGATAAGGCCAGCCCTCATGCTCTGTAAGCTCTCTGGCCTATCTCTGGAGCGATGGCCCTTCTGTTGGATATCAGAGTTGGTCCCTGGGGGAAGAGATATGAAAGTGGTGGGGAGGTGACACTCAGGATGTGGAGGGCATAAATAGACTGTACCTGCATGGAATCCAAGGTAGACTGGTGAGGAGAGAAATCATGGAGAGGTTAGAACACTTAGTTCTGTGGGTCAATAACCCAGAAAGGGATGGTAATGAGGGGCCTCTGGAAGATGGATAGCACCCTGTCAGTGCTGTGAGCTGAGAAGGCTACAAAGGACATTTCAAAGGGAGAGCAGCTTCTGAGATCAGTGGCAATGGGTGACCACAACCACAAGACTGGGGAGCCCCCCGCCCCGTGTACCCAAGCCTAAGAAATAAAAGGGATTCCATCCGGCCTCAGAGCATTAAGGGCCCTCCTTCCACCACCACCCCACTCCCGTTCACTTCAAGGCCCCTACCTCCAGCAGCTGAACGGCTCCCTCATGTTCCCTCTTGGCTTCTGCCTGGGCCTACAAACAGAAAGAGGCAAGGTGCTGAAATGGAGGCTTGCACAACAGACCCAAGGTAGAGAATACAGATGCGTGAGGGAGGAGAAGAGTGAGAGGCAAGGAAGACAAGGGAGACACAGGGCAGGGAGGAAAGGAGAAAGAGTCTGGGGAGCCAGGAGCCACGGGGTTTCCTCCAGACTCCTACTCTGAGCTATACTTTAAACAGGAACAACCTCCCCTTCTGGTGGATGAATCCCCCGAATCTGTCTATGACTCCTTCTGAGCCTCTTTCCCCTGACTCCTGTCTTCTATCCCTTGGAATGTCAAGGTACCCCTGGACACAAGTCACTTTATCCTCTCTGCTGTCTCCTGGGCATCTCATTGATGGACCCAAATACCCACAAGGTAAGTCTTCCCATAGATCCAAAGTCATGTCCCGTTGTCTGTGATGTGTCTGTGATGTTTTATGATACCCCCAAACCTGCAAAACTTGAAACTTGAGGTGTCCTGTCCCCCAAAGTTGTTGCCCTGTCCAAATTAGTTTTTGTCAACTTGACCCAACCTGGAGTCTCCTGGAAAGAGGGACTCTCAATTGAAGGGTTGTCTTGATCAGACTGGTCTGTGGGAATGTCTGTGAGGTGTCGTCTTGATTGCTAATTGGTATAGGAGGGTCTAGCCCAGTGTAGGCAGCACCATCCCTAGGCAGGTGGCCCTGGGCTGTATAAGAAAGCTAGCTTAGGGACAGTTGTGGTGGTGCACACCTTTAATTCCAGCATTCTAGAGTCAGCGCCAAAAGGAGCTCTGTAAATTCAAGGCTAAATTCTGCTTCACACAGAACATTCTGGAACAGCCAGTGTAATATAGTAAAACCATGTCTCAAAAACGGAAAAAGAAAGAAAGAAAGAAAGAAAGAAAGAGAGAGAGAGAGAGAGAGAGAGAGAGAGAGAGAGAGAAAGGAAGGAAGGAAGAAAGGAAGAAAGAAAAGAAAAGAAAAGAAAAGAAAAGAAAAGAAAAGAAAAGAAAAGAAAAGAAAAGAAAAGAAAAGAAAAGAAAAAGGAAAAAGAAGGCTAGTTGAGCATAAAACATTGGGAAAGCTAGAGAGAGAGCCAGTAAGGGGCATTCCTCCATAGTCTCTGCTTCAGTTCCTGCCTGGACTTCTCTCGATGGTGGACTATCTATCTATCACCTAGAAGTGTAAACTAAAATTAACTCTTTCCTCTCCTAGCTTGCTTTTGGTTATTGTATTTGTTACAGAAACTACCATAGTTTACATTCACCCTTCCCATGCTGGGGTGAGGGAGATGAAAACCTATTCTTCCCAGGATTCAAGTAGACAAGGGGTGACACAACAGGGGTCTTATGATTTATCCCCAAACTATATTTCTGGTCCACCTACCTGTCTACCCTTCACTGTTACTTGCACCCTCCTAGACCACTGTCATGGCTCTGTTATCTGCTCACCTGATGGAGGCCACACCCAGTACCCCTCCCACCAGCATGATCTTGTTAAGTTCTGTGCTGTTTCCTGGATGGAATCAACCTGAATTTTTCCCTTTTATTTTCAAAGTCAGGATCACACTATATCACCCACACTGGCCTCCAATTCAGGATTTGGGCACTTAATTGGTCAAGAACCCTCATTTTGCTCCCCACTGTCTCCCTAGTGTTTAGCCCATGGCAGTGGGTAGACGAGAGATGCTCATTAGATGAATAGGTGGCAAAGCTGGGGTTCAGCCACCCAACATCCACCCTTGCCTGGTTCCTGATCCCACCTGCTGCAGCCTCCGGACCTCCTCCTGCTTCTCCTGCAGGCTGAGCCTAGCCTGCTCATGCTCCACCTCCAGCTGCTGCCGCCGCTGGGCCACCTCCCGCATATGCTGAAACACAAGACGGTGTGGGTCAAGGCCAGAGTTTTCCCACCCCACCATTTCCACGGAAGACTGAAGGCCAGGGAACCTCAGCTACCACCTGCTCCAGATGCCCTCTGTTAAAACGAAAACCCAAGCTGGAAGTGACAGAAGCTGGCAACCCCTGACCTCCCTCAGGCCCTAAAGCTCCACACATGGCCTCTTGTCCCACCTTCTCTTCATGCCACAAGTCTCTCACCTTCAGCACCTGCTCCAGGCTCTCCAGCTTGCTTTGCAGGCCCTGGCTCTTAAGAAGGGCTGAGTCCCTCTCCTGTGTCACCCCCAGGAGCTGTCCCTTCAGCTCCGAATTCTCCCATTCCACCTGGAGAGGGGGTACATTGACAGGGAGGTGGGTACGTAAGCTCTGTCCCACGAGCAACAAGCCAAGGGATGGGTGGACAGTTCCCTTCAAATTCCACCCCAAAAGGAGACCTTCAGGCCTCAGTGAGGCACAACTGTCTCCAGAGGCATGGCAGAAACCGAACCTGCTCCTTCTCTGTGGCTCTCCCACTGAGCCGAGAGTTCTCCTCCACCAGGCGGGCATTTTCATTCTGGGCTGCCCTCAGTTGTAGCTCCTGTGGGGTGGAGTCACACAAGCGCTGAGGAAGGGACTAGCACCCCCTTTTCTCAGCCTCTCATGTGAAAGAATCCTCCCTCCCAGGCAAGGCCTCCTGTGGAAACCTGCCATGGTCAGGAAAGGAAAGTTCGAGAACAAGAGGATTCTTTGAGAACCGGGGATGCCAGCAGAGCTGAGGGAGCCTGGGAGGGAGAGGGAAGCTGGATCCTGGGTGATGGGAACTTACTAGCTCCTCACATCGCCTCTGCTTTTTCCTGGCTTCCTGCTCCAGACTCTCACATTTCTTTCGCTTCTTGCAGAGCTCAGACTCCTGTGGGGTCAGAACCGAGGGCTTCTCATGGGCAAAAAGGTACAACTGCCCAGAGCAGGCTGCCCCTGGCCCTCAACCTCGAACTTACCAGATGCTGTACCCTTTGCTGCTTCTCTGGTTCCCTTAGGACTACCTGTGGGCTCTCCACATCATCCTGAAGTACAGCCTGCAAATAGCCAGGAGCAGGGGGCATGGCACCAGAGAACAGAGCCTCAGAGCAGCCTGTCCCCAACCTAGCCTGCCAATGGGAAGATCTCATCTCAACGAGGACATCTCTGCCTAGGGAGTGGGTGAGGGGTGCTGTCTGCCCACCGCTCCTAACATCTCCAGCCGACATGGAAGGATAAAGGTTGCAGCCCTTTATCTGTGACTCATAGTGCTTTGAGATCCCAGGACCCATGTGTGCCCTGGGAGATGGGTCCTTTATCCAGGCCAAAGCTTTCCCGTTTTAGCTTCCAGCAGCCTTACTGCTCTGCACTCAATAACTGTCCTGGACGTCCTTCAGTGACTAGCCGAGAATTAGGAGGCTGCTTGGATTCCCCAGGGATATATGTGGTGTTCTTAGAGCTAGGGTTCTGGATCATCCTGTCTGAGCTTGGCCTAGAGTAGTGCAAACCTAGACAGACCCTCCTGGCTTCCGCCAGGCCCACCCCCATCAGCTTCCCAGTTATTCCTGCAAACTTTAGAGGACAGATTTTGATAGGCGGTGCATCTTCCTCCATGGGTCAATCAGACTGAGGGACAGAATCTGAGCAAGCAGCAGCACCCCTTCCTGCACCCTGACCCCGTGGTCACTATCAGGTCTTCCTCCCTTCCAGCCTTCTTTCCAGGAGGCTAATCTAAACGCTGCCCACCTAGGATGGTGAAATAGGAGCAGGCCCCTGGGTCCTGAACATGGGGTCCAGGCCCTCCGAGCAGGAGCTATCTAGCCCCTCACTCAATGAAGGTCTCCCGTACCTGGAACTGAGTCGTATGCACCGCCCCGCCGGGATAACCCGGGCCAGGCCTGGCCGCCGGGCGGACGCTGAAGGGGGCGTCCCCGCTCTACCGCAGTTGCGGGAGGAGGCGGTGCGGGTTGGGCCCCGGGCGGCTGCCAGGGCAACCAGGGATTTGCGGCCGGGCTGTACCACTATCGACACGGCAGGGGCGGCCAGGCTGGCCCCGTGGGGCACAGGCCTGCGGAGGGAGGAACCCCGAAACCCCCAGGGGTAGGGCGCGGCGCAGGTACCAGCGCGGGAGGCTTGGACAAGTTCCTGTTCTCTAGTCAGGAAGCCTCCCTAGACCCTGGGAAAGCGAGCATTTTACCAAGGGGTCCCCATCAGAGTATCGGGCAGGGGGAGATTCCCGGATCGCCCTGACCCCCGCATCTGAGCACACTCACACACCTGCCCTTGCGCAGGCGCTCACCTCTCCCGGGGCCCCGGGGGCCGGCGCCCCTACTCTAGAGGGGGCAGTAGGACCCGGGGACCGGGCAGGCCGGAGCGGCTCCCGCTGGTTGCGCAGGGCGATCTGCCTCTGCAGCCGCAGCACCTCCCGTTGGGACTCGCGCAGCAACCGGTCGAAGTCCCGCATATGCAGCCACTGGGGACCTTCCTGGGGTGGGGCGACCAGGAGCCGAGTTAGTCCTAACCCCTTTTTGGCCCCTGATCACCTCCAGCACCACCCGCTCTCTACCATACTGGGTCGGTTTGGCTGCGCGGGAAAGTGCTCATCCTCCCTTGCATATATGCTTGGTCATATAAGCATGAGTATGCAGCCACATGCCTTCCCTGGCCCGTGGGCAGACATTCACAACAACTCGGTCACTGGGCGCTCGCCGTGTGCCTGCCCTGTGCTAAATGCCTCGTGAACAATCCTTCACACAAGTGTGAACTATGTGTGGATTCCTACAGACAGATCCATGGGCACACAGCTTCAAGCCTGGAGCACGGAAATGTCCAGGTCTTGGACTCAAGCATGGCTCCACCCCCTTTGGTTCAAGCGCCTTCTCCCCACTCCCACCTGGGCCGTTGCCAGGGGAACCTACTCCCGAGCAGCCTCCACCTCTCCGTTTCATTTGCATCTCATTAACATCTGGTCCACATCCCACACGCCAAGCCGACATCCTTGCGTAGGATCCAGCAGCAAGAGAAGCCAAGGGCCCCTTCGCACCTTGCCCACCAGAGAGAGTCTGGCCTGCAGCTCTCTGCACTCCCGCTGCAAGGCAGCAATCTGTTTGTCCTTGGCCAACAGTGCACTGGCTGTCTCACTGAGGTCTCGGGCTCGCTGGCGAGCTAGAGCCTTACGGCACAACTCCAAACTGGATCCGGGTCGGGGCACAGGGGCACTCACCTAGCCAGAGGTGGGGGTAAAGCCAGTGGTCATCTGAGGGTTTTAAGGTACACCTCCCATTCCTCATCTTCCAGAGAATTAAAATGAAACCCAGTCTGGGGCCTCAGAGAAACTGAATCCTCATTGAACCCTATCCAGGCAGTCCCCAACCAGGATCGAAAGCGTTAACACTATATCTCAGTTTAGGCTTTGAGGACACTGCTAATTCAGGGCTGCCACTATGATGGGTCTTCTCCCTGCCCCCCACTCCAGCTCCACACCCCAGATGAGCTCAGCAGGAGGCTGCAACCAGCTCCAGCACGAGTTAATCTAGAATTGTGCTCCCTGGCTTCTCAGGAGCCTCCTCATCCACTCCCTTTCCCTCTGGTAGCTCCAGACACCTTCAACCTTCCCCAGGGCCAGCATTTCTCTTTCTTCCAAACCCCTGAACTCCTGGGTTCCTGGGTAGTAAGTCTATGACTCCCAAGCCCACTCCTTGTGACCCAGCCTTGGTTCTCCTCTTCCCAAGTCACCCAAGCCTCCACCCTGCCGTCTGTCCGTCTGTCCTCACCACCCTCATGTTCGTTTCCTGCAGCTTCTGTGCCCTCTCCTCCAGGCGCTTGGCAATGACTGCCAGTTCAGCATTCTTCCGCTTCAGCCTCCGTACCTTCTCCTCCGTCTCTGGGAAGCTGCTTTTTCTCTGACAAGGAGTCAGCCAGAGTTGGACTGTGTAGGAAGAATCCCACAGACCCATTCCTACTACCCAAAGCCCTAGGCTGGAGCCTGGGCACACAGTGAGATCCTGGCAGTGCTAAGCAAGGGTCCACTGGGGTTGGGGCATGGGGTTATGTCACCCGTGGGTGACTCCCTCCTTGGAGAGAATGTTTATAGGCTGATCGGGGGTACTGAGGGAAACCTCACTCCCCAGGCCTCACCAGCATCTGGTTTTCCTCCTTCAGGATGGTACAGCGCTGCTGCAGTTCTCCCAGGGCCCTTAGCAGCTCCAGATTAGGCCTGTCCCCGAAGCCTATGTTGAACTTGGCCTGGCATAGGGAAGGACCAGGTACGGTGTCTCAGAAACCTACTCAACCTAGCCAGAGTCTTCCGTGTGCAACATCTCCACTCTATAACCCAAGGGTGAAGAAGGTTCTCTCTTGTGTCCCAGGCCTTCAGAGAGGGGTGCCACCAGGACCTAAGGAGAAGGGACAGTCCCATCCTCCATGCCTTCAGCGGCAGCCTCACACCATTCTGGGGCATTTCCTGCTGTTCCTCTATGCTTGCCTTTCTACCCCACAGCCTTCTAGGTAATGCCAGATCAAACTCCCTCCCCATCCCTCTAGACATCTTGGGTCTGTAGAGTCCCCTGCCCTCCCCTAAAGTCCTGCTTCCTTCATCCTCTCCAGTAGCTAGCTCACTCACACCCACCCACAACAAAATCTTCCTTGGCTCAGCCCAGAGCCCACCTCCACACCCCCCAGCATACCAAGATCTCCCCAGACAGACTCGTGGTGGAAGAGACCTAACATAATCAGAAAGAGACACATGTACCCACACTGAGAGCCAGAGCCAGAGAGAACGGAGCGAGGCCACTTAGATTCCCGTCCAAGGAAGGAAGGACAGATAATCACACAGACAGACTCAGACAGAGAGAGACAGAGACAAGAAATGTGGGCAGTGGGACTACAGGCTATGGCCAGACCATCTTGCAGCCCTCTCCATCCTCTCTTACCTTATAAGCCTGTGCCTCCTCTTCCTCCAGCCTGTAACAGCTGTACCCAGGGCTCTCTGCTTGCTGCCCCAGCTTGGGCAGCCCGGTCTCTGTTGCTTCAGGATCAGTATTCCCGACAGGTCCAGGGCTATGAGCTTCCTCAGGCTTGGAACTCTCTTCAGACCTCAATCCTTTAACCTGCAGAGCTGTCGGAGTACCAGCAATGCTTGGAGATGCATCTCCAGGTTTGCACCCCTGGCCCTGAGTCCAGTGCTGCCAGGCAGGCAGTGCCCATGGCTCCATGGCTCCAAGGTCTCCAAGCCGTGGGAGGGTTGTCAGTTGCTCCATGGTTTCGGCAAGGGGTCCCAGAACCTGGACCTGGGGACATCACCCAGGCAAGCGGGAAGACTGACAAGGGTCATGCCAGACTACACCATTCTCCCTGTAAGCGTTTGGCTTCTCTGAGGCTCCATCAGAGGTTGGCTGAGCTCTTCCCACCCACGAAGGAGGGTTCAGAAGGTATCGGGGTTGCCAGACTGGAGCTGGGGTTTGCTCATGGTTCTCTCGTGTGTGTGTGTGTGTGTGTGTGTGTGTGTGTGTGTGTGTGTGTACGGGGAGGGGGGCAAGGGTGTCCCTGGGTTGGGGGGGGGTGAGAGGCCACCACCAGGAGTGTCTGGCTGAAGGTATATGTACATATGCCTCCAGGTCTGTCCCTGCAGGTCAGTGATGTTTTAATGTGATTGGAGGATGAATACCCCGACTTCTGTATGTTGAGAAGGGTGGTGCTATGTGTCACTGTCTGTGCCTATTTAAGAATTACCAGTTGTTTAGGCGTGGGGTAGGGGCTGTCTGTATTGCAGGGCTGTGGCAGTGTGTGATGCTGTCGCCGGTCCTGTCTCAGTGTTGTAAAGCCCCGTGTATCTGTAGTGGTGTGTGTCTTTCAGTGTCTGTGAGTCTGGCCACCCATCACGACCCCTCTGCCTGGAAAGGGTCCTCAGGAGTTCCTGGGAATGATCCCCAGTGATCCACTGTGGTCCTTTATCTCCAGCTTTTCTCTCCGCTGGCTGCCGCCGATCAGTTGCTGGGTGGCTGGGCGGTCCTAAGGAGGCCTGGGTCGATGGGCGGCTTGCCTCATAGTCTCTGCCTCGGCTAGTCTCAGCTCGAGGGACTGCAAGGGTCCCTCACGGTCCCGGAGCTCCCCAAATGAGATGGTGGGCACGAAGGAGGGCAGAGCCTCAGAATGGGGAGTGGGGAGCATCATCATCCCTCCCTTCCCCCTCCTCCTCCCCTCCTGCCCACCAATAGGAAGTCAGCTGCTGGTTTCCATGACGATGGCGCTGGACTGGTGGGCTGGACCGACTGGCAAGCTGGCAGGGTCGGGACAGAGGAAAGAGCAGGTTCCTTGCTGGATGGTAGCTTAGAAAGCTACCCCCTCCCGACCCTCCAACATGGCCTCTTCATCCCCTTGACCCCACAGACCCTCACTTCCAGGGTGCAGAGGAAAGGGAATAGAGACAGTCCTCTCCTTTCAGGCAAGACTGATGGAGATAGAACAATGTGACAGAGACCTAGCTGTAGAAAAGGACAGAGCTGAAATGGTGGGATTTGGAATAAAACAAAGAAATAAAAGTCTGAAAATAGAAAGACGAGCAAAAGGACAGAGTGTTGAAATAGGCTGAAAAACGACTTCAGCTTCCCCATGGCAGATCACATTTGGGGGACAGCCCAGCCTTCACAGGCTAGCAGGGGAGATCATAAGACAGGACCTGTTGGGCTGGTTTTACCCTCAACCATCAGGAAGTTCATCTTCTGTCTCGCCTTAGGCTTTATTTATTTGCTATGAAAAAAAAATGGCTTTTGGGAACAAGGGCATAGGAATTGCCCCAACCTAGGTGTCTGCCTGTATGTGGGGCACCTAGATCTCCTAGATCACCTAGAGAGAGAGAAGAATGTTGCTCCTAGACGCAAGACAAGCCAAGGTCGAGGGCCCTCATGTGGCACCCCTATGGAATGGCAGCTAAAACACAGAGAACACCCCCACCCAGACAGTAGGCTCCACTCAGGCCAGAGCCAATGGAACTGGGTAGGGGTGGGAGTTGCATAAGGAGAAGATAACATTCATTTCTCTAAAGCAGTCTAAACATCAGCACATATGCTATGTCATGGTTGTCATGTAACTTTCAGTCAGCATGTATATGCATGTCATATTACATGTATGTATAGAAGAGTATGTATAGTATGTCTGTGCATACATGGAGATCATTGCATTTATGTGTGCTATGAATCTCATTGGATATGTGTCTATGAATCTCATTGGATATATATCTATGCATGGATTTGTGTAATTGTATGTCTACTTGCCACAATGTCTATGTGCATGCAATTATGTATGAGTTTATCATTGCATTTTGCTATAAATCACAGATATCTATGCCATTATACAGCACTAACACCTTATGACATACATTGTCATGTAATAATGTACAATAGCATACAATGATCTATGTACATAATGATAAACTTGCCTGGCATGATGTACATGCTGTCTCTATATATATTTTCAGCCCTCCATGCCTAAGGGGGATTGAATATAGGATCATCTCAGGATGCCCCACTAAGTTCTCAAATGCTTAAGTCCTTTTATGTAAGGTGATGAAATATCTGCCCATGGCTCATACACATCCTTCTGTATACCCAAGGTCTCTTGCATGCGAGGCAAGCCCTCTACCACTAAGCCATACCCTCAGCCCCCCTTGCTTTAAATCATCTCTAAATTGTTTATACCTATTTTATAATACCATGTAAATGCTAAAATAATTGTACTATACTATTGAGGAAATCACAAGAATAGCAAACAAAGTCTATATATTATAAGAGACAGCTTCCTTTCTGATAGGGTCTTAGCTCAAGCTGATCCTTCCTCTTCCAGTTGCTGGGGTTGTAATTACATCTACAATTGGCTTGCAATCAAAAACACATTTTTTTTTTCAATCTGGTCAGTAGGATGGCTCTGTGGGTGGGACATTTGCCACCAAGTCTAACCACTGGAGTTTGATCCCCAGTAACCATGTGGTCAAAGTGGAGAACTCCTCCATGCAAGGTGTTCTCTGGCCCTAAATGCACACCACAGCACATTGGTACACTCACCGGCATTCACACACACAAATTAAATGTTTTTCAATTCATCAATGTGGCAATCCAGAGAGATCTTGATGATCTCGCTGTTAGTGTCTTATGTACATGAAGCCACATGTGAATGTCACTAATGGGTATATTCTTTGGCATTATATGTGTAAGTACTAATGAACATGTGTTTGGCCTAGGTGACTGTATACCCATGATACACCAGCCATGTCTCATGTCTATGTCACAAGTCATGCATGTGGCTGGCATCTGTGTACAGGCCCTGATGAAATGCACAAGATGATGAAAGTGTTTTATTAACACCAATGGCCAGTGTCGACATGAACAAGGCAGGTGGGCACACACTGTGCTAGCGTGGTTTTGCCCAACTCTTACACTAATAAGAATCCTCTTGGAGCCAGGCAGTGATGGCACACCTTTAATCCCAGCACTCGGGAGGCAGAGGCAGGCAGATTTCTGAGTTTGAGCCGGCCTGGTCCAGAGTGAGTTGCAAGACAGCCAGAGCTACACAGAGAAACCCTGTCTCAAAAAACAAAAAGAAAGAAAGAAAGGAAGGAAGGAAGGAAGGAAGGAAGGAAGGAAGGAAGGAAGGAAGGAAGGAAGGATGGATCCTCTTGGGCTGGAGAGATGGTTCAGCAGGTAAGAGCACTGACTGCTCTTCCAAAGGTCCTGAGTTCAAATCCCAGCAACCACATGGTGGCTCACAATCATCTGTAATGAGATCTATCTGATACCCTCTTCTTGTGAGTCTGAAGATAGTTACAGTGTACTTAGATATAATAAATAAAATCTCTTAAAAAAAAAAAAGGTTCCTCTAGACCAATGGTTCTCAAGCTATGGGCTGCAATCCCTTGGGGGGCAGACAACCCTTTTACATGGTAGCTCAAGATCATCAGAAAACACAGATATTTACATTACAATTCATTACAGTAGCACAATTACACATATTAAGTAGCAACGGAAATAATTTTATGGTTGGGGGGGTCACGACAACCATGAGGAATTGTGTTAAAGGGTAGCAGCGTCAGGAAGGTTGAGAACCACGGCTCTAGACTTTCTTAGATCAAAACCAGAGGCAAACAGTCTTCATTTTGAAGGTATAGAGAGTAAAAGGAAGCTGGCACAGAAATTAGGGCCAAAGGTAGAGGTCACCTCATACCCTTTCTTCACGTTGCTAGAAAGTCTACTTCCGGTGGCCCATGCCTTCCCACCCCCAGGCTGTGTCTTAGTCAGGCCAAGGTCTTCTGCTCATGTCAGCGAAGCCTGTCTTTCTGCATCAGTTCTGTTCCCGGGCATCCGGGGAACTCACACAACCCCAATAACAGAGTCAGACAAAAGCGAAACCAGTCCATTCTTTATTAGTGTTGAGGGCCCTGTAACCCTTACCCACCCATCCGTCTCCCTTCTGGAACCCCCAGTCTGCCTGCGGTGCAGGACCAAGGCCCCACACATCCTGCCCCACCCCATATCCTCACAGCATTCGAGAGAGCGGCTGTGTTGTCTCCCCAAGTATCAGGGGTCAGGAAGCACCGTGCTTTGGGGGAGCCATGAAGGTCTTTTGGGGAGCCTGGCCAAATGAGGGCGTGCGAGAGATGCTCACCTGTTTCCTTGATGTTGGGGTGGAGGACGGTGGCAGGGGGCCGCGGCGTGGCGTGGTCTCCGAAGCCCACAGTGCACTCATCCATAAAGTAGGAAACACTACACCCTCCAGTGCTGTTAGTAGTGCTTTCTACTTTATGGGTGACTGCACTGTCTGTCTGTCCACGGGGATTCTTCAGGCCACCTGCTCTTCTTGACGACTCCTGCTTTAATAAAGGCCCCTGCCCCCTCCCCTCCGTGTAACTTCCCAGGGACCCCCTCCACCCTGCCTGTGGCCCCCAGAGGGCCCGCCCTGGGCCTTGTGGGTGGTGACTCAGCATGGCGCCGGACGAGCCTCTTCTTCCCCCGCCCAACTTCCTCTTTGTAACCTTCTTCCCTCCACTCCCCCCCACCTACCCCCTCGGGTTTCCACCCTATTCTCTCCCTTCTCGGAGACACTCAGGTAGAGACCACTGCCACTCCAGAAGGCTCATCTCCATCTTTAGAACTGCAACATCATGGGTGGTGCTTCCCAGCCGTATGACCCACACTGTCTTGAATCCAACGGAGGCAGCCATGGCCTCCTCCCATAAAGGCCTCGGTGCCCAGTCTTCCCATTAGACAAAGGCCTCCACTCCCACACGCCTCTGCCTCCCCATTGGAACAAGGCCCCTGACTCCCTAACTCCTGCTCCTCAAGCTGGAATCCAAGTGTGTTGGCAGAAATGGTGGCCATGTTATGTGGAAAAAAATGCCTGGGCCCCGCTTGCCCATACCAGTCTCACTGTTTTAGCCTTTGCCCACCCTCGCAACTCCTCCCTACTCTCTAGCCCGCCTCCCTAAGAGCTTTAGAGTCTTTTATTTTCGAGAGGGGGGGCTCAGAAGTCAATTTTTTTGGGGGGGGGGGTTTCGAGACAGGGTTTCTCTGTATAGACCAAGCTGTCCTAGAACTCACTTTGTAGACCAGGCTGGCCTTGAACTCAGAAATCGGCCTGCCTCTGCCTCCCAAGTGCTGGGATTAAAGGCGTGCGCCACTACCGCCTGGCTAATTTTTCCTTTTTTAATTCTGCATTTAGAAGATTTAAAAGATGGGGTTGGGGATTTAGCTCAGTGGTAAGTGCAAAGCCCTGGGTTCGGTTCCCAGTTCCCGCAAAAAAAAAAAAAAAAAAAAAGATTTAAAAGATTGTAAAAGCTGTCCCCAATGAAGGCCAGTGGATCCAAGAGTCATTGCTCCTATGCCTAAAACTTTGTTAGGGAGCTCTGGCACCCAGCCCCTCCTGCTGTCCGGAATCTCCACTTAGAACCTGCACCCCAAGCCCTTCTCTGAGCCTTGGGCCCAGAATTAAAGAGCCCTGGTTGAGGCCAGAGTCAAGATTTAGGTCTTACCTGATGCTGCAGAGCTGAGAAGAGCTGGATCCAAAGTGGGGTTCCCTTCAGGGTGGGTAGGGCTTATAACCCCGAGGCCACGTGAGTCGGATCTCAGGGCGCCCAACGGTCTTGGAGCCCGCCTCCACAACGCATCAGCGATTAGCCGCCCCTCCCCTCCCTGGGGAGTGCAGACTGACAGGAAACCAGCGACAAGGCTGGGTATTGGCGGGAGGGGGGCGGGGTGGGGGGGACTGAAGAGGCCATCTCACATGCCCTGGGCAGGTGGCTTCCTGGCTCCCAGGCTTGCCCTTCCCCAATGGCTCCAGCCACAGGAGATGGTTCAAGAGTTGACACTGACTCGTTGGAGGTGACCCCAGGAGACAACAGTTCCCTGCTAGGGCCTTCAGTGAGCGCCCAGAAAAAAAAAATCCTGAATCCCAACACTAGAAAAGTACATTTCCCTGAGCCTAACCCCACCGATGGGCCTTTCCTCTGGTCACTGCCACCAAACAAAGCAGGGCTGCTCTGTATGTTCTCCTGAGAGGCTGTGGAAGGTTCAGAGGCATGAAGGGGAGTTGGAACCCATCCACCAACATCTTTCTTAGGTTCAGTGTCCTCAACATCTCTGAAAGCCACCATTTTCCCCAGGGGAGCCTCGCTGTTCAGGTGACACACACTATAGGGGTGTGGGTCACAATTGGATTGGGTCTACATGCTGTTTTTAGGGTCTTCATGCTTGTTTTATGCAAGAACAAAGAACTTCAGGATAATGGCCCTGGGGTAGAGCATAGGTACCTAGGAGTCTTTGGGGGAGGGGAGGAAAAAGGCTCTGACAGGAGGTTCTCTTGGCCACCGGATGTGGGCAGGGTCCCGCCCACCTGCATGTCAACCCCCACTTTCCCCATGGGGAAGACAGGAAACTGCTCAGCCTAGGCCTGTGGATGGGGGATGGGAGCAAGGTGGGAGTCTGGGCAGGAGTTTAGGGGGGCCGAGTATGAGCCCCATATATTTCCCCGGCTTCCCCAAGGCTCTCAATGAGCTAGGCTCTGGGGTCAAGAATGGTCTTGAGGGGCAGTTAGAGGAGGCAGGAGGAGATAGGAAGAACCACTAATTATCTCCTTTGGGAAAGCCATGAGTGTCTGGCCACAGCTCCACACTGGCTTCAGGGTCTACAGATTCAAGGCCAGAAGGGAACTAGAGGAGGGTCAGACAGAGAAAAGAAGACTGCGCCACGTGCTTTCCTTCTGAGAGGTGCTGCCAACCTGGAAAAGAGTGTGTCTGTTCCAGTACCGTCCAGTGAGAGTAGGAAAGGAAGAAACTGACCCTTCACCCCTAAGGTCTAGAGGAACAGTGGTGAACAGTCTTGCAAGGCTAGCTGGCCAAAAATAGGTCAGTGTTCCTTTAAGAGACCACCACCAGGCCTCAGACCTGGGTGGAGGGGAAGTGGCTGCCCCAGGAGATAAAGAGGATAAGAATATCAAAGTTGTGCAGTAACCTGGGTTTCTGGACCCCTATCCTTTGGGGCTTAGGACAGCCCTAGAGCTATCACTGGGAAGACACCCTGTCCTAGAGACGACGTGCCACAGAATGAAAGACGACCTGGCTTCTGGTCCCTGTTGTGCCGTAGATGTCTGAGTATGTGACAACTTGTAACATGGCAGCCCTAAATCCAAGAAGCACTCCAGCTCCTCTTCTGTCCTGATCAGGATGGTGGGTGCTCCGCCCGAGAGGCTGTGTCTCCTCTGTGGACAGTTTTTAGTGTCCCAAACCACTCGGGGCTCATCTCTAGCCATAGAGTTTCGGGGATCAGGGAGTTTCTTGGAGGGTCTGGAATTTTCTGTGGTTCCCATCTTAAGGTCGGGGCTCAAGAATCAAGGAACTGAGTTCAGGGCCCCTGTGCCTTGGGCTTCACCACCGCTGAGCCTAAAACTCCCTAAAAATGAGAATCAGAGAAAAGAGAATGAAAGGCAAGGAAAGAGGCAGAATCTTAGGACAGTGTTAGAAGAGGGGGTGTATGCCGTGAGGAATGGGGTACACACCCGTGAGCTGTAGATGCAGCCAGCTCAGGACAACAGCTCATCTAGAGGGCCTCCTATCCACTCCTGGACATCCCTGCCTCCTGCAAAGACATGGGCCAGTGACGTGACTGACAGTTGCCCTGGAGCACACAGGTGTCACTAAAGGACAGGGCTAACCCCCTCTGTTGCCCCCAAAAGCTTCCTGCTGCCCGAGCTCCCCAGGAAGAGACAAAGGAAACCATCGGTGGAGGTCTGGATGTGGAAGGGGAGGTCTGAATGGCTTTCTTGGTTGAGGAGAGAGAGATTCAAGTAGACGATTTGAAGTCCACCCTTGGGAATGGGTCCAGACACAGGCACACACGAGGCAGCTGCCACCGTTTAAATTCTGTGGAAAAATATCCTCCAAGGTCCTTTCTGGTTTTCACTTAAATGACAGGGTTTCTCCGTGTAGTCCTGGTTATCCTGGAATTCACTATGTAGAAGAGGCTGGTCTCAAACTCACAAAAATCCTCCTGCCTCTGCCTCTCCTGTGCTAAGATCAAAGGTATACACCACTATACTTGGCTGGGTTTTTTTGTTTTTTTGGATTTTTGGGGTTTTTTTGTTTTTTGTTTTGTTTTGTTTTTTTCCGAGACAGGGTTTCTCTGTATAGCCCTGGCTGTCCTGAAACTCACTTTGTAGACCAGGCTGGCCTCGAACTCAGAAATCCGCCTGCCTCTGCCTCCCAAGTGCTGGGATTAAAGGCGTGCGCCACCATGCCTAGCTGCTTGGCTGGTTTTTTGTGTTTTTTTATTTTTTTTATTTTTTTATTTTTAAATAATTTATTTTTATTGTAAATAATTTTATTTACATTGGTGTTTTGCCGGCATGTTTGTCTATATGAAGGTGTAGGATTCCCCTGGAATTAGAGTGATAGACAGGTGTGAGCTGCCATGCTGGTGCTGAGAGCTGAACCCAGATCCCCCTGGAAGAGCAGCCAATGAGTGCTCTTAACTGCTGAGCCATCTCTTCGGACTCATCCACCCCCTTTTTAAAGATTGGATCCTATGTAGCTCAGGCTGACCTTGGATTTGCTAGATAATCAAGGCTGACCTTGAACTTTGATCCTCCTGCCCCTCCCTTAAGTGCTGGGACCACAGGCTTAGTGCATTCTAGGCCAGTACTCTACCAACACAGCTGTATCTCCAGCCCCTGGTTCTGGGAGATTCTTATTTCCTGGCATCTCCCCTAAGTGAAAGTAGGGCTGAGAAAGCTCCAGAAACCCAGTCTTTTCCTCCCGTGCCTTCCTAATTAACTCTGAGGACAGCCACTGTGGATGCTGAGATGAGGGCTGCAGGCCTGAAGAGAACACACAGGTCTGCTATGGAGGACTCTCAGTTTCTGGGAGAGGTAGAGTTGAGAAGGGACTCAGGGTCACTGCAGGGGATGTAGGGGAATTTTGGGTAGGTACCTCCCAACATTTTGGGTAGTAGTCCTCCCTTGGTGCTGACCCAGGGAGAGAGGTAGGGCAGATATCAGCAGAGACCTTCTGGAAGAAGTACACTCAAGTGAGAGAGGGCATGGAAGGGGTAACTCGGCAAAGAGAAGAGGCAGAGAAGAGGTCTCTCGAAGGCCTTTGTCTAAGGCCTTTGCCTTAGAAGGATTGAAGGCCCAGAGTTTTGAAAACATTGAGATAAAAACCAAGACTTCACCCCAGCTGCACGGGCCTGGGGCCTCACTCAGTGGGCAGACAGACAAGCAGGCAGAGATGGCAGGCCAGATAACCTGCTTCTGATGAGAAAAGCCACAGGAGCTAACCACTCACAAACAGGAAGTGGAGAAGGCTGAGAGGCCCACCCTTGAGGGAGCCAGCGTTGAAGCAAGAGTTCCCACAAAGGAGGGAAACTGACCCCCCAGCACCACAAAACCTGGTAAAGTCAATCACAAAAGCAAAGCAAGGGTCAGTGGCTAGAAGTGCCCCAAATGAGTCCCCAGCAGAGGTCAGCTCCGCACCTAGGAGGACCCTGGGTCACCTCAGTGCCTTGAGAGCAAGAGGGTTGCTCCCTAATCAGGCCAGGAGAATGGACAGGCAGTCTCCCTTGGCCTCTGCCTCCTCTGTCCAGACATCTTTCAGATTCAACCTTATGCTCATATCTTGTCAGATAACGGGCCGCTCCAACACATGTGACACATGGCTCGGTCTGGGAAGCTGTTTTGTAGGGCTCTGGCTCAGCTGCTCGGGAATCACAGGACAGGGGATTCAAGCAGCACACCGGCCCTTAGGAAGCCAAGTTGCAAGCACAGAGAGAAACAGAAGGCAGGCTGAGGTGAGGACCAAGTGCAGGGTTCTTTCCACAGCGTCTGGGAAGAAGCAGAAGGTCTGGGGGGGGGGTGCTTGTGGAAGGGAGAGAGGCACCTTCGCCACAGCTGTGGGAGTGGTTACAAAACCAGAAGCAGCATTCTCCCCTGGGATCTCCTAGGGATGCTGGCAGAGAAAAAGGAAAGTTCTGAAGTTCTGTCTACACATGGGTGCAAGGCCTAATGTGTATAGCTTTCCGGCTCCAGATTAAACAGTATTCCCCCCCCCTTGGTGTGTGTGTGTGTGTGTGTGTGTGTGTGTGAGAGAGAGAGAGAGAGAGAGAGAGAGAGAGAGAGAGAGAGAGAGAGAGAGAGAGAGAGAGAAAGCCTGCCATGTGTAGGATCCAGCCTGGGCTCCACACATTCACCTCTCCACTCCATAAGAGAGGCCAGGACACACAGTGAATGTGAAGAGTATGTATGCTTGGGCTTCGTCTCCTCTGATCACACGACACAGGAAAGCAAACAAGGAGAGGGGGTTGGGAGAGAGGGAGAGAGTAGTGCCCACTACCATCTGTCAACCTAAATCCTACCCTTGATAAGATGACAGCCAAGAGCACAAAATGGAGGGGCAAGATTCTTGGAGCTTTTACATAAAGTGTAACTTAAGGCCTATTACTGAATCCTGCCTGCTTGACTATAGCATGGGGGAGAGAGTTGACTGAAGGACCTGTTTCACTCTGGAGTATCCCCAAGGACAAAGGTCCAAGGCCCTTAGTAGTAGGAGGAAGCAACAGTATCGTGCTCTAAACCCACCAAACCACAGGGCAGCTGTACGTCTTCAACCATAGATGTACAGTAGACATCCTAAAGTCCAGAGAGGCTTGGGGAAGAAGGGCTCTCTCGCTCACCCTGCCTGCCACGGGATTCCTCACGCCCAAGACACAGCTGGAAATACAAGATAAGGTGAGGGAAGAGGAGACCATCGTGTGTAGGAGCTAGCCTGGCTTCCATGTTGCACTCTCCGTGCCGTAGGAGGGTCCACTGCATCTCATTTGATCGCGCTGACCCAGTAAGACAAATGTCAGTATCCCCATTTCGAATTGAGGAACTGGAATCTCGGCCAGGTTAAGTTTCTTCTTCCTAAATGTCAGACCGACAGTCTGCACCCTGTTTTTCTGTCCTCCCAAAAGAGTCAATTCTAATTGCCCCCAAAGACGCAGTTCTCCCATGAGGACCTGTCTGTCTTCCCAAATCCCCATTTAAGGAAGAAGCTGGAAAAAGCTGGAAAAGCTATAGGAGGGACTCAGGGCCCACTTCCCTGCCCCAGGCTTGTAAGTAGGGACAGTGGATGTGACTAAATGGGTCACCGAGTGGTCTGCGAAACCTGCCCAAGGTCATCATCCACCCAGCCCTCTTCGGTGGTCAGGTGGGGGAGGGTTAGCCACCAAGCCTAGAGGGTGCCTGGGGACGGAGCAAAGAGCCCCAGCCCCAGCCCCAGCCGTTCATAGCACTGAGCCGTTAAAAGTGACTCAACCAGAAAGTGCGTTTGAAGTGACGCCCACTGGGCCCCACAGCCAAACCTCAAAAAGACGAAGTGAGAGAGACACAGGCCTGTGGGGGCTGGGCTGGAGGTGGAGGCCCAGCCTGGAGCTGGCCTAGCCAAATAAGGGCAAATGTGCTCCACGTAGACCAATGGAGCATGGGTGTCAGCGTCATGGGGCTGTGGTTCCAAGAGGGGGAGGTGAGAGGCAGGAGACAAATGGAGGTGGGACATGGGGGACGGGGGATCCGAGCTCACCTCCCCTAAGAGTTTGAGGGTTAGTGAACATAGCTGTGTATTGGGGGGCCTGACTCCCAAAGGGACCTTGATGCTGAGGTCTGCAAACTCACAACTACACACTCACCCCCGCCCCCTGCCCCAACTGCGTGTTGGAGTTCCTGGAGGCAAAAGGAACCCAAGGAGGACTGCCCTCCCCTACCCCTGAGCCTGTAAGCACACTGCGATGGGCAAGGGGAAAGGTTAATTCCTGTGCTGCTCAAATGTTCTCATCTGTGAGAAGGGAACTGAGGACCCGATGTAGTTTTGAACCTGGAAATTACCACATGAGAGTCTACTTGCTCTGAAGGAACCACAGGCCACTGGCAATTTCCCACCATGTTTTTGCCCCCAGTGGTCAGGAAAGATCCTTTTGCAGGGCATTGGTTCAATTCCAGCCCTGGTACTTCTAAGAGGAGAGAGTGGGAGATTCTTCTCTCCTTCGGTAGAAGAGACTGATAATTGCTTAATCCAGGGACATGACTTCCTCCACTAACTCTTGTAGCCCAGCAGAAGCCTGGATCCCAGGTCATGCCCCACCTCTCTGTCTGAGACCCGCCCTCCATCTTGCTGCTTCTCTAGGGGGCGGAGCTGAGGAAGTGAGTCTTTTCAGCTGCCCAGAGAAAGTGGGGCAGCTGCCTTTATGAGATGGGGAAGCTGCCAGGTTGTCTCTGGGCTTTCCCGTCACTCCGTGGTCTCAGGTCATCCAGTCCCCATCAGGTCCAGAGTTCCAGAGAAAACTAGGTTGTTACTGGCACCCTCTCCCTTCTAGGGCTTGCTTCCCTCCCCAGTACGGAGTTGTGTTTTCCCTTCGAACTTTTGCTATTCAACCCCCGAGGGAGGGAACAGTTACATCGTCCCATCACCAGCGCCACCAGCACTACCACCCTTTTCTGGTTAATGGCCCTACAGGTTTTTTGTTTTGTTTTGTTTTGTTTTGTTTTCAGAGGAAAAAAATTGAGGGTGGCAGATGCTGGGTTTGGGGAGAAGGAAGGAGAAACACTTTTTGGAAAGCAATTAGGGGCCCTGCCTTGGTGTGTGAAGCTCTTCCCTCTGTTCGCAGGCAGGAGGTCCACATACAGAAGCAACACACAGAGCTCTGTATGTGTGAGAGCCTGTCCTCTCCCCAAAGGACCTGTTGAGATGGAGTGCCAGAACTCAACGGGATGAGAGTTTTCATCCTAATTTTCAGGTTGATGTCAACAGCACAGGGCAGTATGGTGTTCCCTTGGTTCCTATTCCTGGGACATTCACAGAGTATGGCAGCACCTTGAGGCAAAAACCTCTGAGGACACATCTCACAGCCATGGTTTCTCCTGGAATCAGGCTGATGTGGTCTGGTCCTGTCCCTCATAAGGTGGAGGCCTTAATAATTCTCCACTAGCCCCAATATTCTCTCTGCCTTCAGCGCTACAGCCCCAGCAGTCCGGAGCTTACCCTCCCACAGATGGAGGTCTCTGCACTCAACCAAAGACCCAGGCAAGCAGCCATGTGCTTTTCTTGATCTAAGCCTTACTCATTCACCCACCACACTACAGCATGTACCAAATGTAGCCGTCTGTTCCTCCAGCTCAAGAAAAACTAGAAGGGAGACAGCCATGAATGAATGACAGACGGGACAGCTGACAGGCTGTGAATCCAAGGGGTAAAAAAATTAATTAGTCCTGAAATCATTTTACCACAAATATGGAGGCTTATAGCAATGACTTTGAGTTAGCAGAGGTTTAAGTCGCATCCTGATTCTTGTGTGTAGATGGCAAAGTACATCATACATTGAAAAATAAGACTAGGTATAGATCTTACTGGTAGAATATTGCCTGTTATGCACAAGATCCCTGATTCAAACTTCAGCAACACACACACACACGGTGGGGGAGGGGAGAGGAAGGGAGAGAGGGAGGAGAGGAAGGGAGAGAGAATGAGAGGAAGGGAGGAGAGAGGCAAATTGAGATGTGCAGCACTGCAATGCCAGCTACTTGTTAGGATTAAGAGTTCAAAGCACGCCGGGCGGTGGTGGCACACATCTTTAATCCCAGCATTTGGGAGGCAGAGGCAGGTGGATCTCTGTAAATTCGAGGCCAGCCTGGGCTACAGAGTACCAGTTTGAATAATTTGACGAACTGTCTCAAAGTTTACGAACGCGGGGGAGTGTAGCTCAGTGGTAGAGTGCTTGGTTGAGAGAAGCGAAACAATACATCTTCCCGGCACTTTGGTATCCTGCGTTCTCTCTCCCACTCGGGCCTAACACAGGCACATCTGTCTTGCCAACGGGGCCAATAGCTTTGTCAGCTGGGTTTTGTAGAGAAGCTCGGCACTGAGCACAGTGGCACCTACTTTTAGTCCCAGCTCTTGGGAGGCAGAAGAAGGTTGATCTTGGAATTCAACCGCAGTCTGTTCCAGTGAGTTCTAGATAAATCAGGAAAGGTTACAATAGTGAGACCCTGTTGAAAGAAAGAAAGAAGAAAAAAGAAGGAAGGAAGGAGATAATAGAAGGAAAAAGAAAATTAGAGAAGAGAAAGGAAAAGAAGAAAATGTGTAGACACCGTGATTTGAAGTCATAGGGCCATGGTTGGCAGAGGTAGCAGGTCGGGGACGCAGGGGTTCTTGCCCTCAGCAGGGACATTTTTTCACCATACACAAGGGTCTGTGTCCCATCAGGTTGTGGTGGGGGCCACAATTAGGCTCAGGTGGAGGGAGGCAGAGAAGACAATGGGGAAGAGGATGGGAAATGTGGGCACAGGTTGGCAGGTGCTTAGGACTTGGAAGTTGAATGGACGATGCTGCTGAAGAGAACTGGCCCAGTTTCCCTTTGGCCTCCTCTCTGGCCTAGCACTCCATTGCCTCGTGGCTAAGTTCAGATTGGGGACTAGAGGCGTTAAGTAGGGAGGTCAGCAGGGTCTGTGGTGGGGGACTAGGTGTTAGGACCTCAAAGAAAAAGCTAATGCTCACACTTCTGCCTCACCCTCATATAGGCAGTAACCAGGTGAGAAACATCAGTGCTCAACAGTGTTTATTATATTGTTTGAGCTAAGGCCCCACGACTTAATCGTAGCTAAGCCACTTTAACCCTCACAGCTTGTCTCTTTGTTGCTAAACAAGGACTATGTCCCAGGAGTTTCAGAGCAGGTGAGATCATGGATGTCAAAGACTTTTGTCAACTACCAAATACTATTTACATGAAAGTCTTTATAGGTACTGAGTGGGAGCTAGACTTCCAAAGTGAAGTCTGTCTTGACCATTGCCCACCTGCCTCTGATATCCTCAGAGATCAGTTGTCTGACAGGTGCCAGGCCTGAAGACTGAGCAGCTGGCTGGAGACAGGCTGAGGGGAACATGATGGCTACCTCAAGAACAGGGTCTAAGCCGGGCGTGGTGGCGAGCACACCTTTAATCCCAGCACTCGGGAGGCAGAGGCAGGCGGATTTCTGAATTCGAGGCCAGCCTGGTCTACAGAGTGAGTTCCAGGACAGCCAGGGCTACACAGAAAAACCCTGTCTCGAAAAACCAAAAACAACAACAACAAAAAGGACAGGGTCTGCCCCCACCTTGGCAAGCCATCCTGTCACCCTTATTCTTAGGGAAACTGCTCTCTGCTGAGACATCATGACTCTTGCTCTACCAGCTTCCGGTCACCACTGCGCTGCTACTGTGCCCCTAAGCTTTGGGGAGACCAATACCAGCTTTGGGCAGAACCTGAGGATCAGGCAACAGTCTCAAAGCAGCTTGCCAGGTGCTGTTGCTAGTTTTGTCTGAGCTGAATCTACCCGTTGAACAGGAGAGGAGCCTTGTCCCCCTCAAGGGACAGGGGTCAAACCACTGAACAAGACACCACGAGGATCCAGGCCTCGTGATGCAAGCCTACCATCCCAGTTACTTGGGAGGCAGGGGGAATCCCAAGTTCAAAGCCAGCCTGCATTACAGTTGACTTTCTCACCAGTACAGAAAATTAGTGAGGTATGACCCCAAAAGTGCAAGGGCTGGGGATAGCTCAGTGGTAGGCTTGCCTAGCATGCACAATGAAGCTTCAGGTTGAACCCCCAGCACTGAAGGAGGCAGAGGGAGTGCCTAAACCACGGTCTACTCAAAACTAAGCTAGGGTAGGTCTAAACTTTAGCAAGCACTGCACCCTTGAGGAGGTAGAACGCAGACAGCAGTCCTGGAATTTGAAAGGCCCCTGTGCCACAGGACAGCCCACCCTGAGAGTCCAGAACCAAACTCCTGTCTCAAGCGTCATTCAGCTCAAAGGGTAGGACTCTAGCACTTTCTTGCCTGTCTGGGCAGCAGCTAACTAGTACCACAGGATGAGAGGGATGAAAAAGCAGCTCCCAGGTGGAGGACGCTTCGACAAGACCCATGCCCCCCATGGCTGACAGCCGCCATCTTTCACTTCCTGTGAGATTGACAGTTGGGGCTCAGGAGGTGTGGGACTCAAGCAGCCCCACTGTGGTTATTTGTGCAGGCTCTTCTTGCCTCCCCTCCCCACAACTGTTTCCATTCTCACCACACAGTCACATCCGGGTCATGTACACAGAACAGCAACTGGGGCTTTCCAGGGGACTTCTGAAAAAGCCAGTGAAAGCTGAGGTGTTGGCTCCATAGCCTAGACCCTGTTGGGGAAACTTTCTTGTTTCCTCTAGGAGGTAAGTTCCACTCTGGCTAGCCACCAAGGCAAGGCCCCTTCCAAATGGAACTCACTGGAGAATTCACCAGAGATGCCATCTTTGAGATGGCTGGGCTTGAGAACTCCTTCAACAGCTCCGTTTAGAATTGAGGGTGATGATCTGTTCCCTCAAAGCTTGAGGGTGCAGGTGAAACCACTCCTAGTGGGGCCCTGTGACTGGATGAGTAGCCTGGTCACTACCAGCTCGCTTTCCACAGGCTGAGATGGCACGCACAGGGTCAGCAGGTGACACCAGCTGAGACAGAGCCTAGTGCAGGTACCTTCGCTAGCAAGGTGGTCCTCCCCCAAGAAGGTTCTGGGCATTGTCCCCAATTTCGCCTAATAGTGAAGACGGAGTAAATACTGAAGAACAGCAGGATCATCAGACAACAAACTATACACAGTACTCTTTACAATTATTTGGTTTTTTGAGATGGGGGTCTCACTGTATAGCCCAGACTTGACCTAACCCCCAACCTCAGATTCTGGAGGCTGGATTTCAGGCATGTGCCACATCTGGCCCTTTTAGGGCAGCTATGTACTTTTCTTATTCTTTATTTCCAGTCCTTACAACCCTGAAAAAAACAGACAGGGTAAACAGGAATAATCACTCCTATTTTACAGATGAAAACTAAAGAGAAACCAAAACGGGGATACAATTTCTGCAACTTCAGTAAGGATATATGGTAAATATTTTATTATAAAAACAACACACCTTGGCCAATGTGGCATTACCCATGGATGGCTCCCTTCTTAGCCAGAGGAGGGCCTGTTTTCCATGGAAACACAAAAACCCAGATCAAGACCCAACAGCCACTAAGGGTACTAAGGGAATGTGACCACTGAGGCTGGCAGAGGTACAGCAAGAGCATAGAAGAGACACAGGAAGTACGAGGAGCATCAAGGGTGAAGACACTAAGGAGCCTTGGGTTCCTTCAGAGGAGGGTGTGCACCAGGTCTAGAGGACAGAATACTGACTTCCATTCAGCACGGTTTCCTGCCTTAGGACAGCAGGCCTTCCCACGATACAGCAGCAAGCACAGCAGAGCAGCCGTATCCCTCAAAGGCAGGCCAGAGAAAGGACCTTAGCTGAGCTGCCTCAGAGCTCACCAGGCAAGTGAGGCCTCACTGTGAGAGGAAATGGAGCACAAAGCACGGGTCTCAGTACCCTTTAAAGTATGTTCCAAAGGTTCGTTTTATTGGTATTTGAACCAAAGTCCTGCCCATAGACAAAGGCAAAACCCTGAACACAGGTGGGAAATCACCATCTTCCTCTCCTGACACAGCCTCTGAGAATCCGCCCAGACACTCCCACTTCACCAGTGGGCAGAGAAAGTGAGATGACTTAAGGCCGATGTGCTGCGTTCATCGAGTCTGCTGATTCTGAGATGGAGGGCGGGGAGTCTTTGGGGTCCCACCTGCTTAGTTCCACAAGAAAACAAGTACAGAAGTAAAGAACAAGATGCTATGGCCTGCACCTAGCTAGGTCTTTATTGCTGTGTCTCTGGATTTGTAGGCCACTCCTCGACTTTTCAGCTCCCGCACGATTCCTATGACAGAAAAAGAAACAGTCCCATGAGACAGTCACAAGGATAAATACGCCCACCACGACATCCCCAGCATTGGAGTTGCCTGACTATCACCTAAGATCCAGGGGAAGAGGTACTGTGAGACAGAGGCTTCCCCTGGGCCTGGCAGATGCTCACTGCTGCTGTTACAACTATTACCTTGGGGCAGGCGACCAGTGACGGACACAGCATATACACCTGGCTTAAAGTTACCTGAGGAAGAGAGGAGATTAAAATGGGAATTGAGTTAAAACTGAAAACCAAGGAAGAATTAAGCCAAAAATGGAAGAGAGGTAGGATGCATGCGTGCGCAAGTGTGTGTGTGTGTGTGTGTGTGTGTGTGTGTGTGTGTGCGCGCTTACATGTTCATATGCATGTGTAAGAAAGACACTTACTGACGCGCTGCCACTTGGAGACCCAGCTGTCCTCTGGACTCATCATCGCAATGATTCTAGAGAGGAAGACAAAGCGTCAGCCTGAGCCTGCCCTGCTGGAGGGGGCCACAGCAGCTCCCCAAAGCAACAGCCCGAGCAAGGCACCTGAGAAGAAAATCACCACAGAGAAGCTGGGAAGCAGTTCTAACACTGGGAAGGGAGTGACACAGCCTTTCCGCCTATGTCCCTGGACAGCCAGTAAGAGGAGGGTTTGGGGTTTTTTTGACACAGGGTTTCTCTGTGTAGCCCTGGCTGTCCTGGAACTCACTCTGTAGACCAGGCTGGCCTCGAACTCAGAAATCCACCTGCCTCTGCCTCCCAAGTGCTGGGATTAAAGGTGTGCTCTGCCACCACGCCGGGCCAGTAAGAAGAGTTTTACCTGTGGATGTCCAGCATTGATGACAACCAGCCCAATCACTAGGGGTCTGGCGCTTGCTGCAAAGGAGTCACAACAATGAATCCTTTTCCAGGAAGCGAACTAGACTTGGACAACCATTCCTTGAATGAGCTGTGCAGTCTCAAGTCCAGTTGGAGACATTTCACAGAGTTTTGCCAGTGAGACTCAGGTTGAGATAGTGCATGCAAAGTACCTAGTACAGATACGGACAGAGCAGATGCCAAGTGTCCCTTCCCAGTCCATCAATCCTTTGGCAGAGAGCTCTGCTTCCACAGGCTGAGGAGCAGAAACCCTACTCAAGGGCTAAAGCCACTATGTGAGCAGGCAGGTGCTAGGAGGTACTATGAGGCTATCTGTTAATCATCCAATCAATCAAATAGTTTTCTAGGAACCGACACTGCTGACTGCCTCCCCCATGGCCGCCCCCATTTTCCTGGCAACAGTGCTGGCGTCCGGGGGTGGAAGAAGGGTAAGATAGCAAGCGGCTCTGCAGACTGATCCCGGGGCTCTGCAGACTGAGCCCGGACATGCAGTTACACAGCCCACCCCCATCCCCGTACTCTCTCTGCCCTTCATAACCGACCTTCTCAGTGATAATATTTGAAATGTCCTTTCTACCTCTTCTCAACTTCCTCTGAGATCCTACAATTCTAGTCAGGCCTGATCAGGTAACCTACAATTTCAGTTAGTCTAGAGGCAAAGCAGAAGATTTCCAAGGTCTATTTGGCCAACTTAAAAATAACCCTGTTTCCAAAATAATTTTAAAAAGAGGGTTGCTCTATTATGGTAACAATTATAAAGATATAATCCACACTCAGCAGGATGGCTCTTCAAAAATAACAAACAACAAAACCAGGAATAATACACACCTATAATCCCAACGCTTGGGAGATAGAGGCAGGTGGATCTCTGTGAGTTCGAGGCCAGCCAGGAGACAGAGAAACCCTGTCTCAAAAAAAACCGAAAACAAACCAATAACCAACCTACTAAATTAATTAATTAAAATAAAATAAACAACACAAGAACAAAAAAACTGGAACCTTAAAGTACTCCTTTTAGGGGCTGGTGAGATGGCTCAGCGGTTAAGAGCATTGACTGCTGTTCTGAAGGTCCTGAGTTCAAATACCAGCAACCACATGGTGGCTCACAACCATCTATTATGAGATCTGGTGCCTCCTCTGGTGTGTCTAAAGTCAGGTATACTTACATATAATAATAAATAAATGTTAGAAAAAAAAAGTACTCCTTTTAGGTTTCTCAGATGACTAGTTATTACATTATGATTCATCAATTCTACTAACAAACACCCAAGCTCTGGTAGTTAATCTGCATAGTGTATTCTTCACAATGGCCAGAGGTAAGAAACCATGGCATCTTAAAAATCCCTGTTATATATATAATAAAAAGAGCAAACTTTAAAAAGAACGAAACCTTTGGAAACTGAAGAGGCAGCTCGGTGGTTAACAACACATACTGTTCTTGAAGAGGACCCCAGTGTAGCTCCCAGCACCCATACAGGACAGGTCACAACTGCCTGCAACTTGAGCTCCAAGGGGATCTGAGGACTCTGGTATTCATGTGCACACAACCACACACATATACATAATTTAAAAACAAAGCATGTCTTTGAGATGTTTAATCAGGTTAAACTGGTAAGGATTCAAAGTGACTCTTGCTTATATTTTACTGTGTAAATCTTAACATCTTTCAAAGCAGCTAGCACAGGTGTTCACTTATAGATGAGAGCGACTCCATTTTACATTTTATATTTTTAGATGGGGGCATCTCATGATGCAGCAGAAGGCTACCTGACACTTGTGTCCCCTGCCTCAGCTTGAGAGCTAGGACTGAAGGCTGCATCAACACACCCAGCTTCATCATTAATTGTCAGCCTTGAACAGCTTGAGGAAACAAAGGGATGGAAATACAGAAATATGCACTTGCACACACAGGAGCTAAAGGATCCAAATCAGCATCTCCATCTCTCTCTCTCTCTCTCTCCCCTCCCTTTTAGATTTAGCTTACTTTCTGTTCATTTTCTTTGTGAATAATTTAGCATTCGAGTACTTACGAACTAGTGTATTGATAAATACATTGTAAGACAGCAATTGATTAGCAGCAGTTCATGACAAGTACTTGTGAAAGGGTAAACTCATATACTAACAATGGACTACCCAAAGGGAGCCAAATCAACATCTCTTTGCCCAATCTTTTATTCTCCTCTTAAGGACACCAGACCCACTTTCACAGAACTTTAACAAACACTAGGCGTAAGTCCAGCTTATATGAGGTCTTTAACTGGACTGCTGACCAAAGGAAACTTAGCAATGCTGCTGCCTTGAGCAAACACCAGACCACTCTTGCTTCTCCCATTTTTTGTAGTTAACTCTCTTGGGGTATGTGCGAGCATGCGTGCAAGTGTACATATGCATGCCAGGGTGAATGTGTTGAGGTCAGAAAACAATTTTAGGAATTTAGTTCTCTCCTGCAACCTTGTGGGATCCAGGGATTGAGGTCAAGGTTATCAGGCCTGCCATCAGGTGCCTTACCCTGCTGAGATATCTTAGCTGGTCTTGTCTGAGACAGACAGGGTCTCAGGTAGCTCAGGCTGGCCTCAAACTCACTATGTATCTGAGGTTCCCTCAGAATTCCCAATCCTCTGGTGTCTCTCTCTCAGATGATGGGATTATAGGTGCAAGCCACCATATTCATTAAGATACTGTAAGAGGGAGTAGGCTACTGAAACTATACCCCTTCATTTCCAAAACAGATCGTTCATGTAGCCAACACTTTTGGAGGAGCATTAGGAATTAAACCCAGGGCTTTGTACATGGTAGTCACGTGTTCTACTGCTGTATTATGCTTCCACCTCTCCAACATTAAAGATCTACACCTCGTACACCCCATGTCAGGCTGTTAGGACACAACATAAACACAGTCTCAGCTATAATGGAGCAGACAAGAGTTTGAAGCATTGTTAAATAGGACTACACAAGAAGTACACACATTAAAAACGTTCTCCTAAGCAGGGCGGTGGTGGCTCACGCCTTTAATCCCAGCACTCGGGAGGCAGAGGCAGGCAGATTTCTGAGTTCGAGGCCAGCCTGGTCTACAGAGTGAGTTCCAGGACAGCCAGGGCTACACAGAGAAACCCTATCTAGAGAAAAAAAAAAAAAAAAAAAGTCCTCCTAGCCACTATTTAAGACAATAAAGATGAAAATAACTTCAATATTTACTTTTTAATTTTTTTGGTTTGAAATCCACCTGTCTCTGCCTCCCAAGTGCTGGGATTAAAGGCGTTCGACACCACTTCCCCGCTTCGATATTTATTTTAACCAAATAACCCTAAAGCATTGTTTCAATATTTAACTAATCTTTTAAAAATTCAGATCATTTGACATTCTTTTTCCTCACCCTGAATCTTTGTTTGCTGGCATGTATTTGACACTTAAGCATATTCGAATTTGAACTAGCCACATGTCAAGTACTCAGTAGCTACAAAAGTTTACAGCTACTGGGCTGGACACATAGACTAGCTCTCAGAAGAACTATTGAGACCAGCTAGTCTTATGACCTCAGAAATGTATCCCATATTAACTTTCTGGGTCACAGTCAAGATGGTGCAGAAGTAAACAAAGGCGCGTGAAAGGGGCTTACCCATCAAATGAAGAGCTGGTGCAGTCATAAACCATCTCTCTGTTGCCCTTCATTTGTAGATATGCATCGCAATTGTCACACCCATCATATTCGAACTGGTCTATAGTCTGGAAAGAAAAAAAAAAGCAAGTATGAGCATGAACAACGTCTTAATATTTCGACAAAGCCAACCTCTTCGTTTTCTATATAACCCAACACCCTCTGCTCTCCAAACTGTTCCTAAACTCCACCCTCATACCTTTTTGCTCGCGTCCCTAATTAAGCTTACATATTTTCTAGCCTCTCCTGCTACTCTCTCGGCTGCTCTGGCTCCTAGTGTCTTTCCAGTCCAACACAGCAAGTTCACCGAACGTCTGTCGGGGAGACAAACTTGTGCTCAGTTATGCCGAGAACTGCAACGCAGCCCCCAGCAGGCACAGCCACCCGGCTCGCGTTCCGTGGACGGAAACAACGGCTCCCTTAGGCTTTCGGGCTTCCCACTCCCCGAATCTCAGAGCCTTCCTTTGCTGTGTCGGGCCCCATTTCACCCTCTTTCTCCGGTTTCGCCTCCCCGATCGCTCCTACAACCAAGGTCCCGACGGACACCTTGACTAACGAGCACAGCAAACAAGCCCGCAGATGCCGCAGGTCCTTCGGTACCGTCTCCAGGGCCATCCTCACCGATGCGACAACACAGGTTCCTCCAGCCGCAGGAAGTAAACAGACCATTACCCAGAATGCCAGCCGCGTCCGGCACGCAGCTTCCGCTTCCGGTGCCGGCCATCGCAGGCCCCGCCCCTCCCTCCCCGCGGAGAAGATGGTTCCTCCCGCGGGAGCGCTGGGCCGGGCCGCCCGGCCACCTGGGCCGCGCGCGCGCCCGTCACCTGGCTCGCGAGAGCCAGCGGAAGACGGCGCGCGCGCGCTGGGAGCTGACGCGCCCGTAGGGGCGGGGCAGCTGGGGGAGGTTGGAGCATGCGCAAGAAGAATGGAGCGGGGCGACTGGCGGGACTGCGCCCCGCGACGCGGGCCTTTTGATGGAGCCGTCAGGCCACAGGCCTGAATGCTCTCCAGACTCCCGAGGAGAACCTAGATTGTTTTGTCTGCTTGTTTTATTTTGTTTGCTCATTTATTGAGACAATGCTAAATCCTAAGGTGGCCTCTGAGTACCGGACGGTGACCTTGAACTCCTGATCTTCCTGCCTTCACTTTCGGAGTTCTGGGGTTATGGGCGCGCACCACCACGCCCGGGTATTTGACTTTTTGACACAAGGCCCTTGTCTCAGTGTCCGGAATGCTCAGAATACAAGCTCGCCGCTTCGCGCTAGGTTGTTTTAAGGCTCGAGGCAATAAGTCTTGCCTTTCTGGATGCCTGCAGAGACAAAAACCCGACGAGGCCCCACCCCTTCTTGTAACTGCGAGAGCGTGATAGGGTTTCGTTTGCGGTCCTCAGGAATGCTATCTTGAGCCGCGCCGACGGGGAAAGGGGAGGCGTGTTGGATAGGGGGAAACGCGTATTTAATTCCTCCTAAAAGCCTCTCAAATGCGCGCCTGGCTCATAATTTACGCTTTGTAAAACTCTCGGCATATTTAGACATAATTCCATGGGAACATCTGTGGATTAGGTATCTCACTTCTCACACTCTAACCCCACCCCACCTGCCAATGTGCTTACTGTGTAGGACACAAAATTCCTCCTTGTCTCCTTAAATGGCACGGAGACAATATCCTGAGCAAACCATACAGTAGTACGAGGTCTGGTGCGGTGTGAACAGAGCAAAGGCTCTTCCTGACCCTAAGATAATTGTGCCGTTTGCAGGGGCACCTCGCCCCCCCCCCCCCCAGGAGTGGATACAGAGAAAGCACCATTTCTCTTGGAGTGTAGGCAAACCCCTGGTCATTTGTGTTTATCTGAATTGGAGCGCTGGGATATAAATAGTTGCAATCCCGCTGTCCTGTCCTTCCAGCCCTTATTGAAACTGAGCGACAGCAAGACTTGATTCTAGGCTTTATCCCAAACTGCATCCACATGGGGTTCAGTGACTGGGTTTTAGATACTTTCTAGCACTGGGAAATCTCTTTTCAGTTTGGAATATATTTTCACTGTGCTATCTCATGTAAGCCTTCTATCATCTCTGAAGGAGGATCTTTTTTTTTTTTTTTTTTTTTTGGTTTTTCGAGACAGGGTTTCTCTGTGTAGCCCTGGCTGTCCTGGAGCTCACTTTGTAGACCAGGCTGGCCTCGAACTCACAAATCCGCCTGCCTCTGCCTCCCGAGTGCTGGGATTAAAGGCGTGCGCCACCACGCCCGGCTGGATCTTTTTATTTATGGTAAAAGGCAGGTACCCTGCTGAGGAGCTGGCTCAGGACCCACCACATATAAGTGGGACATGATGGTCTGCTACTCTAACCATAGCACTGGGGGCCAGAGATAGGCAGATCCCAGGGACTCCAGGCAAGTTCAAGTGAGAGGCCCTTGTTGTTGTTTGTGTGTTTGTTTGTTTGTTTTGAAAGTCTTTATTCTGTAGCTCGGGCTGTCCTGGCACTTGTTGTATGGATTAGGCTGCCCTCACATTCCTGTGAGTGAATACACGTGTATGCACACATTCCAAGGTTCAGTATTTGCTTACAATATTGTAAGGTCAAAAAGTCAGTCAATGAAGCACCAGAGTCACCAGCAGCCCAGTACAGATAAATGACTAAATCATGATGAGTACCAGGCACGATGCTCTCTCTGACCTTTCTGGGGCTTTAAACCTACCCTATCTGACCAGCTTTGATATCACCAATAGCATACGAAACCAGAGGGAATAATGGTAAATGCCTATGATCCCAGTAATTGGGGGGGGGGGAGAGAGGACCAATCTGAGGTTAGATCTTAGCTGTGCAGTGAACTGGGAGTCAGGCTGGGCCTCAAAAACCCAACAAAAGAAAATAGAGAAGATGGAATTGTTATCCTGAGTGAAAAAATCATAATGAAACAAAACCACAAAGCCAGATCATATTTATGGATAAATATATTAGCAAATAAATACATTTTTTCAACATAGTGCCTGATTCAAGCATCTTTCTGTCTGGTTCAGATATAAATACCCATGTGGGTGCCTGGATGCCAGTCTCCCCATTGACTCTGAGGAGAGAAGGTTCCCAAGGAGGATCCCATGTCCATTTTGCCCCCACCTTCACATTGCAGGCAAGGATACTGCCTGAGGGGCTGACAGTGGTCAGGATGCTGGAACTAAGCCACAGGAGGCCCATCAGCCCTTACCCATGTGGTACAAGCTGCCCAGGCCAACTTCCTGCTCCACTTCCACTTGCACACCTTCAGTTGGGTTGCTGGTTTGTATGGCTTACACTGGGAAGGTGGGCCTCCGGGCCCTGCAGACCCACGAGATTACATGTTGCCATTCTCCATCTCTGCTCCAAGAACCTCTCAGAGAGGACTCCTGTAGTTGTGCCTCCTCTGCCTTCATCCCATTCCCCCTCTTCCCAGGTGGAGTTTAGTAGACATTCCTTTCTGCCTGCCCTGGACTTGAGGGAGGAAAGCTTGGAGGATTGATTCCCCTCCATTCCTGGTCTCTACCTCAGAGGAACTGGAGTTACCCGAGTGACAAGGAGTTTGATAATCAAAAGATTCATCCCAGGCAGGTCTGTAACTGTCTCCACCTCTGGGACAGAACTCTATTCCTTGGCTCCCCCAAGCCTGCAGGCTAAGATTGGTTTAAGAACAGAAAGGAAGAACTGCTCCTCCCTGAGCACCAACCAGGCAGGTACCGGCTGGAGAAGGTACAGAGAGACCTCTCTTGGGACTGGGGCTCACCTAAACTCCTTCTTCTTTTGTAGATGAAAGGAAATGATAAAGCTGAGGTTGCCCCCAGTGAAGCCTTGAAAGGAGGTGAGACGTGATCTTGCCCTCAGTGAACCCACTGGCTTGTGTGAGCTTGAAGCTGGGGCAGAGGAGACCCAGCAGGGGGAGACAACCCAGCGGGGCTTGAGGAAAGAGCAGCACCTTTAGGACATCGAGATATTCACTTATAGCTTCCTGTCAAACACTCAGCCTTGAGGAGTCTACCTCACAAATGCATACTGGATACTGGCTGGCTGGCTGGCTGGACACAAGACTTTCTGCACTGTAGGTGTGTTCTGCAGACAAGCATGGGAGCTGGGGCAGGAAACAGCACCTCCCGCCGGCACTCGCCATCAGCACTCTCCTTCTGGTGGTCCCAGGAAGCATGGCGAAAGGAGATGCTTGCTGTGGTCCTGCTCCTCCCAGGAGCGGGACCCCGGGCCAGGTCGAACCCTGAGCCATCTGGAGCACACTCGCCATCAAAGCTTCATCTGACCAGCTCACATCACACAGCCTGCTCGCACAACTCCTCCAGCTCCTCTTCTGAGCCTGCGTGAGAAGAGAGGGGAGAGGAGAGGTCACCGAGGGTCCAGCGAATCTCCTGCTTCTCCCACCTGTAGAGGCTGTGGCAGGGAAGGGACCACAGAGAGGGAGACGCAGGAAATAGGTCTGCGAAGGTGATTAGGTTGAAAACTGAGAGGGCCCCACCCCCGGGAGAGAAAAACAAACCTAAAGAAGTACTCATGGCAACCGCTGTGATCAGTACTTACTATTCATGCATTTGCCCGATAAATATTTATTAGGCATTCATTGTGAACTTGGCTCCCTACCACTTGCTGGACAGAATATCCAAAAAGAATAGGCTAGCAGAGAAGGCATGCGTATATTATGACAGTGGGAGAGAACCAGGGTCCTGAGAGACACATTGAGGGAGGAGCACAGATCTTGCACAGCAGTGAGGAAAGACTTTCTGACAGTGAGGATGTGCGGGTTAGTTGTACAGAAATGGTTGAGCACTAGGTTTGTAGAGACAGGGAAGTCAGTGGGACATTCAGGGCAGCAGGAACGATAATTCGTGTTCACCCAACTCAAAGCAGAGGGCAGAGGAAGGGCAGGGAGCTAGATGGAGCTAGACGGTGCTGGAGCACTGAAGGCCACAGCAGGTTATGTTTCTCTTGCCTGTGGGCATAAGACAGCATCTGACTCTAGACCTTTGAAAGGCTGATGACCCTGACAGGGGCGTGGAGGGACAGAGGGGCCTGTGCTGCACAACTCTATGGGACACAACACTAGGTGTGCAGGCCTCTCAACTTTGAGACCCTGTCAGAGGGAGGCTCCTGCTTTGACCTTCAGGCTGTACTCCCTATAGGTAGGGGCCATCAGCATCGGACCCTGAGAAGTTGACAGAGCTGGCAGAGGCACAGCAGACTGTGAGTGTCGGGATCAAGGAAGAGGGAGGCACAGACCTCAGAGCAAAAGGTGGTCTGATTCTGCCAGCACTGGACGTAGTTTGACAGAGTCCCAAGGGAACCATCAAACACAGTCGGTGACCATGGACATAGCGATTCTACATACTGTTTTCATGCCTGTCTCCCCATGAACCTGGGTCTCCTGTGTGGCAAGCTCTACATCCTCAGAAGCCTGCCTAGGACCTAGCATATAGCTAGCATGTAATCAGGAGGAGGAGGAGGAATGAATGAATGAATGAATGACAGTAGCTCTCAAGCCCTGTCTGTAGGATTCTAGGATTTGTGTTTCAAGATCTCTGGGGCCTTCCTTTGAGGTGAAAGGGTCCTTCTAGCAATGGCTATAGCAAAAAGGTGTGCCATCAGTGTCTCTCAAAGGTGGGAGGGACTGGGAGGTAGTGAGTCTTGGAAAGGATGGATGGTTTACGTAGACAAATGTGCAAAGCTTTGGCTTAGAGCTGAGGATTTAGAGTTCCCATGAAATCATGGCTGGCCTTATTAACAAGAGTGCTTGGAAGAGGAGTCTTAGTGCTCGCTCTCTCTCTCTCTCATTAGTTGTTATTGTTGTTGTTTTGTTTTTGAGACATGGTTTCTCTGTGCTGTCCTGGCTGTTCTGGAACTCACTCAGTAGACTAGACTGGCTTTGAACTCATAGATCTGCTTTTCTCTGCCTCCCTAGTGCTGGAATTAAATGCGTGTGCCAACACTGCCAGGTACCTTAATGGTTCCTTTACCAAAACCCAAGGGCCCCCGGGGAAGCTGAGAACCACCTATGACTTCTGTGTTTCAGGTAAGTTATAATCTCCTCAATTCACCAACCCCTCGGCTGTTTTCACCTGCCTTCCAATATCCAGACAGAGTCTCCTCTTCCCAGAACAAACACTCACCAGGCTGGGCTGGCAGCACCTGGCAGTGTGAGTAAGGACATCTCCTGTCCTCTGCGGTGTTAAAAGTCCACTTGGAATGTCCCTCTCCAGGTAAGCATGGTCCCAGAGGCTGGCGGGGATTCAGATACAACCACACTGGCTGTGAACTTGAGTAACAGGGGCCTGGGACTTCATGTAGCAGCCTCCTATCCGGACCTGGAGGTCTGAACATCAATGGATGAACCTCTGAGGGCCAAGGGTATGCCAGACTGGGACTGTAGTGGGGGAAAACCGGGCAAGCAGTGTGCACAGTCAAGTCCGGGGGCAGAGAGGTTGGCAGGGGTTCTGAGGGACCACCCCGCCGTTTTCTGTGTGGGTGTCTGACAGTGAGGCTGGATTTCTGCAAGTTCAAAAGACTGCTGGGGTTGGGGTTGGAGCTGGGACTGGGGCTAGGGCTGGCAGCTTCTGCTAGGCCAGGGGCTGGCTCTGTAAGGGCCCTGGGCCGTTGTGGGTTGGGAAGCATTGAAGAAGCTGTTGGGTTGGGTGTGATGAGCTGCTGGTCAGGGAGAGATGGCTCCAGCTGAGTGTGAGAAGCAGCAGGCATGGACTGTGGGATCCCAGTTTCTGGGCCAGGCTTCCTGCCATGCCACCGGAACTGCCTTTTGTAGTGGTGGTGGCGGTGACGGTGATAGTGTATGTGGCTGGAAACCTGGGTCTCTCCCGTGGGTACCACTGAGTCCAGCGAGCGGGGTCGAGAGGTCACACTAGGTTGTATCCCTTTCCCTTGGAGATCCCCTTCAGGACTACAGTATACCAAGGGGTCAAAGTCACTGCTCAGGGAGCTTCGGAAGGTGGAGCTGCTGCCATGGATGCCCTGCAGGCTGATGTCTGTGCAGTTGACCACCGAGTCACTGGATGAGCCATGACAGGGCCCTGAGCTGGAGTCACTGGCTGGCCCATCTGCCAAGTAACCGCTGCGTTCTGTACAGTAGCTTTCTCCAGACCCGCTGCTCTCATGAGGCCTGGCCCGTCGTAGGGCCACTGGGCAAACTGCGGGATGCTGAGAGGTACATCGGAGGCGATTCAGCCCCCAGCCCTGTGCATAGGGGTGCGGAGATACTGCCAAGTGCTGCTGTTCTTCTGGAGCCCGGAGATGTGAAGTCCTGGGAAGGCGCTGATGCCGAGAGCCCATGCTTGGCTCCTGGGAGGGCAGAAAGGGTCTAGGTCTTGTGGTCCGGGCTACTGAAGTCCTGGAAGGGCCCAACAGATAGGCAGAAGGAAGATGATAGTGGGCGTGGCCAGGATGCTGGCGAATGAGGTGGAGTCTTCTGCCTGGTTCCTGGTAAGATGGAGAGGCTGCCGGGGCCTGTGAAAATGAATCTCCCTCTGGGAAAAAGAATAGAGAACATGGACATTTAGTTTCACAAGTAAAGACTACATACAGAAAATGAACTAAGAAAGGTGTAGCTACCCATCTGACCCTGTATAGCTTCTGAGCTCAGTTTGGGGAACAAAGAACATCTACTCTAAAATCTACCCACTCCACCCACCAGCCAATAGGGCTCTCTCACAAGGGGCCACCATGAGCTCACAGTGTTCTCTTGGCTGTAGCACAAGGTTCTTCTTTTTTTTTTAAGATTTATTTATTAATTATATATGAGTACACTGTAGCTGGCTTCAGACACACCAGAGAGGGTATCAGATCTCATTACAGATGGTTGTGAGCCACCATGTGGTTGCTGGGATTTGAACCCAGGACCTCTGGAAGAGCAGTCGGTGTTCTTAACTGCTGAGCCATCTCACCAGCCCCTAGCATAAGGTTCTTCTTTCCTTAAGATGTTGATTTCACCTCCATCTTTTAGAAAATTGCGATGCCAATTTTACTAGAACAGGGTCCTTTACTGCCAGAACATTCAAATAACAAATTTGCAAACAAATTAGATTTAGAAGCTACCCCACTGTGAAAACACACTCTTTAAGAAAACAAAGATGGCTTCAGTATGGACAACCTTCCCCGACAGACAAGGTGCTCTTGAACAGTGCACTGCTGAAGCCAACATGGCGGCAGCTGCTTCTCCTCAGCCTCACAAGAGAAACCCTTTCCCACTGGGGCAGCTCTGTCCTACATCCATCTGTACGCACACAGGAGAGCCCTTGAGTTCACCTCCTACCTACGATGTTGAACATGCAGAGGGGGCAAGTCCGATGCTGGTATAGCCAGGGGTCCACACACGTTCGATGAAACTCGTGGAGGCACGAAATGACCCGGAGCTCCTGAAGCAGACAAGAGTGCCCCAACCAAAGGTTACAAGGACCTCCCTAGCTCCCTCTTGGCCTTGCCTTCCTGCAGTCACCTACTTGCAAAGGAACAGAGAGAAGTGGCGGTGTGGGCCTTGGTTGCTGGTGGATTTGTGTTATGCTGCCTGACTCTGGACAAGTTTGGGTTTTACTCTATTTTTTTTTTTTTTGGAGACAGTTTTACATAGTTCTTTTTCCTATCACCCCTACGGCTGGGTGAGAGGCACCACAATGCCTGGTTCAAGTTTCTCAACAGTTTCTGCTGTCCGCAAGGATAAGCACCCAATCTATTCTCCAACCTCCTCTGCCGTGCGGCTAACGTGAGATAATAATGTGTTTAAAGTGCCGCCGCTGCTGGAGCCCGACATGAGGCTCCCTCTCAACAATAGGAAACCTTGTTCTTAGAAGCCCAGCAAAATGGCCAGATCTTAGAGTGATCCCTGCCTTGGAGGACACATAGACCCAGATGTAGTTATGACGTAGTCATACCTAGACCTCTCCACCCCCGTCCCAGGTACCCTCCCCATTCCCAGTCGGGCCCATCTCACCTGCCCCTCTGAGAACTCTTCTAGACAGATGGCACACACGGGGCTCGAGCTGCAGCTACTTCCTGAGTCTGGCCACTCGGCTCGGGCTCGTCTACAACTGGGTTGGTACCTCCTGGTGGCCAACTGGCTGATGGCCCGGGCTGTCCGCTGCTGAAGAGGATCCTGGGGACAGGGATGGAGGTCACACTGAAGTGAGAGCTCTGCTTTCCTTGTTTCTGGGCCCTAGCATGCCCTCAGTTCTGAGTGCCCTTGAGGGCACATCCCTTCTGAGCTCCTGCACAGCTGTGACCTTCCGTCCCACCAGCTCCCTATATCCCTTTAGGCTTTTCTTCCTTTGATGACACATGATATTATTACATGGGGCTGGAGAGATGGCTCTGCGGTTAAGAGCACTGACTGTTCTTCCAGAGGTCCTGAGTTCAATCCCCAGCAACCACGTGGTGGCTCACAACCATCTGCAATGGGATTCAATGCCCTCTTCTGGTGTGTCTGAAGACAGTGACAGTGCATTCACATAAAACAGATAAATAATTGTTTTAAAAAGTATAACTATTCTAGTCTGTGTGGGTGGGTATTTTGTCGGCATGTGTGTCTGCACCTGGGGTGTGCCTAGTGCTCCACAGAGGATAGAGGCATGAAAGGGCGTTGGATCCTCTTGAACCAGAGTGACACAGTGACTCCCAAGCTCGCCCATTGCTCACCCATGGCTAGTCTGTGCTATATCATCGTTTTCTTGATGCAGACTCACCTGTGCTGGCATAGAAAAGGCTAACCCTGTCTCTCCAGCATGCCTGCTCCTCTTTGCTATTTCACAGTTTTCGGTAGCGAGCACAAGCTACCTCCAAAACTATTATCATCTTACTTGCTTCATTGTCTGCTTCCCCTGCCCCTGCCCCTGCCCCTGCCACTAGGACGAAAGCTGCTTTGTGTTTGTTTGTTTGTTTGTTTTGGTAAGTCAGGCTTTCTCTGTGTAGCCCTGGCTGTCTTGGAACTTGCTCTGTAGTCCAGGCTGGCCTCAAACTCAGAGATCCACCTGCCTCTGCCTCCTAAGTCCTGGGATTAAAGGTGTGTGTCATTACCCTGCTGGAAGAAAGCTTCATAAGAGTGGAGGGTTTTGATTGATTGATTGATTGATTGATTGATTTTTGGTCGTTTTTACTCATGGTGCTGTTGCCAACACCTGAAACTGATAATATATATATTTGTCAGTATATACGATGAATGGGTGGGTGGACTGATGGATGGATGGAAGGATGGATAGATAGATAAACAAGGAATATGAGGAGAGGCTGCTAAAAGCAAAAGAGAGCATAGAGTGTTTATTTAAATGGAGGTGGTTTCATGGCCATAAAGACACATGCCTGTCTCACATTCTCCCTTCTCCCTCCACGTTTACACCCATACCCACTTCTATTAGGCAGCCCACACTGCTCACCGGTCTGCTATGGTGGGGGCGGCACCTGATGCGCAGCACTGAAGCCAGGATGATCACAAAGACGGTTCCCACCACGGTCAGGAGGATCCACACGTCATAGTTTGCCTGGAGATGTGGATGGGGGAAGCAGAGAAGAAAAGGGTCATACTCTAGAAAGAGCCAGACCAAGTCAGGAGGGAAAGGAAAGAGACAACTAAAGAGCGGGGAGCTGGGAGCCCCTGGGCCTCCCACCCGAGGGATAAAGAGATGGAACTCAGTGAACTAGGCAGTCCTCTCTGCTTGGGGCTGCAGGAGAGTGATCTCTAGATGCAGCTATGAGAAGTGTTATGTGGGAAGCTATGTGTTTGCAGGCAAAGGAGGACACAATCCCTTTGTGAGGTGGGAGCTACTCGCTGGAGAGCACTGGGGTGGTCAGAGCCTGGGAGCCGGGCAGGCAGACTTCTCTCCTCTGTGTCATTAAACCACAGAGCTGAAAACTGCTTCAGGACCCACCAGGCCCAATCTGTTTATCTTGTCGATGAGGCTCAGAGAGTGGGAGAAACATGTGGCTAGGAGCTGAAGTTGGACTAGAGGGTTTCCAGGGGGGTTGGTGGATAAAGTGGAGGTGGGCTGCAGACCCAAGGCTGAGCCCTGAGACACTTACCCCGGCGGGGGGCTCCTTCAGCTCAATCCACACATAGGCCTTCCTATTCTTGTACACAAACTCCATCAGCTTCGCGGCATCACTACCCCAGATCAGCACTACTGGCTTCGTCAGCCCCAGGGGCTGCTGCAGCTGCAGAGAACAAAGCCCCAGCAGGGCTGTTTGACTTCTGCTACCACCCCAAGAACCCTACCTTCCTCCATCCAGACCCCTCTCCTGGAACACCCTCGAGTCCCTAGGCACCTGCTCAGCAGCTGATCGATCCTCGGTGATGTCAAAGAGTACTGCGTTGGCTCCTCGCTCACCAGCCATTCGGGCCTGCAGAAACAGAGCAGAGGCTCGTCCCACCCTGACCACGGCTGGCTCTCAACCCCAGGTGCTCACACATTCATCTCTCCCTAGGACGCGTACCCTGTCCACTCACAATTCTGTGTGCAAGGAGTCGGGGAACTCACGTTGTATGTGTGCAGAGTCGGGAGCCTGGGATCCCTGGCTGAGCCAGCCCACTGCTTTCAAAGAATAGCAGTCATTCTTTCATTTTGAAATGGACCCCTCACCCAAGGTTCACTGGGTGCCAGATGGTGGCTCTGGCTCCAGGGTAAGACACAGCCCCTGCTCAGGGCTCGAGCAGTGTGAACCAAGGGTAGGCAGTGACCAGCAGTTGGAGGAAGAGAGAGAAGAGCAGAGGACCCAGCCCTGCCTAGCCAGAGGCAGCTATGGACTGCTGTCCCTCAGGAGTGAGACTAAGGCAGAGTGCTGAGAGCCTGGGACAACAGCTCTGACCACCACAGGAGGTCTCCCCATCAGTGTGTCACCCAGGGGTGCTCTCCCGCTGCCACCTCCTAGCATTCCAAGCTCTTTGGTTCCAATTCAGGGCCTTAAAGAGTGCTTGTCCAGTGCTTGATCTCTTTCTCTAGGGTGGGCAGATTGAAGAGGGACTAAAGGGCTGCTCCTGCAAGGACACGCCTGTGCACGGGTACACATGTTCAGTCACCAAGGGCTCCAAGGGCCTGTCTGAGGCAACACAATCTAGCCAGCCATGCAGCAGCAGCAGAAGCAGCGATAAGAGTCGAAGACAGAGCGAGAGGAGGGAACCTGGGGGCCTGTGAGGGGGTGAGAGGAGAAAGATAAGAGAGAAGCAGCCACAACCAACTGTCAAGTACAGGCGCTGTGAAGGACGTCCCAGACTGTAGGCTGAAAGCTTGCCACCTCTGGTGCCATCTCCCTCCCAGGGACCCTGCTGAATCTCTGAGGCCTTCCTGCAGGCAGTGAAGGAGTTAACTCTTCTGCAAGTCACAGTGGCAGGAAGAAGAGGAGCCAGGGCTGGGACTCACTCACACTCCCAGTTCTTTTGATCTATGCTGTCTTCCCAGGGAGAGCCTGTTGGGGCAGGTCTCCTGCCAGGCAGACTGGGAGCAGCTTTGTCCTCCACTCTCTTGCTCCCCAGTCCCCAAGCAGTGGCAGGGGCTAGTGGGCCCCTCAGATCCAGTTGCCTGCAGGCAGGGGACAGGGAGAGGGCAGTGAAACATTTAAGCAGGTTGAGTGTGTGTGTGTGTGTGTGTGTGTGTGTGTTATTTTGGTTAGGAGAAGTTTCTTTTCCTCTCTCTAGCTCCAGGGAGTTGGGCTGGTCCCTCTACAGGGCCTACCTAGGCTAATTGACTCCCACCCCAAGCCCCGAGGAAGTTCTTGGACTCTGCAATGGACTGGGGAAGAAACTGAGAAAGTGCAGTTTCACAGGTCTATCAACCACTTCCTCCCAGAAAGACCAGCCCAGCTGAGGTCCTCCAGACAAACCTTCAGGGTCTGGCAAACCAGGGCTTTCAAGTAGCTAAGAGAAGCACCCCCCTGACCCCCCCTTTAGGGGTGATCCTACTGGTAATGTCAGTCCAGGGATGGCTGAGGAGTGGGAGAGGTACCCTAGCAGTCACAGAACAAGAGTCTCAGGGTCTCAAGTTTCCCATACCCAAGATTCTAGGCCCAGTGTGGCCTGGCTTGGGGACTCCCTTCTTTGGAGATATTCTTACTTCTTTGAAGAATTGGGGTAGGAGGGGTAGAAAGCAATCACTGATGAAGTTCAAACACCCTAGCCCATTACAGCCTATAATTATAAAGTTGTAAAAGTGATCAAAGAACTGGGAGAGTTTGCCAACAGGAGAAAATAAACAGGACTTTCTGGTAGTGGGTTCCTGAGTCCAGTGTTCTAGGGACAGAAAGCAAGATTTAGGGATGAGTAATGGTTCAGCCGGGACCTTCTGTACCCCTGCCCACTCGCACCCAAGAATAGGAGCTACGGAGTGTCTGAGGTATAGAACCTGGGAGACAGAAAGGATGGGTAAGGTCCTACAACCAGAAACCCAGGCTTAGAAAGACAGTGCAGAGACCTCTCTGGATACCTTGGGCCAGCAAGCAAGCAAGGCTCCACCAGGAGCCAATTCAGGGTGTGCATAGAAGGAGCCGAAATCCTGTCTCTTGATCCACTAGACAGCAGTTACATTTTCCTCTACAGAGCACAGTGGCTGTTTCTGTACATCATCTGCTTATCCATTATATAACAGTGCCTACTACGCCAGAGGTGCCAAGGCATTCAGAAGGTTAAGACCTCCCCATGCACAAAAAACCGATAATGCTCACAACATATTTTAGAGCAGTGGTTCTCAACCTTCCTACTGCTGAGACCCTTTAACACCGTCCCTCATGTTGTGGTGACCCCCCAACCATAAAGTAATTTTGTTACTGCTTCATAACTGTAAATTTGCTACTGTTATGAATCGTAATGTAAGTATCTGCTATTCAGGATGGTCTTAGGTGTCCCTTGTGAAAAAAGTTATTTGACCCCTCAAAGGGGTCAAGACCCACACATTGAGAACAACTGCTCTGGGGCATAAATGAAAGGAACATTTCTCACTTCAGAATGTTCTTCCTTCTACTACCTGGTCCCAATTCGACACAAATGCTTAACGCAAAAAAAAAAAAACAGACAAAATCGAAGCAGCCCCCTCTGATGGTGGAAATGGCCTTCTTCAACCTGCTCCTGGCACCTCCAAAAATCACAGCCTTAGCAGAAGATCCTGTTGAAAGTTCATTTGGCCAAAGCCCCACATCTGCTGGGAGGAAGGCTAAAGGGAGGGATTTCTGCCTTTACAGAGCTGGGTCAGGCTGCAAAGATTCCACAGGCCCAGTGGCGCCAGGCTGCCCTTGAGGAAGGGCAGAGGGAAGGAGAAGGTGTATGTTTCTCACTGAGAGCTACCCTTCCCAGAGTGCCAGAGTGCCAATCACAACTCCACTCCCGCTATTAGCTGTGAGACTTTGGGGCAACTCCTCCGGGCTTCCATTTTCCTCCCTGTAAACTGGGACAATAACGGACCCTGCTGCAGAGAGCTACTGTGATGACTACATTAATTAGTCCACGTAAAGGATTTACACGTATGCGTAGTGCATGCTGTTAGCTATTATATCAACGGTTATATATGGTTTGTATATGTAAGTTCATTTATTCCTTAGGATTCCCTAAGACAGCCAGGAACCCAAGACTCAGAGGATCTGTGGACACTGACACTGTGTCTGTGGACATGGCGACAGCTGTGAGCATCCAGAACTTCAGCCTCTACAATACCTACTTTCTGGTCTGTTTTGGCTTAAGGTGTGGTCTCACTATGTAGCCCAGGTTAGCCTCAAACCACAGTCCTACTACTGACTTAGCATTCCTGCATGCTGTGATCATAGGTGTGTGCTACCATGTCCAGCGTGAGAGTCCCTTCTCTTAACCACTGGGTAGGGGTCATCTTGGGACCCAGCTGCGTGTGTCTGAGTCTGATTCCTCCCATTTGTCCAGCCATGATGAGGGAGGGGAGCTGTAAGGAAGCAGACACCAATCCAGGTGCCGTGGCAGGAGCAGTCACAAGAACGGAAAAGTCAAACAGAATTATGGTGAGGGTTCCAGAGAAGAGCGAGAAGGTAAGATAGAAAAAGACAGCTTTTGTGAACTGTAAGAGCACACAAGAGAAGTCTGTCCAGTGGTGGGACATACACTTGGAGTGAGCAAGGCTCTGCATTGAATCCCCAGTCCCCAAAAAGAACAAACCAAAATGAAACAAAATAAACCAGCAGCACTGAAGGGTATTGAAGGGTGATTGCTGTGTGAGACAACAGCATGGTCACTGTCATCATTTACTGAACGATTGGCACTGAATAATGCATTTGCATCTGGGCCGTCCCTTTAGATCCCCATAACTAGGGCAGGAGAGATGGCTCAGTGGTTAAGAACACTGGCAGCTATTTCAGAGGACCCAGGTTCAATTCCTGGCACCCCACATGGTGGCTCACAATCATCTATAACTTCGGTTGCAGAGGATCTGATGCTCTCCTCTGGCCTCTGAAGACACCAAGCGTGCACGCCTATGGTGCACAGATGTGCATGCAGGCAGAACACTGATGTCCATAAAAAATTAATTAATTAAAACTATCCTCATGGTTATTCATGTATAAATCCCATTACTACTCCCCTTTCACAGATAAGGAATCAAAGCCCAGCTCAGATGGGCAAGCCAGAGTATATGTCACACTGAAGGGTGGCTGCTGAGTCTTGTGACTGCTCCTGCCACGGGCACCTGGATTGGTGTCTGCTTCCTTAGCAGCTCCACTCCCCCATCACCTGTTCTAGCGCTCCAGTTCTGCCAGGGATGCGGCCTGCTCTCCCCCTCCCTCCTCCCTCCCCCTTCATTTATTCATTTTTAAACATTTTATTTTACGTGTATGAGTGTGCTGTCCCTGACACACCAGAGGAGGGGATTGGATCCCATTACAGATGGTTGTGAGTCACCATGCAGTTGCTGGGAATTGAACTCAGGACTTCTAGAAGAACAATCAGTGCTCTCAATCACTAAGTCATCTCTCCAGCCCTCCCCCCCCCTTTTTTTTTAATTTTGAGAGGGTCTCATATATCCTAGGCTAGACTTTAATTTGATCTGTAGTCAAGAATGATCTTGAACTTCTAATCCTCCTGCCTCTACTTCCTGAGTGCTAGGATTATGAACATGTACCACACCTGACTTCCCATTAATATTAAGAGAAAACAGAACAGAAACCAACCTGGGTGAGTGATTTTCAATATTTTTCTTTATCAAAGGCCTTATCGTTCCCTTACACTTCCTAGGAACCATAGTGTGTGTGTGTGTGTGTGTGTGTATTATATAATTTGTATCAAAACACTGAACTTAAGAAAATTCTATAAAGCCAAAACAAAAGTAAGTATTTTAGATTTTGGTTTGGCCTGTGAGATTTTTGAGACGTTTGCACACCTCTTTTGAGCTGGGATTCCTAGGAACACTCCATTTGGCTGGGTCAGGTGATGGGACCTGACTGGCACGCTTGGGAAAGGACAATTCCCTTAGCGGTGAGAGAGAAGCCAGGTGTGATGGCTCACCCTGACCGGCAGTGTAACTGGGCTGAGAAGCACCTAAGGGATTAGGAAAGGGTACCTACTGCTGGATGTGTCTGTGAAGATGTTTCTGGAGAGCTTAATTAAAGGGGAAGCCCTGCCCTAATGTGGGCAGTACCATTCCACAGACTGGGCACACACGGGTGCAGGGCTTCCTGGGCCACTATAATATGAGCTTCTCTATCCACCATGTCCTCTTCCATGGGTACCTCAGCATGGGCATAGAAACACTGAAGCTGTCTACTATGGTCTGAAGCCTCTGAAGAAATGAGCAGAAAATAAACCCCCGCTCTCTTAAATTGTTCTCGTAGCTATTTTGCCACTTCCACCAAAAGTCTAATGCACTATGTAAGGGTTGCCTTCACGGAAGAACAGGACCTATGGTTACCAGGGATAGCAGCCAGGTGCTCTTTTAAATCTCTAACATGGGGCTGGTGAGATGGCTCAGTGGTTAAGAACACTGACTGCTCTTCTGGAGGGCATGAGTTCAAATTCCAGCAACCACATGATGGCTAACAACCACCCATAATGAGAGACAAAAAAAAAAAAAAACCAAAAAAACAAAACAAAACAAAAAAAACAAAAAACAAAAAAAAAACCCAAAAAACAAAAAACAAAAACCCCAAAACACACACACACACACCACAAACTTTTGGGCCAGAGCAAGCGGGGGCCTGTGCAAGAGGGAGATGGGAAGGGGAAGAAAAATCCCTAACATGCTTTCTGATGTTGTTTTATCTTTACTTTTCTTTGGACAGGGTCTTAATGTAGCTCCTGGTCTAACCAGACACTGTGTTAAAACAACTGCAGGAAGCTGGGTGTGGTGCTGTACACCTGCAACCCCAGCACGGAGAGGCGGAGGCAGGACAGGGACGTTTAAACCAGGAGACTCTGTTTTAAACATCAAAGGAAGTCGGGTGCGCTGGGTGGGAGAGTCAGAGTTAGGTGTCTCACTTTCTGTGAAGTTTCCAGAATAAGCACGTGTCCCTGTCCGCTCCCAGCTTGCTACTCCCGCAGAGCGAGCGCTGAGCCCGTGCTTCCTGAACAAACATTTCTCCAGATTTTGTAAAGCAGGAGAGACTAAATACCCAGAAGTAGGGAGGCTCCAGTCAGAAGAAAATCTGCAGCTGTAAAGGACTGTGGCCCGTGGCCTATGGTGCTGTGAATGAGAAAGGCTTTCTGTGGGCTCAGGTGCTCAGGGGGTCCCCAGTTGGCAGAACTACGGAGGAGAGCCAGAGGCCAGCCTGGGCTACAGAGTGAGACTCTCTCTCAAAATCCAAAATAAATACAAAGGATCTGGTCCATGTTCTCCTGGGTAAGACGTAAGCTATACAGAAAACCGTAACTGTCATTTTCAGTGAAGGATCCCAGGTGTCAGGTAGCAGGCCAGCAACCCAGAGAACTTAGGAAAGTCGAGCAACTGCATCCATGAGACAGGAGGCGGTGCGGTGAGCGCTGCTGAGCAGTCAGGCTCTCATGGGCTTTGCTTGAGTGGTTAGCTTAGTTTGGTTTTTGGAGACATTTCTCTGTGTAGCCCAGACTGGTCTCAAACTTATGATCTGTCTGCTATAGTCTCCTGAGTTCTAACATTTTAAATTATTTTAAGCGTTTATTTATTTATTTATTTATTATTTTTGAGACAAGGTTTCTCTGTGTCACCCTAGCTGTCCTGGAACTCAGTGATCTGCCCACCTCTGCCTCCCAAGTGCTGAAATTAAAGTCCTGCATCACTACCCTCTGGCTTATTTTCAGTTTTTTTTTTTTTTTCCTGAGACAGGGATTTTCTGTGTAACCCCGACTTTCCTGGAACTCAATTTGTAGACCAGTCTGACCTCAAACTCAGAGATCTGCCTGCCTCTGCCTCCTGAGTGCCGGGATTAAATGTGTGCGCCACCATGCCCAGCCTATCTTCAGTTTTTTTTTAAAGTGTGGCAATTAACTGACATTTTAGTGGGAGATATTTTTGTTTGCTTCTTTGAGTTCTTGTTTTTGTTTTGAGACAAAATCTCACATATCCTAGGCTGTCCTCACAGTGTGTGACTGAGGTGACTGAATTTCTAATTGTCTTGCCTTCATCCCGGAGGGCTGTGATTATATAAGCACCAAAGCCTGGCTTTGGGCAATGTTAGAGAACAAACCCAGGGCCTGGTGCAGCCAGGATCCCCAGCCCTAATTTACACACACATCCCTTGTGCAAGGGATCTTGCAGTGAAGTAACAAAGCTCACAGGAAGCGCGTAAGGGCTGTTGCGGAGAGTGGTGGCTTCCTTCCACGCAGTATTCCGTTCTCCCTGTCTGCGTAGGGGCTTTCTTACACAGCGCTGACTGACCTGGTGCTCTCTATCCAGCCCAAGGCAGCCTCCAACACTCAGTAACCCTGGCTCTGCCTCTTGAGTGCTGGGCTCAAAGGCGAGTGCCATCATGCCAGGCTCCACTTCGCTGTTCATGGGAAAGGGGGCTCAGATGTTTCCGAGGCATGGAACAAAGTGACACCCCACCCCCTACGTCCCCTGATTGTTCTTGTACTGAGGAAGGGAAAATCCTCATGAATTTCTAAGAGGTGGAGTGGGGTGAGGGAGTAGAGGGCAGGGGTGGGGTCAGAGCTCATGCTGGGATGAAACTCCAGAAAGTTCTAGGACTGGTGGGTTGACTAAGGACAAAAGCATGCATTTCTACCTCTCTTGGATGGGTTATGAGCTGGGGGAACTTGAGAGAATCAAGCTTAGCATTCTTTTTTGTTGGTGGTGGTGGTGGTTGTTTGAGACAGGGTTTCTCTGTGTAGCCCTGGCTGTCCTGGAACTCACTCTGTAGACCAGGCTGGCCTCGAACTCAGAAATCCGCCTGCCTCTGCCTCCCAAGTGCTGGGATTAAAGGCCACCAACTACCTGGAAGGCTTAGCATTCTTAAAACTATTTGTATTATTTTATGTGTATGGGTGTTTTTGCCTGAATGTGTGTTTGTCTGTGTACCACCTGTGTTCCTGGTGCTCGTGAAGGTCAGAAGAGGGCACCAGAGTCCCTGGAACTGAGAGTTAGAGATGGTTGTGAGTTATCATGTGGGTGCTAAGAATTGAATCCAGATCTTCTGGAAGGACAGCCAGAGTTCTTAACCACTGAGCTCAGCCACCTCTCCAGCCTCAAGGGTATTGCCATTGTCTCTCTCTTATTTTTTTGTATGTGTGTGTGTGTGTGGGGGGGGGTGTTTTCCCAGACAGGGCTTCTCTGTATAGTCCTGTTCCAGCTGTTCTAGAACTCTCTCTGTTAACCAGGGTGGCATCAAACTCAGAGATCCTGTCTCTGCCTCCCAAGTGCTGGGATTAAAGGTGTGCGCCACCACTGCCCAGTGGGCTTATCATTCTTGAGACAAGGGAACGAGAACTAGGGGTGCTCACGGCCCATGCTGGATGCAGCAGAGGAATGTGGCATGAGGCCCTACCTTACTGGCCAGTGACAGGCAGGGGCGAGGAGCTCGTCGAGGGCTCTCCAGCTTGACGATGCTGATGAACCCAGGCTCAAGGTTGTCATCGTCACTGGCGTTGCACAGGTACAGGGGGTGAGACTGCAGAGAGACAGACAGACATCTGGGTTAGACAAGCTCTAGCAGGCAGCTGTGAGCCATGGACAAGAATCAAACACAGCTATAGTATTCTAGGCAGGTTCCAAGTTGGCCTTTGGTTTTTTGTTTGTTTGTTTGGGCTTGTTGTTGTTGTTGTTGTTTTCTGAGACAGGGTTTCTCTGTGTAGTCCTGTCTGTCCTGGAACTCACTCTTGTAGACCAGGCTGGCCTCGAACTCAGAAATCCGCCTGCCCCTGCCTCCCGAGTGCTGGGATTAAAGGTGAGGGCCACCACGCCCGTAGCTGTCCTGGAACTCTCTTTGTAGACCAAGCTGGCCTTGAACTCACAAAGATCCTCCTGCCTCTGCTTCTGGAGTGCTGGGATTAAAGGAGTGGGCCACCACATCCAACTTAGGCTGGCTTCTTTTTTTTTTTTATATTTATTTATTTATTTATTTATTTATTTATTTATTTATTTATTATATGTAAGTACACTGTAGCTGTCTTCAGACACTCTAGAAGAGGGTGTCCGATTTCATTACAGATGGTTGTGAGCCACCATGTGGTTGCTGGGATTTGAATTCAAGACCTTTGGAAGAGCAATCGGCGCTCTTAACCGCTGAGCCATCTCACCAGCCCCTTAGGTTGGCTTCTTTAAAAATTTTTAAAAATGGCTGGAGAAATGGCTCAGTGGTTAAGAGCACAGACTGCTCTTCCGAAGATCCTGAGTTCAAATCCCAGCAACCACATGGTGGCTCACAAACATCCGTAATGAGATCTGATGCCCTCTTCTGGTATGTCTGAAGACAGCTACAGTGTACTTACATAATAAATAAATCTTAAAGAAATTAAAAAAATAAATTTATTACTATTGTGTGTGCATGTGACAGGCAGGGGCAAGGCACACATGTGCTGTGGTGTGCACTTGGTGGCAAGAGGACAAGTCTCAGGAGCTGTTTTTCTCCTTCTGTCTTGGAATCTGGGGATGCACACTCAGGTTCTCAGGCTGCCCCTACTTGCTGAACCATCTTCCTGGCCCTGAGGTGGCACGTCTCTTGGTACTATAAAACAACAGACATTAGCCAGGCATGGTGGCTGATGGCCTTGACTCCAAATTCAGGAGGCAGAAAGTTTGCCAAAAGAATGAGGCCAGCCTGGGTTACATAGTGAGTTTTGGGGCTATCCTATCTCAAAAGGGGTGACCCTTACTACTAGATTGCTTCATATTAAATAGAAATCATCATTTGTCACTTCAGAGGTCCTGGAGGTAGAGGGGATGGGGGCAGGGAAGGAGAGGTACCACCGCGGGGACCTAAATGAACCTGTTGTCAAATAGCTATAGGAACCTTAAGGCATACCCCTCCAAACAAACCAAATAGAGCCCGCCCCTTTCCTGACCACAGTGTCTGCTGATTCCTGATCCTTCTGCTTGCTCCCAAACCTCTAAGCTCTGAGAGCACTCCCCTGCTTCTAGGTGCCAGACTCTGCGGATGCTGAGTGCCTCTGAATCTGCGCCTGCCTTCTGCTGCATCTGCGCCTTCTGCTGCATCTGCGCCTTCTGCTGCATCTGCGCCTTCTGTTGCATCTGCGCCTTCTGCTGCATCTGTGCCTTCTGCTGCATCTGCGCCTTCTGCCCTTGATCCCAAGGCAGTGCCGGGTGCTACCGATGCCTCTTTGGTTTGCCCCAATAGCTCTTGTTCTGTAGATCCTGTCCTGTGTCTTCTAACTCTGTATGCTTGTCCCTGCTGCTCTCACTTTGCATGTGTGTGCCCATCATGGGATCAAGCAAGCTGCCGGAAGAGGCTGTAATCAATATTGACTACCTTGCTTTGCATCGTAGCCTTGATAATAAAAACTTTGGGTAGGGGTTCCGGGATTCCAGAACTTAAGGATTACTGGACTGGTGGTAATGGACATTTAGTGTTGGAAAAAGGTTATATATGCTCTTGTCTCCAGAAAATGGAAGGCATGAGGCTGACCTCCCTCTTCGGTGAATACACTGGCTTTAGCTTCCCTATCCAACCATCCATCCATTCATTTCATATGCGCATGCACCCATTTGTGTGTGTGTGTGTGTGTGTATGTGTGTGTGTGCATACATGCTCAATTTTGTGTGCATGTGTACAATACCCAGAGACTGATGTTGGAATTATCAACCCATTAATCTCTACCTTACTTTTTGAGATTGGGTCTCTCATTGAGCCTGGAGCTTGTCAACTAGGCTAAGCCAGCATGCCCCAGGGACTTGCCTATGTCTGGCTCCCTGTCTCCTCAGTACTCGGATTACAGGTGTACACCACCATGCCGATCTGAGATTAGGCTGGCTTCAGACACAGAGATTCACCTGCCTCTGCCTCCCAAGTGCTGGGATTAAAGGCGTGAGCTATCAAGATTTATATTCCTATTTTGTATATATGAGTGCTGCCTGAACATGCACAACTTGGGTACCTGTTGCCTGAGGAGGCCAGAAGAGGGCATCACATCCCTTAAGCTGGAGTTATAGACAGCTGTGAGCTGCCATGTGGGTGTTGGAAACCAAACACAGATTCTCTGCAAGAGGGGCCAGCGTTCTGAACCGAGTGGTGTTTCTTTAGCTGGTACCCAGCTTTTTTAAACACAGTGCTGGGGAAGTTAAACTCCAGTCCTCTCTTTGTGTGACAAGCACTGTAACTGACTAAGCCATCTCCAACCTTCCCTTCATCTCTTCATTCGACCAAGCTGGAAGTCTCCCACCGTGCCATGTAAACACACCACCTAGTGTGTACGTGATGCTAGTGTGTCCAAGAGACCGTGGGGGGTGTGTGCAAGAAACAGAGACTAATAATTCCATATAAGGAAGAGAGCGTTTGCCATTAAGGGTGACTCAGTAGCCTTGCTGGGGACTGATTAATGGTGTCCATCCGGAAGACCAACAGAGGAAGTGGGGTGGAGAGGTCATTCCAGCGAAGGAAGCTGCAGGTTGAGGTGGGACTCTAGGAAGATGGGACAGGCATGACGAGATGGCAGGAGATGAGGCTGGAAAGAATGCAGCAGGGACCACAGGCTCACACAGGAGGAGTCCCCTGGTGATTCAGAGAGAAACTGTGTGGAGGAGAGGAAGACATGGCCACTCAGACACAACAGAGACTCTTAGGGCATAGAAATTAGCCCCAGAAGTGCACTGCTTTGACTAGCTTGCCCTTCCTTCATAGGCCAGCGCTCTAAGATCCCAAGACCCCCTCACACTGAGCACAGGGTGGATCAGGAAAGGGGAAGAGTTACAAATATTTACCCAAGACTCTGTCCCCAGCCTTAACTCAGAATCGCTGGCCAGAGCAACGCTGTTGGGGGATGCCCCTGGCGAGGTGGAAGGGGAGGGGGACCTAGAGAAGAAGTCACCAGATTGTCTGACTCTGAACCGGCAACCAAGGGTATGAGAACCAGGGGCAGCTGGCCATTTTACGTGTCCCCTGCCTTTCAGGACTTCAGGCCCTATCTCACAGAGACACAGGCACTGCCACCTGGGGCACATGAAGTCAAGGTCATATAGGACTACAACTTAGCTTACCTGACTCCATTCTCTGCTGTCATAGGAATCACTATGAATGCAGGGTCAGCCCCCATTGACTGGGCCAACAGTGACCATGAAGAGGGTAATAGTTTGCACTGACCGTTCAAAGCACCTGCAGATCACTATGAAGTAGAAAGCTGTTGTCCCTTCTTTGAAGATGAGGAACACGTGCACCAAAATTTGGCTAAGTAAGGTCCCCTGTGAGGACGCAGCTGGTCCCAGCACTCAGGAGGCAGAGGCAGGCGGATCTTTGTGAGCTCAAGGCCAGCCTGGTCTATATAAAGCCAGTTAGTTCCAGTTCGGAGCAAATACATTAAAGGGGAAAAGGCGAAACAAATGAAGATGCTGAACCCAGGTTCGCAGGCCTGCCGTCACAGCACTGAGGGCTGAGACAGAAGGAAAACCAATGGGGTCCAGCTTGGGCTACATAATGAGTTTCAGGCCAGCCTGAGCTACAGTGTGAGCACCTGTTTGTAAATGTTTACATCTGACTTTGAAAGCTTGCTATCTTCCCCCCAACTTAAGACCAAATTACTTGCCTTACTAATTTATATGGAGTCTTTTCCATTTGTTCGTTTGATTGATTGAGACCAGGGCTCACTATGTAGACCAGCAACTTGCAGCAAGCCTCCTTGTCTCTGCCTCCCAAGTATTGAGCTAAGTGTGCACCATCGTGCCCAGCCAATCAAAAGTCCCAAGTGCAAAGTCCCTAGAATGCTGGTGACCCCAGGATGTTGTCCTAGGTGCTGTCTATCCGCACACACTCTTTTTTTGCAGGGGTTTTGGGGTGCAGGGCCTCTCTGTGTAGCCTTGGCTGTTCTGGGCTTGTTTTATAAACCAGGCTGGAGTCAAACTCAGAGATCCTCGTGCCTCTGCCTTCTGGAGTGCTGGATTAAAGCCGTGTGTCACCACCACCGGGCTTACCCAGTGGGTGGGCTGTGCGTGACCCAACCGACCCACAGCCTCATCTTCTCTAGATCCCTATGTCCAAATGCTCTCTAGATCCTTCTGAGGGAAGGATCTTAAGTGAGATACCTCAAACCCAGCCGGCTCAAGCCTGATTGCATCACTGTGTAGTCTATAACTGACTTCCCAGTGTTCTCTCTCAGGGGTCAGAAGCATGATGCCACCCAGCTAGGGGCTAACCTCCCAGTCTCCTCAGTTCCTTCAAATGTCAACATGTAAGAAGCTGGTATTCTGTCTAAACTCCACCCACACAGTTCCTGGCAGCAGCCAGGTAGGCTTGGCCCAGTATAAAAGTGGCTGTTTGACCCCTTCTCTTAGCCTCTTGCTCTCTTGCCCCCTTGCGCCCCATCTCTCCCATTCCCTTCCCTCTCTCTCCACGTGGCCATAGCCAGCCTCTGCGTCTCTACTCTCTCCTTCTCTTTGCCTCTCTCTGCCTCTGCTACCCTCTTAACTCCCCTCCCCATGTCCTAAATAAACTCTATTCTATACTATACCAGTGTGTGTCTGGTACTTCAGGGGGAGGGGATGCCTTGGCATGGGCCCACTGAGACACCCCCTTCCCCACACCCCGCCAGAACATATTCTTATAGTTCTTTCTCTTTTTATGACCACAACATAAGAAATCAACAAAATGCCCAGCTTCCAGCATTCAGGAGGCAGAGGCAGGAGGATCTCTGTGAGCTCCAGGACAGCCAGAGCCATGTAGTGAGACCCTGTCTCAAAAACCAAGAAAGGGAAGGAAGGAGGAAGGAAGGAAGGAAGGAAGGAAGGAAGGAAGGAAGGAAGGAAGAAAGAAAGAAAGAAAGAAAGAAAGAGAGAAAGAGAGAAAGAGAGAAAGAGAGAAAGAAAGACATTCTCCAGATTTGATCAGTTCTGTATAAATGCTTCTTCTCCGGATCCTTCTCACTGTGGCTCCCCTGGAGAACCCTCTCCTGCAGCCCCAGGCATAGAGCAACCATCAGTCCTTGTTCCAGGTTCATCATAAGGTGCGAAACTCAGGAGACCGACAATTCAGTCCCCTGACGACCTCTATACTCCGGCTTCTTCCAGCTTCGCCCAGCTCCTTAGTTACACCTGCCACGGCCATTGCTGCCCTGAGTTACTAGAAACTTAACCAGGGTTGCCTTATCCCACCCATCCCTTCATGCAGTGGCAAGAGTGGCTTCAGCACTAACTTGAGCATGCTTGTCTCTATGGAGAGCTCTCACTAGGCTCCTCGACGACGCTCTTGGGATGAAGTCTGTTCTCTTCACTGCCTGGCCTGGGCTGGGGGGGGGGTCGGGGGGACCGGAGGAGGGGTCATGGCTTGGTGGGTAAAGGCACTTGGGTGAGCCTCAACCCTGGAACTCACAGAAAGGTAGGAGTTAACTCTACAAAGTCTGACCTCCGCGGTACTGTGTGGCACACGTGCCCACACATACAAATCATGTGTGTGAGCCTGCACAGAACACACAGACAGCCACACGGACACGTTTTTCAAAGGCTGTGTCTGGACTGGGCGCACCTCATGGTTTGCTCTCTTCCTATACACCTCCTCCCTGCGACCATGTCCAAAAATAACAACCTGCTTCACTTCCCTAAACACATTTTTGGCATTTGCCAATCTGCCCTGCATTTCCCTAACTAGTCTTAACCCCACTGTAGTGCATTTGTCTGCTGTCTTTTCTTCCCAGCCCCCAAGACACCTGCCCCGCCCCATCCAGCCTCCCACTGTCCTATCAGTGCCTGCCATACATGGGGTACTCAGGATTTGCTGAATAGTTGTGGAAGGTCTATAACCAGATGGCTGATGGATAATTGCGTGTGCATCAGACCCTGGCAATGGCTGCTCTGAGGAAGGCTGGTGAGAGGGGTGGCTGAGAGGAGACTCTGGAACTGGAGGACCAAGAAGTGACAAGAGCTTTCTTACTCTTTCTCTCTTTCCTTTCCTTTCCTGTCTCTTCTCTCCATCTCCTTGCCTCAGGAACACTTGCCAAAGACCAGTGCTGGCTAACGACCTCTCTTCCTGGTTTTGGCGAAGAAAAGTGACCTCTTTGAGGAAGTGCCTCTTTGAGGCATCCTGGAGGCAGAAGAAAGTGGGAGTGTGGAGGGAGGATGCTAGCTCCAGAACCTTAAAGGGCTGGGCAGGACCTAGATGCACTGGCAGTGGGAAGCTGAAGCCTGGGCCCCAGGAGGAGTCTGGCCCCTGCAGAATGACCAGACAATAGATGCGCACAGACTGGTCCCAGCAGAGAAGCATCCATTCAGATTGTTCTGCTTTCTCTCCCTCCACTTCTCCCTTCTCTCTGAGACAAGGTCCCATGTAGCCCAGGTTAGTCACAAACTCAGTAAGTAGCTCAGGATTGACTGCACTTCTGATTTTCCCTACGTGCTGAGGTTACAGGCATGCGCCCCAACATCTGGTTGACTCAGGGCTGGGGTGGAACCAGGCCTTATGCTGCTGGGTCAGCACTTTACTGACTGAGCCACATCTGCAGACAGTAAATATATCTAAACCTTTCTTTTCCTTCAGTGCTGGAGATGGGGCCCAGCACCCTTGTGCGTGCGACACAAATGCTTTTCTCTGAGCTACAGCCCTGGATCTTCCTCCTCTCATCTCAAAGAGCACTTGCGACTGGATACGACATTTGCGGTGATGAGCTTGGGTACCAGAGGGTTGCCTAGCGAGTCTAGGTTTCAGAAACCCCCAGGTTTTTGTGCTACTTTGTGAAGGGATGCTCTCTTGAACCACACGTCTGCTCACGTTGAGAGATAGGGCCTTGGAATCAGATTGAACAGAAGATGTGCCATTTCTTGTACAGTCTCCTCAGTAGTGTAAGAAACACACTTGCCATGTTCTTCATGGTGTGACTTAGTTACAACGGGAGCTCTGCAAGTGCCCTCGGATGAAACATGGAAACCAGTCGTTCCCACCAAGACTCTTCAGTACCTAGCTAGGAAGCTTGTTTCTGGGGGGACATCTTCCAGGCCTTCCAGCCAAAAGGAGGGCCCCTGGGGAGACCACAGATCTAGGGGACAGGGGCTCCTTAACCACACATAGGAAAGTGTGCACCCGCCCATTCTTTCAGCGACACTAGACGATGAGAGCTTTTAAATCCAGTGAGGGTGAGGGCATGGCTGGGCGGGGCTCCCAGAAACTGGAGGAAATTAAGGATTAGCGACTGGTGTGTTCCTAAGGAAGGCCATGAGTTAGGACGCACCTGTGCTACAGGTACCACGAGGGAGAAGTCAGGGGGAATACTTGCCAGGTGCAGATCACTCAAGCTTCGAACTGCCTTTGCACACACAACCCCTTGGCAAAGCCATGTAAACTAGTGCACGTGTTCACGCGTGTGTGTGCATGTCTCTTGTTAAAATCCTTTTGTTCTAAGAGCCATGGTATGGCTATGTTGCTTAGGATTGCCATGAACTTCTGGGCTCGAGTGGCCTTTCTGCTTTAGCCTCTGGGGTAGCTAGGACTACAGGTGTAGAGCAGAGCTCCTAGCTCCTGGTTTCCTGCTTTGTTTCAGAGTCTCGAAGACTAGAGATAATGACTAGTCAGTGCTCGGCACAGACCAACACCTAGCAAGTGCCCATTAAACGGGAGCTGGCTTTATTATTGTCCTTGCAATAATAATCTCTTCTTATTCCTGGAAGAGACAAAGCCCTTTATGACTCCTTCCTCCCTTGGCGGTCAACAGTGCCTCTCAAAGCTAGCATTCTGCCAGGTACAGTCTGGGACGGCTCATTATCCTCGGTCACTTCCCTCCTGTTCTCAGCCCAGCAAACCCCACCAAACGAGCTCTTCCAGTTTCCAGCCCGCCTTCTTCCCACGTGACCTCATTACGGCCCCACTGAGGGCATTCCAGGGCTGCGCTGAGCTCTGGACTTTACTGCTGGTCTTAGTTCGTCCTCGGGCATCTCTCTCTCCTCCTCTTTCTTGGGCGTGGGCTTTTGCAAACCCTTCTGCACTCTCTCTTGTCTCCTGGCCCTCTCCTCCCCCCTACCTCTGCTGCAATAATCTTTCAGTTCTCTGATTCCACACTCAGACCTTCACCCAAGGCCTTGGACAGGTAACTTCACCGCCCCGCTACAATTTTGCCTTTGTAATCGGGAGCATTGGCCAGACATCAAAGGCGCCCTTCTCCCTACTTCCTCTTTGCAGGTTTTATAATCATCCTGAGCAGTGCTACCTCCATTACTTGAACTTAGAACTGCCTGACTTTTATCTCGGGCGGCAGGACACACCAGCGTCATAAACTAAGGCTCCTGCTGCTTGGTGGCTGGGGAAAGCAGACCCAGCCTGTGGGTTTGGCTCTCCTGGCTCCCACACTGCAGCAACTTCACAGAGGCTCCGGGTTTGCTCACCTGGCCCTCTCTTTAAAGAGGTTGATGCTCACCTGCTGCAGACTAGATCCTAGCCGTGATTGGATCTGGAAACTTTGGGAACTGTTTCTCGTTCCCATGAGAACCCGTCTCTGGGAAGGCAGAGTTCCCCAGTGAAGTTGAAATGCTGGGGAATTTGCCAAGAAGGGTTTCTCTTCGTTTTATATTTTATTTATTGTGTTTTGTTTTGAGGCAGGGTTTCAGATAGCCTGGGCTGGCCTCAGATTCATTATGTAATTGAGGCTAGCCTTGGATGATCCTCCTGCCTCTACTTCTCAAGCGCTGGGACGGCCTGTCTGGACACTGTGTACTTCTTTAAAGCTACAGAAGATCATGTTGGCGGGGAGGGAAGCTCCCTATGGAGCAGAGATGCTAGTGAGTGAGAGGGCAGACCAGACCAGCTGAGCAAAAATAGACTAGTAAAGTGGAAAGGCCGAAGAGGGGAAGGCTGTTCACAGGCAGTCTGTCTGGTTTGCAGTTTTACATATCACAGGCCTGGTGTAAGAATGAAAAGAAAACGGGACTGGAGAGATGGCTCAGTGGTTATGAGCACTGTCTGCTCTTCCAAAGGTCCTGGGTTTGAGTGACTCACAGCTGCCTGTAACTAAAGTTCAAGGGAATCTGACCCCATCTTCTGGCCTCAATGGGTACCAAGCACACATGTAGTGCACATACATACACACAGGCAAAACACCCACATCCATAAATAATAAAATAATTTTAAACAAAGGAAGCAATGAACTGGATATAGTTTACAAAGGGGATACAAATTGCTGAATGTGTAGCCTGGATCCTGCCTCTCTGAGATCTTCAAAACTTGCTTTCAGTTTGCTGTGGCACAGGTCTACAGTTCCAACTGCTTGGGAGGATGGGGTGGGAGGATCAGTCACTCGGGCCTGGGCAATACGACAAGACCCTACCTCAAAGACAAACCTGCTTTTTTTTTCACAGAAGAAAATGGAACTCTAGTTAAAGGAGGTTACATTCTAGACTACGTCTCTACCCTGTCTGTATCACCATGCCTCCAGGACTACAAGTCAGAGAGGTGTATGCCCCAGTCCCATGTGAATAGCTCCTCACAGAGCTGCAGTTACAGGCAACTGGGCAAGAAAACTTCAGAATCTAGGCTTCTCCACTCAGCAAGCCAGAGCCTGGATCTGTCTGCTTTGTTGCCTCTGGGCCTCTCTCTGCACTCGGCCTCCCAGGCTCAGCTTCCTTCTTCCTGATAGGATTTAATATCATCTCTTCTTACAGCACCCCTCCCCTAAGAGACAGGGCTCTTCTGTGTAGCGCTGGCTGTCCTGGAACTGGCTCTGTAGACCAGGCTGGCTTCGCTCACAGATCTGCCTGCCTCTGCCTCCCAAGTGCTGAGATTAAAGGGGGCACTACTACAGTGTGGCTTGCTTCTAGCCACAACAAGGGCAGACTCTGTGCAGAGATGCTTTTCCCGTGAATAGTCCCTGTTAGTTTGGGATGGGAAAGGTGTGTCCTGAAATTAGAGGTCACAGAAGCTCAGACTGAAACAATGGTTCTTCTGGGCTCTCTTCCCCCCCCCCCCCACCTGCCCCCACCCGCCGGCTCCCTCATCCCCTAGGAAAGACCTCATTCTTCCATGTGAAAATGTATCTGTCCCTATCTCTATGTCAAAGCTCCATGATGTAATTAGACCTCTTGATGTGAGAACAGCTTCGGTGGGGTTTTCCTACCCCATACTGTGCCTAGTCTCTCTGTGTGTGTGTGTGTGTGTAAGACTCAAAAGCAGAAGAAACAGGAGCTGGTTGCTTGGGGTTGCTTCAGGAATGCATTGAATGTAAGGGAAGACCATGTGGCAGGGTCAGGGCAGAGGGGGAGCTCTCAGCCGCCACTCCGTATGCAGATCTTATGCCATTACTGAGTCACACACCCACACAAAGATGTTCCCATCATTGCTGACTGCCGTGTGACAGCGGTCCACTGAGTCTGCCATGGAGGTTACACGGGAGAGCAGCCCATCCTAGCGTTCCCGGTAATGCTGATGGAAATAAATCCACGGAGTTGACAGTTGTAAAAGGTGCACCACATAGGCACACAGACAGACACTGATGATAAGCCGCTCTGCTAACGGCCCATGCATCTCCTACACCCTGGGGTTTTTTAATCATTATTTTAACATCTTGGACTTACAGAAAGTTTGCTGTAAAACTGTGCCATGTTAGGCTGGCGGCAGCTTGCTACATTTTCTTTTTACCTTGTCTCTTGAGCGCATCAAGAAACCATGCTGAGCAGGGCATGCTGGTGCATGCCTGCAATTCCAGCACTCGGGAGGCAAAGGCAGGAGGAATGATGCTACAAGGTTAAGACTAGCCCACTCTACATAGTGACTTTCAGGCCAGCTAGGACTATATAGGAAGATTTCAAAAAAGCTCTCTACTCGTATGCTAAGGAAAAGAAAGAAAGAAAGAAAGAAAGAAAGACCCCTTGCCTCCAGAAAGAAGCCACACAAGTACACATATAATCCCTATAACTGGTAGGCTGAGGCAGGAGAATAACCATGAGTTCTAGTCTTGTCAAAAGCTGCACACAAGATGCTGGTGATGTAGCTCAATTGGTAGAGTTCATGCCTAGTGCACACAAAGCCTTAGGTGTGATCTCCAGTACCATATAAAACGAATCATGGTGACATATGCCTGTAATCCCAGGACTCTGGGAGGCAGAGACAGGAGGATCACCAGTTCAGTCATCCTTGGCTTCATCGAGTTCAAGGCAATCTGTGGTGGTTCAAAACAACAACAACAACAACCACAACCACAACAACAACCAGTATCCTCCAAACAAGAGTCGTTGCCCTATGTACAAGCTGGGTGTGGTGGCACTCCAGGAGACAAAGACAGGAAGATCAGGAGTTCAAGGCCAGCCTCAGGTACATAGTGAGCTTGAGAACAGGAGACCTTTGGAGGGGAAGGAGGAGGAAAAGGATCAGCCTCAAGGGACCGGCTTGTAGCCATGTTGGCACAAAGACAAAAGTGCCCACCACAATTCTCAGAACATCCTCTCTGTTAGGAACGACTTCCAGGTACAGAGGCACTAGGAAGTTACAGGTATGAGTAAATAAGAAGGGCCTATCAAGACTCAGTGGTTACATCAAGTATCTTGAAGGCTGAGAAAAAATACTATATTTGAAGCTCACAAAGGTTAAAACCTTAAAAGATGCTGGGCACTTGGGGCCTGAGGCAAGAGAATGGTTAGGTTTGAGGTCCATCTGGGCTACAGAGTGGCCTTTTCCCACCACACACATGCACAGGCATGCACACATACTTCTTCTTTTTTTTTTTTTTTTTTTTTTTTGGTTTTTTGAGACAGGGTTTCTCTGTATAGCCCTGGCTGTCCTGGAACTCACTCTGTAGACCAGGCTGGCCTCGAACTCAGAAATCCGCCTGCCTCTGTCTCCTGAGTGCTGGGATTAAAGGCGTGCGCCACCACACCCGGCCACACACTTCTTAAAAGGCACCCTAGTCACGTGATTTGGACACCCATCCTTCACCAGGTGAAGTACTCAAGACTCAACCTCCAAGAACCCCACGAAGCCCTGCAGATGGCTGAGTTCTGACACAATCCTGGGACTCTGCGGTACGGAAAGCAACCCCGAGGCCTGTGAGGTCTGTTCAGCCCTATCCCAGGAGGCCCTTTGCAGGGAAGCCAAGGTCTAAGTCAAGTGACTGTTTTTAGGGGAGAATCTCAATCCTTTCATTTCCAAGATGAAGAAAGCTTCTGGAAGCTTTGCCCAGGCCCTTCTGAGGCAAAGAAAACCCAACAGACTGTTCCAAACAGCTTCGCCATGGTCTGCCTTCTGCTTTCACTCTTTCTATTCTGGACATACTCAGGTCCTGGGTGGTAGGAATATAGAAAGTGATGGAAGTAGGTGGTGTTTGCTTCCAAGTCATCATTAAGGTTAAAACTTTGGCTGGGCGTGGTGGCACACGCCCTTAATCCCAGCACTCAGGAGGCAGAGGCAGGTGGACCTTGTGAGTTCAAGGCCAACCTAGACTACAGTTGAGAGTTCTAGGACAGCCAAGGACTACACAGTGAAACCCTGTCTCAAAAAAACAAAACAAAACAAAATGGTTAAGAAGACTTTGAAGTTTAAAAGGCCCAAGACAGTTACTTATGAAAATACTAAAAGAGCAGGGTGGGGGGTGGGGGGGGAAGGCCTTTAATTCCAGAAGGCAGAAGCAGGCAGATCTCTGGGAATTCCAAGACACCCAAAAATCACACAGAGAAATTCTGTCTCAAGCCAAACCAAACCAAACCAAACCAAACCAAACCAAACCAAACCAAACCAGCAATAAACAAACAAACAAAAGAAAGAAAAAAAGAAATGAATGAAATCCAAGGAAACCAGTGTATCTATTTAAATGTTCCAGAGGCTCATCTGAACTTCCGGTGGCACCAGTGAGCAGAGCTTCAGTGCTAGCAGGTGAAAGGGCTTAACTTTAACTGGTCAACTTCACTCTCGTTCAGTGTCTTCCAGCCTAGTCTCCAGCTCCGTTCGTTCCAGCTGCTGGTCTACAGCCAGCTTCCTTTGTAGCTGAAAAAGCTCAGAGGGGCAGGTGCTGTCTCCAAATGGACCCGTGCAACTAAGTCCTCTCAGGCCATCGTGTAGATGCCATCTGTTGAATGGGGACGGGTAACACTCTGTGGTTCAAACTTGGTTGCTCCCAGTCTCCCCACTCCTGGGCGGTATCGTGGATCACATTTACATTCAGAAGGGAAGAACTGTGCAGGATGGGCCTGAGCTTCACTAAAGAAACAATAGATGGAACACAGGGTAGTTGCACTTACAAATTACATCAGGAGGAAATACACACAAATTATTCAAGTCACCAGCCAACTCCGATGCTAGTGTCCCTCCAAAGCTATTGCGAGGCTGACATCAGGCCAAAGAGGCTTCTGTTCAGAAGAGACAATGGCCAGGAAAGGCTTGTGTTGGAGACAGCCCAAAGGCTCCAGCCCGACAGCCTTTGACCACAGCTCTGATTCCTTGTCCAGGGGGTGGCCCTGGGGGAAGAGGCCTGCCTTGGGGGGACTGTTTAATGATTTGCCAGCAAAGAACACAGCAAACAGAGCGCTGGCAGCTGCAGGGACAACATTGGAGAGTAGATGCCTTATTCTCACCCGCAGTATAACCTTCCAGACATGGAATCAAGACAAAAGCGAGATGGCATTGGGAGAGCCTGGGGTGTGGATGCCATTTGGTTGGGGCTCAGCATTTCACTGGGTCTTTCTATGTGCGTTGGTGCCTGGATATCACAGCAATTGAACCAGCCAGTGTCCATCTTCTGAGTAGTTCAGAGATGTCTAACAGCATCTCTTTAGCTCCTAGGAACTAAAACGTAACATACGCAAGATGTTTTCATTCATTTAACACTCCCTAAGATAGCTATTATGTGCATGGGCCTGCCCAAGTGGTCTCAGAGGCCAGAGGTGTTAAATCCCCATGGAGCTAGGTGGTTGGGGAGCTGCCTGGTGTAGGTGCTGGAAATTCAACTCAGGTCTTCGGAACCACTGAGGCATCTCTCCAGCCCAGTAGGATTTTTTGTTTGCTTGATTTTTTTTTAAATGGTAGAATTCTAAGAACTAAGGAGAAATAAGACCAGAAAAGCAGTCTTATCTCATGTGTACAGGAGTATATGGTGGGCAGCTGGAGAGATGTCACAGGGTTAAGGGCACTTGCACTTGTCGCTCTTACAAAAGACCCAGGTTCAGTTCCAGCACCCATACGGTGGCTACTTAATCACCTGTAGTTCCAGAGAAGCAGACATACTCTTACTGGCCTCCACAGGCCCTTGCACGCCCGCGGTGCAGAGATGCTAACCCGTGTGCATAAAATTAAATCAAATTAAAGTCTCTCTCTCTCTCCCCATTCTCTCTCTCTCTCTCTCTCTCAAGATTTATTTGTTTTATGTGAGTACACTGTCACTCTCTTCAGACACACCAGAAGAGGGCATCGGATCTCATTACAGATGGTTGTGAGCCACCATGTAGTTGTTGGGAACTGAACTCAGGACCTCTGGAAGGGTAGTCAGTGCTCTTAACCACTGAGCCACCTCTTCAGCCTCTAAAGTAAGTCTCTTTAAAAAAAAAATTTAAAAAGTATGATGGGAAAGTTTGTTGTATACTAAAGTCCCTTTTCTTTCACTTTCCAAGGGCCTTGCCCTATCTCCTTTACTGATCAGGGACAAATGGCACCCCCACTATGTCCTGTGAGCCCAAACCTCCCATAATCTTACACTGGTTTTTGTCCTCAACTCCTCAGAACAAGGTCCTTCTCTGTCCCCTGACCAGCTCCTCGTTCCTAGGTTTGAGCACATTCCATTTATTTCCCTGGGCTCTGCATCTAATCCATTCAAAATCCTTGGAGGACAGAAGACGTTGGATCTCCTGGAGCAGCTGGAGTCGCAGGCTGTTACAAAACACCTTGGTGGCTGCTGGGAATTGAACTTGGGTCCTCTAAAAGGACAGCACGTACACTTTAACCACAGAGCTACCTCCCCACCCCCTATTTAAAATTCTTAAGTAACTGTTAGTATTAATCAGCGTTCCACCTCGGCCCCTCCCCATATCCATTTCCTCTATGAGAGGTCCTGGTTATATAGTAGGTGTTCAATAAAATATTAGTCATGTTCTCCTTCCTGCAGAGTACATCCTGAGTCCCTCAGAGTCAGAGGCAAGGCCTCATGTCACTGCTTGCACAATGCCAAGCATAAGCAGGTGTTAGGACAAACAGATGACATGAATTTGGTGAGCGCCTTCTCATTTGATCAGGAAATGACTATTTTTCAGATTCCTGCTTTCTCTTCAGAAACCTGTAAACCTCTCCAACCCTCCACATTGGAGTCTGGCCTTGACCTCCAGGAGGGCTGTTACTGTTATACAACAAGCACGTGTATGCGGTCTATGGACTCCCTGTAAACTCAAAGTCAGCTCTACAGTTTTGGCCCTCATAAAAAAAGAGAGAGTTCTCACCTTTCCGTTTACCCAGCATGCCTTCTATTCCTGTGAAAAAGACTCACCTTTTCCAGGAAGACCTTCCTCTTAGTGACCTAGTCCTCTCTCAGGATCCGTGTGGGGAACCAAGCAACATTGCAAAAAGCACCCCCCAACCAACACCTATCAAAGAAATGGCTCTGCTCACCAACAAGTCGTTCTGAAGCCTATTATTTACCGCCCTGTGTACGCATGCACACAAGGTCTTAAAGCCACATGCTAGTAGCACAGGAAATGCAAATTCAGAGAGGGAGAGGTCCACTTTGAGATTAGAGGAATGTGGAACGCATGCCTAGACTAATTTGGTCTCTGTCCACCGCTTTGGAAGCACTCTCTTTTTTTTTTTTTTTTTTTTTTTTGGTTTTTCGAGACAGGGTTTCTCTGTGTAGCCCTGGCTGTCCTGGCACTCATTTTGTAGACCAGGCTGGCCTCGAACTCAGAAATCCGCCTGCCTCTGCCTCCCAAGTGCTGGGATTAAAGGCGTGTGCCACCACGCCCGGCTTGGAAGCACTCTCTTGTCATTTGGGGCCCTGAAGAGAAATCTCCAGATTTGACCCGAAAGCTATCTTGAAGGAGAAGTCACTTAAATACTATTAAATCAGTTTAGAAAACATCCCTTTAACATCGCCCCAAAGAAGCTCTTGCTTCCCACAGGGACAGCCTTTAGCTTTAGCTGGCTGAGTGTCTTGGGTGAACTCCAATCCTACTAACATTTTATGACACCCAGGCCCAGTGGTCTGCACGGGGAAGCTCTGAGAACTTCAGTTCGGTCCCTGCACTATTCCGAATTTTTTCACCCAACGGAGTCTTTTTTGCTTACCTGTGAGAGATGAATTAATTTCTTTCTCTTTCCTTTATACTCAAAAAAGTTGATATGCATGAAGCCCATGATCACCACTGCCAGCCTCTGTTTCAGCTTCCCAAGGGCCTGCAGCCCACCCAGCCTGGAGGGTGTCTATATGTGACCTCATGCAGAAGGCACATGTATGTACAAATATCCCAAGCATCCCTTAGCTTGTTTTGTGGACTCTGAGCTCTCTGTTGTTTCCTAATTGCTCAACCCTCTCTATTTTCTTGCCAGGCACAGATAGTTAAGAGATACTGAGAAGATAACCGAGAGCTGGTAACCAGTAACTGGAAGAGGACTCTACTCAGTGATCAAGCTGGCCCCAAACAGAAGTTCCTGTTGACATTGGTCAGGAGACTCAGAGAAATGCCATGGGCATACTGAGTGGGTAGAGGTCCTTTGAGAGTCAGGGAGGGGAGCCAAATTCTTAGGTTGGAGAGTTCACAGGGCAATGGCGATCAATACGGCACTTTTGATCTGCACAGTTACTCAGGTACAAAGCGCCACTACCCTTTGTCCTTCTTTATGTTTTTCTCTGCTAATGGAACTCTTTACCCTAAATTAAGATTATTATTTAGCTTTGATATTGCCTTTATATTTGCAAAGTGCTTTATAATCCCCCATTAGCTATTTTATTCTCTTCTCATTAGCGCCACCCACTTTGCAAAGGTTATCTCAAGACTGAAGAGACAACACAGTGAGCTCTGAGCTGGTGACTGGATCCTGCCCATTGACTTCATAGACTCAAGCTAAGGGCGCTTGGTAGACCACACAGGGAAGCACAGAGTGAAAGAACCAAGAACTTTACAAGAGTTTTCTTGGAGGAGTGGGAGAGACCTAAAGGCCAACCAACTGCTCTCCAGTGATTTGATAAAAGCCTGCGTATTTTTACTTTAATTTGTTGGCAATAAAATTGAGAGTCTCTTGTGAGACTATGCCGGGGCCTGGCAAACACAGAAGTGGATGCTCACAGTCAGCTAGTGAATGGATCACAGGGCCCCCAGTGGAGGAGCTGGAGAAAGTACCCAAGGAGCTGAAGGGATCCGCAACCCTATGGGTGGAACAACATTATGAACTAACCAGTACCCCGGAGCTCTTGACTCTAGCTGCATTATGTATCAAAAGATGGCCTAGTCGGCCATCACTGGAAAGAGAGGCCCATTGGACATGCAAACTTTATATGCCCCAGTACAGGGGAACGCCAGGGCCAAAAAAAAAAAAATGGGAATGGGTGGGTAGGGAAGTAGGGGGGAGGGTATGGGGAACTTTTGGGATAGCATTGGAAATGTAATTGAGGAAAAGATGTAATAAAAAAATATTAAAAAAAATTGAGAGTTTCTCACAAGTGCAAATTAAGAGTATGGTAACTAAACGCATCTTTATTAGGAAAACGGCCCTCTTGACCGACTCATTGCCTCCGTAAACAGGGCTGAGAACAGAGGAAAAAAAAGTGCCTGAACATAATGGTGTCCACCCATTGTTTCTTGAGAAAGAGACCAACACTAATTGCAGAGACGTGTCCCTTGGTGACTCTGAGCCTGGACTCAGTGCCTGGGCTGGTGCTGCTCTTCTGACTACCCTCTCTTTGTTATGTTTTCCTCTTTCTTTCTTCCTTTCCTTTGCCTCTCATGGAAATACACTCACACTTCCTGAGGAAATGCGCTCTCATCTCTAGTAGGCACTCTCTTCAGGAGTTCCCATACACTCTAGTGTTTTCAGATGATTGCTACATCAGGTCTCTAAGGTCAATCTGGCCTGTGGTTCCATAGGCCCACTAGACATCATTTGTTGTCTTAATGGTACCCCCGAACTCAGGTTTAAGCACCACCTCCTCCCAGCACGCCACCCTAAGTCAATAACCCTTCATGTCTGACTTACCTTTGTTAGTGTCTCCACCCTTTCCCTGGAGACGCAGACTGAGCACCCCAGAGCCGCTATGAATCCTCCCTGTATCTAATCACTAGTCTTGGAGAACTAACCTTTCTGTCCCTAGAGTCAGAGGCTCCAGCCAGTCTCTCAACATTCTAACAGTCTCTCTGTAGCTCCATCGTTGCTCTGTCCAGATATGAACAATCTTCTGAACTAAGTTTCAGACCTTGGCCTATCAACTCGAGGTTTGCTGTACAGCCCCCGGAAGCAGTAAACTTGGTTTTGCATCTCAACTCTGGCACTTCTAAGATGTGATGGATCTTCCCTATCTGAATCTCTATCAAAGGGCAGGGGGTGGGGTGGAGCAGGCCCAGAGAGATGTCGTAAGCAGCTAAGAAGTGTGTGTTTGCAGAGAATTTGAGTTAAGTCCCTAGTGCTGTGCTGGGCGGCTCACACTGCCTGTAATTACAGCTCCAGGGAGATGTGGCGCCTCTGGTCTCAGAGGGCATCCACACTCACATGTGTGCACCCAAGTGCAGGAACACATACACACAACTAAAAATAAAGTTCATTGGTTAGGCATGGTGGCGCACGCCTTTAATCCCAGCACTGAAGAGGCAGAGGCAGGTGGAACTCTGTGAGTTCAAGGCCAGCTTGGTCTACAGAGTGAGTTCCTGGCCTGCTAATAATAATAATAACAATAACAACATCATCATCATCAACAACAACAACAACAATAATAGTTATTATTATTATAACAACAATAATAAAATAAACCAGCAACAATAACTGTTTGGTTTCAGACCCTGGAACAAGGGACTGAGGTGCAGATTTCAGGCTTCAAAGCAGACCTGGAGCCTCCGGGTTCTTCCTGCATCCTTCAATCCCTAGCTGGCATATCCTGCTCCCAACCCTGAACTTTCCAGCCCAGGGGCTGGCTGTCCTTCCCCCAGCTGTTCTTCCCTATATAATCCAGACATTTTGGGCTTCTCTTTCTTTCCCTTCTCCCTCTCCTCCTCTCCCTCTCTCTGAGAGTTCTCTTTCTCGATTTCTCTCTTTCCACTTCTCTCTCTCTCCTTTCCCTGGTGACTTCTCTGGCCTTTGTCCTTGGGGCCAGTGAACCCTCCTGAGAGCAGCTTCCCAATAAACCTGCAGTTAATATAATCTGATTTGGCTTGAATTGGCTCATTTCACAATAAATAAATTAATAATAATAATAATAAATAATAAATTTTAAAAGAGAACAGTATCCAAAAAGCTCACTGTAGAGATGAAATCCCATATTTAAGGCACTAGCTATTTCCACACACAGTATGGCTACAAAGTATGACTTTTGTTTGTCTCCTTGGTGTCATCCCTGTTTCTTTCCTGAGTGTACCTCTTGTCCAAAACAAATGGTATGACAGTTCTCACACTCTGTTGGAATATGACCTATGCAAGCCCCACTAAGCCTTCAAGTGTATACACATGTATGCACTGCTTCTTTCATGGGGAAATCTCAGAAATGTCCCAAATTTCTTGTGTCCTTTTAAACTATTATATACTATTTTTTTCCCTTTCTGCTTTATTTCATGAGAATATCACTTTAGGGGAGGCTTGTCTTCATATCTCACCCAGCAGTGTCCTAACATAATGACCAATAAATGAATGCTTTATTGATATTAAAAGCTTGAGCTTTTGGTCTCCCAAGAGTGTGTTTGCTTGAATTACCCACTAAGCACTTTTTAAAATAGCAAACAATTGAAAGAGAAGCTAAGTGAGTCTGGAACTCAATCCAGTGCTACGTCAGCCAACAGGAATGGTCCAGACCTTGTTCCCACTTAAGATACAATAAGTTGGTTATTGGGCGAAGCCACAGAAATCTATTTGCATATCTTCATTTTTATTTTATTCCACTTTACTTTGCATGGCAAGGCTGAAGGTCAATGTTGAGAATCTTCCTTGGTTACTTACCACTTTATTTTTGAGATAACATCTCTCCCTGAACCTGAATCTAGAACCTGAATCACTGGTCAGTGAGCTCCAAGAATTTACCTCTCAACTCCGGACTCACCTCCCAGTGCTGATGACCTAGATGGATGCAGCTGCATCCAGCTTTCCAGCTGGGTGCTGGGATCCACGCTCGGGTTCTTATGCTTGTGTGGGAAGTCACTTTCTCAACTGAGCTGTCTGCCAAGATCCATTTGAACACACTAAACATTATTTTTAGATTGACTTAATGTGTATGAGTGTCTTGCTTGCATATATGTATGTATACTATGTATGTGCCTGGTGCCCATGGAGGTCAGAGAGGGCATCAGGTCCCCTTGAACTGGAGTTTGGATGGTTATGAACGACTGTGTGGGTTTGGGGAACTGAATCGTATCCGCTACAGGAGCAACAAGTGCTCTGAACCGCTGAACCACCTCTCCTGCGTCTCCCCCGCCCCCACTTGAATACATTTAAGTGAGAACATATTTGTCATAGAAATGGGCAGGACAAAATGCGCAGGTCATCTGTCCTAGGAATCAATCTCCATTAGGCTGACAGCAACTCCACCCATGCAGAAAAGGAGGTTCTAGCAGCCATGTGTTCTGGGTTCTGACAGTGCTTCAGCTAAGATAGAAGTCTACCTTCCTCTGGCTGTCTTCCAATACTTTCCTCTTGGCCCAGTTAACAAGTGGGTAATTATATGACATCAGCTATCATGGGGTGGCTGGGACATAAGGCGCTCTCAGAGAGCCATATAATCTGGCACCAAGTTTCTGAATCACCAGCCACAGTTGCATGGGCTCTCCCCACACACTACACCCCTGCTTCATAAAAGCCGCCTTATCTGCGATTTCTGTTGACACAGTGACTGCACCGAGGGGCGCTTTCCTCTGCTCTTCTTTCTTACTGTTTGTTCTCTGTCCGGGCGGGTACTCCTGTGTTCAAGCTCGTAAATGGATTCTTAGGGTGCAAGAGCGGCACCCAGTCACCTGGCCTCGCTTCTCCCCTCGGGTAGGCTGACCTCGGGAACAGCAGCATAGCTGGTAGCTTGGTCAACATCCACCTGGAATACTTCAAAGGTTGAGTCCCCCCTCCTAGCCAAATCACTAACCAACTGTTTGTCACTAAGCCGATGCTAAGCCTGGGCATTATCAGACCTGTGTCTGGAGCTGTCTTTCTCCCCACAATAACAGTCCCCGTGCTTCCCTCCAAGCCCTCTGTAAGGAGGAAGGATCAAATGGGACCCAGTGTTCCTTGTTAAGATGCAGGGAATCTCCTGATGTGACCACAGAGCGGGTGGAGACGGACAGACATGCATAGAGACATCCCCTGTGGACGCGTCAGGATGGTTCTGAAATGTGTCCTATTACAAAGTTGGCAAGTATTTGATGAGCAGCTACTTTCTTCCCAAATGGTGCTGGGTTGCTCTCAGTCTCCTTGAGGCCAGAACACACATGGCTTACCCAAGGCCAATGATGATGCCAAAGGGTATAATATCTAGGACTACAATCTGTGGTACAGCCAATAGGCTTTGCAGGATTGTGAGGGTCTTCAAATAGCTCTTAAAGAGGGAAGGGTTTGGATAGGAGAAAAACAGCCATATTTAAAAAAAAAAAAAAAGACTGGCTCTGGTCTATTGACAACTTTCAAGTGGATTTTTTTTTTTTTTTTTTTGGCACATCTTAGCTTTAGCCTTGAGAAGAAACAAAGGGCTAGGCCAGAGGAAAGTGCCTTTTAAACTGTTTCTCACAAGTCTTCTTTTGAAAAGAAAAGCAGATCTGAGAGCATCTTAGCTAGGCCACTGAGGTGGCTCAGTAGGTAAAGCTATTTGCCATGCAGGCCAGATAACCCGAGCCTGCTCCCCAGAATGCCCAAGTGGAAGGAGTCTCCCCCAAGGCTGTCCTCTGACCTCCACACACTTGCCATGGTACATGCATGTCTACACTCACACACACAGTGATAATAGTAAAAATAAATAATTTTTAAATGTTTGGAGAGCTGGGGTAGGGTCAACACTGCGAAGGCAACTTGAATATGAAGAGCCAGGGTCTGAATGTGCGGAAAGTGAGAGATTTTGGAGCGCTCCATCCTAAATGGATGTCTTCATGAAATCAACCCCTCCCTCCCTCCCTCCCTCCCTCCCTCCCTTCCTCCCTCCCTCCAGGGCTCAAGGATCTAAGTGGAGAGGAGGCAGAAAGATTCTCAGGAACAGAGATCATGCATGACTCACGCCAAGGAAACAGTGGCTTGCAGACACAACAGGGCTGATGTCCATATGGACTCATACACATGTGAACTCACAGACTGTTGGCAGCACGCACTGGACCTGCACAGGTTCAAGCCAAATGGGGTCCCAGCTCAGAGAGGGGGAAGAAGGCATGGGCTCACACCCCCAATTAAGAAGCTATCTATAACCCAGGCAGTGGTGGCACACCTCTCTAATCACAGCACTTGGGAGGCAGAGGCAGGTGGATTCCTGAGTTCGAGGCCAGCCTGGTCTACAAAGTGAGTTCCAGGACAGTCAGGGCTACACAGAGAAACCCTGTCTTGAAAAAACAAAAGAAGAAGAAGAAGAAGAAGAAGAAGAAGAAGAAGAAGAAGAAGAAGAAGAAGAAGAAGAAGAAGAAGAAGAAGAAATCTATTCTATAGTGGACAACTACTTATAAGGGGAAAATTAGTTTTCTCCAATAGAGTAAACTAATTGATGGGTATATCGACCATACTTTAGGGCAGGCCCCACACAGACCAACACAGAATGAACTAGATGGTAATTTGGGGCGGGGGTAGATTTTTCGTCTCATTTTGCTTTATTTGGGCATTTTTCTGTCCTATAGGTCTTTTGCTTGTATATTTTTGTTTCCATTTTTAGTGGAGATTTTTTGTGTGTGTATTTCCTGAGATTTTTTTTTTTTAATACAGAGAAAGGGGGGATTGGCTAGGTGTGGAGGGTTTGGGAAGAATTACAGGGAAGAAAAAGACAAGCATTTGTTCTCCCATACGAGCAAAAAGAGTCGCCCTAAAGTTCTGAACAAGTGGTACTTATTAATTTGGTAGGGTTCTGTGGCTCGCACCTGCCATGCTAGCACTCTGAGTGTACCCCATGCTAGGAGTCTGAGGCAGGCCGAGTGATCATGAGTTGGAGGCCAAGCCTGGGCAACACAATGGGTTCACGGTGACCCTGGGTACATCGAGCAAAATTCTTTCCCAAACAAACACCCCTCTCCCCTCAAAAACAAAAACAAACAGAAAACATTCAGTGCTGTGAGCACCTTAATTTTACTCTTAAGATAAAAACGAAAATGGAATGAAGGAAAATGAGGAGTAGCAAACCCCAGCTCTCTCAGAATCAGGCTCCATGGGGGCTTGACCTCAGGCAGCAGCAATTATAGGGGGGGGGATCGAAAAAGCTGGGGGAGAGGTACTGAGAGCATCTGCTGACAGACTAGACTGCAGGGATGAAGGAGAGGGAAAAGCTGGGTGTTCTAAACCTGAGAAATGGGGCGGGGGTGGGGCGCGGGGGGCTCAATTCAATAGCTCAACTACTAAAATTGGAAGGATGCAGGGATTAGCATGACCTCTGAGGGTGGCATACAAATTCGAGAAGTGTTCCATATTTTTTTTTTTTTTTTTTGGTTTTTCGAGACAGGGTTTCTCTGTGTAGCCCGGGCTGTCCTGGAACTCACTTTGTAGACCAGGCTGGCCTTGAACTCAGAAATCCGCCTGCCTCTGCCTCCCGAGTGCTGGGATTAAAGGTGTGCGCCACCACGCCCGGCCATATTTTTTTTTTAAAACAGGACAAAAGATGTTCATTAACCAAAGGGGTAGCTTTCAACAGGGAATGTCTCAGTCAGTCATGGAGAGGCTGAAGGAGAGACAACATTTAAACCTGGTAGGCAGTTGGCGATGAGAACGGCAGTCTGAGGCGGGCTCCGTGATCCATGCTTGTGTGGCCGGGACTTGGGAGGGTAAAGCAGGGGGACTAGAAGTTGGAGGTCATCCTGGGCAACCTGGGCTACATAGTGAGTTCTAGGCCAATCCGAACTGCACAGTGATATGCTATCTCAGCAGCAACAAGGAGTTAGAGTGTGAGTGGATGAATTGGAGGTACAAGCTTGCAAAAACACTGCTCATGTCTTTAGACATGGTCATAGGATGGAACATTTTATTTTATTTTTTTAAAAATATTTACTTATTTTATGTATATATGAGTACACTGTAGCTGTCTTCAGATACACCAGAAGAGGGCATCAGATCCCATTACAGATGGTTGTAAGCCACCATGTGGTTGCTGGGAATTGAACTCAGGACCTCTGGAGCCAGTGCTCTTAAACACTGAGCCATCTCTCCAGCACCAGAATGGAGCATTTTAAATGCTAAGTGTAACATATGAAATGATCAGAAGGAAAAAGTTCCAGAAAAGGAGTTTGTGGCTCTTTCTGGGTTCATCAGAGCTGGCTTCGCCACAGTGAGTCGGCAGGGATGGGGCTGTGTTGTTTGCCTGCTATGATGCCACTGGGCAACTCAAACCAGCTTGGTTTTTCCTTTTTTCTTATTTAAAAAAAAATTGAATGTGATTATTAGTGTGTGTGTGTGTGTGTGTGTGTGTGTGTGTGAGAGAGAGAGAGAGAGAGAGAGAGAGAGAGAGAGAGAGGGGTGTGTGTGTGTGTGTGTGTGAGTGTGTGTGTGTGAGAGAGAGAGAGAGAGAGGTGTGTGTGTGTGTGTGTGTGTGAGTGTGTGTGTGTGAGAGAGAGAGAGAGAGAGAGAGAGGTGTGTGTGTGTGTGTGAGTGTGTGTGTGTGTGTGAGAGAGAGAGAGAGAGAGAGAGAGGTGTGTGTGTGTGTGTGTGTGTGTGTGTGTGTGTGAGTGTGTGTGTGTGTGAGAGAGAGAGAGAGAGAGAGAGAGCGAGGTGCACATGCCACAGCCATGGTGCTCACAGCCATGGTGCTCACATAGAGGTCACCGAACAACTTGGTGGCATCTGTCTCTCCCTCTCTACCTTCATGTGGGTTCTGGGATAGGACTCAGTGTGTCAGGCTTGTAATATTAGCATCAAGTGCCTTTATCCAATAAACCTTCTCACTGGTCCCAACTAGATTTTTGTTTTGTTTTGAGTCAGGGTCCTACCAAGTAACTTGGGTTATCCTGTGTAGACCAAGCTGACCTTGAACTCCCAAGTGCTGAGCTTATGTGACATCATGCCCAGGCGCTCAGTTGGTTTTAAAGATTTATTTATTTATTTACTTATTTATTTATATGAGGATACTGTAGCTGTACAGATGGTTGTGAGCCTTCATGTGGTTGTTGGGAATTGAGTTTTTAAGAACTTCTGCTCATTCCAGTCAACTTCGCTCACTCAGTTCTTGCTCAATCTGAGCCAAAGATTTATTTATTGTTATATGTAAGTACACTCTAGCTATCTTCAGACAGCACCAGAAGAGGGTGGTTGTGAGCCACCACGTGGTTGCTGGGATTTGAACCCAGGACCTTCGGAAGAGCAGTCAGTGCTCTTACCCACTGAGCCATCTCAACAGCCCACCAGTTGGTTTTAATACCACCTAATGCATAGACTACAGGATTCACTAGCTCAGGAAAGTGGAAACTCTTGAAGGTAGGGCAAACTGTAAGCCTTCCCTCTGAAGATGACACAGAGACTGGGCCAGAGTACCGTCCTCCGGAGCCACATTGCCAGTTCTGTAGTCTAGCTAATATTTTTTTCCCTAATGCAGGTTCCCACATGCTGCCTGCTGTCTTCAAATCAATAAGACATTGAATGGCTGCTGGTGGTAGGTAGGTAACTGACCTAGCCTCGGGGACATGACCTCTAAGGCTACGTTTTATCTCGGCAAGCAAGACAAAAATCTGTCACAACCAAGTGGTCACTTAGGAAACATTAAAGCCAATCTGTCTTAAGCTTTGTTTGGCTGTTGCCTTGTGATAACAGCAGAAAACGGTTGATGCCACAAAGACTGTGAGGTAGGAAGTAGCCTAGAGCAGTGGCCCTCAACGTGCAGCTCCAGGCCAGCAGCACCAACCCCACCTGGGCATTTTCAGAAAGTTTCAGGTCCTATATCAGAAGTGCCTGGCCAGAAACCCTCGAGGGAGGGCTGGACACTGGAAGCCTTCTAAAAGTCCGTGGATACATTGTAAGGCTGTGCAACTGTGACTGGAAAAGGAGAAAACAATTTCTGGTATTTTCTCCACTAAACACAGAAGAAAATCAACCGGAATGGAAAGCCAAAATTCAAGATTGGTCACGTCTCAAAAGGCAGGTTCTGTATTCGTGAAGAAAATTAGAGGATTCCTCTGCCACCTCCCCACCCTCTGTCACCTCCCCACCCTCTGTCACCTCCCCGCTGCATTGAGGCTGCAGGTAACCTCAGAATTGACCAGTGCGTGGCTGAGCCAGTCAGGGAGCAAGTTTCAGTGTTTCCTTACACAGGTACTGTAGGAAATCTGGGATTCTATAATTGTGCTACATAACTAGGCCCTAACATGCGCTTTCAAATAACCACGCTCCCATCTACCATGAACAAGTAACAGTGCTGAGCAAACTTGATCGGTTTAGTGCCTGTGCTCTTATAAAGAGATGCACGGGTTTCTTTAAAGATAGAATTGCTGCTTTTTCCATAAAATGGGGAAAATATTAGTTGTCTCAGAGGCCAATCCCTGATGGATGCTGGGTTGTACATCCCCTGATCTCTCTCTCTCTCTCTCTCTCTCTCTCACACACACACACACACACACACACACACACACACACACACACACACACACGAGTTTACTGAATACACCAAAGGCTGTGGGCTGGGCACTAACAAGAATGCCTTCAGCAGCTCTATCTTTTTTATATCCCAGTTCCCTAAAGCGATCTTCAGAATCAGCACAGAAAAATCCAGAGGGAGAGAAAACAGACAAACCTCAAATGCAAAATAAATAAGACGACCCAGAAATCTGAGCTAAGTGCAAAGTAAACAACTGAACTAGGAGTCAGATGAGGGGCTCAGGTCTACAGCAGCCTGTGCCTTCCTCGGGACGAATGTCTCCTGGCTCTCTGTTTTCCTTTAGTTGGGAAGAAGCAAGGCAAATGCAAATCTCCTGTTCTGCAGAGGAAGCGTTTAGCTGCTTACACTTGAGCTTTTGGTAGAAGGAGCAAACCCTGGATCTTTGGTGCTCAACTTCAGCAATATTCAAGTGAGGTTTTAGTACACATCTATTGAAACCTATGGCCTAGGTTAGGCATCTGGACATGCCGGTAGAGCGCTTACCTAATGTGCAGAAGGGACCTGGGCTTGATTGCCCAGCAGTGAAGAAACCAGACATGGTGGGTCATGCTTATCATCCCAGAGCTTGGGATGTGGAACAGGAAGATCACAAGTTCAAAATGATCCTTGACTACACAGAAAGTCTGAGGCCTAGGCTGGAGACACTCAAACAACAAACAAACACAAACACAATTAGGACACAATCTAAATTCTGCTACTTGGCTTTATCAAATGAACTCTTTCTGCTGGTATTAGTCTCTGCACTTGAACATTTTCAAAGATATTAATCAGAAAAGGATTTCTCTACATTGGGCGTGGTGGCTAATACCAGTGGTTCCAGTATCTGGGACATTGACAGGAGGGTTGCCTTGACTTTAGAGCTAGCCTGAGCAACATAGTATATTCCCGACTGGCCTAGGTTACAGAGCAAGACTCTGTCTAAACTGAAAAGGTGAGGCCGGGTCAGAGTGTCTTTGGTAATTAAGGTGCTTTGGTAAGTTGTGACTAGATTTTCTGGATCATTGTCAGGGTCCAGGATACCCAGTGAGAAAACAGGTCTCAGGACTCCTCTGCCAAACTCCAGCCCGTTCTCTACAGGTTAAGGGGCCGCTTGGCGCAGCTCAGCTGGTAAGAGTGCTCGCTTAGTATGAACTAAACCCTGCATCTGTTCACCAGCGCGGCGGCGGCGGCGTACCCTGGGTGTGGTGGGTCACTCCTGTGATCCCCGAGCTGGGAAGGTGGAGGGCAGAGGATCAGAAGCTCAAGGTCAAACGCAGTCTGGACTATGTGAGACCGTGGTTTCAAAAAAACAAACACGCAGCTCACAGGCTTAATGATTTCAGTTAAGTGCCGGAGACACTCAATAGCTCAGCAACTTTCAGTAGAGAAAGGAAGTGAAAGAGAGACTTGAATGAAGCTACATTTTTTTTTAACGTGCTGAAAAATATTTTACTTTTCACAGAATGCCATGGGGTTTCCCCCATTGGCCCTGGGTGCACGGCTACTCTCTCACTGTGAGCGCCCATAAAAGCCACTGTACAGCTTACTTGGCACTTACTATAAACTCGGACAGCTTATCTCTCCTCTAGATCTCGTATTGTCTTAAGGTCTCAGTTAGCTGGCACCCCCAGGGCAGGAATGTTTGTTATCTTTGGCTCCAGTCGGGGTGGGGGCTCCATAGCATAGCATTGTACCCTAAACTAGGGTCTGGGGATATTGAGCAATTGTATAGCTAATTGGAGACATCAAATACTCTGAGGACCAAACTCCGCATCAGTGTGGAGCCAAAGGGGCAGAATGAAATGTGAAGGGGGGCAGGGGAGGGGAGGTCCCAGAGTTTGCAGACACGAGTGTGGGTGGGAAATGGGAGTTTCGACCTCCTTCCCAGCTGATTGTTCCTGGCCCCACTCCCCACACTTTGCCTTCCCAGGATCAGCCAGGTGCAAGGCAACAGGAAGTCCCATAGTTACTGCTCTAATGCCTGAAGCTTGAAAGGCAGTCATTTGGAGAAGGCTCCATTATATGTTCCTGCATGTCCTGGGTCTTGGTGCTGTGCACAGAATACCACGGCTGCAAAGCCATTGAGGAGGCCAATCCTGGATGCCTGGCTCCTGAGCAAGGGAGATGAAAGGCTTCTTCTAATGTAATAAAGGACGGCCTCTCGGTGCCGTTTGAACTGTTTACAGACTGAGTTAACGATTACAGGCAGTGTGTATCTTGGCCAGGTGCCTGAAATTCTTACCCACCCGTCAGATATTATCAAAGAGCCCTTCCATGCCTGGCTGGAGTCTTTCCAAAGCACCTCACAGAGATGCCGACACAAAAGGAGTGTTCAGAATCTCTCTCTCTCCTCTCTCTCTCTCTCTCTCTCTCTCTCTCTCTCTCCCACTCTTTCTCCCTCTCTCCTTCTTCCCCTCAACTCCCCTCCCTTTCCTTTCTTCCCTTTCTCCTGGACCCGAGCGAAATAGTAAAAAATCAGCCGTGAATCAGGTGCTGAGGACATTGAATACTGAAGACTGCTTTGGACAGAGGAAAGGGTGAAGGTCTGGATCTAGGAGACTCCGGATTAGGTACAGGTAACAGTTTTTGCAGCCAGGAGCCAGAGGATGGTAGGGTAGACAAATAAGATCCTAGACATGAAACAAAAATCCATACTATGTGATATGGCAAACAGTTCCTAAGCAAGAGACCTAAAAGAATTGACTACACATAGAAACACTGGACAGAGAAGAGAAAGGGCAATGTACAAGCTGGAAAAGAAATCACCTCGATGCCAGAACAGAATAGGGAACTTAAAAAAAAAAAAAAAAAAAGTCCAACCTAGCATTGGTGGTGCCTGCTCATAACCCTAGTGCTTTGGTGGCTGATTGGGTGTGAGTACTGCAAAGTCATAGCCAGCCTGAGCTACACAGACAATATCATACCTGGAATATGCAGTAAGATTCCCAATTCAAAGGCCAAACAGGCCTGATGTGGCACATTCATAATCACAGCCCTTGGAAGGTGCAGGTAGGTGGAGCCAGGGTACAGGAAGACCTTGCCTCCAAAATAAAACAAAAGGAAATAAAATTAGGAAGAACTAAGATGCCTCTTTCTGGGGATGAGTCCCAGGAGCCTGGATGGCCTGCGTCTGGGAGAGTTAGAACGCTGAGTACAAATCACGTGATCAACAGAGATCACGGAAACCAGCTAGTCTATGACAAGAAAACCAGACTTATCACCAACATCGGTGGAAAAAGCTTTACTGGGTACATAGACAGCGAAGAACACTCAAACCAGAGAGCACTGAGCCTGTCAAGAGGAAGCTAGAGGATTTTATGACCTATTAAGTACCTGTTGGTCTCTGAATACATTTGAAAGGGGAATAAATGTCAGCCTGCATGGAGGACAGAGCTCTCTAAGGTTGCTATGGGGGATGTTAGTTATCACTCACTCCAAAACTTCTTACCTCAACTCTCTCACAATCTAAGGAGAAATTACCTGATTTTTCAAAAAATTTCCATACGTGGAACCATGTGGAAACACAATCCACTAGAAACACAAGTCACGTGAGCCAGAACGGGCTAGCATTGTAATTGTGATGGATGCAGGCACAAGATCTTCAATAAGCTTCCTCATACGGTGTGGTGTGCACTTACTGCCCACGGCCTAGAGACCCTACTAGTAAGACAGATCAGTACACAGGAATTCAAAGAGGCCAAGCAGAAAGGCAGGACTTGGGCCAACAATCCACCAGGGACCGGCAAGGGACTTCAGAGACTAACAACCGAAAGGGCACAGGCGACAGCTACTTCTCCACTAACTGGGCTGCTCCAGATGCACTGGCACCACTGAGACACCAGCTGTGTCTTTGAACTTCAGGACAACTCGGGGAAAAATAGGCCCTTTCATCCTCTCATCCCTTCTCTCCTCTAGAGCTGGGGGAATCCACGGAGGCACAGTGGCTCCCCTATTTTACAGACATTCCAGACACCGTACCTCGCAAGCTTGAAACCCTATCCCAGGTTCTCCAAAGTAGGGCACGGTGCTGCACAGGCAAGAGTAGCAGGAGAAAAACAGAGCTCCTTATCAGCTTTCCATAGAATGGGTTTGCTTGGACAGGTTGGCAGTATATAGAAATAGATAAGACGCACTAATTTCCGTCTTCACGAGATTGCCACCACAGCCTCGTTCTGCCATCAGTACGAGCAAACCCAGCAAATATTAATCAGGATCTTTAGTTACTCTGGGGAAACAATGGCTTAGCAAAAGCCAGACAGTGTGACAGCAGTCCCTGTCTACCCAAAGCCTAAAGAAAGAGCATGGTCAGTTGAGGCAGTCTGGGGTAACGGTAAGTTTCCTACTTTGAAACACACACGAATCCGCAGTGCTGTGCCAGATGCCAGATCTAGCTCTGTACTGAGATGCATTTGAGCAACAGCTCTGAAGCAACCTCGCTTCGTCAAGGACAGCTTATCACTGCATACACTCGAGCTTCTATAGATGGTCAGAATTCCATGCTAAGTAAATCTATTATGGCAATAAAATCAGAAATCTATAAAACCCCATAGTTTGAGAGATGTTCTTCTGAAAGAAAGATTCTGTAACACCTCATGTCAAAGATCTAGTGTTAAACTCGAAAGAAAGAAAGAAAGAAAGAAAGAAAGAAAGAAAGAAAGAAAGAAAGAAAGAAAGAGAGGGGGGAGGGGGAGGGAGGGAGGGAGGGAGGGAGGGAGGGAGGGAGAGGTGTGTGCTGGGTCTATCACTGAAAAGGGAGAGAAAGGTTCATCTAACTAACCCTTTTCTAGATGATTTCGGGAACTGCTGCTTACAGCTACAGACCAAACTACACGGGGATGAGGATGATGTCATACTTCAGCATTTCACTGTGAAGTCCCCCAGGAACAGCCTTGCCACTGAAATGGGGAAAACCACAGACAGGTCCTGCCATTTCTGTTCTTCTCCGTCTAACTTCCTCTGAAATGTAAACCTTTATCTGATGGAGAGAGGGAAAGGCCTCTTTCTAATGGGAAGACACAGAAGACATGCAGCCCAGCATGCAGTGCCGTTGCATGTTACCGTAGCCTGCAGATTAACATCTCCATGTGAGCACTAGCAGCATCACATGAATTCTTACAAAGCCGGAAAGCTGTGTTAGAGAAGGGATGGCAGTGCAGGTTAAAATTCAACACAGCTGAGGAGAGATGAACAAGCAAAGCCTAGGGAGAGACATTAGCAGAGAGATTAGCCCTCACTTTGTGAAATTAGCTAAAATTATGAGTAGAAGAAGGGAGTTGAGGAAAGGAACCAGAGGGGTCAAAGGCTCATCTATTTGCAAGTGACCAATCTCTGTCTCAGCGGGCAAACTTTCCAAGGACAGATGACTGGTTTTACAGCAGCATCTCTAAAGGCAGCTCACTTAAGAGACCAGTCCAGACAGAGTTTAAGGGAAGCAGTTTCCCCTAAAAGGGTGGAAAATTAAGCTTTTAGAATTCACCCTCTGGCTGGAGGTACAACTCTGGTAGAGTATTTGTCCAGCATGCACGGGGTTCTGAGTTTGATTTCCCCAGCACAGCATAAAACCAGGTGTGGTGATACAAGCCTTTAATCCCGACACTTGGGAGGGGCAGGAAGAGGATCAGAAGTTCAAGGTCACTAACAAATTCAAGGCCAGTCTGGGATACACAAAACCCTATCTCAAACAAAACTCACACACACTCTCGCTCTCCTCTCTCTCCCTCTCTCTCTCTCCATACACACACACACACACATTCTCTAAGCTGGGCATGGTCATCCCAGCACAATCCCACCATTTGGAAAGCTGAGAAGGGAAGGAGGATCTCAAAAAGTTGGAGGTCAGCCTGGGCTACATCAATTCCAGGCCAGCCTGGGCTAAGAGTTAAGCCCTGTCTCAAAACACTAAAGTGGGGCATTCTTCATTCTCTCTACAAATACATGTAAATACATGTGTGTTAATGTTCAAGATAACCTTTCTTATTGTTTTCAGATACACATTCTCATGGTAGAGTCATAGATGCTTCAGTGTAAAGTTGAGTAGGATGACAATTTCAAACATTTTCCCATCCATGTCTTCAGACATCCCAGAAGAGGGCATCAGATCTCATTACGGGTGGTTGTGAGCCACCATGTGGTTGGTGGGTTTGAACTCAGGACCTCTGGAAGAGCAGTCAGTGCTTTTACCTGCTGAGCCACACCACATCCATCCTCAGCTTCAGGGTCTTGTAGAACCTGAGTTCTTTTGGCTCCAGTACTGGTACTTATTTGCTGGAGGCAGGTACAGGAGAAACAGGAGTTCAAGATTAGCTACATTAAATAAGCTACAGGGTAGCCTGGGATACACAAGACTCTGCCTCAAAAAATGAAATTGGGCTGGGCACGGTAGCAAAAGCCTTTAATCCCAGCAGTAGGGAGGCAGAGGCAGGAGAATTTCTAAGAGTTTGAGATGGTTTGGGCCTACATGGTGAATTCCAGGTCAGCCAAAGCTACATACCGAGGCCAGGTCTCAAAACAACAACAACAACAACAACCACCTCCCCCCCCCATCAAACAAACTCAACTGAAAAATATGCTTGTGTGTAGACAGACAAATGTTATTGTAGGATAATCACTTAAAATTTTAAAACAAACAATTAGGACTATTAATAACATGCCTCTTTCTGTGCATGCACCACAAACCTAAAAGCAATGAACATAAAAAAAAAAAAAAAGAGTATGAAGAAGAAGAAAAGAAGAAAGAGGGGAAGAAAAGCCTGAGGGGTGCAATTCAGACATAACGCAGCAGGAGAGCGCTGGTCCTGATGCTATCCTCAGCAGACTAGAGACAGGCACCGACAGACACACAGACAGACAGACAGACAGACAGACACACAGGGAGACACAAGCAGAAAAGATGACCCTGATTCTCAAGGACATTTGCTAGTTAGGGAGTAGGACATTCGAGTTAGCACAGGTCCCTGACTAATGATAATATTTTGATTTATTTACCTGTTTAAAAACCAGGAAGTGGACTGGTGAGATGGCTCAGCAGGTAAGAGCACTGACTGCTCTTCCAGAGGTCCTGAGTTCAAACCCACCAACCACATGGTGGCTCACAACCACCCGTAATGAGATCTGACGCCCTCTTCTGGGATGTCTGAAGACAGCAACACTGTACTTATTTATAATGATAAATAAATCTTTGGGCTGTACAAGTAGGGACTGAGAGAGCAGGGCTGACTGGAGCAAGCAGGGGTCAAATACAATTCTCAACAACCACATGAAGGCTCACAACCATCTGTACAGCTACAGTGTGCTCACATACATAAAATAAATAAATAAATCTTAAAAAAAAACAAACAAACAAACCAGGAAGTGCTTTAAAATTCAATTTGTAGTTTTGAACCCCTTTCTAAAATATATGGGTATTCTAACATGAAACAATGGGCTAGACTTAGAGGCTGCCCAGGCGATTCTGATTTTAGGCCCTGCTTCTTCCTTTTAGTTTATCTGTAGGACTTGAGTACAATACACAGACGTCCTAGTTCACATAGTATCTGCTTCACTTTTGTATGCATATTTATTTTATTTAATGAAAAATTTCCTATGAAACAGTTCGCAGATTATTAACAATGGGACACAAAGCCTCAAATGAACAGATTAAATTAACCTTGCCACTAGGATTATCAAACTGGAACAACAAGGTGTCTAAAGACAGGGGGGAAAATGTTTTAAAAAATTCCATGCATGGACCTGGAGGCCGGCCAAGCCTGGTGGCACCTACTGTAATCCCAGCACTCGGGAGACCTAGGCATGAGGGTTAGGCTTTCCAGGCAGCCTGGGCTGTGGAGCAAAACCCTGCCCCCCAAAACAAAGCAAACAAAACTAATAAGAAGCAGAGGCTGGCAGCCATTCATCCTTACGTTCTTAACACCCTATGGCTTAGGATCGCAAGACTTTGTCCAACAGCCTCAATAAATGTATAAAGATATCAAGAGGTAAAGGTCAGAAAGAGACATCAAACGAGCCCGCTGGACCTGACCCAAAGCATCGCATGCTAGGCTTTCCTTCGCCGTGATATCAGCGAGGCTGAGTGTTTATCCCAGCCTTTGTTTCAAAGAAGCCTCAAGAGCTTTGCAAACCTCACTCACTAATCTTTATTAGACCTTGGGAGGAAAACAGTTCTCTCTCAGAAGTGTCTTCAGAGAGGAAGGATGTGACTTAAAACCAGTAATAAGCAAAACGTTTGCCCCCTCTACCCTTCCCCGCCCACCTCCTCCTCCTCCTCCTCCTCTCTTGTTCTGTCCTGGTGATTGAGGTGTGCGATGATGCCAGATGATGCGGTGCTAGTGCTGAAAGGTTAATAAAGGTAACTGAGGTATAGGCTGTGTGTGTTTAATCACGACAGAGAACAAGTAAGAAGAAAAGACCAGGAAACCTGTAATTACCTTTATCCCATTATATATCTACTTGGGGAACAGGCTTCAAATTGATAAAACTACAAAACCCTGACTTTCCACCCTGCAGAAGACCGGTCGGTCTCAGGGATGGCTAAAAGGATGGTCTTCACCTGAAAAAAAAAAAAAAGTGGCAGGGCTTCAAATATTTGATGGTTTCTGTAACTAGGACTCTGCTTCTGTCCTCATTCTGATCTGATTCTTCTCAAAGGAGGCTCAAGGACTACAGAGATACTTTCCAAGCAGGAGATAGAATTTTATCTGCCGAGACTCACAAGACATGTTGGGACCAGTACAGCATAATGAACTGGGTAAGTCAGTCCCCATCACTATCCCAAATGCCTTACAGCCAAGCTGCACAGGATTCTAAGCAGTTGCCTCAAAGTAATGGAATAAATCGTTCTAAAAGGCTGAAGTGTGAAGGGGGAGGTGTTAGTGCAGTCCCAGCACCCTTCAGATTACCAAGTGGAAAGGCAGCCGACTTCTGCTTTGTGCCCGTGACCAGCTGATTGACCGTGGACACATGCTCATGGCTCACCAATGTAGAATGGCCACACGTACAAAGGTCCAGAGCAGTGATTCCCCACGGCACAACCAAGACGGATGCAGAACTTAAGTCCCCACCCCAGAGCTCACAGTTAGTCAGTCATTCTCCAAGCCACTGCCTGCTTGGACTACTGGAACTACTGGGACATTAATCAATCCCTTGATCCAAAAATGTTTAAAGCTAAACCTTTATCTTTGCAGCCACATTAAAACACCAAATAGCCTAGATGGTTATTTAGGGATAATACCACATAAGTCAACCATCTCTAAATAAATAACCCCATACTTTTTAATTCTTCTGACAGCTATCAAGTGACTGAGAAGTAGCCCAAGTCTAACTGCTATTAATAATAATGCTTTGCACATGCAATCTTCAAAGATAGAGATCCCATATTATTTCTCTCCAGGTGGGCAGGCCATTTATTATCATCATCCCTACTTCACTCAAGAGAACACAAGCTCACAGAGGTTAAGCAATTTTCCTTGAGGCCATGAAGCTAAGCAGGATCAGAGATGAGGTTAAAGCACAGTCCCCCCTTCCCCCCAACCCAGAGCTCTGTTCACTGCAGGATGTCTGTCTTCCTTTAACTGCAGAGCACTCTTTGTGCCTTATGATCATCGTGATACTATTAGATGGGGGTACTATGCAAGCGATACCATTTGGGGGGCATATTATCTTCAATTAATTGATGGGTGATAGAAATTGTGTTCTTAGGTCAGCATGTTTCCAGTTATATACAAAAATTAACAAAGATTAAAAGCAAAAGAGGTAATTCTGCCTTGAAGGAACCCAAGAAACACTCCAATTATTCAAAAGAAAAAAAATATTCATGAGCTTGTTCTGTTATTTCCCAAACAACTGGCTATCTTAGGAGCCTTCACCTGTGGCCAGGTAGATAGATAACCGGCACTGCTGGGGAGCCAGCAAGAGCACCCCACAGCTTCTCACTCCCAAGTGACCACGTGGTGGCCTCACTCTGGAATGTGTCTCCTCCATTTTGGATAGATTGTTCTTCCTCGAGCTCTTTCGATTCAGACTTGCAAGAGATAAGTTTCAAATATCAAGTTATCACTTGATTTGATACGGTTGGTAGATCCTTACGGAAGTCTTGAAAACCAGGTGAACATCAGAAAGCCATAAAAGTTGTACCTCCTTCACTCGATAAACAATGGAACAATCACCAAATGCCACGCCAAAGCCTACACAAGTCGTCAGCGGGAGAGCTAGCTCTGTCCTGGTCCTCTGGATATGAGGACGTGCCAGGCACTCACTGTTTGGGTGTCGGGAACTCTTACAGTTTCAGGGTGGTTTAGTGACAGGAGAAAAATCTGGCAGCAGTCACGAGGCAGGTGCAGTCGTAAAGACGGTGACTTTTGATGCCATTGTCCCTGCCAGGGCAGGTGGTACGGCAGGAGTGTTTAGACATGCCAGACAGTCTCCAACTCAAACTTCCCTTCAGAAAACAACCGAAATGAAAACAAAACGTGATCTCTTGCCCCACAGGAATGATAGTGTTGGAAAGTGCAAGCATTTTATATAACAATATTAATTTGTACAAGCATTTTATATAACAATAATAATTTGGCTCATGTGTACAGCTCAGGAGAAATGAGTGTGAACATGAAGTCAGCTGCAGATAAGTTACCTTCCTCATAGTTTAATTTCCTATGTCTTTATTTAGACTAGAATGACTCTTGTTAGTAAATTTTACTAATATGATCTTAATATAGTTTTTAAAACTCTATATAATCTAATAATACATGAATAGGCAAGATTATATAGAGTTTCTAAAACTCTATATAATCTAATAATACATGAATAGGCAAGGTTGTTTGTTTATTTGGGTTTGGGATTTTGTTGTTATTGTTGTTGTTGTTTTGAGACAAGCTCTCTCTAAGTAGCCCTGGCTGGTCTAGAACTTGCTTTGTAGACCAGGCTGGCCTCAAACTCACTGAGGTCCACCTGCCTCTGCCTCCCAAGTGCTGGGATTAAAGGCGTGCGCCATTACACCCTCCACATGTTAATACTAATGTACTCAGTAGGAGGTCTTCTTGTCTCCTGGAATTTCTCCCATCAACGTAATAACGTGGTCCACCCCTGCCACTCTCCCGCCATTGCTGTCAGCAGTGTCAGACTATAGACTGATCTTGAATAGGCAAGTTTTCACTGCCAAGTAGAATAAACTGGTAAATCCCATTTATCTAAGAGTCTGCATTACTGTCCTAGAGCAAACCAGTGCATTTAAAACTTTTGAGAATGCTGGTGAGATAGCTCAGTGGTTAAGACTGGCTACTGTTCCAGAGGACCCAAGTTCTGTTGTCAGCACCCACATTGGGTGGCTCACAACTGCCTGTAACTACAATTCCAGGGTATAGTCTCCCTTTTTTATTTTCCACAGGACCCCCACACATGTGGCATACACTGACACAAAATGCATGCACCACACACACACACACACACACACAAATAAATAAAATAAATATTAAAAAAAAAAACTTTTGAGAGAAGTCTGTTGATGAGTTTATGAAAAAGACTTTCCAAAAAAAAAAAAACCCACAAAAACTATATAGCATGCCAGCTCAGAGAAGAATAAAACCATAAAAGATTATTTTTAGTGGCAAAGATAGAAAAGTGATGTTTCTCTGAGATTTGTCTTCAGGGCAGACCTTTCTAACTCATGACGCCTTTTTAAACCACAAGGACACCACAAGAAAGCGCTCAGAGCGCTCACAGAATCCTTGCGGGGGGCACTGGTAACTGCCATTATTGGAAACTGAGCATTTTTGGGTGCTCCTGGAATTCGATCTCCAACCACCACTCGGTCTCGGAAGGCAAACACTCTTCAGTCCCCAACCACAGAGCTAAGATTGAGGTAACACGGAACTTGGCCTGGGGCGTGATTCACCAGATCTGCTTCGCCCATCATTTCAGTCCTTTGTTTTGGTTGATGTTATTAGTCTGTTCTATGAGAGAAAACTGTATAATAGAAACAGGTTTTCAGAAGTTTAGAGAGCTCCTGGATTAAGAGAAGGGCAGTTAAAGAGGGAGCAGAAAGATCAGAAAATAATGTCCTATAGATGTCAAAAATGTAAAAATTGAAATATTAAGTGACTCCTTGTTCTCACCCAGAAAAGCAGTTCTGTAGTGTACGGTCTCAGTTCTCCTTAGATGACTAATGACATGTGACAGCAATGACAGCGCTAACCATGGCTATGTCTCTCTGCACCTGACTCATCCACTTTACATCTAAAAGCAAGAACTCCTTCATTTACCTGCCAAGACTTGAGTTCAGGCCCTCGGGGTGCCAAGGTTTTCCTCTGTGGGAGAAAATGACATCACGACTCCTCAGAGACAGTAGGGAAATGCAGAGAATGTGGCTCCCAAAACTTGTGATATCATCAACTGCCCAGAAACACCAAGTTCCCAAGAGTTGAAGCAATGAAGGTTAAAATGGACGATTTTGTTGTTGAAGTTTCTCCATAGTAGCCGATATTTCCAAACACAAGGTTATAAAATAGCAGATACATAGGGTGTGTGGCCTTTTCCAGTAAGTCAGCAGCTCAAACCCCAAACATTCCTGGGCTAAGTCCAAGCTCAGAGACAGAGGACTTCAACTCATTTGTACCGTACCAAGCTAAGCAAGGATGGATAAAGATGGCATTCTATGAGCTCCTTCAGCTCTAAGTGCGCGCTTTGGGGAATTTGCTATGTTGCAAGTTTGCATTCAGCATACATTCTGGGTGCTCAAATAATCCCCCAGTCTTCTCCAAACTTCCTTTGATGTCCAACAACTAAGGACAAGGGTCTTTGATTATAAAACTTTTTTTTTTCCCTTTTGGTTAGAAGAAAATTCTTTGCAGGGCGTGACCAGCAGGAGAAAGAAAAGATTTTTCTGAAGTGCAAACTAGTTGGAAACCCCCTGGGGAAAGACTCCCGACTCCCAGTCTTTGAGAGCACAGACCTGCCTGTACAAGCTGCCTCCCTCCACTGCCTGGGCTCTAAGAAGGCGCTTTTGTGTCTACTCTGGGACCTAAGACAATTCATGGCAGCCCTTCTCTCTTTTTTTCAGGCGGAAGTTTTCTAGGGACAGACAACAGAAAGATGGTCACAGTTTAGGAATAAGACACAGTAACTAATTGGATTTCCGTCCTCCTAGAATGCTTACAAATCGGCATATAAACACCGACCAGCTGCTCTGAAACCTTAGGTCTTGCACGCTTGTTCGGCTTAGCGATACTAATTCAAGCTTACACGAGTTTTAAAGCCTAGATTCATACTTCACCCAGCCCGCTGGTTCTAGGTTATCTCTGGTCCCTCCAGATCTTTCCTAAGATTTAATTAGAGTCTCCCAGGCATTGCTTATTGATTTGAATTCAACGTGGCTCCATCACAGGGGCTTGAAACAGCTTTGATGGTTTCTAGCATCCAGGGCCTCAGTTTAACAAAAGGAACTGTAAAATCTAAAACACAGAGTCGGTCTCACTTCTCACTTCTCTCCGTGCTAACAAATGTAAGGACAGAACAGGACCAGAAGACGGTAGCCGTCACTCTCACATTCTGCTACAAAGTTGTCCTGTGACTTTAATTTAATTCGATATGGGGTGGTTTTGTTTTTGTTTTCTGTTTTGTAGTATCTGCCTGCCATATATTTTACCTCAGATGAAAGAATTAAATACTCCTGGCATGGTGAGGCCACCTAGAATCCCAATACTTGGGAGGTAGGAGCAACAGGAAGATTGTTGCAAGTTCAAGGCTAGTCTGGACCCTGTCTTAAAGCAAAAATGGATGGATGGATGGATGGATGGATGGATGGATGGATGCATGCATGCATGCATGGATGGATGGATGGATGGATGCATGGATGGATGGATGGATGCATGGATGCATGGATGGATGGATGGATGGATGCATGGATGGATGGATGGATGGATGGATGGATGGATGGATGGATGCATGGACAGACAGATACATGTCTCTTTAAGTGGCTGGAAAGATGGCTCAGTGGTTAAGACACACACACATACATATGTGTGTGTGTGTATATATATATATATATAACTTTTTATATACCCACAGGAAGCCCCTAAGTGGTCCCAAATAGTCTAATAGACCTCTCATATTATACTAAAACCAACAGATTTTAGAGAATGGGACTAACATAGGTTTAGTTCCTCGCACTCACATGGAATCTCAGCACTGTCTAAACCTCTAGCTCCAGGGAACCAGTGCCCTCTGTGGCGTCAGGGATGCACATGGAGCAAACATGCATGCAGACAAGCACTCACACACCTATCGTGTTTAGTGCTTTACATTTACTTCTACTCTGTTTTGTTTTAGGTGGGTTGTTTGTTTGTTTGTTTGTTTGAGACAGGCTGCTCAAGACTGGTCTTAAACTCCCGATCCTCCTGCCTCTGGCTCCCAAGCACTGGAATTTATAGGTATAAATCTCAAAATCTATCATATATTATGCCTATTTCTATGATGATGTGACAATGATGATGATGATGATAAATAGTTTAAAGGCTCCTGCATTGTCGTTTTAGGCATCTTGTTTGTTTGAGACAGGACCTCACTGTATTACACAGCCTGTCCTGAAACTCAGTGAAGAAACTTTTTGCCTCCACTTCGCAAGTTCTGAGACTATAGCTCATAACATCCAACCTACACACACACACACACACACACACACAGTTATAATACTGTATATCTCAAAACCCCACACTTCGAAAATGGAGACAGAAGGATCAACACTGCAAGATCATTTTTGGCTACATGAGGAGTTCAAGGCCTGCCTGGGGCACACAAGATTACCTCTCAAACAACTGTTAATATTAAGAATCATTGTTGTTATTATTGTTAAATGGAGATGTATCTAAATACTTCACCTTCTATGTGATAAATCTCTCTCTCTTTTTTACTTCATGGAATGTTCTTCATGCATTAAAGATTTGAGATTATTAAAACTTTGATATTCACTCAAAGTTCCTACTATATAGAATTCCATTTAAAGCTAATGTATCAACAGAAACCTCTTGCCCATTTTAGAAAGTCTGGTCGCACTCTGAATGAAAGGCAGCGTGTTTAGTTATTTGGACATCTATGGAGGAGTTGCGGAGAAGCATAGCCACCCAGGACTTTACCGGAAACATTGTAACTCATCAACCTGGGGGTGGGGGGTGCCGGCCGCTGTTCTCCGTCTTTCAGCTACTTAAAGTTGCTTGGGTTAAAACCTAATACTACTTTGTTTTGCTTCAATCACATGGAACTCAAGGCTGAGTTGCCATAATCATTTTCTTTCATTTTGCTTAATTCTGTTTTCACTTTTATTTACCTACTTGTGGTGCTAGGGACTGAACCCAGGGCCTAGTGCCCCACTACTTGAGTCACATGCCCAGACTACTACAGTCATTTTGACCGACTCTGGAGAAAATAAAAACTAGAGCTCTGGAGCTTTTATGCCTGTAACTTTCCTCTGCCATTCACCACAGGCTATCCTTTCTGCTGTTTAAGACGTGTGTCCTTAGTTGGACCAGTAAGGCGCTATGCTGTGACTTCCTCTAGTAAGGCTTATAGCATACAGGCACAGGAGGGGGACCACCATTGTTAGCATCCAGGGAAGCCAGCATAGCTTCTACTTGTGATGAGTTTTCTCACTCTAGACTTCCAAGAGCATCTTGCTTTCAGATGACAGATCCAGGTTATAGACGACGAGGCCTACAGTGATTTTTATGGCAGAATAAAATGACATGAACTACAAAAGGTAATGCTAAATTGTGACAGAGTATTTTTTTTTCTTGATTTGTTTTAAAGCAAGCCTTCTAACTGATTAGGGATCAAAGGTGAAAGACATCTCGAAGTAATCTGTAATGTTTTCTTTCTTTTGAGACACGGTCTTATTCTATGGCCCAAGCAAGTCTTTTTTTTTTTTTTTTTTTTTTTTTTTTTTTTTGGTTTTTCGAGACAGGGTTTCTCTGTATAGCCCTGGCTGTCCTGGAACTCACTTTGTAGACCAGGCTAGCCTCGAACTCAGAAATCCGCCTGCCTCTGCCTCCCGAGTGCTGGGATTAAAGGCGTGCGCCACCACGCCCGGCTCCAAGCAAGTCTTGAACTTACGATCCTTCTGCTTCAGCCTCCTGAGTCCAAGACCATCAATCTACCATAGATAGATGACTAACAGACAGACAGACAGAGTGCTTTTTCCCTTGTGGTACTTAGGCTCAGACCTAGGGCCATGTGCATACAAGACAAATCCTGTACCACTGAGCTATATCCCCAGTACTATATCTTTTAAAAAAATCAATCAATCATTGTTTTTAAAATTTTTTTTATGTTTATAAGTGTTTGCCAGTGTATATGTCTATGCGTGCCTGGCCCCCACAGAAGTCAAAGGAGGACACCAGTTCCCTTGGAACTGGAGTTACAGCCGCCACGCGGGTGCTAGAAACTGAACGAGGTGATCTGTAAGAGCAGCGAGCCCACTTATCTGCTGAGCCATCCCTCCAGCCCTGTTTTTGGTTTTTGTGCTGCTGCTGTTTTTGAGACAAGATCTCACTGTTTACCTGGCTCACCTGACCCAGCCTCCTCAGTGCTGGATCACAGGTATGAGCCTCCACGCCAGCTTATTAAAAAAAAAAAGGGGGGGGGGTGCTGGAGAGATGGCTCAGTGGTTAAGAGCACTGACTGCTCTTCTGAAGGTCCTGTGTTCGATTCCCAGCAACCACATGGTGGCTCACAACCATCTGTACTGGGATCTGATGCCCTCTTCTGGTGTGTCTGAAGATAGCTACAGTGTACTCACATACATAAAATAAATAAATCTTTAAAAAAAATTGGGAGGCGGTATATTTTGACAGAGGGTCTTACTATGTTGCTCAGGCTTGCTTCAAACTTGTTATGTAGCCTAGGCTGGCCCTGAGCTCTCAGCATTTCTCCTGTCTGAGTTTTCTACATTCCGGAATCACACATGTCACTGTGTCCAGCTACATTGTTTTCTTCATAGACTCTGGGTTTTTTTTTTAATTTCCATCAAAGACAAAATATTGTTTAAAATGAGTAAACTTGGCTGAAAATATCACAGGAAGATATACCAGTTCTTTGGCTGACAAACATTAATTTTCTTGGATTTAATTCTTCATCTGTGAGATGAAAAGAATGGAGTAGTTGCTTTATTCCACCTTGAACCTTGATGATTTACCAGGTGGGATAACTGATGCTTACCCCTGCCCCTCCTCCCCGACTCCCACACCCAAACCATTTACTGTAGCAACCGAAAACGCTATAGTAGTAGACCTTGATTCCAACATAGGGCTTCTAAGCTCTTTACAAGGGTAAAGAAGAAGTGTCCATGAGAATATGAGAGAAAGAGTGCGGAACACATAAATAAGAGCACACAAACCTGGACCACTGAAAATTTTTCTTTTAGAGTGGTTAATTGACCAGACTACAGAAAATGTTTTTGAAAAAAACAACAACAAAGAATGAACATCTGCGTGCACATTATAGGAAACAGCAAAAGTAGTAGATATAAAACACAAGGCCTCTAGTTTCAGCCAATGTATTCTACAGACAATGGTGGTAACAGTATTCCTCAACTGTCATGTAGTTACAAGCATCAACAGCAGAGTGCCCAGATATCTGCTTGCATAAAACTGATAGTCTGTCTAGTATGTGCAAGGAAGGCCCTATTGGGTCCACAGTGGTATTGAGTTGACAAGTGTCTGATAATTCAACCTAAAAGTGTACTTGCAGTGTTCCAGTGTTTTCACGCAGGGATCACAAGTTTGGCATCATCTTAACTTGAGAGACAATGTTGCCTTTAGGCTTACAACTTTAAATCAGTTTGGTGTCCCTAAATTTGCGAATTCAACACAAATTCTAAGATACTAAAAATCATGGGACACATTTTCCCTTGAACTACAATGCTTATATTAGCTACTTAATGTTCAGTAGCTTATCGGTTATTTAAAAACAAAAAAAGCTATTAAGTTTAGTTTTTTAAAATATCAAGTCTGGAGGTGAGTATATATAGCTCAATTAGAAGAACACTTGCTTACCATGCATGAAGTCTTGGCTTCAATCTCTAGCAACACATAGAAACAGAAAGACAGACAGACAGACAGAGGCAGGAAAAAACACTGCTTTAGAGTATTTCAAAACCAGTTTTAGGAATCACAAGTTTAAGAACTAAGAAGGTGAAGTGATGGTTTTTTGGTTTTGGTTTTGGGGGGGTTTTTTGGTTTTTTGTTTGTTTGTTTGTTTTTTGGTCTTTTTCAAGACAGGGTTTCTCTGCATAGCCCTGGCTGTCCTGGAACTCACTCTGTAGACCAGGCTGGCCTCGAACTCAGAAATCTGCCAGCCTCTGCCTCCCAAAGTGCTGGGATCAAAGGCGTGCGCCACCATGCCTGGCTGGATATATGTTAATGCTCTGTTATCAAGGGCTTAAACTCAGTACCCACTACTCCTTAGAAAACCAGAATTTCCTAAGAAGCAAAGGTTGAACTATCTATGAACAAAGGCTGAGCCAGGAGCTGGGTTTGGTAATATAGCACTTGGGAAGTAGAGGTAGGATGATAGCAACAAGTTCAAGGCCAGCTTGATATATAAAGGAAACTCCAGGCTCACCAGAGCTATACAGTAAGACCCTGTCTCAAAACCAAAACCACTCATAGCCAAATAAGCAAACAAACATACAAAGAAGTGCTAAGTAGGGCCCGAAATGCAGATTAGGGAAAGAGTGCTTGCCTAGTGAGCGTGGTTGGAATCCATCTCCAGAATCAATCAATTAAGAAACAAATATAGTAAAATGTTAATAAGGGAACACATCAAATATATCCATGAGAGCTAGCCATGAATTGTTGGCCATTAATATATCAAAACAATTAAAATATGATGAGATAAATAAACCCATTTTCTCTAAGAGTTTATTATCTCTCAGCTTGGAGTTATGTTCACTAACAAACACTGATTGCCAAGGCTCTACCTAATATAATATGGCACTATTTCTAGAGATATGGCTTTCAACAAAAGTGGGGGAAAATCTGTTTTCATAGCATTCACAGTTTACTAAGAGGAGACAGGCAACTAGAAAAATAAAATGTCATTAGAGACAATGATTTGGAAAAGTAAACTAAATCATGGCAGGGAATATGGGTCATGGAGAGAACAAGGAGACCTACGAATGAACGGTGGTGGAGGAAGGCCTCATCAAGGCTGGCAGGGGGGTGGCATTCGGGGGACTAGGGGAAGAAAGTGCCTGGGTATAGGTGGCTTTGTCTGATGGGCTAATAAGAAGCCTCCCCTGGGGTAGGATACACATGGTCTAACTGAAGGGATGGGGAGAAGAGAGGAAGGGAAGGGACCGGGGTCAGGCCATTAAGGCTTACACGGGTCACTGTACAGACCTGGGCTTTTTTTGACTCGAGCAATTCTCAAAAGGACAGTAAGAACAGGGCAGGAGATTAGTGCAAATGCCTTTCTGAGATGAAGTGAAGCTGATTCATCAACAGTTTTTTTTTTTTTTGATGAATTTATCACACTGACCAACATATATATCCAAGTAGGACCTATCTTGGCCATTAACAATATTTTAGCTCTTCACAATAATGTGACTGACCCATGGAAGCCTGCATCATCAGATATCTTAAAAAATAGATCTCTCACATCTTTAATAACAACACCCAAGAGGCAGGGGCTAGCAGATCTCTGTGAGTTTATGGCCAGTCAAGTCTACATAGTGAATTCAGACCAGCCTGGTCTACACAGGGCTACCCTGTCTCAATCAAACAATCAAATAAAAATAGATTCTTACTTCTATTTTTAAAAGGTTTTTAAATGACTACTACTTCATGTATATGTGTGTTTCCCCTGCATGTATGTCTGTGCATCACATGTATACTTGATGCCTGCAGAGGCCAGATGATGTCAGAAGATCTGGAATCAGGGTTGCGGACAACTGTGAGCTGCCATATCGGTGCTAGGAACTGAACCAGGGTCCTCAGTAAGTGCTCCTAACCTTTGAGCCTTCTCTCCAGCCTCTAGGTTTTTCTTCCATGTCCTATAAAACACAGTGGTTCTGCCTCTGTGCAACTCTGTTCTTGGCTCCTTGCCCTCAGTATATTTTTGGTAAAATGTTACCTCTTCTTATCTGGGTGACAAGAGTTTGGGACTCAACATTAGCTTCTTGGGAGAAAATTACTATATAAATGGATCCCATTCTCACATTCTTCTCTATAATCCCTTGCCACCATTTCTGGATGCTAATACTGTAATAATAATACAGTGTTCATTTGTGTTTCCCTCTGTTGTATTTACCAACTGAAGGGAAGAAAATCAAAGCCCACAAAGGGCCAAAACACTCTTTTCAAGGGAACAAAATGTAAAGAACTTCTTTAAAAATAAGTGAAATCATGTATGCATGTATGTATTTATATATGTGTATGGATGCATGTATCTGTGTATGAATATATGTATGTATATATGTGTATGTATGTATATGTATGTATTTTTGTGTGTGTGTGTGTGTGTGTGTGTGTGTGTAAACAAAGTTTCTCTGTATAGCCCTGGCTGTCCTGGAACTCACTCTGTAGACCAGGCTGGCCTTGAAATCAGAAATCTGACTGCCTCTGCCTCCCAAGTGCTGGGATTAAAGACCTGAACTACACCACCTTGCTCTCTAGAAATGCTTTTAATCTTGCACGAAAAGTAAACTGCTAAAGTAAATAAATTGTTAAGGAAAATGAACTGGGCAGTTGTGGCACATGCTTTACTCCCAGCACTTGGAAGGCAGAGGCAGGCAGATTTCTGAGTTCGAGGCCAGCCTGGTCTACAGATTGAGTTCCAGTACAGCCAGGGCTACACAGAGAAACCCTGTCTCAGAAAACCAGAAGAAAAAAAAGAAAATGATCTCCACACACCTTAGTATAAACTAGGAAGATACGTGCCCATACAAACTGCTGAAGGGTACTGCAGAGATGATGGGGCAAGAGTTGAAACACAACTCATTTATTATTAGTAAAAAATATCTATGAATTTGAACTTAAACTTTTTCATTTCTATATGAAATACAGAATGCACACACATCTACTTTATATAGATAATTACAATGGACACATCTTTTTGTTGATTTTATTTTGTTTTATTTCTTTGTTAAATAGGAACAAATGACCCAGGCTGGCCTTGACTCCACTGTGGAGTCCAAGTTCACTTCTAATTCATAATTCTACTGCCTTTAGTCTCCTGAGTTCTGGAATAATAGGCCTGTGCCATCACACTCTGCAAGAGATTCCCTTTTGACCTGAAAAGCACCGTTAACAATAACTTGCAGCAGCTTGGGCTGGAGAAATGGTTCAGCAGTTAAGAGCCATGGCTGCTCTTCCAGAAGACCTGGGTTCAATTCCCAGCACCCACATGGCAGCTCACAACTGTCTGTGACTCCTGTTCCAGGGGATCCAATGCCATTTTCTGGCCTCTTCAGGTTCCAGGTATACAAGAGGTATACACACATGTAAGCAAGACACTCATATGTACAAATAAAAAGTTTTTAAAAATATTCTGCAGCTTCTCCTTTCCTTCAGATACTAGATTCATAACAAAAAAAAAACAGATCTAGAAGGCCTCAGCGGGCTTAGTATCTGATAGTGCATTTCTGAATACATTTTAAAGCCAATTATTAATTATATTTTCTGTATCTTCATTAGCATAAATAACTGAGAGTTGACTGTACCTTGAATATTTACTCTGTAGTTCTTTTAAAGGTTGGCAGCAAAGCAAAAATATCATAAAATCTACTCTGACATCTGCATCTAAGGAACTCACTTAAGCAATGTCAATTAAATGCATGTTATTTTAAAACGTATTCTTTGAGTTCCTGGGTTAGTAGTCACCACATTTTAAAACTGTACCAGAGATCCTGGATAAACATTCTGATTTACTCATTTCTGCAATGAAACTCAAAATGAGAAAAAATAGAAATTCAGCCGTTATTAGAGGGGGTAGAATACTGTGTGTCCAGGAGAGTGGCGCTCTGGCGCTCTCTCCACTGTGCCATAGACAGGACTTCAGAGCTGGAGAAGCCCGGCTCTACAGTCCAAGCTGCAGCTGCACCAATGCTCACTAATACTAGTTATTTATTACCTTAGAGACATTAAGTCTCTGTTTCCTTCTCTGTAAAATGTGAGAAATAAATGTATATAGAATACTGCCTCTCATAAAGCTATCATGATATTTCAATGAGCTAATACATGTAAAATGTGCAGTATCTGTTTGGTGGCTATCATATTTAAATCCCTCAATGTCATAGACACCCGCCTAAGTAAAAGCTATTTTGTTCCAATGGAACAGCCACTTGGGGTTAGTTAATTCTTTAGGTCTACAGCTTGCAACAGAAGATTGTCTAACCCTGGCCAAGACCTTCAGTTAAAAGTTTCAGGTGCTCAATACAAATAAAGTGAAAATTCAGAGAGCGCAATGTGTGTGCTGATAAGTAGATGGATTGGAGGCAAAGGGTTTGTCCAGGAGGCGCTTTCTCCCTATTACTGCAGCTAGTTTCACACTGTAAAACTAGCCCCGCTCCCACTGCAGTCTGCCACCTCCAGGTAGTGCATTCTAATCTTGGTCATAACTTTATCCTGGAGTCTAAGAAAATCCAGGACAACCAGCTGAGCAGGAAGAATGTGATAGCCAAGGAGCTGGTGACCTCTCTTGTGCTAAGATCCTTGTGTTCTTTTGCTTGGAGAAAACTTGGAGTCCTTCTGACTAATACTTAAGAGAGAATATGACTACAATCGCTTATAGATGTAACACCAATAACATCACTAGATAGTAATAACAGAAACAAACACTAATTAAATATAAGCAAGACAGAAAACTGGGCATCAGACAGTGCTCAGTTCTAGGATATGTTTCATCAGCAATGGTGGAACCAGGAAATGAAGAATATGTTCAAATCAAAATATATATAAGTTGTAATCACTACCATGTAAGAACACGCTCTGTAAGTCACCACCAAGTATTAGGAGCTCTCCAGAGTCTCTTTGGCCTGTCCTGTCTGGGTTGTCTGTTTTCTTTGATGATTAGTTTAAAAACCCAACAGATCAGAATAGCAGTGGTTAGTTATTCTAAGTGTACAAACAGAGTGGAAGACAAAAGGGGCGGGGAGGCAGAAGGAACTAGAGACAAGGAAGAAAGAAAGGCTTGGCAAATGGAGGGGGAACCTGAGAGTTGGACGTTTCAAAGAGGATGGCAAACATGCAGCAAGATTAGGAAGATACAGTAACTCATAGAAAAAAACTTAGGGGCAAAGCAGAAATATAATTGTGCAGGGCTAAGATGGGAAATTCTGAGGAAAAGAGAAGACTTGGGAAGTAGAAGGCTATAGTAGCAAAGACAGCGCCTCTTCAGTTTCTTCCAGTGCGCAGCAAACACACACACACACACACACACACACACAGGAACACAAACATGAACCTGTACACAGAGAGGCAGAGATAGACAGAGAGAGCAAAGAAACACGCCTAGATATTACTGCCAACAAGGAAAAATCTAAACATAGAAAGTGAGGACTAAGAACCTAGACAAAAATTCCTCACTGCTCGGCTTGAATATGAAAACTAGAATCAAAAAAAAAAAAAAAAAAAAAAAAAAAGAAAGAAAGAAAGAAAAAGAAAAGAAAAAAGAAAACTAGAATCACCAGAAAAAGTTGAGAAAAAGAAATTAATTTTAAAGGCAGTTACATGCTCTATTTCCTTATTAAACAAAAGGGGGATGTCACATTGTCACAGAATGGCTACAATGTCAGGGAATAATGGCAACATTGTCACAGGATGGTTGCATTGTCACAGTCAGGCCCCCTTCTTCTAAGGAAAATTAAGTGTGTGATACAAATGAAATCCAATTAATTTGGTTTTCATGAAAGTGGATGAATCCTGAATTAATTTGGAACAATGTAAAGAAATGTCTAATGTTCAGAGCAATAAGGTTATTCTTTTTACAACCACTGTTTTATATAAACTTTCCCATGTACAGTATAGTACTTCAGTTTTACAAGACCCAATTGATTCTTTAGAGACAACTAATCTTAATAAGAATTAATTCATAAACAGGATACAAGGAATTATTCGTTTGTGGTATGGAACAATGCAGCCATCTACCAAGATAGCTAAACTGCAGACACAGAGACAGAAGCAGAACTTCAAATGGAAGGCTGGGTTAGGCAATCTCATGAGTAAACGGACTTCAGTGTAGTCTGATGAAGAGCAAACGGCGTGGATTCGAGACACACAAACCAACTTCCTTCCCTCTTTGAAAAAGTGAATCAAATAATGAAGAAAGATATATATTTTACAAGGTTTATTTTAAAAGGTTGTCTTCAGGAGTGATTAAGAAAATTTAGTTAACTGCTGTGGATTAAAAATTGATTGTCAGGTCCCTTCCTTTATGAAAATACAGGTGTTTTTAGGGAAGAGTTTTACCATAGAGAAGCCAGCCAATGTGAACTGAAAGAGGACGCTGGACCACAGAGCAGGTCACTGAGTTACTGAACAAGCGTTCATGGGGGCCGAGTGAGGCACAGGGCTTACTTAGCGTGACTCCTCGGACTGCACAGATGGCTTACTGGTAAAACTCTTTGCTAAAATTCACAAGGCAGGCACCTCAGGCTTCAGGCTATTAGGGATACAAGGCCACCCCTCCGTTACCAGTGAGTTACTATTCTAGCTTTAAGTCCTCCTAACTCCAGCCTAGAGCCAACTAAGACGATAAATAGCCTCTCATATATATCAAATCTCACGGCAATTTTGCAGTCTGTCTTTCCAACCAGCAGAACTTTCTGTCTAAATTCTTTATCCTCTTTATTTATCGCAGTTTCGAAATACCAGCAAAGAAGTGAAATGCAGAACCGCTAAACCATATATAAAAATGTCTTTTTTTTTTTTTTTTTGGAGATATGGTCTCTTTATGCCTCCTTGGGTGTCCTGAAACTTGTTGTATAGGCCAGGGTGGCCTTAGGCTCAAAGAGATCCATCTGCCTCTGCCTCCTGGGTGCTGGGATTAAAGGCATGGGGCATAACACCTAGTTAAAATATTCATTTTTGAGAAATAACTAATTAATTTATTTCAAGTTCTTACCTTCTTTCTGTAAATATCAAAAAGTTCTAATTCATATAACCATGAACTAAAATTCATATTCCATACATATCACAAAATAAAAATCTGAATTTGGCTGCTAAGGCTGATCATATTTAAACCTACCTCCAATAACTACAGCAAGAAGTGTTATTTTACCAGATAAGCAAGCAACATCTTTTAATGAAGTAAGACAGTAGATTGTCCATTAAAAAAACAAAACAAAACAAACAAAAACAAAACAAAACACATCCACAGCTCACCAAGTTCTGTCTTCCCCACAGGAACAAGCAATTGGCCTTAAGGAAGACTATGGCCCTCATGAGTTAATAAATTCAACATATAGGAAAAGGTAGATTGTGAATAAGATACAGCCTGAAACCTAAGAAATTGTCTCAGGAAAAACTCTGTGAGTCCAAAAAAAAAAAAAAAAAGTCAAATAAACTTTTATAGTTTTAAACTGTACATTTAAAAACCGGACCAGAAGGAGCAAGGCCCGGTGCAGACGCTGGGTCCATTTTGTGACCTAGTCCTCTCCATTTGGGGATTAGCAACAGGGAGCCACACGTGGTAGGAAGCCAGCCATAGCATTCAAGCTTGACCGAATTTTAAAAGTGACACGGTAATCAAATATGCTTCGGGGGCAGTCTAGAATTTCAGGGTGCCTCGATCATTAAAATTAACATTTACAATTTAACAGGATGTAAGCTATGTTCCTCAAGTCATTTAAATAAATACTTGTATTTTCATCTATCAAAATAGTGTTCCATATACATTTGTAAAGAAAAGTTTTATTATGTATAATCCAAGAGATAATGCAACATAAGTTAAAATAAGCAAATTACCTTCTAAAATAGAGAATATATATATGTATATATATATATATTCAAATATAAAATAAGAATATACCTTACACTACCAATAAAGCAATGTCGTCACAAAACGTGAATAAATGCAACACTAAGCAATGGAAGCCCTTGCGTGGGTTTTTGCTTTGCCAAACTAAAGAAGACCGGCATCTTTCAAGCAGAGGAAGGAAGGTAAAACGGAACCGCATTCTACTTGCCTGCATTAGCTTCCCTTCTGCTGGAGTCACTTCTGCAACACCAGCAAACACGCCTTCCAAAGTGAGGTTCAGTTTTCCGGTGGGGTCCATTTTCAAGGGGATCACTCTGATAATCGCTTTCTGTTCTGCTGATCTTTCGGACTCCACTGCCGCCGCCAGCACCAGTCCTGTGTGTCCGAAGCCTGCGTGCAGGGTTGCCATCAGCAGCCAGGGCCAGAGGACAGCCAGCTGCAGCTGGTGGCCACCACTCATGCTACCAGCTGCATCAATGCTCTTCGGCCATGCATACTGCTTCTACTACTAGCTCATCCCAAAGGCAGGTCCTCAGTGCAGAACACGAATGGGGAGAAATGCTAGTCCTCCGTTTCAGAGAGCCAAGTCAGATTCTGGTCCTTCCTCTTTCTAAAGTCAATTCCCAAGCACGGGGGGATTCCTGACTGGGAAGAGGAGATGGCCTTTTCAGCCCACCTCTGGGGCAGGTATGTCCTTTTCTCCCATCGTCACTGCGAATACAGAAACGCCACCTCTTCTCTTTGGAATTTCCAAATGTGCTTTAGATACAAACATGGATCGGTATTATGTCAGATCACTTGCTGCTGGTCTTCCATATGTATCAGATTTCTGAGGCACTAAACCCAAGGCCGATGAAGAAAACAAGGTCAGTAAACGGCTAAAGCAGCGCATTGGAGGTGAGGGAGGAACTTCAGCTCAGAACACGAAGACATGCTGCCCTTTTTAAGCCAGAAAAAAATGTCAACCATAAATGGCTAAAGTCCATGAGGAGGTTTTCTTCTGAATAGGGGAAGAGTGGGAACTAATCAGGCCCACCTGGAGGGACGTCTAAAGATGCTGTAGCATATACTCATGAAAATGTCCACGCTGAATTGTGCTTCAGCATAGTCCAGAGTTCTAGGCCTACTGGATTTATATACTTTTAAAGAACTGCAATATATTATTTTGTGTGTGTGTGTTCCACCAAAAGTGCCTGTAAAATTAGGCACAAATTCATATATCTTTGACATACGACACAATTAATCTGAGTATCAAAATCTCTTCCAACTTCCCTTTTGAGATACTTGAAAAGTTTAGCTTTGCAATGATTTTCCCAGCTAAAATTCATATTTCTGTTTCTACTTTCCTTTCTCGTTTAGGGATCCCAGAGTTTATTCTCCAGTCTGAGAATACCAAGCGCTTTGACTTTCCTCAGAATGCTGTGGAAACACATCCAGACTTTACAATCTGTAATCTTCTAGATTCAGGAGAAAAACAAAGGACTATTCCTAAGTTTTCAAATTCCTTGAGGGGGCGGAGAATAAAAGATAGGGGGAGTAGAAAGGCTCTAAGTTGAGCACCCTGAAAAAAATCAGGCTGTGGAGACCTGGGGTATTTCTATGCTCCTAGGAAACTTTGGACTCTTCATAAACATCAGATTTTTAAAATGCGTACCCTTAAGTAGCTATAAATACACCTCACCCACAAAGTATGCTGCGTTTTGAAGTCGTTTAAAAATCCTATCCAGTCTTCAGAGGAAGTGCTGAATAGCCAAGCGATTGAACGCAAACCTGTTCTATAGATTCTTTACTTTTGCTGAGACAGAGGGAGGGAGAAAACAAGAAAGAATTTCAAAAGAAATCTGCAAACCTGTTGCGCTGTCGGGTCCACTGGAGTCCACGGGGGGGGGGGGTGTGTGAAACAAATTCAATTATGCTTTTATAAATCCTGCTTAAAAAAAAAAAAAAGACCTGAGCTGCTTAACCCAGTACGGCTCCAGCTTCCACCTTCTCACTCTGCAATCAGACCAAGTGCTCGCACTACAGGTAGGTGCCGAGAAATTCCGAAGCCCGAAAAAGTAATCCACACAGATCAGGCAAAAACTTATTCCAAGACGAGAGCTACTGTCCTCCTCAAGAACTCTGGAAATGCTTAAAGAAGAGCCAAAATCATCTCTAAAATCTAACAAAAGTCTTCTCCCTCCGCCTCTGTACGGAATATTAAATGGTCAGCTCTTGGAAGAGATGAGAAACGAAGCAGCAAATAGAACATTCACTACCCAAACCACAGAAGATCCCAGAGGGAGAAGGCGGTATCCCTGAATCGTAGATGGACTTGGAAGTTCTGAAGGAGGCAGGGTTGAAGTGCTCCTTTCAAGAAAGACAATTCTGGATCAGCTCCCTACAGCAGGAAACCTGTGGTTTGTAATTGGTGTACCAGCTCTGACTTCTTCCCCTGGGACTGCAATCACGCTCTCTACCTGCTGACAAAGTGAGGGTGGAGCCGCTACACGCAAGCCGGCCCCTCCTCCTCTTGGTGCACGCACTCACTAACTTAACCAAAAGTCTTCTCTCGGTCTCTTTCTGTCTCGTGCTCTTTTACTCCCCCTAGTGAGCGACAGCCCAACTGCACGCAGTTCAATCAGTCCTCACCTTTCCCCACAGGAGATAAATCAGGGCCACCCAAACGTGTCTATTCTGTAAGCAGCACCAGCACACTGACGGCGGTATGAGGGACAGAACAGAAAACAAAGACATCCAAAAGACAAAAGAACTGCGCAAAGTCTTGCAGTTACAAATTCAAATAGATCTCTATTCTTCCCATGTTTTAGTGTCTACAAATGCACAAAGCCAGAATTGAGAGATCTTATACTGAGTATTTGTTGCTTATGTCTGCCACTGTGAAAAGACTTCTGCATAGCTTTTCTTCAGTTCTTACTACGTTCAGTAGTTCTGCCTAAACTACACCTGTATGGATCTCTCAAATCGGGGTGCTGTCATTAGTCTGGAATCTGTTATCTCTCTCTTACTCTTTGGGTCAAACCTATTCTTCCAGTGTAAGGCTGTAAGTTAGCCTGCATATAGAAGCCAAGCATTAAACCTATGCTTGGAGCTGGAGCAGGGGCTCAGTGGTTAAGAGCACTGGCTGCCTGTTCATCCAGAGGGCTGAAGTCTACTTTTCAACATTTACATGGTGGCTCACAATCGTCTACAACTCCATTTCCAGTGAATTCAACACCCTTGTCTGGCCTCCACAGGCACTTCAGACAAAACACCCATACATATAAGATAAATCTTTTCTTAAAAGTTAAATATGTCTAATAAAAACAGTATAGGTAAAGAGATTAAATTTAGCTAATTACTACCTTCATGCAATATAGTTCTTTATAAATCTTCATATTTGAATACTGCAATATTTACATTTTCAAAATTATATTTGACATTTCTTTTTAAAATTGTATTTGATATGTATGGATGTTTTGTCTGCATGTATGTTTGTATACCATGTGTGTGTGAGGCCAGAAGAGGGTGTAAGACCCGGTGGAGCTGCAGTTACAGATGTTTGTAAGCCACATGTGAATACCGAGACTCAAACTCTGGAAGAGCAGTCAGCGACCTTAACCTGTGCCATCCCTCCAGCCCCATGGTCAGCATTCCATGGTTGAACTAGTAGAATTTTTCAAAATTCTATTCATAAACAACAATGTGGTCGTTCAACTCTGTTGAAATGTATACATTTTAAATGATTATGATGAAGTTCTGTGTTTTAATTTAATATATAGATGAACCTGTTTGGGCATGTGTAAAAATGTGGATAATTAGCCAAGCATAGTGGCTCACAACTGTAATATTAGTAGTCACAAAACTGAATGAGAAGGACTTTTTGTTAATTGGTGGCTAGCTTGGCCTGTAGAGTGAGTTCCAGGTCCGTCAGATATACCAGGACCTCCTGTCAAAAATATGCCCTGTGGATAATTGCAATCATAGGCTTGCTGTAAGGATTAAGTAGTATAGTATCTCTGAAAGCATCAAGTTGCCCACTGATATTTTTCTATATAGGTTTAAGATGGTCTCAGAGTTTTATAGTTAATAACTAACCTGGGAGAGAGAAATTCTATTTTTTTTCTTCAAAAAGGGGGTAGGTGTCTCATTTCCCAGGATAGCCAATAACTTCTGAAACTCCGGCTTAAACTTTTTAGATGGGATTACAAGCATAGTCTATCATGTTTAGCTCTGAAGTAAATTTGTTTGAATTTTTAAATGTATAATTCTCTCTGTGTGTGTGTGTGTGTGAGAGAGAGAGAGAGCGAGAGAGAGAGAGAGAGAGAGCAAGAAGAGGAGAGGAAAGAGAGAGGTGGAGTGGGATGGGGGGGTACGGGTGTGAAGATCAAAGGACAACTTTGTGCAGTTGGTTCTCTCCCTCACCTTTACAGGAGTTCTGGGGTCCAATTCAGAGGTCATCAAGACTACATGGGGCTTTACCTGCTAAGCTGTCTCATTAGCATAAATGTTTTGCTCTTAACCATGGCCATAGAGTGACATATCAAAATAATGAAAACTACATGTAATTATAGAACACTAGTACAAGTTAAATATCTTCAGGCCAAAGAGAAACAACAAAATAACTTCTAAGTAGACCGCACCTTTTCCTTCTTGAAACTCACAGAGTAATCAACTAATAGTTAATATACATATTTAGTTGAAAACTAAAAATATAAACTTATAAACTTGGTTGTTCTCTCTCACGGAAATTCTGAAATCTGGAAATGATGAAATAAATCTTTCATGAACTTGGGATCAAGCCAAACAACCCTGTGCTTTAGTGCACTAATACATAGTTCACTTACATTACCAAAATAACAAGGTAAATTATTATTCAAGTTAGGTCTGATATGCCATGGCCCCTTCCTGAAAATGCTGTAGATGGCACGGTGTTCTTTGTGGTGCCTGTGGCATCTAAATGCAGGGCCTGTGCATGTAGGGCCAGTGCCCTGGGTCTCAGTGGCCTCCTCAGCCCCAGCCTCATCCTGCGCATCCGACAGAGGATCCTTAGCAATCACTTTCCTGCCTGGATTCACTAAAGTTACTGAAGACGACTCATCCTTTTCTAAAACCCAGGACTCCATGAAGTATGTATAAGAACTGTCCTTATTCTTAAAAACATTTAATTTTTAATCGTTATTTAAAAGGAATATTTTTAAAGGTCTGGACAACTGTTTTGTTGAGACAGTGTCTTGGTCTCACAGATCCCAGGCTGGCCTCTAACTCTTTTTTTTTTTTTTTTTTTTCTTTTTCCGAGACAGGGTTTCTCTGTATAGCCCTGGCTGTCCTGGCACTCACTTTGTAGACCAGGCTGGCCTCGAACTCAGAGATCCGCCTGCCTCTGCCTCCCGAGTACTGGGATTAAAGGTGTGCGCCACCACCGCCCGGCGGCCTCTAACTCTTTATGTAACCAAGAATAACCCTGATGCAGACTGTGTATGGTGCCACACACCTGAAATGCAGAACTCTAGATACAGAGGCAGGAGGATCACTGCAAGTTTCAGGCTAGCCTGGTCTATATAGCAAGACCTTGTCTCAACAAGGAGACAGGTACAGTGTTTATCTAGCACGCATGCCAGGCTCTGAGTTCGTCTCCAGCACTGCAGAGAGAAAGAGAGAGAAATCAGATTCTTTGAAAAACAGAATGCATTGAGTTTTTTAACTTTACCCAGCTGCTTATAATGACTAAATTTTCTATTGGCAACCAATAAAACAGTAAAACAACCAAGACAAGAGTCTAGTTGGAACATTCATTTTATTGTTGACTGACTGAAACTGATCGGTGCTTAAAGTGCTGAAACGCGGAGGTGCTAGACAGGAACTCAGTGTGTGTCAGGCCCTGCTGGCTAGTTCACATGCACATTCCACTTGACTGCTTGCTATTTGCATAAGTCACTGACGATGGCTTTAGGAGATGGGTTCCAGGCAGTGAGCAGAGCAGGAGGTCCAGCTCCTCTATCTGGTGTGCTCGTCTGTAAAAACGTTTGGAGAGCCAATCAAGGCATCTCATCGATCAAGCCTGTAGACCACCGAAACCATGTCTGTGCCAAGGTTCCTGCCTGACACACGTTCTTCTAAAGGTATTACCTCTTTCCATAGCCACAAGGCGAAGAAAGGCATCTCGAGGGGAAGAACTATCACCTACACAGCTTACCAGCTCTTCAATGTGACAGAGAAAAGGCAAAGGTCCTTCATTAGAAGCCGGGTCTCCTTTTCACATATTTTGCCAAGACATTTGGCACGGATAGATGTAGACGTCTCGATCGTCTGTGTATCTTTCAAGCCTCCCTAGTAAAGATGATTAGGTGCCCAGGAAGGAGCACAAATAGTCTAATTAGATGGCCAGAGAGTCAATTTTCAAAACCTAGTTTCAAAACTAAACTGAGTTGCTGTGGACTAATCCAGAGCTCACCCTCCAGAGCAGCTCGATCTCTGCGACACTTCTGGGTCTAATGCCATTGGGAAGGTCCAGCGCAAAGCAGGAAGTGAGCTGAGAACCTGCAATGGCTGGTACAGTGGCAATGCCACTGAAGCGCTGCTTGCTTCATTAGCTTTAAATCCACAGACCTTTCCTTTTATTTCTGCAGCGCTTATTAGGAAACCAGGGGTGTGTGGGGGTATTCAGCAAGAAAATTCTAGTCCTCAAAATCCGTTAAATCACAAAAGTTCTTGCTGTCACTGAGTGGACATGGATCAACTACAAAAACTGGACATCTAAAATCTCCTTCCTCTCCTTAAAAACAGCCCCACAATTCGACTACTCATGTGCACAGTCCAACAGAGGGATAAGAAAAATGGTGATAGTCTACTCCACTGTCCAAAAGTCTCTCAGAAGCTTAAGCCATTTAATATTTCAAATATAGGTTTGTCTTAAATTACAGCATAGCTTCCAGTAAATGATACCAAGCAATTCCCCCCAAATTTGCACACAATACCCCTTACAGATGAGAATTTATACTAGCTGAATGTGAAAATCTAAAATAAGAAAACAGTGCTAAACCTCTCAGTGCTTTTCTTTACATATTGTACATTTACCCTTCAAACATAAAATTACACTCGCGTCCTTTAATCCTTCTATTCTGCAGTGTCAATACAAATACAAAGCTTTAAAACCTTTACATCTATCAGCATTTATAAATATAATTAAACAAATTAAATATTTTTCTTTAGAAGACATTTATGTAAGTGATATTAACAAAACTTTCTTACTATTTATGATAATTTATCATTCAAATTAAAGAAAGACATGAAAATGGAAAAAAATACTCCCATGAATATTAAAGACTCAGAGGCTGTTAGTGTGATGGATGGGCCAAGTCCGGATGCCTTGCTCTTCAAACAGGACGTGGGTTGAGAATCAAGAGCCCGTTCTTGGTTAATCACTTAGAAAATGAGCGTTTTCCAGCATGTCCTCCCTGGGCGCCCTGACCCGCTTGGACTTGTGCTATTGGTGACCTCACGTGTCTTGGTTTATCATACCCTCTTCCTTAAAGGATCACACTGTGACTTCAGACAGGCGACACTGTGCTGACTACAGTTCAAAATGGCATCACAACTCAGCACACACACTGCTCCAGTACCATCAACACTTAGATGCTTCTTGAAGGCCAGGACTTTTCATTTGAAAGGAATCTGGGCAGCATAAAAAAAAAATTAAAAAAAAAAAAAAAAGGCCGCTAGATGTTTAGCAGTTTGTCAAGGTCAGCAATCTGAACTGAACAGTTGGAGTAAATATGAAACTCCCAATTTTCAATTTAACAAAATCTCAACAAAAACAAAAAAGATGCTTTTTTTTTTCCTTAACAGAACTGAAAAACTCCCAACAGTGTGTCACGTGCAGCGCCTGTCCCCTCCAGCCGTGGCTAGCGCACGATGTCACGGCTGTCACCCAGCTCCTCATTCTTTTAACTCCTCCTCCTTTGGAAAGTGTTCCTGCTTGCAGGCCACATCCACCAGCAGATGAAGATCTAGGAAGAAAAGGATGGTTTACTCACTCTCAGCCCCTCAGGCTACAGATGTCAACAGACACGCCTTCAGGCAAGAACAAGTTGTCTATAAATAATCATAAATTATGTTTTTTCACCAGACTCCCAATTTTAGGACATTTTTTTCACTCTTTAAAGCACACCCAGGAGCTAGGTATGAATCCAAGCAGATCAACAAAGTTTAAAGTATTGCCTTTACTATCTATTTAAAGGGGATAGCCAGATGTGATAGCACATGCCTGTAATCTTAGCAGTTGGGAGGTAGAGGGAGGAGGGGTGGGAGTTCAAAGCCAGTCTTAGCTACTTAGAGAGGCTCATGTAGCTGAGGCTACATTTAGATCCTGTCTCAAACTAAACAAACAAAAACTTAAAAGAAAATGTGTAAAAAGGAAATAAGATAAAATATATTCATACAAACAAAATTACACACACACACACACACCCCGCTTCAGCATATCCTCACAGGGATCAAGAGGCAAAGCAGTTTATCAAGAGTGAAAAGTAGTCAAAATTGTCAGTGCAAGTACAAGCTTGGGAATTTTTTTTTCAACAGTGATAATTGCAGAACATTTATGTAACGTATGAACATTTTAAAGTAGATAAATACATCATTATAAGCCATCTATTTAACTCTGACAAGAAAGTAGGTAACAGTGAGGTGGAGTGGCTAAGTTATTATATGGCAAGTAAGAAAAGCCAGTGGTTTCCACCTTGTTACACACTGAAATCGTCTGGCAATCTTCAAAACGCCAGTGCCTGGGGCTCCCTCCTCCAGACACTCTTATTTAATTGGTACGGAGTGCAACCTAAGCTTCAGGATTTTTGAAAACTGACCAAAAGATGTAGGAGTAACAATTATGATCATTTTCTAAACTCCTCAGCTCCACATCAAGATGAGAACAAGGCATATGGTAATGGAAACTATTAAAATAAGAGTTTGAGATATGGCTGGGGGTGGTGGCACAGGCTGTAATCTTAGAACCTGAGAGGCAGAGGCAAGAGACTGACACAAGGCAAGCTTAATTTATATAGAATATTCTAGGCTAGCCAGGGCTACACAATCCTGACTCAACACACACACAAAGAGACAGACGGATTGATTTTGAGATATGAAAAGATCTATTTATAACCCTATTTTGAAAATAAACTAAACTGTTTGAAACAAATGGCCCCCAAAAGACTCACGGGGAGTGGCACTGTTGGGGGTGTGGCACTGTTAGGGGGTATGGTACTGTTAGGGGGTATGGCCTTGCTGGAGAAGGTGTGGCATAGTTGGAAGAAAGGTGTCTCAGTCTCTTCCTGCGGCCTTGGGGTCTGGGTGTAGAGCTCTCAACTATCTTCCTAGCACCATGTCTGCCTGCATGGCACTATGTATGCTTCCTACCCTGATAATAACAGACTAAACCGCCCCCAATTGAATGTTGCCCTTTATAAGAGTTGCATTGAACCCTTACTGAGACAATTAGGAAATCTTAGTAATGACAAAAGGAGAGACTACTGGAGGAATGGTAGATCTCGTGGAAAGATAGACTGAGCGGAAACAAACCTTTTTTAGTAACTGAGCTTTAAAATAAGATGAAAATTGGAGCCAAGCATAGTTGTGTACACCTTTGATCCCAAAACCTGGGAGGCAGAGGCAGGTGGATCTTTGAGTTCAAAGCTATCCTGGTCTACACAGTGAGCTTCAGGACAGCTAGAACTACACATAGAAACCTTGTTTCAAAAAAACAAAAACAAAAAACAAACAAACAAACAAACAACCCAAAAGTGTGTGTGTGTAATTTGATACATGGCTTCTAGCAGTAAGCATTTAAACAACGATTTTACTAAAAGGGTGAGCCTTTTTTATCAAGCCAATCAAGAAGAGCGTATATATAATAACACAACGCACAGACTATATAGACTAGCCTGGTGCTTTAAGAGCTTTTATATTTTATATTATGACTTCACTCAGAAACGAAAAGATAAGTATTAAAGAATCAGTGGCAGGCAGGCTTTAAGGGATGAGGACACTGCCCTCACTTGCTTGGCAAGCACCCTCCCTTTATGTGAACCATCATCCAATACCTACAAAATGGGAAGTTTTTTTGTGTGGTTGCTTGCTTGCTTTTCTGAAACAAGGTCTTACACAGTCTCCAGGGCTACCTTAAACTCACGGCAATCTGCATGCCTTTGCCTCCCAAGTTCCGAGAGCACGGCTGTGAACTAGCACGCCCGGCTTGGGAAGTCTTTAGGAATGAACTGAACTTTGATCTTAAACATTCAGTGTTCAGTGATTGCAAAATTATACATCTTATCAGGACATACACAAACAAAAAGTGTAATTTTGATGTTTAATCAATATGAAGCCTTTTATTAAAAAAAAAAACAAAGCTCAAAATATAAGAAACTGTCCTTATTTACATGTAGCAACAAAAATTTTAAATATTTTTTAAAACTTTAAAAATTATTTTATCTATATGGATGTTTTGCTTGCATGTATGTCTGTATACCACATGGTACCCACAGAGTTCTGAAGTGGGTATTGGATGCCCTGTAACTGGAGTTATAGATGGTTGTAAATGTATATATATGTGTGTGTGTGTGTGTGTGTGTGTGTGTGTGTGTGTGTGTAGGTACTGGGAATTAAATCCAGGTTCTCTCTCTCTCTCTTAAAGATTTATTTATATGTAAGTACACTGTAGCTGTCTTCAGACACACCAGAGGAGGATGTCAGATCTCATTACGGATGGTTGTGAGCCACCATGTGGTTGCTGGGATTTGAACTCAGGACCTTCAGAAGAGCAGTCAGTATTCTTAACCACTGAGCCATCTCTCCAGCCCCCACTCAGGTTATCTTAAGAGCAGCCAATGCTCTGAACCACTGAGCCCATCTCTGTAGCCCCCAAATTTTAAAATAATTTCACTACAGAAGGACACTGAGAAGTTCTAGGAGATAGCATGATCCTGTTGAATGGGATATTAAGAACCATAAATATATTCTGTTTTAGAATTTGAGACCACATTGTCTTTTTTTTTTTTTAAAGATTTATTTATTATATGTAATTACACTGTAGCTGTCTTCAGACACTCCAGAAGAGGGCGCCAGATCTCGTTGCGGATGGTTGTGAGCCACCATGTGGTTGCTGGGATTTGAACTCTGGACCTTTGGAAGAGCAGTCGGGTGCTCTTACCCACTGAGCCATCTCACCAGCCCCCACATTGTCTTTTGAAGTGTCCTCATTAAATTCTCACATTTTAACCATAAACAGTATTGTGTAAGAGTTGGGAACTTACTAGTAGGAAATATTCTTAGTGGTTACTGAATATAAGTAAGATTGTAGGACTTCTACACTCGGTCCTTACTACTAGTACTTTAACTGTGGAACATACTACAGTAAAAGTGTACTCCTCTAACAGAACTAAACTGAGTCTTACTGACCCCCCCCCCAAACCCTAGTGAGGGTCTTGGTATTTACTGAGTGCTTTTCTGGACATAAGTAGCTAGGGCTGTGCAAAAGACAGAAGCTGTCAGGCATGGTGATGCTTGCCTGTTAGGCTGCTGCTCAGAAGGCTGAGTCAGAACAGCCTTAAGTTTGAAGCCCATCTAAACTACATAGTGACAGCCCAAATATACATCCCACCCCACCCCACCCCACCTCACCCCTATCCCCCTGTGTGGCCAGGTAGTAGTGCAGGTCTCTAATCCCAGCACTCAGGAGGCAGGGGCAGGTGGATCTCTTGAGGCCAGTCTGGACTATAGAAGTAGTTCTACAATAGCCAAAGCTACATAAAGAAACCCTGTCTTGAAAAAATAAAAACAAAAACAAGAAAAAAAAAAGAGGGGGCTAGCGAGATGGCTCAGCAGATAAGAACACTGCCTGCTCCTCCGAAGGTCCTGAGTTCAAATCCCAGCAACTACATGGTGGCTCACAACGACCTGTAATGATATCTGAAGCCCTCTTCTGGTGCATCTGAAGACAGCTACAGTGTACTTATTTATAATAAATAAATCTTTGGGCCGGAGTGAGCAGGGACGAAATGAGCAGAGGTCCTAAAATTCAATTCCAACAACCACATGAAGGCTCACAACTATCTGCACAGCTACAGTGTACTCATATACATAAAATAAGTCTTTAAAAAGAAAAAAAGAAAGAGAAAGAGAAAAAGAGGAAGCAGAAGAGAGAACAAAGGCGGTGGCAGTGGTGAGATGGCTCAGGGCGTAAAGGTAAAAGTTCACAAGTATTAAGCTAGATGTGACAAACCACACACAAAAGGACCCTTGTTATGTGACTGCAGTTACACAAACTATTCTGACTGGGCAAATTCATAGAGGCCAAAGACAGATTAGTAGGGGGAAAAAAGGAGGACGTTAAAAACAAAACAAAAACCCAGACAAAAAAATAAAAACCTTCTTAATAAACACTGTGTTTTTCCTCTGAGAGTGATGGAAATGGTTTGGAACTGGACAGACGCAGAGGTCGGGCATCGCTGTGAATAACTATAAGCCACTGAAGCCACTGAACTGTTTGCTTTAGCTGCTTCATTTGCTATTTTGAAACTTTAAAAGGCAACTTTTCCTATTAAGTTGAAACTACTCCAGCCCCCTACTACCAAAAAGTGAAAAGCAGGAAATAACTGGAAAATACAAAATTCCCACCTAACCCTATCTCAGGATTCAGTGACACAGAAATAAGATGTGTTTGTATCAGTGTGCTAAGCCTCAATAAGGTGTGGACCCCTGGAGCTAGAGCTGGAGGTGGCTGTGAGCTATCGGACTTAGGTGCTGACACCAAATTCAGGTCCTCTGCAAACGCAGCCCCGCTCCTAACTGCTGAGCCATCTCTCTAGGCCTCTTGCTTTATTTTGAAGCAAGGGGTTATGTAGCCCAGGCTGGCCTTAAGCTTACTAATAGCCAATAGTCTTGTACTTCTGATCTCACTTCTAGTGCTACAGCTAGGTGTACCCCTGGTTTTTCTTCCCTTTCTTCTATTTTTCTTTTCTCCTTTTTCCTTAATGGTAGGAGGGCTCCACCCTAGCACAGAACACACATGTTCTGATTTCCAACGCAGAGAGCTGGTTCTGTGTGTCCTTCCTGCACCCAGCACAGTACCAAGCATTTATTAAAAGAATCCAAAGGACTCATATAGCTCCTCAAATATTAAACCTTACCTCTTCATGACTGAATAGTGCTCTTAAAGACAAAAATTCAGGGCTGGAGGCATGACTCAGTGGTACAGCACTTATCTATTGGTATGCACAAGGCCCTGGGTTAAATCCTGGATACAGGGCCCATGATACTGCTCAGCCATTAAAGGCATCTGACATCAGGACTAATGACCTGAGTTCAACCCCTGAGATCCTTGAGGTAAAAGGAGGGAACGAACTCCTGCAAGTTGTCCTGTCTTCCACATATGAACTGTGGCACCTCCTCCAACCACTGCCACATACATACATATATACACCTACACACATAAGCACACACACTAAATAAATTAAAATGTAATTTAAAAAATACTCAAAAAATAAAAATAATGCAGAACCAGAGAGAAAGCAGACACAGACACAATAAGTGTAATTTGTTTATTTACATTTGAAAATCTCAGTCCCATTCTAGACCTCACATGGTGGAGAGAAAATCAACACCTACAGTTTGGTTCTGACCATGGTGCAAAACTGTAGCACTTGTGCCCATCCTCCCATCCTGTACAAAATAAACTAGAAAGGTAAAAAAACATTTTACAAATGAAAGTAGAACGGTGTGGACAGGGCTAGTGCACAGAGCCTCCTTGGTTCTAGAGATGGATGGTGGTGATGAGAGCAAAGCAATATGGAAATATTTCTAATAATATGTAGTTAAAATTGGAAAAATATATATACTGCCATAAGATATAATATATACACTCTAAAAGACAGAAAACAGACAGATCATTTATTCACTCAGCAAACATGGTATGCCACAAATAATGTTCTAGAGTCTGAGGATATTGAAAAAAAAAAAAACCTTTCTTTAATGAATTAGCTTCCTAGAAGTAGAGAAAATAATAGAAAATGCCAAGTAGAGACATGAGCCATAAAAGAAAGCCAAAGAATGAATGAAAAAGGGCAAGATACTGTCAGGAGATTTCTCTGTGCAGATAACCAAACGAAACGAAGGCATATCCTATGTGACAGTCCATACAAAGAACGCTCCACTCAGAGAGGATGAGTGTGAAGATAAGAATATGCTTCATATGGCCAAAGACCAGCAAAGAAGCTCCAGTCGCTGGAACAGACAAAGAAGGAGATGACGTCACAATAGTTTCCAGAAGCCAAACCATTCAAACTCTTGTAGCAAATATTAAGGAGTTTTTTAGACTATTTAAAATGTGATGGAAAGTTACTAGAGGACCTTGAACAAGAACAGGATTTAAAATCTTTTCCTAGTGCTGGAACTGAATGCAGCACCCTTGCACATGCTAAGTACGTGCTCTACACTGAGCCACGCCCTTGCTCTGACTGAGGTTTTAAGAGCATTGACTTAGTTTGGGTTTTATTACTGTGAAGAGACACGATGATCACGGCAATTCTTATCAAATAAAACACTTAATTGGGGCTGGCCTGCAGTTTCAGAGGTCCAGTCCATTATCATCATGGAGGGAAGCATGGCAGCATGCAGGCAGACATGGTTGCTGAAGAAGCCAAGAGTTCTACATCTTGATCCTCAGTCAATAGAAGGAGACTGTGTCCACACTGGGTGCAGCTTGAGCCTATAAGATCTCAAAGCCTGTCACCATAAGGACACTCTTCTTCTAACAAGGCCACATCTACTCCAACAAGGCCATACCTCCTAATCACACCATTCTCTGTAGGCAATTCAAACACACGCGTCTTTGGGGGCCATTCTTATTCAAACTACCACAAGGATCATTGATTGTTGTAACAGTGGAGCAGGAAGATCAGTGAAGAAGCCATTGAAATCACCTAGACAAGAGAATATAGAGTCATGGGCTAAAGTAACTACTCATGAAGGTGGAGAGAAACGGCCAGATTCTGTATGTGAATCACATTGAATGGTTAGCATTTGCTAATGGTCTTGATGTGTAAGAGAGAAAGCATACAGCAGAGACTTCAAGATTTCTGTATGACTAGAAAACTACATGGTGTTATTTATACATATATAAAACTGGAGAAAGGGTAGAGTATATGAAGCTTGGCACACAAATTAGACATATCCAAAAGCATTGAATAGGGAGCTGGAGAGACGGCTCAGCAGTTAAGAGCACACATTGCTTTTGATAAGGGCCTGGGTCTGGGTCCCTGCATCAACATCAGGCAGCTCCTAACTGCCTGAAACTCCAGTTCTAGGGGATCTGACACTAGCTCTGGCCTCTGCGGGCTCTGCACATGCACAGTGTACACAGTGTACAAAAACACATGCAGGAACAAGCACACACACATAAACAATAAACAAGTAAACCTAAAGATATAGACCATAGGAAATGCAAGTTTCAAGCTCAGAGAAGATTGAAAGTTTAAACTCAAATTTAGGAACCACCACATAAAGATGATAGAAGCGATAATGGTTGACATTACCTCTGACTTAAATATAAAGAGTAGCTAGTGGTTTGGAAGAAAACCAGGACAGGGTGACATCACAAGCTAGACACAAGTATTTCATTAAGGTTGGAGCAATCTGTCCAAATGGGGGTTAAGGAGAGTCTATTGCATTTGGCAGTGTGACAGTCATCAGAAATTGGAAAAGGAAAGTCTCAACCAAGCAGAAGTACAAAACTTATCTCAACTTCTCCTCCTGCCTCTAGGGTAGCTAAGGACAACAAGTTTGTGCCACCCTTGGCTAAAAAAGGGTTTGGGGTTTTTCTGACCTATGACCTCAGTGCGTCTTTGCTGATCTATTGTAAAGGGTAGAGTGTGATTACTGAAGAGCGGTGAGAGGAATGTCTGTGAGTACACAAAAGGGATAGGAGTTTGTACACAGATGCAAGGACTGGCCTTTCACTGTGACCCAGTGACAAAGGCAGAACGCAGGACAGCTGCAAGGAGCGTAGAAGGCAACACTGAAGGGAGGTTGACAAATCTATCTGTGGGTAGACACTATGTCTTCACTTTATCAGATGTGGTGGCACAGTGGCAGAGTCACGCCTAGCATTCACAGAGCCTTCAATCCCAGCACTGCATAACCTGGACATGGCGGTGCAGACCTACAGTCCTAGTCCTTGGAGGTACGCAGTAGGATCAGAAGTTCAAGGTCATCCTTCACTACATAGTGTCTTCCAAGGCTGAGGCCAGACTCCAGTACATGAAATCTTATTTCTAAATGTAAAATATTGATTTATAAATAAAATAAATTATGGTCTAAAATAAACAAAAACTAATTAGTGGTAATTAACAGGTTGATAACTACTACCCTGGTTAGTTCTTTGTCAACTTGGCACAAGCTAATGTCATCTGAGAGGAAGGAACCTTAATTGAGAAAATGCCTTCATAATTTCAGACTGTAGACAGGCAATCCTATAGAGCATTTTATTAATTAATGATTAATGGGGGAGGACCCAGCCCATTGTGGGTGATGCCATCCCTGGGATAGTAGTTCTGGGGTCTATAGGAAAGCAGACCGAGCAAGCCAGTAAGCAGCCCTCCTCCATGGCCTCTGCATCAGCTCCTGCCTCCAGGTGCCTGCCCTGCTTGAGTTCCTGTCCTGACTTCCTTTGGATGAACAGTGATAGAAGTGTAAGCTGAATAAATCCTTTCCTCCCCAGGTTGCTTTTAGACATAATGCTTCATCACAGCAATAGAAAAGCAACCAAAACAACTATTATAGGGGCTGGAGAGATGGCTCAGAGGTTAAGAGCCCTGACTGCTCTTTCAGAGGTCTTAAGTTCAATTCCCAGCAACCACATGGTGACTTATAACCATCTGTAATGGGATCTGATGCCCTCTTCTGGTGTGTCTAAAGATTTTTTTTTAATCTTAAAAAAAAAAAAAAAAAAAAAAAAAAGACAACTACTATAATAGGCCAGGCATAATGGTACACACCTTTATTCCTAACACTCAGGAGGCAGAGGCAGGTGGCTCTCTGTGAGTTCAAGGCCAGCCTAGACTACAAATCAAGTCCAGAACAGCCAGGGCTATTACACAGAGAAACCCTGTCTCTAAACAAATAAATAAAAAATAAAAATTATTGTTAAAATGACATTGCTATCACATGCTGACTATTTTGATTAACCAATCACCATGTTAGGCCAGTTATTTAGTTTATTATTATTCTGCTTGTTTTATTTAAATAGACTGGTAAGCCCAATGCTTACCTGACAATGTCCTTGAACTTTTCATCCTAATCCACAAAGGTTCTGGGATTACACACATGTGTAATCACACTCAGCTCTATATTCATGTTTAAATGGACAAACTGATAGGCTAATTCCCTCAGAGAAGGAAAAATCTGCAACTTCATAAATTATACTTTTGCTTACACTTCAATTATAAAATCTAACTTTCCAGTAGAGGTCCTAGCTCAATTATAAGTCGTTGGCTCCCCTGCCCTGATAAAATAAAGTATGATTAGGTGTTACAATGATGCGACTGTTTCCCAGTACATACTGTCCACTGTAGGAAATCAGGGTTAATTAAGACATCTGTCACCTCCATTAAGCAAGGGATATGACTCTTAGAAAAAGCCAACGGGAAGAGTTGAAAAAGATAACTAATGAGCTAATTACTTATCATTCACACTTATAACCATAATATGCACTGGAAGGGAGGAAAATATTTTAATAGCTGGTAAGTACCCCAGGTCCTATTAGGGAGTGACTCTCTTTGTGAGGGGGGCAGCTTGGTGGTTGTTTAGGTTAGAGGAGATGACGCTTCAAGGACACCAGAAAAAACAAGCAATATCTCAGTGCCTCTGTCCAAGGATAATAGGATTTTGGCATGGGAAAAGAGGAGAAAAAAACATCGGATGACTGCAAAGAGAATGTAACAAGGCAGAAAGATATAATGACTAATGATAAATAGGACGACAAATAATAAAGTGGCCTAAGCCCTTTTAAAAGAAAGGTGAAGCCAGACATGGCGATGATAGCACAATGAGACCCAGCAATTGGGTGGCTGGCGGGATGGGCAGAGTGGCCATTACTTTTCCAGAGGACCTGACCTCAGTTTTCAGCACCCACACTGGAAAGCTCACAAATTGCCTGTGACTCCAGCTCTCGGGGCATCCTGTGCCTCTGGCCTTAGCAGGCATCTGCATTAATGTACTTACCCTTCCACATGTGTATGTGTGCACACACACACACAATGTGGTTTTAAACATTTAAAAATGAAAAAGAGTTTAAGGTAATCTTTAGCTACAGAGGGAACTAGAGGCTAGCTTGTGCTGCATGAGACCCTATCTTAAGACAGACAGACAGACAAAGAAAGGAGGGAGGCTGGGAAGGAGGGAGGGAGAGAGGGAGGGAGGGAGGGAGGGAGGGAGAGAAAGAGAAAGAGAGAGACAGACAGACAGAGAGAGAGAGACAGAGAGACAGAAAGGCAAATAAGAAGGCCAGGTGTGGTGGCACATGGGTTTCACCCCAATACTCAGGAAGCAGGAGGAGGAGGATCTCTGGTCTACACAGTGATTTCCAGATAGCCAGGCTTACATAGAGAGGCCCTGTTTCAAAAAGAATAAATCAAAAAATAAAAATTAATGAATAGGAGAGAGGGTTATCATTCCATTCCAAATTCTTTGCAGTGTTTCAAACATAATCCCTTTGCATCTCTCCGAATTTGCAGAATGTAAGCTATGTATTCAGATTCCCAGGGTGAAAGCCTTAGAGGAGAGACATCAAAGAAAGGGAGCCCAGCTCTGCATCTGATACTGAATGGGCTGAAGAGTTGGTTCTGGAAGGCAAGATAAGGACAAGTTTGAGATTAAACAGACACACAAGTGCAAAAGGCCACTTTGAGACCTAGAGAGTCTCAGAAAGATTGAAAGGGAATTTTTGGTAAAGGATAAACTTGAATAATGTCTAAACCATAAAACTCAGTTTGGTATCTAAGATTTAATTATTGATTTTATTTAGAGGATTTTTAAAAAGTACTTGGGATTACATCTAGGGCTTTACACAATATCTCTAGGCCTTGTTTTTGTTTTATTTTTATATTTTGCAACAAAGTCTCATAAGGTGCCCATTTCCTTTTTGTTGCACAAGCAGACCTTGAACTTTTATTTCTTCTGTTTTAGCCTCTAAATAGCTGCGATTACAGGACTGTAACCACCAAGCTTATAAGTATTGGGTTTTTATAAAGATTTGTTTGTAGGGAGTCTAAGGGGGTGGGATATAGAGATTGAAACGGCCACTTTCTCCAACCATTTTCAGAGGGAGGAGTGGGGCATCAACTTGCCCACAAAACCTTCCACCCAAAAATGTCCTGCCTTCAAGATATGCAGGGATAAAGATGGAGTGGAGACTGAGGGAACAGCCAACCAATGACTGGCCTAACTTGAGACCTATGCCAAGGGAGAGAGCCAACCTGACACTAATAAATAATACTCTGTTATGCTTACAGACAAGAATTTAGCTCCAGAGTGGCTTTATCCAGCTGTAGATGGAAACAAATACAGAGACCCACATCCAAGTAGCAGTTAGAACTCTAGAGATCTTGTGGAAGAGTAGGGAACAGGATTGAGGGAGCCTAAGGGGTTAAGGACACCACAAGAAGATCTACAGAGTCAACTAACCTGGGGCCATGGGGGCTCACAGAGACCGAACCACCAACCAAAGAGGACGCAGGGACTGGACCTAGGCCCCTAGACATTAGTAGCAGATGTGCAGCTTGGTCTTCATGTGGGTCCCCACAATTGGAGCAGGTGCGGGCTCTGACTCTGTTCTCTGCCATTGGATCCCCTTCCCCTACCTGGTTGGGACTCAGTGGGAGAGGAGGTGCTTAGTCCTGCTGGGACCAGATGTCCCAGGGTAGGGTGGTGCCCAAAGGGGCTTCCCCTTCTCTGAGAAGAAGAGGAGAAGGTAATGGGAGGAGGGTTTTGTAAGAGCGGGACTGGGAGGAGAGGAGGGAGAGGGGCTGTGACTGGGATGTAATGAAAAACAACAACAAAAGAAATGCATTTTCAATAAAAATGCAATTAACTATCTAAAAAAAAAAAAGGATTTGATTGACTCCTTTAATCCCAGTACTGGAAGACAGAGACAGGCTGATCTCTCAGTTCAAGGCCAACCCAGTCTACAGAGTAAGTTTCAGGACAACCAGGGCTACACAGAGAAACCCTGTCTCAGAAAAACAAAAATAAAAAACCTACAAAACCCCCCACACAACAACAACAAAAAAATCCAAAAAAGTTTGTTTGTTTGTATATATGTATATATGTATGATGTGTGCATCTGTGTGAGTGTGTGCAATGGATGTGGAAGTACCCTCGGAGGTCAGAGGACATCAGGCTCCCTAGAGCTTGGAGCTATTCGCGGTTGTGTCCTGACCTGTATGGATGCTGGAAACTCAACTCAAGTTCTTTGAAAGTGCTCTTAATCATTGAGCCATCTTTCTAGCCCCTCTTTCTGTACTTAAAATGCTTTTCTATCCACTTCCAAAATTATACAGAAAAATATAACCAGTAAGATGATTCAGATGGTGGACAGAGAAGCCTGTCTCCCACAATTGTTTTATGACTTTCACATACATGCTATAGCATGCACACAAATGCACATATAAGTGAGAAAAATAAAGTACATATAAGAATAATTTAAAATATAAATAGTAACATTTCTCCATAATTACATTCAAGCCCATGTATGTGCATGCACACACACACATTCAAACTGCTAAGTTAAAAATATTCTATGCCCTTCAACTCTATCTTCTCAGAGGTATCCAGCACACATGTCAGTTTTAATCATATGTTGCCATACTGTTCTATAATCACACAACATACATTTATCTTTGTTTTGCCCCATAAAGAGAACACTGTACGTCAACTTGTTCATCCACTTAGAACACTAAGAATCTTCAGTGATGAATTATCTGTCCAGTCACAGCAGAGCAAACATTGTTTCTTAAATGACTGTGTATCACAACTTAACTAGCTTTTTAGTTGGGTATTTGTCTGAGTTTTTGCTATTGTTGATAACACTATAATGGGCTTCTTCTGAGTCCTTTCATAGGAACATGTTTCCACAGGACAGAATCTTAGGAGTACCATTCTCGAGTCCAAATGCATTAACATCTTAGCTGTTTACAACTGAATAATCCCAGACTCTCTATTGAAAGCTATAAAGAAGCTGGAGAGATGACTCAGTGGCTAAAAGCACTGAGAGTTCTTCCAGGGGACCTGGGGTTTCATTCCCAGCACCCAAAGGTGGCTTTAACTCTAGTTAGGGGAATCTGATGCCCTCTTTTGGCTTATGTGGGCTAGCAGAAACAAGTCACGGCCACAGCAGCTTCAGGTGACTTACACTCAGACTGGTCTGAAGGGAAAAGTTGTTAAATCTCTACTTTTTGTCTGTTTTGGGATGTTGAGGATTAAACTCAAAGTCTCATGCATGCTAGCCAAAGGCTCTACCACTGAGCTAGGACTCCAGCCTCTGTTTCTGTTTTATGTGTTATAATTCTTATTTATATAATTCCTGTAGTCTAATTTATGTCCTAATATGGATTTGGAATCTAGAAGTGGGGTACTGATACAATCCAAATTAAAATATGTCAATGGAGGTATAGTTTACTGAAAAGAACGTAAGCATTAGGTAGTCATACTTGAATTAAATAGCCAGTACCCAAAACAAACCACACATAGCAAAATGGCAACACTAGCTACTAAGTAGGTAGTTAGGATACAGCAGGCTACAATGTTATGAACTTTGCTACTCATTCATCCTGGTTAGTTTTCTTTCAACTTGACACTAGCTAGAGTGATCTGGGAAAAGGAACATTAATTGAGAAAATACCTTGTCAGATTGTTCCAAAGCAAGACTACAGGGCATTTTTAAAATTAATGATTGAGGTCAGAGGGCCCAGATCATCGTGGGTGGGGCCACTTCTGGGCAGTATGGTTTCCATGATATAAGGAAACAGGTTAAACAAGCCAGGAGGGGCAAGCCAGTAAGCAGCCTTCCTCTATGGTCTCTGCTTGAGTTCCTGCCCTGAGTTCTTTTTATAATGAACTACAACTGTCAGCAATAGAAAATCTAACCACACCAAAACTTTGATAAAATCACTACTGGTAATGCCCTAGAAAATAAACCACAAAGCAAATAAGCACACAACCACAGAGGAAAAGGCTAACAGGATCTACATTGTGTTGAGTTATTCCTTGCATTTAGCAAATCCCTGAAGAAGAGATGAGAGAATAGGATAAAAGCACTCAATATGCAAGGAAAGAGACAAGGGAGCATCTCTCAATATGCAAGGAAAGAGACAAGGGAGCATCTCTCAATATGCAAGGAAAGAGACAAGGGAGCATCTCTCAATATGCAAGGAAAGAGACAAGGGAGCATCTCTCAATATGCAGGAAAGAGACAAGGGAGCATCTCTCAATATGCAGGAGAGACAAGGGAGCATCTCTCAATATGCAAGGAGAGACAAGGGAGCATCTCTCAATATGCAAGGAGAGAGACAAGGGAGCATCTCTCAATATGCAAGGAGAGACAAGGGAGCATCTCTCAATATGCAGGAGAGACAAGGGAGCATCTCTCAATATGCAAGGAAAGAGACAAGGGAGCATCTCTCAATATGCAAGGAAAGAGACAAGGGAGCATCTCTCAATATGCAAGGAAAGAGACAAGGGAGCATCTCTCAATATGCAAGGAAAGAGACAAGGGAGCATCTCTCAATATGCAGGAGAGACAAGGGAGCATCTCTCAATATGCAAGGAAAGAGACAAGGGAGCATCTCTCAATAAGCAAGGAAAGAGACAAGGGAGCATCTCTCAATATGCAAGGAGAGACAAGGGAGCATCTCTCAATATGCAGGAGAGACAAGGGAGCATCTCTCAATAAGCAAGGAAAGAGACAAGGGAGCATCTCTCAATATGCAAGGAGAGACAAGGGAGCATCTCTCAATATGCAGGAGAGACAAGGAAGCATCTCTCAATATGCAGGAGAGACAAGGGAGCATCTCTCAATATGCAAGGAGAGACAAGGGAGCATCTCTCAATATGCAAGGAAAGAGACAAGGGAGCATCTCTCAATATGCAAGGAGAGAGACAAGGGAGCATCTCTCAATATGCAAGGAAAGAGACAAGGGAGCATCTCTCAATATGCAAGGAAAGAGACAAGGGAGCATCTCTCAATATGCAAGGAAAGAGACAAGGGAGCATCTCTCAATATGCAAGGAAAGAGACAAGGGAGCATCTCTCAATATGCAAGGAAAGAGACAAGGGAGCATCTCTCAATATGCAAGGAAAGAGACAAGGGAGCATCTCTCAATATGCAGGAGAGACAAGGGAGCATCTCTCAATAAGCAAGGAAAGAGACAAGGGAGCATCTCTCAATATGCAAGGAAAGAGACAAGGGAGCATCTCTCAATATGCAAGGAAAGAGACAAGGGAGCATCTCTCAATATGCAAGGAAAGAGACAAGGGAGCATCTCTCAATATGCAGGAGAGACAAGGGAGCATCTCTCAATAAGCAAGGAAAGAGACAAGGGAGCATCTCTCAATAAGCAAGGAAAGAGACAAGGGAGCATCTCTCAATATGTAAGGAAAGAGACAAGGGAGCATCTCTCAATATGCAGGAGAGACAAGGGAGCATCTCTCAATATGCAAGGAAAGAGACAAGGGAGCATCTCTCAATATGCAAGGAAAGAGACAAGGGAGCATCTCTCAATATGCAAGGAAAGAGACAAGGGAGCATCTCTCAATATGCAAGGAAAGAGACAAGGGAGCATCTCTCAATATGCAAGGAAAGAGACAAGGGAGCATCTCTCAATATGCAGGAAAGAGACAAGGGAGCATCTCTCAATATGCAGGAGAGACAAGGGAGCATCTCTCAATATGCAAGGAGAGACAAGGGAGCATCTCTCAATATGCAAGGAAAGAGACAAGGGAGCATCTCTCAATATGTAGGAAAGAGACAAGGGAGCATCTCTCAATATGCAGGAAAGAGACAAGGGAGCATCTCTCAATATGCAGGAGAGACAAGGGAGCATCTCTCAATAAGCAAGGAAAGAGACAAGGGAGCATCTCTCAATATGCAAGGAGAGACAAGGGAGCATCTCTCAATATGCAGGAAAGAGACAAGGGAGCATCTCTCAATATGCAGGAGAGACAAGGGAGCATCTCTCAATAAGCAAGGAAAGAGACAAGGGAGCATCTCTCAATATGCAGGAGAGACAAGGGAGCATCTCTCAATATGCAGGAGAGACAAGGGAGCATCTCTTTTCTTCGTTTTCTTATTGCAACAGGGTTTCCTTTAACCCAAGCTGAGTTTTCTTTAGCTGAACTCCTGATCCTCCTGTCTCTAACTACTTCTAGAGAACTGGAATTATAAACTCACAATACCATGTCTTGTTTACACAGTGTTGGAGATCAAATCTACAAGGCTTCATACCTGTTAGGTAAGCATTCTATCAACTAGCTATTGCCTTGAAGGGAATATTTCTTTGTCAATGGTTGACAGATCAGGGTTCAGTTGTTTCGACCACGTATCCAACTGCTTCAGGATCCCAATCTTGAGAAGTAGTAGAAAGTGATTTCACAAAGGGCCAGAGGCTGGAGATATGACTCAGCAGTTAAGATTGGACCCAAGTCAGGTAGTTAACACCCACCTGTAACTCCAGGTTGAGGGAATCTAATGCCCTTTTCTGATCTCCATAAGCACTGCACTCATGCACAAACAAAGTCATCCACACATGCACATAATTTAGCACATAATTTAAAATAAAGTCTTGGGAAGGAGAGCTGGCTTAATGTTTAAGAGCACTGGCTGCTCTTCCAGAAGACCAGGGTTCAATTCCCAGCACCCACGTGAGCTCACAGCTCTCTGTAACTCCAGTTCCAGTGAAATTGAACATCCTCTTCTGGCCTCTGCAAGCATCAGGCATGAAATGGTACACACATGCACATTCAAGCAAGGAACCCAACCACATAAAATACATCTTTTAAATGTAAAAATAAAGTCTTAGAAAGGGCACCCACATATTGTCAAGTACCTTTTTCTTAGATCAGCACTTACTTCAATAATCCCTTTATTCATAAACAAAATCTCAGTAAAGAACATGTTTATTATAAGATTTTGAAAAGTAAAAAAATAAAAACTTTAGAGAAATAATCCAATCAAGTCCAATTACAGGTGTTCTCTTCCAATCTAATACAGTCTTTCACATGACCCCAATATAGGTTACCATTAGGCTAAGGGGAGAGGATGAACAAGTCAGACATCAAACACCATGTTCAGGATTCAAATGATCTAAATGAGATCTCTGGTTGCTTTAACTCTCAACAGGGATGAGGAAAGGTAAGAATGCAGGTTATCTTTTTTTTTTTAAGATTATGAAACCCATTACTATGCACAAATGTATATGACAATTAAAAAAAAAGATTAAAATGCTAAAGAATTAGAAAACCTGTTCTCCAAAGTATGCGACTGTTCAGCTCCCACAGTAATCTTTCCAACTCTTCTGATGAGAAGCAGGCAACAAAAACTATCAAACTGATGAGGAGAAATGTGACTTATATTCATAATGGAATTTTTTATCCATAAAAAAGAGCAAAGTTAGGGCATTGTTGGCAGCTGTGGTGGTGTACAAACTTGGCATGCATAATATAATGCTCTAGGTTCAGTCTCCAACACTTCCTTCAAGATAGACTGAAGTTACGTTGTTTGCTGGAAAACAAATGCAACTGGAGGTAATCATGCTAAGCCGATTAAGGCAGTCTCAGAAAGACAAATATCATGTTCTCTCTTGTTTGTGAGTCCCAGATTTTACGTAGATACATAAAATCACCTACATATAGAGGACATGGAAGGAGAAGCAAAGCTGTCTAGTGAAACAGAGGACTAATTGTGGAGTTAAGAAAGAAGGAAGTGGCAGGCAGAGAAGCTGTTGGTCAGGGGAGTCCACTAGACTCCCAAAATAATACAGGCTCTTTCTGTTGCCTTTGGTTGCCTCCCAGAGGTTGAAGGCAAGGCCCTATCCTATTACTGTAGACACCGGGCACTAAGGACCCAGGACTTGGAGGATCTGAGCTGGATCTGACCTTAAAGCCCCCTCCCAGAGGACTAATCTTCATAGTCCCAGGAGGTGCTGATTTGAGAGGACTAACCTTCATAGTCCAGGAGGTGCTGATTTGAGAGGACTAACCTTCATAGTCCCGGAGGTGCTGATTTGAGCTAACTAAGCATGACCACGTAAACTCACAAGACAGCGTTAGTCAAAAGATATTTTGGAGGAAGAGGTTCAGTCCGAGCACCATTTTTGTGTTCTTTCAAGGTTTTTGAGGCAGGATCTCATTTGTAGCCCAGACTGGCCTCAAAATCACAATGTCTCCATCTCCCAAGTGCTGAGAGTATGGTGTGTACCACTGTGACCGCCCCTGAGCACTCTCTCCAGATCTTTGGCAATGCTGAATATTCACGTGGGGAGAGAGGAGGAGTTAAAAATACAGAGACACCTACCCCAGCTCCTCACAATAGGAATGTGGCTTCAGAACCCTGACCTGTGCCCCTAGTAACTAGCCTCTTGTTCCTGTGCTCTAAGCACCAAGAAGGCACCCAAGGCCCAGCCAGTCTCAGAAACTTTAGCAAATAATAACCCCTACTTGAGGAAAAAACAAACAAACAAACAAACAAACACCCCAACTGAACAGAGAGTGGAGCTCAGACCCTCACACTTGAGCAGTGAGCACTTTTCCTTGCTGAGTCGTCTCCCCAAGTCCTCTGAAACCTCATGTTCTTATATGCACTGTTAGGAAAACAACTATTTTATATGCATTTCAAAGGTAGCTAAGAATACTAGTTTAAACTACAATTATATAAAACAACACGAGAGACATAATATGACTATAAATACTAAAGATACATAAAAATATCATTCATATATGAATTACATTCCGAGGTTCAGTTCCTAGCATTTTAGAGCTATACATTCTAGAGCATAAAACGATTTCATCCTTACCGGGGGACTTTCCTTGCGAGTTGCTCCTTCGCTCTCTGTATCTGGCTGGAGTGGATAAACCTGTGTCTTTAGTAGACTTGTTAGCAGGCCCCATTTCTGAAATAAGGAATCCCATTTGTTCTGAAGGCAAGATATTCTCCGAGGAATTGGTCTGGCATTTTATACTGCTATCCACCTAAAATATTAAACACACTTATTATTCTTACACTTACCTCCAGATACCTACTAAAGGTTAATATATATTATCAAAGACATCCTATTAAAGGACAGGATCCCACAAGCATGTTTTCCTGCTTGTGAAGGTCATTACCCTTGATACTGTTGACCTACCCATATTCAAGAGTAAGACATAGGTTTCCCAGATTCTTAAGCCTTTGAAATGCACATGAAGCTAAAATATTTACTGATGAGCATACCATGAGGCTGTATGCTTTTAATGACTTACAATATAGTAAGACATTTAAACACAATTGGTGAAAGCCACTATGTATCCTTTCACTGTAGAAGGATGTTTAAGCTGACACCCTTACTAGTTGACACTGGGATGTCACAGATAGGCAGGTGTCAGTGGGGAATACTATTTTTCTAGTTTTGTATTCTGTACTGAATACATTATCAAAATCACATATACCTGATTCTCTATAAAATCTCTATCCATCCTCGTTTAGAGTTTCTTTGGTTCCAAAATGTTCTTTGGAATGTTAAAACCCTTGGTCAAAATAACAAGCTTCTGCCATGATATTCTTTATAAGTTTATTTAAAACATAACTACATTATGAAATAAAGCTAAAAGTTAAAATTCAGCTTTCAAAATGAGCTACAATAGTCAAGTATATTAAAGAAACCATGGTGTATATGCAGTTTAAGACATGCAATCCAGTAGTTTGCATATGATTATGAAGACACCAAAGCTTTTATTTCTATAGGAATGCTTAAAATGAGGCTACCTTTACTGAAAGTATATCATCATAACACATATTTTAATGGTCTCAAAAAGGACAATGAATTGACAGAAATCTAAATGCATTTAGGATAGGGGTATAACCCAGTGGTACAATGCTTGCCTAGGTGGTGAAATTATATCAGCTGGGCATATCTTTTAGCGTATCCAAATACAATAGCTTAACCAGAAGGAGCAAAGATCTGTATTCCATCCCGGTAGTACCATCACCCACCACGACCCTCCACCAAAATCAGAGAGAGAAAATAAAATAAAAATCTTCATATTTAAATATTATATACATATAAATATTATTAAAAGAACTACATACAACAATACCCTATACAGCAAACAAAATGAATCGGGTATGATGGCATATGCCTATTATTCCATTACCTGAGAGGGAGGAGGAGGAGGAGGATACACAGGTCCAAGTTATTCCTGGCTAAACTGTGAATTCCAGGTCAACATGGACTGCAGGGCTACGCTGGCGTGTATACAGTAATTATAGATTTTTCTTATTTTCTTGGGTTGAGTATCACGCCATCACCCAGGTGGCACACCTCCCTCCTCAGCATCCCAAGGGCGGGGTTACTTTGGATGCACTTTTCATTAACTAGTTTTTGTTTGATTAGTAATGCAAGATTAGTAAGAAATATGAACCCAGTAAAGTCATCAATAGCCTTTTGTGATGTTATAAAAAAAAAAGTAAGAAATTGGGGCTAGAGAGAAGGCTCAGCAGTTGAAAGCACTGCTGGTCTTGCAGAGGACCTAGGTTCAGTTCCCAGGCTGGCCTTGAACTCACTATATATAGCTCAGCCTGTCCTCAGACTCTCAGCAATCCTCCTGCTTCCATCTCTTAAGTGCTAGAATATAGGCATGTGCCACCAGCCTAAAAATAGTATTTAGACCTTAGTCAATCAATTTGCCTCTCTAGAGGCTCATTTCAGACTATACCACAGTTGGAGAATGGCTGGGGTTAAAGAAACTTCTGAGGGTTTTCTTTTTCTTTTTTTCTTTTTTTTTTTTTGCTTAACTACTGGGACATGATCCCTTTAGAAACCACAATGAACTGACATTGAACCCAAATAACATCTAGAAAAACTCTTCACTAACATCTTTAGCAAAAAAAAAAAAAAAAACCAATGTATGCTGTGGGCTTAGTTAGTATTCTTGTTTGTGCTCTTACCTGCTGTGTGCTGAATGGTAGCCCTTCCTGCACAAATACTACTGAAGACGGAGATGGGTTATGATTTAGCTGCTCCTTCAGTTTGACATGAGTTTGTTGGATGGTTGCAGATTCCTGCATTGTGCTATTTTCCAAAGGTTGAGCTGTGTGGATGGTATAGATATACTCAGGCGACTGTGGTAGAGAGCAGGTAATTGCTTGTTCTGTTCCAACCACAAAAGACGTAATATCTGAGCCTACAGGAGTGAGTGGCTCCAGCTGGCTAGCCTGACTGGTGGAAGATGGGTTGCTGCTGTTTGCATTGGGTAAGATATGCTGGCCTCTGTTAGCCTGAGATGACGGACACTGAGTCTCAACAGGCTCCACCTTTACCATCTCCAGCTTAGGGGAGGAGTGCAACTCATCTACTATCTGAAAGACAGCCTCTAGATTTACTTCTGTCTTTTTATTTTCATCAGTAGCACTGCAAGGCCAATTAGAAGGCAGAAATTCAACTGGATAGGAAGATTGCATTGGAGGATTCTGGGAAAAGAGAAAATAGTACTGTTTGGATAAAATCAAGTATAAAATTAAGGAGGAAAGTAGTAACATTTAAGTTCATGAATGCTAAATACAGTAAAGTTGAGCTTACTAACAAAAGCCTGAGAGTGGAGCTAGGAATGTTGCTCAATGATAGAGCAATGCCCAGCACACTCAGGTCCTAGCTTCAGTTACCAACATCACAAAAAGAAACAGAGAAAACCAAAAGGCTAACTTGCTTTTCAGCAGTGGTAGCTTCAAATGTATTATTAGTAACATTTCTTTAATATCTACCGTACCTCAACCATGTTGAGTTTAGTACAGACAGGCCTGGACTGCTAGTTCTCAGGATTAAAATATATGTTAAAAGGCTATAGTACCCAAATTTGCTGACAAAATATCTACATACTACAATCTTCTATGAAGGCTAACAAAATGTCACTTTTATTTATCATACACTATTTAGGGAATAAGGAGGTTTTAAACACAGAATGCTCATAAGTCCATCAGTCCTTCTATAAATTCAGGGGGGGGCACTAATACTCTGTCCCAAATGACCTGGGGGGAGATGGATAGAATGTCAAATGTCCTTTGGTTCCTGAGACTCCATTATAATAAAGCAATAGACCAGAACAGTTGTTATATTTCTATCTTGAAGATATCTTCTCCTAGCAGAGTAAGGAGGAACACACCTCTAATCCCAGCTCTGGGAAGCAGAGACAGGAGGATCATCATAAGTTTAAGGCCAGAGAGATCTACATAGTCAGTCTCAGGACAGCCAGGGCTACATAGCCTGTTTCAAAAAACTTTCAAAAAGGTATGTTCTTATAAATAATGCTTTAACTAGAGTAGACATTCAATATGTGCTTTATTATTTGAGATTATAAATAAAAAATGTCAAAGAGCTGTAGTTAAATAAGACATAGGAAGAGTTGACATTGTTGAATATACTGATATACTCCAAGGATTGTGTAGATGTTTAGAGTAAATACTGTAAACTCAGATAGGATAAGCACCAAGTTACTATAGTCAATATCACCGTTTGAGTTTAAATATGTGCTAAGTGCTTTATACAAATTGCTTCATTTAATCCTCTCAAAAGCCCTATGAGATGTGATACTCTCCCTCCTTATTTTTTTTTTTTAAAGGACTCATACCTCCAAAGCTGGCCTCGAACATCCTATACGTCTGAGGATGGCCTTGAACTTTTGACCTTTCTATTTCTAGGATTACTGAGATTACAATCACGTGACTCATATAATGTTTATAAGGTCCTTCAGAATCCAAACCAGGGTTTCATGCATCCCTAGCAAGGACGCTGCCAACTGAGCTTCACCCTCAACCCAGTGATTTCCACTTTAAAATGATAAGCTTTACTTTCTAATTGATTTATCTACTATTGTGCCGGATGGTATGTGTACCATGCCATGCATGTGAAAGTCAGAGGACAGCTCTATGAAGTCTTTCCCCTTCACATGGGTTCTGGGAATCAAATTTAGGTTAGCGAACTTGCAGTGACCCATCAGCTGCTCCTACATATTTTTTTTAAAAATCATATTTGGTTTTTTGTTTGTTTGCTTGCTTGCTTGTTTGCTTTGTATTTTGTTTTGAGACAGGATCTCAATACATAGCGCAAGCTAGCTTCAAACTCACTACGTAGCTCATGCTGTTCTCAAACTTGAAACCACCTGCCTGCCTCTACCTTCTGGGTGTTGGAGTCACAAGAATATGTAACCAACCATGCCTAGCTAGAAACTGATGCTGAAATAACTGGCAGAGCCTGTGTCTGAGCTTAGGTTTGCCTGATTCTGCTCTTAGTCATGGCTGGCTCTTAACAGATCCACCTTTTTCCCTCCAGAATATTTTATTCTCTCTCTCTCTCTCTCTCTCTCTCTCTCTCTCTCTCTCTCTCTCTCTCTCTCTCTCTGTTTTCCAGTGCCACCAGTGTGTGTGTGTGTGTGTGTGTGTGTGTGTGTGTGTGTGTGTAGGATGAAGGACAACTTGCAGGAGTCTATTTTTATCTCCTTCTATTATGAGGGCCCCGAGGATTGAATTTATGAGGTCTAACTTGGTGGTAAGTGCCTTTACCTGCTGAGACATCTTGTTGACCAGTCCTACATTGACCTTTCAGGCATACCCTCACTGGTGTCAACAATGCCACTAAATGTATCACGTAGATTTTTTTTTTTCTGAGATAGTGTTTCTTATGTATCCCTGGCTGTCCTAGAACTCACTTTGTAGACCAGGCTGGCCTTGAACTCAGAGATTCACCTGCCTCTGCCTCCCAAGTGCTTGGATTACTACATCTGGTACTTAGTATATTGAAAAATCAATGGAATCTTAAACATTTTGTGTCTTCCCATTTTTTAATTTTATGTATACTTATTTCCATTTTTCTTAGATTAACATGTATTGTCATCATGTACAGTAAGAAGGGTTTATACAAATGTTCAGATAACACATATTTAAAATTTTAACATAAGACATAAACATCATCAGTATATTTGAAGCATGAACTAAATAAAAGAATAAAGTTACAAACAAGAACATTTCATTGTGGTTTAAGTATATCCTTTTAGAGAAGATGGACTTAAGGTATCAAGTCTGATAATACTGGCCACCAAAAATGGCCAACTAAGCTAAATGTGGTTGCTGGCATCCATCTGTAATCCCAGCATGCAGGATGCTGAAGGATTTTTAGGAGTTCAAAGAGAGCCTGGGCTACATAGGAATTCCAGAAGAGCATAGGCTATAGAAGGAGACCTTGTCAGGAAGGAAGGAAGGAAGGAAGGAAGGAAGGAAGGAAGGAAGGAAGGAAGGGAGGGAGGGAGGGAGGGAGGGAGGGAGAGAGAGAGAGAGAGAGAGAGAGAGAGAGAGAGAGAGAGAGAGAGAGAGAGAGAGGCTAGCTAAGTCACCTCTATTGGATTCTACATTCTTCAAACAATGTCTGATTATCTACTTCCCATGTTCTCTATTTTAAAAAGTAAAAATAAGAAGGAATGTCTTTTGGAATGCCCTAATGCCACTAGTAAAATATTCTCTTGAGCTGGTGTTAGTGTTTGTCTAACATGTGAGGTCCTGGGTTCAATCCCCAGTGCCACACACACACACACACACACACACACACACACACCACAATGCACACACACCACAATGCACACACAAATTATTATCTGGGCAAACACTCTAAGAATTATAGCACTAGCACTAAATGTATAGCATACACTCTGTTTTCTTTCTATCTTTTTTGTTTTGTTTTTGAGGCAGGGTCTCTCTGTGTAGCTCTGGCTGTAACTCACTCTGTAAACCAGGATGGCTTTGAACTCAGAGATCTACCTGCCTATGCCTCCCAAGTACCTGTTTTTATTCTAAAAGCATCAATATAAACTATTTATATCAAAGCAGTTATCTCCTTAGAAATGTTGACAAGATATTTGAAGTACAGTGTTTACAACACGCATACTAAGGCTGAAGAAGAACAGCAGTCAAACACTCATTTTGCACATTCAACTTACCCTGAAAAAGCCCAGAACAGTATAATACAAAATAGTTTTCAGTGGTGATGGATACATTGCATTTCTCTGCTGCAGAATTCTGTGGCCACAAACCACGAGACTACTGAACAACTGGCATGAAGAGTGACTAAGGAAAGAGTTTGAATTTTCCTAATTTTTTTCAGTACTGGGGACTAAACCCAGTGCTCTGTGCATGGCAAGCAAGTGCTCTATGACGAGCCTGCATCCCTATTCAGGAATTTAACGTTAAAGGGCTTCGTGTGGCTGGGCGTGGTGGTATACATGCCTGTGGTCCAGCACTAAGGCAGAGACATAAGGAGCATGAGTTCAAGACCAGTTTTGTTTATATAGCAAGATCTTGCACCTGCCTCAAAAAAAAGGAAAGTAAAACCCAGAAACAAAAGACCACATGAAATGAATGGCTCCTATATTGGATCATGGCAGCCAGAATGACACTCAAGCATCATTTACATGAACCCTCTTTTCTTTCACTTAGAACTCAGAAAACTAAGCCTGCAAACCCAGCTATCTTTGGCTTCTACTTTGAAAATCTGCCAGATTCCTATTGCTGTGAAGCACAGTGTGTGCAGGAATCTTACCTGGAAGTAATTACAGTGTGCATAGGAAGAGGCAGTAGGAGTGACACAGCTGCTGAGGGCATCCATGTGGGTGGAAGGAGAGCAGCACTGTAGCACAGCTGGAACAGATTCAAACACAAACAAGCCATCAATCAAATAAGATACAGCACTGAGGGAGCTGCCTTCATGTATACATGTGTACATACACACACACACACACACACACACACACACACACGTGCACACACTTGGGTGCTTTCAATTGCTTTTAGAAAACTCTGGCCTGTAATAAGCGTACAAGATCTTGGTGTGTATCCCTGGCTAGCCTTGAGCGCCTGTTACCCACTTAGCACTCTCCCTCCCTCTTGAGCTAGGTTTGCAAATGTGTGTACTATAACTGCTGTAATCAATTTTTAAAAGGTTATGTCTATCTTTATAATTTCTTTTTTGTTGTTTTGAGACAGGGTCTCATGCAAACCAGGCTGACCAAAACCTCACAGGCAGCTGAAGGCAGCCATGAATTCATGATCCTCCTGTCTCCACTGCTCAAGGCTAGGATTACAGGCATGAGCTACTGCGCCTACTTCATACAGGGCTGGGGATCAAGCCCAGGGCTCCATGTATAGGAGGCAGGTACTCTCACAGCTATGCTACATCCCCAGTCAGTAACTGATTCTTTAGTACTTAAACATATTGTTATTTTTCTAACCAAATATTTATTCTTATTGAAAGTAATTGCATTTCATTAAAAACAGCAGAATATATTCATAGTTCCCAAATAATCGTTTCAATCATTTTAACAACTATTTGGAGGTTGAAGGGCTTTAGACATAAGTAAAAATACTCTCCAATCTACCATTCAACAATGCGATGGTTTTCTACTGAAAAACATGCAAAAACATTTTTTGCCATTTAGATAAATGGTTAGGAATGTGGGTCCTAGTTTCAGCCTGCCTGGTTTTGTAGCCTGGCTCCATAATTCAGTATTTTATACATCTGAACATAGTTAATTACCTCAGGCAGGCCTCAAAGTTTACATTCTATTAAAACAGGGACCTACCTGGTGCGGTTATTTCAAGGACCATAATGAGCTACTGTGCACAAAACACTTAGGATAGTAATGACGGGCAATCCAGTATTTTAATGAAAAAATGTTGTGTAGCATTAGAAAAAAAACTCAAAAGTATATTTTCCATTTCTTTATGGTTAAGCCACCTTGAACAGATCAAACTCTGCAGGGGAACAGCTATACTTACAGGCCAAGTCTTAGTGCGCTGAGCTCCTTCCAGAGAAAGCCTCTACAGAATGGATGAGCATCAGCTACATTCATCATCACACCTTTGGGTTAAACGGAAGGTGATGTGTGTTGAATGCCTACCACGTTTCGAGCACAGTGGTGGATGCTTCGTATGTATTGATATCAAATGACAATCAGATTAACATTAGTTTAAAAAGTAAGTACACTAAAACTCAAAGATAGTAAGAAATTTGCCAACAGTAACAAGGCTGGATAGTCTACCGTGGGCTCGTTTTGTACTGAACTTGAGAAAATAAGTATGCTGGGAAACAGAGTGCATCCAAGTCACTGTGGAGGATCTTCGGGCTGTCGGAACTGGTTGTTACTAAGGAAGACCTAGCCCTCTGGTGGCAGCAAAGACCTAGGCAAGAGCGGCTGGGCTTCCCTTCCTTGTCCTGAAAAGCGATGCCTCATTACAAATGAAACTGTGCAAGGACCACCACGTACTTCTGTACTTCTCTGATGGTTCAGTAGCAGGACTCCACTGTTTACATTTTCTGAATAGCTGTTAAACTATTTTCTAAAATAAATTTGTCAGAGGAATAAAAGTACAATATACCCCAGAGAGTGCCATTATAATATGGAGTTGCTAACTGCTTTTAGTGTGTAATTAGACAGCAAACCATAAATGCTAGTCGGTGTCCAGTAAGAGATGAGAAATGGAATGCAAGGAGAACCTGTGAAGTTACACTTGCCACAGACTCCTGCTTACCGGTGCAGCCTTACTTCGTACAGTCAATGAAAAGAGCAGACTGTGGAATTAGCCTAGTATGCAGTATAAGCAAAGTGAGGTGCCAAAATCCAAGTTTGTGCTACGTATATGAAAAATTAATGTACTGTGCATTATGAAAGCAATAACATTATAAAACTAACTTGTGTCCTCAGACACTCCTTCTCTATAAAGATCTTGCTTTGTCTTCCTGAAGGCAGTGCTCACTTAAGGAATTCGGTTTTCATGTATAAGAAAAAGAATAAGCCAGGCATGGTGGCACATACCTTTAATCCCAGAACTTGGGAGGATTTCTGAGTTCGAGGCCAGCCTGGTCTACAAAGTGAGTTCCGGGACAGTCAGGGCTACACAGAGAACCCCTGTCTCAAAACAAAACAAAACAGCCAAAAACAAAAAACAAAACAAAAAACCCAAACAACCAAAAAAAGAAAAAAAAACTAAACCAAAACAAAAAAGCTAAAAAGAAAAAGTATAAATGACAAACTAGAACTCACGTCATATGCAAACAAGAGTAGAACACATTTAAATTTTTCTCAGTAATAAAAATCCAGAATTACTAACAAACTCATCTGTACTTTATTCTATGGAAATCATCCAAACATACAATGTTTCAGACTTGAATCTACTCCAGGACAGCACAGTGTTAATAGTGATAAAATGCCCACTCACATAAATGCTCAAAAGAAATGGTAGCTCTAATAATATATTTAATTTCAAGATCAAGTTACTATAGCAAATAAAGCTGTAATATCTCATTTGTGGTGAAGAAAAAGTCGCCTGGGGGTACAGTGCTTTATAATCTTTCAGCTCTACAGTGGTGTAAAAGTGATATGCATTCAGTATAAACTGCATGTTGAAACTTTATCTGTTCCTCAGCTCATTACCCCTGAGATGCTGGGCACCAACAGTGAGCCCCAGCTCCTAGCATTCAATACCCTACCATGCCCTACTATTCAACCATGAAAATTCTGAATGTTAGGCATATTAAGTGAATTTTAGTAAACCTTCAACTTACGATTAGGTTATAGAACATGCTACCATAACTCCATCGTAAGTTGAAGTGTATCTGTATACTCAAATAAGTGAAAGTAGAAATCTGTAAAAAAAAAAATTGTTTTTGGTTTTCTTAATTGTTAAAAATTGTTTTGGTTTTTGAGGCAGGGTTTCTTAATGGGGCCTGGATTATCCTGGAACTCACTCTGTAGACCACACTGGCCTCGAACTCAATGAGATCCACCTGCCTTTGCCTCCTGAGTTTTGGGATTAAAGGTATGTGTTAGCACCCTCTGGCCTGAAAAAAAATTATTTGTAAGTTGAGTATAGTGATAAAAGGCTGGGCTCTCAACACTCAGGATGGAAGACTTCGAGTTTGAAGCCAACCTGGAACACACAGCAATATTCTTTCTCAAACAAAACAAAATCTATATATCCATGTTCAGAGTAGCAATAGTTTAAAAAGTGGAAGCAATCTAGAATCCTTCAAAATGTTAGTACTTGTATGTGTAATTATTATTCATCTTTAAAAGGGAAATTTGACACATATTACAAAGTAGGACCTTTAAGATATTATAATGGGGCTGGAAAGATGGCTCAGTGGTTAAGAGCACTGACTGCTCCTCCAGAGGTCCTGAGTTCTATTCCAGCAACTATATGGAGGTTCACAACCATCTGTAATAGGATCTGATGCCCTCCTCTGTTGTGTTCGAAGACAGCAACAGTGTACTGATATACAGTAAATAAATCTTTTTAAAAAGATATTATAATGAATTAAATATGCCAGTAACAAAAGGGTAACCATTATATGACTCTACATGAGGTATTCAATATTCATAGACAGAAAGTCAGTGATTGCCAAGGACTGGAAAAAGGAAAGCCATTGCTTAGCTAGTACAGTTCCACTTGTATGGTGCTGACTCTGGAGATGATGAGTTAGTGACTGACGTGAATGTAGTGACAATGAAGTGTACAGTTTACAATGACAAGTTTACACATTAAATATTACATAATTCAACTTCTATGAGGTATCCAAGTAGTCAGATTCACAAGCAGGGATGGATGCACGCTTGACTGGACTGGGGAGATGAGAAGGTCTGAGGACCGCACAGCGGTGACGGCGAGTGTAAGGTGTCAGGGGGAGAGTTAACGTTTGAGTGTGTACATTTTATTATAAAGATGGCATGGTTTTGCTCTGCTTCTTCTGGGAGATGAAGAGCTTTCTGGAGACAAGTCCCTCTTTTCTGTGCACTAAGTTGTATCTGAGCACAGTAACAAAACACTGGGAAATACATTCCTCCATATTGTATATTTGTTTCTTTACATCATGTAAGGTTAAAACCTTAAAATCCAAACTTTTGAATGTAAGCAAGTTATAAATGGTAGAGTACTTACCTAGCATGTGCAGAGACCTAGGCTCTATCCAAATACTGAACAAGAACCCAGCCTCAACCCCAAGAAGCCCTTTAAAAAACAATGAGAGCTTTGCAAAAGATAGCATTTCTGTTTCCATTCTCTGTGAATCTATACATATCAATGATTTATAAAAATCAATAGATGTGACAGAAAACTCAAAAACAAAACAAAAACAATGAGTGCCTTTAATCCCAGCACGTGGGAGGCAGACCCAGGCAGACCTCTGTGGGCTCCAGACCAGCCAGAGCTACAATGAATGATGATAGCTAACTTTTTTTTGCCTAAGGATGAATTAAAAAGCAATTTTAAATAATAAAAGATATTTTTAAATAAAAATATACAAATATTTTTTGTATCTTGCATTTCAAGATTGTACTTTAATTATGTATTTATCTCTCTGTGGGTTTGTATGTGGGCCTACAGGAGTCCACAGAGGCCAGTACAAAGCACTGGGTTCAAGTCCCTTGGAGCAGGAGGCCCAGACAATTATAAACCAACTCTGGGCCATCTTCCTGGGCCCCAAAGCATATATTTATATAAATTTAGTCTTTATTAGTTACTAGCCTCATTTAAGATTGATTTTTGAAAATATTTTAGTGTGCGTGCATGCATGTGTGGGTACGTGTGTGTGTGTGTGTGTGTGTGCATGCGGATGCTTTCTGAGACAGGGTCTCATATAGCCCAGGCTGGCCCTGAACTCCTGAACCTATTGCCTCTACATCTCAAGTGCTGAGATTACAAATGTGTTCTTTCATACTGGCTAAAATATTTTATCATTTACATGTAAGTAGTGTTTCAATTTTTACAAAACCTGTTCACAGGTTATTCCATTTCTGGCCCAAACTGTTATGGCTTCCTTATAGAATGAGAGATTGGGAAAAATGATAACTCACTAAAGGCCCTATTAGACAACTAAGTGAAAAGCTGGGACTAGAACCAGTTCATTCTACTTCAATAGAATGTTGCCAAGGGCCCATTATAATCGAGGACTCTGCTGGGAGGACAAGGTACTGAAGCACAAGCAGCCACACTACCTAGAGCCTCCGTTTGGCTTTTTTGATTGGGATAGAATAAACTATTAACTTGGAGCAGCCTCAATGCCACCAGCAGCAATATAAGGGCAGATCTCTCCATCAACCTCTTTGTTATATACCCGCCATGAGAAGAGCTAATTCTGGCACAGAGAAATACCAGGATTCCCTTAAAAGAGAAACAAAAGAGCAGCAAAAGAAATCCCCCACACACATACACTTGGTGGGGGTACAGGGGGCTAGGGAGAGGCCTTCTTTTCTAGGGTAGATAGGCGGGAAAAACAGCATTCAGGCCGGCTGGGCTTCCTGCCAGTCTGCTACTTACTAGTTGTACCTCAGCTTTCCCATCTATAAGATGACAAAAAACCCTATCTTATTATAAGGAAAGTCTGAGAATTAAGTGAATTAGTATTTGGAAAGTCCTTTAAATAGTGTCTGGTCATAGTAATTGCTACGTAAGTACTCATTTAAAAATGAGATTAAGAATAGTTATAATTTGTTAATTACTACTTTGACCCTAAAAATGTAACTTTGGAAGCTGGAAAGATGGCTCAGTGGTTAAGAGCCCTGATTGCTCTTCCAGAGGTTCTGAGTTCAATTCCCAGCAACCACATGGTGGCTTACAGCCATCTTTATGGAATCTGATGTCCTTTTCTGGTGTGTCTGAAGACAGTGACAGTGTATTTACCTACATAAAATAAATAAATAATTCTTCTAGAAAAAAATGTCATTTTGGGGGCTGGAGAGAAGTCTCAGTGGGCAGGGCAGTCTGAACGCGAGTGTGAGGACCAGAGTGTGGACACTCATACAATAGCCAGACCATCATGAGGCAGACACAGAAGATGCCCTGGGCTATGCTAGCTAACCTGTGGAGATACTCTGCCTCAATATAGAGAGAGCCAACTAACACCAGATCAAATATTTTGTCTTTGAGATGATGAATTTAAAAATGTGAACAAGGAAGGCAAGGAAAACTAGTGCTTCAAAGGAGGGCAGATATAAAAGTCGCTCTAATGATCAGTTTGTGTTCTGTTTTGTTTTTGAGACAGGGTTTCTCTGTGTAGCCCTGGCTGTCCTGGAACTCACTCTGTAGACCAGGCTGGCCTCAGAACTCAGAATGGTGATTTATTAAAATACTAGATTAAATTTATACATTCAGTGGATAAGTAAGAGCCAGTTCATTCATGCTTATAAGTAAGTACATTACTAAAGTCAGGATATGGTCTAGTTGTTAAACATAACTACTGTTTAAAAGTAAATAAAAGTAAATATCTTTTAAAGAAAAAAATTGGATTAAACTCATCAGTAACAAAAACCTATTTGTTGCTATATTTAAGATAGATAGCTTATAAACATTAATTTAGCCATCTTCTACTTTTAAAGATTATTTTTAAAAGTAGAAGATTATTTTTCTTCAAAGAAGTAGCTGCAAATCTGGAAAATATTAAAGCTTAATCATTTTCTATATAAGACTCTAAGTTTAAATTTTTTTCTAATGGGCAAAATGGGTTCTCTTCAGATCAGATAATTTCTCAGTTCAGCATTACCAATAGGCCAAGTAATAACCTCATCTTTTTTTTGTTTGTTTGTTTTTCGAGACAGGGTTTCTCTGTGTAGCCCTGGCTGTCCTGGCACTCACTTTATAGACCAGGCCTCGAACTCAGAAATCTGCCTGCCTCTGCCTCCCGAGTGCTGGGATTAAAGGCATGCGCCACCACGCCCGGCATGACCTCATCTTTACTCTCCGAATTCTCAGCTCCATGCCTAAAGAAGGAAGCTGACCTCTAAACATCCACAACGGGATGCTACTTAGATGCTTAGCGAGAGCAGAGCACTTTTGCATCAGGTAAAAGGTAAGGAGTAATAGCGAAGTCCATACTTAGATGTCAGCACACACAGCGCAGTCACCACGTCTGCAGCTTTTAAATGGCAAAGGAGAGATAACTTCTTTTTTAGTTCCTGTGTATTCCTTTTGCTTCCTTTGTCAAATCTTCCCTAGGAGGCTCGGCAAAGACCTTAAAGAGGTTCTCTCTAGGTCTGCAAAACTGACAAAAATTAATGTTCCTCCTAGGGCCTTAATTCATAAAAAAAAAAAAAGAAAAAGTCCCTTCCTTCTCTTTCTGGTCTTCTCCGAAAGCTTTGACCCTTGTCTCGCTCTGCAGGCTTGTCTAACCCATGGCCCCAGGCCACAGACAGCCAAAGATAGTTATGAATGACGCCCAACACAAAATTACAAACATACTGAAAACATTATGAGAATTTTTACAATTTTTTTAACTTGATTGTATGGTTAGTGAGAGTGAACTTTGTCTTGATGTCCAAACATTGGCCAAGCTTGGAGCCACACATGAGGAAGCACGCACCACTGCCACCGTGTTCCTACAAAACAGAATGTAATGCAAAGGCAAGCATAGCATCTTGCAAAAAGTATTTGAAAACCCTCTATTTCCCTCTAAGCAGCAAAAGCAGTGGTAACTACGGAAAGATTCACTAGTGTTCTGGGATCTACCAGCCTGCTGTCCTCAGCGAGCTTGGATGAAGTCACAGCTGCGGCTGCCAGGTTCTAGCCTGTATCCTGAGACCTGAGCTATCTGAGGAACAGTGCAGGTCTCCTCCATTCAAAGACTATGTGTTCTTATGAAGCTTCATTACTGAAATACTAAAAGATTTGACTGAGGTAATCTCATTTGTGAAATAAAAAACATATCTTAAAAACAAACTGAAGGGGGCTGGTGACATGGCTCAGTCGGTAAGAGCACTGACTGCCCTTCCGAAGGTCCTGAGTTCAAATCCCCAGTAACCACATGGTGGCTCACAACCACCTGTAATGAGACCTGATGCCCTCTTCTAGGGTGTCTGAAGACAGCTACAGTGTACTTACATATGATAAATAAATAAATCTTAAAAAAAGAAAACAAACGAATTGAAGTAAACATTGCAATAAAGGTGGAATAAGAGTAAAGTTCCAGGGCAGGCGCCAGAGCTGAGCCTCAGAACTAGAATACACTTGGAGGACACAGAATTTTCATTTCACTGAATATATACACTTTTATGTGGCAACAGATTCTCAGAATCCTTAAGAACAGATGAACCTTTCTATGCTTTGTATATGCAGGGTTTGCTTTAGCTAGGCTTACGGAGAGGGTGAGACACGTGGGTGTGAGTGCAGGCTTGTCAAAGCCAGAGGCAGAGAATCCCTGGAGCTCAGGTTACAGGCAGTCATGAGTCATCTGACAAGGGAGCTACCACCCTCTGCAACCACTGAGTCATCTCTCCAGCCCCTAATAGTTATATATTGTTTAAAATGCCTGGTAAAGAAGTCATTGACAGTTTTTAAATACATATTCCTATTCGTTAAGCACACAAAGATTAAAATGCGATAGAAATATAAATGTCCTTATAAACTACCTTTATAGAAGCCGGTGAACTTGAATGTCTCCTACCTGTTGGATAGTAGGCTTGGGAGTACTGTGCTGAGGGTGTGTAGTTACTATATTTTTGGGAGGAGCTGACCATTGTTTGAGGACCTTGTTGAACGTGTACAGATGTGGCGCTGGGCTGCAGCGTATACGTAACCTCAGTTGGAAATCTCTGCAGTACAGGAAATGGAACCCCTTTATCTGAAAAAGTGGGAGACGTCTCCACTTGTCCAGGGTGCATTCCAAGGGAGTTCTGCCATGTTCTGGGAGGAATCGGGGTACGATCTAAGCCTTTCAGAGGGAAAGCGCTGTGGTTGTGGGATGAAGTTGATACGTAGGAATAAGGAGACAAATTATCTCGCCGGAATGACCGGTGAAATTGTCCTACAGCCACTGGTCCTGCATGAAAGAGGAAGAAGACATTACAAACTTTACAGTACACCATGAGACAGTAAACCAAAGGTCAGAACAGCTGCTCACCCATCAGATTTTTTTTAACACAATAGAAATGTGAATTTAGCAAATATGAATTCAGAATACAGTGCTGAAAGAATAAGGAACTCTTGATTCTTAACAGGACGGACTGCCAGGAAAGGTAAAGTGGCCAGAAGATTTAAACGAACACAAACTCGGAGTTCTCCAGGCAGCCTTTCAAGCTATTTGGAAACTTTAATAAGTAGGAAAGTATCACTCTATTACCCACATCAATGTTCAGAATAAGTAAGAATTCATAACATGAGCCACAAAGAGATATCACGCCCTTTGTCCCCCTTTCAATTACTGTTTTGTTTCTTTAATGCAGTGGTTAGGGTATCTGCTTCCTTGCTGTCTGAGTGTGCCCGCTACAGCATGCGCATGGCTGTCAGGACGCTTTTCTGGAGTTAGCTCTTCCCACTACCACGTGGCCTAATTTTCCGTTAGTCTCTAACAGAGACCCTTCCCAGGTGCCCAACACTGACTCGCACTGTATCATAGGAAGCAATGATTAAACCTTTAGATATCTAATCTCAGAGACTCTGACACAACTGTTTGCTCTTTTTATGGAATTCAGCAAGCATCTCTACTCTCTGAGCCACCTCACTGGTCCCTTTAGTTATTTTATATTTATTTATGTAGCTAACTTTTTGGAGACAGTCTTGCTATGTTGCTCTGATCTGGCCTGATTTCTCACAACCTAGTCCAGGTTTTAACCAGAAGCACTGAAGCAATTGTCCTGCCTCAGCCACCTGAGTGCGAAGATCAAAGGCACGTGCCACCTCACTCAGCTCCAAAAGGAATCCTTGTAGAAAAGTCAGCCTTGCAAACTCTCATCTAGTTTTCTTCATCCTCTCAACCGATCAAGTACTTACCTTCCATGAGGCTTTCTTCCTTTGCAGGCCTGGGTATCAACCAAGGTTTTTGCATGCGCTGGGCAAGCCCCTGACCCAGTGAGCTGCACTGAAAACCTTGCATTTTTATTTTCCGTTAGTCTCTAACCGAGACCCTTCCCAGGTGCCCAACACTGACTCGCACTGTATCATAGGAAGCAACGATTAAACCTTTAGATATCTAATCTCAGAGACTCTGACACAACTGTTTGCTCTTTTTTTTTTTAAAAAAAAATCTAACCAGATAGAAAAAAATGAGGAAAAAAGGACAAAAGTATATAATTTAAAAATGGTAGCTATAAATATTACAGCTTGAATTTACTTTATAGATTGCAATTCTTAAATATAAAAAAAACTAAACTAATTTATTCAAAGGGAGAATATTACCTATTGGTTATATGTATGGTTCACAATTTCCTTTCAACATGTTTTATTAAACTAATCTTATTAATTTACTTTATTAAGCTAATCTTTAGTAAACAGAGGCAAACTTAATTTATGTGTGACTTCAGGGCCAAGCTACATGTTGAAAGATGCCACTCAAATCTCTACCCATTCAAATTATAAATCACTCAACACTTTACATGTCTCCCATTCTATTTCTATGGCAATCAATTTCCTTCGCAAATAAAGCATTAACACGAAGAATAAGCAAATACATGCATGAATACTAACAGTATAAATTCTGGAGCCTGAGAAATCAAGGACTCTAATAAGAAAATTGCTAATTCAGAAGCACAAAGAACAGCTTTGATGACGCTGCTGACTGCCTGCCAGGCTCTAACACCCATCGCCCTGGCCTCACCGCCAGCAGTCTGGCTTGCCTGAAGAAACTGGTACTTTTCATAAGAGCTGCTTCTGAGAACCCAACCACCCTGTGCCCTACTTGATTTCTCCTTGGATGTCTCCCATGTCAAAACTGCATGCTGCACATGGCTCTCTTCATCTTCTGAACTCTTCACAGATAGGCTGTTAAATCTCTAGTTGGGTTCCAAAAATGTAGTTTAGATCTGAATTAAAAAAAATAAATTCTGCTTCTCCCTTGATCAACCCAGGGATGGGCAATTACTTATTTTAGCCGCTGAAAATAAAAGAAAACTGTCAGGATTAGGAGGCCATTCCTCACTGAGGAGCTGTCCACAGTTGATGGCTTCTGGGAAAAGAAGTCAGTTTTCTCTAAGGGTGTGGCCCCTAATGGATCAACCATGCTCCAGTGGATGGCCCACACCCATGAGTACATGGGCAGTATAAATTAGACTCGACTTTATATATATATATATAACATGAAATTGGTAGGTGTGGATCTGGAAGGAGTTAGAGGGAGGAGTGAGGGAGGAATATAATGAAAATACATCATATAAAATAGTCAAAGAATTAATAAAAACAGGCCCAAACAATTGTGTGTGGGTGTGTGAGCAAAGATCATTAATTTGTTTCTTAAAGAACTAAGGCATAATTAGTTCTTTTTTGTTCTTTTAGGCATTAGGTAATAGGACTCTCTCTCTCTCTCTTACCAACTTTATAAACCACCACATTCACACCTTCAGAATATCTTTAAGGTATATTTGGCAATGTTTGAAGTTAGAATTCTGGAAATGTAGGCCATGGTGAGTTTTTGTCTTTAACAATTCTGTTCCTTTTATGGAAACGAAACCAAAGTAACCATCCATCAACACTCCCAAATGTTGCTCATGGACAGCCTGTGGTGTCCATGCGAGAGTATTTATGTCCCAGACTTTAAACAAACTAAGAAAAAAAAAAAAAAGAATGTTCACACTTTTTATCAAGTATATTCTTGTTTTAGTGGATCTAAATAAAAGAGGGCTAGGTCCTAAAATAGACTCTTCTACAATTAATGGGAATTAGGGAGGTGGGAAAGCAGCAATCGTATAACTGAGACAAGTTGAAGTAGAATTAAAAAAAAAAAAAAATTAGTCATGGGAAGCCAGGTAAGGTGGCACATGGCTACTATAATCCCAGCTTTGGGAGGCTGAGTTAGAAAGACCATGAACTCAGGATCAACCCTGACTACATGGCAAGACCTTGTGCCCAAAAATTAACTAACACAGAAAGCAAACAAACAAAACCCCAAAACAACAGGCGAGGAAAAGTAGAAGAGCCAAAGACCTTAGAACATAAAAGCAAACAAATTGCAACAGTGTTTCGGAACTTAACAGAAGAATCACTTTACACCGGAATGGGAAACCCAATTGCCTTCTGCACTAAGTCTATGCTACAGGCTATCCTAACACCCTGCTGGGCAGGACAACAGGGACAACGGGAGAGAACAGGAGATGCCTCAAAACACACATCCTCCACATACACTAAAAAGGTATGAATTTCTTTTAATCAACAAATATCTTTTAAACTGCTTAAATAAGCTGGACACTGGCCTTATGAACACAACTGGAAAAATAAAATAACCAAAAAAAAAAAAAAAAAAAAAAAAAAGATTCACTGGGAACAGGGAGTTGCCACCAAGCCGGATGACTTGAGTTTGATCCCAGTAGAAGAGAACAGACTCCTAACAAGTTGTCCTTTGACCTCCACACAAATGCCATACCTCAAGAGCACGCGTGTACACATATACACAAATAAGTAAATATATGTAATTTTAAACACAAACAAAAAAAATACAACTGGTTTAAAACAGTTAAGAGGAAAAGAATAAAGAGAACTGTTACTTCCCTGTCTTTTCTCCTTATGCCTTCTAGAAATAAGACTTGAAAAATGAAACAATATAAAAACCCAAGCTAGAGTGGCTGCTGTACATATTCAGTAGGACTGTCTCCATGGTCTTTTTCCACACAATTCCCAAGTCAAATCAAGGACCAATGCCCTGAGGTAGCTCACTATTCCTTTAGAATTCCTTTAGAACATTCCTGGGCCAGTTATTTTCTCAGCAGGTTACTAGAACTTTAACCTAGTTCCTTATCTTCTAAACTCCACAGACAGAAAACCTAGGTCCTTATCTTCCAAATTCCAAATGCAGCATTGCTTCAGCACTGGGCCGAGATGGAATTGACCAGAGTGTGATTTGTACATTTGCATTTTCCCCATGCTTCAAAGTATGAAAATTGTTTCTACTAGTCTTCTATGTGAAGGTGAAAAAAAAATCCAAATTCTGATTATTGTATCCTGTTGCTTTCTTGGTACAGCTGTCTATTGTGGCCTCCGTATAGAGCAAGGGGACACCGCCACCCTCACCCGTGTAAGAGTGCAGAAAGGCACTTCAAATCAAGTGCATGAAATACTGTGACCACAAGGCTCTTAACTTTTCATTGATTATTTACACAGTCCCCCCACCCCTCCCCCGATCCCGAATGACCAGGAATTGTGAAAAGCCAATAAACTATAAATGTGTTCTAAAATTCTTTTAAACTTAAGCCTTGACATCTGGTCTTTGTTTCGTTTTTTAGCCGTTTTGCTTTATGTTTGTCCAACCATAACATCTCAAGTGGGGCATCAAACTTCAAGTATTAGTAAACTGGTTCTATTCTACACTGGATCAAACCTTGCCCCCTAGATTATGCATAAACAGTGTCTACCGCTCTATTCATGTCAATAGGTGGAAGGTGGCCTGTCTCTGAACAAATGGGCACTCCAGAGACCTGTTCCTCTTTTCCTTGGTTGGGTAAATAATGCCTTAAGTTTTCTTGCTGGTGACTTTGTTCCTTCGCACCCAACCTGTAGAGTGCCTGTTCTTTTGACTGTGGGACAGTGGAGGCCTCTCCCACCCAGTGCTTTGATAAATACAGTGGAGAGACTAGGTACAGGTAAATGGTTCAATAGCTTTGGGAGGTTAGCTCCTGGGGAGATGCTTGGAGAAGAGTGGAAAGCAAGCGTCAAGTCCATGTCCTTTTTGCAGCTAAACCCGGACTAGGGAGATGCTTACAGACCCTTGCCAGAGGAAAAGCAAGTGCTAGTGGGGATGATGTGACCTAGTCTTGGGGTTGTGCAGAAACGGGTGTTTGCGCCCTGCCGCCCACGTGCTTGATGGAGAGCGAGGATCCAGGTGGCACACACTCACCATGCTGCTCTGGCCGAGGCCCAGCAGGCTGGGGCGGCGGGTCCTGATGCTGCAGCGGGGAGGTAGAAGCTGAGGCCGAGGCGGAGGCTGACGTGATGAGGAGGCGCTGGAAGCGGTTGGGCGGGCGACAGGGCACCTCCAGTCCGGCCGCCAGCTTGGCCTTGTTGGCACTGGTGAGCCTCTTGAGGTGAACGAGCAGCTGAGGCTGGTCGCGGCGGAAATGCGGGCTGTGGAAGTGGTGGAGTGGCCCGTCGCCCGCCGGCCCGCCAGCCCCAGGCCCGGGCCCGGGCCCCGCCGCCCCCGGCCCACCCAGCACCACCTTGCGGAAGCCGTAGAGGTTGAGCTGGCGGATGAAGCTGGTGAAGTTGGTGGTTTTGAAGAGCTCGGGCTCGGCCCCGGCCGCCCCGACGCCGCTGCCGCCACCCCCGCCGCTGCTCCCGGCTCCCCCCGCGCCCCCGGCACCCGGGCCGGGCGGGCTGAGCAGCTCGGCCTCGAAGAGCGGCTGGTCGATGAGCAGCCCCTCGCCTCGGCCGTCCCAGCGGATGGAGCGGTACCGAGGGCTGTTCACCAGCCGCCACAGCTTGGCGGGGAAGTTGTTGGGGTTGATGGGGGTGGACAGCAGCGCCTCCTCCATCGCCCGCCCGGGCCCTGGGCCTCGCCCCGCCGAGCCTGGCTCTTCCACCGTTCTCGATCCCCCGGGCCTTCGCTGCGCCCTGCCCCCTCCTGCTAGCGCCCGGCCGCCGAGGCCCGGACCGTTGGCGCACGAGTCCCGGCACGCTCTCCGGTGTGGCCAATGGGGCCTCGAGTTCCCGCCGCGTGGTGGCCGACGGGGCGCGAGCCCGCCCTCCCCCTCGGTTGGGATGCACGCCTTCGAGGGCCGCGGCGGGGACACAGTGACACAAGGCTACCTTCGCGTGCCTTCCAGAACCGGCCCCTCTCCGTCTGGTCCCAGGAGGGCAGCACACCAGGGAACTGTGGTTCCCGAGGAGAAAGCAGGCGGCTGGTTAGGCAAACTCTGAGGGGCTCCAGCAGGGCAGGACGGCCAGCGGGGGATTCAGAACGCAGAGTGCGCTCATGCAATACACAGCTAATGGTTCCTGAGAACAGAGGAACCCACTCCAGTCTTCCCTAACAGTCGAACTGCTGCTCTCTTCAAATAAAAATGACAGGGATTGGGGGTTGGGGGTACGTACAGTAACTGTAGTACATGAACTCATTCATCTTGTATACAGAAGCATAGTTACACCTTAAATTCAAATTAGATGAGGTCCTTGGTACCTGGCAGAAGGGACTAAAGAAGATATGTGCTTAATGACCAGCTATGATCTCCCAGAGAAGAAATGAACCTCACTTGAAAGGGGACTCAACAAACCCAAAATAAAAGAGGGACAGCCCATGAATACTAGTTTGGTTTTTTTTTTGTTTTTTTTTTTTTTTTTTTTATAAAGCCCAGCCTGGACCTTAAACTTGCCTTATTCCTCTTGCCTTTAGCTCCCCGGTACTCAGTGTACAACAAGGCTAGTCCAGTGGCGGAACACTTTATCCATTAAGCTAGACTCAATCCCAATACCAGTAAGAAATAAAAAGACCCAACAAAGCAGCACTAATATAGAGATTTTATTTGAACTGTATTGAGTTTTTACAGCACATTGCATGTTTGTCACATCGCAACTGCACAGTTTGGATTTTTGGCCACATCATGTCACTTACACCCACAACAGCTCTGAAAGGATGCACACATCTGAGCCAGAAGCCCAGAGTCTCTCTCCAAGGCCATGCAATCTGCTCACTGATGGGACAGTCCCTCAAAACAGTCACACGAAGTAGACAGATACAGTCTCCCCGAATGTCCCCAATCCCCCTGAAAACAGAGTGAAGTGCAATGAAAACTGGTAATTAAAAAGCCACTCATGACTGGCAGTAACATTTAATGATTGAGAAAATGCTTAAAATAATTTTATGTATCAGAGACAAATAGTTTGTCACTCTCTCATTGATCTTAGGAATTTCTCAGACACACACAAAAAAAAATCTCCAGTCTTCAGCTCCATTAAAATGAAAAAAAAAAAAAAAAAAGTGCTAGGCTGACCTAACTATGCCAAAATTTTTTAGGTTACATCCATGGCAAGTATAAAAGGAGAACAGAGGCTTCGCTGTGGAACTGAAGAAAAGGTCGGAGAAAGGACTCCTATTCTAAATGCAAGTTCTGGTTAGTCTGGAATGAAAAAAAAATGTTTTCTAGAAAGCAACATGACAGTAGCAGTTGAGAAAGACAACAGCTGCAGTTTTAACACAGAGTGAGCATCACATTAATGCGTTAAGGAAAATGTAGCTAGGAAGTCCTATAAGCCAAGGAGACTGTATCTGTCCCAACCACAGTACATGGCTATATTACTGTATCTTTTGGTTAAGTGCCACTGGTACATAGTAAGATGAAAAACAAAATCTAAATAAAACAAAACAAAGTGTTTGGTCCAAATGGACACATCCTCACTCCCAATTTTGGTATCAAGGCTTTCTTCCTTCTGTTTGGGTTCCATTGTTAAGTGCACAGAAATAGACAGCAGCATTTGTACTGAAACCCTCACATACCAAGTAGCATATGCTAGGAGGTAAAAACCAAATGCTATATTCTACCCTCAAGGTGTCAAGTGTTCAGGATAAGAAGCAGTGTGACCCAGAGGAGGCAGCGGCCAAGGGAAAGACAACATGGGGGAAGTGGGCAGTGGAACAACAAAATCCTTTATTTTCATGCCAGGAGAGATCAAGGTGTAGCTTCCATTTTAGCACCAGGACAACTAGGAAAAGTCAGGTGCAAAGGGTAGGGCACAATCAGCAGAATTTCACAAGGATAATCTTGCTTTTCCCTTCTCATTCTTCACAGTGTGAACCTCAAAAGCAGCCACTGCATAAGAGTGACAACTGCCTTCACAGCTCAGAATAACTGGTTCTCACAAGACTAAGCATTACCAGAGTTCTTCTGTTTCCAAGTGTCTTAATCCTCAAAACTGTCCCTCTGAGACTGAATATTCACTGATGCTAGCCGAGGAGCCCGATGAAAAATGCATCCAAACCTTATCTGCCAAACCAGTCTTTGAACCAAACTCCACAGCAGACAGTGCTAATCAACTAGAGGGAGTGCCTCTAAAGACTGAGCCTTCATGCACAGACACAGAGCACAGAGGTACAGAAGAGAGTTCAACTCAAATAGGATGGGAATTCCTATCTCATATACTATGATCTGCTCTTTTCAAGGTAGAGGAGAGTTGGGTCTCACTATCACTTGGAGTTTGGTTATAAGTATGCCTTTCTATTGCTGTTTGGGCACTGTGCACCAGGCAGTATTTATGAATAATCATCTTGGGACCTCCAGGAGATAGAAGCTGGAGTCACCAACTCAGTGTGAAGCTTCCAGACTCTGGGTCTAGGTCAGGACCATTACCCCAAAGTGAGGGTCTCTCCAGTAGAAAAAGCTCCTGCCAAATTCAAATTCCTCTGCTCCGGGTCACATGGTACCAAGGAGGATTTCTCAAGACGGTATCTTTGAGCTCTGTGTTCATGAGCCATACCAAGGAACCTTCCAGACTACACCTGAAGCAGATCCTCCCTTCAAACCTGCTAAAAATGGACAGATCATTTCCTCTGGCATTCAACTGGAAGCCGTAGCAATGGGTTTCTTCAGATGTTGGCTCATGAGTTCCCTGGCACGAGATACTTGAATGTGTTCATAACATGAGTTACAGACGAGAACTGGGTCATAGAGTTGCTGATCAGGAATGGGCAGCTTAAGGTGGCAGCATCCAGCACAAAATACGTTCCCACAATTTCTGCCAAAGGACAGAGAGGGAGGAGCTCGTCAGAAATATCCATACTTTGAGAAAGAATAATAGTCTAAAAGGGTATCCATGAATAAATAAAAACGTTGGATGTAAACAAAAGTACTAAGATAGCTCCATTTTCAAATTAATTTAGCTCTATACAAGAACCCTACACATTATGAGTAACAATGACATATGCAACAAAACAAAAACACTTGTCTTACCTGCAATGATGTCTTCGTTTGGCCAACCAGAATTCACAGTCACAGTTAAAGCAGTGAGATGCCATATGGTCTGGAACCCAGCGAGTCACCTACCAGAAGGCACAAAGGAAAAGTCTAGGTCCATGTCCAAAGAGGAGAACAACACTGCAATCCGGAAAGTAGCCCAAAGGAAACTGGCAAGGATGGATTTTACGATTGGTCACTACTTGCCTAAAAGGATAGTACGTATCTGGGGGGAGAGTTCAGGCCACAGTAATTCATTTCTGAGAAATATAACCCACTGGCTTGCATGAAGTACCCACTATACATCTGCCTACACATACATACCTCAGTCTCCTTCTTATCAACGGGTTCCCAGCTTGCTTCTGAAAGGCAGTCTTCACTGTGATCAGAGCCAAAGTCTTCAGTGTCACTGCCATCTGACTCCTTTAAACACGTCTGCAGTGTAGGCAAAGACACCCACGTTACTCCCCTCATTACTTGCTGTTCACTGTATTTGTTACATCCTAGATAAATGTTGGCAAACTATGGCCCAGAAGCCAAATCTACCCTGTGTTCCTAAAATCAAGTTTTACTGGAACATGGCCATAGTCATTCATTTATATATTCTCTATGGTGCTTTTGTGTCACAAGAGCCACACAATAGTTGTCTTACAGGCAGTCCAGCCCACACAACCTAAAAATGCTTACCATCTGGCCTTTACAGAATTTGGTTGCGTATTTAAAGCATCACCTGAATACTATGAAGCTGTTAGTCCTGTCTATTCTATCAGCAATGAGAGTAATTGAATGAATGGAAGGGAAGTATCTATGCAGATAGCAAGGGGCAAGATGGCGCCTAGAAGCTCCCTGAAGATTGCAATGCCAGAATCTAAAACAGCTAGGACAGTAAAGCCTAGATGGCCCTCATTATCCCTCACTTGGATTGTTTTAAAACATCCCAACCAAGCCAGGAATAGGGACAAACATCTTTATTCCCAACACTTGGGAGGCAGAGGCATGCAGATAGATCTCTGTGAGATTGAGACCAGCCTGGTGTACAGAGAGTTACAGAGGAAGCCTGTCTCATAAATAAATGAATGAAAGTCCTAGCCAGCCGCCTAATCTGGGTCTCACTTGACTCATCAAGCTGATCCTCCATTAGCTCTCATGGCTCCCTCTCTTTATACTACCCGTCTCCCTTACAATCCCAGCACAAAATGGACACGCCATGGATACACACTCATACCCACACACACCCCACCCCTTTGTTAAGCAATGTCACTGGAGCACCTACAGCCTCCATGCTTCTGAAAATGCTATTTCCTTCTTACTGTCTACCTGGCCAAATATCAATCTTCAGCATTCAGCTTAAGCATTATCTTCTCAGGAGAGCCTTCTACTTGCCTTGCCTGATCCCAACACTCAGACAAATCACTATGGTTACTCGTCTTTCATTGTGATGGGGGCGCCTAACTCAGTGGCACACAGAAAGTACTCAGCAAGTGGTAACGGACAGGTGGGTGTTGGTGAATACTTACAAAGTCATCCTCATAGTCCATGGGGGGTTCTGCTGGAGGGGCACAGCAATGACGAATGTCTAGCCTCATCTGAAGCTCTCGAACCTGTCGACGTAGCTGTTCTACCTCTTGCCTGTACCCTGCTTCGATCTGCCGTAACCTATGTTGGATCACATCCGTGGGAAAGGGGAGTCCATCATCATCCAGGTAGAGAGGAGGCACTGGGGAAGGGCAGCTCAGAAGAGAGGGCTTTGTGTTGGAGGCTTGCTTCGGATGACTGGAAAACCACATCCGGTTGTTCTTCCCTCCTGGGCCTGTACAGTGTCCATTGGAATGACTAGAACAGACAGGAGATTTCATCCCTTCTCTCTGAGCCCACTGGCCCCCAAGGCAGGGCCCTGCAGCTCGAATATGCTTATTGCTCGGCCTCTTGCTACAACAGCCATAAGCAAGCAGGCGCCGAGGAGTGGTCTCTCCACTTGGGAAGGAAGTCATCATCCCTTGGAAGCTGTCCCAGTTTGACCCTAAAAATGAGAACTCACTGATCTGGCTCTGAGAAATTGGCTTTCGGGCCAACTCCAATGGCATTTTTCCAAAGCGAGGATTTTCCAACAGCTGCCCATTCTTACTTCCTCTCTTGCCAGTATCCTCCTTCTTGTAGATCAAATCCGGCACAGAGCTAGGCTGTTCCTGGTGGGAGATACTTGCCGTAGAACCAGGGGGATCTTGGCTGAGGAGGTCAGTATTTGGCTCTGGAGGAGTTTGGCTGGCCACACTTGGTGGGTTGCAAAGGCTGCCCTGACTGTGATCTGGAGTGAACCTTGAGGGCGAGACCTGCATGGAGTCTAGATGGGGCTGTTGGGGAATACCTGTTAGCAGGTCCTGGGGAGGCTCAGGAAAATCACAGGCTCCACCACACTTGCTAGAGACACTGGAGAGTGAGCTGACAGCTTCCTTCTCTAGAAACTGTTCAGGTGGCTTCCCTAAGCCATCAGAAGTCCTACCCTGCTCCTCTTGGGCTGGAGGGTCCGGGGCCAGTGCTTCAGTTTCTTCCAGGATCTTGATCTCAGAGGTGTTGCTCTTCATTTCCCAGGACACAGAAGTATTAAGCAACTTATAACTAAGAGAACAACTTTTATGACCCTTGAAAGTTTTATTGCTCAAGTAGTCTTTCTGGCTACTGGGCAGAGGAGGAGGAAGGCCCATTTCTCCCACAGTCAGCTGTGGGCTTCCAACTCCAGAGTCTATGACTGTCTCTGCTCCTTCAGGACTGCTGTGCCAGGGCTCCAGGCTGCCTCTGACCTCCTGACAGTGGTTATTCAGGTTAGGGTCACTGGAAGTACGAGTGAGGGGGCTGCTTGTATCACAGGCAGAGAGCAGATCATCCATGGATCTGGTTTTAGGTAACCTGGAATGACAGACAGCCTCCAGGTCAGGAAAAGGGAACAATTTCCAAGGTACACATTTAGGTCATCAAAGCAGTATCAAAATTGATGTTGATAAGACATCAAATATTACAAATAACTGAAGATCACCGGGAGTCTACTCTGCACAAAGGATAAGACATACTCATCTTCCAGAATGCTTAGCTGTCCCCAGTTCCTATAAGTTGTCAACCTATAAAAATCTCCCAGGCCCATCCCAAACAAGTTGATGGCTTCAGGAGCCTGCAATGCTGATGCATCTCCCTATGTAAAATCTGTGCTGGATTTGAATCTGGGGCTGTGTATATAAAACACATGCTCTACCACTAAGCTACAGCCCTCAGCCTGCTGAGGATCCTACATCCACGACTGTAGCCAGAGCCACACCTGAACCTCAGGCCACTTTCTGTCACAGTCAAAGACTACAGGTTTTTGGCCTTCATAGTGATTAACTACCAGGAAATGCATGATTTAACCTCTCAGGTATTTTGTTATCACCTCTACAGATGTTAATGTTATACCTTATAGAGATGTCGGAAGGTTAGACAGCTAACCACAAACTTATCAAGAAGGCATGACTTAATATACATTTTTTTTAGACTTAGTAGCAGTGTGTCCCTCCATCTCTCAGAACCCTGTGGAAACTTCTAGTAGACATCACTCAAAAAACTTAAGAAGCACTCCTAGTCACCAAATGGGTGGCAAGCATTTTCACAAATGGTTGTCCTGATTATTACTGCAGTACAAAATCTTTAGAGCAATAAAAACCTAGGGGAATTGTCCAGGAAATAAGAGACACTTCACTGGCTTCTTCTCAGGTGGCTTTACTCAGCCCTCACAGAAAGTCCTCTACACGCCAAGTTACAACATAGCTTACTCTAAGTACTTACTGTAATTTTTTTTTTTTTTTTTTTCTGAGACAGGGTTTCTCTGTGTAGCCCTGGCTGTCCTGGAACTCACTTTGTAGATCAGGCTGGCCTTGAACTCAGAAATCCGAGGCCTGCCTCTGCCTCCCAAGTGCTGGGATTAAAGGCATGCGCCACCACTGCCGGGCTGTTTTTTGTTGTTGGTTTTTTAAAGATTTATTTATTTTATATATGTGAGTTCACTGTAGCTGTCTTCAGACACACCTGAACAGAGCATCAGAACCCATTACAGATGGTTGTGAGCCACTGTGTGGTTGCTGAGAATTGAACTCAGGACCTTTGAAAGAGCAGTCAGTGCTCTTAACCATTGGGCCATCTCTCCAGCCCCCACTTTTGTCATTTATTATAGTACATATAATATTTTTATATTTGCTTTTACTTTTGTGATCAATTTTGTGTGTGTGCAGGAGAACACGTGTGCATATGTTGACACTGGCAGTTTTCCTCAGTCACTTTCCAACTTATTTGAAACAAGATCTCTCACTGAACCTGAAGCTTGCCAACTTGGCTAAACTGGCCAGCCAGCCAGCCTCAGGGATCTCCTGTCTTTGCCTCCCCAGAGCCAGGATTACAAGCACAAGGCACGAGTCTCTGCATTTGGCATTTACACGAAACTAGAGATCCAGCTCACAGTCAGGTCGGAAATCTCCCCCTTGGAACTTTCCAATGTAATTTCTCTAAGCCTTGCTTTCCTCATTTGTGGGAGAAAAGTTAAAAGTACCTACATCTTAGAGCCAGAGTAAGGGTTGAACAAATAATCCCTACCAAAGTGTTTCTCTCCCTCTACCAAAGTGTCTTGAGGTCAGGCCTATGTCTCATTTGAATACCCAACACACAACACAGAAGCAGGCCAGTGATATAAGGAATGAAGGAATAAGCTTGAAGACCATGTCAGGTTTGCACTGGCAGTATGCCAACTGAATAGACCAGGTCAGTAGAGCTCAACAGTTGGCAAACAACAGACCTGGCTTCCAAGGTCCATTCAAAACCTGTTAACTGAGAATGGTTAAGAGGAAGGCCTAAATAACTGTAGTCCCTCTGTCCACCGTTTTTTTCTTGGCAGAGCTGGTGATTGAACCCAGTCTCACGCATATGATCAGTACTGACTGACCTACACCCCCAGTCCAGCCCCGCATACTTTTAAAAAGTTACAACTGACTTTGTCTTCTCTTGCTTTATTTTTTATTACAGAAACTTTCAACTATATAGAAGAATGTGACTCCCATGCACCTTTGAAATTCAAACAGTGTGTCAACCTTCATAGCTGATTTCTACGTGCACCAAAGATTTAACCAATAAGGATGGAAGAGACAATAATGCTGGAGGACTTCAGAAGAAGTGGGCTAGGCCAGCCCACATGGCCAGGGAAGGCTACATAGAAAGCACTGATCCTGAACTGAGTATAAAACCATTTGTTGGATTTTTAATAGAAAAGGAAAGACAGGAGGATAATCCCTTTAGTCTGGGAAAAGGTATAACCAAAGGAAGTCAAGCCAGCTGTAACGGAAACATTTAAAGTCTTTCCATCAGTGAGTCCTCTAGATCCAACCTTCTCCATTTGGGCTGCCTTGTACTACACCTCTACTCTGCTATCGTGTGATACTTCAATACCATTCTCCCAGTATCTCTTCTTTCTCTGCAAACTGGCTTATCTTCTCAACTTCTCCTTGGCTACTGATGGGTATGAATATTCTGGATTTTAAACTTTTAAGACGTGTGAGCCTGTCTTTGACTCTGAAGAGACTTTGGCTCTTCTGCATTCTGCACTTTTAGTCTCCAACTTTCAACCAACCCCAGAGTCTACTGAAAATGTCTCTACTATACTTCTGAATATATTCCTCTTTTCCAGGAACTTTTTATAAATAAATTACACACTAGCAGCGGTGGCTAGTCCCTATGTCTCTACCCAGCTCAGTGGTAAATTCTCCAGATTTCCATTACTAGTAGGCCATAATCACTTCCTATGCTATCATATTACTGACAACTGAATCAAAATGCAGTTGTAGCAATGTTTCAGTGGTTATGAACACTTGCTACTCTTACAAAAGACTTCAGTTTGGTTCCCAGATTTGATCCCTTCTTCTGATCTCCCTTAGCACCAGACACATAAGTGACACATAGACATACATGTAGGCAAAACATCCATACACATAAAATAAAATCTTAAAATACACACACACACACACACACTCACACATAAAGTAAGCTCTACACTATATTGTCTACAGCCTGCAATAACTTGTTTCTTCCTCTTCCCTTTTGATGTGCTTTGACTTTAATCTGACTAAAAGTGCAGAAGATCCAAAGTCTCTTCAGAGTCAAAGACAGGCTCACACATCTTAAAGTTTAAAATCCAGAATATTCATACCATCAGTAGCCAAGGGAAAGCTGAGAAGATAAGGCAGAGGCAGATAGACCTGTGAGTCCCAGTCTCAAAACAACAAATCCTTCTCACCCTCTACTAGCTCCAGAGTTATTTTTGCTTGTTTTGTTTTCTTCAAAACTATCTTTTGCTGGGCAGTGGTGGTGCATTTAATCCCGAGGCAGAGGCAGGTGGATTCTTGGTCTATAGAGTGAGTTCCAGGACAGCTAGGGCTATACAGAGAAACCCTGTCTTGAAAAAAAACAAAAACAAAAACAAAACCCTAAAAACCTATCTTTCATACACCTGTTTCTTTGGTCCTTTCTCCCATAAGATGTTTAATACACTCATAATTCTCTTCATTCCAAGCATTTATGTATCCACTTAAATATTTGCTCAAATGCTTCTTAGGGCCCAGTGTGGTGGCGCATACCTGTAATCCTGGCACTTGAGAGCCTAAAGCAAAAGCATCAGGAGTTCTGGGTCAGTGTCAGCTATACAGAAGACCTTGTCTCAAAACAAAACCCCATCTGGGACACAGAAACAGCCATGGTTCCTATACTAGTCCTTCAAAAAAAATGTCCTATATAAATCAGCCCCAAACGATCCTTTAAAAGATTCTTTATAGTTTAAAGAAAAGGAAAACCCCTGAGATGTATCCCATGACAATGGCCTTGGCTCAAAAGAGCCTAAAATCAAAATTTTCAGATGGATGAGTTCTTTGTTATACTTTATAATATTCAGTCAGTAGATTTTACTTTAACTTCAAAAACTTCAGCTAATAATCAATATCAAAATTTGCACGATATGGGATTTGGAGCATGCCTGTAACTGCAGTATTGATTCAGAAGACTCATGAGTTTAAGGCCAGTCACAATGAACAGTGACAGAGTGAGACTGTCTCAAATAAAATATACTACACATCCTTTGAACAGAGCACTTTTGTCTCCAGAAATTACAAATTCTGGCAGAAATGTAAGCACAATATAATAAACAGCATACATTCTACAGCCCCAAGTGGAACTGTGCACTTAAATTGGCTTAGATAGCAAACAGTATGGAGATTTTACCATAGCTTACTCACATGCAGATGCTCACTAAAATATTCCCTGCAACAGTCTTGAAATGATCAAAACAGGCAGAAAGGAACCCAAATGATACTTAACCTCTGACTACCCGGCAGCCATAGAGACAATGAAGAGGGGCTAGGGATGTACTGAATGTGGGACATTTGCCTTGTATACACAAAGTTTGTTTTCTGGCATTTTCAAAGATAATATATATAAAGAAGGAAATAAAATCAACATGGTATCTTTTGTTATGGAATAACAGCCTGACACAAAATGAGAACTTGCAGAGCAATATACAAAACACTGGGGAGTTGTTTTTAAAAACAAAGGTGCCATAACGGCAGGAGTGGCTGCATTGTCTTTACCGAGAACGGCAGGAGAACCTGCATCTGAGGGCTCGAGGTACTCTTGATGCTTCTAGAGAGAGAAACATCTGGATACACACTTACCAGTGTTAGCAGTGCACATCTGTGAGGAAAAGAACCAGGAGGAAGATTTCATTTTCTTTTATAACGCTGGACTTTATTTTGTTTTTGATTTCTGGTTTTTTTGAGACAGGGTTTCTCTGTGTAGCCCTGGCTGTCCTGGAACTCATTCTGTAGACCAGGCTGGCCTCGAACTCAGAAATCCACCTGCCTCTGCCTCCCAAATGCTGGGATTAAAGGCGTGTGCCACCACTGCCTGGCACGCTTGACTTTATTTTTTAAAAAGTAACATGGATTACTGGTGTAATTCAATTCACCAAGTCTCTTCCCCCAAATATTCAGTCAGAAGCAAACTTGACAGGCTACTTTAGACCTGGCCTTTACTGATAGAGAAAAGCCTATCCCCTGCTGGGAACGGCTTCTAGAAGTTGCTGAGGGCAGAGCCAAGGTGGTTCCTGAGGATGGTTGGTTTCTCTAAGCTGTGGGAACAAACCCCCAGCATCCCACAGAGCTTGTGAACAGCCCTTTCTCTACTGTTCTCCCCTCCTTTGTAGTGTGCCACACCAGGTAACAGCAGCACCAAACACAACTTAGTGAAACCTTGAAAACAGTGCATTCCAGTCTAACCCCGAGGCTAGCTCCTCCCTTAAGTGATTCAAGAAGTTCTTTCTAAGAAGCTCATTAAAACAGAATAAGGGCCAGTGAGATGGCTCAGTGGAAAAAGGTGCTTGTCACCAAGCCTAAGGACCAGAGTTCAATCCCCAAACCCCACATTGGGTGGAAAGAGAGAACCAACTCCTGGCAGTTTCCCTGAGCTCTACATGTACACTGTGGCCTGTGCAAGCACACAAGCACCACATATACCAATAAATAAATGTAAACAAATAGGTAAATAATCTTGAGGTGAAATAGAATAGGAAGCAATTATTGCTTTCCTTTGGAGAGGGGAAAACCAAGGTTTTTTTTTTTTTTTTCTCACCTGTCCAGAGAACGACCAGAAAATTCCTGGCTCTGAGCCACTGGGGAAAGGTAAAGATCCATATTTTCCTCTCCAAGGGTGCATGGAGATGATGCAGGCAGGTAAACAGCTGTCCAGAGGTGCAGGGCCCGGACATGACACACAGGATGCAGGACCTAGGGAAGCAGCCAGATGTTATTATTTTAGGGGAGCCCTTGGTTCATTTCTTTCCTTAAACATTTGGCTAGACATCATTTTCACTGGCTCAGCCTCCTCTCCCTGTAGGATGTCCAGCAGGAAAAGGGCTCGCCCAGCCTTACCATGTCTGAACCAGGTGTGTAGAGGAAGTTATGGAAGCTCTTGTTGCCAGCTCGCAGGAGCGCCCACACAGAGCATGTCCGTTTATAGATGTTGCGCTTCTCTCGCTCGCAGGGGTTGTTGGCCAGGAATGTGCCATAGAGACATGAGTATGTGTGCTGCACCAGTTTTACCTAGGAAGCCCAGACAAGCGTGAACCTGAGACCTTCAGGACACAATTCTCCAACCCTGGCCACAGGCTTTAAGACTTACCAGAAATGCTTCATTGAACTCAAACAGGCAGGGGAACTGCTTAAGCAGCTGATGCACGGAATCAAGCCACTGGAGGAACACAGGACACTGTTCATTTTGGTCCTCTGCATTTTCCTGATGGCCACAGCGGTCTCCAAACTTGTGCCCAAAATCCAGCCAATCAGACTCCACTAACACTTGGAAGCCCTGTAAAAAGACCAGTCTAAGCACAAGGCAGCTCTGGAAAGGTTTGGGTCCAGCTTTCTAAGAGAATGACCAAAGGTAGGAGCTGGCAGCTATAAAGAAGTTAAGTCTAAGCCTGGAAGAGGACAAAAAGGCACCATGTCCTCTACTGAAACATTCCCTAGACACTTCCAGAGAGCCTGATGCCACCCGTCTTCCCTCATTTCTGTTGTTCTTTAAAACTAATCCCTTCTTAGTACCTCCAGAGTCCTGTAATATGGATCCAGTAGTATTTTGGCCAGGGCTACAATCTGTGGTGTACGGTCCCAGCCGTCAGAGCAGTGTACCAGCACAGGCCGGCCTTCCCGATCTACCGTATTGGCTACCAACACAGCTGCTTTTAGCATCACTGACAAGTGCTGCAGCCATTTGGTACTCTCCAGTGCCGACAACCAGCTGTGCAAGAACAGAAAGAAACGGAATCACTAAGGGTTCTAGGGCTACCACATGTCTCTGCCTCCTCAGCCAGCTCTATCCAACAAAATCCCCAGTAAGGGCTAAAACCAAGAATTTAACTCATGGCTTTTCTGCCAAGAAATATTTGGCTAGAAGGTAGGGGAATGAGACAGAGAGGTAAGAGCTTCTTAGAATCAAAAGAGGAACTGGGAAGGGAGGCATCACATGTTTACTTAGCCATGGTTCTCCCAGTTCTCTATTCTCTTTGGTAGGACAACGATCTAGAAAAAAAGAATCTAATGGCCTATGACCATGTCAAAGCGCCGCTCAAGGAGTAGAAGTGTTCCTGGATGTGGTGCACTGCACCCAACTGTGCTCAGACACTGAAGTCCCCAATCTTCCCATCGCCCCTTCAAATCCTCTATGGGTGTGCAGTACTGGCTAAGGCACAGCAGTGGAAGGCATGGAATATCTAAGAGAACACCTACTTGCTGGGATCTGGCATCTGGCTACACACAGCCCGGAGGTACTGGAAGCTATTCCGGATGGCGTGGATGTTGGCCATTCCCATAAACAAGACCTCACAGTTCGGATAGTATTCTGCAGACAGGAGGAAATGGGAGTATACAGACGTGCCCCAGAAACAGCCACTCAGGACAAGAACAACCCCGGTGGACAAGAGAGCTTCCCTGGCCAGACAGAACACTCTGGGACAGCAGCACAGACTCCTAATCACCCTTTCACCTCTGGATACTCAAGCAGGAATGTCCACGGCAGCAGCACGAGGGACAACAAAAGAAATGCTCACCAACTGGTGGCTGCTCTGGGCCAACAATCTTCTCTGAGAGCTAACTACTCTGACAGCCTTTCAAGGCGAGAATCATCCTCATTTTACAGATGAGAAAGGAAAATTTAGGAGGGAACTTCTACTTCATAACCACGGCTCCTAAGTGACAGAACCCTGGATCCATGTAGGTTTATTTGCCTCTTTCAAATATCCAAGCTGCCCTCAATCTCCTCCTGACCAAAGCCGCCTCAGAACCCTGAGCGACTGCAGACACTAGGTAGTCACAATACCTTCACATTCACAGCCTCCACCCTTGGCCCGGTTAGCCACGGCTGCTGTGTAGGACCGTGCATCCAGGATCAGCAGTTTCTGCGGGGCTGCTGTGCTCTCTACCCCAGAGCATGCAGTCAGAGAAGAATCTAAACACAGAGCAGGAAGAAGTCTCAGAACCAGCCATCCGCTCTGTGGTGGCCTAGCCTTGGGGCGCTCAGACCTCCACCTCCCAAAAGGCAAGAGCCCACGCTGTTTTGTCATCTTTCCCCATGGTTTCACTGGGGCCTATCACTAGGGGCACTAGCACCACCCATGCCTTACCGAAATCCGTGTCACATGCCTCACTGGCATCATTAGTCCCAGTGCTGAGGGAGCCCCCACTGGCCCTTGTCCCTGGGTCTAAGGCGCAGGCTTTGGCAATGGACGTGACGAGGTATTCATCATCAGCATTGCGCCAGCCCCACCAGCTGATCTCAGGCTGGCTGCAGCGAGCAATGGCAGCCCCGTTGCGCAGGTGTCTGACAAAACAGAAGGAATCATAATGCCCTTGGTATTCCAAGCCTCCAGAAGCCTACTGCAGAGACCTCATGGGGCCAGAACAAGGTCTCCAAAGCCAACAAGGGCTACCAGCATATCCAGGTCATAAAAATAGCACTCCAAAGCCTCAACATCTCTAGCACACTTTATAGTTTTCGAAGTGCTATCACACACATTCTTTGTGAAATGGCTCCTATACTCCCATTGTGACCTTGGCTCGTCAGATCTGCACAGTACCTGTTCCACTATGCACCAAGAGACCAGCCTGAGTCAAGAGCGTGAACCATACTAACCCTCATGGTTACTACCTGTCTCAGTTTGGGTAGCCTTTGTTTAGCTCTGGCTGGCCCGGAGCACTCTAGGTAGCTTCAAATTCAGAGATCCCCCTGCCTCTGCCTCTAGAGTGCTGGGACTGAAAGTGTGCATCACCACATTCGGCTTATTTACTGACATTCTTACATAGGAATTGGCCAACTTTCCACTAAAAAAACAGCCCAAATTTCCAGCTTTGTAAGTCACTACCAATCTCTGCCATGTATTAATAAATAGCCCTAACAGAATACACTGACACACACCTATAACTCCAGCACCCAAGAGGCAAGAGAATGGCTAATAGGCCTAGTGAGACCTTTACTCCATACAATAGGATATAGGCCTGATTTGGTCCTCAGGCCAGCTTTCCAACCTCTTAGTAAATGCAGTATTTTACACACACACACACACACACACACACACACACACACACACACACACACACTCATACACACAACCAAAAACAACAGACAAAAAACCAATTTCACTAAAGCTTTATCTCTGAGATTAAAAATCTGAGATTCTGCATAAGTTTTTTTTTTTTTATCATTTGCTTTTAGGTGCATCAGTGTTCTGCATAGACATACATATGTGTACCACATGTGTGCCGGTGTATCAGTGTTCTGCATAGACATACATATGTGCACCACGTGTGTGCCGGCGGAGGCCACAGAGGAGGGTCAGATCTCCTGGCATTACAGATGGTTGATCTGCTATCGATACCAGGAACTGAACCCAGGTCCTCTGCAAAAGCAGCAAGCCCTCTTAAGCAGTGAACTATCTCTCCGGACCAAAGGTTCTTATTTTAGAATAATTCCTGTCACTTGCCTGCTAGGCACCATCCCTCTCCACTGACTGCCTCCTATTTCCCATCCACACTGCCTCACCTGTATACCACAACAGGGATACGTTTCCAAGAGCGGAAAGAAGCCACGTTCTCCAGCTCTTTATCTGTGATCCACACAGGAACCAGCAGCTTCTGGGGGTAACTAGGGCACAGCCTGAGAAAAGACGGGAGAGGGTGTCCTGATCTTAATATGGAGTACCAATCCTAGGAGATGGCTTTGAGACAACAGGGACAATTTGAGCCCTCCTCCCTCATGGACCCAGAAGCTAGACATGCTACATTTCATTCAAACATAAAGTCTGAGTATGGACTATGTTTCACACCCAAGCCCTGCACCCTCACTTGTAGTTGCTGTTGATATGCGAGACTCTCCAGACATTCTGCAGGTCAAAACCCATCCTTGCGAGCTCTGCCTCCTGTCGACATCGGATGTGCTCTCCTGCAACACAGTCCCCAGCCTGTCAGCTTCCCACACCACCGACATCCAGGGGTAAAGGAGGAGGGGACTGTGGGCTAACAAGCAGATTTCCCAAGAGGCCTGGCCTCACCTGGCTGGCACAGGTGGGTATGCTGGTCCTCCTCGGTCAGCCCCAGGCACCACGCATGGTAGGCAAAGGCAAAGAGATCCTCGGGCTTGGCAGGTCTTGCTGTGGCCCGGCTTAGCCTTGAGAGCCACTCTTGGCACTGCTTGAAAGTAGAGAAGTGGCACCTGCCAGGCAAGAAGCCACAGGCTTGGATGAGGCAAGGGATTGACAGACCATGGGGTCAAGAGTAAACAACACAGCCCCAAAAAGGCTATCAAAGAAAGGAAACTGCAAAGCATGAGTTAAGGAAGTGGCTCTGGTGGGAGGGGAGGAGACGTCAGCACCTAAGAGTTGTCTCTTGGGACAATTCTCATGGCCACCCTACCAGCCAGTGCTAATACCTCCTATGAGACACAAGTCCTGCTCCCAGCAATCTTACTTCCTTGTTTTTTCCTCCTCAGCCACACCCTACTGATGTTTTAAAGACAGTTTCAGTCCCACCTCTTCCTTGAAGCCTTTCTTGGCTTTCTAGGTCTCTCCTCTCTTGACTCCCAATGTGCCTGGAGTACGGAGGAGGCGGTTCTGGGCAGCACACGTGGGCCTTACTAACTCGACTTTAGTTTTCACAAAGGAAAAGAGCAAAGGGATTATCCCAGTCTGCCAAAGACCTCAGCACACAGCAGGCTCTCCCCTGAGCACCCTTCCAAGTACTGCCCGGTCCTCCCAGTTCCTTCTCTCTCATAACCAATTTATAGCAAATACTGGCTGCATCCAGAATCTGGACTGGCCCCAGGCATGGTGCCATGGCCTCTCACCTGAGCTAACCACAGCAGCTTCCTAACCAGCTACTCAGCCTCAGCCTTGGCTTTTGTCCCCATTTTCTTCTACTTGGTTCCAAGGTGACAGCCAGCGTGGGCCCATAAAGCATTAACCACATCACATCACTGCTGTGCTCAAACCCTGCAGAGATTCCTTAGATCCCTCAAAGTCAACGCTAACTCCGGCCACTGCGAGCCCTGCCCCCTGCTCTCGTGACTCACATCCCACTCCCCGCACTCAGATGCACTCCTCCAAGCCACGTGAGCACCTTGCCAGTCTTCTGATCTGCAGGCAGGGGTCACACCCACTTCAGAACCTTTGCACTCACCTTGCCCTTCGGCATACCTTTCACTCAGATACCTGCTCAGTCACTTTCCTCAGAGCCTGACTCCAATCACCCTTTATCTACATAGCTTTCTGCGGTCAGCTGTTTAAAGCTAGAAGCTGCAAAAACTTTTCTTGATTTTACTTTCAATTTTAAGCTTATAAGTATTTCACTTACTTATTGTTAGCGCTTCCCCACTGGAATATAAGCTCCTTAAGGCAGGAATTTTTGTCTATGAGTTCTTGGCTATATCTGCAGTACATAAACTGTGTGGTACAGACTGCTCAATAAACTTACACTACTTAAGTGAGAGCGCTGTGCGACAGCGCTGTGCCTAACACGAACCCAGTGCTCGCACTCGTTACCTCAAGCAGTCAGTCCTCACAACGGCTCCATCCCCATTTTATTTCAGGTCAAGACAGAATGGGTTAGCAAATTGACCTTCTGACTAAGAACGGGGAAGTGAGTTGTCACCTTTTCCTCCAGTGGGGAACAGAAAGTGGAGTTGATCCTCTTACTCCAAGGGTAGCGTGCAACAGAGAGGTCTGTCTGCACAAGGCGAGGGTCAGAGACCATGAACAAGGCCCGCTGTGCTCACCTCACCACTTTGGAGTCCTTGCAGGCAATGTGCAACTGAAACATATCACGGCTTTCCACACTGTCAATCATCCGGAGGGGCACCTGCAGTGGAAGAGCAAAGTGAGGCCAGGTGCCCCCAGCCTGGAAGGTGACACAGCAGTGAGAGGAGGGAGGTCAGCACTTGCTGGCGGTCTGCTAAGTCCTGGGGACCAGGCCAGGTGCTGCCCGAATGTCACCAGTTAATACCATAAGAATCCTGAAGGCAGGTGATTTTATTCCATAAGGAGGACATCATCACTTGCCCAAGGTGACACAGAGTGACAGTGCAAGAAAAGGGGCCACATCTGCCGGCTCCAAAGTCTATCTTCTTCTAATAAAGAATGCCAGTGTGGCTCAGGGGTTAAGAGTAGGTGCTTGCAGAGGATCTAGGTTTAGTTCCCAGCACCCACACAATTGTTCACAACTTCTTCTAACTCCAGGTTAGTCATCTGGTCTCCTGAGGTCCAGGCATGTACATGGTACACAGACAGACAGACTGACACTAACAAATAAACATAAAGTAAGAAAAAAGCAGCTAGGGCTGGCAAGATGGCTCAGCGGTTAAGAGCACTGACTGGCTCTTCCGAAGGTCCTGAGTTCAAATCCCAGCAACCACATGGTGGCTCACAACCACCTGTAATGAGACCTGATGCCCTCTTCTGGGGTGTCTGAAGACAGCTATCGTGTACTTATTTATAATAAAAAATAAATCTTTGGGCCAGAGGGAGCAGGGACTGAGCAAGCGGGTTGACCAGAGCGAGCAGAGGTTCTAAGGTCCTAAAAATTCAATTTCCAACAACCACATGAAGGCTCACAACCATCTATTCAGCTACAGTGTGCCCATATATATTAAAAAAGAAAAAAAAAGAATAAAGAATAAAGAAGTTAGGCAGTGGTGATGCACATCTTTGATCCTAGCACTGGGAAGATAGAGGCAGGCGGATCTCTGAGTTCGAGGCCAGCCTGGTCTACAGGGGGAGTTCCAGGAGAGCCAGGGTACACAGAGAGACAGATAAACCTGTACATAGAGAAATGAGCTAAGAAGTAGCAAGGCCAATGGGAAGGAAATCCCAGCTCTTTGTGAAGACATACTTTGGTAAGGCACTGGAACAACGCCACTTTGAAGCAGATGGGGACTCTGAGTCTGGTGTGAAGAAAACAAGACGAGGACTTACGTTGATGACAGAGTCTTTGAACTTGATGTGCAGCCGGTAGTTAGAGATGGCAATAAGGGCATCGGTTGCCCGGCCCAGGAATTCCACTCCCTCACCCTGCAGCACTGTGAAGGGTACCTGTAAAGGTCAGAGAAACCCTCAGCCCACAGTCCAGGCTCTCCCTTGTTGTTCTCAGCAGCCCTGCTCTATAGCAGCCCCTGAGGAAAGGGAGATGATGCAGGATAGTCAAGTCAGGACACTGGTCATCTGCTGTCCAGGAAAACTGCCTCTCCCCTTCCCTAAGGCCAAAGGCTCCAATAACACACAGACTGACAAATACAGGAGCCCACCCCCTTCAGAGGCCCAGGAGGAGGAAGCCAGGGCTCTGGTAGATCCTCTAAAGATTTAAAAGTCTGGAACACAAACTGGGCAGGAAGCCCCTCCCACCATGAGCCTCCTGTTCTCCTTACCTGAAGATTCTCCTCCTCCTTCACCAGTTCCTTGGGGGGGAACAGATCCTTGGCTTGGATGTACTCCAGGCTGGGGGGGCCCTCCTCACCCTGCAGGGAGGCCATAACCTTGAGTTTGCCACCCCACCTGGCTCCTAAGGCTCATTCACTTTGCTCCTCTACCAACAAACCTACAGACACCTTCCTTTGTTTTAAAGGTTCTGGCTCCTTGAGGAGGGAAAGGAGACCTGGCTTGGCTGGAGGAGGGGTAGAATAAAGTGGTACTCAGGGAAACGTGAGCTAAGCCAAGGAGGAACAGAGAATCTGTACCGCTTAAACAGACTTCTCCTTTGAACCAAAATTGCAAAAACCGTGAGGAAGGGAGGGAATTAAGAAAGCCTCCTACCAGAATAAGACAGGAGCAGGGCTCGGAGAGGCACCTGAGGCACAGGAGCCAGCTGAGGTAGCTGGCTAGAGAGAAAGAAAGCAGGCCCCTCCAGCCACTCAAGCATCAACCTGGTGGGTGGAGACAAAGAGGAGGAGGTGGGGGGGATTCAGTCCCATGCCTCTAGAGGGCCTTTGTGAATGCCTTCAAAAAGGAAGCGGTGTTTTGGAGCTGAGCTGATCTTCCCATTGGGCTCTCGATACTGACAAGCCCCCACTACCTGCCAAGCAACCTGCCCCGCCTGCTGATCTGAGGGGAATTCCTAAGGAATACCCATAGCTAGCTGAAGTCACTCTGCTCCCAAACACCAAGGGAGAAGAAAAGAGGGAATCCACACTCAGGGAGGAAGCAGGAGACCCAAGGACAGCCAGGGGAGAGAAGAGGCCTGGCAGACACCTACGGGAGGGTGAGGGGGGGGGGCACGACATCTGAGAGGACAGATGGGGGAAGCTGGGAAGGAGCATTAGCCAGGGGGAGGAGGGGAAGACTGGGGATGATTCAGAGATACAGAATCCTGCAGAGGCAGGGAAGATGGAGAAAAGAGACTGTCTGGGGGACAGTCAAGGAGAAAAGACTGGTATGTCAGGTGAACGATGGAGTATGTGAGGGGGAGGGGACTGGAGACCTAGAGACAGCTCACAAACATCTAAGCTTCTCGTTCAGTTCAGCCCCGTAACATCCCACACAGCCTACCAGGCACATCCTACATCCCCAAGCAAGGATGTGGCAGGTGGGACCAAGATGGAGAGGAGGTAATGGGATGTACCCCTGCAGGGCGGGGCCTGGAAATCTGCAGTCAAGGGCAGTGGCTGCAGAGCCAGAAAGAATCACAGAATTTTCATCCCCAGTACCCGCTTTCCTGAAGCAATTCAGAGAAAAGAGCTAACCCGTTTCCCTTGTCCCTAAGGTTTGGGGTCGTGTCGGGGTCTTTGGGCGGGGCTGTGGGTACAGCAAGCGTTGGGTGCTCCCCCCACCCCCGCCCCAGGCCCTGGCAGGACAGGCCTGGCACTTACGAAGCAGCTAAGCATGGAGCAGGAGACGCGGGCGGTCAGGCTCATGGTCGCGGGCTGTCTGGACCAGAGCACATGTCCCCGGAGCCGCTGCGCTGCCCGCCAGCCCCGGGCGCCCGCTGCATCCCGGCTGCGGGGCCCGCCTGATGCAGCCGCGGCCAGAAGCAAGCGCCCTGGCGCCAGCACCCAGCCTCTGCTCCCGCGCGCCTCTCCCCTCCTCTCCACAATGGAGCGGGCCCGACTCCGCCCTCCGGCAAGAGCGAAGGGAGGGGAGCTCAGCGAAGGGAGCGCCTAGGACACCGCCGAGGAGGTGGAGGCGAAGGCGGAGGCAGAGAGGCTCCTCCCGCCCCACCCGCTGCCCTGGCTCCGCCCTCCCCGCAACCTGGGCGGCGGGGGAGACAACCACCACCACCACCACCACCTCTCCAGGGAACTCTAGGGACATTCTAAGAGTGGGACGAGGGCCCGCCCCAGGACCGCTCAGAAAGAAGAAGCGAGTCTGCCCACACCTTTTCATTTCCCATCTTTCCAGGTGTGCTACCCTACACCCAGCTTGTCACACAGTTCCCACACCCTCTTCCCTTTTCCCAGAGCACTCTCTACGCTTGCTGCAGATCCTAAGATGGAGCTCTCCCCACGTTCTTTATAGCCCCAAGCCTTCCTTCTTTCCCTCCGAAACCACGGCCCAGCACGCTCTATTCATCTGCCTCCCTGCTTACACTAACCTCCGTTTGTCCTCTTAAAAAGACTGTTGGTCTAGTCTTATCGTAGTGGACATGCCACACTTCTGTAAGGGAAACCCTTGGACTTTGTATCTTACCATCCTCCCAAACCCTCCTTAGTTCCATCTCTCCCTTGATTCCCACCCACAGATAAGAAAATCCTTTGGAAGAACTTCTTAGTCTAAGAGAAGAACTGGGATTATGGACCACCGAAGCTATAGAAAGCAACAACGAAAACAACCACAAAACTCAAAACCCAGGAGTAGAGCAATGAATAGTGTTGGGTAGAGAGCCAAGGAATAAGCAGTGAGTGATAAGCAAGCCGCTTGGTGTTTCCAAAAGTAACAGAAAGCTTACTACAAACTCTTACACTTCCTGTACCTGGTAACCTCACAAACCAGGGCTTTTGTTTGGGGGGACTTGGGATGAATTTTTAATTACGTACTTACAATAATGGCCAGCAGTGGCAAGCATCACCCTAACACTCCGAGAATAAAGCTCGAGCGCATGTCACGGTGAGACTGTAGGCTTAGAGAGAAATGGTGCAGTTCTAAGTGGTGGTGTTAAGATGAAAGGAGACTCACTGTGGAGTGCACAGCGTTCTCAGTGCACCACCGAGTTGGAATAGGGGATGAGCTATCAGTCCAAGGGAGCAGGTTCAGCAGTAGGCTCTCTGGAAAGAGCCGGGGCTAATGCACACATCACAGAGAGAACCAGAAAAGGAGGGAATCCACCACTGGCTGAATTCATTAACCTGTGACCCCTGGAAGGAACTGAAGAGATAGAAAGGATAGGTTCTGCCTGGAAAGGGCTTCAGGCGCATCTTCTTCATCTTAACGGCTGGAGCCCTAGCTCTCCCACCAGGACGGAGAGGACCCACCCCCAATGATACTGAGGACACCATCAGAAGGCTGGCCAGGTAGATATTCAGTCAGCTGTCACCTGCAGTGGCTTAATAGACTGTAACACCTGGGAGCTGGAAAAGGCCTACAATTTGGGTGGAATCACTCCTGGGACAACACCAACAATCTATTCATGAGACTCACTGGAAGTTCAGGGATCTGATTTAAACACAAAACCAAAAAACCATGGAGTCTTTTCTGGAACTCACTACATAAGACTTGGCTGACGTCACTGAGAATCACCTTTCTCTGTCCCCAACTGATGTGATTAGAAGCCTGTGCCACCACGCCCTGAAGTTCAGGAATCTCAGATAAGAAAGACTTGTTTTCTTAAACCAGAATATGCATAGTTTTAACCAGGGATCCAAGTACGAGGTTATAGCGGATCCAAAATATAGCAGTTTGTTAGTATGGAGAAGGAACGGCCTAACACGGAGAAAAACTACAAGTTGCTGAGCCCAGTGCTATATAGTGCCCGACATATATTTTTTTCAATCCTAAGAAACCATAAGCTAGATACATAGCTCAGTGTTAGAGTACTTGCCTATCATGTACAAGGTCCCACACTGCATTCACCTGCAATCCTAACACTTAGGAGATGGAGGGAGAAAGAGGGATTGCCACAAGTTCAAGGCTGGCATGGGCTACATGTCTAGTACCAGGCTAACCAAGACTCTACAGCAAGAACCTGTCTCAAAACAACACTGCCCATCCAAAAAAAAAAAAAAAAAAAAAAGGTATCAGGGCAAATGAGCCTATTTAGGAAGTGAACAGAGTAACCAGGGACACTAGGGCCAAGAGAGGTGGGGCAGCTTCCCTGAGTCAGACTGGAGGATGAGACACACAGTGGTAGGAGGGGAAAGGAGCTACTCACCATTCTACCTTGGTGAGGGTCCTGGCGGCCTGCTCCTGCTCGTCACTAAAGGAGACAGAACACAAGAGGAAAGTGCACGGTAGTTAACATCACCATAGAATCAACAAATGTCACACAGGTCTACCCTTGAACTTCTCTGCAACTCATTTTCCTCCACCACAGAGGATACGGCGTCTCAAAAAGTCACCACACCAGTCAGGCAATGGAAGAAGCAACAAGTGACCCTGCCCGGTGAGAATTCCACCACAAAAGTTCCTGAGCAAGGCTAAGTATCATCCTAGCTTACTCAGCAGAACTCAAACGTTCTGATCCCCACACCCAGCAGTAGAGCACTCCAAACCCTGCTCTCTACAAAAGAGGAGAAATGCCAACTCTGAAGAGACGAAGACTGCCCAACTGGGACTCACTTTTGGCCCTGGTAGGGGCATGAATCCACAGGGCAGTTCGGCCAGTCTCTGAGTCTAGGAGTAGCACCCACCTGACCTGTTACTGGGGGCAGAGTCCAGAGCAGAGGACAAGAGGGAGAGGACCACAACCTGTGATAAAAGAGCAGCAGGGTTGGCCGGGTCCTGCTGAGCATACTTGAGACCAAGTAGGTGAAGGTTTGAGGGAGGAGGCCACACAACAGGAGCAGAATTAGGCCAGTCCGGCCTGGGAGACAACATCTGTCAAATGGGTCGAATTAACAAGGATTTCAAGTTAAGGCCTCCTGGGCCCACTTAGGGAGCCAGGTCTGAATTTCACTGACACTCCTTCATGTTTGGTATGCTCGAGGGGTGTGCAGCAGAGCCCCATAGGAGGCTACGGCGATTAAAGCCTCCATTGTGATCCTACCAACCTTCCCTCCCTCACGGGGGAGCCCGCAAGCGGCCAGCCGGAGGTGCTGCCTCACGGCTCCCTGGCTCGCGGCCTGAGAAACAGAGAGAGGAAGGGAGCGACAAGGACCAGGCCTAGGAGGCCCAGGGTTCTCACAGTTAGGGACTCTGGTCTTAGGGTGGGGGGTGGGGGAGGACGGGCTAAGCAGCCAGGAGATCCAGGTGCCCAGGTTTTAGGGGCGGGGCCAAGGCCTCGGAGGCGGAGCCCCAAATGACAGAAGGCGGGACTCAAGAGAGCCGGCGAGGGCCGGGCAGGACTTGGTCGTTGTGGTTCCCAGGCTGGCAGTGCACGGGGTACAGTGACTCACCCAGGCGGCGTCCGCCCGACCCTCCAAAGCCGCGCTCTCACCACTTCCGTCTCCCGCAGCTGCTGAGGCCGCGCAGCTCGAACCCCACCACGGTCCCTTGTCCCCAACCAATCGTATCTCTAGCCTCTACCCGCCCTGGCCAATAGCCACGCGAAGTCCCGCCCTGCCTCACCACGCAGCCGCCGCCCTCACTCTCCACGCTGCTCACTGGTCCAGTGGGCAGACGCCCTCTCAGCCTGTAACCTATCCGGCACCCGGAGACCAGACAGTACCCGGAGGGAGGAGGCTTGGCGCCAGAGAGCAGACGCAACCAATAGGAAATCACAGCGCGTCCCTCGGGCAGCCAATGGAAGAGGAGTAAGAGGGGTCGCAGCCTAGGGCTCAGGGGACAGGAAGTACGGCAGCCCGTCGCCTACTGGTAGCGCAATTGGAGGGCGGGACATTGCAGGGAATGGTAGCAGTCACTTCCGGTGACGACCCCGCCGGAGAGGTAGTTCTCAAATGACCTCGCGGTGGCTCAGCGTTTTAACCCAGTGGTGTTTCTGTTTTGCTCCAGTAATGCGAGAAAGGAAGGAAAGCATGCCGGCTAGGAAAGGGGAAGGTCCCTTCCCAACCTCTCGGTTCCATCAGTCTCGTGTTTCGTCCCCCGGTCGATGGAAAAGAAAATCCTTCTGGATTTTTTTTTTTTTTGTCTGCGAAAGAGAAGAACTGGGTTCGGGAACTGCTGAAGCCACAGGAATGGAAAACTTGAAAGACCCTCCTAGAAGGCCTGGGAGGAAGGAGCTCTCGGACTGGCAGCGCTGGCGGTTCCCTTTGCGTGTCTGGACTGGTTCTTAACGACCTCCGATTGTTAACGACCGACCAACCTTGCCGTCCTTCGAGACCTGCATTGCCGCCAGTCCAGAGTCTCTCAGCCAAGAGAGGAAAACTGGGTCTGACTGCCATTAGCTAGCTGGGGCTTCTTAGTCTGTAAAAGGGGTAGAGGGACAAGACTGAAGCGCCTGGAGCCAGCACCCGGACGCAGGTCACCAGTAACGCTGGAGGTCTTCGTGATCCGCGCCACTACTAACCAAACAGAAGTGGCAAAGATTCCGATTCTCGGCGGATAGTCCGAGTCCTGGAGTAGGTCTAGGCCCTGAGATACTAGGCTAGTGTCCTCACGTCTTGGTTTCTGAAGTACTTACAGTTACTAAGTCATAGGAAAACAGAAATCTCTCCTGAGTTCACTGTTTTAGTTACAGGGTCTAGAACCCGGGTCTAACCTAGCACATGCGTGATGCTGAGCTCCGTGGAGACTATGGCATTTTGTTTTTCCCTATGTCCCAGCACTTTAATTACAGGACCTTCAGCATTTGTTCAGCACTGTACCACAAGCTTCCTGGAATTTAGCGCTTAATTCTGCATATCTATTTAGCCAAATCTGGGGAAAGCCGGAAATCAGAGGTTGCCAGGTAGTTAATACCTTGTTTTTCCCAAGAGCAGCTACAAAATGAAGGTATTGTATACGGGAAACATGGAGGCTTGAAGCTCAGAAAGTGGAGCCAGAGTAGAAATGGTCAATAGGACAAGCTATGTTGTAAGCTGAGTGAACTCTATAAGCGAAAGGGAAATTTCCCCCTTTCTGTTTCCTACTAAAAGCCAGAAACCAGTACCCCTTTCCATCAGCCTTTCAAACTAGTCATAGAGCTATGTTTCCAAGAAATGGTAAAAATACAGAGACACCTGAAGCCACATATAGGTTAGTTTATTTCCTCTGAGTCTCTGAGAAGTCAGCAGGGATATAAGGCGAACTGGTAGGAGCTGCGGGGGGGTCCTGAGCAGAGCTGATGCAGGGAATAGAGGCTGGCATAGGCAGGAAGAAGAGATTTAAATATTCAGGTCCAAAAGCCAGTTAGTGAGTCTCCTTCATCTGTCTTTGGATTTTGTGTAACATCTCCTGCATCCGCCGCAGCTGAAACAGGCACATACATCATCAATACAAGGTGTTTGATAGGAAGAGTCTGACTGTATTGAAGAAGTGTCCCCAGATTCTAATCCCTTGAGTCTGGGACTTTGGTGGCCCTTATGTATGATGGAAATGGCAGAACCACTCAACATCCCACCAATGTACCAGAGCATAAGGATAGGTCCTTCTATTCCCAAGCCAAGAGATAACGAGGCTTATCAAACGGAGGACTTCCCAGACTGACATCCGCATTGTATTACTCTCACCTCTTCATCTTTCTCCCGGATTAGCTTCTCAGTTTCTGGATCTGTCCCTGGTGGGACAGCAGGGATAGGGAAGTCAGTACCACTCTCTCTTGTCAGTTTGCTGAAGGGAGGGGGAAAGGAGGGTAGTAAGGTTGGGGGGACCCCAGCACCAACTTGAGTGAAGCCTGGGGCCTGCAGAGTAATAAGGGGAGGACGTGGGATTCCCCTGGCCAGCTTTGTCCTGGCTCCTGGTCATACTTGCGATTCCGTTCCTTCACTACTAGCCGGGTCATGCTCTGGATGCACTGTGCCCTGTAGTTCTCGTAGTGTGTCTCTCGGGTCACATCCTTTAGGTCCTGCATGTGGGTACGCACCAGCATCGTCCTCAGCTTGACGAAGTCGCAGTGACCTGGGTTTTCCACTGCATGGCAAGGCTAGGAGTCAGCCAGGGTCAGAGGTAAAGAAGAGCTCCTAAGGGCAAGGGGACTGTGGTCCCAAGCTCAGAGCTTTACCTTCCACAATGCCCCAAGGGTAGAGGCGGCCTCGAACTCTCCGCCCCCTGGCTTCTACCACAGTGTTGCTGCCAATCACCGCAAATGGGATGCTTTCCTAAGAGAAGGTACAGTGGCCTGTCAGCATCCTTGTTCCATCCCCTGTCCCTCTCCACTTGGGTCTTCTGCTTTGCTCTAAGATGACAGGGTCTTCTTCCACCCCAACAGTCTGTCCTTGTATAGAATCCTCCTCCCCTCTTCTGCTCAGCAGAAACAAGATAGGGAGGGGATGCCCTAGGGTGGCCCCACCTTTAGGGCTTGGTCCTGTAATTTGAAGTCCTCATCCTCATCGGAATCACAGTCTGGGAACTGATAGATCTTGATTCCAAAGTGCTCAATCTCCTCCCGGATCTGGCAAACAAATGAGGGGTCCACAGTTCTGGGTACCCCATCCTTTCTAGACGCCCACCTGGCCCCCTCCCTCCACTAGCCTCCCTCACTTTGCATTTCTTTCGGTCCACTTCAGGAGGCGTCAGTGTGTCTGCCTTAGCCAAGATAGGCACAATGTTGACCCGCTGATGCAGGGCCTTCATGAATTCAACATCCAATGGCCGGAGCCTGGGGAACAGGAATCAGTGACCACCCGCTAGTGGTAGCCCTGCCCTGTGGTGCTACTCGGCCTGTTCCCTTAGTAGACCCCAGTGGTACCAGGAGCCTCAGGCTCAGACCATACCCGTGGCCAAACGGTGAGATGAAGTACAGGCAGCAGTGCACCCTGTTGTCTTGGATGTTCTTGCGATTCAGGCCACTCTCATCTCGGAAATACTGCTCAAACTGCTGGTCGATGTATTCGGCCACAGGCTTCCAGCTGGGGCAAGGAGAGACAAGCAGAGAGACTGTGGGAGTGGGGGCTGCCTGGGGAAGTCTGGCCTGAGCCATGTTTTGCTTTCCTACTTGTCCAGGGAGATACCTGAGTAGGATGGGAGGATTTCGTGTCTTGAGAGAAAATTACACAGGTAGTTTAATAAATACTAGTTTGAGGAGCAAAAGGGACTGAGGGTGACAAGGCAGAGGACAGCCAAGGGGCAGCAGGTGAGCACTGAAACCAGGGAAACTCTGGGTTCATGGTCCGCCTCAGAGCCTCTGCCTCTCCAGAGCTTCTTGTCGTTCCTACACAAGAGCCAGTTCTCCCACGACGGTGTCTCTGACTATAGCAGTGTACAGTGCTCTCCACTGTATAGCCATATGGATATTACTCCACAGTCGTCCACCATGAAGCAGTGTTTCAATAAACCTTGAGATCCACATATTCCATTAGCCCCACAAGATAACTGAGCTCAGACAATGCCACGCTAACATCATAGCGCCCGTGAGTGCCTCACATGTGCCACCAGGCACGGAAAACAGCACGCAGCTAATGAGAGCCCTCACTTGCTAAGAATGCTTGCCCACAAGACACAAGAGCAATCCCAGGAACACAGGTGAAGGGACAAAACTGGTTCACAGTGTTTTTCTCTCATCTCCATAGGCATGCCCCTGCACAAACACACCATTCACCCTGACAATACATTTATAAAAATTATTTTTAAACTTTTAAACTATAGCACACACAAAAAAGTATCAATAGGGATGACAAATGGCTGTCACTTCATTCACCATAATGCACTAAAATATATGCTTTCTACTGATGAAAAGTGTTTATTGTAAAACAACTGCTGTAGGCCAACAGCAGCCTCATTTGTCTTATGTTTGGTCTCTTTTCCCTTGAGAGATCATGTCCAGTAAGGGATCTACAACATCTGGCTCTGTGTTAATAGACTCTATGATGTTCATTCAATGATGAAATCACCTAATGATGTGTTTCTCCAAGTCTGCTGTCCTCACAGTTCAACAGTGCCCCTCTCCGTTTGTGTCTGGGTGTCTGTGTGTGTGTGCATGTGCATCTGTGTGTGTATGTGCATATGTGTGTGTGGATGCATGTTTTAAGAACTTCACTTTTTAGGCCTTTTGCTCTTCTGTTACCTAGTTTAATGATTACTGCTGTGACATCAGTACTTGGAGCTCAGCACTCTCATTTTATACATAAAGGAATTAAATCAGAATCCTCTGAGAGACTTCCTCCAGATCCTCTACCACTTTGTGACTGACGCCCAGCTCAGAGTCAGTAACTGCACATGGCTTGACCCACCCATTCCTTATCTGACACAACTTGCTACAAAATGGCTCTCTCTCCCTCTGCTCCCCCACTACCAACCACCAGGGTGTGTGCCTCCAGGGATGAGGATGTCTGTTCCAAATCCCTAAAAATGCCCACCTTTGCATATGTTTGTGTTCCATTTATTTCTCCTAGTTGACTAACTTAGTATCTATGGAGGTACATTATAAACAGTAAAGTAAAATTATCTGGGAACTATTATTACCGACAGGGAATTCTTACTGAAGTGGAAATTATTTACTAAAGGAAAAGGAGGTAAGCGGGTTGAAAGCTGTACCTTCTCCAGTGGAAAGCGAGTACTAGTTGGGATTGGAATTTCTGGACAAGCTGTCTGCTGAGACATGCTGCTAGAGCAGGGAAGATGTGACAACATGGTCATCTTCGGTCCATCTGAAACACTGATGGAAACCACAAGACCATGACCCACAAATAGCACCGTGCTGGAGCACTAACGTCAGAGATGGCCACTCAGTCAAGGCTCACACAAAGTTGGCGCTGAGCCAGTTCTCTGTGAGGACAGCCATCTGTGAGGGCAGCCACATGGTGTGATGAAAAAGCAGGTGATGAGGGTTTAGAAAGGCCTGTGAGGGTCTGGTTAGTCAGTAAGACAGTTACTCAGGGTTAGCACCATGGATATACAGCCTGTGCAGTCACACGGGAATGTGCACTCAGGAAGGCCACGCTTGGACTGATGTTCCTCTATCATTTTGAAATTTTTTTGGTTTTCCAAGACAGGGTATATCTGTATAGCTCTGGCTGTCCTGGAACTCACTCTGTAGACCAGGCTGGCCTCGAACTCAGAAATCCACCTGCCTCTGCCTCCCAAATGCTGGGATTAAAGGCGTGCGCCACCAATGCCCAGCGAAATTCTTAAAATTACAAACATGGGGACCCACAAATCTTGTTGCTGGCCCTGCAGTTCCCATTGCTAAAACACATAGGCATCATTCTGGATTATTTTCAAATCAAACAGATGATGTAGAAGTAGCTGGATTTTTGTTGGGGGGGGGCTTAATTGTTTGTTTTTTTGTTCCATGAGGAGAGAGATTGCAACCATCTGTTCAAGACCATGCAGTTAGTAAATGTCAGTCAAGAGCTGTGCTCTTAGTACTAATCTGCCCAATCCCTTCATCAAGCACCCTGCCCTTTTCTCCTGCTTTTTTGGTTCATTGCCTGCACCAACTCACTTAGGCGTGACCATTACCTGAGCATTTCTCTAGTACATGAAAAGCTAAGGTATGTGCTTGTGTGATGCATCTGTCAAAACCACCTTCTTTTTGTTAGGTAATCTAAAGCCAACTGGAGTTCCTTCCTTTTCTTCTTCCTTCCAACCCTCCCCCTAGTTCATTCTTTCTTTTTAGAATCTCATATAAGCCAGGCTTCATGGTTGAGACTGGTCCTGCCTGCAGCTCCCGAGTGCTGGTGCTGGGCTGATGATGTGAACCACGGTGCCACCTGGCATTCCCTTACTGGTCCCCTTCTCCCCTCCCCACCTCCCCACCCTCCTACCCCCCCTCCCCCCGCTCTTTTGCTTCTCTTTCCTTTACGCCTCCCTTCCTCTCCCCTTATACAAGATCTGTTTGCAGCATCTAAAATAACTATGGGAAAGAAAGGAAGGAGGGATGGTGGTGTTCATGTTGCACCTACGCGTGCTCACGGGCGTTTGCTCTTTTGAGGCTTTTCACTGGTGAGTCCTCACATCATCGAGCTATATGCACAGTAACGCATGCTTGCAGTCCCAACACTTGGGAGGCTAATGCGAGAGAACCACTGAGCTCAAGGCTAGCCTGAGTTACACAGCGAGTCCCAGGCTCTACACCAAGAGACCCTAATCTTTAAAAAGTTAATGTGAGACGCTGTGAGGCAGATCTCTGAGGTCAAGGCCTGCCCAGCCCGCATAGTGAGTTTCAGGCCCACTGGGGCTATATAGTAAGAGTGTCTCAAATGTAAACCTAACCACCCATCCCAGTCCTTTTTCTCTCACTCCTACAGAAGAGACAGCTGTCCAGCTAAAGGAACCCAGCTGTCCAATAAGGTCACTGGCCTCTTCATCCTAGCAAATATGACTATGTCTGTGACCGAGTGTGACCTGTGTAGATGCATGCAGTTTGTGGGTGGGACAAGGGCAGCTGGGGCTGTACTTAGTCAGACATACCACTCTGTGTTGTTGACTGCATCCCCAAATCCTGGAGTGTCCACAATGGTGAGCCGCAGCCTCACTCCCTTCTCTTCTATATCCACTGCGTGCTTAGTAATCTCCACGGTTTGCATGATCCGCTCTGGAAAAGAGGGAAACTGAGGCAAGGACAAGGGTGTGGTCTTGCCCAGCCTCCCTCCCACCCCCCAAAAAAAGCCCACCCCAGCTAGTTTTGCTGCCCAGACAGCATCCCTTTCCACCCCCAGGCGCCTGAGGGCCTGTTCCCTGGGAACCAGCAAAAAACATATTTCCCAACACAGGAAATGCCGGTGGCTGTTGGCTCTGGCCCCAGCCTCTTCTCTGCTCCAGGCTTTTTTCTTGGATTCCTGGAATCCTTTAGGGGTCAGAAACTCTTACAAAGATCAGGATCCTGGTCCCTGCCCTGCCTCTGCACCCAAATCTTTTTATTTCCCCCCCACCACCACCACCCCATAAGACAGGGTAGCCTTGGCTGGCCTTGAACTCTCTCTGTAGACCAGACTGGCCTGGAATTCACTGTGATCTGCCTGCCTCTGCCTCCTGAGTTCTGGAATTAAAGGCATGTGCCACCACGCCCAGCACAGCACCCAGATCTTTAGGGAGCTGGCCGGTGAACTTGCCAGGCCAGATAGGTCTAGGGAAAGAAGCCATAGATCTCTCCAGAAAGCCTGGGGCTCCCAGCGTGCCAAGGAGGGCCCCAGCTCCAGCACCTGTGGGGAGTTGAGTTTCTTTCTCCTGTCCTTACCTTCAGCGCCGAGCAGTTTCCGATCCCGGTACAAGTCGGTGAGGAAGAGGCTGTTGACAAGAGTGGATTTACCCAGACCAGATTCTCCTGGTGGAAGAGAAGACAGAGGCACCGACTCAGAAGGTAAGGTTCACCCGATCAAGACCTGGGACAAGCTGCCGCCTTGCCAATGGGAGCCAGAGCAGCCAAAGCACGGGATTTCAGAGCTGGAAACTTGTACGGCCTTCTTGATTGAATGAAGCCAAGAGACTGCCCAAGGGAGCAAGGGAGGGGGGGATTCTACAAAACTGTTAGTCAGGAGCATCTTCTCCTGAATCTGCATCTTTGGCCAGGCTTTATGTGACTTTGCAAAACAGAACAGAGTCCTCTGTTGTTCGTTCTTTCCCCCCCCCCCCCGTGCACTCTTTAGACCCAAACACATATCCAAGGCACTATGTCAAACACCCATGCCCACCCCAGCCTCCACCCTTCTCACCTGCCACCATGAGTGTAAAGTCGAAGCCTTTCTTCACAGACTTCCTGTGGACTTGATTGGGGAGGGTTGCAAAGCCCACATACTCCTTGTCATCCTAGTAGACAGGAGACACAATGCATCAGAGTGAGCAGCAGCTCGGTCACCAGCCTTCCTCTTTTCTTCTGGGTCTTTGCCTCATCATCTGAGGCTCTGGACTGGTCTTCAGTCCCTACTGTTACTTTGAGTTTCCAATGCCTTCAAGGCAGAAACCACTGAGCTGGGGCTGATGCAGAACAGAAAGGTCCCCCAGACACATCTAATGCACAAGCCCACACACCTACCCCAGGCTCTCTTCCTGCCCTCCCCCGGTCTTTCAGCACCCACCCCACTGAGTGGCAAAGGCAGGGCTGGAGTCTCTACCTCAGAGGAATCATAAGGATCGAGCTTGCCCCATGGACTGCGGGGCCTGGAGGAAGGGCTGAGAGGGGCTGGGGCACTGAAGTACTGCTGACTGTCAGAGGGCTGGGGCCACAAGGAGCCTCTAAACTCCACGTCATCATCACAGAGGTCTGGGCTCTGGGGCCTTGGCTCCAAGATCTGGGGCCTGGCCACCCTTGTCTTGGACTCCGCTGAGTGGTAGGGTTCGCTTCCTGGGAAATCCTTCACGAACTTGCTCAGCTCAGCATCATCACTGCTGTCCTCCAGGAAGTGCTTGATCTGGGGGTTGGGGTACAGGAGGTGGGAATGGCAGAAGAGGGCGAGATGGGAAGATGGAGGCAAAAGGCAGAAGGTGAAAAGGAAAGAAGGAAAAGTACGTGTGGTTAAAAGAAACAGCAGCAAAGCCAGAGGACGTGCCCTCCACCTAGCCCCGCACACACCTGCGCACTAGCCTCCCCAGGCCAAGAGACAGGAAAGGGCTTCAGACTCCAGCCCTACAAAGCCCTGTTCTCCTAGCAGGTCATCACCGAGGCTGCTGCTGCAAGCAGCGATTCCAGAAGCAAGTAAAGAAATCGGACTGAGGAAGAGGAGGAGGAGGAGGAGGAGAGGCCAAAGACTGAGTATGCCGCTCAAGAGGTGTGCAGACTCAGAAGAGGATGGGACGCTGGTGGGCAGGGAGGGGGAAGGGGGCTTGTCCTCCAGGTAAATAAAAAGCCAGCAGACAGCTCAGAGCCTTTCACTGCTGGTCAGGGATCTGGGGACCTAGGTGCATCTTCTGCTACCGGTACTTAGTTCCAGGTGTGCTGCCCAGGCTTTAGGCCCCCTGACCCTGCTTTCACTCTAGCTGACGAACCATGCCCAACATTGGCCTAAACCCCAGTAACACCTTCCTCCTGCCCTGTGGATGCTAAATATGGAGGGCAGCCAGGAACAGCTAGGTGAGAGAGGATAAAGGAAACACGGAAAAGGCCTGGGAAGTCTGAAGTATGGCTAGACCTCCCTCTCTAAACATGCACCATATACTGGCAGCAACATCTGGGGGAGGGACCTCTTAGTTGCCTATATGCCCTTTTCCCCTGAACTCAGCAGTACAGGAAAGGTTACAGCCTCATCTAGGAACCCCAAATGTGGGGTGCTGAGAAGAGACGGGGCTGACTTTCCTGCAGAGGCCTGTTCTATCCTCGTCATAGAAGTCAAGTGGTTTCCCCTACTCTTACCCTTAGCTCTCCCATAGCCATAAGCTTCATAAGAGTTCCCTCTCCTTTCGGGGGTCAGCATTCTTTGTGGGGTGCCTGGCAGTGCTGGGCTCATCTCTGCCTCACAACACCCACGTGCCACCCCCAGACAATGGACAAGGGCCAGCTGCAGAGGCTGAGTCACCCTCTGGGGATTGGCCAAGCCAGCGGGGTTACCCTGGACCACTGTGAAGTCTCAGCCAAAGCAGGAGAGGTGAGATGGCCACAGCCTTCCTGCATAGATAGCATCATTTTACGAAGGTCAGAAGTGAAAGGGACAGACATGCACCCTGTCAGGTTTATGCTAGAAGAGACAGAGAAGGGGAGGTTAGAAGGGAGAATCTTGTATGATTCAGGTCCCTACACCTGCTTGTCATCAGTCTTCTGAGGATGCTTGGCCGGGAGAGAGGAAACTAGAACCAGCATTGGACCTTAATGCCCCCAAGAGGCTGTGCTGAGGCAAGGCTGACTACTGCTCCCCGTGCCATTACATCTGAGGGCTAACGGGTTAACCACATAACCCCATTTACGCCTGTCGGCCTGGCAGAAGGATGAGCCATTGCCCCTTTCACACTCGGGTGTCCCAGCTTTGCCAAATTCATCATACAGCAGCAGAGAAAGGCTGGAGTGGCTCTTGTTGTCTGGCAGCTAATGAGGCTGGGGACTTCTGGAAATTCTCCCTGCACCACCCCATGGTGACCCAGAAGTTGATCTGGGGGTCTTGATAAGCATTTTCGACAAGACTGCGTTCTCTTTGGGGAACCAAAGATTGGGAAGCACTAATGGAAATCCCAAGCCCACAGAGCTACAAGGATCTCAGCACAACCATCTTCCCTGCCAGACCTGATGGTACCATCAGCATGGAGAAGGCCAAAGGACTCCAGACAAGGGGTTTAAGGTACTAGGTTCTTTGCCCATCTGTCTATCTACCTCCTCCAGCTTTGCCAGGGACCAGCTCTGAGCCCCTATGCCTGTCAAGGCCAAGTGGAAGACCACTTAGGTCTACCCATCTCCCCGAGCACCACCTTACCCCAGCTTCAGTCCCGTCCTCGGGGACAGAGTTCCCTTGCCATCCCAGTGAATGGTCCATGCCCCACACTTGAGACCCCTGTCAGCGCGCTCTAGGTCTAACTTTATCTCCAGGCAAGGGTCCTCACACAGAAACAGGCTTCTCTTGATGCTCCTGCTGTCATCTGGCTTCCTGATTTGTTCCTTCCCCCTTTTTCTTTGACCCTACTCTGTCTCTGTGGAATGTTCTTCTCCACCCCCACCCCTCCCCTCCTCTCCCCTGGGCTCCCACCCTCCAAGGACGGCTCAGCTACATCAGGGTCAGTTAGAGCCTCTGCAGCTCCCTCCTCCTCTGATTGGCTGTCCCATGCCGCCTGCCTGCTTCCTACCCTGGTGGGCACAGCACCAACCTCCCAACAAGTCTGCAGCACAGGCTTGGTCCACTTAGCTTCTCTTGTTAACCCCTAAGGACACTGAAGCCAGCTTGAAGTCTGGGACATAGATCCCCAAGGTGACTCTCGGCCCATAAGTACATAGTGAAGGCCAACCAAGGAACCTGTGTCCAAAGATTCCAATCCCTTCCATCTTGGTCTTTAACTTTAAGCAACGCTAAAAGAGGGTGGGAATGCCCGATAATCCCCTGCATACAGGTTCCATGGGAATGGCCCCACACTTCTTCCCAAGTATCCCATTGTTTTTCCTGAACCAGAAGAAGCTGCTGTCCCATTGTCCACAAGACTGCTGCTCGATTTCCCTGCAGGGAACTCCAGCCACAAAGGAATCTTTTGCTCCATGCATTCCGGGCATCAGCCATCCAAAGATACATGACCTCTGTACTCGCAAAGACCTATGTCCCACTACCTTATCTTTCCCACAAAATCAGTAGAGCACTTGGTCTCTAAGGAGCATGGGTTCAAAGCAAAGGAGGCTGGCATTCCAGAGACCAATTAAGGGTCTTAGTGGAGGTATAGAGATGGGGCAACCACTAGGAGTCAGGAGGCCAGGGTTCCTGCTTGGGGCAGAAATACTCTTTATGAGCCTGAATAGTGTCTTAGTTCTAGGGCTTTAAGGTCTTTCTTTGTCTTTCCTTCCTCCCAGGACAGCTGAGGAGAGAGAGCACTCACTCCCAAGTAACAAACACCTCAAGCCGATTTGATGCTGAAGTTTGTCTCAAGTCACACAACTGGTCATTAATAGTGCCCGTCATTCTTTTCATGTGGAAATTCAAACTTGCTAGAGCTCTTCAGCTGGAGGTCTCTGCACTTATTTCCAAAGGAACCCGGGTACTGACCTTCTCCGCTGGCAAGACACAACACAGAGAAGTGTGGCCTGACATGAACCAGTCAGCCCAAGCATTTGGCTGGTTGTGAGGAGAGAGGTCTGAAACTGGACATTTGGGTAGTGTGGGGTATCTTTAACTAGAAAAGAGCAGGGTGGCCTCAGCCAAGCTGAAAGCCCAAAGACCTCAGCTGAACTGAACTTTGTGTGTGGCAGAAAAAGCCCCCCTGGTTCCTGCTGGGTTTAGCACTGGGGATAATCAGCACTGCCCCGGGCGTCTATCTTAGAACAATCAGTCTGTCCATCTCCCATGTGGGCAGAGGGTTGGGGAACTGGGATGAGGACAGGCACAACTTGGCCTCTCCCAGGAACCCCCTTTTGAGTAGGTCATAGGGTCACTAACAGTTCCTGGCCAAAACTTGGGCCTCTGCCTAGACACAGCTTGAGAGACGAAAGGCCGAAAGGGTGGCCTTCCTAGACCCGAGAGCTTCTGATTCCACGGGGCCCAGAGAGTTCCCTTTTGGCAGCTGCTCACAGCCAACATCCTGCCCTGTGGGCTGATCACCAATCCCCTCCTGCTGTAAACAGCTTGTGTCTCCCCATGCAGAAGGCAAGGTCTGGAAGAAGAGGGTGGTGTGTGGCTCGGAAGCCCTCACCCCCATACACTGTTTCTGGCAGGGCAACAGCAGAGGAGCTGATATTCTCAGAGACAAGGGTGAAAACTTTTATCTGGGGTTACAGCTTTTCTTCTCACAGGCAGGTGGCAGAAATGAGTCCCCCGTCCCACCCCCCCGCCCCCCCCTCCCACCAACCCCCACACACTGCAGAAGGACCTAGTTGCAGGGACGGGGTAGATGCAGCAGGAAGAATGTTTCCCATGGTTCTGGACCGGGAGGCAAAGGGATAGAGCTGATCACGCCCCTGCACAATAGGATACTGGACATGCCTCTTCCTCTCTGAGAAAGGTCCAGGGGATGTGGGTCATTCTGTCATCATCCCTTTTAGTGAGGCTGGCTGTGTTTACGGATTTCCTCTGTGTTTTCCAAAGGAAGTTGATGCTGGTCTCTGTACCCCAGGTAGGTGAGGAAGGGTCATCCAGGTAACACAGCTTATTCGGGCACCCCCTACCATCCTCATCTCCATCACGAGAGGCCACCAGCAGGCACCTCCCACAAAACTGACCTAGTCCTTCCTCCAAGACCTTGGGCAGCACCCTGGGGGTCTCGGCCCGCTCAAAGCAGCTCTGCTCAGAAAGAATAACTTGAGAACGGCGACGCGGCGCGCCTAGCGCCAGCAGTGCCTTTCTGAACCGGGAGCCGGGAACAGTACCTCCCGCCCTGCCCAGCCAGAGCTGCAGCGCCGAGTGTCCCCCTCGGAGCAGCCCCGGAGTGGCAGGCTCTGCGTTTCTGGCTGTCCTCTCTCCTTACCATGGTTGCAGCCCGAGCCGGGCCAGCTCCTCCTGGACAGCGCCCCAGTCACCCGTGATGCGAGCTGCGCACCGACCTCGTTGCACCGCGGGGGCCCCCACTAGCCTTGCAAGAGTGCGGTCCGCTGGTGGCAGGGTGGGGCGGGGCTAGTCGGGCCTGGGGCGGGGCCTGTACCTCTGCAGCCGCGACGGGTGCCTGCGTGAGCTTCTCCTGAAGCCCAGGGCTGCACCGGGCAACTGCTTTTTTTTTTTTTTTTCTAGAATAGTCTCTCCAGGCAGTGTTGCACCGTAGGAACTCGAGTCAGTTCTCACAGAAAAATAAACCAGCCCACATGGCATCCCTGGAAGAGAGACTGCCGGGAGGGTGAGCTGTGGCAAGAGTTGGAGAGAGCTTTAGTTACCTCCCGGAGATTCAACAAGGATTTTGGGGAGTGAGCTGACTGAACATCCAAGTTACTCATTGCTCATACCCACACTACACCTCCTATGAGGGAAATGTCAGACATTCCCCACCTCCACTCAAGCTGTGAAAAAGACACAGGTTAGCGGCAGGTTCCTTTTTGTTCAAGACCCCAGATTAAAGATTAAAGAGGATTTGCTGCATAAATTATCCAGAGATCATCTGCTGGTTGGGTGGAATGAAGAGGCAGAATGGCTCTAAGAGGGAAGGGGTAGCCTTGCCTGGGGCAAAGCAGATTCGGGAGGCTCTCTGGAAAGGCCAGCAGAGCATAACCAGCAAGGCAGGCCATGCCTCGGACAGGCAAATGAAATGCAGTCAGAGCAGCTCTGGGAACATTAGAAGGTCAGAAGGGTCAGAGCAGCAGCTAGCTGAACCGGGGGTTGAGAAGGGATTTCCTGAGTTCAGTAGGGTCTGAACTGGTCAGGCTCCTGTGAAAGTTTCCAGAAACTTGTCCCTCCCTGACCCCCAAAAGCCCTTCCCCAAGGGCAGGTTGAATGACTGGCCTCTGCCTGAATATGCTTCAGGCAAAGCTAAGCTCTACAGCTATCACCCTCGCAGTACAAGTGCTGGCCAGCAAGCTGAGGAGAAACCTGTCTAGTTGGGAGACCTTAGGCAACTCCCTTCACCTCAAGGCCCCACTTTCCATCCCCTGAAATTAAGGGGACAAAACTAGATGGCTTCTAAGTTTCTAACTGTTCCTTCTGGCTTTCTAAACATGGATGCACTGTGGACGGAGGGTGTGCTGTATGCTTCTATAGGCCTTAGAGGCAGATGGGAACAAGGCACAGGTTTAGCCCTGAAGGGTCTCTGAGGCATGTGGTGGGGGGCCTGCAAGCTCGGCTCTGAGGCTATACATAGGCTCCAGACAAAGGTCTGTGGAAGACAGGAGCTACCAAGCTGCACCCAGAAAAACAAAGACACAAAAGGGGAAGTCCAGTGCTGTTGGAAGTCTGTGGTAGCAGTAGCCTGCGGCGGCTGTAACATCTGAGTATCAACCTTAGGCTACTCACAGCATCCCCTGGCCACCAGCACACACCTGAAAGATGCGTCATCAGTAAGACACATCAGCAGTCTTTCTAATCATGTGGGTGGGAGTGGGACAAATCTGCATCAAAGAAAACAGACCCCGGGGCTGATGTAGCTATAAAGTGCTTGCAGTAAAAGCTGGAAGACCTGAACTTGGTCTTCAGAATCCATTTAAAAAGCTGGGTGTGGTGGCCTACTGTAATCCCAGCATGAGGAATGTAAAGACTGGGGGATTTCTGGAGTTCACTGGCTGGCCAGCCCCAGGACCCAGTGAGAGAGCTTGTCTGAAAACAAGGTGGCCACTGTCCTGAGGAACAACACCCAAGGCTGAACTCTGGCCTGGTTTCCACAGGTACACATGTATATGCCTGCATTCATGTAAGGCAAGGTCAGCAGGCCTGACCACAAAGTCTTGTTTTCCTTTACTGTCAAATCCTAAGCCCTAAGCCATTCTGAGTATGGACGCAGAACCATCTCAAAAGGCAGCTCGGCTAGTTTCTCTCTCTTCAGCTGTGGCTGGACTCTCCCAGCTCTCCAGAACCACTTGCTGCTCAGGGTCCAGAGACCCACATATCCTGAGGCATGTTGGAGCCAGCTTGCCTTGAAAAAAGCCCCAAGAGAAAAAAGCCTTAGACCATAAAACTCTGATCCACGCCAAACAGCATGGGTCTCAGTGGTACACAGTCCCTTCTATCTCTGGTACTATAACATGCTGACTGAAATAACAGCTGAAGATAGGCTAAGCCATCCCTTTCCCACAGGCCTGTAGGCTGACCCTGTAGCACTCAAAGGGCTCTGTGAGAGCCAGGCCTTAGCATGTGTTCCATGGCAACAATGTCTATTGAAAAATCCCTTGATCTTCCTGGGCTCACTGAAGGAAACTGGATCCTCCCCCCACCCCCACCCCTGTATTTCTGGCTCTTTCTCTGTATTGATCAGAACAGGATCCACATTTGGTCAGAACATAGCCCAGATCCAGCCTCTCTTCTATAAATCACCCTTCCCACCTCCTGGTTTCAGGTGTGGAGACCCACTTTGCCTTAACCCCTTTCATCTCAATCAACTCTGGGTCTCCCTTGAAATTCATCATCCAGAGAGGTAGGCATTGGTATCCTCAACGATTTGCCTGAGCACTGCTAGCATGGACAGCCAAACATCTGAGGAGCAGACAGCGTGGCACAAGGGATCCTATCACTCCCTGGGAAACTCAAGCCAGCAATCCCAGCCACAGCCTGACACCCACAGTCCTCTAGAGACATCTTCTACCCATTCATGGACTGGGGTTGCATGGCATAGTAATTTTCATAAGGACCAAGCCAGGACCTAAGTTCAAGTCCAAGTCCAAGATACGGAATGATTACACCGGAAGTCAATATTTCAGCTCTGTATGATGAGCAAAAGGTCACGATAGTGCCTCTTGCTAGCCATTTCCCGTAAGTGGTTCAAGAACCAGTAGTGTCTCCCTTCTGCCACAAAGGAATGACTTACTGAAGATACAGTCAAGAGCTCTGGTGGAGCCAAAGTGCTGGGTGTGTCTTTCTAGGAAAACTCATCAAGTCTGTACAGAAGCAAGAAAGAGAGCTCCCTTAAGCCCACCCCCCACCCCCCCACCCCCTCACATACATACACACCCCCAGCTGCCTCAGGTTCCACGTTCCTGGAACAGGCCGGAGATGTGGGTGTCACCTGCTATGTGGCTACACACAGAGAGCAGCTCTGAAGCTCAAAAGGTGCTAGAGGCCAACCATTTTGATAAAGCAGGAATTTCCATCACAGGAGGTCCAGGTGGGAAGGGCCTGGCATGCCTTCTGACGTCATCACTCCCTGACCGTCTGACTCTCCTAGCTTCCCAGCCGCTCTTTAAATACCTACTCGGCTTCTAAGCGTGTGGACTCAGTACCCTGCTGTCAGTGGAAACTGATGTACCAAGGTATTTGCCATGCCGAGTCAAAGTATTCCCTCATCCTGGCTAACCTTCTGTGCAAGGAGGCTAGCTGACTCATTTCATTAGACTTTGTTTGTCCACACCCTTTCAAGTGACCTGTCTGTATACATTTCTCTTTCGAAATAAGCAACCCCCCCCCCCGGGGTGGGGGGATGGGGAACGACACTGGAACGTGTCTTCCATTTTAACCTCTGCTGACTTCTATCCTGGGAATAGAGAATCTGTCATGTGATGGTAACAGGGCCCTGCCCCCAGGAGCTGGCTAATCAATACATGCCGGCTAAAACAGTGCAGGAATTAATTTTCCATTCTGGTGTTAGTGCACAGGCTAGCCCTCGGGGCCCTGACTTCACTGACCCGGTACATGTCCTTCCTTCTGTCTGCTCTCTGCCTCTTCACTCACATGAGCAGGCCTGACTATTGCCCTCGGGAATACGCTTCCCTTTACTGGACCTGACCTTCTGAAACGCTGAGAACTTACTTCACAGGAAGCTGCGGCTACAGGAGAGTCTGTACCACACTGAGGGGCAGTAGAATGGGGTATCTCTTAGTGTTTTCAGCTTTGACAAACAAGCTCAGACCCTCAGTTTCTTCATCCGTGAAACAGAGGAAAAAAATGTTTACGCCACAGGTAGCTAGCAAGATTCAGTAACATGAGAAGGTAAAGCCACTAGAATGAACAGTAGCTGTTATGTCTGCAAATGAGGACATTATCAACACCAAACCAGCTGCTGCCAACTGTGGCTATTTCAAATGTTTTCCCTCCAGAGGATTAGGAGTGCCCATGTGTGATGGGTATAGAGGACGGGAGAGAAGAATGCCGGAGTAACGCCTTAAAGTGACTCTGGAATATGCTGCCGTTGCCTGTGGGGTCAGCTTTTCGGGTCTTGGTCTTAGACCGACCAACACAAACTCCCAAGAACAGCCACTACAGAGGCTTTTAGGTGACTTTTGACGATGGTGGCTCTACCAAGGAAGAGTCTGGTCCTACCAGGACAAGTCTGAGTGCTGGGGCTTCTCTCAGGAACTAAGAGACATTACTCACATTCTGTCACCCTCCTCCGAGCCGCGGTCCACTTGAGGAGCAGCTGTCTTTCTGCTCCCCCCCACCCCAGCAGCTGAACCAAAGGCAGCTGAGCAGAGGGTGAAGGGACATGGCCGGCTCCCCTGATCATGACAGCGGCCTTCTGGCTGAACAGCTGTCAGGATGGCTTCTGGGCTGAAGAGGTTTCTTCCTCGCTTCCTCATTCAAGTTGGCCTCGTGAATCCAACCTTCCACTGTCTTTCTCCTCACTAAAGCCATCACCCCAGACATCACTAAAATACTCTAAGTCAAAGAACTGGAAATGGAGTCCAGTCGGGAGAGTGGTTAGCTCTTCGAGGTCCACTGATGGGATTGGGGAGGTCTGGAGATGTAACCTGGTGACTAAGAGCACTGGCTGCTCTTCCAGACCCAGGTTTGATTCCCATTGCTAGCACGGTGGCTCACAGCTGTATATAGCTCCAGGTCCAGTGATCTGATTCCTTTTTCTGGTTTCCTTGGGTACCAGGTACAAACATGGGACACTGACCCACATACTTCCAGACAAAAATACCCACATACATATATTAGGTAAACAAAAAAGAAAAGCATATACTAGGAAGTTTAAGATGTGTGTGCCTGTGTGGGGTTATTTTGACAACAGAAAACTAAGGAAGTTTAGCTGCTTCAGTCCCACCATCAAAGCCATGGAGGAATCACATTTTCCTGCCCTGATTACAATAGGGTTAAGAGCCAGCGGGTCTTAAGTGAGGCAGGGAAATCTGCCTCTTGGCTCCATCTCCAGAAGCTGGCCTTAAAATAGACCAGTCCACAACTTTTGGGTTGTCCAGGACTAACGAGGGCTCATGAGAAGCAGGACTTTCAATAATAAACCCTAAGGTCAGCCTAACCTGTCCCCACATTAGCAAGTCATGGCCAGAGGCCACCAGCTGCTCATCCTGCTCCAGAAGTGGCTGCCCGTGATAGGTGCAAATGACCGATGTGCCACCTGACGGGGTAAGAGGCTGTGAAAGGCCTTCAGAGGTACCCTGCCTCATTTTCACCCACATTGCTCTTTGCTTCCAAAATCAGCCTCTCAACCATCAGCTAGAGCAGTTGTCCTAAATCTGTGGGTCAGGTGGGGTCACCTAGGACTGTCAGAAATCACAGACATTTACATTACAATCCATAACAGTAGCAAAATTAGTTATAAAACGACAAAAATAATCTTATAGTTGGGGGCCGCCACACCATGAGGAACTGTATTAAAGGGCCACAGCATTAGGAAGCTTGAGGACCACTGCTCCATACAAGGCAAGACGACTGGGGCAAGTGGGAAAGAGAGTTCCCAGGATTCCTTTCAAATAGTTCGCATTGTGGGATTCTGAACCTCCTCCATGAATGCAGACACTCCTAGGTTCCTAAGAGGCCAGGGGCTTTCCTTTGTAAATAAGGTGCCTCAGAGCAGAGCTCCCCCCAGGCTTCAGAAGGCAACAGGAGTCTGACAACCCTCTCCTTCAGGGATCAAATGACATGTGACCCTGAAGGCATTTCAAGTCTGCCTTGGATACCACTGAGATGGCCTCCTCTGCTAATTGCCCTAATTTCTAGCATTGGTGTCTTGCATAATTGATAGATGCAGAAAGAAGAAAACCACCTCATCCTCTGGTCGCCTAGGAAGTCATATCCAGAGGCCAGGGGGTCCCCGTATCCTGTAGGCAAGTGATCTGGGGACTGGAGTACTCCTGCCCATCAGAGGCATTGCAGCCTTTCTTATTAAAAGATGTGTTATTTCCAGAAATCCCCAGGCCAAAGGAGAAGGCAGTTTCCTGACCCACTTCCTGTTGAGATTCTGCTAGTGCACATCCAATAGGAATGCTCCTCTCGGTTTAGCCCCATCTTCTCTGGGGAGATTCCAACCTCTATCATCCCAATCCATGGGTGAAACACAACTTCTCAACCCCACTCCTAGACAAAAGGACCTCAAAAAAGGATTCAGGAGATCAGCAGAGTCATGGGCAGAATCTGGAGTTATCCATAGCTGCAGACCCAGAGGGGCTTATGAAGTTCAGTATTCTCCACAGCTGTGGACCTGGAGGGTTCACAGTGGAGTGTTCAGTAACAAACACTGCCTTCCATGGGCCAGCCACTGGGGTTGAGCCACTAGAGAATTCCTGCTGGGAACGGAATCTGGAACAGTCTCTATGGTCAAGTACTCCCAAATCAGAGGAACCAGGGTCCTTGCACACCAGAACCACAGAATCTCCATCCTGAGCCTGCCTGAGGGTTATGCAATCTGAAAGGACCGACTGTGGGAGTTGGTTTTTCATGGAGACTACTTTGCCTAGCTCTGTGCAAACCCTACCTCTAGAGAGCCAAAGGAGACCCCAGCCCAGCTGCCTGAGAACCTCTCTTCCCAAGCTTCTGGGGAGCAGTTTTGCTACTGAGCAGGACTGAAGAGCTGTAATTATCCAGACAGGATAAGAGCTATTTTGGGAAGAAGTCATTCTGCTGCCAGAACTTTTGACTTCCTAAACTAAAACAAGATGCACAGAAAAGGGGGTGAGGGTGGGGAGGGTGGAGAGAAGCCTGCTTAGTCACAGGCATCAGACCTTGAACTGAAGAAAACAGTTTTACCCCTTTCAAAGGTGTAGCTTTGTATTAGGGTATCTATTAAGATATCTCCCTCTGGCCTCAGAAAGGAAGCTGTAGCTACCCTCTACTTCCCCTCCTCCTAGCGCCCCATCTCCTAAGCTCCATCAAGAACATTCATTCAGCCTGTTGTTTGTTTGGGTATTTGAGCATAGACTAGTATCTATTTATATATTGGGTTTTTCTTCCTGTCTATGTCTTATCTTCCACTTGTGTAGTTAGTATCTCAAAGCAGTATGTGTGTCTGTGTCTGTCTGTCTGTCTGTCTGTGTGTGCACACGCCCGTGTACTAGTGCCTAGCAGAGTATCAGACATCTGAAAAAAAAAAACTGTCTATGGAATGAAGGAATGGGATGGGACTGGAAGCAAGCAGAGGAAAGAGGGGCTTCCTGATTTGCTTGGCCTTAATCTCTAAGAGTGCCTTCTCCCTCCTTCCTACAGCTGAGCTCAGGACGGGGGTGGCAGCTGCATTCCTGGACACCCCCTCCTCCAGCTGTTCTGTTATCTGAGCTCTTGCTGTCCCCCCTCGTTTCTATCTCAAGTCAACTGTTCATCCCGGTCGGCTAGCCATGCACAGGACTCACTAGAGATTTGCTCGGCTTTGGGTTGACAGAGGAATGTGGTCAAAGGAAAGAGTGGAAGTCGGGAGAGCTTTGACCATCTTATCAGACGTGGACCAAGAGGAGCACAAGTACTTAAGGGAACAGTCCACTTGCTGCAAAATCAGGACACTGCCAAATTTAGGACACGGGACTGCCAAGGGCAGAGCCCACTTCATGTTTCTCCAACCTGAGGACTCAAATAGTGTGTAACCCAGAAAAGCGACCCCTTTCTGAAGTGCCCTAGGCAGGAGAGGGAAGGGCCAGATGGGGAATAATCCAACTTACAGTGACCTAGTCTTCCCCTGGAGCACTGGGTGAAAGATCTTCACACTTTCTCTTCAAAGCTGCAATTTCAGCTCATGTAACATTTTTGTACAAACACCGCTGCACAGGGCCTTTTTGTGCAGTGGACAACCTACTAACCACATGTGGTTCTGTCTCCTTCTACACCCCTCCCGTCAGAGGACAGGAGTAGGAATTAGATCAAGGGCTGGGACCATGGACTAGAAGTTATCTCCCACAAGGATTCTTACCTCCTCGTCTGTCAAAACAAAGAAGTAGAAGCCAGGCATTTCCGGAGGTGGACAACAAATGGAATTCAGGAAGTGTCAACATGAGGGGGCAAAACAGTGTGTTACTAAAGATGGCCAGTTGATATGAGAATAGCCCAGCCCAAGTCCCTTCCTAGGGCCCCAAATGGCCTAAAAACTGCAGCTACCATTTACTGAGTGTTCATGATGCTTTACACGTAAAGCAACTCACACCGGTCAGGCCCTCCAAATAGGAGGAGGGCTTGGGATCGGAGTTGGTGCACTAGGCTTTTCCCTCCCCAGAAATGTCACCCACAGCCTTGTTCTATGTTCCATTCATAAATAGGATAAGGACTTATCATGCCATAATTCTATGCTACCAAGACACACTATTGGAGGTCCGAGTCCCACGTTCCCATGCCACCAGTGGCCAAGCACAAAAAGGAGCAAAGGATCTGAGAGGATCTTAATGATTCCAGAGACGAAGGCAAGAGCTACTAGTCTGGGTGTCAGGGGTGAGCCATGAGCAGGCCTAGAGATCCTACCAGGGCAACAAGTGAGAGAGGGTTTGAGGAGAGTTCTGAAGCCTTAACTTGAATCACTGGGGATTCAACAGTCAGCATGATTTCGAAGCAGGTGGTCTTGTTTTTGGTGATTTCCCCTTAAAACACATGATTGGGGGAAAGGGGGGGTTGGAGAGATGGTTAAGAGCACTGAGTACTCCTGCAGAGGATCCAGGTTCAATTCCCAGCAACCACATGGCAGCTCACAACTGTCTGTAACTCCAGTTCCAGGGGATCTGACGCCCTCTTCTGCCCTTCATGGGCACAGAGCTACACGAGCAGAAGACCCATACACATCAAACAAGTTAAACCTTAAAAGCTGGGTGTGGATGGTGGCACACATCTTGAGTCCAAGCACTCTGGAGGCAGAGCGATCTGTGTGTATTCCAGGTCAATCTGGTCTACATAGCAAGGTCAAGGCTAGCCAAGGCTATATAACAAGACCTTGTCTCAAAAACAAATAAAAATCTCAATCAATGGTAGGTAAGACCACAGGACTTGAATTGCTCTCCTTCCCAGATATGAGTTCTCATTAGAAGGAGACTGTTGAAAATGGAAAAGGGACACATTCCCAAAGGGATGACTAGTCATGGAATGTAAGGTGGAAAGAGAATTACTGCTCATTTAGTGCTAAACCCTAGCCATTTAGTTTCCTGACAGACTTAGCGTATAGGACAGACACAGAGGCCACTCTATCACCTGTCTTCTCACCCTTCTCCAAAGCCCTTCCCCAAGCCCTCCCGGCCTCTCACCCCACCCCCACCCCCCAAGAAGGGAAAGCACAGACCTTTCAGCCACCAGAGGATCCGGTTGTACATTTCCTCGGAAACATCTGAAAGTAACAGAAACTTGCTTTTTCCTGTGTGTGCAATGCCACCCTCCCTCCACACCTCCACCAGAACGTCCTCTTAGTCCTTGAACCTTTCACTCTTCTCCCACTTAGGACTGGGTACTGAGTGCTCACTGTCTCTCTTCCACCTTCTCTGTGCACTTTAATGCTCTCGGTCTCCTGGAAGCCCGAGACCCAGCCCACGTGTCCCAGCTACTCTACTTTGAAACCAGATTATTTACCTGAGGCTTCTGTTTGTTTGTTTGTTTGTTTGTTTGTTTGTTTTAACAGCCTTACTAGCCCTCACCCTGCCTTGGTTATTTCCACTCTGAGGAATCCACTTCCGACCCTGCAGTCCATTCTTTCTACCTTCCACGGAAGAGTTAAGCTGCAAAGCCTGTTAAGAGTCAATGCTCAACTCCAGATTTAACCATCTGCTCTGATGTCAGCAGCTTGGGGCTCACTGAAGCTGGCAGGCAAGGCACGGAGCACTGAGCTCAAAGATAGAACCAACTTTGGCACTAGCAGGAAAGCAGCCTTGGGGCCCAGAACATACCCATCCCAACCAATATCCCATTTCACTAAATGTGGGCTGCGGCTGGACAGTTTGCTTCCTTCACATACCCAAGAAGAAAGCATTGAACCCTTGAGTGGGTTGTTTGCTGGTGTACTTCGGGGTCTTTTGCACTTCTGTCAATGGTACTCGGTATAAAGAATCCTTCGGGGATGGTGGTAGGCTTGCTTTGTCTCTCTGGAACATCAGGTCCTCACAGAAAGGGGTTGAGTCCATTTCATAAAAGGACTCTAAAGGGTCTAGGGGAGGAGGCGACTTAGGTTCAAGATCAAATATTGATGAATGATTTGGGGGCGTTTCAACTTTAGGATTCAGTAAGGCCCACCATGAGCAATCAGGTCCATACCTAGGTAAGGACCGAGGGGGCAAAGGCCGAGGGGTCAACTCAAATGCTGAGGGGACATCGGTGGAGGGCTTTGTTGAAAGCTCTGGATACAGGGGAGACTTATAGGATCCTTCAGACACTGTTCGACATGTCACACGATGAGGTGGCTGCGTTGACTGTTTTCCTGGGGAAATGGTCACCTTGCGTGTGACCTCACGTTCTCGGGTTGGGGATCTCATAGTGTGCTCTGCTTCGGATATTAAAATCTTTGGGGAGGGCTTGGTCTCAATACAGACAGAACGCTCTGGTCGAGGTGGAGCAGCTCGGGGTGCCCCATCTAAATCTCTAAGGACAGAAAGTTTGAGGCCTGATGACAATTTCATGTTCTTTTGCGAGGTCTTAGGTTCTGAATATATTGAGCTGTGACCAACTTCTGGTTCCTGGGGAGGGATCTTTCTAATGACTATCTGAGGGTTATTAGCCATGCGAATGCCATGCTCTTGGACGGAGATATTTCTTGAAGATCTGACCTCAGCAGTAGTCCTTCGGGTGGGCTCTGTTTGTATAGCTTCATCCTTCGGGTATGCTGAAACCCTACGGGGTACTTTAACCCCCTGGGGGTTCTGGACCTTGGAGGGTGGGTCCTCCTCTTTTTCTCCAGTAAAATACAAGTGACGGCATTTTGCATCAGAGGTCGTGGAGGAATGGTGGCCAACCTCACGGCCTGGCCTGGTCTCAGTTCTTCGTGTTGACTCTTCCCTAACTGGACTGACGTTCCGATGTACTCCTGCGAGGTGGGAGGACAGCGTCTGGACTGACTGGTTCTTCCGATGAGGAGAGTGATGAGGAGAGTGATGTGGAGAGTGATGGCGGGGCACCTCTTTTCTTGTTCGGGTCTCAGTTCCCCGTGAAGTGGAGACTGCAGAGAGGCCAGGCCCTGGCTGTGGGGACACAGGACGTTGGTAGTCTGATGTTGAATGGTGAGTGGTGGATGTAGCTTCGGCTCTTCTCTGGGATGGGAGAGGAGGAGGAGGACTCAAGGAGACAGCAGCAGCAGCTCGCTGGCTTGAGGAATAATACCCGTGTCCCCGCTGAGGAGTGGAGGTAGAAACCTCTGCCCCTCTATGCGAAGAAACTGCTACCTTGGACCCATTTTTATTTGTCTTGTACACCTGATAGACTGTGGCCTTCTGGGTAGATGCCATGTTTTATCAGCAGGCTTGTTTTCAGGGTCCCGGTGAAGCATGAGTGTTTACCCTCATTGTTTTCAGAGCTGCTGTTCTCTGTCCCCCTTGGAAGTGGCAGCTGTTCTAAGAGTGTCTCACAGTCCTCTTTACAATCTCTGTCTGATGATGTCATAAAAGGAGCTTCCTATTAAACATCTTGTTTTACAGTTACAATTCTTCATAGAGAATCACTCCCCAGGTGGAAAGTAACTGTCTGACAATAAGCCTTTGGCCAAGTTTTTAAGAAAAGTCAGGATTTCCTTGTATAGAGGGAACTTCCTTATTCGTCTTGGATTCTAGGAGTTCTCAGGGACTCAGCCAAGGAGAAATCAGCTAGAAGACCTTATGAAGTCAGCCTCACAGGTCAATCAGGCTGTGCTAGCCCAGCTTGAACAAGGTACCTTTTGTGATGTATAGATTTATTCCTATCTTGTTTGAAACTGATATATGAATTAAATAATAAGTGATTGATGATGACGAAGATATAATAACAGAGCTCCAGCCTTTTCCAAGTTTCATGAATAACCATTCAGTTTAGTTGACTCTAGGGACAAAACCTAGGTTACTCAAGTCATAAATTCTCTCATTATTCCAGGAGCAGACAGTATCATGGTTTGGTCTTGACAATAAACAACTGGTTGAGCGCCTTGGGCATGACTTACCAGAGTCTTAGTTTCAACCTGAAAACTATTGCCTCCTACATGAGAATCACACAATAAATATTAACGTCCCTTCTCATTAATGATCCTCTTGTTGACAGTTAGATTTAGATATTCATCCTTTCTCTTTTCTTTTCCTCCTCCCCTCCCCCTCTTTTAAAACAGCATCTCACATAACCCAGGCTAGCCTTGAACTCTTTCTGTAGCCAAAGATGAGCTTGTGCTTCTGACATCCACTTCCCAAGGAGTGGGAATATCATATTGGCATGTGCTAGCATCCCCAGTTTATGTCATGCTGGGAATCCTGCACAAGGCCTCATATATGTTAGATAAGCTATCCACGAAGCTATATCCCAACCTTCTTTTATTTATACACTTTTTTGGGGGGGGGGTGTAGGGGAACAGAGTTTTCTGGCTGTCCTGGAACCTACTCTGAAAGACCAGGCTGGCCTTGAACTCAAAGATCTGCCTGCCTTTGCCTCCTAAGTGCTGAAATTAAAGGTATGCACCATCACACCTGGCTCTTTTATAAACATTTTACGTATATGTTCATGTGAGTACTGGTGCCCCCAAGGATAGAGGTGTTGGACCATTGTGAGCCACTTGATGTGGGGGCTGAGAATCAAACTCAAGCTTTCTGCAAGAACAGTATGTGCTCTTAACCGCTGAGCCACCTTTTCAGCACCCTCCTCTTTGGGGACAGATTCTCACTAGCCCAGGTTAGACTCAAACTTACCGTCCTCTCACCTCAGCTTCTCAAGTTGTGGGAATTTTAGGCAGGTGCCATTATACCTGGTCTTATGGCCTGGGTAGAGTCTTTCAAACCATATGTTCTCTATCTCTATGTGTCTGTCTGTCTGTCTGTAACCCTGGCTGTCCTAGAACCCACTCTATAGAACAAGCTGGACTCCTGTCTGTAGCCCTGGCTGTCCTGGAACTCACTCTATAGAACAAGCTGGACTCCTGTCTGTCTGTAGCCCTGGCTGTCCTGGAACTCACTCTATAGAACAAGCTGGACTCAAACTCATAGATCTGCCTGCCTCTGCCTTGCTGTGCTGGGACTAAAGGTGTACACCACCACTGCCTGGCATGGCTTTTTTCTCCTTGAAGAGCAACTTTCCACTTTCAATGAACACTGTGGATAAAGAAACTGTTACCTTTTCCTTTGACCTCTTTTACCCTCTTTTTTTGACAGAAATTACCATATGTAACTCTGAAAGACAAAGGTTTTGTTTGAGACAGAATCTGACTATGTAGCACAGGTTGGCCTCTTACCCACAATCCTCCTGAATGTTGCAATTTCATATATTAGGCCAAAACTTACCTTCACAATTTAAAAAAAAATATTTAATATATGAATGTTCTGCTGCATGTATGCCTGCAGGCCAGAAGAAAGCACCAGATTTCCTTATAGATGATTGTGAGTCACCACATGGTTGCTGGAATTTGAACTCGGGACCTCTGGAAGAGCAGCCAGTGCTCTCACCCGCTGAGCCGTCACTCCAGCCCCACCTTCAGATTTTTGTGCACACTGACCATTCTCTTGTATTAGTCTTTCTTCAAATGAGTCATGATAAAATTAATTAGGTTTATGGTTAATTATAGTGGTATTCTAATCTCTCCAAGGACTTGAATTTTAAGTATTTCTAAACTCTGTCTATTTTCTCCAATTAAAGGAGTTTGCAAAGAATTACAAAAACTTGAAATTATGTAACAGGATCAAACTTCCCTATTTTATTATTTAATAAGTATTTTCTGTATTTCTCATATATGGACATAAAGTTATATAGGTAGAATCCTATTTGTCTACTGGAGTATTACTACTATCACTACTTCATATGTCATGGGTATGTTTCCATGCTAATCCATATCTATAATATGATTTTGAATGAATTCACTTATGGTTATTTCACAAGTTTTGTTGTTTTGTTTTTCTTTTTTTTTTTAGATTTATTTATTTATTATATGTAAGTACACTGTAGCTGTCTTCAGACACTCCAGAAGAGGGCGCCAGATCTCGTTACGGATGGTTGTGAGCCACCATGTGGTTGCTGGGATTTGAACTCTGGACCTTCGGAAGAGCAGTCGGGTGCTCTTACCCACTGAGCCATCTCACCAGCCCCCTGTTTTGTTTTTCAAGACAGTGTTTCTTCATGTAGCCCTGGCTGTCCTGGAACTTACTCTGTAGACCAGGCTGACCTTAAACTCACAGAGATCCACCTGCTCTGCCTCCCAAATAGTGGGATTTAAGGCATTTAACTACCACTGCCCAGCTATTATTTCATAATTTTTTTCCCAGCCCACTCCAGCCCCACTTGCTCTGGCCTGTTTATTTATTAGATATAAGTACACTGTAACTGTCTTCAGACACATGAGAAGAGGGCATCAGATCTCATTACACATGGTTGTGAGCCACCATATGGTTTCTGGGATTTGAACTCATGCCCTCTAGAAAAGCAGTCAGTGCTCTTAACTGTTGAGCCATCTCTCCAGCCCTTATTTCATAATTTTTAAATAAGTCTTTTATTATTGGATACTTGGGATATTTTTAATAGTTCTGTATTATGAATGCTACAATAACCATATATGTATGTGTGTGTGTGTATATATATATATATATATATATATGCTATTATGTCTTTATACACTCTATTATGTCTTTATATACTTTATTATGCCCTCCTTAGGAGAGCAATTCTTTACTTCTTTGGTTTATTTATTTTATGAGTATTTTGTCTGTTATGTATACATGTGTACCATGTGCCTCATGCCCAAAATGCTCAAAGAAGGCATCTGATGTCCTGGCACTGGGTTAGGGGTGGTTGTAAACCACCATGTGGGTGATGAGCACTAAACCTGGGTCTTCTGAAAGATCACTAAGTGCTCTTAGCTGCTAGAGCCATCTCTTTAGGGAGGGGGAGAAAACGTTTTGGAGTTGGTTCTCTCCTTCTGCTGTGGGGTTTAGGGATTGGACTCAGGTCATCAGGCTCGTCTGGCTCTACTCACTGAGCCACCTCACCAGCTCCGTTTCTCTAAGTCTCAATGTTTCTTCAGTGCAGTCTTGAGCTGCCTCAGAGCTACAGTGCCATCTATAAATACAGAAATGCATTTGTTCCAGTGTGACCATGGGAAGGTCATGCAGTCCCCTTTGAATAGTCTCCTCTCTTGTAAGGAAGGTATTAACACCCAGCCCTCTCTTGTAACATATTAGCTGAGTATCCATCAAGGCCAATAGTTCTGGAAAAGTCTCTAACCTTTCTCTTTAGCTTCATAGTTCTACTTTTGACTATTCTTGTTAACTAAAGTATGTCAACCCAGAACATGTTTTTTTGTGTGTGTGCTTAAAAGCTCATCCTGGAACTCACTTTGTAGACCAGGCTGGCCTCGAACTCAGAAATCCACCTGTCTCTGCCTCCCGAGTGCTATACAGAGAAACCCTGTCTCGAAAAACAAAAAAAAAAAGCTCATCCTAAGAAAGGCTTGGTGCTACACTGGGATCCTGAACCAACCTAGTGTAGTTACTATCTGGCTAATAAAGACTTTTTATTGGCTTAAACCCATGTTCCAGCAGTCTTCACTGGTGAACAGCCCAAAATACAAATCTGGGTTACCTCAGTGAACAACACAAATATGACGTGGCCTTCTTCAGCTTATAGTTGGTAAGAACAAGAGTGGACGATCTTACTGGCCTGTAAGTGTGTTGTGCAGTATGAAATAAAAGTATGGAGCCAGAGAGGGGCTTGGCAGGTAAGAGTGCTTGCTGTGGAGCCTTGACAACATGAGCTCTAGCTCTGTAACCCATGATAGAAAGATAAACCCAGGCCTGGAAGTCATCCTCTGACCTCAACATATATGTTGTGACACGGGCACCTGTATGCTCCAGCACTCCCACACACAATATATATTTTTGAGACAGGGTCTTTCTATTATGAGGCCCTCGAATTGCTATGTAGACCAGGCTGTCCTCAAATTCAGAGATTCACCTGCCTCTGCCTTCCAAGTGCTAGATTTAAAAGGCATAGGCTAATGTGGTGTGTGTGTGTGTGGTGTATGTGTGTAACTGTAACAAGTTGATCTATGCACAGGTTAGAAGGAGGCAGGCAGAATACTAGTAGAGAATCTTACAGAATCTTCAAAAACATCAACAAGATTCTCTGAGGAAATTAAGTAAGCTGAGAAACAAGCAATATAGCTAGATACGCAAGGGCAGCACATGCCACAGTGTACTTAAAGAGCTAAGAGAACTCCATTGTCTCTAAGCGCCATAGGCTCAGATCCGAGCAGGATCCGTAGAGTGAAAAGATCACTGTGAAGGTGGAACGATGACTCACTAAAGTGCTTGCTGTGCACACGTGAAGACTCAGAAAAGGCAGGTGTGGTGTGTACTTGTGACCCCTGTGCTTGCGGAGGCAAAGGCAGATCTCTAGAGCCCAACAGCCAGCCATTCTAACCAATCGATGAGCTCCAGGGTCTGTAAGAACTCCTATCTCAAAAATCAGTGTGAGGAGCAATAGAGGAAGGTACAGTGGTGACTTCCGGCCTCCACACACCAACACTCATATACCCGAGCACACGTGTGCATATAGCTTCTATGCATACGCCAGAAAAATGAATGAGAGGTCACTGTGGTTGGGGTACAGATTAGCTGCCAGGGTACTCGTCAAACAGATTCCAGCCTGAGCTAGACTAAACCGGAGTGCTGATAAAGGCCTATAATCTTAGCACTCAGAAGGTGGAGGAATGAAGATTCCCAAGTTCCAGGTCATACTCAACAGAAATTGAAAGCTAGCTCAGAATACATGAGCTCCTATCTCAAAACAGGAACAACAATACGTTGTGTTAAATATTAGAGAGGGGAGAGAGTTTTCTAGCAGTTCCTATGTTTTGCCATGGTCTGTAATCCCCCTTGCTTAGTCTTCCATCTTCACTGTACTTCTTAGGCATGTGGGTGCTTTGCCTACATTTATGCCTGTGCACCATTTGTCCAACTGGAAGAACATCCAGTGAGCCATAGCTCCAGCCCCTCACTGCAACTTCCTGACAGCTTCCCCGGACCTTATTCTGCTTCTCTATCACACTGGCATTTTACACATGCTGGCCTCTTGTGGGGCGCCGCTATCTTCCGGTACTGAGCAATCGCCATTACAAGATGGCGCTCATTTCCTCAGTACCAACTAGTAAACATCTAGTTTGCGCCTGCGCTGGAAATCCCCGCCCCGGGCAGCTCCGCCTCAGGGATAACATCATATGGGGTGATCAGTGTTGAGCCAATCATGGCTTGCCACGTCCGAGGCGGGGAGAATTTCCTATATAAAGGAGGGGCTCGGGCTGCCTGGGGTCTCCGGTTGTGAAGCTTATGCTCTCCCTCTCAAGACGCATAAAGCTTGGCATAAAGCTTGCTGCAGAAGAACCCTACTGTGTGTGGTGTCCTCATTCGCGGGCGAATCAGCGAACACTCACATCTGGTGCCGAAATCCCGGGAAAACGAAGAACATCGCGAGCACCGTCGGAGACCCCTCGGTGACGGGGAGGGTCCAGAACTGCAGGAACTACGTCTCGGAAAGGTATGCCTGAATTTTACCTGACCCTTTCGCACTCCCTTCAACTAACCGGGCCGTGGGAGGGATTGCCCGAGGCTTTAATTATCGTCCTCGTGGCCTTGGTTGTATGGCTCCTAGCCCTCTTCCTTTGTGAACATAGAAGGTTGTGTTAAATTGAAGTTCTTACAACCCTAGCGCGTCAGTCTCTCGTAAATAAAAGAGCAAAGAGCGGAAAGGTGAGTCGCACTTTCATTTTTGCGCTCCCGTCCCCGCCTGAACGGGCCGCGCCTATACGATCTCGGAGACATAAAACTGCAGTCTCCTTTAGAGTATCATGGGGGCTTCTCAATCAGTACAAACTTCATTAAAAGAACTTCTCAAAAGAAGGGACCTGAAGCTTGGGGACAGAGTTCTTCGCCGCTTTGTCGAGGAAGTTGATCGAGTAGCTCCCTGGTATGCGGTGTCAGGATCTCTGACGCTGCCGTCATGGAATAAGCTAGGCAACGATCTAGAAACCTGTTCAGACCTCAGGTTGGGAGTTAAGGCCATATGGAAACTAGTTAAGAGTTGTCTTGAAGATGAGGCCTGTGAGGAGGAGCGAAAGAAAGGGCAAAAGGTTTTAGAAGCTATGCAGGAAGGTATGTCAGAATCCGAGCGTAGTGAGAGGATGGGTGTGCACACAAAAACCGTAAAAAAGGCAAAAAAGGGAAGTGAAAAAGGACCTCCCGGGAGAAACAGAAAGGGAGAGAAGGGGAGCAGCAGGCCCGGGTTATATCCAACCCGAGAACTGGCTGCCCTCCACCTAAGAGATACCTCGGATTCTTCTGAAACCGAGGACAGTAAACTGACCTCGGAGGAAGAGGGCGAGTTAGAAGAAGAAGCAGTTAGATATAAAGGAGAAAGGTATCACCCAGATGAAGGCGGACGACCTAAGTCAAGTAAGCCCGCGTCCGGTGTCTCCTTTAAGGATAGGAGATTGTTGGCTGCCGCCATTCCCTCCGCTCCCCCACCTTATGAGGCCCGGTCATCCACAATTTCCTTTTTTCCCCAAAGGATCCTCCGCAAGCTACACTTAGCGTTTCCTGTTTATGAACAGGAAGGGGGGAGAATCTACGCTCCTGTAGACTATAGTCAGATAAAAGATCTTGCAGAATCAGTAAGAAAATATGGTCCCAATGCTAATTTTACTATTATGATTCTTGAAAGAATGGCACAAACTGCCATGACACCTAGTGATTGGCAAATGGTGGTTAAGGCCGCCTTGCCTACTATGGGACAATACATAGAATGGAAAGCCTTGTGGCATGAGGCAGCCCAGTCCCAGGCCAGGGCCAACGCAATAGCCCTTACGCCAGAACAGCGGGATTGGACATTTGACCTTTTAACAGGCCAAGGCCCGTGGGCCGCAGATCAAGTTAATTACCACTGGGGGGCGTACGCCCAGATTTCCAGCACAGCCATACGGGCCTGGAAGTCACTTAATCGCAAGGGAGAAACCACCAATCAGCTTACAAAAATTGTTCAAGGGCCCCAGGAGCCCTTTGCCGACTTCGTCGCACGCATGATGGAGGCGGCAGGAAAAATCTTTGGGGACCCAGAGGGGATAGGACCCTTTATTGAGCAACTGATCTTTGAACAAGCCACCCAGGAATGCAGGAATGCCATTGCTCCTAGAAAATCAAAAGGGCTGCAAGAATGGCTAAGAGTGTGTAGAGAGCTTGGAGGTCCACTTAGCAATACTGGCCTCGCGGCCGCCATCATGTTAGCACAAAAGCATCCTCCATCTGGCAACTCGCGCAGTTGGGATGTGAAGTTAGAATGCCAGGGTTATGTATCACATCAGTACAATATAATAATTTCACATATGCCGCTAATCTTTCTAAGAGTTTGTCCCAACAGCTGCTATATAATTGGACGTCTGATTTTGACCAAACCCTCCAGAAACTTCGATTGGCCATCGTCCAAATCAATTCCACCAGACTTGACCTCTCCTTGACCGAAGGCTTTTCGTCATGGATTTCTTCTGCTGTTTCTTATTTTAAGGAATGGGTGGGGGTGGGTTTGTTTGGAATTCTCCTTTGCTTCGGATCGGTATTTAGCCTATGGTTAATTTGCAAATTATATAAGAAAAATAATAGAGACAAAATCATGATATCCCAGGCGCTTGCTGCCCTGGAGCAGGGGCAATCTGCACAGGTATGGTTGGCGGCGCTTAAACAAAATTGATTTGCACCACTGGTCGCTGGCTGCCCACGCCTTAGCGGGTGAGCTTCAGCAGCCCTAGAGGATTGTAGAGCAATGCATCGCACAGGTGGTCCCCCCGTCCCACCTGGGGAATATGCCGTCTAGTGGGGGTTTCCTGCCCTAGTCTTCCCCTCCTCGAAAAAATGGCAGAGGGACAGGTCGGAGCAACTTCGGGTCCCACTCAAGCCTAGTTGTTGCTTGCGGACATAGTTCTTACATCTCTGAGTAAGAGGATTCGGCCAATGTACCCGTCCTCTCATACTGGGTGTCCAGTTGGTTTTATTAGACAAAAAAGGGGGAGATGTGGGGCGCCGCTATCTTCCGGTACTGAGCAATCGCCATTACAAGATGGCGCTCATTTCCTCAGTACCAACTAGTAAACATCTAGTTTGCGCCTGCGCTGGAAATCCCCGCCCCGGGCAGCTCCGCCTCAGGGATAACATCATATGGGTGATCAGTGTTGAGCCAATCATGGCTTGCCACGTCCGAGGCGGGGAGAATTTCCTATATAAAGGAGGGGCTCGGGCTGCCTGGGGTCTCCGGTTGTGAAGCTTATGCTCTCCCTCTCAAGACGCATAAAGCTTGCTGCAGAAGAACCCTACTGTGTGTGGTGTCCTCATTCGCGGGCGAATCAGCGAACACTCACAGCCTCTCATACCTCAGTTCAGTGTCCCTCGGAGTTCTGTGCCTGCTGTTCTTGCTGCTGGATGACCATCCTCCAGACAAGGTTAAAGGTCACATCTTCAAAGCAACTTCCCTTGAATACTTTATTTAATGTTAAGTTGCCTGTTTTTTTTTTTAAAGATTAATTTGTTTATGTATTTTATGTATATAGATACTCTGTCTGCATGTACGTCTGCACATTGGAATACATCATCAGACAGTTGTGAGATGCTGAATGGGTGCTGGATATTGAACTCAGAACCTTGGGAAGAGCAGTGAGTACTTAACCACTGAGCCATCTCTCATTCCCATTCAGTTGCCTCTTAACATCCAGATGTAATTACTGTCCTCTTAACCTATTTATTATCATTACAGCATTTACCATTATTATTATTTGGTCACTGAATAGCTCAGTAAACTCCGGGACAGCAGACTTGGCTTGGCTCATAATTGCTTGAAGGCCTAGGGCAGTGACTGGCATGTAGGAGTTATTACAAAGATTTGTAAGGCAGGCATGGTGTCAAGTACCTGTAATTCTAGCACTTGAAAGGCAGATTCAGGAAGTTCAAGGCCAGCCTTATAGGAGACATACTAGCTGGAAGGAGCCCCTTGAGAAGGCTGTTGGACAGGCAGTGGCAACAAAAAACAAGAGAGGTGAGAATAAGGAACCTAGAGTTTGGAGGTCAAAGTTTCTTGCCTGACTAGCAGGGAGGGGTTCTTTGCTCTTGTCTTGTTTTGTTTTCTCACACTGTAGCCCAGAATGGCCTCGAACTCTCAGCAATCTTCCTGCCTCAGCCTCCAAGTGCTGAGACTGTAATCCTGTGTCACCATGCCCAGCTTGAAACAAACAAGTCTTTACTGATTTTTAAGAGTTAAGATTGTAAATCTAGCCGGGCAGTGGTGGTGCACGCCTTTAATCCCAGCACTTGGGAGGCAGAGCCAGGCGGATTTCTGAGTTTGAGGCCAGCCTGGTCTACAGAGTGAGTTCCAGGACAGCCAGAGGAAACCCTGTCTCAAACCCACCCCCCACCAAAAGATTGTAAATCTAATGGAATCAAAGATGGTATCTGGATCTCTGATTTGAGTGGATAACACGACACTAATACTGAGTGGGAGGGCAAGCCAACCACGGTGAGCTCGGTATTGGCTGGGCCAGTGAGTTACCTGAAAAAAATCCACAAGGAGGCACTGAGTGCATCGTAAGTGCATGGGCTCACATCAGAGACCCATTCCTCACAATACAGGATTGTTAGAGCATGCCCGATGACCAAAGCCATGGAAGTAAACTAGGTCACTGCTCTGTGCTGTGAGAGACACCATGACCAAGGCAACTCTTACAAAAGAAAGCATTTCATTGGCAGCTTGCTTACAGTTTCAGAGGGTTAGCTCACAATCTTCATGACAGGCATGGGACTGAGAGTTTTAAATCTCATGAGGGGAGGGGAAGGACCTGGGCCTGGCATGGGCTTTTGAAGCCTGATCCTTGCAACGCAGGCTGCAATAAGGCCAGAGCTTCCAATCCTTCCAAAGAGCTGGGGACTAAGCAGGCAAATCCATGAGCCTCTGGAGGCCATTCTCATTCAGACCATCAGTCATCCTTAAAGAACATTAAGAGTGGAGGTGGAGGCTGGGCGTGGTGGTGCACGCCTTTAATCCCAGCACTCGGGAGGCAGAGGCAGGCGGACTTTTGAGTTCGAGATCAGCCTAGTCTACAAAGTGAGTTCCAGGACAGCCAAGGCTACACAGAGAAACCCTGTCTCAAAAAAAAAAAAAAATAGTGGAGGTGGAGGCTGATGTGGTAGAAGAAAAACCAAGCTCTAACATCGACTGAGACTGAGGAAATGATGAGAATTATCATGGGGCAAAAGTTGACTGTGTGACTTAGGAATACAGAAGACACTGGTGACCTGAATAAATTCTGAAGAAGTGGGACCCAAATTCTAGTGTGCTGAGGCAAGGCACTAAAAATATCCAGGGTAGTAGGTACTATGAATTATGTAGTCTAGTTAGCCTCTATAAAAGATACAAAATCCTTTTTATTTATAAGCTGCAAGCCTAGATGGTCCAGGCTTTGAGATTTCTAACTTACATCCCAGCCATATGTCCCTTGTTCCTTGCTGTTTGATTCTTGCCCGGGTTTTCCTCAGGGTCCACTTCTCCCGGTCACCTGCTCATGATCCATCATCCAGCCTTGTGACAACCTTCTTCTCTCCCTCTCTCCTCTCCCCTTCCTCCATGGTCTCTCCTGAGACCCCTCACTCCATCCTCAAGTCCTGCCTTTCTCTCTACTGCTCAATCAGACTATAACCTTTTATTAACCAATTAACTTAAATGTGGGGAGCAAGGTTTACATAACAAAGGCTGGTGTAGTGGGACTTAGTCCATCTTAGGGCAACCAGGTCTATGTAGCAGCATCAGATGAACCCCCAACAGTAGTGTTTTAAGAACCACAGTAGGAGAAGGGTAGTTGAGCAGCTGGAGGGAGGGGTGGAATCCAGGCCCTGTGTTTTGCAGTGCTGAGGACTGAACCCAGGACCTCACGTGTGAGGGGAGCACTCTGCCACTTGTCTGATTGCTGCTTTGCCCTTTGTTTTGTTTTTTTTTTTTTTTTTTTTTTTTTTGGTTTTTCGAGACAGGGTTTCTCTGTGTAGCCCTGGCTGTCCTGGCACTCACTTTGTAGACCAGGCTGGCCTCGAACTCAGAAATCCGCCTACCTCTGCCTCCCGAGTGCTGGGATTAAAGGCGTGCGCCACCACGCCCGGCTTGCCCTTTGGTTTGAGGAGGTTTTTGGAGGCAGGGTCTCTCATTATATAGCCGTATCTGTTTTGGAATTCATTTTGTAAACTAGGCTGGCCTTGAACTCACGGAAATCTACCTGCCTCTGCCTCCTAAATTTGGAGATTAAAGCTATGCACCATCATGACTGGGTACAATTTTAGATTTACGTGTATGTGTGCACCACATGTATTTGAATGCCTGTGACAGCCAGAAAAAAAGGTGTCTCTCACCTGGAGCTAGACTTAAAGACAGTGGTGAGCTGCCTAATACGAGTGCTAGAAACTGAACTCCAGACCTCTGAAAGAGCAGCAAGGTTTTTAAACTGCTGAACCATCTCTGTAACCTGCTATGTTGTTTTTTATAGTCAGGCTGGTCTTGAACTCACTCTGCAGTCCACCCTTGGCCACCAAATTGCAACTTTTCAGCCTTTGATTCCTGAGAGTATAGGCCCAGATGAGGGAAATAAGTTTTAAACATAAGAAAACCAACATGTGAATGCTTTTAGAAAGAGATGAATAAAGAAGAATGTTCAGAAATAGGGAGCTGGTTCAGTGATTAAAGCACTTGGTGCATAATCATGGGGACTAGAGTTACACTTTATAATCCCAGGGCTTGGAAGACAGAGATAGGACCCCAGGAGCAAGCTGCCATAACAGCCATAACAGCCAGAACAGTGAGCTCTGGGGCCAAGTGAGAGAGAGATGCTGCTTCAAAGAATAAGGCAGACCACAATTAAGGATTTCTGACATCAACTTTGGACCTTCACACATGCACCGTCACACATGTAAACATATACACACAGACATTGACATACAGATGTAGCTATGGCTGTCCTGGAACTCACTATGCAGACCAGGCTGGCCTCAAACTCAGAGATCTACCTGCCTCTATCTTCAAGAGCTGTGATTAAAGCTATGTTCCACCATATCCAGCCTAAGTTAACTCTCATCAGCAAGCATTAGTTTGATCTTATGCTTATGAACTGATGACGTTACAACTGCATAAGCCCCATTTCTCATGCAGTCTGCTATTAGTCTCCACATTCTTGCGTTTGTCTCTTCAACTAGAGTAAGCTTTTGAGAGGAAGACTGCACTGTGTCGCTACAGTCACAGTCCTTACATGCAGTATTTGTAAACTTGGGGGTGGTATTGTTTTGTTGCTTGCTTTTCAAATTTTTATTACATTTATTTATTCATTGTGTGTTTATGGAGGACAATCAGAGAACCACCTCTGAGAACCAGCTCTCGCCATCTCCCATGCAGGTCCTGGTGACCAAACTCAGGCTGTTAGGCCTGACAAGTGCCTTATACTGACAAGTGCTGAGCCATCTTGCAGGCCCCTTGTTGTTTGCTTCCTTTTGGAAGGGTCTCACACTGTCTCAGAGTGGCCTTGAATCACAGCAATCCTCCTGACCCAACCTCCCAAGTGCGAGAATTACAGGCCAGAATTCATGAGCTGTCATATATCCATATAACTTACTAGTTTTCTGACAGTTTTCTTCTGGTTACAATAGCTAGGTAACCAAACAAATGTGTACTTGCTATTTTATCTGTGCAGAAGAAATTTTCTGCAGTCTAAAACATGAAATATGATCATCCATAATAGGAACTATTCAGTTTTCACAGCAAAGGCCTACTACCTACTAAGACAAAATCAAATGCTAGCACTGTACAACAGTGTAATGCTTCCTAGAAAAGTTGTTCATCATATGTGAAAATTCTACATGGACCCGTCTAGATAACATATTCATTTGGCTAATAGTCACAAAAAGGCTAAATGAGAGAAAGCACTGATTTTAGTGCCACAGTTCCACTCTTCAGGTTCCCTGATGATGTGAGGTGCACATTCCAAAATGTGTGGAGATGATGTTGTTCATCTTAGACAATTCACAATACATTAGGGTATTCCTGCTGTCTCCTGGTAAGCTGATTCTAACTGGAAGAAAAATTCAGCAATCTTCCCAACCCCCCAAACTAATGCAAAAAAAAAAAAATAGATCTTTCACAACTGGCACCTAACTAGCATTGAAAGTAAACACTTTATTGTATAACAAAGTTATGGTTTCAAAAATTTACATCAGAAAAAACAAAAGCCATTCTGAACACAATTAAAATGTTTGCCACTATGGTTGCTTTGCACTTTTCAGAGACCTGATTTAAAACAAATGATTAAGCATGCTACACATGATAGGGCCACATTATTGTGCCCATAGTAGCAGCAGAACAAAGCGTGAGTTACAGACTGGAACTACTGTCCTTGAGGCAACTGAAGCAGATAAGAGAAGAAAGGAGGCCACAGCCACAATGCTTGCACGGTCCAGTTCCAATCAGTCTGACAAGTCGCTCTGATCCAGCACAATTATCCTGTGTGTACATATTTTTAAGGGGCAAAAAAGGGAAGATTTTTGAGTTCACATGTACTTTTACAAATTTTTGTGCAGTGCTTAGGGTCACATCCCAGACCTCACACAAACCCAGCAGGCATTCCGACACTATGCTCATTTCCTAAGCCCAGACACACACTTTTCCTACTCAACTGAAGTCAGAGGAAAGGCATTTCAGTCTGTATAATCAGATAGTATCAACAGTGTATCTTGGAAATGCAGAATGACTACAAAGCACTTGACAGCAGCAACGTCTCTCATATTCCCTGTGTGTGAAAACTTTACTTGAACAGCTATCACTTAAGCAAAGCTGGCATTAACTTCACCTTGGTTTTATCAATTATAAATATGTAACTTTAAACTGATCAGCTTGGTATGAACTCAGTCTGTTAGTGATGTTTATTTAGATACTGGTAAATATTTTAAAGTCTGCTCATGCACTCTATAAAGAACAAACTCTGACCTACAAACAGGCTATCTCATTACCTGGAAGGTTCGGACCAACCCAGTCGCTTCCAAAAACAGGGTTTTAGTTCATCTTGATGGAACACAGAGGAAGAAAGAGAAAATAAAGCCTGGTTACTTTCTAGGTGGAGGGGGCCAGACATCAGCACTCACACTCGGGTGCTCTCGAGCTCCGTGTGCTGTTTACTTATTTGTTCCACTCTAGATGTGACTTTTCTAAAAATGCAAAATGTTTTCTAAAATACAGATAATAGCTTCTTCTCCTAATGTCCAACAGCTCCTGATGCCATAGCAGTGAGTGCCAATGACCCTAATTCAAAGGTCCCTGCATTACCTTTCCCAGTCCCCCAAGTTATCGGCTAGTGAATTCACTCTTGGCTAAATGTCCACATCCTCTGGGCCCTATGCCAGTCAGAGTTCTGGAGGAAATAAAATGTACACATCGCTGGTACAGATAAAGACTCCTTAACAAAGTGGCTATACACAAAGGTATAATTAGAGTTAAGGGACAAACAAGGACACACAGAGCTTCTTTTGGCTACAGCGGTGGAAAGCCTAAGTGGAAAGCGGCTAACAGTGGGGATGGGATGGCAGGATAGTTACTGGGACCTCGTGGGGAGAACTGGAGCTAGGAAAGGCAGCATGCCTGTGAAGGACACCATGGTTACCAGATGCAGGGTGTTCAAAGAGGTAGGAAAGGAAGTGAATACAATTTTCTTGCCCTCTGATCTTCTGCCAGAGCCCCCAGAAAGTCAATGAGATACAGTCCACTAGGGTTAGCATCCTGAGGCATAAAGCAGAAACCAGGGCAGGGAAAGACAAGAAGGGACTAGGGAAAAGATGTCAGGGACACTAGATGACTTGGAAGGGTGAACATCTAACTCCCCAAGTAAAGTAAACATAGAAGGGGGGTCATCTGTAAAGATACACTGGAAGCCTGAAACTCCATTAGAATAGTTCTAAAGTTAAGGTGAATTTGTAACTTTTACATTACTTGTAAACTCCGTTTGAATTCTGCAATATATAGTTTCCCCAGTACCCATGTAAGCTAAATTTAAAATGCTTAAGAAGTTGTATTTTACATTTATGTGTATGTATGTGCACACAGGCATATGGAGGAGGTTAGAGGACAACTTACTGCAGTTGGATCTCTCCTTTTTCTTCTCCTCTCTCTCTCTCTCTCTTTTTTTTTTCCGAGACAGGGTTTCTCTGTGTAGCCCTGGCTGTCCTGGAACTCACTCTGTAGACCAGGCTGGCCTCGAACTCAGAAATCTGCCTGCCTCTGCCTCCCCAGTGCTGGGATTAAAGGCGTGTGCCACCACGCTCGGCTGGATCTCTCCCTTTTCTATGTGGGTTCTGGGGATCAAACCTAGGTCCCTCAGGCTCGGTGTAAGCCCCGTGAAGCACTCTCCAAGCCCTGGCTGGCTTTGAAATCCGTGGGTGATCCTCCTGCTTCTACCTCCTGAGTACTAGGGCATGTTTCACCACGCTCAGCTTAAATTTAAAGTTCCTTTGAATACATTTAAATGTAAAACAGCTCTACAGACAATGTACAGATTGAGGATGGCCCATGGCTTGATTTAGAAATAGAACTAAAAAGCCAGGAGTGTTGGCCCATGACTGCAATCATAGCACCTGCTAGGTCAGAGGACTGACTGCTTTGAGTTTGAGGCCAACTGGGCTAGAGTGAGACCTGGGGGTAGCCACCAGCAAGTCCCAGATGCCAGGAAAACAAGAGGCTCCCAGGACCCAACAGGTCTAACATTAGCTGAAATGTTCAACAAAAGGGAGGGAGAACCTGTAGAGACCATATCTAGAGGTTAGGAAAGGCCCTCGGTTGGGGGATGGGGCCACCAACTCATCTCCGATTTTTTTTTTTAACCCAGAATTGCTCCTGTTTAAAAGAAATATGGAGACAAAATGTGGAGCAGAAACTGAAGGAAAGGCCATCCAGAGATTGCCTTACCTGGGGATCCATCCCATATACAGAAACCAAACCGAGACACTATTGTGGATGCCAAGAAGTGCTTGCTGACTGAAACCTGATATAGCTGTCTCCTGAAAGGCTCTGTCTGCCAGAGCCTGACAAATACAGATGTGGATGCTTGCAGCCAGCCATTGGACTAAGAATGGGGACCCCAATGGTGGAAGAGTTAGGGAAATGACTGAAGGAGCTGAAGGGGTTTGCAAGCCCATAGGAAGAACAAAACCAACCAACCAGACCCCTGCAGAGTTCGCAGGGACTAAACCACCAACCAAAGAATACATATGAAGGGACCCATGGCTCCAGCTGCATAAGTAGCAGAGGATGGACTTGTTGAACATCAATGGGAGGAGAGGCCCTTAGTCCTGAGAAGGCTCAATGCCCCAATATAGGTGAGGGGGAGTGGGTGGGTGGATAGGGGAGCACCCTCATAGAAGCAGGAGGAGAAGGTATGGGATAGGGGGTTTGCAGAAGGGAAACCATATTTGAAATGTAAATATCCTTCTTCGAATGGGGAACAAAATACCCATGGAAGGAGTTACAGAGACAAAGTTCAGAGCTGAGACTGAAGGAAAGACCATTCAGAGACTGCCCCACTTGGGGATCCACCCCATAAACAACCACCAAACCCAGTCACTAGGCAGATGCCAGCAAGAGCCTGCTGACAGGAGTCTGATATAGCTGTCTCCTGCAAGGCTCTGCCAGTGCCTGGCAAATACAGAAGTGGATGCTCACAGTCATCCATTGGATGGAGCACAAGGTCCCCAATGAAGGAGCCAGAGAAATACCCAGGGAGGAGCTGAAGGGGACTGAAGCCCCCTAAGAGGAACATCAATATGAACTAACCTGCCCCCGCAGAGTTCCTTGGAACTATACCACCAACCAAAGAAAACACATGGTGGAACTTGTGTCTCTAGCTGCATATGTAGCAGAGGATGGCCTAGTCGGTCATCAATGGGAGGAGAGGCCCTTGGCCCTGTGAAGGCTCTAGGACCCAGTATAGGGGAATGCCAGGACCAGGAATGGGAGCAGGGAGAGAGAGGAGGGGATAGGGGATTTTTGGAGGGGAAACTAGGAAAGGGGATAGTATTTGAAATGTAAATAAATAAAATATCTAATAAAAAATAAATGTAAATAAATAAAATATCCAATAAAAAGAAAGGCAATACCAAAATAAGAAAAAAAAAAGACAAAACCCTCAAAATTCATGTTACTATTTGTTACGAAGTTACAATTATTACAAAGGCTGAGCTGAACTTTAAGTAAGAGGAAGTTATCCCAGGTTGCAAGATTGTGTATGGCATCTGAGAAACAGTTCAGAGCTTCGATAGTCACCCAAGCCCAGGGCTGAAAACTGCACACAGTCATTTACCCATACCTTCTTCCAACGCCCCTAGAGAGCTGTCTGATTCCCTTCTCTCTGGCTTGATGCTTTCTTTCTTTTTTCTCTTCTGTTCAACAACGTCTTGATCTTTGGGTTTTTTCTCCCTTTAATGACAATGATTTGGGGCATTAAGACACATATATAACCCTGGGGAAACAAGACTATATTCAGAAGCAAGCACAGAGTACGTAGTACTAGTGGCATACTCCTACAGGGCAAGTGCTTAAGGATAAAGTCTTGATCTTTATTTACCTTTAGTTTTTGTTTATCTTTTATTTTCATTATTTATTTATTTGCTTAGAGACACGTTTCCCTATGTAGCCCTAACTGGTCTGGAACTCACTAAGTAAACCAGGCTGGCCTTGAACTCACAGTGACCTGCAAGCCTCTGTCTCCAGAGTGTTGGTTGGGATTAAAGGCATGTGTACATGCCTGACAAGTCTAGTTTAAATGTACGTTAACTTGTTTTCTGAACTGTATGAAGCAGCTACTGCTACATCTACATTGTGTGATGAGAAAACCAAGGCATAGAAAATTACCTACCTAACTAGTTCTAAAGCCTATGTAATCAGACTCTGTTTTCTACATTAACACTATATAGCTAGTCTCAAAGTGAAAATGAAAGCATTGTCCTTGTATTATCAGCATTCTCTTTCAAGTCATTATTCATCACTTGTCTTCATTTCCTTCAAGGTCCCTGTGATAGGAGAAATCTAAGCAAGCATCTCATAGTTTAAGCCACACTCTCCTTAAGGGCAGAAACAGCCACCTCTGGGGTGGGGAAGAAGATAAAGTCACCTAGGGCAAAAGGGGGCTTTTTCCTCTTTTAACCTTCATTGATCAGAAGCTCGAGAGTGGGCAAAGGCCTTTACGTTTATCTTCTACTTCTGTCCAAACACCCAAGGCCACAGACATCAAGTCCACCTGAGCAGCTGTGTCTCTGTTGAAGTGGCACAGAAAGACTGTTTCTCTATATAACAACTGTGGCCTTTAAAAATTATGCTTCTCTAATAAGAAGCTGTTACTTGGCAACACCTAGTCCCCAAGCTCTATCCTTTGGGGCAGAAGACAGTGAGCAGAAGCCGTTCACTTTACAGTATTTCAGGTAATGGAGGGACGCTATCAAATTCTCCACTCTTCTGGTCTTTTCAGGCCGAGTCTCCCTGGCTCCTCAGTTGCTCTCCTATGACCTGGTTTCCAGACCTGGGACTATTGTGTGTCCTCTCTGTTGACTGCTGACATCCATTTAGAAATGTGACCTGGGAGTCCTCCAATAACACATGTGTGACCTGTGGTGAACTTCTCTGATCTGAACAGCTTATTTCTGTATATTCAGCATTAACGTTATATCGACTTTTTCAGAAACTGAGTGCTGGGTATGTGAATTAAAACTTCCTGCCCTCAACATAATTACAGTTAGCAGTTTCCAATTAAAAAAATTATCCAGTTAGGCTTGGGTTCCCACATTATATACTTTTGGATCTAAAACTTACCAATCTTTTAAGTGTCATTTGTACTGTTTTAGTTTTGTTTGTCTGAGACACTGTAGCCCTATGCTCCTAGGCTGACTTGGAGCTTCTGGGCAAGCTCAGGCTTAGACTTCTGAGTAGCTGAAACTGCAGACCATGCAACAGTCATGCCTGGCTTTGTCTTTTAAAGTGGCCAACATTTCCACCCGACAAGGTAATTTTAGATTTTCAGTCTATCATCCATCACATTAACATCCACTTCTAATCCACTTGTGTTATGTGAAAATTTGATACAGATGCCTTTTCTGATTTAACTCAAATGACTGATGAAAATGTTGAAGGTGACAGGGCTAAAATCCTGTCTGAGAGCTCTGATGCAAGTCTGCTAATCAGTGCCCTGAGGGAGTAGATGGCTGGAGGACAAGAGGCAGGTCTGAGCGCAGACAAATGGTGTCAGGGCTGGCTGACCTACAGCAGGACAAAGCCATAACCAGAAATATATATCCAAGAAGTTGAAAGCCTAACTACTTTCTGGAGAAAAAAATAAAGAAAAGCTGGGAGCCTATAGAGCCTTCTATGACCTTGTATGTTTTTCCCGATGAAGCATAAGAAAATGATTCCTTAGTGGGGAAAGACAACCTTGTAGAGCCCTTGGTAGGGTCCAGCAGTGCCGTGTTCTCCTCAGGTGACTGCAGGAATCTTTCCAGGTCCTCATCAAGAGAAGAATGAGCTCTGTCCAGGGGCAAGTAAAGATAACAACAAGAGTCACTTTCCCTCTTAGCACGTCACCACACAGGGAAAAGGTCCTCAAAACTGCTGCTTTCCCAAGAACTGAAAGCATAAGGTGTGAGATTGTATCTGGACACCCAGAGGTTCCTTGTATCTAACATCTATGTACACTAAAATAGTCCTTTTAACTCCTTGACAAAGCCCTGGCACCCATGACACAGTCCCTTCAATGCCAGCTCTGTCTCAATTATAGGTCATTAATCCAGTTTTCTATGTGATGTTATAACTGTACATGCTTTCTATGTGTTTTTCTGAGTAAGAATTACTTCTGAGACTAGATGGTAAAAGATGTTTTGAAAGGCCTAAAATGTACTTTTCATTTGAAAAACTGGTTTCCATTCTGTAATAGTGCCTTGGACTCACCACTCACATAGCACTGAGCCACCCGGGAATAGTGGAAACCAGCTTGTGAGTGGCACTGTCAACCCTTTAGAAAAGTTAAGATCAATGGCTAAGGAGAGGGGTTCAGTAAACAAAGCACTAACAAATAAGCATTGAGGACCACAGTCTGAACCCCCAGAACCTGCATAAAAGCTATCCCACCTCTAATCCCAGCATTTAGAAGCCAGAGACAGGTGGATCCCCAGGGCAAGGTGAACAGCTAACCAAATTGGTAAGAGAACTCAGTGGGTACAGGTGTTCCCCTGATGTCCTGAGTCAGATCCCTGTGATTCATATGGGGCAGGAGAGAACCAATTCTCCAAGTAGTTCTCTGACATCTGGTCCCGCCACAAAAAAACAAACAAATGTCAAAAGGGGAAGGAGAAATAACAGTAACATTTTTTGAGACAGAATCTCATCCCAGACTGGCTTTGAACTTCTGACCTTCCCATTTCTACCTTCTGAGTACTAGGATTCCAAGTATGTACCAGGCAGTTTATACGGTGCTAAGGATGACACATAGTCTCATACACTCTAAGCAACTGAGTACTCTACCACCCGAGCCTCATCTCCAGTCTAAGAAACTAACTTGGTGACAAGGTACAAAGAGCTTTACACTGAATAGCAAATGTAACTTGCTTTTTTTGTTCTTAAAATAGGGTCTCTATGAAGCCCAGGCTGACTGTCAACTTTGGTCTTCCTGCATGAAATACAGCATATGCCAGCACATTCAGCACCAGCTTGACCTAGGGCAACTCACCTTTCCCCCTGAATAATGCACATGGCTGATTGCGGAGAGTGGTTTGAGAGGGATGAAACAGTTACAATACACGCCAGAGATGAAAGGTTTCTCAGGGCTGGTGAGATAGCTCCATGGGAGCCTAACAACCCTCATCTCCAGAACCCATTCAAAAGTGGGAGAAGACGAGCTCCACAAAGCTCTCCTCTGACCTCCGCACTCAGATCACAGTATATATGTATGCTCCTAAACACCACACACAAAAACAGAAAACAATGATACATACATTTAATAAAAAATGTTCAAAGGTTTCCAAAATGTTTACCAGGGAGGAGAAAAAAAGTCTCCTTCCTTTTATTCCTTGGTATTCTGTCTCCTCTAAAAATAAAAAACTTTCTTCTCAGCTTTTAAGACTATCTCCTACTCCTGCAACTCTGTTTTAGGCTCCTCTATTCCTTAAGAAGAAGGATTTAGCTGTTAAAGGGGGAAATACTGGATTCATATTCTAGCCAGTGAAATATAAGTAACTGTAGGCTGGGAAACTTTTGGGAAGGGTTGTGCCTCCCAAGTTAAAGGGGGCAGACTCCAGTGACATCTTCCTTTGTCCAACCCTCTTCTTACATTTGCCTGTCTTGTGGAAAACAGCCATCCAGCTACCAGGAGACAGGTATGGGGAAAAAAACAGAAAAAAATAAACCTAGAACAAAGGCCAGCACGTCACAGGTGAATAGAGCAGAAGACTAAACAGCGGGAGTCTCTGGCAGTGTGACTGCACCAGCACCCATGTGCCACCCATGAACCTCTTGTTAAATGACAACTCATTTAGTCATGGCAGTGGGGTTTGCTATTCTTTGCTGCTGAAACCACCGTGTACGGCTTCCCTAGCAGAGGCAGAGTCAAGATTAGGAGTAGGACGAGGTGCGGGAGCACGTACCACCACATGCCTAAGTCTCATCTGTAGGACGAGGGGAGCGGGGCACGTGCCACTACAGGGCTAAGTCTCATCTCTTTTCAAAGTTTATTTTGTTTATTGTGAACTTGTTTGTATTAACTTCAATCTTTTCAACTTTTTGTTTGTTTGTTTGTTTGTTTGTTTGTTTGTTTTACGAGACAAGGTTTCTCTGTATAGCCCTGGCTGTCCTGGAACTCACTTTGTAGACCAGGCTGGCCTCAAACTCAGAAATCTGCCTGCCTCTGCCTCCCGAGTGCTGGGGTTAAAGGCATGCACCACCATGCCCGGCTTCAACTTTTTTATTATTCTTTCTCATTTTTTTTAAAGATTTATTTATTTATTATATGTAAGTACACTGTAGCTGTCTTCAGACATTCCAGAAGAGGGCACCAGATCTTGTTGCGGATGGTTGTGAGCCACCATGTGGTTGCTGGGATTTGAACTCAGGACCTTCGGAAGAGCAGTCAGGTGCTCTTACCCACTGAGCCATCTCACCAGCCCCATTCTTTCTCATTTTTTATATGGCATTGGTGTTTTGCTTGCATATATGGCTGTGTGAGTGTGACAAATCTCCTGGAACTAAGTTACAGACTGTTGTGAACTGCCATATGGAATGCTGGGAATGGAACCAGTGTGCTCTTCTGAGCCATTTCTCTAGTCCCAACTTCAATCTCTCTTTTTTTAATTGCATTAAAATATTACCTAAACCAAAAAGAGAGTGTATTATTCAGTGTTCTATTGCTGTAAAGAGGCACTGTGACCACAACAACTCTTATAAAAGAAAGCATTTAATTGGGGCTTGATTACAGTTTCAAAGGTTCAGTCCATTATCATTATGGTGGGAAGCATGGTGGCAGGCAGGCATATATGGTGCTGGAGAAGAGTAGCTGAGAGTTCTACATCTGGATCCACAAGGACCACTGAGCCTGTCCTGGGTTTCTGAACCCTCAAGGCTCACCCCAATTGACACACTTTCTCCAACAAGGCCACACCTCCTAAAAACAGTGCCACTCCCTATTGACCAAGCATTCAAGCATTCACATATATGCTCCTTTTTTTTTTTTTCTTTTCGAGACAGGGTTTCTCTGTGTAGCCCTGGCTGTCCTGGAACTCACTCTGTAGACCAGGCTGGCCTTGAACTCAGAAATCCACGTGGCTCTGCCTCCTGAGTGCTGGGATTAAAGGCATGTGCCACCACTGCCTTGCCTGGAAGCCATTCTTCTTCAAACCACTATAGACAGCTCAGCAGTTAAGGACTTTTGCAGCTCTTCCAGAGGACCTGGGTTCGATTCCCAACACCCACATGACGCCTCACAGCCATCTGTGACTGTGGCTCCAGAAGATTCAATATCCTTTTCTGAACTCTGCAGGCCTTGGGCATGCATATGGTACACAAACATACACTCAAGTAGAACACGTGTGTGTGTGTGTGTGTGTTGTCATAAAATCATTAAAAAACCCTTCAGACAGTTGTGTTCAAGGGTGTAAAACTCACCTCTTCCTAGTCCTGGCCAATATTAGAAATAACAAGTGGCAAAGGCGAAGAGAGAGTGGAACCCTCGTGTAGTGTAGATGGGAGCAAAGAATGGTGCAGCTGCTATGGAAATCAGTGCAATGATTACTTTAAAAATTAAAAATAGATTTACCACATGATCTAGAAATATCATTTCTGGGTATATATCAAAATAACTGAAGTCAAGGGAGTGGAAAGATTGCTTAGGAGTTAAGAGCACTAATGCTCTTAGAGAGGAGCTGAGTTTGTTCTCAGAACCCCTATGTAACTTTCTCTTCTGACTTCTTCAGACACCTGAGTGCACATGATGTACATACACTGGCGGATGCATACGCACACACACAATGATGTATATACACTGGCATACACACACTGAGGTACATACACTGGCACATACACATATACACATACACTGATGTACATACACTGGCACACATACACAAAAAAAATAATAAATCTTTTAAAAATTGAAAGCAAGACATCAAAACCAGCCTACAGTTCCATCAACAGATAAACCAGGAAAAAAACATGAAGCTCAGTGTGATGGAACATGCCTACAGCCTCAACAGTCCAGAGGTTAAGGCAGGAGGCCTGGCATATGTTGTGGGTTACCCTGGTGCTGTTTGTATTTTGATGTTAATTCTGCTTTCTCAAGAGAGGCTGCCACTAACAAGGAGTATATCACGTTTAGTGAGTGATAGATCTGCCCAAACTAGGCCTATAACTTATGCAATGGTTTGTATATGGTTGGCCCAGGGAGTGGCACTATTAGAAGACATGTACCTGTTGGAGTAGGTGTAGCCTTGTTAGAGTAGGTGTGTCACTGTGGGTGTGGACTTTAAGACCCTCACCCTAGCTGCCTGAAAGTCAGTCTTCCACTCTCAGCCTTCAGATGAAGATGTAGAACTCTCAGTTCCTCCTGCATCATGCCTGCCTGGAGGCTTCCATATTCCTGCTTTGATGATACTGAACTGATCCTGTAAGCCAGCCCCAATTAAATGTTGTCTTTTATAAAACTTGCCTTGGTCATGGTATCTGTTCTCAGCAGTAAAACCCTAGCTAAGACACTTGTAATAACTCAGTTGTGTGTGTTTTTATATGGGTTTATTGGGGTAAGAAATTACCACAACAGGCACAAGTTCAAATATAGCATAGGAAACAGTGTCAGACCCTGTCTCAAACAAAAGAAGTGCTAAGTATACATTCTGTGAAAAGGAACAAGGCCCAGTAAGATGGCTCAGCAGGGAAACATCTTCCACTCAAGCCTGACTAGTGAGTTCAGTCCTTAGGACCCACAGCGTAGGAGAGAACCAACACCCCCAAGTTCTTCCCTGACCTTCCCAAGAACACTGTGGTATGTGACATGTATAAACATACTCATTTACTCTCTCACACACACATATATACACACACACACACAAATTTTTTAAAAGAATGAAATAATGACACTTGCAGAAAAGTGGATAGAACTTGGATATCATTATACTAGGAAAAATGCTCTGTGTTTTCCTTTCACATGTCAAATTACATTTAAATAGTGAGTTCCAGAACAATCAGAGCTATATAGTAAGAACCTGTCTCAAAAAGAAAGAAAGAAAGAAAGAAAGAAAGAAAGAAAGAAAGAAAGAAAGGGACGGAAAGGAAGGAAAGGAAGAAAAGAAAAGAAAGAAAGAAAGAAAGAAAGAAAGAAAGAAAGAAAGAAAGAAAGAAAGAAAGAAAGAAAAAAAGAAAGAAAGAGAAAGAAAGAAAGAAAGAAAGAAAGAAAGGAAGGAAGGAAAGAAAGAAAGAAAGAAAGAAAGAAAGAAAGAAAGAAAGAAAGAAAGAAAGAAAAGAGAAAAGGAAGGAAAAGAAAAGGAAAAAAAGAAAGAAAACCAAACAAAAATATTTCAAAAACTTTTAAGTTAACCATCATGGATAGTAACTATATAATTAACATTGGGCTGTACACTTTAAATTTGTTAAGAAAAGTGATTAAATATTACATGTATTTTAGTCACAAAGTATAAACAACTAGGAGGAAGGGGCTCACCAGCTCCCATCCTGCCCTGTGGATCTCTAGACAGTTAATGATTGCTGGGGAGGAGAGATGTGCTCTTCAGTGGTGCAGCCACTGGTGAAGTGTTCGGGTCCTGTAAGTGACCTCTCACCCACACTTCTGTGAGAAACCCTACTGACACTCATTAGGTCACACACCCTCCACAAAAGACAGGAGGGAAGAAGGGAACTAGAGAGAGAGAGAAAGATGAGAGAGGGTAGTGGGAGGCGCACATGATAAAAAACACATTGTACACGTGTATGAAAACACCTTGAGACTTACTCTACATAATTAATACATGCTAATATAAAACAAAATGAAGAGCAATGAAGAGAGGAGAATAAAGAAAAATATTATTCTGTTCCTTCTAATTTGTTAATATAATAAAAACTAATATACACAAACACAATTTTTAAATCCTTTCAAAAGTCTAGTTTGTTTTTTTGTTTGTTTGTTTTTTGTTACCTCTCTGTATCTTCCAGATCCTGAATTTCTCTGCTGGAAAGAAAACTGCTGTCTTTACTACTGTTGGTTTCTTGTTCTTCCAAATGCTTCTTATCTAAAGCAATGGAGAGAGCTAACTTTATGAAAGTGAAAAACGCTTAAGAGCATCCTTTGAAAGGAATTGTAAAAATCAAGGCCATCAGGTCCTTCTGTGATGCACCAGCCCCACATTCCCAGGAGAGCAGAGGGCCAGGTGGCAGTCCACAGGACACCAGCATTCACAGCAGCTGCTTCTGGGGTCTTGGGAGATCTCTGGTGCCAAGTGAAGCTACAGGAAACCTAGCCAGTGCCAAGTTCAGAGAACTAGACAAAGCAAAGCAAGGAAAGCACACAAAAGAGGCAAACAACTCTAAAAATAAACCACACAACGGTACTGTAGGACACTCGTCCCTTCTTTGCTGCCTAGACGTCCCAAAGGTAGAACTTCACAGAAGGAATCTGTATGGGATAAGGCTGATTCCTCTCATGTATGCAAAGCATTTCATCAATACTGTCTCCTTTCATCTGGCCAGCAGACCTATGAAAGGAAGAGGACTAACACTTGCTAATTATTTTAGTGTACCAGGCACCGTGCATAGAGCTATTATGTATCATAATAGAAACTATTATTCCCATTTCACAGATAAGGACAGATGAAGTTCAGAAATGAAATAGTTTGTCACACGACATTAACTGGTGGAATCGAATTAAAATGGAGTTTTACCCAACCTAAGTCACACTTTCCCACATATACCACTATGCTGTTAAGAGATGCATTACACAAAACCTCACGCATAAAGACCTGAGTATGAGCTTACCCTTGTCAGTGACACTCAGATCACGTGCTGTGTTCTCATGTGACGCCATGGATGAGACCTGCTGCTGCTTCAGTTGCTCTGTCACAGTACAAAAGCAGAGGGCGACTTACCCTCCCTTTCCAGACCACACCGTTTTCTAGGACAGTGGCTCTCAGAGGCCAGGCTTCAGACAAGCACTACTGGTCAAACCCAAACCTACTAACTCTGAAACCCCAGCAGTTTAACTCAGCCCTCTTCCATGATTCTGACTCCTGAAAAACTTCAAAGTCACTACTTTAGTACACTCTGAGTTCAAAAGGAATTCTTCAAGTAAGAAAGCCCAAAAAAAACATTTGTTAAAGGGTTTTAAACAATTGATAGTAGATGTGGTAGCACATGCCTACTATTTCAGTACTCAGGAGGCACAAGCAGAAAACCTTCAAGTTTGATGCCAATCTGAACTATATAGCAAGTTCTAGGCTAGCCAGGACGTAGAGTGAGATCCTGTCTCAAAACAAAACAAAACATTAGGAGATATGTGGTGCATATCTCAGGAGGTGGGAGGTGGAAGCAGAAACTTATAAAGGCCAGCCTTGGCTATATACATGGAGTTCAAGGCTAGACTCTATTACATGAAACTTTGTTTCAAACAGTAATAACAGCAAACAAACAAAGGGCTAGCTAGGGTTTGATAGGTTAAGGCAACAAACAACTCCTTCCAACTGTCCTGATCTCCACACATGCTCTATGGAATGTGCATTTATGTATACACACACACACACACACACACACAGTGTAAAAATGCAAACAAGAAAACAGGCTGAGGGTGAGTGTACACCTTTACTACTAGCACTTAGAAGGCAAAGCAGGCACATCTTTGTGAGTTTCAGGCCAGCCAGAATTATACATGTAGACCCTGTCTTAAAAACAAAACAACAAGGACGAGGATGCTGCTGCTGCTGCTGCTGCTAGGTAACACAGAGGTCTACGTGGCAGGTATTAAATATTTATGTACATCAATTCAAGGAGTCATGTTCACAATCCTAACCACATCCCTATGACACTGACTATGTGTGTATGTATTTGGTTTTTCGAGACAGGGTTTCTCTGTGTAGCCCTGGCTGTCCTGGAACTCACTCTGTAGACCAGGCTGGCCTTGAACTCAGAAATCCACCTGCCTCTGCCTCCCGAGTGCTGGATTAAAGGCATACGCCACCACTGCTAGGCAAACTATATTATTTTTATTTCTGGTTTTTAGATGAGGAACAACAACACTGAGACCAGAGCTGAGGAGGGGCCTGGGAGCACAGCTACTGAAATGGGGAAAGTGAAGAGAGGGTTAAGAAACTTTCATAAATGGAAAATTTGAGACTGGGTTCAGGAAATCTTAGCTCTAAAGTTTATGCTCCTAACTTTGATTTTAAAAATAAATTTTAAGATTTCAAATTTTATTTGTGTGTGTTCCACATTTATACTTTGCGTCCACAGAGATCCCTTGAACTGTTCCAGATGCTTCTAAGCCACTACACAGGTGCAAAGAACTAAACCCAGGACCTCTACAAGAGCACTAAGTACCCGTAACTGCTGAGCCAACTCTCCAGCCCCTGATCCTGACTTTATACTCTCAGTAGCAGAGCAATCCACAGATGTCTCCATCTATACTGGCCTATGTCATGTTTTCTTACCATGAATATCTACCATTTCTGCTTCCTTATAAAATGCTCACTAGACCAAGATAAGCATATGCTGAAAACTCAGTGGCTGCTCTCTATTTGCTAGGCTTGTTTCTTTCAAAATGCTCTTCAGAGCAAAGCAGAGACAGCTAGGGCCAACCCAAGCTCATTTTGAGGAGGGGGAGTTATGTCTAGGCAGTGCTGGTCTGCTCCTTTCCTACCTGTAGCTATTTGAATATGCTTGGCCCATGGGAAGTGGCACTATTAAGAGGTGTAGCCTCGTTGGAGGAAGTGTGTCAGTGTTGGGGTAGGTTTTCAGGTCCTATGCTCAAGCCCTCTTCCAGGGCAGAAGAGAACCTCTTCCTAGCTTCCTGCAGAAGAGTCTCCTGGCTGCCTTTGGATCAAGATGTAGAACACTCAGTTCCTACTAGATGTCATGTCTACCTGCACGCTGCCATGCTTCCCACCATAATGATAATGGACTAAACCTCTGAAACTGCAGAACAGCCCCAATAAATGTGTTATTTATAAGAGTTGCCATGGTCATGGTGTCTCTTCACAACAGCCTAAGGAAACCCTAAGGCACTACTGTTAAAACTGCTACCTGACAGCTTTTGAGCTCAACAGTCTCTTGCTGCTCTTAAATGATTACCTATACCCTGAATTCTAAAAGACCTTTCCCTTTAAGGCTCCTGTCAGGGGCCTAGACCTCTGGATGTGAACGCTCAGGAAAAAAAAAAAAAAAAAAAAAAAAAAAAAAACAGAATATATCTTGACAACTCCTAGAGGTCTTTTCAGAAAGGAAAAAAAAATCAGTGATAATGCTATAACTGCCCAAGTTCATTGGGTCAAAGGACAGGCATTGAAGGTTATGCTAAGGAGTCCAGAGGATAGCTATGCTTTAAGCATTAAGTCTTTATTCCTTATGAGTCATAAGACCTCAGAGATTCTGAAAACCAACTGGTGCCCCTTGAGAAACTCTATGTAGGCCCTACACCAAGAACTGGACCATCACAGATCAGAGGAGATGGGCCTCCTAAAGACAAGGGCTATATACTTCCAAGGAATATCTGGTTTGGATTGAAAGGGATATTAACAATTTCTTTTCTTTTCTTTCTTTTTTTTGGTTTTTTTCGAGACAGGGTTTTTCTGTGTAGCCCTGGCTGTCCTGGAACTCACTCTGTAGACCAGGCTGGCCTCAAACTCACAAATCCGCCTGCCTCTCTGCCTCCCGAGTGCTGGGATTAAAGGCGTGCGCCACCACCGCCCGGTTTAACAATTCCTTTAATCAAAGGAGTTTATCATCTAGATGGTGGAACATTTGGAGGCTGAGGCATAAAGACTGAGTAAACTGGCCAGCCTGGCAATGAAGTGCACGCTAGACCAGTCTGAGCTATATAGCAAGACCCTATCTCAAAAAATGAAAATGAAACAAAAACCTGACAAAAATTAGTTCATCACCATAAAACTTCTGAACTTTGTTACTTTGTCCTAGAGACTTTTTTGTTACTTTGTCCTAGAGACTTTTTTGTTACTTTGTCCTAGAGGCTTTCCCATAAACCCTTTTGTAACAAATGACAAAATAAATAGGCCAATTATCCTGGCCACATTGTGGACTACTTGATTCAAAACTGTCCTTCCTGAATTTGTACATTCCTTTTTTGTTTGTTTTCTGAGACAGGGTTTCTCTGTGTGTAGCCCTGAATCTATCTGCCTATGCTTCCCAAGTGCTAGAATCCACGCCCAGCCTGGATTTGTACAATGAACCACAGCTTTATAGTTCTTTTTGTACTCGTACGGATAGCTAAGAAAAAGAAATCATAATGCGGTCAGTAACCATAACCAACAGGGGCCAAGGGGTCCAAAACGGGAACTGGAATACGTCTTACCAATTTCATCAAGCAGCTCCTGAGCTGGTGGTGGAAGTTCATCAAGGTGACGTTGAGAGGTGGCTTCTGCCAGTTCTTAAAAAAGATCAAGGGGAAAACGACTTAACACCCTCCTAGACCTGAATGGCAGTTTTCTAGGCTGTCCATGGCCTTGAGGCTTTCTCAATGGGGAAATAAACCTAAGAGTAGGAAGGCACCTAACATAACATTCTTAGTAGAGGCTTCCTTAATATCTGACGGCCTCTACTCTCCACTTTCATCCCACGTATGCCACTCTGCCTAGGACACTTGAGTCAGATAAGGTGCAGATCCTTACTAAGAGGCTTCGGGATGATTTGGAGCAGGCTGTTAGAGAAACAGAGGTTATGGACCAGACAACATGAACAAAAACACAAAGCAGAAGGCTGTTCTCTGTAGGCTATCAGGCCAGGAGATATGGACGCAACCATATTTTGGGCCTTTTCCCAAGTGCTCAATTATATATAATAAACCCTTTAACATGACATACAGAACTTCTTTTCCCTGGAGAAACTCCAAGAGCTATAACAAAGGTCTTAGACATTGAAATTACTGCAACAAAAACAATTTGCTCTGGAAGGTTTTAGCATTCTTGTATGATTTGAAAACTGTCTTCTAAGAAATCTATTCTAAGGAAAGGATCAGAGATTTAAATAAGGCACATGCACAAAGGATAAACCTTGGAAAACAATATAAATTTTCAAATAAGAGAAAGGTTAAATAATATATAGAGTATATTATTATGTAGCTTCTATATAATATATATTTATTATCATTCTTAATTACATATAAGTACATATATAATTACTAATTACAAGAGGAAATGCTTGAAACACAATTAGTCTTTACTGTTTATAAGGAAGTATTTCTAGAATCTCTTAGCCTGGCAATACCAAAATCCATGGATGCTCAAGTTTCTTATACAAAGTGATATAGTGTTTGATGGCTTATAATAACACCTAATATAATGTAAATGCTATGTAAATCATTAGTATATTATACTATTTAGTTAGGGAAGAAAGATGAAACAAAGCAGCTACACATGTTCAATACAGCAATCTTTTTCCAATTCTCTTCATTGGCCACTAGCTAAACTCATGGATATGGAACTAACAGGTAAGGATGCTGAGCTCGCCAAGGCGAAATGTAGTCTAAAACTGCTATATGGCACAGTATAGTAAAATATAGTAAATATTAGTAAAACTATGAAACCAACAGTGTACCACAACTGTATGACACAGCAAGCTATGCTGTGATTACATAATCATTTCGTTTTTAAAACATGTTCTTATTCTTATTCACCTAGTTTTCTATAATGAATATGTTTTACTTTTTTGTTTGTTTGTTTGTTTTGTTGTTTTTGTTTTTGTTTTTGTAGACAGGGTTTCTTTCTCTGTATATCCCTGGCTGTCCTGGAACTCACTCTGTAGACCAGGCTGGCCTCGAACTCAGAAATTTGCCTGCCTCTGCCTCCCAAGTGCTGGGATTAAAGGCGTGCGCCACCATGCCTGGCTTGATTTACTTTTATAATCAGAGAAAATAACATTTTGTTTAAACCAAATATCACATCGAAGATTGATGAACATCACCCTAAGCTTTCGTAAACCGGCTTGCTGTTATGAACTTCTTTAATGTTAAACAAGGGTACCTCCGGGTAGGCTCTTCCTCTTGGTAGCATGAGTTGATGTTACAAACGCCGCAGAAACGTTAGAAGAGCCAGTCCCACTCAACATACACAATCTCTTCTATAAAAATAAGACAAAATGTGGTAATTAATATGTGCACTGAGTAAAAAGACACATTTAGCTCATTCCTTGCCATTTATTTTGGACAGTAAATTACAAATTCTACAAGTCACCTCTTCTGGGAAGCCTTCTCAACTTTGTTTGCTGAGCATTTAGCAATCACACTATGCCTGTCTTCCTCATTAAGGCATTGGTGACTTTGAGATAGGGTCTGTGTCTTTCTTATTTAGGTTTGGATATGGCACCTGACCCTTAGACTCTTACCAGTTAACAGTCCACTGAGTAAGAGGGTAAGATTCCTACTTACTTCCTCACTTGTAAGTGGAACTTTTGTGAGCCAAATATCAAAATAACATTTACAATCAATTTTCCATTAAGTCCTAAAGAAAATAACCAGTCCGCTTCTATCGGGTGTCACAGTTAGCTTCAATAGTCACCTTGATATACCTAGCAAAAGGGAACCTTAGTTGAAAAACTGCCACCAACAGATCTGCCTCTAGGCATGTCTGAGGCATTTTCTTAATTGCTAATTGTTGTAGGAAGCCTTAGACCACCGTGGGCAGGCAGTGCTATCCCTAGGCAGGTGGCCCAGACTATAAAAGTAGTTGAAGAAGCCAGAGGAGAAAGCCAGTGAACAATTGTGATTTACGTGAGAATGGCTTTCATGGGCTCCTATATTTGAATATCTGGTTTCTAGCTGGTGGACTGTTTAGGAAGGATTAAGAGGTGTGGCCTTATTGAAGAATGTGTATCACTTAGGGTGAGCTTTGAGGGTCCAAAAGCCCATGCCAGGCCCAGTTTGTGCTCTCTCACTGCAACTTGTGAGTCAGATGTGAGATCTCAGCTACTGCTTTAGTTGTCAAACCTGCCTGCCTGCCATGATGGTCATGGACTAACTCCCTGAAACTGTACGCAAGCCCCTGGCTAAATTCTTCCTATTATAAGTTTCTTTGGTCATGGTATGTATTACAGCAATAGCAGTAACCATGACAAAAATGTTTCTCCATGGTTTCTGCATCAGATCTTACCACCAAGTTACTGCCTTGAGTTCCTACCTTGGCTTCCCTGGAGGGAGGACTATAACCTATAGGTCAAATTAACTCAGCAGTTGGTTTTGGCCAATGTTTTATCTGAGAAACAGAAATCAAACTAGTAGAGCAGGTCAGTCAAAAGTTCTAGGGGTTTTCTGTTTGTCAAGACAGTGTTTCTTTGTGGAACAGCCCTGGCTGTCCTGGAACTCACTCTGTAGACCAGGACAGCCTCAAACTCAGAGATAAGCCTGCCTCTGCCTCCCAAGTGCTGGGATTAAAGGTGTGTACCATCACCTCCTAGCCAGCTAAAAGGGTTTTAATAAGCATCACTGAGCAGAAATTTGTGGCTTTCTTTAAAAACGGAACTTCTGCAATGTGAGTGAGACAGAAGAGAGAGCACGTGGATGAGGGGAAGGTGGCAGACATGAGCTCTCCCTGCAACCAGCACTCGAGGAAGCAGCAGGCATCAAGAAGCAAAGTGGAACTCTTCCACAATGCAGTCTCTGGAGAGGAAGCCCAGGGACACCTGGGAGGAGTCTAGCCTATTCCATGTTTCTCAACAAATCTGGAGAAACCTTAGCCCTTTCGGTCACTAAGGGCTTTGGACTGACCTCATGAAAGTGTAGAACAAAACTCGGGCACTTACGCAGTCAGTCAGCTTGGCAGGTAGGCTTTTAGAAGAAGCGAGGAGTGATTCCAGGCTCTTGGCTCTCTCTCGGACACTTGTAAATTTGGCAGACAAAGTTCTCATAGCTTCTTGACCATTCCAACAAAATGTAGATCCTCTTTCAACATGAAATGTGGTATTTTCAAGGCAGTCTTCATAGTGACTAGCAGCTGAGGAAATCGACTCTAGGAGAAAAGAGGGCAATAAATGTCTAAATTCTTTACACTGTAAACGAAACAACCACAAAACTATAACAATCCCAGGAATTTTCCAAACTGCTAATAACTGAAACAACCATGAATCTGAGACAGCTACTCCAGTCTAAAACTCTGTATTCTAGGTTCTCAAGGCATACGTGTACACACAATCACACACACACACATGTAAACTTGGTTATCAAAATGAAATAAAGGGAAATTAAACCACAAATTTACTAGAATTAAGAACAAATAAATATAAATATTTTATGCTGGTTATGTCTGGTAGCAGAATTCAAGGACTGTATGTTTTGGAAGGAGGTAGTGTTTTCAAAATGCAGTGTTTCTATAGTTACTGCAGAGGTGCTTGTGCACTGGAATGTTGGACTACTCAACCTAACACTAACCTTCAGACATTATGCACAGCACCAGCACTGTCACTTTTAATGGAACTCGGGATCAGGACCCACTGCCTTACTTTCCTTGCATTCGCAAAGAAAAGTTAAAAAACTGTGAATCGATAAAGGAAACTGGTTTGTTAGTTTTACTGAGTGGGGGGAAAGAATGAATTCCTAATTTCTCTCTACTATGTCTGGGCAATTTTGCATTTTATGTAAAATCATGAGAGAGTCTAGTGCTGTGGGTCTATTTCAGTGGTAAAGAACTTGCTTGGTTCTACAAAGTCCAACATTTGATCTCTAATATTAACAGAAAGCAAACAAAAACCAACTCATGAGATATGGATATTTAACTATGGGAATGAAATCAACTATTCCTAAGGCTGAAACCCAACTTTCCTCTATTTGTAGTAGGCTGTCTCCAGCAGGGTGGGTCTGTAACACCACACCTCTACCTGGCAGGCCACGGGATAACTGTTTAGTTCTCTTTAAAAACACCTTTGGCTCTGGAAGAAAGCAGTCATCCTGACTTATGTCCAGTCGCGGCAAACAGCAAAGGCCTGTGAATTCCTCTTCTAAAACCATTCTTCCCTGTGCATGATTACCTGGGCTGAGCGGAGTACTGGCACTAGTAGGTGCATGTTTTAATTTGGGTGTTTTGCATGAGGTTTCCTTAAAACAGCCGGCTTGATCATAGGTGATGCTGGACAAGTCTTGAATGTCTGTCAGTGATCTAAAGAATTAAGAACACATAATAAGCTGGTCATAGTGGCACAACCGTGTTATCCCAGTAGTTTTGAGGCTAAGGCAGGAGGATTGCCATGACTTCAAGGTCATCCAAAGCTACACAGTTCAAAGCCAACCTGAATTACATTGCAAGATTCAATCTTAAAAGGAAAAAAGAAAAGGTACAAAGTAACTGTGAGATGTGAGGAGATGTTTGGAAAAACAGAATAATACATTCCTGATAAGAACATCTTTTATTTTGATAAGTTTGAACTCACCATGGCTGGCCTTTAACTTATGATCTTATGGCTTCAGGCTCCTTAATCTAGGGAGTGCAGATATATACCACCATGTCCTGCTCTAATAAGAACTTTTAGAGTATATTCCTGGTAAAACTATTACTTGTCAATACATTTTAGACTATCTTAAAGAAAATATTAAGAAGTACCTTTAAGCTGGGCAGTGGTGGCATATGCCTTAATTCCAGCACTAAGGAGGTAGAGGCAAATGAATCTTTGAGTTCCAGAATAGCCAGAGCTACTTAGAAAAGCCTCGTCTGGGAAAACAAAACAAACAAAGGTGGTGGGAGAGAAATATCTTTAAAAGTGGGGCTGGAGAGATGGCTCAGCAGGTTCAGCTCCCAGCACTCACAAGACTGAACATATCTGCAACTCCAGTTCCAGGGGAATCCAATGTCATCATCTGGCCTTCTTGGGCATTGCATACAAGCAATATACACACTTGCATGCAAAACACGAGTAAAAATAAAATAAAATTTAAAGATACCTATCTTTAAAAAAGATTCTGGGAGAGAGAGAGAGAGAGAGAGAGAGAGAGAGAGAGAGAGAAAGGAAGGAAGGAAGGAAGAAAGAAAGAAACAGAGACAGAGAGACTAATTGATTGAGATTCTGGGACCAGGAGTAATAGACGCTTACCTATGTATGCCCTTAATTTCAACACTTGGGAGGCTGAGGCAGAAGGACTGCTGCAGGCCAGACTACAAGCCCCACAGATTGCCTCCACTTTGAGGCTAGCCTAGGCTACAGTGATTAAAAAAAAAAAAAACCCAAACCAAAACAACAAACAGCTGGGGTGGGTGGGGGCAGGGGATATGAACATGTCCATAACCCTCTCATTATCAAGAAACAAACAACAAACAAAAAGAGACACTGAGCTAGGGAGGTGGTATGGTAGCAGAGCACTTGCCAAGCACGTGACAAACAGGCCCTGGAGTTATAGTCTGGGAACCACAAAACAAAAAAAAATACATAACTTGTAACATATTTTGGCTGATAAAAATAAATTATTCCCATTTATGAAAAGATATTTATATAGAAAGTACATTAATCTATCTTAGGTAGTAAACTTATTAGCATCATAATTACCATTGCTCTACGTCCTTGATTATAAGATGCTATTAGCTTTTTGATGAAAGAAGAAAGATATTTATATTAAATATATCTATCGTAAGAATAGGAGCTATAAAGATGCTCCAAGGACAAAGGCACTTGCTGCACAAGCTTGGCAGCCTGAGTGTGATCCTGGAATCCACATAAATGTACAAGTACAGAACCAACTCTATAGTGTCCTCTCACTCCACATGGGTATCATGGCATACCTGACTATCTTAACAACAACAACAATAATAATAATAAAATAATAATAGAGGCTGGTCTCAAACTCAGAAATCTGCCTGCCTCTGCCTCCCAAGTGCTGGGATTAAAGGCAAGCTCCATCACCACCTGGCTTTTTTGGTTTTTCGAGACAGGGTTTCTCTGTGTAGTCCTGGCTGTCCTGGAACTCACTTTGTAGACCAGGCTGGCCTCGAACTCAGAAATCCGCCTGCCTCTGCCTCCCAAGTGCTGGGATTAAAGACGTGTGCCACCACGCCCGGCAGAATACAGATTCTTACAAACAAAGAAGTATTTCCATAAAACTATACAAATATCCTTAGCTACTTTTTGGTGGCCATACATGTTTTTCTCTTTCAGTTCCTTTGGCGTCTCCCCTAATGTTTCGTCTTGTTTGTCTTCAGCACTGTGAGAGAAAAAGTAAGAACATTAATGAGTTCCTCGCCAGTCTAGTACATTAATGTGGCACCAGTTCACCAGCCTAGGGTAAGAGGCAATGGAAAAGCACTAAGTTCAGAAGCAGAAAATGTAGTTTATAGTTCTGGTCCCAATGTTCACTAGTCACACGCTCTCTGGCATCACTGGATCTCAATTCTTCTTTATCTCAAAGGGTGACCCCAGCTCTGAAATAAGCCAGCTGGTTTATATGACAGAGAGCAAGCTCCTTAAAAAGCCAGTGGAATACAGGAACTTTGCTGGGAGGCAGACACTGGAGCAACAGGCACAGACAGGAGGCTTCAGCAACTGTGACACAGCTTCCTGGTATAGAGAACCAAGAAAGGCCTGCACTAAGAAACTCCAGAAGAGATACTGAAAACAAATGACCCATTTCTACTTCAACCAATGCTTAAGCTTCAATTTCAATACTCATGGATATAGAATTACAAGCAGATCCCACACTAAATCTTTTCCTATGTCTTTACAAAGGGAAAAGACACACAGGCTGGTGTATGTGTCTCTCTCTATATAGCCTTAACTGTCCTGGAACTCAATCTGTAGACCAGGCTAGCCTTTAACTCAAGAGATTCGATTACTTCTGTCTCCTTAGTGCTGGGGTTAAAGGCACGTGCCACCAGTACTTGGCTTATAATTTTAATTCCTATGTCAGTAGTCTCAGAATCATCATTTCAATTTTATTTAATCATTTATTTTAAGATCAGGTTTCACTATATATCCCTTGCCTGTTCTGAAATTTGCTATGTAGACAGGTTGGCCTTAAACTTATAATGCTGGGATTAAAAGTCTATGCCACCAGGCCTGAATTTATCATTCCTGTTTTAAAGGTGTTACAGCAGAAAGGCAGAGACCTATAACCAAAGTCATATGGATAGAATGTCAAAAGCCAGGATCTCAATACAAATAATTAACTCCTTTTCACTACCTGTCAAATTCTGCTGAACAGAGCCTAATATTTTTAAGTTGCTCAAAGCTAATTTGTATAGTGGGTAATACATTTGAAGGCAAGCAATACATAAATCTAATCCCTTTCACCAATGAACATTGCTTCTGAACCTTAAAGTGAGGAAGAAAATAACAGACATACCATTGAATAGCTTGAAACTGAGGCTTGGTCAAAATCTCAGCATTCTTTCCAAATATTTCTCTTATTTGGAAATTTTCTTCAACTGAAATGATAAAGAAATATATTTTTACTTTAATCCCAGCACTTGGGAGTCAGAGGCAGGCAGATCTCTGAGTTCAAGGCCAGTCTGGTTTACATTGTGAGTTCCAGGACAACCAGAGCTACATAGTGAGACCCTGTCCCAAAAAATAAATCAATAGATGATGATGATGATGATGACGATGACGACGACAATCATCATCTGGGTTGGGCTTTAAGCAGAAGCTCGTGCTCAGAAGTTTAACAGCCTAAACTAGGTCTCTGGAAAGAACCCAACTAAAAATTGTCTTCGGGTTTCTACATGTGTGCCATGCTGTATGTGTAAACTCAATGAGAACTATATACCAACACTCAAAATACAACCAAGCGATTTACCAGCTTTTTGCATGTAACAGTTATTTCTGGAAACAAATGTTATTTTGTCTTTTCAAAGCACACTGCCTGTATTCTTGTAAATAGTCTCCAGGGGGCGCTTTTCACTTAAGATTTTAAATCCAAAGGGTTTTAGCTCAGTGGTAGAGTGCTTGAGCAAGATCCTCAACTCCAGGGATTTGGGGTAAAGATTAACTGAAGATTCCCAAAACAACAAAAAACTGTGCCTCTTAGCGATCACCACAGTTTATAGAGAGGGGAGCAGGGGGTGGGCAAAGACTGAAAGGTAGTTCAGTAACCTTCTGATCTCCAGGATCAAGGGTCTGAAGTCAGTCTTGCCCTGTTCTCTGTAAGATGCTTCTCAACTATGTAGGCAAACAGATCAGAACTCATTTCCTTCTCACGGTTAAGCTGTCCCACAGAAACAGTGGCAAATTCTGACTCCAGGTGCTCATAACTACCCAATGCCCAACAACCAGGTGGCTGGTGGGCACCAGAAGGCCCACCGTTGCCTATGGCAGACACACAAGAAGCTCTGAAACCCAACTAGTAGAGTAACATTGGGGGCTGAGATTCCTCTTCCTGTGACATTCCTTTTAAAAGGTAAACCTTGAGAAAACATAAACTAACAACCACAATTTATTACTGTTTTGACCATGAGCTATAGGCCAAGGCTATACAGAAGAAAGTCAGCGGCAGAACAGGCTGAGAACCAACAGGGATCCCATTGCACTTCTGCCACAATAGGAAGGGGTTGGTTATATATCAGAGTCCTAAGTGGGAGGAGGGGTAGAGAAAGGCTGTAAGAACAGAACAAACTAGAAGCCTTCGGGTTTTTCATACACTTTAGATGTTTGTTTAGAACTGGCCCTCATTTTCTGTTCTATCTGTCCTACCATGCCTTTACCTTACAAAAGACTCCTCCAAATCAAAGAGGCCATGTTTATGGACCAGACCCACAGGAAGTGATCATGAGTAAAGACTGCAGGAAAAGGTGGTGTCTCTAGAGTCTGGGGTCTTTTAGTATACATATCCCGAGTCCTGAGAGTGCTATTTCATCTAAAAGCCTGCAGCTTTTGCAGTACTAGGACTGAACCCAAGGACTTACCCATGCCAAGCAGATACTGCCCCATGTGCCTTGGGTATTACTTGTGTATTATCACTTACACCTGATACGTGTTCATGTGTATGCACACAGTGCACGGGCATGTGGAGGCCAGAGGTCAACTTCAACTGCTCTATCTCAGGAGCAACACCTTTTTTTGAGACAGGGTCACTCGCTGGGTTGGAGTTTGCAAAGGGGATAGGCTGGCAGGCCAGGAAGCCCCAGGCTCCATCTGTATCCATTTCCCTGGTGATGAGAGTACAAGTGGGCTACCATGCCAGGCTTTTTCACATGGGCTCTGGGAACCAAAATGAGGCTCTTGTGCTTGCATGGCAAGCACTTCATCACCTGAGCTGTATCTCCATCCAGCCTCAGCTCTAGCTTTTAACTCTGGTTTAAAAATACATGATGCATACGCCAAGAGGGCAAATTATACAGTGTTTAAAAGCATCTCTAGCAGTGCTAACATTCACTTCCCTGCCTGCTGGTCCAATGTTGCTTTCTTATGTAATGGAAAGTTCCTTATAAATAACATAGGAATCAAGGGCTGCTAGCAGGACACAGTGGCAAAGGCCTGCTATTCCAGTACTCAAAAGGCTGATGCACAAAGATCATGAGTTGAAAGTCAATGTGGGGGACCAAATAGTGAAACTTTGTCATTAAGAGAGAGGGAAAAAATTTAAAAAGAGGAGGGGTTGTAGGGAAAATGGCTCAGCAGGTAAAGACCCTTGCCGCCATGCCTGATAACCTTAATTAGGATCCCAGGACCAATGTGGTGGAAGTAGAGAATTGACTTTCTCAAGTTGTCTTCTGATATCCACATGTGTACCCCTCATGCTCATATATACATACATACATACAAACAAAAAACTGAAAGTTAACAAAAAAGAGGCGACTCTCTTAGACAAGTCTACACCCATGATTCTTTTTTTTTTTTTTTTTTTTTTTTGGTTCTTTTTTGAGACAGGGTTTTTCTGTGTAGCCCTGACTGTCCTGAAACTCACTCTGTAGACCAGGCTGGCCTCGAACTCAGAAATTCGCCTGCCTCTGCCTCCCAGGTGCTGGGATTAAAGGCGTGTGCCACAACACCCAGCAATTCATTTCTTTTTAAGAATTGTTTATTTATTTATTGTATATGAGTACACTGTAGCAGTCTTCAGACATACCAGAAGAGGGCATCAGTCCCCACTGGATGGTTGTGAACCACCATGTGGTTGCTGGGAATTGAACTCAGGACCTCTGGAAGAGCAGTCAGTGCTCTTATCCACTGAGTCATCTCTCCAGCCCTACACCTATGATTCTTAAGTATGTCTTATCTTTTGAGTCTCTCATGCTTAAGCCTGTATTAAAATAACTTTAATAAAATCCCAAATCTGCTTTCAAAGAGAAAGAAAGGACAAATGAACCAAAGATTCCCTGAGGGTATTAAGTTAAATCTGCAAAACTGGTTATTTATTGGCTTTTTAAGCTACTAAGCAAGCTGATAATTGCCAAAACATGGAATCAGCCTAGATAGCTATTAACAGATGAAGAGATAAAGAAAATATATTGTGTATACGTAATGAAGCTTTATTTTAGATGTAAAGAATGGAATTGGTTTTTGTAGGAAAATAGAATTGGAGATCATAATATAAGCAAAATACGTTAGACTTACAAAGACATACTTACAGTATATCTAATATACAGAATCTAAATTTTTTAAAAACTATGTGTTATGAAAATAGAAGGGGACTATATAGAAAAAGGGGACAACTGAGAACGCACAGGGAGAACAAGAAAGGGTGACAAGGGACTGACTACACAAAAGCAGGGTATGTGTGTGGTATGAAAATGTCACGCCGGTCATGGTGGCGCATGCCTTTAATCCCAGCACTTGGGAGGCAGAGGCAGGCGGATCTCTGAGTTCGAGGCCAGCCTGGTCTACAGAGTGAGTTCCAGGACAGCCAAGGCTACACAGAGAAACCCTGTCTCAAAAAAAAAAAAAAAAAAAAAAAAAAGAAAATCACAACAAAATCTTATTTTTACACCAATTTTAGAAGTATAAATTTTAAAAGGGAGAAAACGGCACTAAGCAAAGGAAAATGATGGTGACATTCTGGCTTCTAGGGTAAAGAAAGACCAGAAATTAAGTTGTCATTTTTGTGCTATCAAAATCAGCTTTGGGAGCTGGAGAGATGGCTCAGTGGTTAAGAGCACCAACTGCTTTTCCATAGGTCCTGAGTTCAGTTCCCAGCAACCACATGGTGGCTCTTCTGGTGTGTCTGAAGACAGCTACAGTGTACTCACATACATTAAATAAATAAACCTTTAAATAATAATAATAATAACAACAGCAATAATAATAATGATGATGATGATAATCAGCTCTATGATGTAAGAATATAAGTGTATATGCTACTCTGTATGGTTTTTCTTTTCTATTTGTGTGTGTGTGTGTGAGACTGCACATGTATATGAAGGTACACATGTGTGCATGTGAAGGTCAGAGACAGATGCTGTGCATTTTCCTCTATCCCTCAGGTTGATCAGGAATGATAACGCTGTACCTGCTATACATCTGTCAAGGGACCTACAATTTGGTACAATTTGGCACTGCTTACAAAATGTACCACAGAAATACCCAGGGGGTGTAAGACACAGTCAGGAGACTGAGGAGGAGGGGAGGGTTCATTTCATCTTATTTGTAATCTTTGTTTATGTGTATGAGTGAGTTTTGTCTGTGCACCAAGTGCATGCAGTGCCTGTAGAGGCCAGAAGAGGGGATCAGATTCCCCAGGAACGGAGATGCAGACAGTTGTAAACTGCCTTATGGGTTAAGAATGAGCAGTCAGTGCTCTTAACTGCTGAGTCATCGTTCCAGCCCCATTAAGCACTCATTCTAATGAGGTGAGGTCAGCGAGCCTTGTTTGGTTTTCTCATCTGCAAAATGAAAACCCTGAACAAGGTTATTTCTAAGGAGCCCCACCCCACCCCCGCCCCAGCTGTTAACACCTGTAATCCAACAGAACATGAAGGGAAGGGATTCCCAAAGAGATCTGCTGTGGCGCTTACCATAGCCTTGACGTTGGGCAAAAGAATCTTGGAATCTTTCAAAGTCGTCTCCTATGGGACTTGAGGTCTATAAAAGCAAAGCAAGAACAAGTGGCTTCTGAAGGCAAAGGCAAGGACCGTCCAGAAAGTTACAAGACAATTTCTTGGTATTTCTGTTTTGTTGTTCAGTGCTGGGCATCAAAAACAGGGCCTTCACTGGGAGGAGTTTGAGCATGCCTCAGTGAGAATATGGGCAACAGAAACTGAGCTTTATTTTCTTCTTCTTCTTCTTTGGGGAAGGAGGGAGTCAAAAGGAGGAAGTAGACCTGGAAGGACGGGGAAGTGAATGTGATCAGGTTTCGTGATGTGAAGAGCATGTGTGTGCGCGTGATGTTCAGTTTCTTGACCTGGCTGTTTCTGGCTTGCAATAATTTATAAGCTAAACTTTGCACTTGTTTTCTTTTTTAAATTAATTTACTTATTTTCTTTACAACCCAGTATCAGCCCTTCCTCTCCTCGGTACCCCCTCTCTCACACAAGTCCTCTCCTTATTCAACTTTCTTCTCTTTAGAGAAGAGAAGCCCCTCTCTGGATGTCATATGTCTGCTCCCCGCCCCACCACGCACATCAGGTCACCATTGTGGGGCTAGATGCACCTCTCCCACTGTGGCCAGACAAGGTGGTCCATTTAGGGGTGCAGGATCCCTGCTGTCGTTGTTGGGGGACCTGCATGAACACCAAGCTGCCCATCTGCTACATTATTTGCAGGGGCTAGGTCCAGCCTTGTTTTGTATTTCAATTCAGGGTTTCTCTGTGTAGCACTGGCTGTCCTGGAACTTGCTTTGTAGACCAAGGTAGCCTTGAACTCAAAGATCTGTCTCCCTCTACCTCTCGAGTGCTAGGATTAAAGTTGTGCACTACCACTGCCCAGCTAAATTTAGCACTTTTTGGTATGTATGTGTACATATATCTATATAAAGTTGTTTGGATTTTTCTGAGACACAATCTCTCTATGTAGTCTAGGCTAGTCTAGAATTTATTATTCTGCATCCTCAGCTTCCCAAATGCTGAGACAACAGACATATTATCAAACCTATGTCAATATTTTCTCTTTTTTATTAAAGACTTCTTAATGTTTCAGTCTGCATGTGGTTAAGAATACTCAAAGAAGTTAATAACAGAACATTGTTCTGAGTTTCCAGAAAACAGAGACAAATGGGAATTATACTTTTCATGTACCTTGGATTCTTTTAGTCAGTCAAATGCTAGAGTCAACAACTATAACCCCCTTCCTTCTCCTACTTTTTATGATAATAAGGACAGGAAACTCCTCCCTAGGCAGAGGAGGTAACTCAAGCAATGCTTGCTGCACCTGTAAGACGACCTCAGCTTCATCAGCAGAATCTGCATGGGGACTAAGGATGTGATTTAGTTAGTAGAGAGGTTGCCTAGCATTCATGAAGCTACAGTCAGATCCCCATCACTATGTAAGTCCAGCCAGAGTGGTCCATGCCTGTAGTCCCAGTACTTAGGAGGTACAGACAGAAACATCAGAAGATCAAGGTCAGCCTTATCTACACAGCAAACTTGAGTCTGCCCTGAGCTATGAGAGACCCTGTCTCAAGAAAAGCAAAAAATAAAAAACAAAAACACCGCTAGGATATAAAGTATATAAAACCAGTGTTAGAGAAGTACAAACAGGTTAGTTAGATGGCTTTCCTCAGATCTCGGTAAGAGACTCTGTCTTCGAAGAGAAGATTGGTCTCTGGTTTCCACATGCTCGTATGCACGTGCATACACACACACAAACACACACACACAATTCCTTAAAGGTTTTGGAGAGGTAAACAGATAAGTAACTATGAGTCCAATGTCTTTCATCTCATGATAAAACATCATGTACAAATAGACTCAGGCAAGTCCTCACAGACGACCAAAAAACTTTGTTTCTCATGTTTGTTCTTGAACCTTTGCTTCTAACTCTCTCTCCTGCCACTAATGCTTGCTGACTGAACTTCACCCCTTACACATCTACATGTCAAAGGAAGGGAGTCCTTTCCTCAGAAAGGATATAGGAACCAGGAAGCATGACTAAAAGCATTTTGAAAAAAAGTACAAAAAGATATGAAGTTCCTGAGAGAAATTCAGAGAAACTACATGACTTTTCATTGTCAAAAATCTTATTTTCTTTCTTTCCTTTTCTGAGACAACATATTATGTACCTCAGGCTAATTGTGAACTTACTATTACCTCATGATGATGGTACACTTCAGATCCTCTCGCCTCTACCTCACAGTGCTAGGACTACAGGGCTGCACCACTACGCCTGGTTTGTGTGGTGCTGGAAACCAAAGGGCTAGCCTTCTGCCCACTGAGCTACATCCCCAGCCCAAATCCCTATTTTTCAAATTTTAAAAAACCATTCATGAAAATACTGGTATATTGAAAACCTCTACTTGTAAGCCTTATTTTTTTACTAAAAACTATTTTAAATGAACAAAGGGGCTCACTGAATAATGCAGGCCTTATGACTTGTTTGATCCCCTGGAACCCACTGTGGAAAGAAAGAAGCAATGCCTGGAAGCATTGCTCTGGCATACTGCGACACATTTGTCCTTGTGTATGTGAAGGCAATGAAGAAATCTGCATGTGTACTTCAGTGTGTCTTGTTACTCTTCCTGTTCCTGTGATAAAATGCCCTGATCAACACTGTGGCAGGGAGGCCCTGGCAGCTGGTCATGTTCCCTCTGTAGACAAGAGGCAGAGAACAAAGGCTGTTTGTTCTCAGCTAGTTTTCTCTTTTCATGTACTCTAGGACCCCAGCCTAGGGAAAGATAGTCCTCCTTTAGGATGGGTCTTCCCACCTCAATTAACCTAAAGATAATCCCCCAGAGGACATGCATAGGGGCTAACCTTGTCTAAACAACTCCCCAACAAGTAAGCCTGGAGATCCGTATCCTAGGAGATTCTAGACTCTTTCCAGTTAGCAGTCAGCACGAACCATCACAATGTAGATGGGAACTTTACACAAAGAGCTAAGTGCACTTGTTTTTGTTTCACAGATGATGAATAAAAATCCTCATGGTTTGGCAGCTGGAGAGGTGGTTCAGCAATTAAGAGCACTTACTTCTCTTCCAGAGGTCCTGGGTTTAATTCTCAGCACCTACATGTGAGCACATGCTGCTCACAACTGGCTGTAACGAGCACCAAGGGCTCCAACACCCTCTTCTGGCCTCCTCAGTCACCAGGCACAAAATGTCTTGTACATTCACACATGCAGGCTGAGGTGGTTTAAATAAGAATGGGCCGCATGGGTTCATATATTTGACCTCTTGTTAGCCCCCTTAGGAACTATTTGAAAGGATTAGGAGTTGTGGTCTTGGTGAAAAAAAAAGTGTGTCCCTGAGGGTGGACTTTGAGGTTTCAATAGTCCACAGCCAAGCCCAGTATCTCTGTCTGCGGCTGAGCCTGTGGATCAGGATGTAGCTCTCAGATAACCTGCTTCAGCACCTCGTGTGCCACCATGCTCTCTGCCATGATGATAATGGACTAAGCCTCTGAAATGGTAAGCTAGCCCCCAATTATACGCTTTCTTTTATAAGACTTGCTGTGGTCATCATGTCTCTTCATAATGACTAAGACAAAGGCAAAACATTCATACACATAAAATAATAACTGAGAGATATACTGGTGGTCCGAAGTTTAAATTGACCTCTTATGACCTCAGAAGACTCTGATGAATTGTTCAGACTGACCTAACTAACAATGAGGGAAATAATGCTTAAATTGCTATTCACTGCAAACAAATCCTTTCACAGCCCGATGCAATGTTAATAATGGGCTTATCCAAAACTGCCAGGAGCCTAATGTTGCCCTAAGCTGGCTCTCCTTGTCTTTCTGAACACGTACCTTCCTGGTGAAGAGACAGTATAGGGAAGTTAGTACTATTTCAACATTTCCTTTGCTAAAGGGAAGGGATTAATAACCTTTCCGCTCTGAAGTCTGAGAAGAGTGGCCCTGGCCAGTTAAAGCTGAGAGCAACCTGAAACACTGGGCCTCTCAGGCGCATGGTACACTCCATGTGCTCACACTGTCTTAGACATGAGGATATTGGAGCTGTGCAGAACTTGAGAGTTCTTAAGATACCTCAGATTAAAGACAAGTGAGGGAGTCCGGTTTTTAAAACGACTGAAATCTCAAGAGTACAATATATAAGAAGTAATCAATTCTTTATGCACGTGCTATACTTGGGTCCTGATCACTATCTGGCCAGGACACTCATTTTTTTTCCAAATCAGACAGAAATTCGGTAAGACACTGCAGCTAATTTCCTTGGACATTACTTTTGCTATACTCTTCAGAAACTCCCTACACACTTAAGAGCTGTTACCTTTTGCCTCTCTTTTCACAACAAAATTCCTCAGAAACTCTTGACCTCCTCAAACCACCCCCATTCCCTGACTAGAGCTGCTCCAGGGAAGTCAATGTGTTCAATGTACAGCCCATCTTTCCAGGCCTCAGATGGCACAAAGAGTAAATGTCTTTTGTTGTTCGTGTTTCTAAGTCAATGCGACTCTGTACCATGTTCTTCAAAAGACTTCATTATTGGGCCACTGAAATGGCTCAGCTCAGCAGTAAAGGTATGTGCCACATAAGCCTGGTAAAGTGAGTTTGATCTCTAGAGCCCACACAAAAGTGAAAGTAAAAAACAGACTCCAAAATGTTGTCCCCTGGCCTTTAGACCTGAGCCATGCATGGCTCACATGCCAACACACATGCATCACCACAAGCACGATGACATTAAAAACAGACCTAGTATATCATTATAGCGTATCATTCTCAACAGTTATCTCTATCCCCCACCTCTTTAGGTTTGTGGTTTGAGGACATGGGGTGGGGTGAGACAGGGCCTAGGCTAGGCTTGAATGCTATATATATTATTTAAGCCACTATAGCCCTGTATAGTTAATATATCTAATTTGTATAGCTAACATTTTGGTGTTATAATATACAACAACTCAGGTGAATTCATCAGATCCCTGTGTGCATCTTGGTTCTGCCAGGCTGTACCACTTACGCTGTAGAACTTCTCAGTGCCCACAGATGTGTCACAGCTTGCACCTTGGTTCTGCCAGGCTGTACCACTTATGCTGTAGAACTTCTCAGTGCCCACAGATGTGTCACAGCTTGCTTGAGAGGCTTCATTATGCTCTGGCTCCTCGTGGTTTCTGGAGAATGGGTATCTAATACCTAGTGATCATGACACAATCAGACATCACATGATCATTCAGTGGTACTCATGGAGCAGGAAAAGGCAGAAGGAATATTAGACTAGAGATATAAAGAGTAGCTAAATTCTCTAAGTTTGTAGATATCGACACTGTGAATTTAGCCTGGTCCCAAAACATAGCCCTGGATCATCCAACCATTTTGACCACCCATTCAACAGAAATTCTTTTTGTTGTTGCTTTATGGGGCTTCTTTGTGTTTTTTTCTTTTGCTTGTTTGATTGTTTGTTTGTTTGAGGCAGGGTTTCTCTGTATAGCCCTGGCTGTCTGTAGACCAGGCTGGCCTCTAACTCAGAAATCTCCCTGCCTCTGCCTCTCAAGTGCTGTGAAAAAGACATGTACCACCACTTCCCAGCAAACCATGATTCTTGAATAGATTCTAAATACCAAAACAAAACAACCAAGCAATTGATTTTACTGTATCATTACTGTTCTTTGGTTGGTTTGGTTTTCTGGGACAGGATTTCATGTAACCCAGGATAACCTGGAACCTGCCATGCAGCTGAAGATAACCTGAACTTCTGAGCCTCCTGCCTCCATCTCCCAAGTGTTAAGAATATAAAGTGTATATGCTACTCTGTATGGTTTTTCTTTTCTATTTGTGTGTGTGTGTGTGTGTGACTGCACATGTATATGAAGGTACACATGTGTGCATGTGAAGGTCAGAGACAGATGCTGTGCATTTTCCTCTATCCCTCCCCACATTATCTTTTGAGACAGTCTCTCAGTGGACCTTGAATTCACAGATTTGCATGAGTTGTGTGTCCAGTGTGCTCTAGGGATCTACCTGGGGTTTCCAGGGCTAGGGTTATAGATGTTGGTAGTCACGATTAAATTTTACTTAAATGCTGGAAATCTGAACCCAAGCTTCATGCTTACAAAAGCAGGGTTTACACACTGATCCATATCCTGTAGATTCATATTCTCTCTGTGTCTCTGTCTGTCTGTCTCTCTCACAAGGTAGAGAGAAGATGCCAACTGATTTTCTGAAAATCTAAGTGTCAACTTTAGATGTCTCTTTCTTTGACTTCAGTATCTGAAAAATTATCTGATGATTTGACTGTGAACCAATTATAATGACAGTAAATGCCATATGGACTCAATAGGTTTATTTCAAGTTCAGAATGCAATGCAAAGAAAAAAAAAGCAGGCTGGATATGATAGCATAACCTGCATTACCAACACGCAGACACGCAGGTTAGCCTGGCCTACACTGAAAGGGGCTGTCTGAAAAGAAAGAAACATTCACTAGGGAATAATGGCCCACGTTTGCCCCCAGGTAAGAAAGGTCTGACTCCTTACTAGGCTTGACCTGGGGCCAGGGTCAGCACTCGGAGATTATTTTGCTTCCTTTGGACAAAGGGATCTTGTTTCAGTTATAGGGAAATTAATTTCTTCACCTTTGAACACAGGGTTCTCAGCAAAGGAGACAGGACCAAGCAAAGGGACTACACTAGAAGTGCACACATTTTGAGAGCTGGCAAGTTAGATCACCTAACCAGCTCCTCCAATGAACTTACCGGTGAAGCGCTGCAGGCCTGTCCATCTGCTGTGCTTGTTCTTGTCACAGTCCCTGTTGTCCATTTTGCCAAACTTCGTATTTCCTTTGGGCTCATCATTTTCCCTCTGGTATTCTAAAATGTGCTGCCATCCTGTGCTCTCGGGACCTCTAATTGGGGGCCGTGGCAAAGGAGTGCTCTCATTTTCAACCTTGCTCTCAAAAGGCACCCTACTCTGAGGATTCCAAGGAGGTGCTAGGAGCTGCCCAGAAACTGCTTTCTCTGCCATTTCTTTTACTGCCACTGGGCACAAGAGAAAGTAGCATTTAAAACATCACTGCAAACATTAGAGACAAGAATTTCAACCTTACAAGATAGAACACTATTTCAGCCATCTACTAACAATAGCTGTGGTGGTACACTTTCCTCGGCCTCATCTTGCCCGCTCGCCTTTAAGGGGAGGCGATGACAAAGAGCTACGCCTGACTACAGGAAATTCCCCCAATTAATAGCCCATGCTGCTCAACTCCAGTAGCAAAGCAGTAGCGAACTTACAGATGGGTCCTCTGCTGACTCCATGAGGAAAATCATAACTGAAATTCCCAGGTTATAGAAGTCACCGTTTGCCTGACCTTTCTAGACCACACTGAGCCCAAACCTTTGACTGCACACCTAGGAAGCTGTTACAGCAGAATGTTACAGAATATGTGAGAGAAACACTGCATATTTTCCATTTTAATAACGTTTATGGGGTAAGTGCACTGTGTATGTTTTACTACATGCTATACAATATACATCTATACAGATGATAAAAACTTTTCCTACAATTTTAAAAGTAGGAAAGCACTTTTCTTCTACAGTCAATCAGAAGAGCTGTGCTTTCATTCTCCAACGGTCTTGTAGAAATAAAGGGTTCGTGTGTATGAAACAGTGTTATGATCCTACTCAGTGAAGCCTGTGCTAAATTTAAGAGGCACGCCCTAGGTTCACGCCCAGAACCATAAAACAAACAAAACTGATGATAATCAAGAATTAGAGTTTTCACTCATCAGCTGAGCCTGAATGCCTATACCCATACTACTCAGGGATCATGAGGCTAAGGCCAGCTGAGCAACATAGTGAGATCCTGTCTCAAAAAAAAAAAAAAAACAACCAATAAATAAATATTAAATACTAAACCCATGACTTCATACTTACATCTCCATTTCAAGTGTGCCTCTCCATTATCCTCGTTATTTCTTGACTTAGTATCATAGATTTCAGAAGACACAGACGCCGTACTGATCCCAAGTTGTATCATTCAGGGTACAAGTGACATAGATACAAATAACATCTATTTGTTCATGTTCCTAACAGAGTTCAAAGCCCATAGCCCTCCTTCCCTACTCCTAGTCGACGCACTGACTCCGACTTACCACCAGAGAGCACCACAGCACCAGACTAAGGCCCTCCACCTGCCAGCCCTCTGAGGACTGGATGACTCAGGTCTTCAGGAGTGTCCCGAGTCAGATAAGGGTGCACGAGTTAGCTGAGTAACTCTTCACTTGGATCCCTGATTCCCTACACCTTTTCTGGCTGAGGAATGAAAAGGGTGAGGTAAAAATCTCTCTATAAGTTGTTGTTGTTATATATATATCCAACTTCTAACAATGATCCTGGGAGATCGTCAGAAGTAGAAGAAACTGACAGTGGAAATAGCTTCATCTGACAGTGTCTGCTCTTGGCTGTTGCCAAGTCTACCCTGCCCCCAATAAGACAAATCATACACATTAAAGGTTCTGCTTGGGACTTTCTATCAAAATTCTCTGGCACCAAACTGACACCGGAAGCAAGGATCTTAAGGCACAAGTACCCTGAAGAACAAAGTTTTTCTGGTTTCGGGATCCTGCTTGCTTGGTAGGACATCTGTCTTGTACTAGTGAATTTCAGTCTCTCTGAACCAAGCTTCTTCACCCGCAAATCAGAGCAGTCTCTCTTCCTCTAAATGCCCCATGATTTTATCCACTTTGTCATTTATTAAAGTAGTCCTTCAGGGATGCCTTTAATCTCAGTCCTCTGCAGGCAGACTTGGCAGATCTTGGTGAGTTCCAGCCCAGGCAGGACTATAAAGTGAACCTCTATTTCAGATTCTAACAACAATACCAGAAACAATAAATAATAACAACAACAACAACAACTCTTCAAAAGTTTGTGATCCGTGGCCCAGCTATGAACTCCTTGTTGCTCAGAACGCACTACCACCCAGCTGGACCAGAAAAGAGAGATCAGATCTGACCAACTATGAAGGATCTGTAAAATGTTCAAAGCCTGTAAAGAATTCTGCTCCTGGGAAACTATCCTGAATACTTAACCAAAAATATAGAAAAAAAAACTGGATCTTTTTTTTTTAATTTTTTTCTGTTGTTTTTTGAGACAGGGTTTTTCTGTGTAGCCCTGGCTATCTTGGAACTCACTCTGTAGTCCAGGCTGGCTTCAAACTCACAGATTCACCTGTCTCTGTCTCCCAAGTGCTGGGATCAAAGGCAGGCACCATCATGCCTAGACTGAACTTTTTTAAAGTCACTATGACCTTGCTTTCAACAGAATTTTTTTTTAAAAAAACCACAATATAAAGCTCAACAATGAGAAATTTTTCAAAATTTCAGAATAGATTTACAGAAGTTTTTAAAAAATAGCATAGCCTGTGAAGTGAAATTTATGTATTTATGCAGTTTTTTAAGAAAATCTATGTAGCCCAGGTCAGCCTCTACCTCCTAGTGCTGAGATTATAGGCATGAGTCATTATACCTTCCTTCTGCATGATTCGCCAGCACATTTATCTGTGCCCAGGGCCTGTGGAAGGCAGAAGAGGGCCTTTGGAACTGGTTACACATGGTTCTGAGCTGCCATATGGTTGCTGCTGGGAACTGAACTGCGTGAGAGCAGCCACTGAGCCATCTCCCCAGCCCTCTCTATTGTTTTTTGGTTTTTTTGTTTTGTTTTGTTTTGTTTTGTTTTGAGACAGAACAACTCTGTAGCACTGCCTGGCCTGGAACTCACGATATAGATGATGCTGACCTTAAACTGTATCTACCTCCAAAATGCTAGGATCATATGCATATGCCACATTTTTATTTACTTGGGAGGGAGTGTGGTGGTGCACACACACTGAAATGCAAAAGAGCAAGAGATAGTTCAGTGGTTAAGAATACTTGCTACTCTTGCAAAGCACCTAGGTTCAGTTCTCAGAAACAACATAGTGGCTAAAAGACCATCTTTAACTAGAGTTCTAGGGATCCCATTGGTATGCACATATATGGTACACACATCCATGCAGGCAAAACATCCACACTCATAAAAATGAATATTTTAAAAAATATAATAAATGTAGTCCAGCATTGTGGCACACACCTTTAATCCTAGTACTTGGGAGACAGAGGCAGGAGTCTGATGCTAGTCTGGTCTACAAAGTGAGTCTCAGGCCAGCCAGGGCTACATAGTAAAACCATTCTCTAAAATAATAACAACGCTGGTGAGATGGCTCCGCAGTTAAGAACACATGCTGTTTCTTCAGGAGGTCCTGAGTTCAATCCTCAGCAACTACATGGTGACTCATGACTATCTATAAAGGGATCTGATGTCGTCCTCTTCTGTTTTTTGTTTTTTTTTTTTCCCCAAGACAGGGCTTCTCTGTGTAGCCCTGGCTGTCCTGGAACTCACTCTGTAGACCAGGCTGACCTTGAATTTAGAAATCTGCCTGCCTCTGTCTCCCAAGTGCTGGGATTAAAGGCGTGTGCCACCACTGCCTGGCTTGATGTCCTCTTCTGGAATGCAGGTGAGCTTGCACTCAGAGCACGCATACATTAATTAATTAATTAACACATAAATTTAAAATAATATAATGGTAATAAAATTTTAAATTATCTAGGGCATTCCGGAAAGGTAAAATGCTTTACCACTAATATTGATAAATTCTATCTAATCTGTCATCCATTTGGCTTGTGATGTCTCCTGCAAGTTTCCACTAGAATCTGTTTCTGTGTTGTTTTTATCCATTATTCAGAATCGATGTCATTAATCAGATGATCAGTAAGTGTTCTAACCACATGAGACTATTAAGGCATATGACACAAAGAACAATAATTGTGAACTCACCTCCTGCTATTTTGGTTTGTATTTTTTTCCAAACTCTCCTTTGCTTCTTGAGTGGATGGTAATTGTTCACCTGTGTTCTGCTTCCCAGGACCACAAAGAGTTGGCAGCTTTAAAAACAAGCATGTTTCAGTGCTTTAGCTGAGGGATTATTTTGTTTTCACTCTCATACTCAATTTTCAAAATAGTTATTGCTAAGTGTGTAGAAATAACAAGACCAACTATCATTAATTCCCTTTGCATTCTTCAGACCTAATAAACTACCTGTTACCTGAAGGTTTTTACTCAAAAATGTGGAGTCTAAGAACTCAGTCCAAACAGAGTGCAAAACTGACAGGACAGAAACCAGCAGCTTGCATATGGTGGTACACATCCCTAATTCCTGCACTAGAGAAGCTGAGGCAGAGAGACAGCTGTGTGCCTGAGGCCAGCCTGGGCTACTGGACAACACAGTGAGCTCAGAGCCAACCTAGCATACATAATGAATCCGTCCCTTAAAAAACCTAAGAAGAAATAAGAAACCTAAACACTTTGCTAAACGTTTCCTTCCTATTCCAACATAAAGGCAGAGATTTTCATGGCAAGACCTCTGGACCTTGGATTACAATCTAAGTCTCGATGAAAATAATACAGACGTCCTCTAGTTCAATTTCATCACCCATAAAGAGAAAGTCATATCTACCAGTGGGATGCTGTGAAAATAAAATATATTAGAAGTTACAATACTTTGAAAATAGCAGAACTAAAAAATAATAAAAGCGTCGGGAGTGGTGGCGCACGCTACTTTAATCCCAGCACTCCGGAGGCAGAGGCAGGCGGATTTCTGAGTTCGAGGCCAGCCTAGTCTACAAAGTAAGTTCCAGGACAGCCAGGGCTATACAGAGAAACCCTGTCTCGACCCCCCCCCCAAAAAAAAGTTTGTGTCCTTCGTTCAAAAGAGAGACACCTGCTTATCCCAACTTTTACCTCATTTTAATAAACAGGTCATTATTATTTCCTAGCTTACAGCAACAAATCTGGAGCTTGAGGATGGTATCAAGACACACAAAATTGAGGGCGATTATTATAAATGAAGTATATCTTGGCCTACATAGTGAGCTCCTGGCCAGCCAGGGCTACATACCAAGACAAGTCTCAGAAAACTGAAATGTAATGGATCTGTTAGTGTTGACATCAAAAAGCCAAGGGTCCAATCACCAGCAACCACATAAACTAGGCATGGCTGTAGAATATGTGTATAATCCCAGTACTCAGGATAAGGAGGCAGAATTTGAGGCCAGTCTGGACTATAGTGAGATCTCGTCTAGAAAGTGAAAATTGGGGGCTAGAAAGGCAGCTAGCAGATAAAAACATTTGCCACCATCTCTGCCAACCTGAGTTTGATTGCGAGACTCACATGGTGAAAGGAGACAATGGATTCTTCTAAGCTGTTCTGACATCCACAAGTGTGTCATGCCATGCATAAGTATACATGCATGTGTGCACACAGGCACATGTGCATGAACACACACATGTAATTTTAAAACACCTTTAACTGAAAAAAAACTCAGAGGAATTTTTCAGGAATTTGTCAGAAAACGTTGTTTCCTGATAATTCTAGAAAGCGTAGAAAACAGTCCACAGTAGGAGTGCTGGTACAAACCTTCAATCTCAGCATTTGGAAAGCAGAGGCAGGAGATCTCTGTGAGTCTGAAGCCTGTATACACACCAAGTATTAAGGGTATACAGTGAGACCCTGTCTCAAAACTAAAAAAAAAAAAAAGAAAAGAAAAGAAAAGAAAAAAATAAAAACAGAATAGCCTAGGCCACCCTCAACTCATGATCCTCTCATATCTGCTCCCAGTGCTAGAATTCCAAGTGTGCACACCACGACACCCAGTTTCAAAATCTAATTTTCTTCTTTCTTTTTCTTTAAAATTATTTAATATATGTGAGTGCATTGTCACTGTCTTCAGATACACCAGAAGAGGGCATCGGATTCCATTCAAACCACCAAATGGCTGCTTGGAACTGAACTCAGGACCTCTGGAGGAGCAGTCAGTGCCATTAACCACTGAGCCATCTCTCTGGCCCACAAATTCTAATTTTCAATGAAAATAAGCAGAATGGTGTGTGTGTGTGTGTGTGTGTGTGTGTATGTGTATCCAGGTATAGTGAGTGGCACATACATACTATCTCAGCACTTGGGAGGCTAAGGCAGGAGGATGTTTTGTTCAAGGACAACCTGGAATATACAGAGTTCTAGGCAAGTCTCAGCTATATAGTAAGACCCTCAAAAAGACAAAATGAAAACAAAAGGCTAGAGTAGAGAGATGTGTGGGGAGGGGAGGAGGAGAGTACCAAGAGGTTGGACCTTACTTAGCAAAAGTACAGTAAGCTAATGAGCCAGGGACAGAGCTAACCTGCCCTGACTAGGAATAAACGATTGCACTGTCAGGAGAGATTTTTTTATTTGTTGGTTTTTCAGATAGTGTCTATCTATGTAGTGTTGGCTGTCATGGAACTTGCTCTGTAGACCAAGCTGGCCTTTTTGGTTTTAAGACAGGGTTTTTCTGTATAGCTTTGGCTGTCCTGAACAGAAATCCACTACCTCCAGAGTTCTGGGATTAAAAGTGTGTGCCACCACTGCCTGGCTATCCATTGAGAATTCTGGGGGGGAGGGGGGGAAGAGCTAAGTCTAGCTAGGAATTCTGATATTTCAGGATAAAACTCTTTCTCCTGGTGGAACAGACATCTACTACTCTACTCCCATTTTGGTAAGACCTCAGGTCTCAGGAAATCCAGTCACTGAACTTGAATCCGACATTTTGTAAGAGGATGGAGTTGGTCCACGCCTAGGGGTTCTTCCAGCTCTCAATGTGTGTGACTCCAGAGACACTCATCTCATCTCTCTGCGAATCTGCTCAAGCTAATGTATTCATCCATTCTCTCATTTCTCAGTGACATTTATTGAGTGTCTTTGATGTTATCAGGCACCATACTAGATGCTGGGACACAGAGTAAGTCCATACTCCAGCTATGACCCTAAAGGGCACAGAACCCGTCTAGCTACAAGGAAAACTTCCAGGCCAGCTCCTAGGATAGCTTGCATACTTTTACTGAACTGTCTTTTTTGAAAAGCAGGTTCCTCACCCTTTGTGTTTAAGTTAAAACACACAGGTGTTTAAGTATGGGCATAGTCGGTGGCTTATTCACCATTATATGCTAGACTCTAATATAGCCTCAGGCTTTATAAATGTCTATTTACTTATCCTCTGTCTGTCTGTCTGTCTGTCATCTGTCTCTGTGTGCACACACGAGTGCATGCATTAGTCAATAAGTATCTCCTCAATCAATTCCTAGCTTATTTTTCATTGTTTATATGTTTATTTATCTAATGTGTACAGCTGTTCTCATACATGTATGTTTGTGTACCAGATGTGTGCCTGATGCCCATACAGTTCAGGATGCTGTGTCTGAGCCCTTGGGTCTTGAGTTACTGACAGTTGTGAGCAGCTCTGCGGGTGCTGGGAACTGAGCCCTGGTCCTCAGGAAGTACAGTCTTAGTCGCAAAGCCATCTCTCTAGGCCTGCCCACCTTATTTTTGAGACAAGGTGTGCCGCTTGTCTCAATCTGGAACTCATTTATTCAGCTGCAGTAGCTGGCCAGCAAGCTCCAGGGATATTCCAGTCTCCCTTCCCCAGCATTAGGACTACTGCCACAGACTTATAGAACTCATTTTTTTATTTTTTTAATGAGTGCTGGAGACCAAACTCAAATTTTCATACCTGTCTGGCCCGCAGTTTACCTGCTGAGCCGTCTTCCCAGTTCCACCTAAGTATCTCTTAAATACCTCAGTGAAGAATATAAAGTAGAGAGTTTTTCAAGTGGGGGGGGGCTGTGTATGTATGTACAGAGGAGGGCACTGGATCCCCTGGAACTGAAGTTAGGGGTGCTTATAAGCTGGCTCATATGGGTGCTAAGAAATGAACCCAGGTCCTTTACAAAAGTATCAAGTGCTCTTAAATACTGAACAGTATCTCCAGTCACTAAATACAGATTAATACCTGTCCAAAATACCTTATACACTTTGAACTATGTCAAATTGCCTAGCACTTAACTGATCTTTAAAACAGAAACCTAACACAGCGGAACCTAATGCATTAGGATCTACAGAGGAGGCCAGAGTCTTTGTCCTTGGCTTGGAATGGTTTAGAGAGAATAGCTATCTTAGAATTCCATCATAGCAGCCTTACCTCCTAAACCAACAGGACCTTGCTAAGAGATGTCTGCATTTATTTATAGGCACTGCATGCAGGTTGCAGGAAATGCTGGTTCCAGGATCCTACTAAGGCAGCTCCCTCTGCCCACGTGACATACCTGATTGTTCAGCTCTGAGCAGTCCCCTCTGCTTTCTTCAGACACTTGTGTAAAAGGCTTCCAGCCACAGGCACTTAGTTTCTCAGGTTTTTTGCTAAAATGTCCCTCTTGAAACTCTCTCTCATTTCCTGGAGACCTTGCTAGGGCTAACCAGGTGCCACCATTTTCAGGCTGCTTGAGCCCTGGTAATTGCATAACAGGAGGAAGATAGGCCAAAGATGGAGGGCCTACAGCTGGCTGGAACTTGGCATTTGCAAACTTTAATGAAGCATCCCGCAAACTGCTGCACTGACTGTCCAGCTCCTTCTGTGCCCACTCGAGCTGCTCTACCTCCTGCTCAAGCTTCCTCAGCCACTCAGCGCTCTGCTGCATCATCACCTGGGAAATCTTCAGATTCAGCACACACTTACTGACATACTCATCAGTCTTGGACCAGCTGCTCGTTTTGCCCTTGGCTTCTCTGGTTGGTTCGAGCAGGTTGAGTGAACCAAGAGAATCACTTTGCCAGTCATCATCCTCAAAAAGAAGGTCTGTGTCAACTTCTGAAATGCTTTTGTCCTCTTCACAAAAACAGTGCAACTCTCTCTCCATCTTATCGAGCTCTTCTTCCAGGGATGGTAGCTCATCTCCCTGGTTTGGTCTATCCCCCTCAGGTGAAGCAGCAGTCCCCAGACGCTCTTCCTCCTTGTTGGTTCCCAGTGTCAAGCAGCCTGAGTAGATCTCATTGATTTCAAAGCTGCAGAGGCTGTCCTGACTTGCAGTGGGGCTCCTGACCTCTTCTGCCAAACATGCAGCAGGAGGAGAAGGAACATTTGCATTGTCAGGTTTCTGGGCTGACAGACTTGAATCTAGGGTCTGAGGAGCTAGTGTTGGTTTTTCAGTGAGAAAGGAGTGATCTGTTGGTGAGTGGGGCTGACTACCTGTTGGAAAGAATAATAATACCAACTCATTAAACTGACCATAGAAGGGAAGCAGCCCTGGCAATTGTTCCAGGTGTACAATATGAGCTGGGTCAGGTGGCCTACACACTTTTTATCACAACATCTGGGAGTCTAAGACAGAAGGGTTTCAGACTCAGTTAGATGCTAGCTTGGACTACTAAGCAGCTTTGAGGCTGCTCTGAACCATATAGTGAAAGCCCATATCACTACAAAACAATTTTTTAAAGGCACAAAAATATGCAAAAACCATCTTTTATTTTTCTAACTCCCTTCCCAGAGAAGTGAGATCCTACGAGGAGCAGTAGATACACTGAACAGAGGGTAAAGGTGTATGTTGTTGTTTGAGGAAGGATCTTTCTACCTGACCCTGGCAGTCCTGGAACTCACAGATATGCTTGCCTCTCCTCTGGCCTTCCAAGTGCTGGGGCTAAAGGCCACGAGGATGAACAGCATTTCTAATCTAAGAGAAAGTTCCCATATGGACACTGAATGAGATAGACATTTGGGGCGATGGTGGTCTAATCCTAACAAGAGTGTTCTAAGCTTCATTTATACTATTTAAAATGTGTTTAACTGTCAGAACACTCAGATGGCAGAACACGAGGACTATACTCATGGCTTCCTTTCTGCATTAAATACTGTGACTAAAACAGTCACAGTGACGCTTTTGGTGAGCATGTGAAAAAAAAAAAAATAGTGGAGACATAGCCCAAGAAACTACCGCATCTCCTGAGGGATAAATGACTGCATAGACATGGCTTCTGGTTGATATAGGTACTACTTTCAGGAAATAAGATGAAGGACACAAACAATAAAAACTTTGAAGGGGACATTCTGGAAGCTTCCAGCCCTGTCAGAGAAGAGTCCAAGTAAATAGTGATTAGGCTAAGATTAAGGCCCAAGTTCTAATTCTGAAATAAGCTCAGGAATCCTGAGTGTTACAACCTCCCTAAGCCTTAGCCTCTTCAGCTGTAACAGGGTGATGTCAAGTGAGCCCCATGCTTGAGGGCTCCTTTAAGAAGTAAGGCTCCGTGCTGCTAAGCCTGGCCTCAAACCTCAGGACTCAAGTGATACTCCTGTCTCAGCTTCTCAAAGAGTAGGATTGTAAGCACACACTGCTGTGCTCAGCCAGCACATAGTAGATTAAAATTTTTAACATTATTTTTATGGGACTGGAGAGATGGCTCAGAAGTTAAAGAGTACTGTCTGCTTCACCAGAGGTTTTGAGTTTAATACCCAGCATCCACATGGTAGCTCACAGACATATATAATTCCAGTTCCAGATGATATGACCTCTGGAAAAGGCTTCTGGATTCTATGGACATCAGGTATAAACCCTGGTGCACAGACATACATGCAGCAAAAACCACCCATAAAACAAAATCTCTCTTTGAAAAGCCAATGAGATGGCTCCGTAGGGAAAGGAGCTTGAGATCTAGTCTGACAATCCAAGTCTGAGTCCCAGGTCCCACATGGGCAAAGGAGAAAACTGACTCCCACACGTTGTCTTCTGACCTCCATACATGCACCATGGTACAGTGTGCTAGCACACATACACGAAATTTTAAAATGTAAAACAAAACACCAAAATCATCCCACAGTTATCTAAGTAGAGCTTAATCTGTGGGTTCAAGTCATACCCGTTTCCTTTAGTTCCTTGATGTCCAAGTCTGGAGGGTCCTTTTGATATTCTGAAGTTAGACCTAGGCAGATATTAACATCAGGATGGGGTTCATAGCTCTGCCCTCTGGGGCTCTCGGTTGGCTGAGTTTTCTGAGCTCCAATAAATTCCTGTAACAAAACATTGCCCAGGACACATTCAAAGTCATCCAAATGCTATTTGTGTTTAGAAATTACCTACATATATCGGACACCTCCTTCTTCCTGTCAGGCAGACTGGCTATTGGTTCTAATTAGCTAGTTTATCCTTATTCAGCCATTCTTGACTATACCCTACAACCTCCCCAGCACTTCCTAAATTCTCTGCTGCCTTTACTAAGTTAAACAGGCTTTTCTCAGCAACACAGAGTGTAATAAATGAAGCTTTTCAAAATTATGAAGTTTTTTAAAGACTGAGTCATAGTATGTACCCCTACACTGGCTTTGAACTCTCTATGCGGTCCAGACTGATCTTAAACTCCAGATCCTACTTCATCATCCCCCATCCCTACCCCCTGGGCTTCCGTGACACACATCCACAGGCAGGCACCACTGTTTTCCCTTTCAAACGTTTTCAAACTTGGGTCTCTAGCTTCCTGGTCTGTAGCTCTAGGAGGCAGACAGCAGAGACAAACTTCTCACAACTTTAGGGCTTGCCTTTAAGTCATTCTTCAGAATATAACGAATATCCTGCAGGTTCATTGTTCGGTTCTTCTGCTTGGCATGGATGCCCGACTTAACAATATCATAGTAAGGTTCCGGAAGCCTGACATCAGCTTCTAAATAATTTCCCAAGGCTATGGTTTCTTTAACAAGCGAGCCATCCAAGCCATTCCAGGGTATACTGTCTATAAGGAAAAAGTAATAGGTAGGAATAACATTAAGATAAAATGGAAAACTGGAAAAGATTTCCTTCAGTGATGTATACACTGGTAAGTTGCCTATGCTTCTGTACTGGCCTCTTATTCATGTTCCTGTAAGCAAACCTAATGGAACTCATTGGGTCATGAAGAGACGGGGAGTGGGAGGGGGAGGTGGGAGGGAGGGAAGGAGAGAGACAGATAGACATGAAAAGTAGAAAGGGGACTAGTTAGGAAGAGTGGGAGGGGGAGGTGGGAGGGAGGGAAGGAGAGAGACAGATAGACATGAAAAGTAGAAAGGGGACTAGTTAGGAAGAGTGGGAGGGGGAGGTGGGAGGGAGGGAAGGAGAGAGACAGATAGACATGAAAAGTAGAAAGGGGACTAGTTAGGAAGAGTGTAAGTGAGAGCACGGTCTGTTCTTCCAGAGGACCCAGGTTCAATTCCCAACACCCACATGGCCGCTCACTATCACATGTAACCTTAGCCCAGGGGATCCAATGCCTTCTTCTGGACTCTGCAGGTTCCAGGCACACAAGCAGTGCACAGACATGCATGCTCACAAAACACCCACACACATAAAATTAAATTAAAAATAAAACAGAGAGCAATAGGGGTGAATAGGATACAAATATATTTTAAACATGTGTAAAACCATCATGAACCAATTATTATATATAATATGTTGATAAAGCATTTAAAATACAAATAACATGTAGAGACATAAAGAAAAAAAGAAAACCAATTTAAATCAGAAGTTGTTAAGTAGCTTTAGTGAAGTCACTTGGTCTCTTTAATCATTACTTTCTTCCCACAGAGAAACCACTTGGTAGCCCAATTATGGGCAAAGAGCCAGTTTACCTGTATATGAGGCAAATACCTGCCAGAGACAGTAAACATTAATGTCACATCCTGTACACAAGGCATCCCTAGCACACTTGGGGACAAGGGACTGGCTGGGCATCAAGCTGAGTAGATCATGAATTCATTCATATCATGGCAAGAGTAGTTTTGCCTCTGGGATGGCAAGCCTCAGAAAGTCAGCTGACTCAGGCCTACTCCCTACCCTGAATGTGCTTGTACTCTGTGTGTTGCACGTGGCTATGCCTGTCTCTCTCTCCTGAAGGAGTCCTTTTGTCTTCAGTTACATGAGTGCTTTCCATAAAGTCACGCGGGTTTCAAAGGCCTTCATTTCTTTCAAGAGACACCATATATACATCTGCAGTACCTGTGAGTGTTCAGATTCACGTTTACTCTCCAGGTGCCAACCTTCTCTCCTTTGTAAGCTTTTCAAGGGGGGACATCACAAAGAACCTTAAGTGCTGACATAAATATTCAAATGAACTTTATATGTTCAGAAGCCCTTTGCTCTGGGAGGCTAGAGTATGTTCAGAAGCCCTTTGCTCTGGGAGGCTAGAGTACAACTCGAGTGATGGAGCTGTTGTCCTGGGTTCAATCCCCAACATGGAGGAGTGTTTTCCTTCTGTTAAATGCTTTATCACTAGCAAGAAGATCTATGGGTTTTTCTGAGTCTTAAGAGTTAAAAAAAGATTTCTGGGAAACTATCTTATGTCTAATAAGCACAAATATCCTTGAAGTTGAGACTTCATCTCAGACAAACAAAAAGAAGATCCTTCAAGATTTTTTTGTTAAGTTATAAATTTTCATAAAACTAAGTAATTCCTGGGGAAATCTCTAAGCTAAAAATCAGAATGCTGATCAACATTTAATGTGCTCCTGGATCACCTGTTAAGATCTCTTGTATGATCACGGAAAAGCTGTATATGTCTGACTTCACCGTGGCCACCTTCTGTAAGACCACTTCTGGTGCAGCCCAGTTGTACAGCTGGGTGGGGAGGGACATTCGAGTCATGTTCCTGTGTGCACCACTGTCCTGGCTGTGGGAGGAAACACAAAACAGAGCTTATCTTAAGGAGACATTATGATCACCATAAAGTGCACTTAAATACTTCCCTTTAACAATCTCCTGGAGCGTCTGAAAATGCAGCTGAACACTGAGTTAGTGGGCTTCCCTGGAGCTCTTCTACTTCCTGTAACTCCTTCCCATACCTGCTTGCCTGACCCTGCATTCCCCAGCGTGTGTGGCCACTTTCCCTTTCTTAGCACTCCATCAAACCACAGGAACCATCCTTCAGTTCCATTAGGAAGACATTACCTCTTCCACACTGCGTGAGTAGTTCCCTCTGCCTGGCATGCTCAGTGACTGGCTGTTTCTTGAGACCAAGGCATTAATTTGAAAGATGCCTCCTTAGGGAGCCCTTCTCTAACCATCTACTTTAAAAGTAGTGCTGTTTTACTAGCTACAGTTGTTGTTGTTGTTGTTTATATCTTGCATGCACTTTTATTAAGTTTTTGCTGCTACTTGTTATATCTTGTATGCAGCTTTCTGAGAGTAGCTACTTTATTATTTTTAAAAATATTTTTATTACATTTATTTACTGTGTATGTGTGTGTGTGTGTGTGTGTGTGTGCGTGCACGTGCAACACGGCACACATGTAGAGTTGAAAGAACAGTTTGTGAGCATCGGCTCTCTCCTCCCACCAAGTGGGGTCAGCCTCAGGTTGTCAGGCTTAATGGCAAGAGCCTTATCCTATCAAGACCAGGCTGGCATAGAACTCAAGAGATCCACCTGCCCCTGCCTCCTGTGTACTACCATGTCTAGCCAATGACTGCTTCTTTTCTGAACTCATACCCTCTGGGGAATGAGCTCTTTTAGTTCATCAAAGTTCACTGACTGCCTAAACAACTTACCTCTCAACCAGACACCCTATGAGCCAAATCCAACCATCCTAAATATCTCCCGGACCAATAAGAGGCCTCAGGGTAAGGCTAAGTCAGTACTGACTGCCCATGGCTGTCATCATAATCAAATGAAATTATGGATGTGGCAACCCTCTGTGGTGCATACAGTATTCATTCCACCAAGTAAGAAATAATATGACTAAGCTGGAGAGGTGGCTCAGTGGTTAAGAGCACTGACTGCTCTTCCAGAAGTCCTGAGTTCAATTCCCAGCACCCACATGGTGGCTCACAACCCCCTGTAATGGGATCTGATGCCCTCTTCTGGTGTGTGTCTGAAGACAGCTACAGTGTACTCATACATATAAAATAAATGAATAAATTTAAAAAAAAAAGGAAAAAGAAATAATATGACCATACCTTAGGCAGGCATTTGGTAAAGGCTTGATGCCTGCTCACTGATAATTAGGAACTACGTTATTACAGTGCTGGAAATGTAGATCAGTTGGTTTGCATGGTAGTGCATCTAAATACCTAAGGTAAAGCAGGGGCAACTAGAAGCTTAGTATCATACTGTTGTGCCCTGAGTCCACAGGAAACCCAGACGAACCCAAGAATTGTGAAGTCTGCTGCAACTCGAAAAAGAGTCTTTTATTGTTTCAAGTTCGAACTCGGATCACCTGCCTAGCACTCACCTCGTGAATGCTGGCTAGCGTGAGTCCAGAAAACACTGGGTTTATACACAGTATAGTTAGGAATCCCGTGAATGTTCACAGAAAAGGGGAGTAGAGAGAGGGCTGTAATCATTTGGTGGAATGGTACTGAAGCGGGGGGGGGGGTGGGGGGGTGGAGAGTCTCTTCAGGGACTAATTTTATGACCAGTCTTAACTGACTGTGACCTGACCTCTGATTACCTTTTCTCTATGACCTAAATGTGAGGCTGTAGCCTCTCTTGAGCTTGTTATTTCTCTAAGGTCTCAAGGACAGGCACCTGGAGTTCTGCTGCTTATCAGGAGTGTTGGTTTTTAGAGACACAAAGGCGGGGAGGATGTGGGGAGGGTGTCTTTTGCGGACTCCTCAGAATGTCCTCATTAAGGGGGTGTTTTATGGGTAGTGCCATTCTAACTCTAGGGGAGCAGCCTGGGAGGGGGAGGGAGCCCCGGGCTTGCTGCAGGAGGATGCAGCACAGAAACCAGCTATCTGTGTATCTTGCTTGCTGAGGGCTGGAGGGAGGATGGGAGCTTCTGGAGGGGGAGGGTGACAGAGGCAAACTGTCTGAAGTCTCTATAGTATCAGTAATTCGGGGGTTACAACAATACTTAGCTATACAGTAAATTTAAGACCAGCCTGGTATACATAAGACCATGGCTCAAAAAAAAAAAAAAAAAAAAAAGTCTTCTATTACAAGCTGGTGAGATAGCTCAATAGTTAAGAGCTGGGCCTGGTGAGATAGGCTCAGTAGTTAAGAGCACTTGCTGCTCTTGCAAAGATCTGGGTTCAGTTCCAGCACATGGTAGGTAGCAACTGCCTCTAACTCCAGTTCCAGGGGATTCAACTCCTTCTGCCTTTGTGGGCACCAGGCACACACATGACACACATATATACATACAAACACTCATATACATAAAATAAAAATATTTTTTAAAAAACGGTTAATGAGAAGAGAGAAGGCCAGGATGATGACACATGCCTGTAATAGCATGTGATGGTATGAATGAGAATGGCCCCCACAGGCTCATATGTTGGAATACTTAGCCCTAAATCAGTGAAACTGTTTGGAACGATTAGAAGGTGTGAACTAGTTGGAGGAGGTGTGTCGCTGGGAGGGAGGCTGGCTTTTAGGTTTCAAAGGACTGACACAATTCCCAGGGCTCTCTCTGCCTCTGACCTGAGGATCAAGGTGTGAGCTTGCAGCTGTGAGCTGCCTGCATACATTTGCTCTTCCACTGTGGACTCTGACCCTCTGGAGCTGTAAGCTATTAAACTCTATGCAAGGTGCCTTGGCTATGGCGCTTTGTCACAGCAACAGAAAACTACGGAGGGCTTCCCAATACTTGTGAGTCAGAGGCAGGTGCATCTCTCTGAACTCAATGCCAGCCTGGTTGTCAGGCCTGCCAGGACTACACAATGAGACCCTGTCTTTAAAAAAAAAAAAAAAGGGAAAAAAGTTTAAGTTCTTTGTTGGTCAGGCATAAGCATAGATTTCAGAAGGTAGGATGGGCTTCTTAGACTGAAGTTTTTATCAGTGGAATTATTTTAATGATATTTTAGTTCCTTGAGCATTTTGTACAATTTTGTGTATTTTTAAATCATGTGTAATTTTATCATATTGAACCTTCCCCAGTTCCTATCAGATCCATCTCCATACTTCCCTACCTGCCCAGAAAGACCTTTGACAGAGAACAAAGAGGTTAGCAAACCATGAATTAGAAAATCTGATCCTGGTGCTGGAGAGATGGCTCAGTGGTTAAGAGCACTGACTGCTCTTCCAGAGGTCCTGAGTTCATTTCTCAGCAACCACATGGTGGCTCACAACCATCTGTAATGAGGTCTGGTGCCCTCTTCTGGTGTGTCTGAAGACAGCTACAGTGTGCTCATATAAATAAAATAAAGAAATGTTTTAAAAAAAAAAAAGAAAAAAAAAAAGAAAATCTGATCCTGATATTTTGCTTATATTGCTAAATGGTAAAGTGGGGCTTCGTATACTATGCATACAAATCTAATACATATTTGTATAGTTAATCTGTAAATTTAGAATATTTACCATATAATTATATATTAAATTAACATAAATTACATTAGCATCACCTTTTTTGGTGATGGTTTTTGTTTTATGGGGTGCTAGGGATCAAACACAGACCCTCACATATGGTAGACAAGTGCTCTTCCCAGAGGCAGTGAGTATTCGATTATCTGTAATCTATTTTAAGAAACTCCCAGGCTTCCTTCTTGAAGCTGGGCATTTCTTCAAAGGAACCTCAGGCCTCTGGCTTAGCTAAGGCTCTAGAGAAGGACAAGTCACTTATAAGCAGAATTCAAATCCTTTCTCTTATTTGCTCTCACTTTCTTCTCTTACAGCCTTTCTTCTTTCTTTATTAAAGCCAGATGGGGAGGGCTGAGATGCAGCTCAAGTGCTCACTTACTGTATGAGAGGCACCGTGATCCCCACCCACCCACAGGAATAGGGTGGAATGGTGCTGAGAGTGAGAGGCTTGAGAGTCAAGTGGTGTCCTGCCCTAAAGATTCAATTGAGGAATTAAGAATAGAAAAAGGCTGTTGTTTATCTTTACAACAGGAGTTGGATTATTACCATTAACAAGCATGTTAAACAAACTAATGTGCCCAAGCAGAGTGTTACCCAGAATAAATACACAATTGAAAGCTACATGGACTCACAGGTCAACTAACATCACAAAGAAAAGCATACTGCTGCAGCTATGATAACTTGCTAACTGCCATGTCTGCCTGAAGTTCTACTCTGAGGTCAGCAAGCCCAGTTGAGATCTCCAACATTTCTATCATGCCCTGTATGTCTCTCATGAACCTAGCTAAATCTCACCATCCTCTCCTTCCTTTTAACCTCACCCCACCCCCAGCAGCTGTTAACACAGCTCCTCTTTGCATTCTGTGCATTCCACTTCCTTCTACTGTGACTCCCGGGCTCCATCCCAGTGTCTCCTAGCTGATCTGTTTCTAGCTGCAGTCAACTTCCAGTCCATCTTGCCTCTCACTTTGTAGACCAGGCTGGCCTTGAACTCAGAAATCTGCCTGCCTCTACCTCCCAGGTGCTGGGATTAAAAGCGTGCGCCACCACTGCCCGGCCCTAGGACCACTTCTACCATCTGGCTCTACTTCGTCATGCCCCTAAGCAACTGGCTTGGTCGTCCCTCTGGACCTCAGTTTCCTCACACATAAAGGGAAAAGGGCTGGGCAGAGGCTGTGGCTTAGTGGTGTAGCACTTGCCTAGCATTATGTGAGGCCCTAGGCCCGATCCCCCGCACCATAATTTAAAAAGAAGTGGGAGAGTTAGAAAACCTCATTTCACTTCAAGATTCCTATTTCTACAGGAGCACAAAACCAGAATAAACTGTTATGCTGTCTTCTCAACAGTAGATGGCACTCCTTACTGACCAACTGTGTTATTTCTGTTGACTTCTCTGATAGAATTATCAAACAAAAAGTTAAAAAAAAAAAAAAAGTTAGCTGCTTTGGATTATAGATCCAAAGTAATTAACCCCGATTTTGTCCCACTAAGTGTTCCTTTCATCTACATCCATCCAATCATGCAGCAAATACTGAGTGAACACAACTGCCCTGGCTACTCTATTGTCAATTTGACATGAGCTACAGTTATCTGAGAAGAGGGAAACTAAATTGAGAAAATTCCCCTAGGAGACTGGCCTGTGGGCAAGCCTGTGGTACATTTTCCTGGTTAATGACTGATATAGGAAGACCCAGATCACGGTGGATGGTGACCAGCTGGGTCAGTGGTCCTGGGTGCTATAAGAACATGGGCCTGGGGCTGGAGAGATGGCCCAGGGGTTAAGAGAACTGATTGCTCTTCCAAATGCCTTGAGTTCAAATCCCAGCAACCACATAGTGGCTCACAACCATCTGTAATGAGATCCAATGCCCTCTTCTGGTGTGTCTGAAGATAGCTACATTGTACTCATATAAATAAAATAAATCTTTAAAAAACAAAAACAACAAGCTCTCAGGAGGCAGAGGCAGGCGAATTTCTGAGTTTGAGGCCAGCCTGGTCTACAAAGTAAGTTCCAGGACAGCCAGGGCTACACAGAGAAACCCTGTCTCAAAAAAACCCAAAAAACAAAACAAAAAAAACCAAAAAACAAAAAACGAACAAACAAAAAGAACATGGGCCCACCAGTACCTGAAAGGATGGGGCCTAGTATTGTGGTTTATACAAATCCATGAGGTAATGCAGCCCAAGGTAACAAGCCTCCCACTTTACCATTGACAGAAGCCCATGGAAGGCTTACAAGCACTTCTGTTCTCATTTCCCTAGCAGTGAACCTAGGGGTTAGGAGAATAGAATCTTTATAACACAATGATCTATCTAAAAAGGCAGGGAACAGATTGGTGAGGCAGCAGGAACAATACAGGACCAAGTGGATTCCCTTGCAGATGCCATCATCCAGAAGAGGCCTAAATCTATAGCAGCAGAAAAGGGAGGACCTGCATAGACTTAAAGAATGCTGCTATATTCTAATGCACTAATGCATTAGGAATAGTCAGAGATCCAACAGTTAAACAGTTAAAAGCAAACAGCCAAAAGGAGAAAAAGCACTAAAAGCATCCTGAGACTCCTAAAATAGCTACTGGAATTGGAAGGTTGGCTATCTTTAGCAGGGCCTTTTCTCCTGATCATTTTGAACCCTTTATTTGGACCCTACACCCTAAGCTACCAACTCCAGTTCATTACCTCCTTTTTTAAAAAGATTTATTTATTTATTTATTTAATGTATATGAGTACACTGTAGCTGTCTTCAGACACATCAGAAGAAGGCATTGGATTTCATTACAGATGGTTGTGAGCCACCATGTGGTTGTTGGGAATTGAACTCAAGACCTCTGGAAGAGCAGTCAATGCTCTTAAACCGCTGAGCCATCTCTCCTGCACCTCATTACCTCCTTTTATGCAAGCTATAAAATTACAAATGGTGTTGACTTCTAGTACACAGCAAATGGACCCTAGATGCCTGGCTCTTGATGGAGCACAATTCTAAAATTGGAGCCATATATGAAATCAATCACCTCCAGGGGGGGGGGGTAAAGGAGGAAGGAAAGCTAGCAAGCTTTAACATTAACTATGAGGTTACAGTGGAATAAGAAACTACTTCTAATCTGAGACAACAGAGCTAACACTGACTTCTGCTTTGTGAACCTGCTTGCCCCTTCCTCTGCTCTGGGAAGGGTAAAAGCTGCTCATCTCCCTTAACAAGTGACCACCATCAATCTCTGCTTAGACAGCAACTCCTGTTTGCTAAAGATCAAACTGTCTTAACTAGAAACCTGCACGGTTCAGCTTCTGTAAAGCTTGCTCAGCACTGGGGGAACCTTCCGTTTAGATAGAGATGAAAAGATCATGTTAATGGTCACACGATGATGACAAGGCCTAACCTTATGGAAAACAAGAAATATTTCTCATGGGGCTAGGCCTCTTTAAGCAACAGCCACAGAATACAGCTGTGTGCTAATAAAACAAGATCATCCTTTACCACTGAGTGCTGAGAATTTCATGTCTGGGAAGGTTGAGGCCCACAGTCTCTATATAATCTCAGTGCTGGGAGTCCAGAGACAAAAGGACCCCTGGAATAGAGAGCAACTGAAGACACCTGATGTTGACCTCTGGTCTCATCAGACACATGTACACAAATTCACATGTGTACACACATATACATGAATGTTCTAAAAATTAGTGCTGGGCATAGCTGTAATTCCAATACTCAAGGGGTAAAGACATAAATACTGCCACAAATTTGAGGCCAACTAAGTCTACACAATGGATTCCAGGCCAATAAGAGCTACATAGCAAGATCTAGTGGAAAAAAAAAAAAAAAAAAGACAGGGCTGAAGAGATGCCTCAATGGTTAAAAGCACCTACTGCTCTTTCAGAGGACCCAAGTTCTGTTCCTAGCAGCCATGTTGGGTGGTTTAGAGCCATCTATAACTAGCTTCAAGGGCATCTGATGCCAAAGTCCTTTCCAGGCAGTTGCACACATGTGCACATACACACAGGTACACATATATACGTTAGAAACAATTTTAAAAAGAAAAAATACAAGGGGGAACAAGTATATGCGAGCTATACGAGATACGTTAGGTATGATGAGGATGCAGAAAGGGAATAGACTGAAAGTGAGCTCAAATGACCAGGAAGTGTCAACAACAGCCACAAAGGCCTGTGATGCCAGCACTCGAGAGGTAGAGGAAAGAGCATCAGGACTTCAAGGCCATACTTGGCTATCTAACAAGTATATAAGGCTAGCCTGGGCTATTTGAGACTAGAAGTGGTAAATAAAACTAAGAAGACCTTGAAAAGGGGTGTGTGGGTGGGTGGGTGTGTGTGTTTAAAAGACAACTTTTATAGCCAGGAGGTAGTACACACTTGTTCAATTTCTGCACTAAGGAGGCAGAAGGAAGCAGATCTTTTGAGTTCAAGGCCAGCCTGATCTACAGAGTGAGTGCCAGGATAGCCAGGGCTACACAGAAAAACCCTGTCAGGGGAGGGGGTACAAGGGAGGAGAGACAACTTTTAGATAACAATTCCCTCCTTCTGTCATGGGTTCTGGGGATCCAATTCAGGTTGTCAGGCTAGTGTAGCAAGCACTTTTACTTGCTGAGCAAGCTGTCTCACTGGTCCACCCTGTGTTTTAACTAGGATTGAGAATGGCCATATCTGAGACTTGCCTGATGATTGCCACCTGATCTTTGCTGAAAAGGTCATAGAAAACTCCAACAGCTCCAGTCAAAGCCCTCTCTGATCCCTTGCCTCTCATAACACCTTCACACCCAGAGCAGGAGTACCATCTATACCTCTAATACTCAAAAGCCATGCCTCACAGTATCTCCATGGCTAGTCCCTGCACTCCTTTCCAGATAGAGCACAAGAAGCACAGAGGCATGGAAAAGTAGGAAACTGGGTTTAATCACACTGAATGCCCATGAGTCAGGGCTTGTTCTCAGGACAGGACTCAGTGGTGAGTAATACAACTCTGTGAGCTCTCTGAGCGTTTCCTGTACTAAGTTACTGGGAAATGGAAGCACCAAAACCATGCCGCAGCTCAGAAGCAGAGCAGCAGGTATGGGTGGCAAGGGGACAGAGGAAGAAGGTCTGTCCAGTGGCTAAGAGCAGTGCCCAGAACAGAACCAACATGATGCCAAAGGCCCCGAGCTCTGGATAGCATCAAGGATGCAGAGCAGAGACCCTCTGACTCCTAGGGCCTGAGGTGGAGAATTAAGAGTCAGTCTCTGGTCCCAGCCCAGTAGGAAACTAAGCCTGACTACAAGCATTTGAACAGGGAGTTGTTTGAAGTGTCTCTTGCTGCACGAGTGCCCTGAGGGTCTGTCTTTGCTATCCAGCAGAAGATAAAACTGCCCAGAGGGCTTACTGGTGCCCCTTACCTCCTCTCCTCTCCAGCTAAAGCTCATTTCTGAGCCTCCATTGAGTAAGAAGGTAACTGGGCTCTGGCCAGTGCCAAGAGGGAAGCTGTGATATACCCACTTCAGGTTGGCCCCAAACCTACCTGTGTACCCTCTATGCTTTCTCTTATTCCCTGGGTAGCAATGAAAAGAGTGCAGGGGGCAACTAAGTCCTTAGGGGTGGCTGGCCACTGATGGGAGAAATGTGTACCAAGGCCCCTTTCAACACACATGGTAGATGACAAGGTAAGAACATACAACTCAGCCCAGCAGGGTGGCACACACCTTTAATCCCAGCTCTCAGGTAGCAGAGGCAGGAGGATTGTCAGAGACCATCCCATGAGAAAGTGAGCCCTTCACAATCTCCCTAACAGGCCAAATGGCCTCGTGCTAAGAGCTGGTTATCACCCCTCTCTTCCCTATCTCTTCCTGAGTTCCCATGCCATCCAAGGACATGAGTTGGATGTCATGAGCCCAGCCTGACACCCAAGGCTGTGTCAAGGAGGATCTATGTTCCAGAGATAAGATGCAGAGTGCCCGCTGCCTGGTGCCTGACTTCGGCCCCCATGTCAGCAGATACCCGCTTCTTTGTTCTTTGTATAATTCTCCCTCGACCCCTCCCATATTCCCTGCGATGTATGCTTTAAAAAGAAGGCACCTCGGCATAATAAACGAGACCTCGATAGGTCTCCTTCCTGGTCTCCTACTCTTCCTTTTCTTCCTCCATCTCCTTCCAGGTTTGCGGTTCCCCTGGCACCCACAAATAACTGAATCCCGCGGGACAGGATAGAGGATCTCTGAGTTGGAAGCCAGACTGGTCCACAAAGCACAGAGTGAGTTCCAGGACAACCAGAGCTACACAGAGAAACCCTGTTTCAAAACAAAACAACAACAACAACAACAAACACCTCTGTTGTGCCAAACTGAAAAATTTTAAGAGGAGATGGATAGAGGCTTTGATACACATTGGTTAATATACACATACTATATGTTTATGAAAACAAGACTAACCTAAGCAGAAATAACTTCTCACACAGATATGGCAACACACACCTGTGGCTGCTCTTGAGAAGCCTAGGAAGGAGAACTGTGAATTCAAGACCAGTAAATCTGAGGTCAGACTGACTCCAGATTGGGGGGGGGGAGGGAAGGAGGGAGGAAGGGAGGGAAAGAAGGAGGAAGAGGAGGAGGAGGAAGAGGAAGATTGGTGAAAGGCCTCAGTGGTGAAGGTTCCTGTCACCAAGCCTAGTGGCCTGAATTTGATTCTCAGGACCCACATGGTAGAAGGAAAGAACCTTAAGTTGTCCTCTCTCTCCCTCTCCTTCTCCCTCTCTGCACGCCCACACGTGCGCGCGCACACACACACACACAATGTAAAACAATTTTTTAAGAGTCTTATCTATAGCCTTGGCAAACAAAGTTAGGCATTTGGGAAATCTCTTTCTGTGCTGATGGACGGTTTTCCCATCAATCACATGCCCTGAACAGATTAAGTGTCAACGCTGTAATGAAGGTCCCCCCATGGAGTGAGTCCCTCTTAAGGAAGAAGCTACACTGCAGCCTATACCTACCTTTCCATCATGTATTCCAGGTTAGTCAGCCTTGCTTCTCCTGCAGAGACGATGTGGACAGCGTAGGAGCTGAGGGAGCGGTGGATGAATCCCCGGGAATGCAGGTATATCAAGGCATCAGCAACCTGGAGCAGCAGGTGCACAATCACCTCCATGTGCAGCACTGGGAACTCGGACCTCTGCAGGCAAGAGAGAGAAAGGAAAGGCCTCCTGCTGCCTTTTCATTCCCAAAGCCTTTTCATTTGATTCTCGCTGCTTTCCGGTTTCTCATTTAGCAGACAGGAGCCTGATGTCAGCGAGGTTAAGTGACTGCAGTCCCACTGACCCAGGCCTTGGCTCTAAGCCTCAGCTCCTTTCCTACAGGTGAGGTTGGGGGAAGTACTCTAGTTTTGGTATGTGCATTCCAGGCTAACCTGAGGAAACTCCAGGGAGGTTCGTCCACTCACACCAGTTAACCGCCCCCCACGACCTCCTGCCTTCCTATCTAAGGCTGTAGCTGGGAGAATCTGAAAGCTCAAAGGACTCTACAAGTTGAAGAGAATTAATTCAGCTCCCAGCTCAAACAGATAAAGAAGGAAGATTCTCTTAAGGGTCTCTCTTTATGCCCAACCAGGATATTTAGAGTAAGGTCACAGAAAAAGAGCTCTTAGAAGTCATATCCCAGCCCAAAGAAGACTTAGCCACAAGACCTGTCAGTCACAGAAAAGTCCTCCATCCCAAGGAAATCTGAGAAGTGAGAAGGAAGTGATGAAGGCCTCTATATAAACAAACCATGACAGAACACAAGGAAAATGTAGGGGGAAAGAGCCTGTGGCTAATGGCTCAACCAGATTTTGCCAATTTAAAACAGAAAGAAAAGGAAAGGAAAGCAAGATTGGGAGGCCAGCAATTATGCTACACATCTGCAATCCCAGCTTTTAGGAGACTGACAAGTTGGAAGGATTTGAGCTTAATGCTAGGCTGGGTTACATAGTCAAAGCCTGTCTCAATACAAACACATAAACAAAAACTGTGACAATCTAGATGGCACAGCAGGGAAAGCAGTTGTCATATAAACCTTGTGACCTGCAATGACCTCAGGACCCACATAAAGATGAAAGTGGAAAACCAACTGCACAAAGTTATCCTCTGACCTCCACACATATAACTGTGGCATATGTGCACAGAGATGCAGTGTACATGAGAGCTCATGTGTGCAGGCATGAGCAAGCGAACGAGCGCGCACGCGCGCACACACACACACACACTGGTAAATTTGCTTAATGAGAGAAAGAAGAGGTGGAAGACTAACAAAAAAAAATACAAAACAAAAAACTACTGTATTAGGGTCAGTGAAAGGGCTCAGAGGGTAAAGGTGCTTGCTGCCAAGCCTGGTGACCTGATTTTAATCCCTGACACAGGAGAGCATTTCTTCCAAAAAGTTATCATCTGACCTCTGGGTGGTACACAGACAGACAGACAGACAGACAGACAGACACATTAATCAAACAATCAAGCAAGCAAGCAATGTGAAAAGTTCAATCACATCAGCTCCAACACATGCTTATCAGCCTCATCCAGCATGCCACACCAGTACTTGAAAAGGATTTACAAGGCCATCTTCCAAATGGGAACTCTGAAAAGATAACAAGGAAGAGGGCAGGGAGACGAGGAAGGGAAGCTGGGGAATCTACAGAATGGCCATACTCGTTCATGGAGGACACTGAACAGTGTGCCGACTGTGATACGCTCGTAAACCAGGCGAATTTTCTCCAGGTCCCGGGACAAACATACAGCCATCAGCTGCAGCAGGTTAGGATGCCGCAGGTTGCTAAAAAAGACAAAAATCTTCAGAAGGACAGGGCATAGGACTGCATGATGAAAACACAGGTGATATTCTTTCTTGTAGGTCATTTGAACACATTCTAAACAAATCTCATTTATAGTCAGGCATGGAGGCACAGCCTTTAATCCTGGTAATTGGAAGATAGAGGTAGCACGAGGTTCAAGGTCACCCTCTACTATACAGGAAACTCAAGTCCAGTCTGGACTACATGAGATCTTGACTCAAAAACAAACAATATATAGAAAACCAAAGGCCAACAGAATACAATTCATATGCAGCATTTTAAGATGGGTTCTGGGAGGGGAGACATCTATTGGAAGAAGCTGAAGGTTTAGCATTATCAGTGGTGGGATGGAAAGGTGTCTCAGTGGTCAAAGCACTGGCTGCTCTTCCAGAGGACTGAGGTACAATTCCCAGCACCCACGAGGCAGCTCACAACTTTCTATAACTCCAGGTCCAGGGCTTCTGACTCCCTCACCCAGACATACGTGTAGGCAAAACACCAACGGGCGTAAAATAAAAATAAATTGTATGTTAAAGAAAGAGTTATCAGTGGCCACAGTAACAGTGCTGGAAAACCCCTACAAATCCAAACACTCTGTGTGTTGGCTTAACACACAGCTAGAGTTATCTGAAACCAAAGAACCAGAATTGAAACGTGTCCAAAGCCACATACCGACTCAGCCGCATGTCAAAACACACATCATGCCTGCCCAATTGTTTTTTCAGACTGTGTGGGTTCAGGCAAGCTTCTTCAAAAGCAAGGGCTTTGGGCTGGTGAGATGGCTCAGTGGGTAAGAGCACCCGACTGCTCTTCCAAAGGTACGGAGATCAAATCCCAGCAACCACATGGTGGCTCACAACCATCCGTAACGAGATCTGGCGCCCTCTTCTGGTGTGTCTGAAGACAGCTACAGTGTACTTACATATAATCAATAAATAAATCTTTAAAAAAAAAAAAAAAAAAAAAAAAAGCAAGGGCTTCACCTGTCCAGAAACACCTCCCTCAGGAAGAGCTGAGTGGCCTTCTCAGAAACTAGCTCAATAATCCAGGATCCTTTCAGCTCCTTGGTGGCCCTGCTATGAAATCATAAACCCAGTATCTGACTCACCAAGACCTACATGACATGACTCTGCAACCTCAGGAAGCCTTTGGAACTGAGACTCATGGAAACATCCTTACTGGTGGAAATGTGGTTCTTAGATCTGGCCTCATGGACTGCTATGCTCTACGAAAGCAGGACAGTCATTTGCTCTCCAGATGGGTACAGAGTCCCACAGAGGCTTCAACAACAAAAAAGATGGTCCTGGGTCCTGTCCACCTAAGGACTTGAGTCACAGGACAGATGACAGCACTGAGGCCCTAATCACAATCCACACGCCTCAGACTACTCTTTAATTCCTTTCTTTCAGCAGCTTTCAGAAGTCAACCAAGTCCAACAGTCAGGATATGCCAAGGCTAGGTGAGATTGGTGTACCACAGTCAGGTCCGGGAGTAGCTCTTGTTCTATGGTTCTCCTTACCTGCTGTGCTCCTGCTCAGCAATCAGCAAGTCGGCCAACCTCAGCCTGCTACAGTGGGGACGGGTGGGAAGGTTCAGCTCCTTTACTGTGACTCTGCTCCTATTCCACACGAGGCTAAAAGCGCAGGAGAGAGTGTAAGGAGAGAAAGGCTGAGTAGGCACTGCTTTAGTGAACCAGCCTTCCTTCCCACCCAGCTGGAAAACAGGTCCACACACAATCTCTCCTCTCCTCTCTCCTAACACCTCCAGACTCTAAAGCACCTTGGAGAATTAAGTGAGGAGGCAAAGGTCACAGAAGGGTTCAAGGGAGTGAGTTTTTATGTTAGACAATGCTGACAGCAGTGTGGTAAATGGATAGGGCTATGGTGATCCAGACAATAGGGAATATTCAAGAGCCCATTAGGAGGGGACAGAAGCCATAGTGATGGAACACAGGCATGATCTGATGACAAATTCATAGCATGGGCAGAAAAACATGGGGGCAAAGGGGCCTTGTGGACCCAGCAGAGGCATTTGTAGATATGTGTTTCTTTGAAGAAGAAAAGAAGCATTCAGGTTCTAAAAGCTGAGCCATCCTGGCCAGGACAGCTCTCCTGATCATGCAGGGATGACTGAGTACATCCAACAGGTTCTTGTCACATCCACATCCTGTTACTGTCACCATCCTTGGATCTGGCTGATGAGAGCCACATCCTGTTTCAGAGGCAAGCTAATTTCCAACTTGCTGCCTCTATTTCTTTAGACAGCAGAAAGTTAGCATATTGAAATGAGAAATTGTTCAGAGCAGTTGTTCTCTACTTAGAGTATTCTTTGGTAATGTCTTGGGTCAGTCCTGTCCCATCCAAGGAGGCCACAAACAGAACAGGGAAAGAGCAGGCACACTCCTGAGCATCCTACAATGCACAGGGCTTACCACAACAAGAAATCATCTGGACGGGCATGGTGCACGCCTTTAATCCCAGCACTCGGGAGGCAGAGGTAGGCGGATTTCTGAGTTCGAGGCCAGCCTGGTCTACAGCGTGAGTTCCAGGACAGCCAAGGCTACACAGAGAAACCCTGCCTCGAAAAACCAAAAAAAAAAAAAAAAAAAAAATCATCTGGCCAAAAATGTCCACAGTAAGAAACGCTAGTTTAAAGACACTCTGAGTTCCTTCATGCTTGAGAAGAAGCTACCAATACACAGTAAGCCACCCTTCCCACAGGATTAACTCCCACCATCCAGTTCCAACTTACTTAGTCATGACCATGTAGGGGCCACTGAAGAAAGAGAAGGTGGGCTCATCATCAGCCTGGATCACTTCCTTTTCTCCAATGACTGGAAGAGATCCTGGGTAAGTAAGTTGCATCCCTGAAGTGAGATAAAACTGAAACCAAGGCACTGCTTCAGATTGGTAGAAATAAAACAGAGAAAGCAGAGTTCCTGTTTCCTGTTCTTGGCTTAGAGCTGCTACTTCCCTAGTAAATACACCTATGGACTCTCTTTGCTGGTAGCAGTTGATTGGTTGGTTGATTTGGGGGAGGGGGGAACATAATATAGAACTCATTTTGTAGACCAGGCTGGCATCAAACTCAGACTAGCCTGCCTGCCTTCCAAGTTCTGGGATTAAAGGTGTGCACTACCATGGCCAGCTTGTTTTTTAGATAAGATCTCAGTATGTATCTTACATAGGCCTCCAAAGCATGACCTTCCTGCCACCTCCTGAGTACTGGGTATTGTCCTGGGTATTACAGGAGTATGCCATCTCAGGTAGCTCCTAGCATTTCTTTTTACAACAACTCATCCTTCCTAAGGGGTAGGATCAGAGGCATGATCCTACATGATCCACAACTGACTTTATATTATTTTGAATCTTAAAATACTGTTTCCCTTTTACTGAGGTGGTTCAGACAGAAGTCCAGCATTTTTCCTGAAGTGATGTAACTGGGACTGAGGGGCTGTGGTGGTTTGAATGAGAATGGCCCCATAGGCTCATATGTTTAAATGTTTGGTCCCCACTTAGTGGAACTGTTTGGGAAGGACTAGGTGGTGTGGCCTTGCTAGAGGAGCTGTGGCACCGGGGTGGGCTCTCAGGTTTCAACGACCTACTCCTTTCCCAGCTGGCTCTCTCTGCTCCCTGCCTCATGATTGTGGATCAGACATAAGCTCTCGGCTGGTGCTCTTGCACCATGCTTGCTTGCCACTTGCCATGCTTGCCACTGCTAATCTTCTGGAATCATGAGCAACCAAATTAAATGCTTTCTTTTATAAGGGGCCTTGATCAGGGTTTTTTTGTCACAGCAATAAAAAAGGCATGACCTCTCTAGAACACAGGCCATGTGTACAAAGGTCAATCTACCTGTATTGGGAATTTGACTCCCAAAACAGAGCATCCACATATCATATCAGAGATTCTGGGTGCATCTCCATCAACAAACAGGGGGGAGGGGGAGCCAAAATTCTTTTTACTTCCACCCTTACCTAAGCTCCTTGGTAGAGAGCAAAGATCCTTCCCTCGCCCAGCAATGTCCCCAGTGGGATCTCTTCTACACACTTACTTATCTTGCCAGAGTCATTCAAATCATTTCGCTACAGTGCTTACATTTTGTTTGCAGTAAGGACAGGAACACTAAGAAACACCTTCCCTACAATGCAGAAGAGCGAAGAAGAAAGCACTCTGAGGATACGGAGGAGGACTGAGGGCTGCTACTACATAGAGATAAAGGCCTAGCTTGCCTAGGATGCAAAAGGACAGAGATTCTTTAATTCTCATGGAGGTCCCAGGCATTGCCTTTAACAGAGAGGCAGGCAGAGAGCTGGGCCAGCTCTATGGATTTGCTTCCTGCTGACTTCACCCTTCCACAGGTCTAATAAATATACTTAAAGTGCTTTTAATGAACTGAGGAATGTTTGAGAACAAATAGTATCCTTGGGATGTTCTATTCTTCCCGTTAAAGAAAGAGGCCATCGGGGAATATGCTGGACGAATGAATGATCTTTGCTTTTCCAGTATCCGGAAAAGAAAAAATATAATTACCAGGTTTAGTCAAGAGCGGGTATGGTAGTTTACACCTGTAATCCCAGCACTGAAGCAAGACTATCTCAAGTTTGAGATTCCATCTCAACTGTTACCCCACAAAACCCGGAAGAGTTGAACAAGGTGGAGAGATATGGTCATATGATTCTCTAGCTAAACCTAGGCTATGTATGAGTGTAAGCCTCTTACCTTCCCAAAGCCAAAGCTGTAGATATTTTGGGCAGAAATGATTCCAGGTTTAAGCTGTCGGTTAGGAGAACTATTTGGGCTTCTAGAAATATTTTAAAACAAGAAAAGAGAGGAAAAAGGTAAGAATTTATCAATTATACCCAAAAGAAAAATACTAAATCAAGATTTCAAGAATGTTATCACAGTTAGCCATCAACTTAGCACAAACCTAGAGAGAAAGAGAAAGAGATAGAGAGAGAGAGAGCGCCTGCCTCTGCTCCAGCTGAAGTCCCTGCCATTCCTCTCAATGATAGACTGTAACTGGGAAAACAAACTAAGGCAGCTAGTATTTATTTACTATTTGTTTTTTTTTTCTTTTCCTTGTGACAAGGTCCTTTTAGGTAGCCCAGGCTGGTATGAGATCTTCCCCTCCTCAAGTGTTGGTACTGATGAGTACAGGGTATAATGTATAACTAGTTTGGTAGCTACAAAAACTTAAACTCAGAAGAAAACTCAAGGCCAATTTATTAAAGTTTGAAGGAAAAAAAAATAGGACAGGCAAGTTGGAAAACTCTGAAACTTTTTTGGGGAGACAGATAAGAGGGTAAAAAAAGATGGTACCATTTTCCTCTGCTTTTGAGAGGATATTGTGGGCTGCGGATTATTCGAGAGAAGCTGGCATAGATTCTTTCTGTTTACAGTGGTGCCTGAGAAACACCTGGCTGCAGACTGTTCTTTCAATCCCTTTCTCCGTGCCGGGCAGCCCTGCAAGTATGCACCTGTGCACCACCTGCCTAGCTTGACTTCTTGGCAAGAGAAATATCTTTGCAGGCATGATGCTCACAACAGTAATCCAAACCTTTGGGGAGGGAAGATAAGTGGATTGCCATGGGTAGGAGGCCAGAATGGGCTGAGACCGGGACCCTGAGTCTTTGTTTTTCTTTTGGAGACATGGGTGGCAGAGGCCATGCAGAAAAAGCTATAGTAGCCAGGCTGTGGTGGCACATGCCTTTAATCCCAGCACTTGGGAGGCAGAGGCAGGCGGATTTCTGAGTTCGAGGCCAGCCTGGGCTACAGAGTGAGTTCCAAGACAGCCAGGGCTACACAGAGAAACCCTGTCTCGGGGGAAAAAAAAAAAGAAAGAGAGAAACAAAGAAAGAAAGAATAAAAAGAAAAAGAAAAAGCTATAGTGAGCAAGTGAGCTTCCTGGAGGTGGTCACTGTTTTTGCGTGACTATGATAGGTGTGCCATATATCTGGCGTGATGTAGAGAAACCCTCACTGCCTATTGTTTTCTGGTTATTAACCCACTCTGTTGGGCAGATTTATTGCCGAATCAGTATGAAGATGTACTTTCATGTAATAACGCTGTTTAGATAAACTGATGGTTTCATAATGTCTGATAACAATTTTATAAAACTCCTGAGTTGATTCAAGTAATATATTTTAAAGATTTATAATTATATGTAAGTACACTGTAGTTGTCTTCAGACACATCAGAAGAGGGCGTCAGATCTCATTACAGATGGTTGTGAGCCACCATGTGGTTGCTGGGATTTGAACTCAGAACCTTCAGAAGAGCCGTCAGTACTCTTAACTGCTGAGCCATCTTTCCAGCCTGATTCAAGTAATTTAAAACCCTTCCTACAGAATAAAGCTTCAAAAAAGTTCTATGGACCTTCATGTGTGGTTGGTCATCCACAGGCAGTGGTGCGCTCAGCAGCAGCAACCAGCACTGAGGTAGATGACTGTTCTTCCCACCAACAGCCACGCTGAAAAATTATCCAATACCTCACTGATTTGTATATTATGTTAGCATATGGGCCATGGTAACTTTCTCTGTATTCCAACTTTAGTATAGAGATGAACAAATGAACATGATTTATTGGCTTTCTATTATGGAAATGAAGATGGTATAATAGGCACCCTCTGAGGAAGGACCTATGATTCTATTCTCCTGGTATTTACACTCTCTCGGGTCATTTCAGGTTGCTCTGTTAACTCAGTATATTACAGGAATAACAGAGTTAGTTACCTGGGAGGAGGCTACTGAGCCTGATGACCAGAGTTGGATCTCTGAGACTCACATGGTGAAGAAAACTGACTCCCACAGGCTGTCCTTTGATCTCTATTCATGCATGATGGCATGTGCATGCATGGTTGCATGTGTGTCCATGCATGCACACACAAAACACACACACAATAAATATTTTAAAAAAATAAATAAAGGAGTCATCTCCAAAGTGAGATCTCCCAGGACTCTGCCCCGATCGCTCTGGGATCACTGATTTTGAGGGAACTGTGAGGACATTCAAGCAGCCCAGTGGGGGTCCAGCGCCAGCACCAGTAATGTCAGTGTGCCATTTTTTAACTGAAGTCCCCATTCAGTGCAGCCTTCAGACGATAGAAGCCCTGAACCCATTCTGATTCCTGAACCACAGAAACTGCATGAGATAAAAAATACTTAGTTTTGGAGATTGGGGCTAAGGCTTTAAATCTGCATGTCCAGACACTGAAAATCCTTGTCCCCAATATCATTAAAGATGCCAGCAGCAATGGCTGAGCACAATACAGTGTTGGGAGCCATTAAGACAACACAATTGTCCTGATCTCTGAATTGGGCCTCTCCCCCCCGAGAAGAAAAGGGGGTCAAAAGCGGGCCACAACACACCGTTCCGAGAACAACCACAGGATGTTCCAGCCCTAAGTCAGCGCCAGATGTCCTAACCACACCCTGATACCACCAAGTTCCTGCTTCCCCGTGTAACTGCCTAAAGAATGTGCAATTCTACTGCCCCACCTCTCCTGCTGAAAGGCACTTCCCCTTTTGCTTGTGCATTTAAACCTTGGGCCTGGCTAATACATTGGAACCTTGATGCCACTCAGAATGTTTCCGTGTCATTATTCGCACAAGGTTCTCGTCTCTCTCTATCCCCCCATTTGGTTCTTAGGAGAAGGTCCCCTCGAGACCCTCAAATAACTGGACCTGTTGGAAGGGTCAAATGGCGCCCAACGTGCAGCGCGAGGTACGACCACCCTCCGGACAACGGATTCAAGAGGTACCACGCAGACAGTGAGACAGTGACACAGTTCCCCGCCACTTCGCTCGAGTGTCACGGACGTGGAGAGGTAGCCTGGGCATTCAGTTGTTGTCCCATTAACCATGGGGAAGGTTCTGTCCAAAGAGGCAGTTTTTATTCAAGAGATGAAAGGGTCTCTTAAGGAGAGAGGGATAAGAGTTAAAAAAAAAAAAGGATTTAATAAAATTTTTTTGTTTTGTGGATGAGAGATGTCCATGGCTGGTATTGAATGGTCCTGAAATACACCCTTTAACCTGGAATAAAGTAGGCAAAGAAATCAATAGTTTAATAACAACAAGGAGAAGATGTCCCTGAGTCCTTTTTTAGTTATTGAGGAATCATCAGAGATCTCCTTGAGCAGGCAGAAAAGGGCGGAGAAAGCGCTCGCCTCTTAGCCCTCACTGAAGATTTTTTAGAAAACTCCCAATCGCTGTCTTGCAAAAGCAAAGCTGAGCTGCAAAAGCGAAGCTGAGCCGCAAAAGCGAAGCTGACCCGTGGCGAATCATCAATCTCGGTCATCAATTATGGATGCCCCAGCCCCTAAGGACTTCCTGCCTTCCCCTCTTTCTCCCCAAATTACATTAGATTCTAGAAAAGGGGCTACTGCTCCACCCCCTGTTAGACCAAAAAGAATTTACCCCGTTTTGTATAAGGAGTTGTCAGATAACCCCCTCGATCCTGCCTCAGAGGCAGAATTGGATGAGGAAGCCTTTAAATATGAACAAGACTGCTATGGTCCCAGGCCCAGTGCCTATCTTACCATCGAGCCCTTCAATTACCACCCACTTCCTTACTTGCTCCCCATTCCCCCTACCACTCATCCCATATCGCTGGCTTCTCTGTCTGTTCGGCGATTACTTCAAACTAAAAGAGAACTTCAGACTCAGATCACCAATCTTACAGATGTTCTAGGGCTTCAAAAAGTGCTACAAGACCTCAGTCTAGAGACTCAGAATCTACAAAAAGCCCTCATGGGGAACCTTCAAGGTCCCATCTCAAAAAATCCTCAAACTGGCTGCAAAGGTCCCTCTCAGAAACAAGGGAATAAAAAATTGACCTTCCCTGTCCTCACCCAAGCTCGAGCCCGTCAGGCTGCTCCAGGTCATGAGGACCCCCCCCCCACTGGCTCTTCCGATAAAGATCAGGAGGAACCAGAGAGTGATGAGGAGGAGGATCAAGCAAACTCTGATTCCAATGAGGGTGGCATGTCCTCTGATGAAGGGTTGGACACCAACAGCCAACCAGTCTACAAAAAGCTAAAACTGAGATATGTAAAAGATCTTAATTCAGCAGTCAAAAACTATGGGGTTAATGCCCTGTTCACAGTATCTATATTAGAAGGTTTAGCAGGAGAAGGCTACTTGATACCCAATGAATGGAATAAAGTTGTTCAGTCTGTCCTCACTAGAGGCCAATATTTAATTTGGAAGTCAGAGTTTGTGGACAGAGGAGAAAATTTGGCTGCAAATAATAGAAAGAATCCTACTAGTAAGACAGCCTCCTGGACTGCTGATAAAATTTGCGGTAAAGGCAATTTCGCTACAGACAAAAAACAATTAGGGCTCTCCCCTGGTATCCTCGCCCAGATGGCACAGGTGGCCCTGGGAGCTTGGTGCTCTGTCCCTGCTGCAGGGGCGCTAACTACGCCCCTAACCAAGATTATACAAGGGCCCCAAGAGTCCTATGCGCAGTTCGTTGCCAGATTGCAGGAAGCAGCTGAGAGAATTTTGGGACCTGAGGAAAATGAGGGTCTGTTAGTCTGACAACTTGCTCTTGAAAACGCCAATTTGGCATGTAGGGTTGCCCTGAGAGGTAAAACCAAGAGTCTAGATATAAATGGTATGATCAAGCTTTGTAATGAGGTGGATGTGTTTTCTCAACAAGTTTCTAAGTCTATTAATCTGGCCATTGGGGCTGCTCTACAACTAAATAAAGGAGAAAAAACTTGCTATAGATGCAACCAACCTGGACATTTTGCTAGAGAATGCCCTACACAAAGACAGAGCACCCTAGTCTCAACCATGTCTGCTACCCAACAAAAGTTTCTCCCCAGTCTTTGCCCTAAGTGCAAGAGAGGCCACATTGGGCACGAGATTGCTGATCTAAGACTGATATCAACGGCCACCCACTCACTACCTGCGGTCCAGGGAAACGGCCAGAGGGCCCCCCTGTGGGGCCTATCTCCTCTAATAACAACTGCAGACAACCCCCTATCCCCCACGGGAGATTGTGCAGGGCCACAACAGGGAACGCAGTGTTGGACCTGTGTTCCTCCACCACCAGGATTATAACTCCTGAGGAGGGAACAGTGGTCATCGAAACAGGTGAATTTGGGCCCCCTCCCCAAAAGACCTTTTTTTTCTCATCATCGGCCGAGTGTCCAGACTTTTACAAGGCCTAACGGTGACTCCTACAGTGGTTGACACCGACTACCATGGGGAGATAAAAATCTTAGTCACTGCCACGCAGGGACCACTTACCCTTAGGGCTGGAGAGCACATAGCCCAAGCCCTACCACTCCCACTATTCGCCATTTCCCTTATATGAAAGAGGAGCGAAGACCATTGTCTTAGTCAGGGTTTCTATTCCTGCACAAACATCATGACCAAGAAGCAAGTTGGGGAGGAAAGGGTTTATTCGGCTTACACTTCCATGCTGCTGTTCATCACCAAAGGAAGTCAGGACTGGAACTCAGACAGGTCAGGGAGCAGGAGCTGATACAGAGGCCATGGAGGGATGTTCTTTACTGGCTTGCCTCCCCTGGCTTGCTCAGCCTGCTCTCTTATAGAACCCAAGACTACCAGCCCAGGGATGGTCCCACCCACAAGGGGCCTTTCCCCCTTGATCACTAATTGAGAAAATGCCTTACAGTTGGATCTCATGGAGGCATTTCCTCAACTGAAGCTCCTTTCTCTGTGATAACTCCAGCTGTGTCAAGTTGACACAAAAATAGCCAGTACAATTGACCCCTTGTCAACTTGACACACAAACACATCACTAGTAAGCCTCAACTCTTACATTCTTATTCATCCCCAAGATCTAAATAACTTTAAAAGTCCCACAGTCTTTACATATTCTTAAATTTTCAATCTCTTTAAAATATCCATCTCTTTTAAAATCCAAAGTCTCTTTACAATTAAAAGTCTCTTAACTGTGGGTTCCACTAAAACAGTTTCTTCCTTCAAGAGGGAAAATATCAGGGCACAGTCACAATCAAAGCAAAAATCAATCTCCAACCGTCCAACGTCTGGGATCCAACTCACGATCTTCTGGGCTCCTCCAAGGGCTTGGGTCACTTCTCCAGCCATGCCCTTTGTAGCACACACGTCGTCCTCTGGGCTCCAGATGCCTGTACTCCACTGCTGCTGCTGCTCTTGGTGGTCATCTCATGGTACTGGCATCTCCAAAACACTGCATGACCCCTTCAGTCCTGGGCCTTCAATTGCAACTGAGGCTGCACCTTCACCAATGGCCTTCCATGGCCTCTCAGAGTGCCGAGCCTCAGCTCCTCTGCATGACCCCTTCATGCCTTCAAAACCAGTACCACCTGGGTGACCCTTACACATTACCAAGTCCCGCTGCAGAAGGAGTACAACCTTGCCTATCTCTGGAACACAGCCTCTTTGTGCTCACCTCAACGATGCTGGTCTCTTCTTAATCACCGCTAATTTCTTAGCTCCAGCTAACCAGCATCAATAGTCCCAGTAATGCAAAGTGTTTGCTTTAGTAGTTCTGGTATCTTGTTAATCACAGCTGATTCTTCAGCCCCAGCTAACCAGAACTACAAAATCTTCACAATCAAAACAGCAATGGCCCTGAAAAGAGTCTTTAATTTTCCCTCTGAAATTTCACAAACCAGACCTCCATCTTCTGCACTGTTCTCAATATTATCTTCCAAGCTCCTACACAACATCTGACAGAGCTCTTAACAACAAATGGATCTTCAAGCCCAAAGTTCCAAAGTCCTTCCACAGTCCTCCCCAAAACATGGTCAGGTTGTCACAGGAATACCCCACTCTGCTGGTACCAATTTGTCTTAGTCAGGGTTTCTATTCCTGCACAAACATCATGACCAAGAAGCAAGTTGGGGAGGAAAGGGTTTATTCGGCTTACACTTCCATGCTGCTGTTCATCACCAAAGGAAGTCAGGACTGGAACTCAGACAGGTCAGGGAGCAGGAGCTGATACAGAGGCCATGGAGGGATGTTCTTTACTGGCTTGCCTCCCCTGGCTTGCTCAGCCTGCTCTCTTATAGAACCCAAGACTACCAGCCCAGGGATGGTCCCACCCACAAGGGGCCTTTCCCCCTTGATCACTAATTGAGAAAATGTCTTACAGTTGGATCTCATGGAGGCATTTCCTCAACTGAAGCTCCTTTCTCTGTGATAACTCCAGCTGTGTCAAGTTGACACAAAAATAGCCAGTACAACCATCCTCCCTGGGATCCTCAGAAGTCTACTGGGCACAGAAAATAACCGATTCACGGCCCATGCTGACTTTGTTTCTAGAGAGCAAACAGTTTCAAGGGCTCCTAGATACCGGGGCAGATGCGACAGTAATTTCCTTAACACATTGGCCTGCAGCCTGGCCCTTACAGCCCACTGTAAGGTGTCAAACACAGGACACTTTACACTTTACAAAGCTCCAAACTGCTAACATGGTCAGACAAAGAAAACAATACTGGAACTGTTCGACCCTTTGTGGTCAAAGGCCTTCCTGTAAATCTATGGGGAAGAGACATGCTCTTCCAAATGGGGATGATAATGTTTAGCCCCAACTAGACTGTCACGAATTTGATGCTAAAAACAGGGTACCTCCCAGGGAAGGGTCTAGGGAAAGATGAACAAGGAAGGATTTCTCCCATTATGCCCACACCCAAAAATAATAAAAAGGGTTTAGGGGCAGACCTTGTTTCTTAGAGACCACTGCTCCTCCTGCATTCCAGGCAGATAAAATATCTTGGAAGTCCAATGATCCTGTCTGGATCGATCAGTGGTCTATGCCTCAAGAGAAAGTTCAGGCAGCCTTACAGTTGGTGCAGGAACAATTGAGACTGTCACATCTTGAGCCTTCTATCTCACCGTGGAACACACCCATATTTGTCATAAAAAAGAAAAGTGGAGCCTGGAGGCTGTTACAGGACCTTTGAGCTGTAAATAAGATCATGATGCCGATGGGGGCACTTCAACCAGGCTTACCATCTCCTATCGAAATTCCTAGAGGTTATTCTAAAATTGTCATAGATATTAAAGATTCCTTCTTTTCTATCCCACTTCATCCCCAAGATTGTGTCCGTTTTGCCTTTTCCATTCCCATTGTAAATCACGTGGGACCAAATCCCCACTTTCAATGGCGGGTTTTACCCCAGGGAATGGCTAATAGCCCTACCTTATGTCAGAAATATGTGGCACAGATTATTAACCCTTTGAGACAAGAATTCCCTGATGCCTATATAGTACACTATATGGATGACCTGCTCGTTGCCACAAAAGAATTATCCTCCACCCATGTGGTTGCCCAGGCCGTATTTAGGGCCCGCCAAAGGTGGAGATTTGTCATAGCTCCTGATAAAATTCAAGTTCAGTACCCTTTTATGTTTTAGGCTTTCAATTAGAACCCATTAGAGTACATTCCCAGAAATTAACCATCCATGCACCTCACAGCTGAGGACCTTAAATGATTTCCAAAAGTTGCTAGGAGATATAAATTGGTTACGTCCCTATTTAAAATTAACTACTGGAGACCTAAAGCCCCTTTTTAATACACTCCGGGGAGATTATGACCCAAACTCCCCGCGAAAGTTATCTCCTGCTGCCCTAGAGGCTCTCCATAGGGTAGAGTCAGCCATTAATCAACAAACCATGGGCTATTATAACCCCCTTCAACCCCTGTCTTTAATAGTCTTTTCCACACCCTTTGCACCCACTGGCCTATTATGGCAAGATGATAATCCCCTTTTCTGGATCCATTTGCCAGCCACACCTTCAAAGGTTCTCCCTGTTTACCCTTCTCATATATGTCAGGTGATTATCCTAGGAATCAAGATGGCTACCCGTCATTTTAGAAAAGCTCCTGATATTGTTATTTTACCTTATTCTTCTGAGCAGCTTTCTTGGTTACAGTCACAATTTGATGAGTGGACTATATTATTATCCTCCTTTCAGGGAACCTTTGATACACATTTACCAGCCAATAGGTTGGTTCAGTTTTTGCAAACTACCCCTTTTGTCTTCCCCAAGGTTACCCAGCTGCAGCCTATATCCAAAGCCCTAACTGTGTTCATTGATGGGTCCAGTAATGGAAGGGCTGCTATCGTTGTTGAAGGACAACGCCAAATCATTGAGATCACCTACACCTCGGCCCAGCTGGTGGAGCTCCGAGGAGCTTTACAAGTGTTTGAATCGGTCTCATCTCCCTTTAACTTGTATTCAGATAGCCATTATGTGGTAAGGGCTTTGAGGGCTTTAGAGGTGGTCCCTAGTATTCAACCCACCACTGCCACTTTTCAGATGTTTCTTAAAATACAAATGCTCATAAGAAGTTGAGCCTACCCGTTTTTTGTGGGGCATATTCGAGCCCACAGAGGACTTCCTGGACCCTTGTCGGGGGAAATGATCTTGCTGATCAGGCCACTCGGCTTACAAGCCTTACTATCGAGCCTGACCCATTGTCACAGGCTCAGACAGCCCATACTTTACATCATCTCAATGCACAGACACTCAGATTACGATTCAACATAACCAGAGAACAAGCCAGACAAATTATTAAACAGTGTAAAAATTGTCTTACCCTATTGCCAGAACCACATTTAGAAATTAACCCATGGGGCCTTGTCCCCGGAGAACTCTGGCAAATGGATGTAACTCACATCCCATCTTTTGGGAAGCTTAAATTTGTGCATGTGTCCATCGATACCTTCAGTGGGTTTTTGTGTGCCTCCACCCACACTGGAGAAGCTACCAATGTTATAAATCATTCATTGTATGCCTTTTCTGCCATGGGATTTAAGTTTAAACAGTTTTGTGCACAATTACAGATCAAGCACATTACTGGAATTCCCTATAACCCTCAGGGGCAGGGAATTGTTGAAAGGGCCCATCAGACTTTAAAGAATACCCTGACTAAGCTCAGGGCCCAAGAGACTATCTACACCCTTAAGGGAAATTCAAAACAGCTACTGTCTCATGCACTTTTTGTGCTTAACTCTAGACATGAGTGGTCGCTCAGCAGCTGACCGACTTTGGCATCCTAAAACCAGTCTAGAGTATGCTCAAGTACTGTGTAAAGATCCCCTTACAGGGATTTGGAATGGGCCAGACCCCATCATCATCTGGGCAAAAGGCTCAGCCTGCATCTATAATTCCAAGGAAGGGGGAGCCAGATGGCTCCCTGAAAGACTAATTAAGCCATTTAATACAACCCAGGGTGGCACCTGAGAAGATGTTTCATGTTTTCTCTCATAGGATCGCCATGGACAGATCTTTCACCATATTGATGATGCTGGTAGTGACGGCGACAGCCAGGCAAGCCCAGACCTATCAGGTTTTTAATTATACTTGGATCATCCAAAATCAGGCGGGGGATGCCATCTTTGCTCACTCGACAGTTGGCTCCGCCCCCACATTTGATGCCATAATTATAGATCTATGCCACCTAGCCCTGGGAGCCACCTCATATTGGGGGGTCCCCGACCTCTTCTGGCCACTAGAAAAAGCACCTGAACGGTCTGGAGCGGCGATTAATGGTGCAGGGGCTTGTGCAAATGCCGCCCAGCGTGCGGCCCTCAGAGATCAACTCTTCCAAAAACAGTCGTTCTGAGGGATTTTACATATGCCCAGGCCCCTCACATAGTGCTCGGAATCTTGGTCATAAGTGCGGCTATGATGATTCGTTTATTTGCGCCTCCTGGGGGTGTGAGACCACTGGCGATGCCTATTGGAGCCCCTCATCTTCGTGGGACCTTATCACCCTCAAAAATAATGGAACATATTCCACCAATGATGATCCTTGCAAAAGTGAAGGGCCCGCTAAGGGATGGTGTAATCCACTGATCCTAAAATTTACTGCTAAGGGGAGGAATTTAAAAGCTTGGGAAAGTTCTCGCCCTCTGACCTGGGGCCTAAGATTGTATCAAGATAACTATGATAATGGTGTTAAGGTTCAGCTTCTTAAAACCATCCCTAATAATCATAAATCATCGATAGGGTCTAATCCCCAGTTACACCACCCTATATCCCCAAGCAATACCCAACTTCCAGGTACCCGCCCTCCCGTTCCTGCCCCAGGGCGTGCTACGACCCTATTTCAGCCCACTCTCCCTGCGGGGGGGCCCCCCTCTTCCACTGATTTACTGTGGTCTATATTGAATGCTTCTGCTTTAGCCTTGCTGGACAAGACACAAAGAGATAATGCATCAGATTTTGAAGATTGTTGGATGTGCTTTTCTGCTTCCCCACCCTTTTAATCTTTTTTTTTTTTTTAGATTTATTTTTTTTTTAACATGTAATACACTGTAGCTGTCTTCAGACGCACCAGAAGAAGGCATCAGATCTCATTATGGGTGGTTGTGAGCCACCACGTGGTTGCTGGGATTTGAACTTCGGACCTTCAGAAGAGCAGTCGGGTGCTCTTACCCACTGAGCCATCTCACCAGCCCTTCCCCACCCTTTTATGAGGGCATAACCTTATTTGGAAATTTTACCCTGCTTTCAGATGCTAGGCAGCTTCCTTTCGAGTCAGTTCAGCTTACCTTGACAAAAGTCTCTGGGATAGGAAGTTGTGTGTTGGGCCCAGGCATTGCTTCCGCCACGGCCCTTGCTAGAGATTTGCAATAACACGTTTAGAGTAAATAAAAATAGGTATTTTATCTTCTTGCCCCAAATGATACCTTTTTGGCATGTTCCACAGGCCTTACACGGTATACATTATTATACAAGATTTTATAAATAATAGAGATTATTGTGTCTTGGTTCAGCTTTTTCCAAATTTTAGTATTCATAAGACAGATGACTTATTAAAGTTTTGGGACCGAGGTGCCTCCTTGCCATCCCGCCACAAAAGAGAGCCTATCTCGGCGGTGACCCTTGTGGTCCTTCTTGGCCTGGGTGCTGCTGGGACTGGGACCGGAATCGCAGCCCTTGTGTCATCTCAACAGAATGCGCGCAATTACCATCTGCTCAATGAGGCTATTAGCCAAGATATAGAGAATATAAAAAGGGGCCTAGATGATCTTACTGATTCCTTGGTCTCCCTTTCAGAAGTTGCCCTTCAAAATAGAATGGGATTAGATTTGCTCTTTCTACAACAAGGAGGCTTATGCGCTGCACTTAAGGAAGAATGCTGCGTATATGTTGATAAAACTGGATTAGTTAAAGAGAGCATTGCCAAGGTTACTGCCAGTTTAGAAAAAAGAAAAAGAGAGAGAGAACAACAAGAGTCATGGTATCAAAATTTGTTTTCAACCTCCCCCTGGCTTTCGACCTTGTTGCCCTCCCTTTTGGGGCCCCTATTGGGACTCCTATTATTGATTTCCTTCGGTCCTTGGGCATTTCAGAAATTGACCCGATTTGTTAAATCTCCAATTGATTCATCTCTTTCAAGGGCATTTGTTTCAGTTCATTACCATCGGCAGGACGTTGGCGATAACAAGCAGGTTACTGGAGAAGAGGCGGACATGGATGCTGCTTCATCACCCTCGATTCAGGGAGAGAGACTCAATTTCCATAAAATGCTTAAGTAAAATCATTCCCCTCCCCCAAAATTCGGCCATCAGTCTTATGCCACGAATCATTTATAGATTGTCGTAGTCTGTTGTTGGGAGCTATTTAGACAACACAATTGTCCTGATCTCTGAATTGGGCCTCTCCCCCTGAGAAGAAAAGGGGGTCAAAAGCGGGCCACAACACACCGTTCCGAGAAAAACCACAGGATGTTCCAGCTGTAAGTCAGCACCAGATGTCCTGACCACACCCTGATACCACCAAGTTCCTGCTTCCCCGTGTAATTGCCTAAAGAATGTGCAATTCTATTGCCCCACCCCTCCCACTGATAAGTACCTGTACTTCCCCTTTTGCTTGTGCAATTCTGCTGCCCCACCCCTCCTGCTAAAAGGCACTTCCCCCTTTTGCTTGTGCATTTAAACCTTGGGCCTGGCTAATACATTGGAACCTTGATGCCACTCAAAATGTTTCCGTGTCGTTATTCGCACAAGTTTCTCGTCTCTCTCTACCCCCCAATTTGGTTCTTAGGAGAAGGTCCCCTCGTGACCCCCAAATAACTGGACCTGCCGGATGGGTCAAGTGGTGCCCAACGTGGGGCACAAGGTACGACCACCCTCCGGACAACAGATTCAAGAGGTACTGCACAAGCTGGGCGTGGTGGCGCACGCCTTTAATCCCAGCACTCGGGAGGCAGAGGCAGGCGGATTTCTGAGTTCGAGGCCAGCCTGGTCTACAAAGTGAGTGCCAGGACAGCCAGGGCTATACAGAGAAACCCTGTCTCGAAAAACCTAAAAAAAAAAAAAAAAAAAGAGGTACTGCACAGACAGTGAGACAGTTCCCCACCACTTCGCTCTAGTGTCACGGACGTCGAGAGGTAAGCCTAGGCATTCAGTTGTTGTCCCATTAACCCTGGAGAATGTTCTGTCCAAAGAGACAGTTTTTAGTCAAGAGATGAAGGGGTCTCTTTAGGAGAGAGGGATAAGAGCTAAAGAAAACGGATTTAATAAAATTTTTTGTTTTGTGGACGAGAGATGTCCATGGCTGGTATTGAATGGTTCTAAAATACACCCTTAAACTTGAAATAAAGTAGGCAGATATTAATGCTTTGATAAAACAAGGAGAAGATGTCCCTGAGTCCTTTTTTAGCAATTGAGGAATCATCAGAGATCTCCTTAAACAGGCAGAAGAGGGAGGAAAAGGTGCTCGCCTCCTAGCCCTTACTGAAGATTTTTTAGAAAACTCCCGACCACACCCTGATACCACCAAGTTCCTGCTTCCCCGTGTAACTGCCTAAAGAATGTGCAATTCAGCCGGGCGTGGTGGCGCACGCCTTTAATCCCAGCACTCGGGAGGCAGAGGCAGGCGGATTTCTGAGTTCGAGGCCAGCCTGGTCTACAAAGTGAGTGCCAGGACAGCCAGGGCTACACAGAGAAACCCTGTCTCGAAAAACCAAAAAAAAAAAAAAAAGAATGTGCAATTCTATTGCCCCACCCCTCCTGCTGATAAGTACCTGTACTTCCCCTTTTGCTTGTGCAATTCTACTGCCCCATCCTTCCTGCTGAAAGGCACTTCCCCTTTTGCTTGTGCATTTAAACCTTGGGCCTGGCTAATACATTGGAACCTTGATGCCACTCAGAATGTTTCCTTGTTGTTATTCGCACAAGGTTCTCGTCTCTCTCTATCCCCCCATTTGGTTCTTAGGAGAAGGTCCCCTCGAGACCCTCGAATAACTGGACCTGCTGGATGGGTCAGTACAGGATACCTAGAGTTTCATGGTAGGACGCAGGGAGAATCGCCAGGACTGGACAAGAAGAAGGGGACGCAGTAGTGGCAGGAGATAAAGCCATCCAGCCATGTGAGTTTTCAGGTAAGTGGCCACCAGCTCCTGGGCAGGTGTGCGCCTGTGACTTGCAGGGAGCACAAAGTGGTGCAGCCAAAAATTCACCACAAGCACTTAGTGTCTGAAGTTGTTAAATCTGAGAGATGATTCATCTTCCATCAGTGTAGGCACTGTGACCTCTTGGGTAGGTCCCAGAGAACAGTAAAGGAGGCTTCCATTTCGCTCTAGTAACAGAGGTGCCATGTCCACTGGCACACGGCATGACCAAAAACAGAGGGTCATAGCAAACTAGTAGAACCTCAGAAGGGGCCCTGAACAGGGTGGTAGCTGCTTCCCCAGTCTTCATGGAAGTCCCTTCAGATGCCGGCAGCCTGGCATCTCCTGATAGTGACAGGGGGAGAGGTGGCTACTCCAAAGCTCATGACAATTCCCCATTGGCCCAAAGGCTGTATAAAAAAAAAACTCACTTGCTGCTGGGCAATACATTAGACCTGCACCTCGACTCTAGTCGCTAAAATCTCTTTCCCTGGTTGGTGACTCCGCCTCTCTCACCCCCTCCTGGATCCCGGCTACCATTATCAACAGATACAAGTACAGATAGTCAGAGTTGGAAACAATCACAAAGCATATCTTCTGCAACCTTTTCATTTTACAGATGGGGAAAATACAGCTTTCCTAAGAAGGGGAAACGATGGCTTACAGAAGGCCAGAGAACATGGGCCAGGACTAGATGTAAATGATACTCATGCAGCCACACACTAGACTCAACCCACCTCCTGCACACCAGGGTCCCACCAGCTCAACTTTCACTGGAAATATAATAGTGTATGCAATCAATGGCTATTTAGTTGATGCCGCAGCAGTTTCAACTCCTTCGAAATGAAAACTATTCTGCTGCCAGGTCGGGTGGCACATACCTTTAATGTCAGCACTCAGAAGGCAGAGGCAGATTTGCTTCTGAGTTTGGGGCTAGCTTGGTCTACATAGTGAATTCTAAGATAGTTGGGGCTATGCCGAGAGATATGTCTTTAAAAAAGAAAAGAAAGTAGAAGAAAAGAAAAGAAAAAGTAGAGGAGGAAGACGTGAATGTTACAACTCTGATCTTGGAAGGTCTATAGGTCCTATCTCCCTAGTAACTTATCAGTGACAGGCTTTCTCTTCCCGGCCTCAACCTTTCAACCTGTTATGCTGCTCAAGAGCCACAAGGCCCCCATCAGGAAGGCTGAAATGGCTCAAGACTGTGCTCACCCCTGAATGAGGTTACCAAACCAGGGTGGGCTGCCGATGAGTTGCTGAGGAGAGTCTATCTTCTTCAGAAGGTCATAGGAGAAGCCCTGGATGATAGCCTTCATATGTGAAGTACAGCGTTGCATGAACTCCACCATCTGTAACACACAGCAGAGACTCGGGGAATAAAGGTGTGAACAACATACAGATGCATTTGAGGAGCTGAGGGCTCTCAACAGGAAAATCTCTAGAAAGGGCTAAATCTGCACGATTTTCTAAAGGTGTGGAATGTTTTCATGGAGGGAACCTGTCCTTCCATGAATGAGGAAGCCATGGCAGGGACAGGGACTGAACATGGGAGTGCTGGCAGTTGGCATGCTATTCTGTTTTATGTTTTTCATGCTATCTAGTCCTCACTAAAACAAATCACAGGGCTAAGGAGGTGGCTTCATTGGTAAAGTTCCTGCCATGTGAGGATGAGGACCTGAGTTCAGAGTCCCAGAGTTAAAGCATTACAAGCTCGGTAGAGCGGCACATGCCTATAACACCAGGGCAGGGGAAACAGGTAGATCTCACAAGCTCACTGGTCAGTGAAGGAGCCTGTCTTAAAAAACAAAGGAGAGGCTGAAGAAATGGCTCAGTGGCTAAAAGCACTTGCTTCCCACTCTCCCAGAGAACCTGGGTTTGATTTCCAGCACCCACATGGCAGAAGCAACTCCTCAAAATTGTTCCCTGACCTCCATACTCATACCAAGGCACACACATACACATCATGGATACACAATACACAGTAGTAACCAAGAAAAAGACATACCTTTTAAAAACTAAAAAGATGGGGCTGGAGGGCACTACCTGCTCTGCCAGAGTGCCCGGGGTTCAATTCCCAGCACCCACATAGCAGCTTATAACTGTTACTCCAGTTCCAGGGGACCTGGCATCCTCACACAGACATAAATACAGGCAAACACACACACACACACACACGAGTCAAGCTTTAAGAAACCTGGTATTAGAGCCAGACAGTAGTGGCGCACGCCTTTAATCCCAGCATTTGGAAGGCAGAGGCAGGCGGATTTCTGAGTTCGAGGCCAGCCTGGTCTACAGAGTGAGTTCCAAGACAGCCAGGGCTACACAGAGAAACCCTGTTTTGAAACCCAACATCTATCTCTGGCCTCCACATACAACTAACTTGCTTCAACTCAGCTCTCTCTCCAGTTCCAATGCTGAGACTGCTGTAAAGTTTGTTCTGCTCCCGTGGATCCTGACTCTTACTCCACAGTCTTCTACTGGACACAGAGGCCCACTTTTACCTGAGTGCTACGATCCTTCCCTGCTGTCAAGGCCCAGGCCTGTGGGTTTCGACCCTTCTCATCATGGAGTCGCAGGTCACCCCCTGCAGTCAGCAGTTTACTGAGGATCCACTGGTTGCCTGAAAAGGCTGCTGCATGGACAGGAGTGCTCCCATCAAAGCAGCGGCTAGGGACAGAAAGAAACACAGTGAGCGTCCATGACACCTCCTTGCTTGCACTGAATGGATCTAGTGTTAGAAGGTCTTCCAGTCGTTAAAGGACATTACAGAAAGGGTGATTACAAGCCGGGCGTGGTGGCGCACGCCTTTAATCCCAGCACTCGGGAGGCAGAGGCAGGCGGATTTCTGAGTTCGAGGCCAGCCTGGTCTACAGAGTGAGCTCCAGGACAGCCAGAGCTATAAAGAGAAACCCTGTCTCGAAAAACCAAAAAAAAAAAAAAAAAGGGTGATTACACTATTGTTTGAACACTAGTCTGCAGCAGCAAGAACTTTACACACATCCCTTTTTTCATCTTTATCTCAACTTTCTAAACAGATGAGGGATCAAAAGGGCTTCATACCCAGATAGGGGTTTTGTACCCGTGTTCTTTCCTTACTACTCCCTGGCAATGGCTTTACCAAACAGTTTTCTTTATGTCTTCTGTACCTTGGGGTGAAGCTAGTTAAACACAGAGACCTTTCCTCTCAGGTGACAAGTGCTCTGCTATCCACACAAATTCAGTAGTAGAGCCCAACAAAACTTTAGCATCACGAATCCAGGCAAGAATATGTTCCTCAAAGCTTCTACCAATGCCAAGAAACTAAGCATGAGAGATGGAATTTATTTGTCCTTGACAAGATGAGGCTATAAAGGATATAGCTGTTTCTTAACAGGGTGCACATCAGAATCACCCGGGAGAGCTCTCTCCCTTTCGTTGAAAAAGGAAGCAAGAGGGCTGGAGAGATGGCTCAGTGGTTAAGAGCACTAACTGTTCTTCTGAAGGTCCTGAGTTCAAATCCCAGCAACCACATGGTGGCTCACAACCACCCATAATGAGATCTGGTGCCCTCTTCTGGTGTGTTCGAAGACAGCTACAGTGTACTTATGTGTGATATTAAATAAATCTTTTTTAACAAGGACGCAAGAGAAAGTGCTGAAGAGGAAGAAAGGGGAGAACATTAAGAAAATGTAACAGGAAAAAACCCTTCTAACCATTTTCCAGAGGCAATTACAAGTTCTGGATTCTTCTACAAGTTTTCTATGTGTATACAAATCTGAATAAGAATATGTCATATGAGGCTGAAGAGATGGCTCAGTAGTTAAGAATACATGTTGCTCTCACAGAGAACTTGGGTTCAATTCCCAGCATCCACATGGTGCTTCACAACCACCTAGAACCCCAGTTTCAGAAGAACTGACACCTTCTAACTGCCACAGGCACCATGTGTCAAAGTGGCAGCAAAACATTCACACACATAAAATAAATCCAAAAACTGTGGTAAAATAGTTTTTACATGTATGTTATATAAACCATTCTTCTTATGATGGAGAACTTCCATATGAGAGAGAATACAAGCCACTGCACATTTCCTTTCATATCTGTATAGTATTCCAGTATAACTTAGTCAGTGAGGCACTGAGGTAGCTACCAGCATTTGACTCTCAAAAGTAAGCAGAGCGCGGTGACATATACCCATAACTCCAGCACTTGGAAGGTGGAGGCAGGACAGTCAAATGAGTTCAATGCCAAACTGGTTTATAAACTAAGATCCTATCTGTGGGAAGCCACATGTGCCATTGCAGAGTGGCGCAGGCTTCTGCTGGCCACCACACATACATAGGCAGTAAAGTTTTTTTGCCAAGATGAGGTTTTGAGAATTAACTAAAATTAACCAATCAGATGAGAGAGAAGTTGACCAATCAGATGAGAGAGAAATTAACCAATCAGATGTAGGCATGCAAATGAGGTGGTAAGCATCAACCAAGCACAACCAATCTGGGTGTGAGACACGCCTCTCCTAGGCCTATATAAAGCAGCACCAGTGCTGGGCTCGGGGTCTATTCGCCTCTACAATCAAGCTCTCCCAATAAACGTGTGCAGAAGGATCCTGTTGCAGCGTCGTTCTTGCTGGTCTAGTCGGACGCGCACAAGAAGTGGTGAGTGGTGCCGAAAACCCGGGACGAGACATCTTCAGGCATGAGCGAAGACCCCCTGCTACAGGGAGGATTCAGAACTGCATCGCAGGGAAGGAGCGGTTAATAAAGGTTCCCGTAAAACAGACTGCTGAGAAGGATCCAGCGTGGATTCAGAACTCTTCAGCTGAGGAACGGTGGTACCGGTAAGTATAAAGAAATTAAGGTAAGTCTCTGAGAGGTATGCTTTCTTACGCAGTAGGTCTGGTAGTTGTTGCTGGGTTTGTGTGAGACCATCTGTTAAGGAAGGGCAGTGATTTTGTAGGAGTACCAGGAAGGCATATCAGAAACAGAGAGAAAGGAAGAAGAAGACACGCGCAGAAAAATAAGTAACTTAAGAAAAATAAAAATAAAAAAAAGAGAAAAAGAAAGGAAGCTAAAAATAAAGATACAAAGGATAATATAAAATATAAAGGATAATATAAAGATATAAAGGATAATATAAAAAATGAAGAACAAAAAATTAAGTCAATTTACCCTCCTCTCGAGGACTTTGACTAAAGAGGCAGCCTTCATCAAAGGCTTAACGATAGCTCTCAGGGAAAAAGGAGTAACTATTAGAAGCAGCCACTGTGCAGAATTCCCAGAAGAAAGAGAAAAAATGAAAATAAGCTATTTCAGAGCCCTCCTAGGGACAGAAGGAAAACGGGAGATGTCTTGCTTCCTCTCTGACTCCTATGGAGATATTCTTAGCTCTGGTTAGTATATCTGTGTCCCTTTGAGCTGTCTATTGTCTGTTTTTGGTGCACCAAATTGTCTATATGTTAGTCAATTCATGTTTGGATGATTGAATGATTGTTGTTCTGTGTTTCATGTTGAAAAATATAAAAAGCAGTCTCAGTCTGCACAGCAAAAATTGACAAGTTAGCTGCACGGTGGCTGGGAGTCAAGTACAGCTGAAAAAGCCCTGCTGAGGGCCGATTGCAAATGGAGCTTTTAAAGGAGCAGGCAGCCTTTTACTTGTAACAGAAAGTTAGCTTAAAATTGGAAACTCAGGGCTGGTGAGATGGCTCAGTGGGTAAGAGCACCCGACTGCTCTTCCAAAGGTCCAGAGTTCAAATCCCAGCAACTACATGGTGGCTCACAACCATCTGCAACGAGATCTGGCGCCCTCTTCTGGAGTGTCTGAAGACAGCTACAGTGTACTTTCATATAATAAATAAATAAAATCTTTAAAAAAAAATTTTTTTTTAAAAATTGGAAACTCAAGGTTGGAGTCATTCTAAACAACATGAACGAACCCAAGAAAACAGGTCATATGCAAAAGCAGTGTACAAAGGGTAGAAAGAGTAGGTTTGAAAAGAAAGTACATATCTTTACAAATAAAAGGAAAAACCTTTCAAGGTATAATGGATACAGGAGCAGATAAAAGCATTATATCTAGTAATTGGTGGCCTGCTTCTTGGCCTGTTAATCAATCGTCACATAGCTTACAAGGATTAGGATATGAGGCTACACCAACTATAAGTGCAAAATCCTTACAATGGAAAGATAAAGAAGGAAGGACAGGGCTTTTTCAACCTTATGTACTCCCTTTACCTGTAAACTTATGGGGAAGAGATGTGATGTCAGCCATGAACTTTATACTGACTAAAGATTACTCTCAGAAAAGCAAGGAAATGATGAAAGGAATGGGATATATACCTGGACTAGGTCTAGGAAAAAATTTACAAGGTAGAATTTCACCAGTTAAAGCCACAGTAAAAGCAGATAAGAAAGGGCTGGGTTTTTTCTAGGGGCCGCTGAGGAGCCTTTGCCCATTCCGTGGTGTACGGAGGACACGGTGTGGGTGCCTCAGTGGTCTTTATCCTCTGAGAAGTTAAAAGCAGCTAAAGAGTTAGTACAAGAACAATTAGACCTGGGACATGTAGAACCCACACAATCACCCTGGAACACCCCTATTTTTGTTGTAAAGAAAAAGTCAGGTAAATGGAGATTGTTACATGACCTCAGAGCCATTAATGCACAAATGCAAGTTATGGGTCCTGTACAAAGAGGACTCCCCCTACTTTCAGCTCTACCTAAGGATTGGAAAATTATAGTAGTAGATATTAAGGATTGTTTCTTTTCCATTCCATTAAACAAGAAAGATAAACCTAGATTTGCATTTACCGTACCTTCTGTTAATCATATGGAGCCTGATAAAAGGTATCAATGGCGGGTATTGCCCCAAGGAATGGCAAATAGCCCTACCATATGTCAATTATATGTAGGAAAAGCTTTACAACCAGTTAGAGATGGTTTCCCCTCCTTAAAAATTTGTCATTGGGCTGGTGAGATGGCTCAGTGGGTAAGAGCACCCGACTGCTCTTCTGAAGGTCTGGAGTTCAAATCCCAGCAACCACATGGTGGCTCACAACCATCCGTAATGAGATCTGGCTCCCTCTTCTGGAGGGTCTGAAGACAGCTACAGTGTACTTACATATAATAAATAAATAAATCTTTAAAAAAAAAAATTTGTCATTATATGGACGGCATTGTGATTTGTGGATCTGAAGAAGAAAGTATACAGCGAGCTTATGGCTTGCTTAATGAAACTTTAAAAAAATAATGGCTTGAGGGGGCTGGTGAGATGGCTCAGTGGGTAAGAGCACCCGACTGCTCTTCCGAAGGTCCAGAGTTCAAATCCCAGCAACCACATGGTGGCTCACAACCATCTGTAACGAGATCTGGCGCCCTCTTCTGGAGTGTCTGAAGACAGCTACAGTGTACTTACATATAATAAATAAATCTTTAAAAAAAAAAATGGCTTGATTATTGCACCAGAAAAGGTACAGCAGTCTAATGTTAGTCAATTTTTAGGAGCCACTATTACTTTACGGTGTGTTACCCCACAAAAGATTAGTATAAGAAAAGATCATCTAAAGACATTAAATGATTTTCAAAAATTAGTAGGAGATATAAATTGGATTAGACCTTATTTAAGGATCCCTACTTCGGAATTAAAACCTTTATTTCAAATTTTAGAAGGAGAATCACATATTACCTCATTGAGACAATTAACACCTGAGGCTTCTGATGTTCTTAGGAAGGTAGAAGAAGCGATCCAAACAGCACAGCTAAATCGTATAAATGAGCAAAACCCTTTTTGCCTATGCATATTACGAACCATAAATTTGCCAACTGCTGTATTATGGCAAGATGGTCCTTTAATATGGATACATCCACATATATCCACTAATAAGACTATAGAGCATTATCCCACCATGGTGGCAAATATGGCCCATAAAGGCATAAAAAGTTCAATTACTCACTTTGGAAAAATGCCGGATAGCATAATTGTTCCCTATACTGCTGCACAAATGCAAACATTGTGTGCGACTATAGATGAATGGGCTATTCTTAGATGCAGTTATTCTGGTTTAATTGATAATCATTATCCTAAACATCCTTTATTACATTTTCTGTTATTACATCCAGTGATATTTCCAAAGGTAATGGCTAATACTCCTATAAAGGGAGCCATTGATATTTATACAGATGGATCCAAAACAGGAATTGGAAGTTATGTGATTAATGAAAAGGCTGTAAGGTTGCAATTTACACCAGGAGCCCCTCAATTGGTAGAATGTTTGGTGGTTTTAGAAGTCTTTAAAAGATTTCTTATGCCCATAAATATTATCTCTGATTCTGTTTATGTGGTTAATGCCATACTAACGTTAGAGACTGCTGGAAATTTTAAGCAGTCTAGTCCAGTATCTGAAATTTTGATGAAAATACAAAATTGTATTTTGATGCGTGAGCATCCCTTTTATATTCAACATATTAGAGCACATACATCATTACCTGGACCTATGGTTAAGGGAAATGCAATTGCTGATTCAGCCACCAGAGATATATGGTTTTCCTATCACAAAATTCTATAGAAAGTGCTAAAAATTTTCATCAACTTTATCATGTCCCTGCTTCTACATTACGACAAAAGTTTAAGCTCACACGAACAGAAGCTCGAGATATTGTCCTACAGTATGGTAGGTGTGTAGAATTCATTAATGCACCTTCCGTGGGTGTTAATCCTCGCGGAGTGCGACCCCTAGATGTTTGGCAAATGGACGTCACGCATATCCCAGCTTTTGGGAAATTACAATATGTACATGTGTCCATCGATACCAGTTCTGGTGTCCTACATGCCTCTCCCTTGTCAGGGGAAAAAGCAGTTCATGTCATATCTCACTGCTTAGAGGCTTGGGCTGCATGGGGTAAGCCCCTAGTGCTAAAGACAGATAATGGTCCTGCATATACTTCTTCTAAATTTAGCCAATTTTGCAAACAAATGCAAGTGAAACATATTACTGGACTGCCCTATAATCCACAGGGCAGGGCCAAGGCATCATTGAGAGAGCCCATCGTACTTTGAAACAATATTTGCAAAAACAGAAAGGGGGAATAGAGGCTATGACGCCAAAGATGGCTCTATCCCTTACAATATTTACTCTTAATTTTTAAAATTGGATGATGCTGGAAGATCACCAGTTGAAAGGCACGGACAATGGCCTCAATCGCCCAATGAAATGGTCAAATGGAAAAATGTCCTTGATAATAAATGGTATGGCCCAGATCCCATCTTAATCAGATCCTGGGGAGCTATTTGTGTTTTTCCACAGAGTGAAGAAAATCCACTTTGGGTCCCAACGCGACTGACAAGGACCGTGAAAGAGCAAGATGAATCCCAAGATGATCCTGCTATTCCTGCTCCTGATGATTGAGACCTGGATAAGTATACCTTTGTGGGCCATAGTAAGATCATGGCCAGTACCTTTACCAGTACATTCCAAGTCTTCTACCTTGCCTTTGTTTTATGCAACAGAATGTTTTCTGGATGCGCCTTGTGCACGACAAACTCCTCAAGAGCCACGGGTGTATAATAGTAAATTATACACTATGCTTTATGCATAACGTGGATAAACCTTTTACACCCTGTATATTTTTAAAGAAAAAGATTATCTCTAATTGGGCAGACCCCATTATCCAAAATAAAGTGAGCTCTGGAGTGTTACTTAATGCTTTAACACAAGTCGTCCAAGGAGCGCAATTAGGCTCAGGTGATGTTGGAAATAATGTAACTTCACCTATAAACATCACCACTATTATGATAAAGGGAAAGGTGACTATTCCCAAAAGATCACGATGGCCTGTTGGCAATGCCACTGCTAAACGCAGCGTGCCCTGGTGTCATCCGGACCTCACATTTCCTATAGTTTTTTCACCTTGTCAATCAAAAATTTTTCCTCAAAAAGAAATAGCAAAGGGTTTTGTTTTGTCACCTCCTTTAGATTTTACTGTAATGAATGATAAAGGAGATGCTACAGGAAAAGAAAATATTTGGCCATATTACCAATGGATTTTAAGTAATGAGGCAGGTGCTAGTACCAGTCTGTCAGCCTTTGCACTGCTGACTGGAACATTTCATGAGATACTGAATGTTTCTGCCACACTTTCCAATACCTCGCTCATTTAGATAATGTGACAACTAATAGAGTTATCAGAAATATGACTACCTCTCCAGTAGAAGTTTGTGTTAGTCCTCCATTTTTCTTTATATTGGCTGAATTTCAAAATGATACAGAATGGTTAGATTGCACAAATATCACTTGTTTTTTGACGCAATGCTGGAATGGAACCAAATTCTTAGCCTTAGTGGTACAGCTACCAATCTTGGTCCCTGTACCTGTTGAGGCAGATCCAGAGAAGTTCCCAATAATGAGTCTAGTTAGGCAAAAGAGAGATTTTGGAATCACAGTTGCCATTGTCACTGCCATTGTGGTGTCTGCAGTATCAGCGGTTACCGCAGGAATTGCTATGGCCAATCAAGTTAATACTGCTGACACCATAAGTCAGATAGCAGAAAAAACGTCTGAGGCATTGCTCACTCTGCAAAGGGTGGATTCTCATATCGCCTCAGGATTAATGTTAGTGAATCAGAGAGTGGATATTTTACAGCATAACATGGAGCAGATGATGGATGTCATTCAAATGAGTTGTGTGGCATCCACTCCGCATGTATGCATTACTCCCAATAGGTATATTAATAATTCTTTTATTAAAAGTACAGACCTATCGAATTATCTGAAGGGGAACTGGTCGCAGGAGCTGGACAGGCTGCAGAGGAGGCTGCAGATACGGATCCTGAATCTTAATGGAACCAGAGTGGAACCTGTGACCTTTGGAGACTTTACCTCTTGGCTTTCCTCTGCTTTCTCTTACTTTAAGGAATGGGTGGGAGTGATTTTGTTTGGTGCTGCCATATGCTGTGGACTGGCGTTCATGCTCTGGTTGGTATGCAAATTTAGAACACAACAAAAACGTGACAAGGTGATTATAACTCAGGTACTATTGGCTATTGAAAACGGCGCCTCCCCCAAAGTTTGGTTATCTATGCTCAAGAATTAGTCGGCATCTGAGTTCTCTGCTCTTACGCATGAGAGAGACTCAACAATCATTGATCAGCCCTTGCACATTGATGCATACGACAAGGTGATCATGATTTCCCCACTAATTCATTTTTTGGCTGGCCTCTTTTGCAGAGTTCGCCCTAGGTCGTTTAGCAGTTACTGTCACACAGCACTGGGGTATCCAGAGACGGGCAACTTTCCTCATGCACAGGCCAACCTAAGACATGGGGCCCTGTGGCGATAGGGTCACCCTACGACGGGAAAGGCTGTGACATTGGAGGAGCCACAGCAGATGGACATAATTGCACAGGCCTAGTCCAGCCTCATTTTATTAAAACAAAAAGGGGGAGATGTGGGAAGCCACATGTGCTGTTGCAGAGTGGCACAGGCTTCTGCTGGCCACCACGCATACATAGGCAGGAAAGTTTTTTTGCCAAGATGAGGTTTTGAGAATTAACCAAAATTAACCAATCAGATGAGAGAGAAGTTGACCAATCAGATGAGAGAGAAGTTAACCAATCAGAAGAGAGAGAAGTTAACCAATCAGGTGAGAGAGAAATTAACCAATCAGATGTAGGCATGCAAATGAGGTGGTAAGCATCAACCAAGCACAACCAATCCGGGTGTGAGACACGCCTCTCCTAGGCCTATATAAAGCAGCACCAGTGCTGGGCTCGAGGTCTATTCGCCTCTACAATCAAGCTCTCCCAATAAACGTGTGCAGAAGGATCCTGTTGCAGCGTCGTTCTTGCTGGTCAAGTCAGACGCGCGCAAGACCTATCCTCAAAACAAACTATACACATGAGCGCTCTCGCACACACACTCACACAGCTGGAAAAATGGCTCAACAGTTAAGAACCTTTGCTGCTCTTCCAGAGGACCTAAATTCAGTTCCAGCATCCATGCTGCATAATCTGCAACTACAATTCAATTGTGGCTGCACATACATAAAGTATTTTTTAAAAATTATTCTAAGATTAGCTGGAACTGACAAGTAAGAATCTGCACGCCCGGGACCTGGGAATGTGTGCTTGTTTCCTAAGTCCCTGGAGTGATGCTAAGGAGACTGTCAGGGCCCAGGCATCTGGGTGGGATCAGTGGTTCTGTGTCGTGTTTCATTATTCCTAATCAAATCGATTCTTGTTCTGATTATTCCTTCTACAGTAGTAGGAAAACTAAGTAGTAATGGGGAGAGGATATTATTTTTCATTTCCCATGAATAATGAAGAAGAAGAAAGAAGAAGGAGGAAGAAGAGGAGAAGGATGAGGGAGAGGAGGAAAAGGAGGATGAGGAGGAAAGAAGAAGAATGGTTTATAGACACCAAACTAAAACCTACAAGGAAAGTCCACATAGAATAAAAGTACACATGAAGCCAGGTATGGTGGCACTCAGGAGGCAGAGGCCGGTGGAGCTCTATGAGCTCAAGGCCGGCCTGGTCTACCCAGAGTTTCAGGATAACCAGGGCTATAAAGAGAGAACCCTGTCTCAAAAAAAAAAAAAAAAAAAAAAAAGCATATGATTGTTTACATGATAAATTCTCTTTATTACTTTAATGGTTAAAAGGGAAAAATCTCTACCTTGTTTTATTCTAAATTTTGTTTAGTTCAGCAATATTAGAAGCAAATTTTCATGAGCTGTTTTTCTTTTTTTAAGATTTATTTATTATTTATGAGTACACTGTAGCTGACTTCAGACACACCAGAAAAGAGCATCGGATCCCATCACAGATAGCTGTGAGCCACCATGGGGTGGCTGGGAATTGAACTCAGGACCTCTGGAAGAGCAATCAGTGCTCTTAACCAGTGAGCCATCTCTCCAGCCCAAGCTGTTTTTCTTCTACTAAAATTCTTTTTAGTATTTTGGCCTTGGGACTGTAATCACTTAGAAGCTTTAATCCTGTCTTTTCAGGTCCCAGGTGCTGCGGGAGCCATGGGTTACCGTGCAGACATGGCCAAGTCCAAGAACCACACCACACACAACCAGTCCCACAAATGGCACAAAAATGGCATCAAGAGCCGGGCAGTGATGGCGCCCACCATTAATCCCAGCACTTGGGAGGCAGAGACAGGAGGATTTCTTAGTTCGAGGCCAGCCTGGTCTACAAAGTGAGTTCCAGGACAGCCAGGGCTATACAGAGAAACCCTGTCTTGGAAAAAAAAAATTTTTTTTCTTTCTTTTCTTCTTCTCCCCCCTCCTCCCCCTCCTCCCCCCACTCCTCCACACAGGCTATCTTTGGGTGGGCCTGGCTGTCCTCCTCCCCCTCTCCACACAGGCTATCTTTGGGTGGGCCTGGTTGTCCTGGTACTGCTACAAGAACTGTGAAAGTGCTTGCTTTCTTCCCGGTCAGGACATATGGCTGAGGGGAGAAAGTGTTACTACCTAGAGAGAGACAAGGAATCCATGACGAGAGTCACATGCCACCAACTCATTACACTGCTGCTCTTCCATAGTAAAATCTCTATCAAGTACTAAACTGAGATTATTTTCATTCCAAGCTATAAAACTCAGGCAAAAATTAGCCTTTCTGAAAAATTGGTATCAACTACATGTTTGTGGGTATTCTGACCTGTTTAAGCAATCAGAATACATAATATAAATTATAACCCAGGGAATAGGAATGGGCCAACAGTGATAGTAATTAGTAATGAGTCACATAATGATTTCCTATAAATCGTATTGTCTCAGGAAATCAATTTTATTAAAACATTTCAAGATAGGGAGATAACTATTTTTGATAAAAATTAATAAAGGTTATTTTTTTAGTATTTTTGAAAAGCAATAGAAGTGGAGCTCAAGGATTAGAGTCCTAGGTTCAACCCTCTAAATTAAAAAGAGATTTGGCCAGGCATAGTGGTACATGCTTTTAATCCCAACACTCTAGCAACAGAGACAGGCAGATCTCTGTGAGTTCAAGGCCAATTTGGTTTACATGGCAAGCTCCAAGGGATACACAGTGAGACCCTGCTTCAGAAAACAAACAAAAAACTAGAAAGAAAGGGAAAAAAAAAACTGTTTCTCCATAAGTTTTTTAAAAGCTGCAACAGCAGTGTCATCTTACAAAGCTTAAGGACTTTGAAAATGAGCTGGCTATGGTAGCACACACCATTAATCCCAGCACTTGGAGGTAAGGGCCAGCAGATCTTAGTGACATGGCAAATTCCAGTACATGAGGGGTCAGGGAGGGAGAAAGGAGGAAGGAAGGAGGGAGAGAGGGACAGTGGGAGGGAGAAAGGAGAAAAATCTGAAAATAGCAATAATATTTTAACATGGAAGGCATTTTTATAAAATATTTAATTAAAACTTAATTATAACTAGTTCTAAGAATTTAGTAAAATCTGAGCCAGGCATGGTGGCGCACGCCTTTAATCCCAGCACTCAGGAGGCAAAAACAGGCGGATGGATTTCTGAGTTCGAAGCCAGTCTGGTCTACAGAATGAGTTCCAGGACAGCCAGGGCTACAGAGAGAAACCCTGTCTTGAAAACCCAAAAAAAAAGAACTTAGTAAAATCTGATAAAGCTAAGAAATTGCATATAATCTTCTGGGAAAGAAAAAAAAGCAAAGAGTGGTAACAAATGGCTATAATCACAAAACTTGGGAAGTAGAGACAGGAAGATCAGAAATTCAAAGGCAGCCTTAGCTCTGTCAGACCCTGTGTATAGACAGACAGGCCAGAGAGATGCCTGAGCAGGTAAAAGTGCTTGCTGCTAAGCCTGACCACCTGAGTTTGACATCCCATTCCCAGGTCCACCATGGTAGAAGAGAATCCGCTCTCCCAACATATCCTCTAACCTATACACACATATGCTAGCACACTTGGAAGTAAAATGTACACAGTGGCTGACATCTGCAATCCCAGGACTCTGAAGGTTGAGAAGAGGTTCGATGTGTGTTCAAGGACAGCCTGGGCTAAACGGTGCCTTGCATACAGCAGGGGATGTAGAGTAAGCCTCTGACTCAAGAAAAATGATTTTTTAAAGCATTCTGTTTTCTAGAGATTGATATTATTGTACTTACTGATTTGGATCTGATCCATAATCCACCAGAACATCCACTAATTTCACATGGCCCAGTAATGCTGCAACAAAGAGCGCTGACTGGCCCCGAGTGTTAACTGCATCAACACAGACTCCTGGAAAACAAAAGCAGATCAGTGTGAACATCAGCTTCATCCTGCGATGGAACTGGTCAAATTTATACTGGGCGGAATTTTTGGTTTTGTGTTTTATGTATGTGTGTGGTATATAAAAAGGCCAGAAGGGGACATCAAGAGCTCAAGTTACAGGAGGCTGTGAGCTAGGAACCAAACTCTTAACTCACCCTCTTAACTACTAAGGCATCTCTGCAGTTCTGTGTGCTTTTCACTTTTGAAACAGGGTCTCAGTCCAACCCAACCTGAAACTCCTAATCCACCCCCAAGTGCTGGAATTACAGGCCTGTGTCAGTACACTACATAGGGAGAAATCCCTACCTCTTCTGTTATTTACCTCATTTGCTGATTTAAGATAAGTGCTCTATGGGCATTGAAGAGATGACTCTGTGGGTTAACAACATTGGATGTGTTTTCACAAGGTTGGGGTTTGCTTCCCAGAACCCATACAGTCAGTCACAACCCTTTTTGCTGCTCTTTTTGTTTGTTTGTTTGGTTGGTTTTTTTTGTTGTTGTTGTTTTTGTTTTGTTTTTTTGGTTTTGTTTTGTTTTGGGGGGGGGGGTTCGAGACAGGGTTTCTCTGTGTAGCCCTGGCTGTCCTGGAACTCACTCTGTAGTCCAGGCTGGCCTCGAACTCAGAAATCCACCTGCCTCTGCCTCCCAAGTGCTAGGATTAAAGGCGTGCGCCACCACGCCCAGCTAGTCAAAACCCTTTTTAACTCCAGTTCCAAGGGATCCATTGACCTTCTCTGGCCTCCTATGGCACTCTATCAACACAGTGCCAGACATGCATGCAGATAAGATTTCATATGCATAAAATAAAGCGAGCATTAAAAAAAAAAAAAAGGCAAACATCTGTATGTCCAGGCTGGCCTGAGTTTAAGGTTCTCCTGCCTCATCCTACAAAATAACTAGTACTAAGGGCTACACCACCATAAACTGGAAGAAAAAAACGTCCATAGGCAGGAGGATCATCACACATTTATAAACTAGCCTGGTCTGCAGATTGAGTTCCAGGCTAACCAAGCAATTCATGGCAAAACTGCATTTAAATAAACAAAACCAAACAAATCACTTTTCAATATTTTTCTGGTTGTGCCTAGGATTTCTGGTTATGGCTCTTGCAGAGTACCCAGGTTCCATTCCCAGCATCCACCAACCTGCAGTACTAGTTCCAGGAAATTAAATCCATCTTTTGACATGTGCTTTAGGCACCTTTCAGTCCACCGGAAACCTGAAAACTGGCAGGTGAAGCACACATTTACCTCCCCCCCACCCCCCATCCCCGCCCTTTGGTTTTTCAAAACAAGGTTTCTCTTGGTAGCCCTGTCTGTCCTGGAACGAACTCTAAACCAAGCTGGCCTTAAACTTGGAGATCACCTGGGCTATACCACCAGATTGCGCCACCACCGCCTAGCTTTCATTCACATAAATTACAAAATGAAACAGAACAAAAACCCTTGTGACTGCAAGGTGGTTCATCTGACAAAGGCATCAACAACCAAACCTGACAAATTGAGTTCAAACCATCCTTACCCACTTAAGACAGAATCAACTCCTGCCAGTTGTCCTCTGACTTTCACACTTTAGCTGTGGCAAGTGTATCATCCCACAAATACACAAAATACAATTTTTGACCTTTTTGAGGCAGAGCTGAATTTTCATGTTTCTTTTATTTCACTATGCAGCCATGCTGGAACTGAGACTCACTAGGCTTGCCAAGGCTGGCCTTGAAATCAGATTCCCCAACCTCTGTTTGCCTCTCGAGCACTGGGTTTATAAGTGTATTGAGTTTTTGTTGTGAGTGTGCTGAAAACTGAACCTGAAGACAGGGTGGCTTAGAGGTCTTCATGTCTAGCTTCAACACTTTCCATTTAATCAGCGACCTGTTGGCTTTCTCATCAATTTATAGGAAAGTAGTGGCATATCTTATTCTCACCATAGTAAAAGAAAAGTACATAAAATCCTAGATGACTACTCAGCAAAAACTTAATAGAAACATGGATAGAATAACATAAAAAATCCTATAATACATATTTGTAAAAGCACAAGATAGTACCTAGAAAACCCTTCTTTATGGGATGTTTCAGGAACATGGTAAATACTCAGGGTCTTTCTTGCCAAGAACAGTTAAAAAAGTAGATTTTGAGGAAAGCTTAAACATAAGATACAAACACATGCACAGACAGAGATCATATGAATACAAGATGCACTATTCTACATTTTAGGATAAATAAAAGCGTGCTTTAAATTTTTTTTTTTTAAAGGTTACCAGAAAAGTGTGGTCTCCTGAAAATTTCAAGACCAGCAGTTGTGGCTCATGCCTTTAATCCCAACACTTGGGTGACATAATGTGGAGGACTGCTGAGTTCGAAGGCAACCAGGGTTAAACAGAGAAACCCTGTCTTGGAAAAAGATAAAAGAAAAAAAAAAAAAAGCCACTTCATTTAATATACAAGATTTAGGATATACCAGTCCATAGCAGCCTAGCAAAATAAGAGTGAAAAGAGAATGGCATGAGCACATAGTCAGTCTAAAGAACCAAAATGCTCAAAGACATCCACCATGTCTCTTAAGAGACAAACTTTCTAACTTTTGCAGACATGTAAAATAAAACCGAGTCCACTCAGACTGCGTTCCCTCCCTCTCACCCTCCCGAAGGAGAGAAGAACGATCATCAATGGCAAGAGGCAGCTGCAACCAAGCAGCACCTAGAGCCGGCTTCACGCTCAGGAGGGGACGCTACGTCTCGTCCTCGTGGTTTCGGGTGCTCTACACAGTCAGAGAAACTTCTCTAGTAACGAACTATAGAAATGATCCCTGAAAGTATAGTCTTAACTTCACGCTCCACACGGCGACGCACTGCTCCGGACGCACCCACATCTTAGTCACGGCGACTGACGCACAGACGCCCCGTGCCATCCCTGGCCGCGCCTCTATCTCACACCGCGTCTGCCCACGCGGGGACACCGGCTCTGACAGACAGAAACCTCTCCAGACCCTGTCCACGGGGCATTTTGAGTCGCTACCGTTTCCCTACACCACGCAGACTGTCACCGCGATTAGCATACGGTCGCCGAACAGCCAATCGGATCACAGTCCCACTTGCCCCGTCCCACTTCCGCCTGCGATGGGTCACTGGCTGCCACTCGCCTCCCTGTCGCCCGCCCGCGACTGCGCTTCCTCCATGCGGCCGAAAGCTTCGCGAAGCCGCAAGCAAGTTCTCAGGCGCGCGCCAGTTTGGATTACTGGATCAAGCCTTCCGCGAGGAAGAAACGAAAAAATCACGTGGGGAAAATTGCCATTCCAGGACTGCACGCTCTATTTAATAAATTCTGTCCCGTGACCAAAGACATCTGAAACTGCACCTGTCGGAACACTGTGGAGATTGAGGCAACTGCTTTTTCCCAAGCCAGATTTAGTTAGCTACAAGTGAAACCCATGGTAAAAACCACCCAAAAATCTCCAGATTGAAATTCATACATACAAAGTTTATTTATGACATTCTAAAATACATAAAATTTGGGGGTGGGAGAGATGGCTCAGCAATTAAGAGCACTGGCTGCTCCCCCAGAAGACCCGCGTTCCATTTCTAGCACTCATGACAGCTTACAATTTAACATCAGTTCCAGGGAATCAGAAACCACACAAACATACAGACAGAACCTTTTCATTTCCTTCCATCCAGGTTGCCAATTCCCCCCTTTCCTCCTCCAGCTTTATTGGAATGATTTTAAATTACTTTTTTTTCTATTTCTAGGATTTCTGTTGCCTTTTCCTGCTGACTTTTAAAAATGTATCACCACAGCCAGGCAGTGACGGACATGTCTTTAATCTCGGCACGGAGGAGGCAGACACAAGTGGATATCTGTGGGTTCCAGGACAGCCTGGACTACAGACAGGGTTCCAGGACAGCTGAGGCTACACAGAGAAACTCTGTACTAAAAACAAACACAAAAACAAAAGGAACAAACTTATTTCCACAAATAAAACATAGTTGTCAAAGTGATATAGTGTACAAAAAAACCTTGATTTCTGTGAAAATACATTTCTCTGCAATTCCTGGATAGCTCCAAACTATGTTAACTTTGAGCATTAATGTTTACTTTGGGTTTTAGAATTTGTCTTTGAAACAAACGTGCGGTCCATCTTTGCCATTGCCGTCTGTATATCCAGCATCAGCACCTGTGTTAGGCTTTTATCCCCATTTCCCTAGCACAGCCATCAATGTCTGTCTTTTCAGCTTGTTTAGTCCCACTCAGCTTTATGATATAGGAGGGCCTGATGCCGATGTCGCTCAGTGCTATTTAACAGCTACTACAAGGTCACCATCATGCTAAAAATTACAGTTATATATGGAATTTTATCTCCTACATGGGAACGCACTCAGACCCAGAAGGGCGTACTGGTCTTTAGTGATCCCATTATTTTAATCTCTAACTCACCAGTGGCACAGAAAGGGTGTTCTTTATACATAACACCTCTACCAAACTAAATCTTTTTTTTTTGGGGGGGGGGGAGGATAGCTAAATGCAAAATCACTCCTCTCTTTCCTCCTGTCACAGTACATGTAAAGCTCACTGGCCTGTGAACAGCCTCTCTCTACCAACCTTTGCCCAGGGAAGAGGATTCAGAGAAAATTCTATGACCCTCAACCAGAAAAGGGAGGGCAACAAAGGGCTGTACTATGCATTCTTTTTTTAATATGTAACTTTTTTAAAAGATTTATTTACTTATTATATGTAAGTACATTGTAGCTGTCTTTTGACACTCCAGAAGAGGGAGTCAGATCTGGTTATGGATGGCTGTGAGCCACCATGTGGTTGCTGGGATTTGAACTCAGGATCTTTGGAAGAACATTCAGTGCTCTTACCTGCTGAGCCATCTCACCAGCCCTTGTTCACGACTCCCTGACCCACTGAAGCAGTTGTTTTACTGAAATAGATGAATATGTGACCAGTTTCACCGCCCAGACAGTACTTCACTTCGGTGCAGTCTTTCTGAATGTGTCCAAATTTACCACAAGAACAGAACTGTTCATCTGAGTGGTCATGGTCACAGCAAGATGGTCTGCCTTGCCAGGACTGTAGCAGACCTAATCTTGTTCCTTGCATGTTATCTCCTTCCAACCTAGCAAGGCTGGCTGTGACCATTTGAAGTTTAAGTGGAGCCACCTGCTGTGCTGCTCCTTTGATGTGCCACTACCTGCCTGAGGCCCAACCTGCCTGAGGCTGAACCGGTTCTCTTCCAAGAATTTTCCGGAGTTAGCCAAACTTCGATCTTCGAGAGTTCCCACTAAAAGGCTGACCTATCTACTTCAAAGAAACTTTGCATGGCTAGGGATGGGCCACCCCTCTTCTTCATAAAGCATGTTTACTGACATTAAAATTGAACCTTGATCAGAATGACTGTCTTGGTTTCATCTCTCTCTCTCTCTCTCTCTCTCTCTCTCTCTCTCGATCCGCCTAGCCCCCCTCTTCTCTTCCAGATTCCAAGATGCCTTTCCAGACTAGAACCCAGACATGTGAGCCGCTGGCCCGACACCTTTACCAAAAGTAGCAGACATCCTCCTAGATATCACAGATCTTGGCAAGATTACCAAGCTTACCAGTAATAATAGATGTCTGTGGGGCAATGGGCTATGCACAGACAGTCTAGTCTCCAGTCAAGCTGAGGTCTTGAATCCCCGGTAGGACCTGATGGGTGGTAATTTTCACCTACATGGGACAGTAGGCGATCGACCATGTCTCCTGGACCCCTGGCTTCTGTCGAAATTACCACCCGCACAGCCCCCACAACCCCCACAGGAGAGGCTCATGGCTAGCAGTCATGTAGACAATGTCCCAAGCTTCTGGCCTTCTGGCTAGACTCCTCCCCACAGTTACCCAGCAACAGCAAGATAACAAGCCCCCTATAAGAGGGGCTGTTTGCCCCCCAACTTGCTCCCTAAGCTTTTACCTCTCTCTCTAAGCCTTCATCTTTCTTACTCTCTAACTCTCTTTCTCTCTTCCTTCTCTCCTCTTGGCCATGCTCTCTCTCTCTCTCTCTCTCTCTCTCTCTCTCTCTCTCTCTCTCTCTCTCTCTCTCCCTCCCTCCCTCCCTCCCTCTCCCTCCCTCCCTCCCTCCCTCTCTTCTCTCTTCTCTCTTTCCCCCTGCCTTTCTACAATAAAGCTCTAAAACCATAGACTGTCTCTGTTCATCAAGGCCCGAACTAAAGACACTCGCCTGCACGGAAACCACCCAGTGCCACCCACCACCCACCCCTGCCCTCTTCCTGTATCTCTGGGGTTGAGTGCCGCCCTGGGGCCCCTATTCTGTTCTCAGCTTCTCTGCAGCACTGTATCCAGTGTGGGATGCTGGAAACTGAGAACCTGGTACCGGTGGCTGCCCCTTGTCCATCCCCCACCACGTGGGGTCAGTCGCCTCACACAGCCAGATGTGCACCCGGGGCCACGTGGAAAGCATCTGGCAGTCCTCCCGCGTCTGCCCGCCCAGAGCACCGGAACTCTGGTGGGATGCAGGCTCTCTCTCCCACTCCCCTCCTTCTCCTTCACCCATAGCCCCGCAGATGTCTGGTAGAGATGAAAAAACAAACTGAAACCTCTATCCAAAGTAAACCACCCCTGTCACAGCTTCTTACTTTATAACCCCGTTCATCACCAGTAGGGCACTCTCTGGACCAGTGGCCAAACCATCCACACCCAAAGCCCTCGATGCCCACAGCTGCTGTTAGAGCTTCTGTGTTTCAGTCCCTGCAGGAGTGGGGACTCCACCATAGGCCCCCAAAGGCAGCTCTCAAAGCAGTGGATGTGTTTTCAGGGTCCTTGCTGGCACCATACAAAGGTCTGCCATGTTGCCAATTCTTGGTTTTCCTAAGCTACTGAGGTGTTTTCCAGCAAGTCCTTGCTATGCTCTAACTTTAGGTTATTTCCCTTTCGTTTTTGTTTGTTGAGACAAGGTCTCATGTAACCCAGATTGTCTTCATATTTGCTATTATATTCAAGTATGTCCTTAAACCCTGAACCTCCCTTCCACTACTTCCCAAGTGCTCTGATAGAGAGTGCAGATAAAGAGCCACCACACCTAGCTTTTCTTCTACAAGTCTCAGCCTTGAATTAAGATCTTTGGTCCATTTTAAATTAATTTTGGGGCAGAATGAGAGAGAGTTCTAATAAATTCTTCTACATATGGATACCCGGTTTCCCCAGTGGCAGATTTTTGAAGAGGCTGTCTTTTCTCCTATGCATTTTTTAAAAAGTACCAGTAGCTCTGTGGACATGTTAATTAATTTCCATGTCCTCTATTCCGCTGGCTTATCTGTTTGTCTGTTTTTTTGTTTTTTGGGTTTTTTTTTTTTGGTTTTTTTTTTTTTTTTTTTTTTTTTTTTGGTTTTTTGAGACAGGGTTTCTCTTTTTAGCTCTGGCTGTCCTGGAGCTCACTTTGTAGACCAGGCTGGCCTCGAACTCAGAAATCCGCCTGCCTCTGCCTCCCGAGTGCTGGGATTAAAGGCGTGCGCCACCACGCCCGGCTTGTTTTTTTGTTTTTTTAAGATTTATGTATTATGGGCTGGTGAGATGGCTCGGTGGTTAAGAGCACTGACTGCTCTTCTGGAGGTCATAAGTTCAAATCCCACCAACCACATAGTGGCTCACAGCCATCTGCATTGAGATCTGATGCCTGATGCCCTCTTTTGGTGTATCTGAAGACAACTATAGTGTACTCATATATATATATATATAATAAACAAGTATTTTTTAAAAAGATTTATTTATTATGCCGGCAGTGGTGGTGCATGCCTTTAATCCCAGCGCTTGGGAGGCAGAGACAGGCGGATTTCTGAGTTTGAGGCCAGCCTGGTCTACAGAGTGTGTTCCAGGATAGCCAGGGCTACACAGAGAAACCCTGTCTCAAAAAACCAAATTAATAAATAAATTAATTAATTTAAAAAATATTTGTAAAAACAAAACAAACAAACAAACAAAAAAGATTTGTTTATTATACATAAGTACACTGTAGCTGTCTTCAGACACTCCAGAAGAGGGTGTCAGATCTCATTATGATGTTGTGAGCCACCATGTGATTGCTGGGATTTGAACTGACGACCTTTGGAAGAGCAGTCAGTGTTCTTAATCGCCGCTGAGCCATCTCTCCAACCTCTATGTTATTTGTTTTTGTGCCAGTATCATACATGCTTTTTGTTAGACTAAAATTATGATTTAAAATCAAGTCCCACTTTGAGCTTTCTGTTTTGGATTGTGTGTTAATCAGGGTCCTGTTAATCATCAAAACAAACAGAATGAACCCTTATTATAAAAGAAGCATATGAGATTGGCTTACATGGAATGTAGTGGTTAGAATAGATATGGACTCCATAGTGTTTGAATGTTTGGCCCATAGGGAGTGGCACTATTAGGGGGTGTGGCTTCTTCATTGCAGTAGGTGTGGCCTTGTTTGAGGAAGTAAGCCACTGTTGAGGCGGGCTTTGAAAGGTCTTATATAAAACTCAAGCTTTGCCAGTGTTGACAGAGCCCTTTAGCTGCCTTCAGATCAGGATGTAGAGCTCTCAGCTCCTTCTCTAGCACCGTGTCTGCCTTCGGGCTCTCGTGTTCCCCACCACGGTAATAATGAACTGACCTCTGGACTGTAAGTCAGCCCCAATTAAATGTCCTTTATAAGAGTTGCCATGGGCATGGTGTTTCTTCACAGCAATGAAGCACAGGCTGGGTATCTGTATGGTTGAAAGGCTGAGAAATGGGTAGTGGCTCAGTCCACAGACAAGTCCTGGAGGAATCCTGGAAAGATGCCGGTCTTTGTTCCACTTGAAAAGCTGAAGAAGCTATGTTCTGATGTCCAAGGATGGCAAGAACAACAAACGGGAATAGGGTCGGTGCATGCATCCACATGAGCAAAGACAGCATCACTGTTTTTCCCTCAAACTGCATTATATCTAGGCCACCAGGAAAGGCCAAGCTCATTCATAAACAGGGTCTTCCCCCACCCCATTTAATCATTCCAGAAAGTATCCCCACAGAACAACCAGAAGTGTCTCTCTTACCTGGTATCAGATACAATCACACAATCAACTAAGATCAATCATCACAAGGCTTTGGCTTTCCTGACCCTCTGTGGACTTGAGAGGGAGTCTCATGTGTTGCCGGTTGGTGGTCTTCAGCTTGGTATCTGGTTTAAGATGACCTCTACTCAGCCTCTACTCCCCAAGTGCTGAGATAACAAGTGTTGAGGTATGTTTTACCAAAAGGTCATTACTGAGCATACAGAAAAACTACTGAATACTAAGTGTGGTGACACAAGTCTGTAACCCCCACTTGGAGGCTGACTTGAGAGCCGACTTGTTTGACGACATAACAAGACTGCATCAGGTGCCTATTTGTAGAGTGATTCTGTACCCTGCTACTGGGCTCAAAGTGTGTATCAGATCTAAAAATTTTCTCATGGTTCATTTCAGGTAGGACATCATATCATCTGCAAATAGAGATGATCTGACATCTTCCTTTATTAACTGTATCCTTTCTCTTTATTTCTTGGCCATATTATCCTAGCTAGGATTTCACCCTTATAGTCAATGAAAGTAGATATAAAGATTAACAGTATTCTTAACAAGTGATGCCTCGCCGGGCGGTAGTGGTGCACACCTTTAATCCCAGCACTTGAGAGGCAGAGGCAGGCGGATTTCTGTGTTCGAGGTCAGCCTGGTCTACAAAATGAATTCCAGGACAGCCAGGGCTACACAGAAAAACCCAGTCTCAAAAAAACAAACAAAAAAAAAAAGTGATGCCTCCGGAATTTTTCCAATTTAATATAAATTTGGCTTTGAGGTTTGTCAAGGAAACAAAACCAAAAAACCCCACGTGCAACAGTGAGTATGTGGAGGTCAGAGGACAGCTCCCAGGAGTTAATCATTTGGGACCCAGGGAATGAACTCTGCTTGCCAAGCTTCCCACGAAGCACCTTTACTCACTGAACCATCTTGCCAGGGCCATACTTGGGGTTTTTAAATGTTAGACTGTATCACTTTTAATTTTTTTAAAAGATTTATTATACATTATACACTGTAGCTGTCTTCAGACACACCAGAAGAGGGCATCCGATCTCATTACAGATGGTTGTGAACCACTATGTGGTTGCTGGGATTTGAACTCAGGACCTCTGGAAGAGAAGTCAGTGCTCTTACCTGCTGAGCCTCCAGGCCCCACTTTTAATTTTTAGCATCACCAGGTGAATGTAACATAAGTCACTGAGCAATTGCTGCAGGGTCTCCCTGTGCAGCCCAAGTGGGTTTATACTGGTGATCCTCCTTTCCAAACTTACTTTCTTTCTGTTTTTTAAGATTTTATTATTACATCTAAGTACACTGTAGTTGTCTTCAGACGCACCAGAAGAGGGCATCAGATCTCATTATGGGTGGTTGTGAGCCACCATGTGGTTGCTGGGATTTGAACTCAGGACCTTCAGAAGAGCAGTCAGTGCTCTTAACCACTAAGCCATCTCTCCAGCCCTACCAAACTTTCTTTATTACACTACTGGGGATGGAAACTAAAGGCTCTGAAAGCACCAGGCAAATGCTCTATAATAAGCCAGAACTTTATATACAGAGTTTGGCTAGATATTCATTTATTACATTGCCGAGGCTAGTCCTGAATACTTGGATTCAAGTGACCCTCTTCTTTAATGTTGGGATTTCATATGCCTTTAAGTAATGTTTTTAGTTTCTTAGTTTTGGTCGGTTTGTTTGTTTGTTTGGTTTTTGGTTTTTGGAGACAGGGCTTCTCTGTATAGCCCTGCTGGCTGTCCTGGAACTCACTTTGTAGACCAGGCTGGCCTCGAACTCAGAAATCCGCCTGCCTCTGTCTCCTGAGTGCTGGGATTAAAGGCGTGTGAAACCTCACCCGGCCTTTCTTTCTTTTCTTTTTTCTTTTTGTACTGAGACTTTTGAACCCAGAGGTGGTCTTCATGATGGGCAAGTGCTCTACGACTGAGAGCAGAGCAGCCTATACTGACTTTTAAAAAGCCTAGGCCACCGTGAACTCATTATGTGTAGATGAGGAGGACTTTGAAATCCCAATCCTTCAGCTTCTATTTTTCAAGTGCTAGGATGTAGGGGACCACCACACACGGTTTCTGTTATGTCACAACTTTCTGCCAAATCCCCAGCCCTAGTTTATGAATATAGCAATGTCGTAATGTACATAATTACTTTGCATAACATGACAGCGAATGAAAACAAGCCTGTCAAGGTGTATATATAACCTGAACCTGCATTTCTATTCATGTCAAAACCCTTTGTATTTTGCATGTAACTTTCACTAAAAATTGTTCAGTGTGGTGGAACATGATTATAACACTTATGCAAATTGTCAAAGGATGAGTGACCAACTAACAGCTCTCCAAGTAATTTACTTTTCAATAGTTATGTGCACATATAAAACACCCAAGCCAGACCTTCGAGGGATGCGATCCTCGGTGAGTTCCTGGACAACCAAAGCAAAAAATGAAACTTTAAAAAAAAAAAAAACTACCAGAAAAATGTGGTCTCCTGAAAATTTCAAGGCAGTTGTGGCCTATGCCTTTAATCCCAACAGTTGGGTGGCAGAGTCTGGAGGACTGCTGAGTTCGAAGACAACCAGGGTTAAAGAGAAACCCTGTCTCGGAAAAAGCTAAAAGAAAATAAAAAACAAAAACAAAACCACTTTAATAAACATACAAGCTAATAAAAGGAACAGCAAGGTTTACATTATACTAATTAATAAAACAGTTTAACAAAATTAGAGTGAAAGGATAATGGCATGAGCACATAGTCTAAAGCACCAAAATGCTCAAAGGTGCACACCAAAGTACAAGACACTAAGACAACCTTAAAAAACAAAGAGAATAAACTTTCTGGCTTTTGCAGACATGTAAAACAAAACGGAACCCACTCAGACTGCGTTCCCTCCCTCTCACCCTCCCGAAGGAGAGAAGAACGATCATCAATGGCAAGAGGCAGCTACAACCAAGCAGCACCTAGAGCCGGCTTCACGCTCAGGAGGGGACGCTACGTCTCGTCCTCGTGGTTTCGGGTGCTCTACACAGTCAGAGAAACTTCTCTAGTAACGAACTATAGAAATGATCCCTGAAAGTATAGTCTTAACTTCACGCTCCACACGGCGACGCACTGCTCCGGACGCACCCACATCTTAGTCACGGCGACTGACGCACAGACGCCCCGTGCCATCCCTGGCCGCGCCTCTATCTCACACCGCGTCTGCCCACGCGGGGACACCGGCTCTGACAGACAGAAACCTCTCCAGACCCTGTCCACGGGGCATTTTGAGTCGCTACCGTTTCCCTACACCGCGCAGACTGTCACCGCGATTAGCATACGGTCGCCGAACAGCCAATCGGATCACAGTCCTCTCTTGCCCCGTCCCACTTCCGTCTACGACGGGTCATGCGTCACGGACGGCCACGCACCGCCCTGATGCCCGCCCGCGACTGCGCTCCGTCCGCGGAGGCGCACGCGAGTTCGCAGACGCGCGACGGTTTAGACTTCTGGCTCAAACCGGAGGCCTCCTGTGAGGAACAAACGAAAATCCACGCATGGAAAATGGCAATTCCAGGACTGCACACTATTTATTTTGAATTGCTCCATTTTTTTTTTTTTGGTTTTTTTTTTTTTTTTTTTTTTTTTTTTTTTTTTTCGAGACAGGGTTTCTCTGTATAGCTCTGGCTGTCCTGGAACTCAACTCACTTTGTAGACCAGGCTGGCCTCGAACTCAGAAATCCGCCTGCCTCTGCCTCCCGAGTGCTGGGATTAAAGGCGTGCGCCACCACGCCCGGCTGAATTGCTCCATTTTTAACTTTAAAACGTTTTGTTGTGCCGGGCGTGGTGGCGCACGCCTTTAATCCCAGCACTCGGGAGGCAGAGGCAGGCGGATTTCTGAGTTCGAGGCCAGCCTGGTCTACAAAGTGAGTTCCAGGACAGCCAAGGCTACACAGAGAAACCCTGTCTCGAAAAACCAAAAAAAAAAAAAAAAAAAAAAAAAAACGTTTTGTTGTTATTCGAGATAAGGTTTCCCTATGTAGCCCAGGCTGGCCTCGAACTTAAAAGTGATCTACATGCCTCATCTTTCTGAATGCTGGGTTTATAAGAGTACACTACCAAGTCTGGCCTCTATTTTAAGGATTTGACTGTGGAACTGGCTAGACTGGAATTCTATGTAAACCAGGCATTGAACTCACAAAAATCTGCCTACCTCTGTCTCCCAAGTGCTAGGAATCAAAGGCCTGGGCCATAATGCCCAGTCTGGCCTCTGTTTAATAATTTTTATCCTGTGATGAAAGCACCAGAAATAAACTGAGTATAACGAACGGCACACCTGGGGAGACTAAGAATTGCGCTGATTGAGTGCTAGCTGGAGCTACTATTGTGTGAGATACTATCTGCAAGAAAAGAAAAAAGTCGTTTTCTTGTTTAATATTTCATTTATTTTTTATTATGTGTGTGTGGTCTCTTCCAAAGCCAGGAAAGGGTGTGTTAAGAACAGAAAAGGGCCTGGGTTCCCCTGGAGGTATTACAAATATTTGAGTGGTGACCAATGTGGGTGCTGGCCACCAAACTCAGGTCCTCGGCTAGAGCAGCAGGGGCTCTTAACCACTGAGCTACCTCTTTAGTGTTTTATTATTTTTCTAACACACTAGGTTTGCTCTCCATAGGGTACATGTTGCTTTTGAGGGTGCAGGTGACTTACCACCCCTTGGTTACAGAGCTTCTCTATCTACTCCGAGACCTCTCCTGGTCAAGCCACACTCACTTCCTGGGCTCTCACTTTGTGATACAGGCCCCTCCCTCTAGTCACTGTGCCCTCCTTAGGCTTCTCACACACTAGAAAACTACAACAGAAAAATTCTCCATGCCCGTCTTGTCACAAATCCTCTACAAGCCTGATTCTCTAACAGTGACTTTTCAGACCCTAACGCTTTCTTTACCTCTTCCCCGATTAACTTCCATCAGCATTCGGCCATCATCTCCATGAGTGCCACTGAGTGCAAAGCCTTTCCTTGACCTCCAATGCCTGGTAATTCAGGATTTGTCAGGCCCGTGCACTCACCACTGGTGGACTACGAATGGCCTTCTATGCTAGTAAGAACTCAAGTACCAGGCATGATAACACGGTCATGTCGTCCTGAAGAGGCAGCATGGCTATATAGAGAAGGCAAGCAGCCCTGACTCAAAAAAGAAACAAAAAACAAAAACAAAAACAAAAAAAACCACATGGTTGGGGATGCAGTACAGTACTGACTTATCATGCACAAAGCCCCAAGTTATATTACCAGCACTGAAACCAGAAAAAAAAAAAGTACCCTACAAAATAACCAAAGGCAGAAATTAAAAAAAAAAAAAAAAGTGGAGTGGTGGTGGCACACCTTTAGATCCAGCACTGGGGAGGCAGAGGCAGACAGATCACTGTGAGTCTGAGGCCAGCCTGATCTACAGAGCTAGTTCCAGCACAGTCAATCAAGGCTATGCAAAGAAGCCCTGTCTCAACAAAAAACAAAATGGCTGTTAATATATAAAGAACTCAATAAAGTGGTATATACACGTGTGTGTGTGTGTGTGTGTGTGTGTGGAGAAAGAGGGGAGGGGAGGGGAGGGGAGGGGAGGGGAGGGGAGGGGAGGGGAGGGGAGGGGAGGGGAGGGGAGGGGAGGGGAGGGGAGGGGAGGGGAGGGGAGGGGAGGGGAGGGGAGGGGAGGGGAGGGGAGGGGAGGGGAGGGGAGGGGAGGGGAGGGGAGGGGAGGGGAGGGGAGGGGAGGGGAGGGGAGGGGAGGGGAGGGGAGGGGAGGGGAGGGGAGGGGAGGGGAGGGGAGGGGAGGGGAGGGGAGGGGAGGGGAGGGGAGGGGAGGGGAGGGGAGGGGAGGGGAGGGGAGGGGAGGGGAGGGGAGGGGAGGGGAGGGGAGGGGAGGGGAGGGGAGAGGAGAGGAGAGGAGAGGAGAGGAGAGGAGAGGAGAGGAGAGGAGAGGAGAGGAGAGGAGGCAAAAGACCTGCCTCAGAAGCTGAAGTCCTCATACCCACTCCTTCAAGGCTAGACCTTCTTCTGTTCGTACAGTTTCCAGGTGCCATTCTGTTAATTCAGTTCCCACAGCTTGGTAGGAAGAAGGGATACTGAGGAATACTGCTACTACTATTTTTTGGATGGAGACAGAGAAATATAGGGCTTAAGCAATTTGCCATAAATCATAAAATCCCGTAACTAGATCGTACTCTGGATCATACTGTCTCCGTGACACAATGGAATCTGTTTCCAAAACCTTTGGAACCTAGAAGTGGCAGCTATGGGCACTGAGATACTTCCAGCATGACTAGTGATCACTAGAATGATCAACCTAATTTGGGGAAAGAGAGGGGCTGAAAGTTAAATTGATCACCAATGGCCAATGATTTAATCAATATGTATGAAATATCCCCTTATTTTAAAAAAATGTAAGGGTCCTAGCATGCTGGTACACAGCTTTAATCCCATCCAGCACTCAGAAGGCAGAGAAGTAAATGGGCCTCTGTGACTTCAAAGCCAGCCTGGTCTACATCAAAAGTTCCAAGCTAGCCACAGATATATAATGAGACTGTCTCAAAAGGGTGTAGTAGCCTGAATATGAGATACTTCAGTCCATAAAATGCTTGCCATACAATCACGAGGACCAACATTTGATTTCCAGAACCCATGTGAAATGCCAGATATGATGGCATACACTAGTCATTCTAGAGCCAGGAGGTGGAGTCAGGATCTTCTGGGCTTTCTGGGAAGTTGGTTTTGCCTAAACAACAAGTTCTAGGTCTAACTGAGAGATTCTGTCTCAAAATGCAAAACCTTTGCATTACTGGGACTATTGATGCTGGTTAGCTGGAGCTAAGAAATTAGTGGTGATTAAGAAGAGACCAGCTGGGGCTGGTGAGATGGCTCAGTGGGTAAGAGCACCCGACTGCTCTTCCGAAGGTCCAGAGTTCAAATCCCAGCAACCACATGGTGGCTCACAACCATCCGTAACGAGATCTGGCGCCCTCTTCTGGAGTGTCTGAAGACAGCTACAGTGTACTTACATATAATAAATAAATAAATCTTTAAAAAAAAAAAAGAAGAGACCAGCATCGTTGAGGTGACATCTGCTGGGAAGTGTTTTCTGAAAGCACAAAGAGGCTGTGTTCCAGAGATAGCCAAGGTTGTACTCCTGCTGCAGCGGGACTTGGTAATGTGTAAGGGTCACCCAGGTGGTACTGGTTTTGAAGGCATGAAGGGGTCATTCAGAGCAGCTGAGGCTCGGCACTCTGAGAGGCCATGGAAGGCCATTGGTGAATGTGCAGCCTCAGTTGCAATTGACGGCCCGGGACTGAAGGGGTCATGCAGTGTTTTGGAGATGCCAGTACCATGAGATGACCACCAAGAGCAGCAGCAGTGGAGTACAGGCAGCTGGAGCCTAGAGGACAACACGAGTGCTACAAAGGGCATGGCTGGAGAAGTGACCCAAGCCCTTGGAGGAGCCCAGAAGATCGTGAGTTGGATCCCAGACACTGGACAGTTGGAGTTTAATTTTTGCTTTTGATTGTGGCTGTGCCCTGATATTTTCCCTCTTGAAGGAAGAAACTATTTTAGTGGAGCCCACAGTTAAGAGATTTTTAATTGTAAAAAGACTTTGGATTTTAAAAGAGATGGATATTTTAAAGAGATTGAAATTTTAAGAATATGTAAAGACTGTGGGACGATTAAAGTTATTTAGACCTTGGGGATGAATAAGAATGTAAGGGTTGAGGCTTAACAGCAGTATGTATTTGTGTGTCAAGTTGACAAGGGGTCAATTGTACTGGCTAGTTTTGTATCAACTTGACACAGCTGGAGTTATCACAGAGAAAGGAGCTTCAGTTGAGGAAATGCCTCCATGAGGTCCAACTGTAAGGCATTTTCTCAATTAGTGATCAAGAGAGAAAGGCCCCTTGTGGGTGGGACCATCTCTGGGCTGGCAGTCTTGGGTTCTATAAGAGAGCAGGCTGAGCAAGCCAGGGGAAGCAAACCAGTAAAGAACATCCCTCCATGGCCTCTGCATCAGCTCCTGCTTTCTGACCTGCTTGAGTTCCAGTTCTGACTTCGTTGGTGATGAACAGCAGTGTGGAAGTGTAAGCTGAATAAACCCTTTCCTCCCGAAGTGCTTCTTGGTCATGATGTTTGTGTAGGAATAGAAACCCTGACTAATACAGGACCCTGCCTATGTCAAACAAAACAAAACAGAACAATGATGAGCATGACTGTGGGGCTGGCAGAATGGTTCAGCAGGCAAATCGGTTTGCTGCCAACCTTGACAACTAAGCCTGATGCCCAGGAATAACATGGAGGAAGGAGAGAACTGACTCTTAAAAGTTTTCCTCTGACCTATATATGCATACTGTTGCATGTGCATACTCAGATACACAAAGGTGCATGCTAATAAATAAATGTAATAAAACTTAAACTGAAAACCAGGGGTTGGAGAGATGACTAAGCAGTTAAGAGCACCAGCTGCTCTTCTAGAGGACCCTTAATTTATTTCCAGCATCTAAATGGTGGCTCACAACCATCTAACTTCAGGCCTAAGGGATCTGACCCATGGCGTGTGTGTGTGTGTGTGTGTGTGTGTGTACGCACCCATGTATAGGCCAAACACCCATACATATAAAACAAAAAGGTTGAAAAAATTAAAAATAAAATACAATTTAATTTAGAATCTGTGATTCTAAAAATAACCTGATCCCTGAAAAAGAAAGGAAAGCACAGGCTTTGCCTCAGCTAAGTAAGAATCTAACTGGCTCTGGCAATTGGTAAATCTTAGCAGTTACTAAAATAACTATCCTAATTTGACTTTTTTCCTTTTTAAAATCAAACTGATTGGTTGGTTGATTGGTTGGTTCGTTGGTTGGCTGACTGATATACTGTCTGGCTATGTAACCTTGGCTATCCTCAAATTGAAAGCATCTTCCTATCTCTGCCTCCTGAGTGCTAGGGTTACAGCCAGCCGGGAAATAGGTCACTGCAAACATGATAGAGAGAATGGGTGACTGAAACCCAGGTCTTAGTAACAGAATCTTTTGCATTTTATACCATGTTTATCCTGGGCTGACCCAAGGCTTTCCCCTAGGGCCTGGTCATATGGAAAAGGAACATAGCTACTTCTCAAAAACCAGAAACATCTTGGCAGATGTAGCCTGGGGCCAGCACCTTGGGCACTTTCCCCTGATGTCCTATAAATATAGAAGGAAGGTAGTTCCTTCTCTAAAACCAGGAATATACTTGGCAGAACCTTAATGGTGGGGCTTGTGGGGGAGAAATTAGGAAGCTGTAGCTTTGGATCTTGGGACCCCTTCTTTCCCCAGCGTATAGCCTACAGTTATCACTCCCAAGGCCTCTGGGCTTCAGGACTGTAATGCTCTTGAGATACGGCGTTTCCTTTGTGCAACATTGCTTAACTAGCCTCCAGCCAACTTTGTCCCAGTGTATGACAGATTCTGCTGACTTTGCCCATTTCTCCCCTGGCAACAGTATATAAGCATGCTTTATTCCTTAGTAAGTTTGTTTCCCATAGATATGGCTTGTGAAAGACCTTCTGAGCCCAAACTTTCTAATCCTCTTCTGATCTCATGGTCCTCTCATGACCCTGGCCTTGAAGAATAACTCTCTTGCTGGTCCAGGTCAACTTGTTACAATTTTTGAAATTTTTTTTTTTTTTTTTTTGGTTTTTCGAGACAGGGTTTCTCTGTATAGCCCTGGCTTTCCTGGAACTCCCTCTGTAGACCAGGCTGGCCTCGAACTCAGAAATCCGCCTGCCTCTGCCTCCCGAGTGCTGGGATTAAAGGCGTGCGCCACCACGCCCGGCTCAATTTTTGAAATTTTAAAATAAAGTTAATTGCAGCCAGGCGGTGGTGGCACACACCTTTAATCCCAGCACTCGGGAGGCAGAAGCAGATGGAACTCTGTGAGTTCTGGGACAGCCTGATATACAGAATGAGTTCCAGGACACTCAAGGCTACACAGAGAAACCCTGTCTTGAAAAACCAATAGGTAGATAGATAAAAAGTTAATTTCTTCTTTAATGTGTCAAATATTAACAATATTAACTGCTAACTGTTGAAGGCCTGCCAGTCCCCAGTATGATTGCGAATGCTTCCCGAATGATAAATACAGTTCATCGTCATCTCAGTTTTGTAAGAAGCTGAGGCTTAAGGAGACGAAATGGTGGGCTGGAGAGATGGCTCAGCCGTTAAGAGCGCCGACTGCTCTTCTGAAGGTTGTGAGTTCAAATCCCAGCAACCACATGATGGCTCACAACCATCTGTAATGAGATCTGATGCCCTCTTCTGGGGTGTCTGAAGACAGCTAGTGTACTTACATATAATAAATAAATAAATCTTAAAAAAAAAAAAAGGCAATAATGTAGGGCTGGTGAGATGGCTCAGTGGGTAAGAGCACCCGACTGCTTTTCTGAAGTTCAAATCCCAGCAAACACATGGTGGCACAACTACTCATAATGTACTCGTAGTGTACATGTAATAAATAAATAAATCTTAAAAAAAAAAAAAAGCAGAGAAATGATTTCACCAAAGTGACAAGCACTAAATAGAACCCTGTCTTAGTCAGGGTTTCTATTCCTGCACAAACATCATGACCAAGAAGCAAGTTGGGGAGGAAAGGGTTTATTCAGCTTACACTTCCACACTGCTGTTCATCACCAAAGGAAGTCAGGACTGGAACTCAAGCAGGTCAGAAAGCAGGAGCTGATGCAGAGGCCATGGAGGGATGTTCTTTACTGGCTTGCCTCCCCTGGCTTGCTCAGCCTGCTCTCTTATAGAACCAAGACTACCAGCCCAGAGATGGTCCCACCCACAAGGGGCCCTTCCCACTTGATCACTAATTGAGAAAATGCCTTACAGTTGGATCTCATGGAGGCATTTCCTCAACTGAAGCTCCTTTCTCTGTGATAACTCCAGCTGTGTCAAGTTGACACACAAAACCAGCCAGTACAAACCCATAGGCCAGGAGTGGCTGCACATGTCTGTCATCTCAACACTTGGGAGGAAAATGAATAGGATCTAGAAATCAAGATTAGCCATCAACTACGTACCAAGTTTGTAGACACTCACACGCACACAAGAGCTGGTAGGTCAGGAGGTGTGAAAAACCTGCATCTTGACAATATCTAAATGCTAAGCACTATTTCTAAGTATTAAGTTTACAGAATCAGAGGTATAGAGGTGTATAAAGGTCTCTACTAAAAAACAGACCACATTAGTATCAAGGAAAGAGAAACAACAACAAATATACAAAAGAAGGCCAGATTATGGGGCACGCAGAAAACAAGGTTGAAACACAGAGACTTGACATCTAGAGTTCAGTAGAGAAGGCTTCTCTTTGGAGGTTACATTTAAGCCAAAACTTGAATGATTCAAAAGTAGCCATCCTGGGGGCTGGAGACAGAGAGCTCAGGGATTAAGAGTGGATCTGAGTTAGAGTCCCAGCGGAGCATCAGGAAGCTACAACTAACTGCAATGTAACTCCAGCCCAAGTTCTGACACTCCTCTGCCCTCGCCCCCTGCCCCACACAGATGATTTTAAAAGCCCTCCGATGATGGTGAGACATGCATTTTAATCAATGCCAAGTCCTTCACAAGAGAACAAGATAGTCGAAATTTAGAGATCCAAATTTAGAAGGAGAAGACGAGAAGGAAGGTGCCAGCAGGAACCAAATAAATACTTCCAGAGCAAGTTTTCTAAACTGGATCCACAGGTGGTTCTCTCTCACTCCCAGGGAGTACTGAGAACTAAGTTTTTAGGCAAAGTTTCTACCACTAAGCATTCTGTAGCAATTTGTTTTGTTGAAACATTTGTTTAATTGCTCTTACCAGCACTGAAGTAATTCTGTAGCCTAGGCAGGCTTTGAACCTGTGCTCTTTCTGCCTTAGCATCCAGACAAATGGGAGTATAGGCCTGTACCAACACTTCCCAATCCCTTTGTTTGATACAGAGCCTAACTACAGAGCTTAGCTAGCATAGAGCTCATTTTGTAGCCACAGTTAGCTTTGAACTTAAGATCCTCTTGCCTTAGTTGGGCAGTGGTGGCACACGCCTTTAGTCCCAGCACTTGGGAGGCAGAGACAGGTGGATTTCTGAGTTCGAGGCCAGCCTGGTCTACAGAGTGAGCTCCAGGACAGCCGGGGCTACAAAGAGAAACCCTGTCTCAAAAAAACCAAAACAAAGCTGGGCGTGGTGGCGCACGCCTTTAATCCCAGCACTCGGGAGGCAGAGGCAGGCGGATTTCTGAGTTGGAGGCCAGCCTGGTCTACAAAGTGAGTGCCAGGACAGCCAGGGCTACACAGAGAAACCCTGTCTTGAAAAACCTAAAAAAAAAAAAAAAAAAAAAAAAAAAAAAAAAAAACAAACAAGAAGTCCTATAGCTTTAGCATGTACCACCATAAAAATACATTTTGTGAAGGGAAGTCACTAAGAGATGGGAAGCTGTAGATAGCAGTTCTGAGACTGGCACAAGGCATCTCTGAGAGACACCAGGCACTGGGGCATGCTAAAGAAATGGACAAACTTTGACTGTTCTAGAAAGTGAGTTCCTATGACTCATTAAGATGGGAGCAGGGTGAAGGAAAGACTTCAAAGGTAACATATTGGGGACATGTATCTATCAGTGGTAGAGCGCTTGCTTGAAGACAGGAGGAGAGACAGATTTATAACTGGAGGGAGGAAGCTTTTCAGAATAGGTAAAGGATTACTGAACTACTATAGTGTCTTATCTAACGCAATCCTTACAGCAACCCCACATTATACTGTTACCACATGTCTCTAAGTCACAGAAAAACAAATTCAGGCTGAAAAACAGTTGAAGGGTTACCAGCTATTAATAAGGAAAACAAAACCACCAACCAGAAGTAATTCTTCACCAAAGCAATCCCACACACACTTTCTAGAAACAATAGAAGGAAAGTGTAACCTCCCCCAACCCCCAGTCTGAAATCTGGCTGATCAGGTTTGACTGTTAGCACTAGGAGAGCATGGGGTGGAGACTATCACCCTATCATTCTGCCACTCCCACTGCTACTACCTGCAGCCTAGCTGTTCCGGAGCCAACACGTGGTCACCTAAAACTGGACTCCAAGGATGGTTTGGCGGGAATGGGTCCCTTCCCCTTCTTCATAACCCCGTGTCTCCGAATAGTAAAATTGAACCTTGATCAGACTAATGTCTTGGTTCCATCCTTTCTTGTGCCGCCTAGTTCCCTCTTTTCTTCCAGATTCCAAGATGCTTTCCAGGCTCGAACCCAGACATGTGAGCCGTTGGCCAGACTCAACAGGAAAGAAAGCAAAAAATTGCCAACGCTACAACAAAGCACAACAGCACAGCCAGGCATTGCCTGCTAATGCTTCTGACATCAGCAACTCAGGAGGCTGGGGCAAAGACGGCCACTTCAAGGCCAGCCTAGACTTCACAGAGACCCCTCTCCCTCTCCCCTTTCTTTCTAAATTTCCTTTCTTTAAGACAGGGTTTCATTTCTGTCCACACTGTAGCCAAAGCTGGCCTTAAACTCACAGAAATCTGTCTGCCTCTGTCTCCTGAGTACAGGGAATGAAGGCATGCACACCTTCCAAAAAAATTAATTTTTAACATCAACCACTCAGACAATGTCTCTCCCTCTCAAAGGTTTCCCAAAGGAACGACCATCAAATGTAAATGAACACTGCAGTAAAACAACACGGAGGACCACCCAGCTCTGTGCTCAGATGAGGATGCTACACATGACCAGAGACACTTGGTATAATGATTCTTCAGTAACAAGAACACCCAAGGGCAGAGGAAGAGGATGTTTCCATGAAGATGTTTTCTTGATTCAGTGTTTCAGCTTCAGTTCTTGAAGGTTTTCTGAATTCAGCTCAATTATTTCCTTCCGGAAATCTCAACTGACACACCACCCAGACTTGTTTAATCTGAACTTGTATATGCTTCCTGGCATTTGTATTTCAACTTCAAAGCTTTTATTACACCAGAGTTCTATGTGGTTTGTTTCAGATTAAATAGTAGAAAGACGTCATAAAGATGCTATGTTATCATGAATCTTTCACACAGTATATACACAGTACCTAAGAATGGTCTTTATGCTAATATGTGAGTGAAAAAGAGAAAAAGAGCAAATGACAAAGAAATGCTCAGGCTAGTGAGTGACTCAGCTCTGAAGAACACTTCATGCTCTTCCAGAGGAGCTGCCATTTTAGACCCCAGCACCCAGGTCAGGTGGCTCCCAATTACCTCTAACTCTGGCTTCACGGAGCCTGGATCATCTAGCTTCTTCATGCACTCAAACACAGGAGGCACAGACTTGCAAACATATAGTAAATCTTTTTAAAATTAAAATTAAAAAAGGTCGCTGAAGGCAGTCTGACCTGCTCGTGTAGGTACTGCCAAGTCATTCTTTTTTTTTTTTTTTTTTGAGACTGGGTTTCTCTGTGTAGCCCTGGCTGTCCTGGAACTCACTCTGTAGACCAGGCTGGCCTCGAACTCAGAAATCTGCCTGCCTCTGCCTCCCGAGTGCTGGGATTAAAGGCGTGCGCCACCAACGCCCGGCGCCAAGTCATTCTTTATCTAATAGACAGATAATGTTTTACCATGGTTCTAGCTCCTACAAAATTTTACATAAATGAATTTTTAAAAGATTTCCTTAAAATTAATTTTTATTTTATGTGTATGAGTATTTTGCCTCCAAGTATGTCTGTGCCAGGTGTACTCAGAAGCAAAAAAAAAAGGGCATTTGATGTCCTGAAACTCGAGTTACCATCATGTGGGTGCTAGAAATCTGAACTGAAGTCCTACCGAAGAAGAGCAGTCAGTGCTCTTAACCAATGAGCCATCTTTCCAGCCCCAAATTTCTCTTTTATTATTTAAAGATTTATCATTCTAAATTATCTATATGTACATGTGCCTAAGTGTGTATGAGCCAGGTGCCCATGAAATGTAGAGAGAGCACCAGATTGCTTTGAGCTCAAGTTACAGGTAGGTGGGAGACACCTGATGTGGAACTAAACTCAGGTCTTCTGCATGAGCTGTGTGAGTACTGTGTGTTAGCAAGACAGCTGTGGTGCACACCTTTAATCTCAGAACTCCTGGAGGCAGAGGTAGGCAGACCTCTGGGAGTTCAAAGACAGTCTGGTTTACTGAGCTAGAGCTAGTTCAGGTGAACCAGGGCTACACCCCCACCCCCTCATCCACAACCACTCCCCCACTCCCAAAAAAATGTTCTTTTTTTTTTTTTTTTCGAGACAGGGTTTCTCTGTGTAGCCCTGGCTGTCCTGTAACTCACTTTGTAGACCAGGCAGGCCTAGAATTCAGAAATCCACCTGCCTCTGCCTCCCAAGTGCTGGGATTAAAGGTTTGTGACACCACTTCTTGGCCCAAAACATGTTCTTCATCACCAAGCCATCTTTCCAGCTTAAATTGTTGTTTTTTGTTTTTTTTTTTTAAGTATATGTCTATAGTCTGTGTGGAGGTTTGTATACATGAGTGTTTAATTGCCTGCAGAGGCCAGAAAAGGACAATGAGTCCCCTGAAGCTAAAATGAAAAGCAACTGTAAGATACGTGGTGTGGGTAGGTGCTGGGAACCAAGCCACAGTCCTCTGCAGAAGCTGTGAAGCTTTGTATCTCTGCAAAGACACATAAATGCCTTTTCAAGGTGCTTTTACATATAATTATTTAAAATAGCTGAACATATTTTAATTTTAAAGAAACTAGTGATTTAACTTAATTAACAAATTACAAAAAACAACTATTTAAAAGCTTTTGAGGGGGCTAGAGAGATGCCTCAGCAGTTAAGAGCACTGACTGCCCTTTCAGAGGTCCTGAGTTCAATTCCCAGCAATCACATGGTGGCTCACAACCATCTGTAATGGGGTCTGATGCCCTCTTCTTGTGTATCTGAAGACAGCTACAGCTACATAAAACAAACAAACAAACAAACAAATCTTTAAAAAAATAAAATAGAAGCTTTTGAGGGCTGGTGACATAGCTCAGCGGGTAAAGGGACTTGTTAGGAAGCATGGTGACTTGAATTCAATTACAGAACCCATATAGAGAGAGCAAGGTGAAAATGGATTCTCACCAGTTGTTCTCTGAGTCCTGTGTAAACCATGCTGGCCTGGAACTCACTGGAGCTGTGGCATGGTAAAATAAGTTTGTTCCTGTTATGTCTTTGTTTTTTGAGACAGGATTTCCTGTGTAGCCCTGGCTTTCATGGGACTCAATTTGTAGACCAGGTTTGGCCTCAAACTCTGGGGTCCACCTGCTCTGCCCACTAAGTGTTGGGATGAAAGGGACTGGGTCACCATGCCCAGCTTCACTGAAGAACAAAGCTTACTTTGAAAAAAAAAAATTGCACCGGGGAAGTGATGGCACACGCCTTTAATCCCAGCACTTGGGAGGCAGAGACAGGCGGATTTCTGAGTTCGAGGCCAGCCTGGTCTACAAAGTGAGTTCCAGGACAACCAGGGCTATACAGAAAACCCTGTCAAAAAAAAAAAAAAAAAAAAAAAAAAGAAAGCTAGTTTAAAAACCGTTTTTTGGGGCTAGTGAGATGGCTCAGTGGGTAAGAGCACTGACTGTTTTTCCCTAGGTCCTGAGTTCAAATCCCAGCAACCACACTCACAACCATCTGTAATGAGATCTGAAATCCTCTTCTGGTGTGTCTAATGACAGCTACAGTGTACTTACTAAATAAATCTTTAAAAAATATTTCTTATGTGCATGTGTCTGCATACACAGGTGGGTGGGTGCTCACTGAGACCAAGACAGGGCATCAAATCTCCTGGCATAGGAGTTACAAGAGTAAACTGCTTCAGGCAGGTGTTGGGAACAAGCACCCTTAACCACTGAATCAACTCTCCCAGCTACTGGATATGTTCAAAGACTCTTCACCTTCCTATCTATCTTCCAACTAAACCCATTATAATAGCAAATTTACATCATTTATCCCTATTTGCATTATATTTTATGCTTATTTGTCTTCTCAAGACAAAGTTTCCGAGTAGCCCCGGCTGTCCAGGAACTAATTCTGTAGACCAGACTAACAGCGAAGTCAAAGAGCTGCTGCCTTCCTCTGAGATTAAGGTGTGCTGTTCCTAGAACAGTCAGTGCTCTTAACCGCTGAGCCACCTGAGGCCCCTGGATTAAAATCTTGTGTCAGAAATTCAAGAAGTAACAAAAGCACAAGAAAACGTGGTTAGGTTTGGCTCCTTAGAGAATATAACCCACGTAACAAGAATAAAGAAAACTTCCTAACTTTTAACAATAATAAAAAATATCCGAACCCACTCAGACTGCGTTCCCTCCCTCTCACCCTCCCGAAGGAGAGAAGAACGATCATCAATGGCAAGAGGCAGCTGCAATCAAGCAGCACCTAGAGCCGGCTTCACGCTCAGGAGGGAACGCTACGTCTCGTCCTCGTGGTTTCGGGTGCTCTACACAGTCAGAGAAACTTCTCTAGTAACGAACTATAGAAATGATCCCTGAAAGTATAGTCTTAACTTCACGCTCCACACGGCGACGCACTGCTCCGGACGCACCCACATCTTAGTCACGGCGACTGACGCACAGACGCCCCGCGCCATCCCTGGCCGCGCCTCTATCTCACACCGCGTCTGCCCACGCGGGGACACCGGCTCTGACAAACAGAAACCTCTCCAGACCCTGTCCACGGGGCATTTTGAGTCGCTACGGTTTCCCTACACCGCGCAGACTGTCACCGCGATTAGCATACGGTCGCCGAATCGGATCACAGTCCTCTCTTGCCCCGTCCCACTTCCGTCTACGACGGGTCTTGCGTCACGGACGGCCACGCACCGCCCTGATGCCCGCCCGCGACTGCGCTCCGGCCGCGGAGGCGCACGCGAGTTCGCAAACGCGCCAAGGTTTAGACTTCTGGCTCAAACCGGAGGCCTCCTGTGAGGAACAAACGAAAATCCACGCGGGGAAAATGGCAATTCCAGGACTGCACACTATTTATTTTGAATTGCACAAACACCACTACTTCTTCATGAGACTACTTCCCTGAAAATGATAGTATTATTGTTTTCGGTTAACAGGGTATTATGTAGCCCAAGCCAACCTTAAATTCACTACGCAGTGCTGGCATGGTGATGTTTGCTTTTAACCCTACCTCTGGGGCAGGGTGGATAGGTGGATCTGTGAGTTTAAGGCCAGCCTGTTCTACATAGTTCCAGGACACCACGGGTTAGGTAGAGAGAGATTCTGTCTCAAAAAAAGAAAACATTAATATCTTGAGTGGATCATCACACCTGGCTTACAGTTAGGACAGAATAAAGCTCCATTTTGCATATATACCACATTTTCTTTATCCATTCATTTGTTGATCAGCATATAGACTGTATTGTAGCAATTATGTCTATGGTATTCTTTTTTAATTTATTCTATACATATGAGTACACTGTAGCTGTCCAGATGGTTGTGAGCCATCATGTGGTTGCTGGGAATTGAATTTGGGACCTCTGCTCCCTCCAGCCCTTTTTGGGCCAGCAATAAAAAACAAGTACACTGTCGCTGTCTTCAAAAGCACCAGAAGAGAGCATCAGATCCCATTACAGATGGTTGTGAGCCACCATGTGGTTGCTGGGAATTGAACTCAGGACCTTCAGAAGAGCAGTCAGTGTTCTAAACTGCTGAGCCATCTCGCCAGCCCATCTATGTTATTCTGACTTAAATGTCATCAATAGAGTCAGAAGTGGTATCTCAGACTTCAACTGCAGCACTTTGGAAGCTGAGGCTCTCAGAGCTCTGAGAATTTGAAGCCACTCTGGACTTTGTAATGATTTGTCATGTGGTTGTAGATCATCAAAAGACCATTATTCACAAAGAACACAGAGATCACTGCCATCGCTGCAAACTGCATGAGGAATTTTTGTTTGTTTGTTGTTTGTTTGTTTGTTTGTTTGTTTGTTTTTGTTTGTTTGCTTTTTCGTTTTCAAGACAGAGTTTCTCAGCTGGGCGTGGTGGCGCACGCCTTTAATCCCAGCACTCGGGAAGCTGAGGCAGGCGGATTTCTGAGTTCGAGGCCAGCCTGGTCTACAAAGTGAGTTCCAGGACAGCCAGGGCTACACAGAGAAACCCTGTCTCGAAAAACCAAAAAAAAAAAAAAAAAAAAAGACAGAGTTTCTCTGTGTAGCCATGGCTGTCCTGGAACTCACTCTGTATGTAGTCCAGGCTGGCCTCAAACTCAGAAATCCGCCTGCCTCTGCCTCCCAAGTGCTGGGATTAAAGGCCTGTGCCACCACCGCCCCCCCCCCATGAAGATTTTTATTGATCTAACATGTTGGGGACTCCCCTCCCAGCACACAGGCCAGAGGAGAGACCCAGAACAAAGAAAGGACACACTTTTTATACCTTTGTAAGGGGCAGATTTGAGCAACAGGGTTCTCATTGGTGTAGCAAGTAACCCTTTCAGGCATTGGTTGGTTTGTATAGTGACTAAGTAACCCTTTGCCTAGTGACTCACTTTGCCAGCCCCCATGGTGGGTTATTATGATTTGGTCAGCAAAGTAATAGTACATTTTGAACTTATGGATCAGCAATTAACGTCATAGCTATTAACATCAGGGGGATTCTAGCAACAAGGTCAGGGTGGTTTGTGGTCTTTGTCAGAATTCAGTGTAGGGTGGGGGTGGGGCAGGAGAATTGCTAATCTTGTTATGGTTATTTCTCTGAGAACAGCTAGTATTGTTTGGTAGTTGCAGGCTTAATCATTTTGACCACCAAGACTATGTTTTGACATTGGTTTAGTCAGCCAGCGTCCTTGTCTGGCCCTGCACTTGGCCTGCTAGGACAGTTTGGAAGTCCTTTTCCAAGGGGGAAGGGACTGGGTGGTCTTGAATCCATTTTGGATATTACAATGTTGGGGAGATCCACAGGGAGTCCCACTCTATAATTCTGACCAAGGCTCTGGCTGGCCTGGAACTCATTCTGAAGAGAACAGCCTTGAATTTTGGGTGATCCTCTTACTCTGGCATGTTAGCACAACACTCAACTGTTCTGTTCTTGAGAAATACTCAGTGTGCAGCTCAGCCTGCCCTGGACTCACTTTTGTGGCTGGCACAAGCTGGTCTCCCACAGCATGTCTGAAAACTGATCTCACCGTGCAGCTCTCTCGGCCGGAAACTTGCTACACAGATGTAAAACAACCTGGCCTGAACTCAGAGACCCACCTGCCTCTGTCTCCCAATCCCTAGGATTAAAACTGCACATTACTGCCAGGCAGTGGTTGCACTCGCCTTTAATCCTAGCACTTGGGAGACAGAGGCAGGCAGATTTCCGAGTTTCAGATCAGCCTGGTCTACAGAGTGAGTTCCAGGACAGCCAGGGCTACACAGAGAAACCCTGTCTTGAAAAAAAAAAAACAAAACAAAACAAAACAAAAACAAAAACAAAAGGAACAAACTTATCTCCACGAATAAAACATAGTTGTCAAAGTGATATAGTGTACATACACACACACACACACACACAAAAAAAAAAACTTGATTTCTATGAAAATACATTTCTCTGCAATTCCTGGATAGCTCCAAACTATGCTAACTTTGAGCATCAATGTTTACTTTGGGTTTTAGAATTAGTCTTTGAAACAAATGTGTGGTCCATCTTTGCCATTGCCGTCTGTATATCCAGCATCAGCACTAGGATGAAGGGGCTTTTATCCCCATTTCCCTGGCACAGCCACCAATGTCTGTCTTTTCAGCTTGTTTAGTCCCACTCAGCTTTATGATATAGGAGGGCCTGATGCGGATGTCGCTCAGTGCTATTTAACAGCTACTACAAGGTCACCATTACGCTAAAAATTACAGTTATATATGGAAGGAGCTCAGACACTTCCAGAATTGGTTTTATCTCCTACATGGGAACGCACTCAGACCCAGAAGGGCGTACTGGTCTTTAGTGATCCCATTATTTTAATCTCTAACTCACCAGTGGCACAGAAAGGGTGTTCTTTTTTTTTTTTTAAAGATTTATTTATTTATTATATGTAAGTACACTGTAGCTGTCTTCAGACACTCCAGAAGAGGGCATCAGATCTTTGTTACAGATGGTTGTGAGCCACCATGTGGTTGCTGGGATTTGAACTCCGGACCTTCAGAAGAGCAGTCGGGTGCTCTTACCCACTGAGCCATCTCACCAGTCCCAAGGGTGTTCTTTATACATAACACCTCTACCAAACTAAACCTTTTTTTTTTTTGGGGGGGGGGAGGATAGCTAAATGCAAAATCACTCCTCTCTTTCCTTCTGTCACAGTACATGTAAAGCTCACTGGCCTGTGAACAGCCTCTCTCTACCAACCTTTGCCCAGGGAAGAGGATTCAGAGAATATTCTATGACCCTCAATCAGAAAAGGGAGGGCAACAACGGGGAATAAATACCTGGGCTGTACTATGCATTCTTTTTTTAATGTATAACTTAAAAAAAAAAAAAGATTTATTATACAGAGAAACCCTGTCTCGAAAAACCAAAAAAAAAAAGATTTATTGTGCTCGTTTCGGCAGCACATATACTAAAATTGGAATGATACAGAGATTAGCATGGCCCCTGCGCAAGGATGACACGCAAATTCGTGAAGCTTTCCTTATTTTTAAGCTAGAGAGAGCTCCCAAGGAGCTGAAGGGGTCTGCAACCCTATAGGTGGAACAAAAATATGAACTAACCAGTATCCCCAGAGCTCGTGTCTCTAGCTGCATATGTAGCAGAAGATGGCCTAGTCAGCCATCATTGGGAAGAGAGGCCCCTTTGGTCTTGCAAACTTTATATGCCCCAGTACAGGGGGATGCCAGGGCCAAGAAGCAGGAGTGTGGATAGAGGAGCAGGGCGTAGAGAGAGAGTATAGGGAACTTTCGGGATAGCACTTGAAATGTATGTAAAAAGAAAATAAGAAAAAAATATATTTATTTACCTATTTTATTTACTTATTTAAATTATTTACTTATTTTTTTATGTAAGTAAGCTGTTGCTGTCTTTTGACACTCCAGAAGAGGGCATCAGATCTGGTTATGGATGGTTGTTTTGATCCTGAGTTCAAATCCACCACATGGTTGCTGGGATTTGAACCCAGGATCTTTGAAAGAACATTCAGTGCTCTTACCTGCTGAGCCATCTCACCAGCCCTTGTACTATGCATTCTTGTGTAAGACTCCCTGACCCAGTGAAGCAGTATGACTGACTTCCTTGCTTTAGCGCAATAAATGGATATGTGGCCAGTTTCACGGACCAGGCAGCACTTCATTTTAGTGTAGTCTTTCTGAGTATATGCAAATTCACAAATTTTCTATTTTCAAAAATTACAAAAGGTAAACCGAGTCCACTCAGACTGCGTTCCCTCCCTCTCACCCTCCCGAAGGAGAGAAGAACGATCATCAATGGCAAGAGGCAGCTGCAATCAAGCAGCACCTAGAGCCGGCTTCACGCTCAGGAGGGGACGCTACCTCTCGTCCTCGTGGTTTCGGGTGCTCTACACAGTCAGAGAAACTTCTCTAGTAACGAACTATAGAAATGATCCCTGAAAGTATAGTCTTAACTTCACGCTCCACACGGCGACGCACTGCTCCGGACGCACCCACATCTTAGTCACGGCGACTGACGCACAGACGCCCCGTGCCATCCCTGGCCGCGCCTCTATCTCACACCGCGTCTGCCCACGCGGGGACACCGGCTCTGACAGACAGAAACCTCTCCAGACCCTGTCCACGGGGCATTTTGAGTCGCTACCGTTTCCCTACACCACGCAGACTGTCACCGCGATTAGCATACGGTCGCCGAACAGCCAATCGGATCACAGTCCTCTCTTGCCCCGTCCCACTTCCGTCTACGACGGGTCTTGCGTCACGGACGGCCACGCACCGCCCTGATGCCCGCCCGCGACTGCGCTCCGGCCGCGGAGGCGCACGCGAGTTCGCAGACGCGCGACGGTTTAGACTTCTGGCTCAAACCGGAGGCCTCCTGTGAGGAACAAACGAAAATCCACGCGGGGAAAATGGCAATTCCAGGACTGCACGCTCTATTTAATAAATTCTGTTGGTGAAAGGCATGGTGGCTCACTGCTGTAATCCTAGCACGTGGGCGCTGAAGGCAAGGGGTCAGGAATTTGAAGCCAGTTTTAGGATTTTTGAAGCCAGCCACATCTACATGAAATCCAGTTTTTTACATCAAACAGGAATCAGCGTTTAGACATTCCAGATTTCCTCTACTCTGAAAGGAAAAAGATAGACAAAGCGAACTGGCCACATGGTAATTAGTAGCACAGTTACTGGCTACATACTTGATCACTATTTTAAAATGCCATCCCATTTTATCATCTTACCAGTAGAAGCGTTAGTTCCTTTTCTTAGAGCTGTTGCATTGCCTGACATGTGTTTCACAACAGATGGGAAAAGGTGGGTCCCTTTTCTGTCTAGTCCTAAGAGCGGTGTGTGACTTGAGGAAAGGAAAGTTCTGAGTGAAGTCCTGACTGAATGTGTTGTTGACATGGGTACGTCCATGCCAAGAACCACTCTAAAGTCATAGGAAAGAAAAGCGGCGGCAACACCGTCCTCTGGTTTATGTGCACACGCTGACAGTGTGGAGAAACTATCCACCATACCTTTGCCTCCTCCCATGTATTTCACACCTGAAGATGGCTCCCATACAAACTCTGGGCTCTCTGGTACGGCCCTTCAATATTTAAGACTTTTCCATTCTTCGTTCTCCCTTTTTGTTTTTGTTTTCTTTGCTTTTGAGATTGGGTCTCACTCTGGCAGGCCTAAACCTCCCTTTGTAGCATAGGCTGGCCTTGAACTTGGAGATCCCTCTACTTCTGCCTCCCAACTGCTGAATTAAAGGCGATTCCCCACTTACTTTCCACTTTTTGAGACACTCTCCCCCCCTTCACCACACATGCTATACCTTGGTCTTCTTTGAGTAGATGCTCCAATAGCACATGAGCCCGAACACTTCTCTAGCATGTTGTAAGATTGAACCTGCTAGACATGTTGGGTCATACATATAATCCTCCCACTCAGGAGGCTGACAACAGGGTTAGTTAGCCACAAGTTTGAGGTCAGACTAGGCTACACATTAAGTTCCACACCACCTGGGTAAAAAGTGAGAACCATCCCCACAAATAATCAAAGGCTGAGAGATGGCTCAGCAGGTGGAGTGCTGGCTCTGTCAGAGAGGATCCTAGCACCTACAACAGGCAGGTCACAAACGCCTTTAACTCCAATGACAAAGGCTCTGAATATCCTTTTCTGACCTTCATGGATTCTTGCACACATACATGTGCATGCACACACACACACACAAATCCTCTTAAGAAACAAAGGGGGTGTGATGGTTTGTATATTCTTGGGCCAGAGAGTGGCACCATTTGGAGCTGTGGCCTTGTTCAAATAGGTGTGGCAGAGTAGGTATGTCACTGTGGGTGTGGGCTTAAGATCCTCACCCTAGCTGCCTGGATGTCAGTCTTCTACTAGCAGCCTTTGGATGAAGATGTAGAACTCTCAGCTCTGCCTGCGCCATGCCTGTCATGCTCCCACCTTGATGATAATGGACTGAACCTCTGGACCTGTAAGCCAGCCCCAATTAAATGTTGTTGTTGTTTTTTTTTTATAAGATTTGCCTTGGCCATGTTATCTGTTCACAGCAGTAAAACCGTAACTAAGACAGGGGCATTCCCCCTGGAGCCCTTCCCACTCTTGGGAATTTTTCTCACTTTTCTTTAATAAATCAGGGCCTATGGGTGGCACTTTCCACCAGTACTGAAAACCTGAGTTTGATTCCCAGAAACACACTGTTAGCATTTCTTCTAGGCTCCACCCCAGTTACCTGGCAACAGTCAAATATGCATGACTCACTATAAAAGGGGCTGCTTGCTCCCTCCTCTCTCTCTTACTCTCTTCCCCTCTTCTCTCTCTGTCCTTTCTCTCCCCATTCCCCTCCTCCTGTTTCTGCAGGTGTTCATGGCCGGCCTCTCCCCCCCCCCCCCCGCCCTGAAAAAACATACTGTGCCTCTGCCAAACAAATCCCTGGCTCCCCTTTCTTTTTTATAAAACACAATACACATGGTGAAAGGTAAGAACCAACTCCCACAGCTGTCTTCTGTGTAACACATACACAATAAATAAATGTAAAAATTTTAAAAATAAATCTACATTCATTCTGCAGTGATAGTTAAGAAGTCAATAAAACAATACTATTTATTTGTTCTCTGTAAGCCTTCCTTCACCTCTTCACTTCAGATAATAGTGGCCACACTGTAATTTTCTTCTGTTTTTCAGACAGGTCTCAATTTGGAGCCATGATTGTCTTAGAACTCATTATGTAGACCAAGTTGACCTTGAACTCACAGAAATCTACAATCCTCTGCCTTTGAGTACTGCAATTAAAGGCAGGCACGGCTCTGGCAAGCCACCATGTATTTTGAGACCCCAATTATCTTTCTATGTGCATGTGCACAGATTGACTAACTGCAAATATATTTACTTCCTTCAACTAAGCTTGGGTGTATTTAAATTTTGGTTTGGACTTTTGTGTGTGGCAGCTTGAATCAGAATGGGCCCCAGAGGCTCATGTTTCAATTCTTGGTTCCTAGTGAACTGTGTGGAAAAGATTCAGAAGTGTGGCCTTGTTAGAGGAAGTGTGTCACCTGTGGTGGGTAGCCACCATTCCCAGTAAGCTCTCTGTAAACTCCCAGCTACTGCCCCCATGGTCATGCATGCCTGGCACCACACTCCTCCTGTCCACAATCGATCCGCACCGTTCTGAAACCGTAAGCAAGCTCCAATTCAACTTTCTTTAATAAATTTCTTTGGGCCTGGTATCTCTTCACAACAGAAACTTAAGAGAATGTGCAAACACGAATGCACATGTGCCACTCGGGTGCAGCCCTCACGGTCTACCTTGTTTGAAACCGGTTACTGTTTTGCTACCGCACAGCTAGGCAGTCGGCCAGCCTGCGGGGATTCTTTCTCCCTAGTACACCTCTCACTGGAGGAGCACTGACAGTACCTATGCATGCTACTCGAACACAACTGGGTTCTGAGGGTTCCAACTCAATTCCTCACGCGGTCAGGCCAAGGGCGCTACCCACTGACCTATCCTCCCTGCCCACTATGGAGGTCCTCTGTTTCTCACATGTGAGGAGAACCTGCTGTGCTGCTAGTCTCCTGGCAGGTTCAAGTGATTATCTCAGGTCCACCTCCCTCCCCTGTAGCTGCTAGGGCAGGCATGTGGCACTGGGCATGTTTTTCAAGCCCTGGTTTCTCTATGTAGCCCTGGAAATCTTTCTCTAGACCCTGCAGAGATGGCCTGCCTCTGCTTCTCAGTGCTGGGATGAAAGGTGTGCGTCACCACTGTCTGGCATTAGGGTGTACTTGGAGGCTGGTCTCACTCTTTACCTAGGCAGTCCTTGAGTTGACGGTGATCCGCCTGCCCAAACTCCCCACACGCTGGGGTTACAAGCATGAGGCATCACACTGGTTTAGGTGTTTCTTTCTGTTTTTCTTTTTACTTCTTTGGACACGTGTGTCTTCTACGTAGCCCAGGGTGACCTACAACTCAAGGTCCTTCTTCCTCAGATACACCAGTGCTGTAACTGGGGGCATGCAGTACCCACCTGGGAAAGATGCTTGCTGGAATTGATGGTCAATATAAGCAATCCCCTTTAGAGAGCAGAGCAGGGGAGACTGAGGAAGAGAGTGAACAGGAGGTAACCTTTGATCTGTGAAGGACCAGAACGCCTCAACCCATGCACGTGGCAAAGCTTTCCCTAGGTGAGGCTCAGAGGATTGGCAAAACATTCCTCAGGTCCCAGTTCCAATGCTGACCTCTCATAGACTAGCTAGACCTGCCTTTTTGTTTATCTGTAATAGCCCTGTCTGTTCAGCTGTATGCAATAGCCCCTCTCGCTGGTCAGCTGTGTGTTATCAACATGCTGAGCTCCTCTGTCCCAGGAAGTCTGTGTCCATGTGTCTGTTGTTTCTTTAGTAGTTATCATTTCTTTGTTCTCTCGTCTCCCCTTGTCAGCATTCCTGGACCCAAGCTGTTCCAAGGACCCGGCAAACTGGCTTTGAGGGCTGAGGGTGAGTGCTGCAGTGTAGCATATGTATGCTTTTATAACCAAAATAACTGAAAACAGAGAACAACCAAGAAGAAGATGGCAAAGTGGTTGCTCAATTTAGTAAAAAATTTTAATTTCTATATAATCAATAAGCCAGAGGCAGAATAAACATAAAGAGACTGATCAAGAAACACAACTCAGGATTGTCACACTAAATAGTCTCCTGTTCAGTTAACAGTTCAGTATTGACCCAGAGATACTCATTTTTGTGTGTATTTCTGTCATAAATGTTAATGTTATTGTATTGTGCTTTAATCTCATAAATGTGAATGTTGTTACTGTATTGTTTTAACCATTAATTGATTTGTGTTTCTCTCCCGTAAAAACTGAATTCCTTGATGGTTTTTTTAAAAAAGTAAAAGATATGGGAGGGGAGAGAGACAGATAGACAGACAGACAGACAGAGACTATCACTGGCTGTGATATAGTCCAGGTACTCAGAAAAAAAGAAGAACCCAAAGTTCAAGAGCAAGTGAGGTGGTGTCCACGCTCCTAGTCGTCAGGAGGGTACGGCAAGAGGACTGCACTAAGTGTGAGGGCAACCTGAGCTAAAATGAGAGCAGAACACCCTGGATTACACAATGAAAAATTCTCAAGAGGAGAGGTACGGATGGTGACATGCCTGAGGGTTTAAGAGCACTAGCTGCTCTTCCAGAGGACCCAGGTTTGGTTCCCAGCACCCACATAACAGTCACAACCATCAGTAATTCCAGTTTCAAGGGACCTGCTATTTCCTCTAGCTCCAGGCATACAGACAAAACACGCATACACATACGAAGCACAGCATTGGAGAAACCAGGATTTTCAGTCACTCGTGCCTACTTTCTTCAAAGCAAGGGAATAATGCAGCCTGAGCTCTGCTCGTCAGTTACAAGGCAGCCTCCACCTGATCCCCATGTCCTGAGCTCTGCCTCTCAGCAAAGAGAACGCACCCCTATGAAAAAGGCCCCATGTACTTTGCATTCTCCACCAATAGAATCTATCCTTATGCTTATCACAGACCCTTCTCACAGCTAGCAGTTCAATCAGATAGCCTTCCTATCAGATAGTTACATTTCAATTTTAACTAGCAAAATTACAGCTCTAAAGTAGCAACAAAAGCAATTTTATGCTGGGGCCACCACACCATGAAGAACTATAGTTAAAGGGTTGCAGTGTTAGGAAGGTTGAGGTGCACTGGACTAGGCCCTAGTCATGAACTCTCATTATCAGCCCCAAAACTGACTCTTTTTTTTTTTTTTAAAGATTTATTTATTTATTATATGTAAGTACACTGTAGCTGTCTTCAGACACTCCAGAAGAGGGCACCAGATCTCGTTACGGATGGTTGTGAGCCACCATGTGGTTGCTGGGATTTGAACTCCGGACCTTCGGAAGAGCAGTCGGGTGCTCTTACCCACTGAGCCATCTCACCAGCCCCCCAAAACTGACTCTTATTGTAAAAGGTCACAGGTACTTTTATACTTTGCAAAGACATTTCAGTGTCGCCAGCTGTGAAGCTTTGCTATGATACTGTCACATGGAGACTGTTCCTCAAAGTTCTTTTTTTTTTAAGATTTATTTATTTATTTTTGGTTTTTTTGAAGGATTTATTTATTATATGTAAGTACACTGTAGCTGTCTTCAGACACACCAGAAGAGGGTGTCAGATCTCATTACAGATGGCTGTGAGCCACCATGTGGTTGCTGGGAATTGAACTCAGGATCTCTGGAAGAGCAGTCAGCGCTCTTAACCACTGAGCCATCTCTCCAGCCCCCCTCAAAATTTTACTATGTTTAAACGTATAATGAAAGTAAACCACTAGGCCAGTTTCTGAAGGGTATGATCCAGTCCTGCATAAATGGTGCTGTCTCCAGTCTCATTCTTCACCTCTTAAGGACTGTGTTGCCGTCTCCCTCCCACCATACAAGCCAGCTGGGAGGCTTGGAGGATGGTGTCCCTGACATTAAAATAAATATCTTTGAAAGAGGGATGTCTGCAGTGATGAGTCAGCATTTAGGATAGCTTGCTGTAGGAACATGAGGACCAGATGTAGCAGAATGTTAGCAGAGCTATTGAATCTGCCATGAATTCTGAAATGATAGCACCTAGGCTATGAAGTAGCCTTTTGTAAATAGTCAATGATTGTTATCCGAGGTTTTATGGGTTGTTTCGAAGGCTTCTCAGAGCCTTTGCCTAACTGAGTCCAGAGACATAGCAGGCAAACCAGGAAGTCTCCTCAGGCGAGAACCCTTGGGTAATGACTTCTCAGACCCCCAGATCTGATGAGGCTTTAGGATTTGGACTGGCTTGCTAAGGCGCCTTTTGTGAAACTAGAAAAGGGCTTCTGCTAAGCTGCCAGTGTTCAGTTGTCAGAGCTGGTCCCTCTGCTGCCAGCAAGGCCCAAGTCATCCTGCAGTATCCCTTTTTCCAAGAACACCAACAACCAGAGGGGTTTGTTTGGTTTTCTTTTCCCTCCATACTGTTCCTGAGTCCTTTTGTAAATGACAACCTCTTTTCCTTTGTATTATTGTTACAATGATCAGAGACAAGGTAGCACTAGCTCCACAAACACTTGTAACCCCAGCAGGATGGGGAGAGACAGGGTAGATGGCTGCTTGTTGGCTTCCAGCCTAGCCAAAAGCAAGGCAAGCTCCAAGTTCAGTAAGAGAGCCTGTCTCAAAGGAAGAAAGCAGGCAGAGAACACCTGCCTCCGCCTGTGCACCCTCACACACTATGCACAAATATGGCTCCTCACACAATTTGAAAAAGAAAACTGAAGGCCTTGAATGTTTTGAGGCCTGGGTCAGTACAGAGAAGACATGGGAAAGGAGAAGGGGGAATGAAAAATACACCACAGGAAAACTACTGGGAGGAAATAAAGAAGAGAAACTCTGAAGAAAGCTAAAGAAAAGCAAAATATTGGAGGTTGGAGAGATGGTTTTCTGGAAGACCAGAGTTTGTTAACCAGCTCCCACATAGGTGGCTCAAAACCACCTGAAATTCCAACTCCTGAGGGTCTGTCACCTCTGGCCTGTTGTGCATGTGTAACTTAAATATTACATAGAGGGGAACAAGTGACATTTCCCTTCCTGTTGGAAACTACAGATGCCAGGAGCCAGGCATGGTGCACATACCTACAACTCTCAGCGCCCAGTCGCATCCTTTTCTATTTCCCTTGGTTTGGTTCTAGTTTTATTCTAATTACTTTGTTTGTTTTGGTGTTTTTCTTTCTTTCTTTTAAAAGATTTATTTATTTATTATTATATGTAAGTACACTGTAGCTGTCTTCAGACACTCCAGAAGAGGGAGTCAGATCTCATTACAGATGGTTGTGAGCCACCATGTGGTTGCTGGGATTTGAACTCACAACCTTCAGAAGAGCAGTGGGTGTTCTTAACCGCTGAGCCATCTCTCCAGCCCTGTTTTGGTGTTTTTCAAGACAGAGTTTCTCTGTATCCCTGGCTATCCTCACATTTGATGTGTAGATCAGGTTGGCTTCAAATTTACAGCAATCCACCTACCTCTGCTTCCCAAGTGCTGGGACTAAAGGTATGAGCCAAGGAGCCCAGATCCCCATGGAAGACAGAGGGGTCAGATTTCCTGGAGTCACTGTTACAAGCTATCATGGGCTATCTAGTATGGGTCTTCTGACACAGTAGTGTGTATTCTTTGTTAGCATTCTGTCTAAACTCCACCCCACAGTTACCTGGCAACTGCCAGGTGTGCTCCTCCCCATAGTTACCTTGCAATAGCCAGGTAGGCCTGGCCCACTATAAACAGGGGTGCTTGCCCCCTCCTCTTACTCTTGTTCTCTCTTTTTTTGTTTGTTTGTTTGTTTTTTGAGACAGGGTTTCTCTGTATAGCCCTGGCTGTCCTGGAACTCACTCTGTAGACCAGGCTGGCCTCGAACTCAGAAATCTGCCTGCCTCTGCCTCCCAAGTGCTGGGATTAAAGGCGTGTGCCACCACGCCAGGCACTCTTCTTCTCTTGCTCTCTTGTTCTCATGCCCTCTTGGGCTCTTCCCTTCCTCCCTCCCTTCCCTATTCCACGTGGTCGGTCATGGCTGGCCTCTACTTCTCTACTCTCTCCCTCTCTCTGCCTTTATCACCCTCTTAACTCCCCTCCCCATACCCTGAATAAACCCTATTCTATACTATACTTTCTCTAATGTAGCTGGTCCCTCAGGGGGGAGGGATGCCTTGGTGTGGGCCCACTGAGACATCCCCTTCCCCCATACCTCACCACACCCCCATAGATCATATTCCCTCTCTCTTTATCTTTTTATAAACACATCACTCTTAACTACAGGAACTGTTTTTTGGGGGTTTTGAGAAAGGCTAGCATCAATTGACTAGAGAGCTGGGCTGACCTTGACTCCTGCCGTCTCTGGTTACTTTCCTTCCTCAGGGCCAGGATTAGAAGGTGCTGACACATCTGGTTTTCTATGATGTGGTACTGAGGATGGAGCCTAGGGCTCTGTGTGTGCCAAGCAAGCCCTGTTCCTGCTGAGCTGCTTCCCAGCCCCTCTGTCTGTTTTGAAACATAACTTTGTTGTATTTGTTTGCTTGTTTGTTGCACTTTAGATAGGATTTCATTGATATAGATTAGCTGGCCTTCAACTCCATTCTTTGAGAAAGCTGGCCTCGAACTCAGAGAGAAATCTGCCTGCCTCTGCCTCCTGAGTGCCAATTTTAAAGGTGTGGGCCACCAAATCCAGCCATGGCACTGTTTTAACCAATAACGATGCAGAAATATGGCTCCTGCTGCCTCCGCCCCCTCAGCACTGTACTTACCCTTCTTAAGGATCTTCTTGAGCTTCACGCAGTTCCCTTGCTTGGCGTATTCGTGAAGCTGAGCCTCCAGGGAGTCATCTGTGAAGGTGCCCAGCAGCACCGGGCAAGGGACTGGAAAAGGAGCTCCCCGTGACATTCTGTTGAAAAGAGAACAAACAACACGTTATTCTTACACCTCACAAAGGCAAAGAAGTCAGAGCTTTCTTTCTCCTCACGGAAAATCACCTCAAAACAACCCTCAACCCAAAGTGTCAGGAAATCTGCCATCCATGGAATTCCCTGAAAACAGCTAACCCCCACCACACACCTAGGTGCCCCAAGGTTACAAAAAAGGCAATTTGATCTACTTCCCACCCTGCTGTTTCAAAAATCAGTTTATCCTGAAAAGTAATTTCTGAGTGTGGTGAAGCCGCCCCTCTCCCTCCCTGCTCTCCATGACAAGACACTGCTCTCAGCCTCTTCTGCTCGCGCTGCTGGGTTCTAAGGCCCCACTCTCAGATCCATACATGCCTGCTCTCACCACTGAGATCAGACAGAGTTTCCATTCTTTCATCTCTCTCTGCCAGTTTAACTCTTGCAGTTTTTCTTACACTCCAGTGGTTGTTTGAATAAAAATGCCCACCATAAGCATCCCAGCACTTGGGAGGCAGAGGCAAGCAGATAGATCTCTGTAAGTTTGAGGCCAGCATGGTCTACACAGTGAGTTCCAGGTCAGAAAGCCAAGACTACACACAAGAGAACTTCTCTCTTGAAAAACAAAAAAAAAAAAAAAAAAAAAAAAAAAAAGGAGGAAAAATACAACCGCCTCCCCCAATAGGCTCATATATTTGAATGTTTAATCACCAGAGAATGGAACTGTTCACAAAGATGAGAAGGATTGGAACATGTAGCCTTGTTGGAAGAAGTCTGTGTGTCATTGGGTGTGCGGTGTCACTGGGTGGACCACTTCCTTCTTGGTGCAGGGAACTGACCCCAAGTCCTTACATATACTTAGCAGTGCTCTACCACTGAGCTATATTATATCCCCATACTCTTCTTTTGCTATTTTGCTTTTTAAAAAATTTATTTATTGGGCGGGGGAGGGTATAGGAGACTTTCGGGATAGCATTTGAAATGAAAATGAAAAAAATACCTAATAAAAAAAAGAAAAAATTTTGTTTATTTATTTTATGTGTGAGTACATTGTAGCTCTCTTCAGACACATAAGAAGAAGGCTTAGGCTAGGCCTGACTGACATCTGTAACTCAGGCAGGCCTTCAACTTTCAATCCTTCTGCTTCAGTCTCCAGAAAGAGCTAAGACTATAGATATGTACCACCAGACCCAGATTTAGATTTTTTCATACTTGGAAAACTATCTTCATTAACATAGTTGACCTCAATATCTGAGAAAGAATGGCTCCAGGATTCCCCCCAGATGCCAACCCAAAGTCATAGATATAAATACTGAAGTTTCTTTCTCTCTCTCTCTCTCTCTCTCTCTCTCTCTCTCTCTGTGCAGTCCTGGAATGTAATGTAGACCAGGCTGGCCTTGAACTCAGAAATCTGCCTGCCTCTGCCTCCCAAGTGCTGGGATTAAAAGCATGCGCCGGGCTGGCGAGATGGCTCAGTGGGTAAGAGCACCCGACTGCTCTTCCGAAGGTCCAGAGTTCAAATCCCAGCAACCACATGGTGGCTCACAACCATCCGCAACGAGATCTGGCGCCCTCTTCTGGAGTGTCTGGAGACAGCTACAGTGTACTTATATATAATAAATAAATAAATCTTTAAAAAAAAAAAAGCATGCGCCACCACCGCCCAGCTCAAGTCTTATAGAAGACAGAATAGTGGGGCTGGAGAGATGGCTCAGCAGTTAAGAGCACTGACTACTCTTCCAAAGGTCCTGAGTTCAAATCCCAGAAACCACATGGTGGCTCAAAACCATCTGTAATGAGATCTGATGCCCTCTTCTGGTGTGTCTGAAGACAGCTACAGTGTACTTAGATATAATAAATAAATCTAAAAAAAGTGGAATAAATAGTATTTGCATGCAACCTATACATACCTTCCCAGAGAACTTACAATGCTGTCTAGATTACTTGCAATACTGAAGATGAGTCCTATGCAAACTGTCATTAGGCCGCACTGTTTACAGAGTAAGGCCTAGAAAAAACCTCTTTTACATTTTTACTACAGATGCAATTTTAGGGTGAAGCAGTGTGATGGGCGGTCTTAACTGCTGACCTGACAGAAAATCACCTCAGAGGTGCACACCTGTGGGAGATCATTTTGATTAGGCTAACTGAAGTTGGAAGATCCCCCCATGGCAGATAGCACCATTTGTTTCTCTCGACTGGGCTGCTGGGCGGGACAAAGAGGAGGAAGTGAGGCTAGCACAGCATCTGCTGCTCTCTCTCTATTGACTGTAGCTATGAAATCGCCCACCTCAAGCACCTCCTGGGGATTTCTCTGCACACCCCCAAACTGGAAGCTGCAGTAAACCCTCACCTTTAAGTTGCTTTTGACAACCACAGCAACAGAAAAAAAAACAAACAAACAAACAAAAAAAAAACAGAAATAAAAACCCAAGACTGGTAAGATGTGCCAGGATTCCACTCTATAGCCCAGGCTAGACAACTTAGGCCTGGCTTCAAATGTCAATCCTTCTGCCTTAGCTTTTAAGTGCTTGGATAACAGGAATGGCTTACTTACATAGCTAGGTTTTTGTTGCTGTTGTTTTGATGGTTTTATTTGTGTCTGGACGAGGTCCAGTGTAGCTGAAGCTGGCCTAGAACTTCAAATCCAATGAAGCTCCGGATCCTCCTGCTTTTCCTCCCATCCTGGGTTACAGGGCAAGCACAGCCATGCCAGGCTTGTTACTTATTTAACAAGGCGGGGAGGGGATCTCACACTGTAGCCCAGGCTGGCCAAACACACACAAAGCAATCTGTCTGCTTTAGCCTCTGAATACTGGGGTTATGGGCATAAGCCATGCAGGAAACCAGATGCAACTAAAAACCATTTTTTTGTTCACTTCCAGCAATTAAGAACATTTGCTATTCTCACAGAGGACTCGGGTTTGGCTCCCAGAACCCACATGGTAACTCACAAACCATTAGATCAGGGTATCCCACGTCTGAGACCCATCCAGCTCCACAGGAGCTCTGCCTGCATTCTCTTAAGCTCCCACCTATGAGTCTATAGCAAAATGCTTTTTCTAAATCCATTCTTCTTCTTCTTTTTTTTTTTTTAAGATTTATTTATTGATTATATGTAAGTACACTGTAGCTGTCTCCAGACACTCCAGAAGAGGGAGTCAGATCTTGTTACGGATGGTTGTGAGCCACCAAGTGGTTGCTGGGATTTGAACTCTGGACCTTCGGAAGAGCAGTCAGGTGCTCTTTCCCACTGAGCCATCTCTCCAGCCCTAAATCCATTCTTTTTTTTTTTTTTTTTTTAAAGATTTTATTTATTTATTATATGTAAGTACACTGTAGCTGTCTTCAGACACTCCAGAAGAGGGAGTCAGATCTCGTTGTGGATGGTTGTGAGCCACCATGTGGTTGCTGGGATTTGAACTCTGGACCTTCGGAAGAGCAGTCGGGTGCTCTTACCCACTGAGCCATCTCACCAGCCCTAAATCCATTCTTCTATTGTTCAGGAATTTCATTCTTCAAATTCATAACCTAAGAGTCTAGAGGCCACTAGCTTTAAGTTTTGTGTGACTATGAGCTTCTGACACCCTAACTCCTGAGCCTGTCAAACTAAAAGGCAGCCACTGTGTCCATATTATAACCTGAGAGCAATGATTCAGCACTGATAACAATGCTCAGCTTCTCCAGCCACTAAGGAGGATCACAATAACCAGAGAGCTTGTGAGAGCTTTAAACGAGCTAATAGGTGCTAAATACTTAGAGCTATCCCTGGTACCCAGTAAGCTTTTAATGTGCCTGGAGCATGTGGTGGTTTAAATACAAATGCCCCTAGAAAGATCACTCGTGTTTGTATGCACAGTCCCCAGTTGGTAAAACGAAATCTGTTTTTGGAAACTAGATCTCCAATGTAGAGGTGTTGGGAGATAGAACTTTTAGAGGTGTTTGGGTTAAGGGGCACCACACCTATGAATAAATTAAGGCCTCCCCCCCCCCCACACACACACAAAAGAGGTTTGTTATCAAGGGAATAGGATGTACTGTTATAAACTATAGTCAGCACCCAATTTCTCTCTCTCCTCCCCCCTTTTCTGACTGCCTTCTTTCATGGAATAAGGCAAGAAAACCCTCAACTAGATGCAGCTCCTCTAGACTGTTAACATCCTGGCCTGTGATAAATAAGTCTCCCCTGGGTGTAGCGATTAACCCTGTAATAACCCCAGCACACGGGAGGCAGAGGTACAAATAGTGCTGTGAATGTTGATGCCAGGCCATATACATATACATATACATACATATACATATACGGTTCCAGGCCAGCCTGGGTTATATGAGAGTTTATACCAAAAACAAGCCAGGGCTACACAGAGAAACCCTGTCTCGAAAAACTAAAAAAAAAAAAACAAAAAAAACAAAACAAGCCATGGGGCACTCCTGCATTTTTATCACTTGGGAAGTAGAGGCAGGATCAAGGTCACAAGCCTTGGAGGCAGGAGACTCATCTGCTACACATGTTCAAGACCAGCCTAGGCTACAAGAAACTCTATCCTCCCCTGACCCCCAAATAGCAGGGTGTTGCAGTTTATGTTGTAATGCTAATACTCAAGAGACTGAGGCAGAAGAATCAGCAGGTGTGTGAGGTTACACTGTTTTAGTTACTTGTTTTGTTTGTAGACAGGGTCTCATTATGTAGTTCTGGCTGTTGTGGAACTTATGGCCTGGAACACAGATCAGCCTTCTCTGCCTCCCAAGTGCTGAAATTAAAGGTGTGTACCACTATACCCAGCTGTGTGACTTTTATGTTGCAAAACAAAACACTGTGACCATGACAAACTTATAAAAGAAAGCATTAACTTCTGGTGCCAGAAGGTTATAGTAGCATCTCAAAGGCATGGTAGCAGAAATACCTAACACCTCACACTTTGATTCCATGTAGGAGGCAGACAGAATACTGGGAATGGCACCAATCTTTTGGAACATCAAAACCCACCCCAGTCACAATTGGTCCTCCAACAAGAACACCTTTTTATCCTTTGCAAACAGATCTACCAGTGGAGACCAAGGATTCAAACCTACTAAGGAGAGACCATTTCCACTTAAAACACACAAAGAATTTCGTGTACAGTCCTGGAACTCACTCAGTACGCCAGGCTGACCACGGACTCAAAAATCTGCCTAGCTCTACCTCCCAAGTGCTGGAATTAAAGCAAAATGAAAATAAATATAATAAAATAAAGAATACAAAATAACAGCAATAGACGTCAAAAGCCTCTCATTTAACAAGGATGTCAGGGGAGAGCGCGAACGCAGTCCCCCACTACCACAAATTATGCAGTCGAGTTTCCCGCATTTGGGGAAATCGCAGGGGTCAGCACATCCGGAGTGCAATGGATAAGCCTCGCCCTGGGAAAACCACCTTCGTGATCATGGTATCTCCCCTGCCAGGTAAGTATGAGTTGTGCAGGCAACAGTATCGCCTCACCCTGACCATCGACACACTGTTTAGTTACGGTCAATTACACTAATACTTTCTTTTGACCTTCCTTTAGAGACTACACAGTTTTTTTATATTACCCAGATGAGAACAAAAAATTCTAAATACTTGTTGAAAAGTACTCCGTCCTAAAACATCCTCCAAAAAAACAAGGACCGGCTTTGCTTATTTGCATATCCCCGCCCCTTTAGTGACGTCTCCAAGGTTCCCCCACCCCCTTCCCTTTCTCTTCCGGATGCGTTAACTCTTAAACCACTCTTTTGCTACTACCACAACGCTTTCACAGTTGTTTTGTTTGTTTGTTGCTTGTTGTTTTTCATCTTTTGCTGTTAACAGAAGTTTTTGCTTGGATTTGTCGTGAGCAGTCGGGACTACTCTGAACAAGGCAGCGAGATAGGCTGTTTCAAGTCAATTGCTACTGCATTTAAGAGAATCAATCAAATTCCTCCTTTCTACTTCTCAAAACTGCTAGGAGAATTCTGTCAACAACAAAATTCTGGGAGGACTAAGTATTTATTTGTAAAATGTTGCCTGGGTTTAAATTGACTTTTGTTCTCAAAAAGTATGCAGCCTTGTAGCTAATATAGGACTGAAGACATGCTTTTGCTACTAGGGACATAAAGTCTGAGTCTGGTCCCAGCACCTACGACGGACTGCTCATAGTTCATCTTTATAAAAGTGTATGTGAGGCCCGGCAGTGGTGGCGCACGCCTGTAATCCCAGCACTCGGGAGGCAGAGGCAGGCAGGTGGACTTCTGAGTTCGAGGGCAGCCTGGTCTACAGAGTGAGTTCCAGGACAGCCAGGGCTACACAGAGAAACCCTGTCTCAAAAAAACAAAAAAATAAAAATAAAAATAAAACAAAAGTGTATAGGACTGTTTATAGCCTGAAGTGCCCTCAGAGACCAAGAGAATACTTCTTCCTGTTGCAACCAGAGCTAGTTAGCAACAGTTTTTAAAATGGCATAGCCAACTAAATAATGCTCTCAAGTGAAACTGAACAGGAACAAATAATACTCCCCAAACTTCAGAAGGCCCTGTCAACAGTAACCTGTTCTTCAACACGAAAAATGTCAAGGGAAAAACGAACACAATCCCTCCCCCCCGCCACCACCACCACAAGTTTAATCCTCAGAGCTTTCAGATAAGAACTAGAATTGTCCTCTCCTCATGGATAGAGTATTAGCAACGGAGTGATGAAATGACTAAGCAATGCGTTCTATCCCATGCCTGGTCACATCTCAGCCTTCCATCCCACTACAGCCTCCTCAACCCTGGCAATGCTTCCTGCACTGGCCAGGATCAGAATGTATCAATACATACTGTCTAGAAGACACAGCTGAGCCTTGAAAAAAAAAAAAAAAAGTAGATCTTCCAGGCCGCTCTAAATTCTACTACTAACATAAGCTACCTCTCCTAAGCACTGATGTAATTATGGCTTGTTTTTAAAAAATGTATCCATGAGCCTGGGCACCAAAGAGGCTTTTCAGAGGCAGGAGGGGCCTCTTGGTCTAGCCATTAGTAAAACAAGGAATCAAAATTCCTTGCTAATTTTTATTTAATGTTCATTGGTGTTTTGCCTGTATGTATGCCTGTGTCTGTGTGTGTGTATGTTTTGCAAGTATGTATGAACGTGTCATAACTGGAGTTACAGGTAACTATGAACTGCCATGTCTGGGCTGGGAAGTGAACCGTGATCCTCAGCAAGAGCAGCTTAGCCCAGGACTCAATTTTAAAAATTGGCTTAAAACAGCGTGGATGTCAGTAGCTACCTCTCGAAGACATTTCAAGTGAGATCCTACCACCAAAAAAAAAAAAAAAAAAAGAAAGAAAGAAAGAAAGAAAGAAAAAAAGAAAAGAAAAAAAAGAAACCCTGGGGCTGGTGAGATGGCTCAGTGGGTAAGAGCACCCGACTGCTCTTCCGAAGGTCCAGAGTTCAAATCCCAGCCAACCACATGGTGGCTCACAACCATCTGACTCCCTCTTCTGGTGTATCTGAAGACAGCTACAGTGTACTTACATATAATAAATAAATAAATTTATTAAAAAAAAAAAGAAAGAAACCCTGATAGTACCATTTGTGTGTGTGTGTGTGTGTGTGTGTGTGTGTGTGTGTGTGTGTGTGTTGTGTGTGTGTGTGTGTTTATTTGATTGGTTGTTTTTGAGACAAGTTTTCTCTGTGGTGCCTTGGCTGTTCTGAAACTAACTGAACAAAGCTGGACTCAAACTCAGAGATCTGCCTGCCTTTGCCTCCCGAGTGCTGGAACTAAAGGCACAAGTCAACGCTGCTCTTAGGTTTTTTTGTTTTTGTTTTTAATGAGTATTGGACAGTAAGATCAGTCCATGCGTTCATGTGTCCCACTTTAGACATGAGCAGGCTGCTCGAGGACTTTTAATAGGGAAACTAGATCTTGGCAAGATGAGATGTAGCTGGTCTAAACTGAAAAGAACATTGTGGTAATGAACATGGATGCATCAGGGTCACCCATTGAACCCTAAATTTATGGAAATGCCATGGTATGTTACAAATACTTAAATATGTTAATATAATTACTGGTGCTGAGATATGACCCCGCCCAGGCATATCTGGATAACTTGTTAGGTAGGAGAGGAAGACTATGAATTCCTGAGCCTTCTGCTTCTACCTTCCTGATGTTTGAACTACAGCTTCGAACTCCTTAACATGTAGCTCTATTATAACAACCAACGAGTTAGCATGTGGGGCTGAAGAGATGGCTCAGTGATTAAGAGCACTTGTTACTGTAGAAGAGACCAGGGTGCAATTTGGGAACCTACATGGTAGCTCAAACACAACTCCAGTTCCAGAGTATCCAATGCCCTCTTCTGACTTTCTTAGGTGCCAGTCATGCGGGTGGTGCACCTATATTATACACACAAGCAAGAAACACTTATACACCCTGGGAGTGGTGTGGCATGCTTTTAATTCCAACACTTGAAAGACTTCTATGAGTTCGAGGCCAGCCTAGTCTACAAAGTGAGGCCAGTCAAGGCTGTTACACAGAGAACCCCGTCTTGACTGCTTCCTCACTCCCCCTTCAAGCCTCACAAATAAACAAAAACAAAGAAAACACACACACACACACACACACACACAAAGCTAGAACTCATCTTTTTACTATGCAGTGTTGGTTTGAAGCTAGTAACTTAAACACACTAAGCAAGCCGGGCGTGGTGGCTCACGCCTTTAGTCCCAGCACTCGGGAGGCAGAGGCAGGCGGATTTCTGAGTTCGAGGCCAGCCTGGTCTACAAAGTGAGTGCCAGGACAGCCAGGGCTACACAGAGAAACCCTGTCTCGAAAAAAACAAAACAAACAAACAAACAAAAAAAACACACACTAAGCAACAGTTACTACTAACCCATATCCTTTCCTTCAAATTTTACTTATGCTTCACAACAAAACACAAAACCTGGTACTTTATATGTAGACCACGTTGGTCTCTTCCCTGCCTCTGCCTTCCAAAAGCTTACAAACCAGTTTTTTGGTACTTGGTTTATTATTTCTAATAAGTATTTATATTTATAGTTCAACTTAGAGATCCAATTTTATTCAGTGGGAACGATAGACCCAGAGTGCTAGAGACATTGTAAACATAATCATATTGTTGGGTGTAGGAAAAGACTAACAGGACAAGCCTTGGGTAATATCAATATCCAGAGCCAACCCTAGGTACTGTAACATTCAACTCAACTGACTCAAAAGTGAGTTTATGCTCTCAGGTTAACAATCCGAAATGGGCCGGGCGTGGTGGCGCACGACTTTAATCCCAGCACTTGGGAGGCAGAGGAGGGCGGATTTCTGAGTTCGAGGCCAGCCTGGTCTACAAAGTGAGTTCCAGGACAGCCAGGGCTACACAGAGAAACCCTGTCTCAAAAAACAAAAACAAAAAAATCCGAAATGGAGAACTCCTTACAGGAGATTAACAAGAACAATGGCGCAGTAAGGATAAATTAACATATACAGGCAACAACATTGAACACTTGTGTTATTTTCTAAGCTAAAACACAACAGCATCTAACAAACCTAGTAACAAGACTCGCGATAACTACTAATAACGTTTCTGCAAACTTTTTTTGAAACGAAATAAACCAGGGGAGAGCGCGAACGCAGTCCCCCACTACCACAAATTATGCAGTCGAGTTTCCCGCATTTGGGGAAATCGCAGGGGTCAGCACATCCGGAGTGCAATGGATAAGCCTCGCCCTGGGAAAACCACCTTCGTGATCATGGTATCTCCCCTGCCAGGTAAGTATGAGTTGCCTGGCCACGGAGCCTGAACAGCATGATATGCGTAGCATTTCATAATTACGGTAAATATTTAAGCCTCATTAAAACACTCTATAACTCCATAGGTACTGACTCCCCACATTTTAAAACACTAAGAAGAATTGATAAGCTAAGAGTTTTTCCAAAACTACACTGTAAAAATCACAGATATTTGGAAGCAATTGCTTTTCCCAGTTTGCTCCTGAATTCTCATCTACATAGTACCGCCTAAATAGTGACTCATTTCCTGTACTCAAAAACCCGCCTCCCTGTCAGCGGGAAAATACCATTAAACCTAAAGCAGATCGTATTTTGCTTTGTTTTTTGTTCTGTAACCTTCTAGAACAATAGGCATTTACTTTCATAAATGTAGGAGTCGGCTGCACAGCCTTTAGTGTGAATTAACACTAAGAGTAACAACAAAAACAGCCGCACTGTGAAAACCGGTACAGAAAGGTTAGTTTTAAAAGTACATTACTTGTGGACTGTCTTACTCTGCCTGATAAATCATAAAAATGCTCAGACTGATGATTCATGAACAGTAAGGGTGTCTGCCTCCAAGCCCTGTCGGGGTTTGATTCCAGAGACCTACACTGTAAGAGGAGAGAACAAGTTCCGTTTGTTTGTTTGTTTGTTTGTTTAGAAGGAGACGTGAGATTAAAAACCTGTCAGAGATTTGCCGGAAAAACAGGAGAGATTTATAGCCTGGACTCCTGGGTTTGGAAGCATTCCATAATACTGATTTGATATTCTACTATCAGTCCTTTCTTTTCTCAGTATGCAGTTCAGGCTCTTTCTCAAATTTAAGATCCTCTTTCCTCAGCTTCCGAGAAAACAGCTGAGCTGCCTGGAAGAGGTGTAGACCAGAGAGAGTCACTTGGAAAGGACACTCTCCAACCTGTTGAGCTGCCTGCAGGCTGGGCAGTGACCTCCAGGTTCCCAGTTCTGAGCTGTGACCCATGCTGGGGTGGGCCGTGGTGATGCAGCTGTCTTTGAGTCATTTCTGCTCCTGTAAGTAACCCCTCCCCCATATTCCTGTAAGTAACCCCTCACCCATAGTCCTTAAGTAACCCCCGTAAGACTCACTGGTTCATCAAGCTGGACTTCGGTGGTCTATACATTGGTCTGTCATGTGATCCCTAACTGGGGTGAGTAGGTCTGTATGTTCTATCTCCCCAGGTGAAGTTCTGACACAACAACTGAGCATTCCAATTTTACAAAACACATTAAAATTCCAATCTGGAAAAAATATAATGGAAGAAGTATTATGTGACTATTTTCTCTTAAAAGCTTGAATGAGGGGCTGGAGAGAGGGCTCATTGGTTAAGAGCACTGACTGCTCTTCCAGAGGTCCTGAGTTCAATTCCCAGCAACCACACGGTGGCTGACAACCATCTGCAATGGAATCTGATGCCCTCTCTTCTGGCGTGTCTGAAGAGAGCAACAGTGTACTCATATGGATAAAATAAATAAATCTTTAAAAATAAAATAAAAAAGTTTGCATGAGGGGTTCCTAGAACCCATGTCAGGACACTCACAACCAAATGGAACTCCAGATTCCAGGAATTCAACACTCTTGTTGCCTCTGTGGGCACCTCTACTCATATGTGAATAATCCCACATGCAGGTTCTCACATACATACATACATACATAATTAAAAATAAAAAAATTCCAACATGAATGACCACAATCCTTAAAAATGGGGTTTTGGACTTAAATCAGTGAGAGTGCTTATCTGAGACTCATAGGATGTGGATCTGATCCTTGACACTATATAAATAGAGGCGTAGTGGCCTACTGCTTGAATTTCAGGCAGAGGCAAGAGTAGACTGGTCTATAAATCAATCAAGTTCCAGGACAGCCAGGGCTCTATAATAAGACCTGTCTCTAAATAAATAAATAAATGCTGGCAAGGATGTAGAGAAACAGAACCTTGTGTTTTGCTGGTGAGAATAGTAAACAGTGGTCATTTGAAAAAAACAGTTTGGGCTCTCTGGTTAGGAGCACTGGCTGCTCCTCTAGAGGACCTGAGTTCAATTCCCAGCAACTGCATGGTGGCTCTCAACCATCTGTAACGGGATATGATGCTCTCTTCTGGCTTGCAGGTATACATACAGATAAAGCACTCATGTACATAAAATAAATAAATCTTTAAAAAAAAAACACCCCAGCTTTTTATAACTATTATTATATCCCAGATAGACCAGGCATTTAAAAAGGCCTCATGTTGATACAGTACATAATATTATTCAGTTATAGAAAGAAACTATGCAGGGTATGATGGTGTGATAGGGTCCCAGGGACATTAGTAGGCCCTGAGATCTTAGCACAACTGAATCCAAAGTGGAAACTCAGCAGGTAGACAGCACCACTCGCCAAAACAAGAACATAGGTCTAATCCATCAGAGTCCATGGAGCTCTAGGAGAGGCTCAAGATGTTCTAAGCTGCTTTCTAGCTTCTATAGTTCTACTTATGGATAACTTTCTTGTTAACTAAAGTATGTCAACCCAGAGCATGAGTTTTGTGCTTAAAAACTCATCCTAAGAAAGGTTCAGTGCTACGCTGGGATCCAAAACACCCAGTGTAATCACTGGCTGGTAACAAAGACTTTATTGGCTTAAACCCATATCTGAGCAGCCTACTCTGGTGAACACTCTGGCAACAGCGGCACACTCCTTTAATCCCTGCACTCAGGAGGCAGAGAGGCAGGGAGATCCCAGACTGGTATACACAATGAGTTCCAAGTGAGCGGGGGCTATATAGTAAAACTCTTGTCAAAGAAAAATGAACTAGCAATACAGGTGACATCATTTATGAACTTCAAAAATATAGTAAGTGGGGCTGGAGAGATGGCTCAGAAGTTAAGAGCATTGACTGCTCTTCAAGAGGTCCTGAGTTCAATTCCCAACAACCACATGATGGCTCACAACCATCTGTAACAGGATCAGATGCCCTCTTCTTGTGTGTCTGAAGACAGCTACAGTGTACTCATACACATAAAATAAATACATCTTAAAAAATTTAAAAATATATAGTAAGTGAAAAGAACTGCACATAGACTACAAACTACATGATTATTCTTTTTTTTTTTTTTTTTTTTTTTTTTTTTTTTACAAAATATTAGGAAAAGTAGGTATATCCAGAGTGGTAATCAATTGTTTTCTATAGCTGGGTTTGGGACACAGAAACTAGTGGACTGCAAATGCTTGGGGGTGGGATGTATGTGGGGATTTTTCAAAGATTCATTTCTTTTAATGTGCACTGGTGATCTGTCTGCTTGTCTGTATGAGGGCGGCAGATCCTCTGGAACTGAAGTTATAGAGAGTTGTGAGCTGCCATGTGGGTGCTTGGAATTGAACTGCTCTTAACCACTAAGCCATCTTGTCTCATCATGGGGGAATTCTTTGATGTCCATGAAAAATTCTAACACTGGCCAAGTATTATGACTTAACCCTATAATCTTAGCTACACAGGAAGCAGAGGTAGGAGAACTGAAAGCTCAAGACATGCCTGGGTTACAATGTGAATTGAAACCCAGCTGCCCACCCACTCACAAAATGTACAACTGATTTGTTCCGATGACTGAACAACTACTATATAGGCAAATCAAAAGTCATCAAACCATACAATAGGTAAAAGCTGAGCATAGTTCTGTGGTTGAACAACTGCTTAACATTCATAAAACCCTGGGTTTGCTGGGCAGTGGTGGCGCACGCCCTTAATTCCAGCACTTGGAAGGCAGAGGCAGCCTGGTCTACAGAGTGAGTTCCAGGACAGCCAGGGCTATACAGAGAAACCCTGTCTTGAAAAAATCAAAAAACCAAAAAATAAACAACCCCCCCCCCCCCAAACCCTCTGGGTTTGATTACCAACACTGCAAAAAAATAAAACATACAAACAGCCTTACACACAAATACACACCTATAATTCTAGCACTTGAGAGGTTGAGGCAAAAGGGTCAAGAGGCCAAGGTCATCCTCTATGATAAACCAAGTTCAAGCAAGAGGGTTAGGAGTCAGGGTTATTCTCTCCTATAAACCAAGTTCAAGGCCAGTCTAGGCTATATCAGACCTTGTACCAAAACAAAATCAGGGACCACTGAGACAGCTCCATTGATAAAGGTGCCTGTCACTAACCCTAATGATAGGAGTTTGATCCCTGAGACCCACATGGTGGAAGATACCAGCTTACTGAAAACCGCCTTAGAATCTCCTATGCTTCTTGGCACACATGCAATCATACATAGGAAATTTTAATTTTTAAGCCTGGGTATTTTATATCAGTGTTTCCCTAAATGTATATTGACATGTAGATGCATACCATGTGTGCCTTGTGTCTGAAAAGGCCAGATAGTTACATATCATTATGAGACACCAAATAGGTTCTGGGATCGAAATATGTATCCTCTGTGAGAGTAATAAGTGCTCTCAACTGCTAAGCCATCTCTCCAGGCCCAATTTAAAAAAACTTTCTTTCCATCTATTTATCTATCTATCTATCTGTCTTCCTAGCTATCCACCAATCTAACTAATGTGTGTGCATATTGACTAAATGTATGTCTGTGCACCCACATATATGCCTGGTCCACAAGGAAGCTGGAAAAGGTGGACAGATCCTCTGGAACTAGAGCTACAGGATGTGAGCAGCCATTTGAGTACTGTGGATCTGGGTCCTCTGGAAGAGGAGCCGGTGCTCTTAACCATCAAGTCATCTTTCCAGCCCCTGCTCTACTATTTTTGTTTTCGTTTTGCTTTTGATTTGGGGTTTCTTTGTGTAGTGCTGGCTGTCCTGGAACTTGTTTTGAAGACTAGGCTGGCCTGAACCTCATAGATCTCCCTGCCCCTGTCTCCCAAATGCTGGAATGAAAGGCATGTGTCACCATACCAGGCCTCCTGTCCTACATTTTTATCCTTTCCTACAACAACTAGAGCCAGGCATAACGGCATATGTTTGGTTTCAGAGTTCAGCATCCCTCAGTTCCTACCTGGCATACCATGCCCACAACCCTAAACTTTCTAGCCCAGGGACTAGGCTGTCCTTCGCCCAGGGGCTTTTCCCTATATAATGCAGACATTTTGGTCTCCCAGTCTTTTTCTTCTATACCTCTCCTCTCCCTCTCTCTGATAGTGTTTTTTCTTGCCTTCTCTTTTCCCCATCCCCTCTTTCCACTTCCTATGGTGATTTCTCTGGCCTCAAGTTCTTGGGGTCAGTGGATCTGCCCCAGAGCAGCTTCCCAACAAACCTGCGTTTATACATCTGTATTTTAAATTTTGGCTTGAATTGGCTCATTTCACTGATGGAGAAATAACTTATTGGTGTACACCTTTAATTCTAACACTTAGAAGGTAGAGGCAGACAGATCTATCTTCTCTTTGAGTTTGAGGCTAACCTTGTCTACATATCCAGTTCTAGGCTAGCCAGGTTAGCCTAAATAGTGGAACCCTGTCTCAAAACAATAAAACCATACCCTACCAAGTAAAAAAACTCCCCAAACCTTTCAAACATTAACATTTTGGCCTCTGCTCTCTCCATTCAAGTGTACCACCGTGTAAACACACAGAAAGCTCCTCTGACCTGAGAACTTAGTTCAATAGGTAGGATTTTTTTCCTTTCTAGCATACCATGGATTTCATCTCCAATTCTGTGTATAGTAATGGATGCCTGGAATCTCGGAATCTCAGAAGAGGCCCTGATATATATGAGACTGTCTCAAAACAACAAAGTATTTTTCTCAGGTGTGATTAAGAATTTGAGATGGGGAGAGTATCCAGGTGGCTCTAAAGTAAATCACAGAGCATGCGAAAGGGCTAGGAAATACAAAGGTCAGAACCGAAGTCAGAGACAAGACACTAAATTGCTTAGCATGCTTGCAAAGTGGCCTTAAGTGATGTTATACATAAAGTGATGTGGAAGTGAGCCTGGCAGTGGTGGCACACGCCTTTAGTCCCAGCACTTGGGAGGCAGAGGCAGGAGAATTTCTGAGTTTGAGGCCAGCCTGGTCTACAGAGTGAGTTCCAGGACAGCCAGAGCTACACAGAGATACCCTGTCTCGGAAAAAAAAAAAAACAAAAAAACCCACCAAAACCACCCCACCCCACCCCACCCCAAAAAAGTGATGTGGAAGCCTAACCTCTGGATCCTCCTGGAATACAGCCCTACTTTCTGGCTGTAAGGTGACACTCAAGTAAACGACAATGCTACAATACCTCCCACCCACCACAAGTGTGATAAATTTACTTCAATCAAACCATTAAACCTGTGGTAACGTTAGTATTACCACACAACTTAAACACAAAAGGTTTCTGAACTACTAACAGGTTGTTTGGCTTCAGACCCAGGACAAGGGACTTAAGTGCATATTTTACATAACAAAGCAGACCTGGCCTCCAGTTTCCAGCCAAGGGCTGAGGTGCCCTTCCCTATATAGTCCAGACACTTTTGTCTCCCCGGGCTTCCCCCTCACCCCATCCTCCCCGCTCCCTTCTCTGCTTCCCCTTCCTCCCAGTCAGAGAAATAACAGTAAGTATCAAACAACTAATATATCTCATGTCTTAAAAAGCCTGCTCAGTTGTAAGAAGATGCAAGCTCCATTTTTTAAGCAACTCTGGGATAGCATAACCTACATCCTCAAACTACCACAATTTGGCGTTGCACATTTAAAGAGATCACAAGGCTCAGCACAGCTGAAATGCAATGGATAAGCCGCACTCTAGGGAAAATGCCTTCATGTCCATGATCTATCAGCTAATTATAAGTTTCTTCTTCTTACTTACTCCATGGAAGCTTACTTCAAATTCAGACCACTCCAAAGAATGATTAACTTTTCTCATAAGGACTGTGAACTTTGTGATGTAAATCATGGTTTTGACACACTTGGGAAAGGTGTTTTTCCCTCCCCAAGACTGAGTTTCTCCCTGGCCATCCTGGAACTTGCTCTGTAGACCAGGCTGGCCTTGAATTCAGAGATCCATCTGCCTCTGAGTGCCAGGATTAAGGGTGCGCACCATTACTGCCCAGCAGAAAGAGGAAACCTTAATTGAAGAACTTTCTCCGTCAGACTGGCCTGTGAACATATCTGTGGAGTCTTGTCTTGGTTGCTAACTAATGTAGGATCTTGTGGGTAGTACCATAGGTAAGAAAGTGGGTATGGTCTATGTAAGAAAGAGCCATGAGCCTGGTAGCAAGACACTCAAGTGTTCCTCCATGGTTTCTGCTCTAAGTTCCTACTCTGACTTTGTAAGCCTCTTCCTCACCATGTTGTTCTTGGTCGTGATGCTTATCATAGCAACAACAATCTAACTAGGACAGACTTTTACAATTGTAGGACAAAGAACTTGCAAACTGTGAACACCTATACAGCAATATATTATATTATTATATCTATTGAACTATAGGCCTATGCAGCTGGGGTTGTAGCTCAACTGGTAGAGTGCTTGCCTAGTATGCACAGAGCTGTGGGTCTGATTCTCAGCATGGGCTATAATGGCACATGCCTGTAGTCCTCAGCTATATAGTTCATTAATTAAACATAAATCTTTAAAAATAATGCAAAGAGAAATAGAGCCAGTGAGATGGGTCAGCAAGTAAAAGCACTTGCTATCAAACTGTAAGAGGCCAAAGATTCTTCCACTTCTCCCAGCTGGAGACATCTTTGATTTACTGTGAAACTGGCCTCTCTTACCACCTATGCCATGGAAAGTCCCTTGGGAAAATACTTGGCAGTGTTCTCAAAACTCGGGGTTGAACTGCCCCAGATAACTGCAAGGTTTTGGATACTGTTAAACTGCTTGTTTGCTTTCATTTGCCTCTGCAACTGCCAACCTGAATGTAGTTTTTCTATGTGCTTTGTCTTTAAAAACTCCCTGTAATGTGCATTTGAGGCTGCTCTTGCTCTCGAAAACAATTTTTCTTCAGGTAGTCACCTATCTTAATATTAGATTCATACTCTCTCCCCTCCCCACCCCACCCCCATTGATTTTTTGAGACAGGGTTTCTCTGTGTAGCCCTGGCTGTCCTGGAACTCACTCTGTAGACCAGGCTGGCCTCAAACTTAGAAATTCGCCTGCGCCTGCCTCTGCCTCCCAAGCACTGGGATTAAAGGTGTGCGCCACCACTGCCCAGCTTAGATTCTGAATTCAGACTTTGGTCTCTACCTCACAATAAAGCCTGCCCCTGGGACCCACATGATGAGAAAGTACTCCCCACAAGGTTCTCTTCTGACCCCTGTGTGTGAGACTACATACATACTAAAACAAATGATGTAGTTTATTTATTATTCTTTTCTTCTTTCTTGAGACAGGATTTCTTCATGCAGTTATGGAGCTTAATATGTAGATCAGTCTGGCCTCAGACTCACAGAGATGTACCTGCTGGGATTAAAGGCATGGGCCACCACACCTGCTATTACAATATAAGTTAAAAGTTCGGTTTCAAAGAGAGAAAAGAGAGTACGTATGTGAAACAATGCTTTAAAGGAAAAGCGTATGGGTGCTCTGTCTGTGTACTACATGCATCAAGTGTCCTCATAGTCCACAAGAGGGCACTAGATTTTCTGGAACAGGAGTTACGGATGGCTTCAAGGTGCTACGTCAGTACTAGATCTGGATCTTCTGGAAGAACAGTCGGTGCTCTTGGTTTTTTTTTTTTTTTGGTTTTTCGAGACAGGGTTTCTCTGTGTAGCCCTGGCTGTCCTGGGACTTACTCTGTAGACCAGGCTGGCCTTGAACTCAGAAATCCACCTGCCTCTGCCTCCCAAGTGCTGGGATTAAAGGCGTGCGCCACCACTGCCCGGCACAGTTAGTGTCAGTGCTCTTAACCGAGCCATCTCTTTAACCTAACAATGCTGTTTTAAACATTTTACTAAAACTAAAAAGGACAATTAAAAAAAGAGATGTCTGATATGGGGAGAAAAAAATAGGGACACGGAGTTGGGGGACCTTTAAGGTGCTAGAAACTGAACTCTGGGGCTCACACATGCCAGGCAAATGATTTACTTTCAATGGTTTGCTAGTTGTTTTTAATTAATTAGCTAATTATTTCAAAACAGGGTTTCTCTGTATGAAAGATCACTGGCTGTCCTGGAACACATTTTGAAGACCAGAATGGCCTCAAATTTACAGACCTCTGCCTATCTCTGCCTCTTGAGTGCTAGGATTAAAGGCTTGTGCCATAACTCCTGACATTAGTTAACTTTTTAATGTTTTTATTTTATTTTTTGAGACAAGGTCTCACTAGCCTCAGAGAAACCCCATCTCGAAAAACAAAAAAAGAAAATCTTCTTTATTGTTAACATTTATTTATTCATTTATTTACTTATTGTATGTATGTGTGTGTGGGCATATATGTACCATGGAACAGTGTGTAGTTAGAGGAAACCTCCTGGGAGCCAGTTCTTTTCTTCTACCATGTGACTCCTAAGGATTAAATTTTAGCTTGCAGATTTGGAAGCAAGCATCCTTACCTAATGACCATTCATACTGGTCCTAGGGGTATCTTATTTACTTGTTTACTTATTTATTAGTTGTTGGGCATGAAGGTGCCATGATGCCCATATGGTGATCAAAAGACAACTTGTGGGTCCTGGGAATCAAACTTAGGTTGTCAGGTTTGGTGGGAAAGTCTCTTACCCAACAAGCCACCTTCCTGGCTACCTGTGCATACTTCTTAGTTTTTTTACATTTAATTAGTATATGTGTCTGTGTATGTATGAACTTGCATGAAAGTGGCACAACTCATGTGATCGCTCACAGGGGATCAACTGGTTCTTTTTTTTTTTTTTTTGGTTTTTTGAGACAGGGTTTCTCTGTATAGCCCTGGCTGTCCTGGAACTCACTTTGTAGACCAGGCTGGCCTCGAACTCAGAAATCTGCCTGCCTCTGCCTCCCGAGTGCTGGGATTAAAGGTGTGCACCACCACGCCCAACCAACTGGTTTTCATTCTACCATATAGGTCCTGGGAATAGAACTCAGGTTCTCAGGGTTTGGCACCAAATACCTTTTCCACTGAACTATCACACCTGTCCCCTAGTAGTATTACCTCCTTAAACTAGTAACATGGTGTCCTTCACAAAGCTCAGTTACAGTATTTCACAAGATGTCCGTCATTACTGGCCTACTTATGCATAAAACCTGCCTTAGGACAAAGAGGTGACTTTACTAAGCCAGGCATGGTGGTTGGGACCTGTAATTACAATACTTTGGGAAGCTGAAGTACAAGGATTGCCTCAAGTTTGCAGTCAGTCTATACTGCGTATGTTATGGTAGCCTAGGCTACAGAAAACCCATTTCAAAACCAACCAACGAACCACAACACCCACAGACTATTGAGTCAGACCTGGCAATGCATACCTGCCATCCCACTATTCCAAAAGAGCCAAGAGAATTATAAATTTGGGGCCAGCTTTGGAAACAGAGACTATGTCTCAAATTTGAATGAATGGACTGCAGATGTAGCTCAGTGGAAAATCTAGCATGTGTGAGGCTATAGAGTCCCATCACTAGAGAGTGATGTTATTTCTCCACCAGTGAAATGAGCCAATTCAAGCAGATTAGACTTATTAAAAGTACTTTTATTGGAAAGCTGTTCTCAGGAGGACTAGTTCACTGACCCCAAGGACCAAGGCCAGGGAAATCACCATAGGAAGAGGGGAAGGGGGAGAAGAAAGATGCAAGCCCAGAGAAAGAACAGGGAAAGGGGGAGGGGGAGGGGGAGGGGGAGAGACATACACAAGCATGAGAAAGGGACAATCCAAAACGATGTCTTGATTATATAGGGAGGAGCCTCTGGGGGAAGGGCAGCTCAGTCCCTGGCCTGGAAAGTTCAGGGTTGGGGGCAGGGTATGCCAGCTAGGGACTGAGGGATGCTGGGAGAACCTGGAGGCCAGGAATGCTTTTGATATCTAAAATATGTACCCCAGTCCCTTGTCCTGCCAAACAGAAAGATTTATTTTGCAATTACACTTTATATATTAATTTTCTGAAAAGGGAGGCATGTGCAGAGACGGTCCTCCCCTTTCACCATGGCGCCTGAAGGATCAAACAATGGTCGGTCATCAGACTTAGAAGCAGACCCTGGTACCCAGTGAGTCATCTCTCAGCCCCTTTCTGCTTTTTTGTTTTGTTTCATTTTTCAGACACAATCTCACTATATAGTGCTGGCTGGCCTAGAACCTGCTATATAGAGTTCACAGGTCTATCCCTTGCCTCCTTAGTGCCTAGGTATAAAACACCATACCTGACCCTTTTCAAGTTTGTTTTGTTTTGTTTTGTGAGAACAGTGTCATTGTATAATCATGGCTAGCCTGTTAAGAAGTACATACACCCTTAAATTCTAGACAGTTTTCCTGCCTAGGCCTCTGAATGCTGAAATTACAGATGAGACACTATGGGAAACCTGGTAAGGTAGAGCCCTCTGAGAGCCTGGTACCCAGGTACCCACCTGAGATGGTAGGCGCCTCCCTGGTCCCTATTAGATTCCTGGCCCTGAACATATGCCCACACTCCCCACGTTGTTCACATCGCTCAGGACAGAGTTTTCCATACTAATGAGGCATCCAGAGACCCTGAGGGGTTTTAGCCAATAAGGTTCCCTTCCCAGACATTCCTCCCTGAGAAAAGTATTTAATCTCTGGTCCACCCTGAGGAGTAGGAACCAAGGACTGCCTTTCATCAAGAACTTCAATCGGGAGCATAGAGAAAGCCTTCGACTTCCAAGCCGCTGCCTAAGTCTACTACTGAAGGCCTTTGCTCCCAGACAACTGTTGCCAAGCTAAGGACTTGCCATGATGAGCTAAGCCAAAGTTCTCACTCCCCCAGCCCCGCGTTTGTCGTTGCCCTCAGCCCACAGGTCCCCAATTCCATTCCCAACTCTTCTCAACCCAGCACTACTGGGTTGCCTCCCACATGCTAGGCTGCGTTTTCCCACCCCTGAGTGACGTCTTGACACTTCCCTAAAGCCCAGCCTCTCCAGTGGTGCTTCCACACCCCCACAGCGGGGCAGAATGAGGACCCACAAGGCAGCATGCTTGTGTGGGGCATGTATTTGTGTTAGGGAGTTTTAGCACATCAGTGCCATGGAATAAATATGGAGGTCAGTACCTTCCATCATATTGGCCATCACCTTCCATCTTGAAATTTGTGCTGGCTACTTTTATGTTAACTTGTCACAAGCTAAAGTCATCTGAGAGGAGGGACCTCATTTAAGAAAACGCCTCCATAAGACTGAAGTATAGACAAACCTGTAGGACATTTTTTTTTAACTTAAATATTGATGGGGAAGGTCCCAGCCCATTATGGGTGGTACCATTCCTGGGCTGGCAGTGCTTCGGTCTATAGGTAGGGAAGCAGGCTGAGCAAGTCCTGAGGAGCAAGCTAGTAAGCAGCACCCCTCCAGGGCCTCTGCATCGGCTCCTGTTCTCCAGGTTCCTGATTTTTCTTTTTTTTTTTTTAAGATATATTTATTTATGTATATGAGTACACTGTAGCTGTTTTCAGACACCTCAGAAGAGGGTTTACAGATGGTTGTGATCCACCATGTGGTTGCTGGGAATTGAACTCAGGACGTCTGGAAGAGCAGTCAGTGCTCTTAACCGCTGAGGCATCTCTCCAGTCCCAGGTTCTTGCTTTGCTTGAGTTCCTGTCCTTCCTTTTAAGATGAACTGTGATGTGGAAGTTTAAGCTAAATAAACCCTTTGCTCCCCAACTTGCTTTTAGTACTAGTGTTTCATCACAGCAGTAGTAACTCTAACAAAGATACCACTGCATATGCAGGCCACTTGGCCCCCGAGCCTCCAGGGAGTCTCCTATCTGTCTCACATCTCAATGCAGCAGCACTAGGGTTATAAAGTGCCACTGTGCTCCATTCCACAGACATTCTGGAGATTTGACCTTAAGTCTTTATGCTTGCATGACACACACTTTATCCCCTGAACTATCTCCTAAGCTCTGATAATAATTAAAAAAGAAAAAACAAACACAGATGTAAAGGGCTGGGGAGACAGTTTAGTGCAGTTAAACCTAAAGACCTGAGTTGAATGTCTGGGAGCCACACGGTGGGAGAACAGACTACTGGAAGCTGCCTCTGCAGCACACGTGATCATCGCTTGCTCTTGCTCTCTCTCTTCTCTTCCCCTCTAGTGTACACACACACACACACACACACACAAAGAGGGAAACCCCTATAGATGCTACCATATGGATTAATCTTAAGAACATCATCTAATTGAAACAGACCAGTCAGAGAAGAACAGTTACTGTATTATTTCATTTGCACAAAGTATGTATTCATGAGAGCCATGCTCAAAACTGAAAGTGGAGTCATGATTGACAGGGACTGAGAGGGTCTAGATTCGAAGTTTCAGCAGAGAATGATGCAAATAACGCACACATGATAGAGTGGTTTTTCGTGTCTCTGCGTTGTTTTTTAGTACTGGGAATTGACTCTAGATCGTAACATTCAAGGGAAGCACTATAACTAAGCCATATTCCTTAGCCCTCTTTCCCTTTTTTTTTTTGGTTTTTCGAGACAGGGTTTCTCTGTGTAGCCCTGGCTATCCTGGCACTCACTTTGTAGACCAGGCTGGCCTCGAACTCAGAAATCCGCCTGCCTCTGCCTCCCGAGTGTTGGGATTAAAGGCGTGCGCCACCACGCCCGGCTTTAGCCCTCTTTCTATTTTTTGAGATGATTAGGTTTCAGCTGCCCAAACTGGACTTGTGCTCACTCTGTACGCCAGAGTGAGCCCTGGACTTCTGATCATTCTGTCTCAACCTCTGAGTAGCTTGAACTACAAGTCTGTACCACCCTGTCTATTGAAAATTAGATGGTAGGCGTTAACAGCATCTAGTTGCCCAAGTACATAGTCAAGTAGTTTAACTCTCCAAGATGAGAAAATAAAAACATAAAGAGCAAATCCACTGCATTTGACCAAGCTGAAGATCTATTACTACTTATAACTCCATTTTTTTTTTTTCGTTTTGTTTCCTATATTTCAACTTTTATTTTCATTAAATCACCATTCTACTAAATGAGCATCCTTGTGCCAGTTATTTATGAGTAAAGCTTCGGGAACACAAAGAAGGCAAATACTGGATGTTCGGAACCATTACTGTACTGCTTTCCTCTGTTAGCATATCTATCTATATCCTGAGATGTTCTTGTCTTTTCCACATCTTCAATAGTCACCCAGAGCACACAGTGTGAATTAGACTCTACTTCTGCTGTCCATTCTGTGGCCTTGGACAGACACACAGACATGTACCCACAGTAACAGTACCACAGAGAGTATCCTCACTCCCCTAAGAACCAAGCGCCCATGCTTTTGCCTGCCAGCTTTAGGAGATGCTCCTAGTTTTACTGATGCCGTGTCCTCTGGTGGACCCAGACAGTGCACAGCCTTCTCAGACCGCCTTCTCTCCTCTTGGCAGTACGTGTTTACCGTTCCTGTTGTCTAGTCATGATTTGAAAGCTCATTTCATTTAGTTGAGTAATATTTTCAATATCCGGGTAGATCAGTTTTATTCACATACTAAAGGACATCTTGGTTGCTTCTACAATTAAAAACTATGAATATAGAATCTAGAAACACTATGTTCAGGTTTTTGTGTGGACAGAATTTTTTTTCCATTTTCTCCTCCTATTTACTTATTATTGTTTTTTTTTTTTTAAAGATTTATTTATTTATTGTAAGTACACTGTAGCTGTCCTCAGACACACCAGAAGAGGGCGTCAGATCTCATTTCGGGTGGTTGTGAGCCACCATGTGGTTGCTGGGATTTGAACTCTGGACCTTCAGAAGAGCAGTCGGGTGCTCTTACCCACTGAGCCATCTCACCAGCCCCTATTATTGTTTTTTAATAATTTAGTTTTCGGGGCTGAAGAGATGGCTCAGTGGTCAAGAGCACTGGCTGCTCTTCCAGAAGTCCTGAGTTCAATTCCCAGCAGCCACATCTGTGATGGGAGCTGATCCCCTCTTCTAGTGTGTCTGAGTAGAGTGACAGTGTGCTCACATACATAAGTAAATAAATAAGTCTTAATAATTTAGTTTTCATTTTATGTGTATTGTTGCTTTGTCTGCAGGTATGTCTGTGTGAGGTCGTCCAATCTCCTGGAACTGGAGTTACAGAGTTTTGAGCTGCCATGTGGGTGCTGGGAATTGAACCTGGCTCTCTGGAAGAGCAGCAGCAGGTGCTCTTAACCACTGAGCCACCTCTCCAGTCCTATTATCTGTTTTTGTTTTGTTTTTGTTTTGAGACATAGTTTCTCTTGTGTAGTCTTGAGTGACCTCTGTCTGCCCCTTTTCTCTTTTTCACTCACTATCTTCTCACCTAAGAACCCAACTGCCTTATAAATATTAAGCCCAAATTCTCCCTGGGGAATAACATCTAATAATAACTGAATACTCATATATAAATCCTATGTAAGCTAAACAATGTACTTACATAAACCATATTTTGTCCAGTCCTACCAAGCTTTCTGAGTCATCAAATGGGATAAATACATTCTCCTCCTCCAAGGAGAGACACGGAATTTGGAGCTTGATCCGGATAGTAAAAAGTTTTCTAAGTTTATGTTTCAAGAAAACGGTGCTGTTTTTCCATCCTCATACTTTGTATGACGTGTCTATGCACATTTAAGATCTGTGACATTCTCTACACTGTTCAAAATGTCGCCACCTTCCTTAGTACTTGAATGACTGATTTGGAGTATTTAAAGCTTCAATTCCTGAATAAAAGTCCAGGCTAAGAATCACTGCCAGGGAGGGGAGAGGTAGTTCAGCAGGTAAAGGGCGTGGTTGCCAAGCCTGTCAGCCTGAATTCCATCCGTCCCCAATACCACATGGGGGAAGCTGAGAACCACTTTCTCACATCTCCACTCTAGTAATGTGGCCTGTGTGTCTACACACAAACACAAAAGAAATGTAATAATAAAGAGTCGTTGCTTTAGCTGAGTGTTGGTGGCGTTGACCTTTCTTTTGTTTTGGGGATGGGGGGGTTCCAGACAGGATTTCTCGGTGTAACCCTGGCTGTCCTGGAACTCACTTTGTAGATCAGGCTGGCCTTGAACTCAGAAATCCACCTGCCTCTGCCTCCCAAGGGCTGGGATAAAAGGCGTGCACCATCACCACCCGGCTTTTGGGGGGGGGGGTGTAGGGAAGGTCGCTGGCCTTTCTAATCCCAGTACTCAGGAGGCAGTGGCAGATGAATCTCTGTGACTTCGAGGACAGCCTGCTCTACAGAGTCAGTTCTGGGAGAGCCAAGCAAGAAACCTACACAAAGGAGTTGTCTTGAAAATCCACAAGTTAAAAAAAAGAAAGAAAAGAACCGGTTTGGTGGCGCACACTTTTAATCCCAACCCTTGGGAGGCAGAGGCAGGCGAATTTCTGAGTTCGAGGCCAGCCTGGTCTACAGAGTGAGTTCCAGGACAGCCAGGGCTACACAGAGAAACCCTGTCTCGAAAAACCAAAAAAAAAAAAAAAAAAGAAGAAGAAGAAGTTGTTGCCAATAAGTAGTGCAAAAGCAGGGAGAGTCGCGTATTCCTATATCCCATAATTTAGAAAGTTTAGATGCTGTCTTCAAAAAAATGCTAATTTTTTTTTTTTTAAATGTGGGGTATGACACACTTTTTTTGGTTTTGTTTTGTTGTGTAGTCCTGGCTGTCCTGGAACTCACTCTGTAGACCAGGCTGGCCTCGAACTCAGAAATCCTCCTGCCTCTGCCTCCCGAGTGCTGGGATTAAAGGCGTGCGGCCACCACTGCCTAACACGACACACTTTTTTTTTTTATATCATCTTCAGTATTTCTTGGGCCTTTAAAGCCACCTTCCAAACTGCCAATCTCCCCAAAAGTTCTGATGTGGAAGCAGTCACTCCCGCTCCGTCAACACCCCCGGTCAACGCTACTAAAGAGGTCCAGCTCCTCCCTCAGGACACCAAGAGGCCCAGGCTAGACCACGAGACGACAAGGACACGATAGCTTACTTTTCCAGCTACTTCTTACGCTAGGCAGGCCTGCCGACATGAATGCTCGGAAACCGCCATGCTCTGAGGGAGCTCCGGAGTCCCCGGGTCACCCACCGGAAGCTGTGCGTGCGTGTGTGGGCGGGCGAGTGCGTGGACGCGCGCGTGGGCGCCAACCACTCCCTACCGCAGCCCCCCAAGGTGGGAGGCTGGCCCACAATCCCCCGCGAGGGCGGGAAAAGCAAGGGGTCGCCTGGCAAGGGTCAGGGGACACACAGCAGGCCTCCTACAAGGGATTTTTGAATTTTTCACAGCAGGAAACTGCCAACTGGTCAGTTTTTGGTTGCTGCGTCTACTACAACTTCCATTCAGGGGGATGGATTCTTGAGGAACCCGTGAAAGAGGGCAGAGCATGGCGAGGAAATATGCTGTATGGGGTTCACTTGGCCTGGCTACCATCTCCGCGTCTCCGGCCTCATTTTTTGTTTTTGTGCTCACTGTCAGGCTATACCCGAAACGTGACTCGGACGAGTGACACTAGAAAACAACCTTACAGGTAACCAGTGTGTGGGGTTTCCTCAGCAGCAGCAAGGCCTCGTGAGTCTAGGCCGCGCGAGCCCCGCCCCTTACGCCGCGCGTATGACGTCACGCCACTGACCCTCCCCCCCCCTCCGCGGGAGGGCGGGGTTTGGGTTTCCAGCGCTTTCGCGCCTCTTGCTCTACGTCACTGAGTGCGTAGCCGCCGAGCTCTCAAAAAAAAAAAAAAAAAAAATGCAGCGGGAGTTGGTGGGTTTCCCGCTGTCTCCAGCGGTGCGCGGGAAGCTGGTGGCTGCGGGGTTTCAGACGGCGGAGGACGTCCTAGAGGTGAAGCCCTCCGAGCTCAGCAAAGGTAACGACTCCCGGCTGCCAGCTGATGCACCGCGGCCGCTTGGCGCCGCCTCCGTCTTCGTTCCGCCGCCTCCGCCAAGCCGATCTTTTGACACCGCTGAAATTCTCTTGAGCTTGGAACTGTGTGGAGCAACGTTTACTGATTGCTTTCTCCGTGCTCGCAGGATGCTTTGAGGAGTGCCTCACTTAATGGTCTAAGGAAGTCAGTCTCCTCTTGGACCAGGGTGTCCAATCTGTAGATGAAAGAACCGACTTCTCATCTTAGGGTTTCAGGATAAACTGGGTTGGGAAACAGTCACAAGCCATGTAATTCTCGCTGGTCAAAGATCCGTGGGGGTGGGGGTGGGAATTGAAGTTGAGAAATGAAGGATTAAAGAAGGACTAGAGACAATTCAGTGAGAAAAGCAATAGAACATTCCCTTAGACCAGGAGAAAGCTCTAGAAAGACGTTCGTGATTCACAGGAATACTGCCTCCCCCCAACCCCCGACTTTTCTCAGAGTTCTTTAGGTTACATATAAGTGAGAATCACAGCCGAGCAATGGTGGCGCAGGCCTTTAATCCCAGCACTTGGGAGGCAGAGGCAGGTGAATTTCTGAGTTCGAGGCCAGCCTGGTCTACAGAGTGAGTTCCAGGACAGCCAGGGCTACACAGAGAAACCCAGTCTCAAAAAACAAAACAAAACAAACGAAGTGGGGACCACTGCATCCTTAATGTTCACAAATCCAAACTTCGTTGTAGTCACCCACTGTGTCAGTAATGCTATGTGTATCTCTTTGTTGGTGACCAAAGAGGACAGAATGGAATCTGGTTTGATTTTTGTTTAACTGTTGTGTTTTGAACTCATGGCTTTGCCAATGTTAGTTAAACACTCTATCACAGAGCTATACCCCTAGTCTAATTTTACATCGCAGCGATGATGCTAACAGGGTAGTAGCAGAACGGTAGAGCACTAACTAGCTACGCATGCCCAAGGCCCTGGTTTTGATCCCCAACTGCTAAATAACTAAATGGATAATTCATTACCGTGTTAGACTTTTGTTTGTTTCAAGAAAAGGTTTGGGGGCTGGAGAGATGGTTCAGCGGTTAAGAGCACTGACTGCTCTTCCAGAGGTCCTGACCTCAATTCCCAGAAACCACATGGTGGCTCACAACCATCTGCAATGGGATCCCATGCCCCCTTCTGGTGTGTCTGAAGACAGCTACATGTACTCACATATATAAAATAAAAATAAATCTTTTTTAAAAAAAGAGAGAAAAAAGGAAAGAAAAAGGTTTCTCAGTGTAGCCCTGACTGTCCTGGAACTCGATCTGTAGACCATGCTGGCCTGCCTGTCTTCCTAGTGCTGGCGTTAAAGGCATGGGCCCCCAGGCCAGGCTCTGAGCTATACTTTTAAATCTCTAATGTCAGGTTTTCTTTTTCTTATTTTATTTATAGAAGTTGGGATATCTAAAGAGGAAGCCTTGGAAACTCTACAAATTCTAAGAAGAGAATGTCTCACAAATAAACCAAGATGTGCCGGTACATCTGTGGCAAGCGAGAAGTGCACAGCACTGGAACTTCTCGAGCAAGAGCATACCCAGGGCTTCATAATCACCTTCTGTTCAGCACTCGATAACATTCTTGGGGGTGGAATACCCCTAATGAAGACGACAGAAGTTTGTGGCGTACCAGGTGTTGGAAAAACACAGTTATGGTAAAATAGGACGTTCCCTTCTTACGGGTGGACTTAATGTAACACATAGAATATTCTGCTGTGAGTTTGTAGTCAGGAAACCAAGAAACATACGTCACTACTTTGTATGTGTTCACATCAAACAATCCGCTTACCATTCTATTATCCAGGAGCCCCGTCTTCATGATGAAGTTTTGATATCAAAAATGTTTCTTTTGTAATATTTCCCGTTCACTAAACGTATACACTCCTAATTAATTGGCTTCTGAGATATATTTGTCAGATGCTTTAAAGTTGATTTATATATGATAAAGAAGAGTTCTGAACCAGGTTTGGTGACATACTCATAATCTCATCACTCAGGACACTGACGCAGGAGTGCTATGAAATAGAGGATGGGGGCTAGCGAGATGGCTCAGTGGTTAAGAGCACTGACTGCTCTTCCGAAGGTCCTGAGTTCAAATCCCAGCAACCACATGGTGGATCACAACCATCCATAATGAGATCTGATGCCCTCTTCTGGCAAGTCTAAAGGCAGCTACAGTGTACTTATGTATAATAATAAATACAATCTTAAAAAAAAGAAAGAAATAGAGGATGTTCTGGGTTGTATAACAGTTGCTAGACTAGCCAGTGATATATAGCAAGACCCTGTCTTCCCCCCTCAAAAAAAAAAGTGTGTCTACCTGGTTATGGCCCACTCCTATAAACAGGACAGTAGGGGTAGAATGGAGACTGAGATAGCAGGATTGGGAGTTGAAGGATCAGCCTGGGCTACATTGCCAGACCGGGACTCAAAGGAGAAAGTAAGGCATTCAATCTCCAGCAATCTAAAACCCACTACGACTTCCTTAGTTAGAGTTCTATACAACACCTTATCTATTATCTAGGCATCTATTGATCATATGTACTTGGAGCTATGGAGACTTAGACATCTCTTTTGCCTTGGGGTATTTATTTGCATTTAGAAAACTTGATCTAGCTGATGATTACATGCAGTTTACAAAAGACATTTTAACTGGTTATGATAATGATCTGGTCATTTCATTTCTTGACAGTATGCAATTGGCAGTAGATGTGCAGATTCCAGAATGTTTTGGGGGTGTGGCCGGTGAAGCAGTATTTATTGATACAGAGGGAAGTTTTATTGTTGATAGAGTGGTCAGCCTTGCAACTGCCTGCATTCAGCACCTTCATCTCATAGCAGGAGCACACACAGAAGAAGGTAAGTTAAAGACGGTTTGTATGGTGTGCATATCTCAGACCTTCGTAAGAGACTGTCCCAAACTAGAAGCGTAACTAGTTAATCTCCAGTACTTTTGTTGCAAAATGATATACAGTGCTCCTGTATATCTTGTGTGTGATCCTTCTGCCTCAGTCTCCAAAATGCTGAAATGATAGACCTGTGTCACACCCAACATGGCAGCTATTAACTTTTTTTTTTTAAGGTTTATTTATTTTATATATATATGAGTATACTGTAGCTGTCTTCAGACACACCAGAAGAGGGCATTGGATCCCATTACAGATGGTTGTGAGCCACCATGTGGTTGCTGGGAATTGAGGTCAGGACCTCTGGAAGAGCAGTCAGTGCCCTTATCCACTGAGCCATCTCTCCAGCCCTTTTTTGAAGATTTTAATTAAAAAAAAAAAAAATTTAGGGACTAGAGAAGAGGACCTGGATCCAAATTTTAGCACTCACATGGCAGCTCGCTCCTGTCTGTAACTCCAGTTCCGGGGCTTCTGACACCCTCACACAGACATGCATGCAGGCCCGACATGAATGCACATATTAAAAGGAAATTTCAAAAACATTTTTTAAAAAAGATTTATTTACTTACTATATGTAAGTACAGTGTAGCTGTCTCTGACACTCCAGAAGAGGGCATCAGATTTCGTTATGGATGGTTGTGAGCCACCATGTGGTTGCTGGGATTTGAACTCGAGACCTTTGGAAGAGCAGTTGGCGCTCTTAACCACTGAGCCATCTTGCCAGCCCATAAAAATATATTTTAAAGTAAGGGTTGTGTGTCCATGTGTACGTGTACAGGTGCCCACAGAAGCCAGAGGCATCCGATCCTCCTGGAGCTAGAGTACAGTGACTGTGATACGGATACCCAGTTTCTAAGAATCAAACTCACTTTCTAAGGGAAACCAGTTCATGTTTTTGTTGTTTAGTTTATTTGAAACAGGTTCTCTTTATTATGTAGCCCTGGCTGTCCTTGAACTCACTCTGGCCTCAGACTCAGATCTGTGTGCTTCTGCTTCCTGAGTGCTGAGATGAAAGGCCCGCGCCACATCCAGCACAGTTCATGTTCTAACCACTGAGCAGTCTCTGGCCCAACAGCCAGTACTTTTCTAAGTGATCGCAAAGGTAAACACTTTGGCCATTGAGGTTGCTCAGCAGGTAAAGGTGCTTACCACCCAGCTTGATGGTGTGAATTTGATCCCCAGAACCAAAATGGTAGAAAGAGAGAACTCGCTCCTGAAAATTATTCTGTGATATCCACAGATGCACTGTAGCATTTGCATAAGAGTACACACACACACACAGTTTGTTAAGAACAAATTCATTATTTGTATATATGGTTTTTCAGTAGTGTTTACATGAGAAAGGATCTTGTTCTGTTACTCAAACTGACCTGGAACTCACTGTATAGCTCAGGCTGGTCTCAAAATCGGAGGGTTTTTTTTTTTGTGTTTTTTGTTTTTTTAATCACATTTATCATGATGTAGAGATGGCTCAGTTTTTAAAAGTACTGCCTGTTCTTCCAGAAGTCCTGAGTTCAATCCCCAGCACCCACATGGCAACTCCCAGCCATCTGTCATGGAATCCCGTGCCTCTTCTGGTGTGAGTGTGTACATGCACACAAAACATTCTTTACATAAATAAGTCCTTTAAAAAGTCATTATTCAGTGTGTGTGAGCATATGTGACAATCTGAGGACAACTTGAGAGTTGCTTTCTTTTGCCACTATGTGGGTCCTGTGGATTGAACTCAGGGCTGAAGAGATGGTTTATTGTTAAGAGCTCTTGCTGCTCTTGAAGAGAGCCCAACTTTGGGTCCGAGCACCCACATAGCACTTATCCCTACCTGTCCGCAGCCCCAGTTTCAGGGGGTCTGATGCCCTCTTCTGGCGTCCATGGGCACCGAGCACATGCATGGTACACTTACATGGAGGCAAAACACTCAATAGCATTAAAATATTTTTTAAAACATTCTGAAGCCGTGCAGTGATGGCGCATGCCTTTAATCCCAGCACTTGGGAGGCAGAGGCAGGTGGATTTATGAGTTCAAAGCCAGCCTGGTCTACAGAGTGAGTTCCAGGACAGCCAGGGCTACACAGAGAAACCCTGTCTCAAAAAACAAACAAACAAACAAAAAAAACCAATAAAACATTCCAAAATGTAATAATTAGTTTCTCATTTTTATCTGTTGAGGTATTTTGCCGGACTGTGTCTGCACTATGTGTGTTCAGTGCCTTTGGAGGCCAGAGAGGGCATTAGATCCCTGAGTTATAGAGAGTTGTGAGCTGATGTGTAGGTTCTAGGAATCAAACCCTAGTTGCTCGGGAAGTGGAGCCAGTACTCTTAACCACTGATCATCTTTCCAAGCACCCTTTCCCCGTTTATTTTTTGAGACATGGTCTCACCATGTAACTGGCTGAGGCAAGGAATGTGGAGGATACGTTTTTGGAGGGTATAAATAGGACAGAGCTTGGCTTGCTGGTACAGCAACACTTGTGGGTCTTTGCTGATCTTCACTTCCCTGAGAGAGGCGTAGCCGAGAACTCCTGGTGTTCTGTTGGACCCTCCTGATGACTCGAGCAGAGGCTGAGACCTGGCTGTCTCTGCTAAGTCATGTCACCACTGTTGCTAACCCAACTCTACTTAACTGGACTGCTAGTGTATCTATGAAGTGTGTGTGAGTAGTTTGAGATGCTGCTGCCTGCTAACTTGTTTTTTTTGTTTGTTTGTTTGTTTGTTGTTTTGTTTTTCAAGACAGGGTCTCTCTGTGTAGCCCTGGCTGTCCTGGAACTCACTTTGTAGACCAGGCTGGCCTCGAACTCAGAAATTCGCCTGCCTCTGCCTCCCGAGTGCTGGGATTAAAGGTGTGCGCCACCATGCCTGGCTGCCTGCTAACTTGTAAACTGAGCTACAGGAGTTGATAGTTGTTACAAAGAACCTTTCTAAACAGGTCCACTTCCCCCATGTCCTTTCTTTTCCACTACCTCTGGTAGGTGGTGGGCTATGGGGAGGTTAAAGCATTTAAGAACCATCATTAAAAATAGGATTTGAAAAAAATTAAAGTTATAATAGGACAGCAATCATCAAATCACAGTTCACAGTCATTTTGCAATAGTTCTGTTGTCTTTTAGAAAGTATGTTTTACAGTGATAAAAAGGTATTCCATTTTGTTATTAAAAAACAACTTGATTTTTTATGATTGGCACACTATTAGAACAAAAAAACTAAAGCTATTTAAGATTGCTTTGTTTGTTTGTTTGTTTGTTTGTTTCAGAACATCAGAAAGCCTTGAAGGATTTTACTCTTGAAAATATTCTTTCCCATATTTATTATTTTCGTTGTCACGATTATTCTGAGCTGCTGGCACAAGTCTATCTCCTTCCAGATTTCCTTTCAGATCATCCAAAGGTATGGATCATCCTAGTAAAATAACGCCTTTGAGAGTATCGATTATACAAAAATAAACAGTAGCAATAGTAGAAACTTAATGCCAGTTCAAAAGCCTTTTCTTTTTGTTTTAAACTATCTATCTATTTATTTATTTAATCTATGTGAGTACACTGTCTCTGTCTTCAGACACACCAGAAGAGGGCATCAGATCCCATTACAGATGGTTGTGAGCCACCATGTGGTTGCTGGGAATTGAACTCAGGACCTCTGGAAGAGCAGCCAGTGCTCTTAACCACTGAGCCATCTCTTTAGCCCCCAAAGCTTCTTCTTTTCCTGCCCTACCACTTAATTAATTATTTTGCACATATATGCTATTCACATTTCAAAATATTGTATATTCATTGTATATTCTCAAGATTGAAATATCTGAGCCGGGCAGTGGTGGCGCCTTTAGTCCTAGCACTCGGGAGGCAGAGGCAGGCGGATTTCTGAGTTCGAGGCCAGCCTGGTCTACAAAATGAGTTCCAGGACAGCCAGGGCTATACAGAGAAACCCTGTCTCAAAAAAACCAAAAAAAAAAAAAAAAAAAAATTGAAATATCTGTTGATCACAAATACAAACATTTATTTTTGAATTCTATTCTCTCCCCCCCCACCACCCTCTTTTTTTTTTTCAAGGTTTCTCTGTATAGCCCTGACTGTCCTGGAACTCACTTTGGAGACCAGGCTGGCCTCGAACTCAGATATCCGCCTGCCTCTGCTTCCCAAGTGCTGGGACTAAAGGTGTGCGCCACCACCCCTGGCAGCTATACCTATTCTTATGCCAGTTGGTTTTTTTTTTTTTTTTTTTTGGTTTGTTTCGTGTTTTAAGACAGGGTTTCTCTATGTGTAGCCTTGGCTGTCTTGGAATTCACTTTGTAGACCGGGCTGGTGTCGAACTCAGAGCCTCCAGAGTGCGGCACACCATACTTTGCTAACCTTGATTTCTCAATCACCCTGTCTTCATTCAAGTGCTGGGATCCAGGCTTGTGCTACCATAGTCAGCCTGTCTTATTATCATCATCATCATTATTGGATTTTTTGGAAACAAGGTTTCTTTGTGTAGGCTTGGCTGTCCTGAAACAGTGGCATATGCATGTAATACTAGTCTTCAGGTAACATTATGTAAAATCACTGGCTAAGTACTTTCCAAAAGCAAGCCTGTGAAGGGCTGGGGAGATGGTTCAGTGGTTAAGAGCACTGAGTACTGTTCGGAGGACCTGAGGTGGATTTCTAACACCCACCTGGCAGGCAGCTCACAGACACCTTTAAATCTGGTTCCAAGAGATCCTTGCCCTGTTTGGCCTTCACAGGTATCAGGCATGAACATGGTACACAGACTTACATGCACGCAAAACACTAATACACATAAAATAATAAAATGAAGTTTAAAGGGAAACCTTTGAAGAGATAAAATTGAAGCAGTAGAGTGAGGAGTATAGCTCACTTAGTGGTAGAGTACTTACCTACCATGCATGAGCCATAGGTTTAATTCCCAGCATTACAGAAGAAAAGTCTTAATTTTCATTTGTATTTATTTAATTTGAGTTAGAATCTCACTATATAGCTAAGCTTGGCCAGAAACTCATGAACCTCCTACCTTTATCTCCTGTGTGCTGATGTGTAGATACATACACCATGTTCTTATTTTATTTTTAATTTTATAAGTGACCGGAGGCCAGAGGAGGGCATTGGATGCCCTAGAGCAGTGCTGCTCAACCTTCCTAATGCTGCAACCCTTAAATACAGTTTTTCATGTGGTAACCCCCTCAACCATAAAATTATTTCCATTGCTACTTTGTAATTTTGCATCTTTTATGAATTATAATATAAATATTTGATATGTAGCCCCTGTGAAAGGGTCATTCAATCCCAAAAGGGTTGTGACCCACAAGTTAAGAACCACTGGCCTACAGAGATCTGGGGTTATAGGAAATTGTGAACTGCCTGACTTGGGTGCTGGGAACTGAACTCAGGTCTCTGTAAGAGCAGTGTATACTCTTAATCGCTGAGCCATCTTTCCAGCATCATCAAAAAATGCCCAGCTAGCTAACTAGATTTCTTTACTTTTTCAGCCCAAATTTTAAGACTTATTTATGTAATGCACTGTGCTTTGGGGATGCCATCTTTATTATAATTTTAACTCCAAACCTAGTTTCTTCTGTCTTTAGGTGCAGCTGGTGATAATAGACGGAATTGCTTTTCCCTTCCGTCATGACCTTGAAGATCTTTCCCTTCGTACTCGATTACTAAATGGCCTCGCCCAACAAATGATCAGCCTTGCAAATAATCACAGATTAGCTGTGAGTATTATTGGCCAGGAGAATTTTACAGTTAGGACTGAAAGACTAATGTCTAAATTGATACAAATTTTGCCTAACTAAATCATGTGACTGTGGTTTGGGGGGATTTCTGGTGGTTGTTGTTCTTGTGGTTGTTGTTTGTTAGAGATAAAGCCTCGATAAATAACTGGAACCTTGATACTGTAGTTCTGCTTCTTCAACTCTGTCCTCCTACCTCAGCCTTCTTAGTGCTGAGATTTCAGATGTGTTACCATACATGGCTTCTAATGTAGATACTTTATAGAAAAGCCAGGTTTTGGTTTTGTTTTCTATAATAGGGATTAGACCCAGAGCCTCATGCATGAATTATAGTAGGCCAGTGTCTACTCCTGGGCTGCTGTATCAGTCCTAGAGCTAATTCTAGATTTGAGATATGAAGGGAGCAGTAAATTATGAGTTTAGGAGTACAGAGATACCTGTTGGCCATTTGTTTCCATTCTACAGCCATATCCTTCCACTGACAAAAAATATACTCGTCAAAAGAGAGGTAAAATGCTTTTAAGTTGTCTTTTTTTTTTTTTTAACCTTGTTAAGGAAGCCCTTAGTACATGCCTATAATACACCAAACACAAATAAAAAGAACTTCCTCTGGGCTGCAGAGCTGGCTCAGTGGGTAAGAGCCCTGACTGCTCTTCCAGAGGTCCTGAGTTCAATTCCCAGCAACCACATGGTGGCTCACAACCATCTGTAATGGGATCTGATGCCCTCTTCTGGTGTTGTCTGAAGACAGCTGCAGTGTAGTTACATATAAATAATAAATAAATCTTTCCTGCTTTTTAAAGAACTTCCTCTATAAAATTAAAAATATTTTCTTTTCCAGATCTTATTCTTTTTTTTTTCTTCCCACTCCAGCCCCACTCGCTCCTGCCCCCAGATCTTATTCTTATGTTACATTTTACTTATTCTGTGTGCATGTACATGTGTTGTTATATGTATCATAGCACAGGGTTAGCAAACAACTTGTAGAAGTCAGTTCTTTCCACTCTGGGGTCTCAGGGATCAAACTTAGGTTGTCAGTGTCCATGGCAGTGCCTTTCACTAAGCCATCTCACTACCCTTTTTGCCAAAGCATAGTGCATTATTTCTTACTGTTAATTGTAATTCAGCATTGTTAATGATGGCATCCTGAAGATCTCCCAGTAGAGGGCACCCAAGACAGACAGGCTGCATAGAGTCAGTGGTTTGTCGTTGATACTGCTTTCCTTTGTTGTTTTGTTGCTCCTGCTGCTCCAGCTCAGACACACTAAGCAAACATTCTGCCATTGAGCTACATCCCCTGCCCTATTTTAATTTAGTTAACTCGCTTGTTGTTTCTCTCTCCATTAAATACATATACATTTTGGCTTGTGTGTGTGTCCATGTGTGTATGTAGGCACATGTACAAGAATGTGTGCTTGTGGAGGCCAGAGGTCAGCATTGAAGGACCTCAGTCCTTCTCCACCTTATTTTTAATTTTTTAAAGTTTTGTTTAGCCGGGCGTGGTGGCGCACGCCTTTGATCCCAGCACTCGGGAGGCAGAGGCAGGCAGATTTCTGAGGTCGAGGCCAGCCTGGTCTACAGAGTGAGTTTCAGGACAGCCAGGGCTACACAGAGAAACCCTGTCTCAAAAAACCAAAAAAAAAAAAAAAAAAAAAAAGTTTTGTTTATTTCTTTTGTGTGCCTTTGTGCATGTATGTGTGCACACATGCCATTGCTGTGCATGTGGAGATCAGAAGATAACTTGTGGTAGTTGGGTTTCTCCTTCCATGTGTGTCCCAGGGATTATATTCAAATGGCGGGTGCCTTTATCTATGGAGCCATGTCACTGTCTCAGCCACCTTAGTTTTTGAGACAAGGTCTGTTTGTCTAGGTTGCCTGTCTCTGCCTCTCTCAGCCAAGGCAATTCATAAATGTGACATGTAAATATAATATAAAACAGAAAGCATTTAACTGGGCTTAAAGGTGTGTGCCACTATATAGTACTGGTTTGCTTTTCCTCCCTAAGTGCTAGGGTAAAAGGCATATAAAGTGAAATTTAAATTTTGAATTTTGGAAAAGAAGTTTCAAAGGAGGGGTACCGGAGAGATAGCGCAATGGATAGTGTTTGCTTTGTTAGCATAAAGACCTGAGTTCGGAGCCCCCATATCTCCATATGAGCATGGCAGTGCACTCCTGTACCTCCAGTACTGCTGACAGTCAGGTTAGGGAAAGATTCCTACAGAGGCATCCATGGGTTTTGCCTGCCAGCCAGAACAGAAATTCTACATCCACTGAGCTACTCAGTCTTAAAACATGAGGTAGATGCTTGGAGGAGTTGTCATGTACCTAATCCCAGCACTCAGGAGGCAGAGGCAGGTAGATCTCTGAGTGTGAGGGCAGCCTGGGCTACAAAGCTAGTTCCAGGATAGTCTGGACTACATAAGGAAAGCCAGTCTTGAACCACACCACACCCCAACGCCCCCCAACCCTCAAAACCCCATATCAACCAAGAATTTTTGTTTGGTTGGTTTTGGTTTTTTGGGGGCTTTTTGTTTGTTTGGTTTTTAAGACAGGGTTTCTCTGTGTAGTCCTGGCTGTCCTGGAACTCACTCTGTAGACCAGACTGGCCTTGAACTCAGAAATCCGCCTGCCTCTGCCTCCCAAGTGCTGGGATTAAAGGCGTGCGCCACCACTGCCCGGCCAACCAAGAATTCGTTGTTCCTTCAGATTTTTTTGGTCAATTATTTCATGTATTCTGGTACCACATTTTTGCAGATAAGTACAAATTTTTATTTTTAAATTTTCTTTTTTTTTTTTTTTTTAAAGTATATGAGTACACGGTAGCTGTCTTCAGACACACCAGAAGAGGGTATCAGATCTCATTACAGATGGTTGTGAGCCACCATGTGGTTTTTGGATTTGAACTCAGGACCTCTGGAAGAGCAAGCAGCCAGTGCTCTGAACCGCTGAGCCATCGTTCCCAGCCCTCTTTTTAAATTTTCAAACAAGAGCATATTCCCCTCTTCTCTTCCCTTTTTAAAAAAGATCTATCTATCTATCTATCTATCTATCTATCTATCTATGTATATGAGTACACCGTAGCTGTCTTCAGACACACCAGAAGACGGCATCGGATCCCATTACAGATGATTTTGTACTACTGTGTGGTTGCTGGGAATTGAACTCAGGACCTCTGAGAGAACAGTCAGTGCTCTAAACCTCTGAGCCATCTCTCCAGCACCTTCTTTTCCCTTTTCATCAGAAAAACATAATTTTTAGAGAGTTACTTAATTTTGTGTGTATGTTTTGCCTGTGTACATGTCTGTGTACACACGTGGGCCTAGTGCCAGAAGAGGTCATAAGAGAATAAGGTCTTCTTGACGGAAAGTGTAGATGGCTGTGAGACACCATGTGAGCTCTGGAAACTGACTCTGGGTCCTACAACCACCGAGACATCTCTCCAGCCTCTAATATATTTTCTTTTAACTTATTATATTCAGGATATTAAACTCATAGGACTGTTTATATATACCTTATGCCCTAACTTTCTTACATTTTGTTTTTATAGGTTATTTTAACTAATCAGATGACAACAAAGATTGATAAAAATCAAGCTTTGCTTGTTCCTGCATTAGGTGGGTAAATGAGCGAGATAATGCTTATTCTTTTCCCTCTTTTTGGTTTTTTAAGATGGCTTCTCTGTGTAGTCCTTGAACTCAGATCTGCCTGCCTCTGCCTCCCAAGTGTTAAAATCCCTAGGAGTCAAGCCTGGCATTAAGTCTGTAGACCACCATGCCTGGCTCTTAGAGAAAAGAGGTTTAACATTTTTTCCTACATTTTCATTTTCATTTGATGTTTGATAGATACTATAAGCTGTTGAAAATAAAGACTGTCTTATTCACTGACCACATTTGTTTGTTTGTTTGTTTGTTTGTTTGTTTGTTTTTCGAGACAGGGTTTCTCTGAATAGCCCTGGCTGTCCTGGAGCTCACTTTGTAGACCAGGCTGGCCTCAAACTCAGAAATCCCTCTGCCTCTGCCTCCCCAGTGCTGGGACTAAAGACGTGCGCCACCACGCCCGGCTCTTTTTTTTTTTTGCACATTTTTAAAATACTATCTGACACCTCTGTGTCAGTAATTTGAGAAGTAAATATTCAAAATAGAATTCTAAACACTAAAACCCATCTTAGACAGAAAGGAGAATAAGCGTATTTAAAGACAAATCACACTATGCAAACAGATATGACTGTATTTCTAGCATTGTGATGTTATTAGAACACAATGCTTCAAGATCTGTCTCCACTGGAATCCAGTAATATTCTGTGTGGCAAAGATGGTGATGCAGACTTAGCCCTAGCTACTGTGGAAACTGAATGCTGGGCTGGGTAATGAACTCTGCATGCAGCACGTCTTTAATCCCAGCACTCCAGAAACAGAAGCATGCAGAGTTCTCTTAATTCAAGGCTGGCCCGGGCTACATATTGAATTCCAGGCCTGCCAGGACTAACGTGAGACCCTGTTTCTGGGTGTGAGAAAACTCTTATTACTCTTAGGATCTTACTGGTGTACAACAGGTTTTGAAACAAAGAATATTTCTATTTTCAGTTTGGTAAAGTAAGATTGTAGTTGACCAGACAGTCTAAGCAACTTAGAAAATTCTAAAGGTTCCTTATAGTAAATTTTTTTTTCTTTTAGGGGAAAGCTGGGGGCATGCTGCTACAATAAGACTCATTTTTCACTGGGAACAAAAGCAAAGGTCAGTATAGAAATAAGTTCATAATTTCAGAATATCAATCTAATTATCCTGAACACTTAGTGGTTTGTTAACATAGGTCCCCAGCTTGAGGTTTGCAGTGACCCATAAACCACTTCTGTTGTTGCCTTGCTTGACATCGGTTAGAGCAAACATAGAAACACGTTGTTAATACTGCACATTCAGCCACATGGGGAATTCTTTGTGTATTTAAATGCTGGTGTGAATGTACCTGGAACATGTGGGTGGCTAAGGGGTTGCTACCTTCTGATAGTCTTTGAAATCACATCTTAGCCATGAAGGAGGAGGAGGTACCCTGTGTTCCCAGAGGAGACTGAAAGAAGAATAAATCAGGACAAAAGGAAAAGTTTGAGGCTAGTGTTAGGACTAATATATGTGGAAAATAGAGTTTTTCTTAGTTGCTTAATATAGTTCTTGCATGAAATTGTGTCTGCCATTTTCCCCTTTTATTACCCATGTATTTACCTGCCTTTCACAAGTATTGTTCTTTAAAATAAAATCATGGCAGCATGGAGCCTTTGTGTTTGTTTCTAAGGCTGCTGAGCAAGTGAGTGAACCACCTTCCCTTTTCTTTAAAATAGGCCATTGAAAGCTATGAAGTCTTTTATCCTGAACTTCAAAAGATGTCAGATTCATGCCAGCCTTTCTTCTTTGTGATTAATGGACATAACCTAGAGAACTTGATATGGAAGTGCTCTAATAAAGGGGGAAACTGAGGCAGTATGTAGGGCAATATTGAGCTCGGTCAGTGATACTGCTTTGGGGTTTTTGTTTGTTTCTTTAAACTGCATTACGTGCCACCTTCTAATAACCTTTCAAATCCATACTGTAGCTAGCTAGGTATTTTGGCACGTCTATAATTCCAGCACTTATTAGACTGAGGCAGAATAGCCTGAGTTTGAGGCTAACCTGGGCTGCAAGTTCCAGGCCAGCCTAGGAAAGAGTAAAACTGCATAAAAAGAAAAGAAAGCCAAATCGTGAAACTTTCATGTACAAAAATTTTGGGGGGCAGGAGGGTTTGATATATGGTCTCTCTGTGTAGTCCTGGCTGGCTTGGAACTCACAGAAATCTTCCTCCCTTTGTCTCCTGAGTGCTGAGATTAAAGGTATGCACTACCACTTCTAGCTGTATTTAATTTTTAAAATGAATTTATTTTATGTGAGTATTTTGCCTGATTTTTTGTGTGTAAGTCTGTGCAACACGTGCATGCCTGGTGCCCACAGAGGTTGAAGAGGGCATCGGATCCCCTTGGGTTGGAATTCCAGATGGCGGTGAGCTGCCATGTGAGTGCTGGCAACTGAACCCAAATCTTCTTCAAGAACAGCTGCTCAGCTGCCTTTCAAGTCTCTACAGTTACTGGGCCTTTAGAAACAGCATCTGTAAAGGAGATGCAAACTGCATGCATCAGTTTTAAAAGATTATGCACAAGTGTAGTGACCATGATTCAAGTCATTGAAACCTAACTTGGCCGGACATGATTTTTCCCCCTTTTTTTCCTATAATTGTTTTTCTAGAACATAGTCATAGTATTACATACAAATGTGAATGTATAGCTTTTATTCTTTTTTCCCCAGTAAAGAACTTTTCCTCTAAATTGTTTCTTTCAAGTCTATGGATATGTGACAGTACTGTGCATACTTTATGAGAGTCAGAATGAATTGATCTTATTTAGTAACTTAAGAATTGAGATAATTTTGTTCTTTATTATTTGAAACCAAATATCTTTGTCTTTAAAGTTTGGTGCAATCTTTGCATGTGAGGATTATGGGGTTTGGTTTGGTTTGGGTCTTGGGTGCTAGGAATTGACCCAAGGACTTTTTGGCATGCTAAGTCCTTGCTTTCTCACTGACGTATAGGCCCATCAATATGGTTGCATGAAATCTTCAATGCTTTATAGTTATCTTTCTGTTTGTTTCTGATACAGGTTGTCAAGTAGCCGAGCCTGGCCTGAAACTTACTAGAAAGTATAAGATGACCTTGATTCTTGAAGCTTTTGCCTGCACCTTGTAAGCTCAGGTGGCAGGAGAGTGCTGCTACACCCTAGCTGAGGCCAGGCCAGGCCAGCACTCTGCCTCTGAGCTCTGTACTCTCACATGCTTCTTAGAAAGGTTTTCTTAAAAATATGAAGAAGTCATAAATTTATAATTATAGAAATGAACACTTTTATTTTGAACAGAAAAACAGAAAACCTTAAATAACAAAAAAATACTGTGAATTGAACTTAGACATTATCGTGCCCTAACCTCCATTTTCACTAGTAAAATCTGGTTTTATGTTTTGAATTTTTTTTTTTTTTTTTTTTTTTTTTGCTTTTTTTCGAGACAGGGTTTCTCTGTGTAGCCCTGGCTGTCCTGTAACTCACTCTGTAGACTAGGCTGGCCTCGAACTCAGAAATCCGCCTGCCTCTGCCTCCCCAGTGCTGGGATTAAAGGCATGCGCCACCACTTCCTGGCTTATGTTTTGCTTTTAAGAGAGAATCTTACTATGTATCTCTGACTAGCTTGCAATGTACTCTGTAGACCAGGCCGCCTGTACCTCCCCAGCCTGGCATTAAAGGTGTGCAGGACCACATATGTGCAGTAACCTCTGACAACTGACAGAATGACATTCCAACAATTCTTAAATGATTTTGTCTGTGTCCTTATATTATGTGGGTTCTCCAATTTGCATATTCATGATAATATGAGGCCAAGATTGTTCTTTGCCAAGAAGATGTGGTGGTAGAGTGGAGTAATCCATCACACCCCCACACAGCATTTCCTGTGTGTGCTCAGCTTTAGAGCACACATTGTACTTCTGTCTTGTTTCTTCCTGACCCAAACTATGCAGTTCAGCCGTATGTTAAGCTTCATCTCAGCTGGGGCTAGGAGCCAAGTGAATCTTTTTGGTTTGGTTTAAAAAGATCTCTTGAAGAAAAGATCTTTTGAGATGCAGACATGACATACAAAATTTTTTACCTAGAAATTTGAAGAGGATTTTCTTTTTTTTTTTTTTTTTTTTTTGGTTTTTCGAGACAGGGTTTCTCTGTGTAGCCCTGGCTGTCCTGGCACTCACTTTGTAGACCAGGCTGGCCTCGAACTCAGAAATCCGCCTGCCTCTGCCTCCCGAGTGCTGGGATTAAAGGCATGCGCCACCACGCCCGGCTGAAGAGGATTTTCTAAGTTAAAAGCTTAATCAATTCCCTTTTGTCTTTATAATTTATTTTTCCTTTAGAAAGCCCAGCCTGGCCTAGAACTCTTAGCAATCCTCCTGCCTCCTGCTTTATTAGCATTATAGACATAAGCTACCACATCTGGTGTTCATTTTGTATTCATACTAACTTTGTAAAGCCTTCTTAAAATCTTACTACTTTTTTGCTTTGATATGGAGTCGTAGACCTGCTCTTGAGGGGAAGGTTGTGAGTTCAAGACCAGTCTGAGGTACATGGCAATAGTCTGTCTCAGTTTATCGTTCCCTATCATCAAGAGTGAGGAAGAAATTACTGCTTGTTAATAATTTTTTCAAAGCACTCAGATGTACTTGGCACTTTTTTGGGTATTGTGAGATGACTTACAAGATGAGCTATTTTATTTTATTTTATTTCGTTTGGTTTTTTCAAGACAAGAGTTTCTCTGTATAGCCCTGGCTGTCCTGGAACTCACTCTGTAGACCAGGCTGGCCTCGAACTCAGAAATCCACCTGCCTCTGACTCCTCTATGTGCTGGGATTAAAGGCATGGGCCACCACTGCCTGGCCAAGCTAATTTTTTATTGAGTCAAATGTGAAGGGTTTTCTTCACTGTCTAGTCACTGTTTCCTGTGGGTGAGTATGTGTGTGCATGCGTGTGTAGGAGCTTTCCCTCTACCAAATGTCACGGGGACATTGAACTCAGGGTCAGGATCAAAGGCAAGAACCTGTGAGCTGTCTCAACTTATCCTAAAAAGTGATTCTTTTGGCTTCATGTGTAGTTCAGTGGGGTAGTGCTTGTCTGGCTTCTACAACACCCACAGTTCATTCTCTAGTACTGCCCCACCTTAAGAAAATGAAAATTCCCAAACTATGATTTTTCTAAAAAGGCTGATTAAAATATATTTTGCCTCTGAAGTGCTGTGATTAAAGATATCTGTCATCATGCCCAGCTAAAAGGAAATGACTTTATTTTCAGTGTTATTGATAATTGAACCCAGGGCCTCTTGCATGTCAGGCACACACTATTGAGTCACATTCATAGACCTTGTTGGGTTTTTGTTGTTTTGTTTGTTTTTGTTTTTTCTTTTTTTAAAAAGAATTGTTTATTTTATGCATATGAGCACACTGTAGTTGTCTTCAAACACACCAAAAGAGGGCATCAGATCCCATTATAAATAGTTGTGAACCACCATGTGGTTGCTGGGAATTGAACTCAGGACCTCTGGAAAAGTAGTCAGTGTTCTCAACCACTGAGCCAGCTCTCCAGGCCTAGTTTTTGTTTTTTTCTAGACAGGTTTTTTGTTTTGTTTTGTTTTCTGTGTAGCCCTGACAGCCCTGAAACTAGTTCTGTAGACCAGGCTGGCCTCCAACTCAGAGATCCACCTGCCTCTACCTTCCACGTGCTGGAATTAAAGACATGCACTACCACTGCCTGGAGCCCTAGTTTGTTGGTTTGTTTTTTTAAAGATTTATTTATTTATATGTATGAATACCTTGTTGCTGTCTTCAGACACACAAGAAGAGGGCATCAGATCTCATTATAGATGGTTGTGAGCCACCATGTAGTTGCTGGGAATTGAACTCAGGACCTCAGGAAGGGCAGTCTGTGCTCTTAACCGCTGAGCCATCTCCAGCCCAGAGCCCTTATCCTTATATGTGACTCGGCACTTAGTTTTTACGTTAACTTACAGAGTTTATGACATTTTGGATTCTGTTGTTTGTTTTTTTTGTTTTTTTTTAAGATTTTATTTATTATATGTAAGTACACTGTAGCTGTCTTCAGACATTCCAGAAGAGGGCGCCAGATCTCGTTGCGGATGGTTGTGAGCCACCATGTGGTTGCTGGGATTTGAACTCTGGACCTTCAGAAGAGCAGTCGGGTGCTCTTACCCACTGAGCCATCTCACCAGCCCCTGTTGTTTGTTTTGTTGTTGTTGTTTTGTTCTGTTTTTTTGGTGTGGGTGGGTAGGTGTTTTACCTTCATGTCTATGAGTTTTGCGTGTACAGTGAGTGCCCTCAGAGATCAGAAGAGATGCCCTGGAACTGGAGTTATAGAAGGTTGTGAGTTCCCATTTGGCCACCGAGAGTAGTGTTTAGGTTCTCTGGGAGAGCATCCAGACCTCTTAACTGCTGAGCCATCTTTCAAGCCCAATTGTTTTCAAAGTAAAAAGTGTTTCTCTCATGAATTATGCTTAAGGAGAGGTGCATTTTGAAATTAGGAAAGTTAATAAATAATAAATAAGATGTTCTTTGTTGAATTTAGTTTTGAAAATAAGCTAGGTGTGGTGGTGCATGCTTGTAATCCTAGCATTTGGAAAGTGAAGGCAGGAAGATTAGGAGTTCAAGGCCATCCTTGGCTATGTAGTACATTCAAAACTAGACTGGCCATATGAAATCCTGTCTCAAAAACAAAGAGTGTTATATTGTATAGAAACTAATAAAAAGTTTATGATTGTTTCCTATTAAGTTAGAATCTATATTATATAAAACTGCAATAAAATAGATATTAAAGTTTTTAGCTATATTTTTACAGCTGGCTGGCATTAAGTACATTCATATTCTTCTATGACCTTCACTACCATTTATTTCCAGAACTTTGTCATCTTCCCTTACTTCAGTGTTAAACAATAGTGTTGTCCCTGGCAACCACTGTTCTACTCTGTCTCTGATTTGATTATTCTAAGAACCAAATATAATTGAAATCATGCAATATTTGATTTACTTATTTCCCTTAGAGTGATGTCTTCAAGGTTCATTTTGTAGCCATGTCAAAATTTTCATCCTAACAATGAGAGAGAGAATGAGAATGTGTGTATTCCATTTTGTGTTTATCTCCCAGTAGACACAGTTGCTTTAGTCTTTTCTGTTGTGAGTGACTTTAGAAGTAGTTTTAGGGTGATAGCTCAGTGGTGAAGCACTTTCCTAACTTGTATGAGGCCCTGGGTTCAGTTTCCATCATCACAAAAAAGTAATTCTTGGGACTGGAGAGATGGCTCATTGGTTTAGAGCACTGACTGCTCTTCCAGAGGTCCTGAGTTCAAATCCCAGCAACCACACGGTGGCTCACAACCATCTATAATGGGATCTGATGCCCTTTTCTGGTATGTCTGAAGACAGCTACAGTATACTCATATAGGTAAAATAAACAAAAAAAATTTTTTTTAAGTAATTTTTTTTGGAAACAGGGTTATGTATGTAGGGTGTCCTCAAAGTTGTATGTAGCCTAGGTGGTCCTCAAGCTCATAGCAGTCCTCGTAGCCCACCCCGTCTTCTGCAGTTGCAGGTGTGCACCACCATATCAAGCTCCTCAAAAGAAACTTGAAAGATTTTTTTTTTTTTTTTTTTTTGGTTTTTCGAGACAGGGTTTCTCTGTGTAGCCCTGGCTGTCCTGGAACTCACTCTGTAGCCCAGGCTGGCCTCGAACTCAGAAATCCACCTGCCTCTGCCTCCCAAGTGCTGGGATTAAAGGCGTGCGCCACCACGCCCGGCACTTGAAAGATTTTTATGTTCTCGCTCTTAGCACTATTTGAATGTAGTTATTAAGAGTGTAGATTGTGGAGTTGAGATGGTGACTCAGGCTGTAAAGGGCTTGCCCTGTAGGCATAAGAACTGGAATTTGGATCCCCAACACCCACATAAAAATGTCATAGTGATTTGCACTTACAATCCCAGCACTGGTGAGGAAGAAACAGTAGGCCCTCTAGGACTCGTAACTTAGTAACTGATTGAACCCTGCGCTCAATCAGTGAAAAGAGCCTATCTGAAAAAGCCTCTGGCCTCCACGTGTATATGCACACATAGAAAAAGAGCTCTAGCTGGGTGGTGGTGACACACCTTTAATCCCAGCACTGGGGAAGCAGAGACAGATCTCTGGTTTCAAGGCCAGCCCAGTCTACAGAGTTGAGTTCCAGATCAGCCAGGGTTATACAGAGAAACCCTGTCTTGAATAAAACAAAACAACAAACCCCTTAATTATTATTTGTTAGCTGTTCTCAGCTTTCAATTTTATTTACTTTATAGAAAACAGGGTTAGAGAAAGAGGTCAGTGGTTAAGAGCATTTGCTGCTCTTCCCACATGTGAGGTTCTCAGCACACACATCAGGTGGGTTACAACCGTCTGTAACTCCAGATCTCCAGGGGATCTGATGCCTCTGGCCCCTGAGGGTGCTTGCACCCATGTATACATACCCACATACGGGCTCACACCCCTGCACATAATTAAAGATTTAATAAGAATACATCTTTAAAATCATACATGTCTATGCACGCCTACTTTTTTAGGAGGAGGACAGGCTATGATGTAGTCCAGAGCCTCAAACTCTCCATATAGTGAGAATGACAACACTGGCTGTCCTGGGACTCACTCTGTAGACCAGACTTGGCCCCATACTTAGAGATCTAACTGTTTCTGCCTGGGATTAAAGGCTTGTGCCACCATACCCAGCTTTTTAACTTTTTTAAAAAATTTAATTATTTTTAAGGCTCAGGTGGCCTTGCTCCTGAGTTCAAAAAAAGTTGTGCCTCTGCTTTTTTTTTTTTTTTTTTTTGGTTTTTCGAGACAGGGTTTCTCTTTATAGCTCTGGCTGTCCTGGAGCTCACTTTGTAGACCAGGCTGGCCTCGAACTCAGAAATCCGCCTGCCTCTGCCTCCCGAGTGCTGGGATTAAAGGCGTGCGCCACCACGCCCGGCAGTTGTGCCTCTGCTTATCTGAGACTGAAAGCACCCACCACAGTGCTGCCCTGTGAGGAAGGTTTTCATTTTGTCTTTTTAAATATATTTCTTTCCATTTTGTGTACTTGAGAATACATGGTACAAGCATAGTTTAGGACTCTGTACATTTAAATTATAAAATCAGTCATGTGACCTAATTAATTAAGGTGATGTGTTTATATGTACTTTTTCTCCAAACAGATTTGCAACATTGTACAAGTCACCAAGCCAGAAGGAGTCTACAATACCATTTCAGATCACAGTCAGTATCATTTCATCACAGTGAGATTTTGCAGTTGTTGGGCAGTAACTATCTGAAGAGGTCATCTACAAATCGTTTCTGTTAATTTTGTAAGCAGCAAGCATATTTGAGGGTAGTCTAGATGTGAGAACACCATCAAAATAGTATTTGCACAGTACTGCAGTCACGGTTGAACTGAAGTTTATCTTTGAGAACAGATGAAATATTTATGTATGTTCCATGGCATATGTAAAATATCCTATAAAAGATTTTTATGTTAAAAGTTTTCAGAAAGGAAAAAATGTATAACGGGGCATGATGGCACATGCCTGGACTTGGGACACTGAAGCCGGCAGATCAGTTGTACGAGCCAGCCTAGTCAGCATGAGATCCTGTCTCAAAAATACCAACAACTAAAAGAACAGGTTTCTACGCTGACATTACTACTTTGGCCTGTAGATGGTGGTGACACTTTGAAGCATCATCAACTTCCTGAGCATTTCTATCACTGGGCCTCAAACCCACTACAGAGCTGAGCTTGACCTGGAGCTTCTTTGTTTGTTTTTGTTTCTTTTGAGCCAGGGTTTCTCTGTGTAGCCCTGGCTGTCCAGGACCTCACTCTGTAGACCAGGCTGGCCTCATACTCCGATATCCACCTGCCTCTGCCTCACAAGCGCTGGGATCAAAGACAAGCACCACCGCACTCAGCAGTCTCTTATTTTATAAAGAGAAAACTAAAAATGGAAAGCAGTTCTGAAAGTGAATTTTCCACTTAGTTTTTACACTAACCTCACTTAACTTACATTAACCTGTTCTCAATTATTTTGTCTTGTTTGAGACGAGGTCTTGTTATTTAGTCCAGGCTGGCATTGAACTTTTGACCCTCCTGCCTCCGCTGCCTAAGTGATGCTATTACAGATGCATGCCACATGCCAGGCAGAATAATTTTACTATAAAGTGATTTGTGAAGTGCCTACCTGGCTGTACACACCACTTTCCACTTCTCCCAGCTGAGGCGCCATACGGCTTCTTAGGATTCTTCCTAGAGAGTTTTTTTGTTGTTAACTTGGACATCACCACTCATCTACATACAGGTCAGGTCTTAGAAAGCATCCTGATGCAGTGTTATTTTTTTAATGTGTGTATAGAAGAGCATATGTAAAATGCTCTAATAAAACTCTGGCTCAGACCACCTGCAAAGTTTATCCTCTTTATTCAATGATCAATAAATTCTCTCCCAAGAATAACATGGCTTATTTAAAGACTATTTGGAAAATTAATCTTTTTAAATTGTCTTTCATGTGTGTGTGTATGTATATATTTTATGTGTGTATTTCTCTACCTTGCAGCCTCAGGGATTTAGAGATGCTGTTGTCACTGCTGCCTCATCACAGACAGAGAGTTCTTTGAATTTCCGGAAACGGTCACGAGAACCAGAGGAAGAATGCTGACCAAATGCTGATGCCAATGCATCCAGTTAACTGATGATGTGCTAGTCAGAGTGTAGTGTGTGTGTATGTATGTGCACTGTGTGTGGGGGAGTGCCTACAAAAGCAAGCGGAGGGTGGTGGATCTCGTGGAACTGGAGTTAGAAGTAACTGAACCACCATGAAGGTGCTGGGAACCAGAACCTAGTCCTGCAAGAACCAAAAATGTTCCCAACTGCTGAGCCATCTCTCCAGCTCCTCCACCCTGTCTCTGAGGCAGGCTCTCCTGTTTTGTCTCTTCACTCTCCAGGTCTGCACACTTTAACTACTTCTGTTTTGGCCTCCTGTCTCACTAGGAACACATGGGATGCAGGTGTGTAGCACACTGTGGGCTCTGAGAATTGAACTCAGGTTGTCAGGCTTGCAGAGCAAGGGCTTTTACCCACTGAACATCTTTCTAGGCCCTCCTTAAATTTTAAGAAAAAAATCTCTCCCTGAACGTGGAGCTCACTGCTTCAGGGCCACCGGTCTACCCCAGCAGCACCAAGATGCACACATGTGCTGCACTGCACCAGCTTTTATTATATGCCGTCCTCATGCCTGCATGTCAGGGGCTTTACCCACAGAGCCGTTTCCCTAGCTCCTGAAAAGATTTTCTGAAGCACTGTTCTATAATTATATTTTAATATGTTTTTATTTTGAGTAATGTGGAAAGCTGACCTTATGTTACCTATCTGATTTACCACCCAGAGTGGAAAATTTCTTTGTCAATTGCCTAAAAAATAATAGAAATAAAACACTATTATACATTTGAAGTGTGTGTATATGTGTCTGTGTGTTTGCCAACTGTGTGGAGGCCTTCAAAGCATGGAAGAGGGCATCATGTCCCCTAGAACTGGAGTTATATGTGGTTGGCTGCCAGACATGGGATCTTAAGAGGTAATTTCTGAGTCATGTCTCTGTCCCTCCTTATTCTTAAATGTAGTTTTGGGGGCCTAGAGAGAGGACGCAGGAGTTAAGAGCACTTGTTGCTCTTTTAGAAGACCTGGATCAGTTATCAGCTCCAAGTAACTCCAGTTCCAGAGGATCTGACCCCCCTCCTCAGCCCTCCACGGACACTAAGCATGTATATAGTATACATACATACTTGTAGGCAGAACACTCAAACAAATATGAAATAAACAAATGTAGCTTTGAAAGCAATTAACATATCACTGTTTAGTTAGTTGAGTTGGTTGTTTGGTTTGCTGACTCCTGGTCTGTGTGTCCTTGCTGCTGGGTTGCCCAGAGCACCTCCTGCAAGCCATTGTTGGAGGCAGCACACAGTCTGTAATAGGGGTTGAAGGTCTGTGCCTCCCCTCCAAGTCTTTGTGCCTGGGGACAGCTAAGCCCTAGAGAGAGGCAGAGCCAGGTTTGGCTCCAAGTCAGGGCCAAGAGTATGTATGGGAAAGGCTGGAAGAGAAGGCCTTCTCTGGGAGATTTAGGCCTGAAGCCCCTCCCTGCCCTGGAATCCTTGATGAAGAGATAGATGGTCCTTTCTTTGATGGTGGATGTGAATGCATACACCTTACTCAGGGTGAACCAGGGATTAAATACCTTTTGCAGGAAGAAATGCCCAGGAAGGGGAAGCTCATTGGCTGAACACTCGGGGCCTGTGTAGCTACTTCATTAGCATGGAGAACTCCAGGTTCTTATGCTGCGCGACTGATGGGTGTTATGATTACGTGTTCCAGAACAGATAAAGCTGGGCAGGGATCTGGTTTGACTCCTGCCACTCTCAATTCTGAGATTCCCTGGGGTTTGAGCCTGTGTGTGTGTGTGTGTGTGTGTGTGTGTGTGTGTGTGTGTGTTGGTTTGAATAGATTTGGCCTACACAGACTCATATATTTGAATATTTGGTCTTTGGGGAGTGGCACTATTAGGTGTAACGTTGGAATAGTGTGGCCTTTGTAGGAGGAAATGTGTCACTGTGGGGGCAGACTTTTAGGTCTCCAATGCTCAAGTCATGCCCAGTATGACACACAATCTCCTGCTGTCTGTGGATCAAGCTGTAGATCTCTCAGCTCCTCTAGTACCATGTCTGCCTGCATGCCGCCATGCTTTCTGCCATGATGATAATGGACCTTTTGGCAGCCCCAAATTAATTTTTTTTCCTTTAAAAAAGTTGCTATGGTCATGTTGTCTCTTCATAGCAATAAAACCCAAACTAAGACTCTGTGTGTGTGTGTGTGTGTGTGTGTGTGTGTGTGTGTACATCTTTCTATTTAGCCCTGGCTGGCTTGGAATTCACTATGTAGATCTCTTGTCAAACAAGAGATCTACCTGTCTGTCTCTAGGCTTAAAGGAGTACAGTCCATTCCTATAGTTAATTTTGTGGATAGTTTACAAATTTGAGCTGATGAAATTAGTTTTAGTGACCTCAGTCTATTTGTTTAATTTTTGTTATTTGTCATTTTAAAGGGAAAATTTCCAAGCTATGTGTAGCCATTGAAATATGTCCTCTAGAATAGTCAGATTATGCTAAACTTTATTTGTTTGTTTTTGGGTTTTTTGTTTGTTTGTTTGTTTTTGAGACAGGGTTTCTCTGTATAGCCCTGGCTGTCCTGGAACTCACTTTGTAGACCAGGCTGGCCTCGAACTCAGAAATCCACCTGCCTCTGCCTCCCGAGTGCTATGGTAAACTTTAAATGTAGATTATTATTTATATCTACGTTTTTGAAGTGCAGTGTGAATAAATAAAAATTCTGTATTTTTAAAATAATTTTTATTTTAGGAACATTGGTGTGTTGCCTGCCTGCGTATCTGAGTGAGGGTGTCAGATCCCCTGGAGCTAGAATTACAGACATTTAAAAGGACTAGAGATGTCTCAGTGGTTAAGAGCACCTACTGTTCTTCCCAAGGACCTGAGTTCAGTTCCCAGCATCTATGTCAGCAGCTCATTTCCTCTCCAGGGGCTCAAATACCCTCTTTTAGCCTTCTTGAGAACCTGTGCACATATGGCATGCACTCACCCAGGTACATATAAATGAAATATTCTAAAACATCTTAAAATGTAGGATATTTGGTCACACTGTGAACCCTGAAATTGTGTATGTATGTACTGAACAAAACTTTATAGATTTGTTGTGGCTTGGCCATAACACTCACCTTTAATCTCAAGCAATGAAGGTAAAGTTTGGTTCTCTGTGGAGGGAGAAATTCTAATTTTTTTTTTTAACTACTGGAGTCAAACCCTGAACTTGAACTTGTGCATGCTACATGGTACACAAGCCACTCTACCACAGAGCTATATCCCAGCCCCAGAAAAATGTACTTTTAACAATTGAATATCATAAATATTTGATAGTGTTTTCAAGATTTCTCATAGTAAGTGATATTTTCTGTCCTAAGCTGAACACTACACTTAGAAAGCTCTTCATTGTGACTCTTGTGGAGTTTACAGATGGGCTAACTATAGCTTACTAGGTGTGTGCATGGAAGCAGAACCTGTAACATTCACACCAGGGCAATCTCAAGCAAGCATGTGGTCATCCTAATCACACAACTAGTTTGAGATAACTGCTTTAGCAGTAGGTTGATTATAATGGCATTAACTGATCATCATTAAACTTGCCCGTCATTTTGTAGTCTGTCCATTCAGGTCTCATAAAGCCACGAGTGTGAAAGTGTTCTGAGGGGTAAACACTGAATCTTCAAGCACTGGGTAACGGGGGTTCTTGCTTTGTCTTTCCTGTTGTGTCTTGTGTGAGACAAGGTCTCACTCCAGTCAGATAGACTTTGACTTCACATTTGTATCTTCCTTGTCAGTGCGAAGACTGTAGAGGGATACCTGGGTTCTGCTGTTACTAAGTATAATACTTTTCTTCGAGGTGCTATGGGGCAAACTTAGGTTATCACTGTGGTGGTATCAGATTGCCATACTGGAAAAGACCCTGAGACCCTGATTATTTTTTTATTAGATATTTTCTTTATTTACATTTCAAATGCTATCCCGAAAGTCCCCTATACCCTCCCCCACCAAGAGACCCCGATTATAAACAAAGCCAAGTGCTTATGTGTGTAATGCCTTTAAATTTACATAAGAGCTTTTAAAGTTCCTATTGCTGAAAATATGTTTTTCCAGGACAAAAAAAAAAAAAAAAACAAAAAAAAACAGATTTTCTATATACCTTTTCTTTTCTTTTCTTTCCTTTTTTTTTTTTTTTTTTTTTTTTTTAAAGACTGCAACTGCCACAGAATAAGTGACTTTTCTAGCCAGGCATGGGAAGTGGAGGCAGGAGGAGTTAAGTCACCCTAGGCTTGATAGCAAGTTTGATGCTGGCCTAAACTACATGAATGCCTGTCTGTCTCCACTCCCCACCCCCACCCCCTTTTTCACTTCTAGAGACTAGAAGTCTGATGCCCAATGTAGTCAAGTTTTGGCGAATGCTTGAGAGACAAGCAAGTCAGTACCTGGGTATGGAAGTCACCAGTTGTATCAGAGTAGGAGAAAATAGGTTTTTTTTTTTTTGTTGTTGTTTTTGTTTTTCGAGACAGGGTTTCTCTGTGTAGCCTTGGCTGTCCTGGAACTCACTTTGTAGACCAGGCTGGCCTCGAACTCAGAAATCCGCCTGCCTCTGCCTCCCAAGTGCTGGGATTAAAGGCGTGCGCCACCACGCCCGGCTGAGAAAATAGTTTTGATTTTCATGTATATGAGTGCTTTGCCCTGTGAGTGCCACCATGTGAATCAAACCAGGTCCTCTGTAAGAGCAATAAGTGTTCTTAACTCCTAAGCCAGATCTTTACTCCAGGATCCAACTATTTTTCTTTTTTGTCTTTTTTGTTTTGTTTGGTTGGTTGGTTGGTTGGTTTTTCAAGGCAGGATTTCTCTGTGTAGCCCAGGCTGTCCTGGAACTCACTTTGTAGACTAGGTTGGCCTTGAACTCACTCTGTAGACCAGACTGACCTTAAACTCAGAGATATCTATCTGCCTCCTGAGTGCTGAGATTAAAGGTGTGTGCCACCAATACCTGGCTGTTATTTTAATTAACATATTCATTATACAAAGTAATGTGTTTCCTGAAGACATTTTTATTCTAGGTCTATCGTTACTCATTCCCAGTGTTTTTATGTCATGTCTGTTTTACCACGTTCTGGACATAACTAGTACAACAGAAGCTTACTTTAAAAACTCATTTTGGAAGAACAAATACCAGAAATTTACACTGTTTATTGCTGTACTTGGAAAATCAATTTGATTCCAAGTAAGTTTAAGTATTTAATATGATAAAATATTTAATATGATAAAATATAAAGTTAAAAGCACACATAACCTAAATCAGCACCTGGTTTCGTTTATTTTTAGGATACAAGCTTAACATTTTAAATATAGTTATTTCATATCTACATTGCTAAGGAAGAGATTATTTCATCAGGGGCCAGGAAGATACTTCATTCAGTAAAATGCTTGCCATGTAGGGAGGGCTTGAGTTTCATCCATGTAACCCAAAAACAAAAACTGTGTAGGCCTGTGTCTCAATACTGAATAGGCTGAGATAGGCAGATCTTTGGAGTACATGGGCCAGTCAGCCCAGCTGAATCTGTGAGCCTGGTCCAATGAGGCCCTGTCTTTTTATATATAAGTACACTGTAGCTGTCTTCAGATACACTAGAAGAGGGCATCAGATCTCATTACAGATGGTTGTGAGCTACTATGTAGTTGCTGGGATTTGAACTCAGGACCTCTGGAAGAGCAATCATTGTTCTTAACAACTGAGCCATATCTCCAGCCTGAGGCCCTGTCTTAAAAGAGCAGGGTGTACAGCAACTGGAGAATGCACTGAGTTGTCATCTAGCCTATACATGCATACACACACGTGCATATACTTAAGAAAATCATAACTTAGATGATGGTGGCACATGCCTTTAATCCCAGCATTGAAGAGGTAAAGGCAAGTGGATTTCTGTGAGTTCAAGGCCAACCTGGTCTACATGAGTTCCAGGACAGTCAGGGCTGTATAAAGAAACCCTGTTTCAAAAAGAAAGAGGGGGGAGGAGAGAGAGAGAGAGAGAGAGAGAGAGAGAGAGAGAGAGAGAGAGAGAGAGAGAGAGAGAGAGAGAGAGAGGAAGAAGAAGAAGAAGAAGAAGAAGAAGAAGAAGAAGAAGAAGAAGAAGAAGAAGAAGAAGAAGAAGAAGAAGAAGAAGAAGAAGAAGAAGAAGAAGAAGAAGAAGAAGAAGAAGAAGAAGAAGAAGAAGAAGAAGAAGAAAAGAGGAGGAGGGGGAAGAAGAGGAGGAAGGGAATAGTTCTACCAATATTTTTCCTGTGTGATGCATGTGTTTGAATGCACTTTTGTATATGTGGGTAAATGTGGGTGTATGTGATCACAGTCCAGATTGGGTGGTCAGAGGCCAACCTCATGGGTTGATCCTTGCTTTCTATCTTGTTTGAGAGAGCATCTCTTTGTATGGTGCAGGACAGCTGGTCTGCAAGCCTCCAGCGATTCTCTGGTCTCTCCCTCCAGATGCGCCACAGAAACACAAGGGTCACAGGTGCTTGCTCTTAACCGCTGAGCCATCTCCAGCCCCACTGATTTATTTTTGTCAGTAATGTTCTTAATCAATTTTCTGCAGTTGGTGGTAAAATTATTGCCTAATGTGATGGAACGATTGTAGGATTAAAGTTAGAAGACCCGCATCTCACTCTGCCGGAGACTTCCAGATGCCATGCCAGCTTGGGCATCTTCATTTTCCGTGTCACAACCTTATTCACAAATGACTAATCATTGCTTGATGTCATGGTTTCTATTTTTACAGAGACATTATGAGGCAGTCACTATAAATGATCAGTACTGGAGATACTGGAGAGAGAGACATATTTACAGAGATGTGGTTGCTGCCTACCTGTAATTCCAGCACTCAGGAGGCTGAGATAGGAGGATTGCTGCTAATTTCAGGCTAGCTTTAGCTATATAACAAGAACCTGTGTCAAAAACAAACAAGTAAACACAATAAAAATCAATATTGGAATTACTACTGGAATATGTTGAATTTCAGTTTTGAGGCAAAGCTGGTATTCTATTGCTTTCAAAAAACATATTGAGTTACAGGAAAGAGGCTGACTGTTCATAATATGTATTTTTAGTTAACATCAGTGCCTAAATTTACTGTTACTGTTAAAAATTTACAGAACATTTTGCTCCCTTAGATGTGATTTTGGCATAAAATATGTTGACAAGATTCCATGTATTTTTGACCACAGTCTTCTTTCTTTGCCTCTTTTTGGTACCAGCTCACATGTGACAGGGTTTTTGATATTTCAGCTGTCCATCTGACTCCCATTATGTGTAGTGAGATGTGAGATTTAAGCACACTATTACTTTAATATGGTTTTGTTTGTGTCATTTGTTTTATGAAGATATAAAAATTGTACTCACTCAAAAAGTATGTAGCGAGAACGCAAGATTGCATCCTACCTACTTTCAAAAATAAGAAGTTGCAAGATAAATGACAAAAATCAAGCAGTAATGTAAAGAGAATTCATGTCAAGAAGCCATAAAAATTGAAGCGCCAAGGCAGAGGCAGGTGGATTTCTGAGTTTGAGGCCAGCCTGGTCTACAGAGTGAGTTCCAGGACAGCCAGGGCTACACAGAGAAACCTTGTCTCGAAAAAACAAAACAAACAAACAAACAAAAAAAGAAGTAAAAAAGAAAAAAACTAACCGGTTCAATTATAGGAAGTATACTAGTTCTTAGAAAGAAAAATAAATAAATAAAGACAAAAATAAATAAAATGGCTTAATAAATGCTCCCCTTCCAAAAACAAAAGAAAGAAAAAGAAAAAAAGAAAAAAATGTCTTAGGACTTTCTTTTCAGTGCTTTTCTTTTGATACAGGATTTACATTTGAAAAGCACTAGATTTAAAGAAAAGGGTTTTTTTTTTTTTTTAATCGCTAGTCACTTGGGTCATACACACACACACACATATATATATACATATACACATATGTATACTCACATATATACTTTATATAGATATAATATATACACTGTGTATACACACACACAGACAGACTTTTTTTGAAGCCGGGTATCATCCTGTAGTTCTGGGTAGCCTGGAGCTCACTGTGTACAAGGCTGTCCTTGATCTCACAGAGATCTACTTGCCTCTGCCTCCCAAATGCTGGAATTAAAGGAATTTGTCTGTCCCATCACTTTGGAATTAATAGTTCTCACTGTGATTCACATTCTCACTGTGGGCTTTATGTATTGGTTTCCTGTAGACTTATTAGCATTCGATGATATCCTAGGGAATTAAGTTCAGAACACATTTCTGGGCTCCTAAGTTCAAGTTTCTGAACTTTGTCGTAAACTCATGAAGATAAACATTGCAGTACTTTAAAATAAATTACGTGGCTGCTCTTTTGACAGAAGGGGCACAGTAGGTCCTGTTGCGTCTGAAAGAGGTCTAATTACTGACTTGACCAATACAGCCCCATCAATAGGAGCGACTAATACAAAACTATGCTCCATCCCCCATTTAGGACACTCACTTCATCTTTATTTATTTTTCTTTTTTACTGTTTGTTGAACCTAAGACCAACCACCAAGTGCCCTACCACCGAGTTGCATCCTCAACCTTGAAACCAACAAAACCCCAAAACAATCTTCTCAAGTCAGGCAGGGGCAGACAGCTCTTTGAGTTGAAGGGTAGCCTGGTCTAGATAGTTCTAGGATGACCGTGACTACACAGAGAAACCCCGTCTCAAACAAACAGCCCCTCGCCCCCATACAGTTTTCTTGACCAAATTGTCTAGGTTAGTCTTGAACTGGTGATCCTCATATTTTGGCCTCTGGAGCTACTCTTGAGTAGCTAAGCTTGCAGGCTGTGTGGCCAGGCCTGGTTAGAACCCCCACGTTTAAAGTCCAAAGTCACGTGTAAGAAGTTTGTCTACTCTAGGCTGTGATACAGATGTTATGTGTAGCATGTTACAGTGGGCATCATTGGCTAAACTCAGTACACAACTAGGCAAACTGCCAGCTTAGCCATAAGATCAAGTTCTTATTTCTTCTTCTTCTTCTTCTTCTTCTTCTTCTTCTTCTTCTTCTTCTTCTTCTTCTTCTTCTTCTTCTTCTTCTTCTTCTTCTTCTTCTTCTCCTTCTCCTTCTCCTTCTCCTTCTCCTTCTCCTTCTCCTTCTCCTCCTTCTCCTTTTCTTCTTCTTCTTCTTCTTCTTCTTCTTCTTCTTCTTCTTCTTCTTCTTCTTCTTCTTCTTCTTCTTCTTCTTCTTCTTCTTCTTCTCCTTCTCCTTCTCCTTCTCCTTCTCCTTCTCCTTCTCCTTCTTCTCCTTCTCCTTCTCCTTCTCCTCCTTCTCCTTTTCTTCTTCTTCTTCTTCTTCTTCTTCTTCTTCTTCTTCTTCTTCTTCTTCTTCTTCTTCTTCTTCTTCTTCTTCTTCTTTTTATAAACACTTGTAGGATAAAAACAAACAAACAAACAACAAAACAACAGAATTCCAGCATTTGGAAGTTGAAGGCAGGAGAATCAAGAGTTAAAGGATAGCCTTGAGTACATAGGACATTGAAGCCAGCCTGGGCTACAGTGACCTGTCTCACCTCTTGGAATGAGTGTTTCCAATATAAATGAAACACAATGGGAATGCAGTTTCTTCAACATGTGGCCCAGTTTAACCCTGGCATTTTCAGTCCACAAGTGTTCTTCACCACCTGCAGGTGAGAACCACGAAGTCAAGCTCAGTCAAGGCACTGGGCTGGGGAAGAGCCCGATGATCTCAGTTCTAGTCACTTAAGTTCTAGTACAGTTTCCTTTGAAGCAGTAGGAAACCAGCCTAACTGCCTGTGAGCCTCTCTGCGTGGACTGCTAGATCTTCCCAGTGCTGGGTTTAAAAGTGTGTGCCATCATATCCAACGCGTGGCAGAATTTCTAAAGCACAGTGCTTACCACATTGCTTTGTGCTGTAATTTTTTGATAGAGCTTAGAAGAAATAATTACAAGTTTATTTCCTTACATATAATCTTGAACTTTTCCCATAGGCTTTATTCCTAAAGAGTTTTGGAATTACTGGCATGTTCTTCCAGTGATACAAAAATTCAGATTTTTATGTGGTAGTATAACAGGATATTTGAAATATAATTGTTTTTTAAAATGATGTGTATCGGTGATTTGGTTGCATGTGTGTCTATTACCACATACCACATGTGTGTCTCATGCCACTGGATCTTTTGGTACTGAACTTGTGGGCCACTATGTAAATACTGGGAATTGAACTCACGTCCTTTGGAAGAACAGTTATGTTCTTTTTTTTAATTTTTAATATTTTTATTACATATTTTCCTCAGTTACATTTCCAATGCTATCCCAAAAGTCCCCCATAGCGCCCCCCACTTCCCTACCCACCCATTCCCATTCTTTTGGCCCTGGCATTCCCCTATATTGGGGCATATAAAGTTTGCAAGTCCAATGGGCCTCTCTTTCCAGTGATGGCCGACTAGGCCATCTTTCGATACATATGCAGCTAGAGACAAGAGCTCCGGGGTACTGGTTAGTTCATCATGTTGTTCCAACTATAGGGTTGCAGATCCCTTTAGCTCCTTGGGTACTTTCTCTAGCTTCTCCATTGGGAGCCCTGTGATACATCCAATAGCTGACTGTGAGCATCCACTCCTGTGTTTGCTAGGCCCCGGCATCGTCTCACAAGAGACAGCTATATTTGGGTCCTTTCAGCAAAATCTTGCTAGTGTATGCAATGGTGTCAGCGTTTAGAAGCTGATTATGGGATGGATCCCTGGATACGGCAGTCTCTAGATGGTCTATCCTTTCACCACAGCTCCAAACTTTGTCTCTGTAACTCCTTCCATGGGTGTTTTGTTCCTAATTCTAAGAAGGGGCACAGTGTCCACACTTTGGTCTTCATTCTTCTTGAGTTTCATGCGTTTAGCAAATTGTATCTTATATCTTGGGTATCCTAAGTTTTGGGCTAATATCCACTTATCAGTGAATACATATTGTGTGAGTTCCTTTGTGATTGTGTTACCTCACTCAAGATGATGCCCTCCAGGTCCATCCATTTGGCTAGGAATTTCATAAATTCATTCTTTTTAATAGCTGAGTAGTACTCCATTGTGTAAACGTACCATAATTTCTGTATCCATTCCTCTGTTGAGGGACATCTGGGTTCTTTCCAGCTTCTGGCTATTATAAATAGGGCTGCTATGAACATAGTGGAGCATGTGTCCTTCTTACCGGTTGGGACATCTTCTGGATATATGCCCAGGAGAGGTATTGCTGGATCCTCCGGTAGTACTATGTCCAATTTTCTGAGGACTGATTTCCAGAGTGGTTGTACAAGCTTGCAATCCCACCAACAATGGAGGAGTGTTCCTCTTTCTCCACATCCTCGCCAGCATCTGCTGTCACCTGAATTTTTGATCTTAGCCATTCTGACTGGTGTGAGGTGGAATCTCAGGGTTGTTTTGATTTGCATTTCCCTGATGATTAAGGATGTTGAACATTTTTTCAGGTGCTTCTCTGCCATTCAGTATTCCTCAGGTGAGAATTCTTTGTTCATTTTTTAAACAGTTATGTTCTTAACCACTGAGATATCTGGTTGTTTTGTTTTGTTTTGAGACAGGGATTGTTTGTTTGACATAGGGTTTGAGACCCTTTATAACTCAGGTTAGCCTGGAATTTTCCTGCCTCCACCCCAAAGTGCTGGGATTACAAGTGCTACCATGCCATGATTTGAAAATAAGCTTACATTTGAAAGACACATGCTTATTTTGGGTATATAATTTGATTGCTGAGCCGGGCATGGTGGCCCATGCCTTAATCCCAGCACTCGGGAGGCAGAGGCAGGCGGATTTCTGAATTCGAGGCCAGCCTGGTCTACAAAGTGAGTTCCAGGACAGCCAGGACTATACAGAGAAACCCTGTCTCGAAAAACCAAAATAAATAAATAAATAAATAAATAAATTGATTGCTGCCTTTTTGCAAATAACTACCATGTCAGCTATGTAGTAAGGGTTAATCAGATTAAGCCTTAGCTTAATTGCTGAAAACAGCGTGTGCTGTCTTGGTGCCAGATATGTCATTTATAGATCACTCTTTCACAAGGCAGCAAACGACTTCATATGCCCAAGTCATTTCCTTCCTGGAAAAGATGCACGGTGTCAGCATGGTCACCATGTGTGGTAATTGATAACGTCTGTGCCACATGGCTTGCCTCTACTCTTGTCGGACACAGCTAGTCTACCACCTATGATTGCCATATGCCACAGCACTCTAGGTTAACGGAGTCATTTCATCTTCTCTTCTAGTCACAAATGTTACTGTGGCTCAATTCCATTAGAAGGAAGTACGAGCAAGATCTAAGTGCAGAAAACCTCTTTGTTAGGAATTTTCAGATTTAGTTGCCTGTTCCCCTTTTATTGAAATAGCTGCTGCTTTGGTGTTGGGGTTTTCATTTGCTTTGTTTTAGTTTCAGTGAGTGCTGCAGAGTGATGGGTGTCTGCTAGATGAGCTAACTAGGTATCAAGATCATTAGGCATGGTCTCATTCTAAGCGAATATATAAAGATAATTAAAATTAGATGAAAATAAAAGTAAAGTTTTATTACTAAGAAGCAGTTTCTGGTCTTGTATATTGAAAATGAGCCAGAGAATATTGATGTGGGTATTTTAGTAGTCAATTCACTTTAGAAGAATCATTCATTATGGAAAGAACATGCCACATGCTAACATTTATAGCATCACATTACTATCAGACCCTGCCCCGTTCTTCTGTCAGGATGTCTTAAGTCCATATTTTGGTTTGTCACAGAACAATGCTAGATAAGAAAAAATATTGTTATCTATAAGTATACGTATAACTTTTAAGAAGGCTAGAACCTAGTGGAGACACTTATTTGCCTTTAAAACTTGTAAAATTTAGTTTATATGGCTTGTTACGACTTGGAATGAATTTTAATTTTTGTAGCTTTGGCCCGTTCCTACAAATGACTATATAGCCTGAAAGAGGAAAGGAATTAAAAATTATCGTAGCAAGAGTGTTTTGGGCTGCAAATGGGGATGATTTAAAAATCACAGCTATTGATTGAGGCGTCTTTTTGAAGTAATTTCTGTTGTACTCAGTCTGTCATTAGGTGCTCTGTGGCACCCTACTAAGATGATTTGGTGACACTATTTTATTAAAAGGTTTTAATTAAATTAATTTTGAAAGTTTAAAGATTTTTAAATTATGTATCTGGGGGCTGGAGAGATGACTCCGTGGTTAAGAGCATATATCACCCTTTCACTGTTTGTGGGTATGGGTGTGGGCACAGAACCTGTGGAGGCCAAGAGAGGGCATCCTGTTCCCTTGTTGGTGTTACAGGCAGCCCTACAAGAGGCAGCACGTGTTCTGACTGCTGAGCCCCTTCTCCAGCCCTACACATTAATATTTTAAAAGTTGTTTACATATTACTCTTCTGTTTTAAACTCTATTATATTAAAAACATTGCAAATTAAAAAAATGTAGATTGGTGGTGGTGACGTATGCCTTTACTTCCAGTACTTAGGAGGCAGATGCAGGGGGTTTTCTGAGTTTGAGGCCAACCTGATGTACATGGTGAATTCCAGGGAAGCAAGGTCTAAACAGAGAAACCTTGTCTTGAAAAACCAAAAAAAAAAGCCAGGTGGTAGTTGGCACACATCTTTAATCACAGCACTCAGGAGACAAAGGCAGGAAGCCTAGTCTATAGAGTGAATTTTAGAATAGCCAGGGCTACACAGAGAAACCCTGTCTCACACACACACACACAATCAAGCCAAACCAACCAAACAATGGCAAAAAACCTTTACATACAAAAATTAACCCAAAATGATACAACTCAAGGATCTTCTCTCAGTTACAGCAGAAACTGCGGGTCTTAACATTGGATTCTAGAGTTTCACTATAGAATGTATTTTTATATATGCATCTACTACCAAAACCAAAAAAATAGTTGGCAGAGTTAGAACTAGAAAAATAATTAGCTTTCTATTCTCTTTCATAGCTCATATTTATTTTTCTTTTTTTTAAAAAAAGATTTATATATTTATTTCATGTATGTGAGTCTCTGTCTTTAGACACACCAGAAGAGGGCATCTGGCCTGCATTACAGATGGTTATCAGCCTTCATGTGGTTACTGAGATTTGAACTCAGGACCTCTGGAAGAGCAGGCTCTTAACCACTGAGCCATCTCTCCAGCCCTCATATTTATTTTTTCAAAGATTCTATCTATCTATCTATCTATCTATCTATCTATCTATCTATCTATCTATCTATCTATCTATGAGACAATGTCTTTATATAGAGCCCTGATTGTCCTGGAACTCACTATGTAGACCAAGCTGGTCTTGAACTCATTACCTCCTGAGTGTTAGGATCAAAGGCGTGCATCATCATGCCTGGCCTTTTAGAAAAAATGTAAAAGTTTATATGTGTGCATGGCACATGTGTATAGGTGCCCTCAGAGATCAGCAGAGGACATTGGATCCCCTGGGGTTGGAGTTACAGGAAATTGTGCCCAGCCTGAATTTGGTGCTGAGAACTAAACTCAGGTCCCCTGGAAGAGTAAATGCTCTAATCCACTAGGCTAAGTCTCCAACCCCCAAATTCATTTTTTAAAATAGTAAAAACACCACATTTGTTATTAGGCCTAAGCCTCAAGTATTTGCATATGCATTGACTTGTAGGCCAGTGGAAAGGAACTAAATATATATCTTATTGTTATGCTGTTTTCTTTTTCTTTTTTTAAAGATTTACTTGTTTGTTTGTTTATTATATGTATATGAGTACATTGTCATTATCTTCAGACACACCAGAAGGGCATCAGATCCCATTACAGATGATTGTGAGCCACCATGTAAGTTGTTGGGAATTGAACTCATGACCTCTGGAAGAGCAGTCCATAACTAAGAGAATATCAACTGGAGATAACTTAAGAAGTTACAGATTTTTAAAAATTACATACCTTAATTATTCATATATCAAACATTAAATTTCAAATTAATGGAGTATTTTTAGAGCATATTTAAGTTGGGATATCCCAACTTTTAACAAAGTTGGGATAGAGTTAGCATGTTTGCTTTCTTCCTTTCTCTCTATTTCTAACATCCTGTGCTACTATGATACAGTGTTTATAACTGATAAACCGCCACTGTTTATCATTACCCGCTGATGCCCATATTTACATCAGCGTCCACTCATGCCTATTATATAGAAGACCAATATGCTTCTTCTATTTCAGATTGTTTTTAAAACCTCTCCTTGCCTTGCGTATTGCACTTGATAATTTTAGGAAATAATCCACTGCTAACCTTGTATTAGGTAAACTTTGTTCCAGTAGAATCTTCAAGACTTAAAATTGCTTTAATTTCAGCTTAATCCACTTTAAATTCTGTCCCTTATAATCCTTGCATAGTTTAAAATATTGTTATTATATCATTTTAGTTAAAACACACGCAGAAAATTATTTATACAGTGATAAACGTCTATAAGAAGATTTCTCTAATTTCTCCAAAATTAGGAACCTGGAAGCCGTCACCATCCATAGGCTGAAGGAAAAATGGAAGATGATGTTTCCAGAGCTCAGGGACTCAGGTCACTGTCCACAGACTGAAGTCCAGTAGGCGTTTAAGGGGAGCAAAATACAAAGGCGAGAAAACAGACTCGGGACTGGATAAAGCAATGCTGTGGCTTTTTTGCCCTCCTCACTTATAACTTCTTGTCAGTGCCTCCCACTGGGCAATGACAACTGAAAGGCAGCTGTAGTGGAGCCTGGTGAACTCAGCCTAAATGGGTCAGCTCCGCGGAATACAGAGTAGGACAAGGGAGAAAAGGCTGGAGATGACTGCAAGGAGGACAAGGGGCAACACCGAAGTCAACGCTTAAAAAAAACAAAACAACAACTTTATTTAGGTATAATTTATGTACAACACATTTATTTATTTATTTATTTATTTATTTATTTATTTATTTATTTATTTATTTTTGAGACAGGGTTTCTCTGTGTAGCCCTGGCTGTCCTGGAACTCACTTTGTAGACCAGGCTGGCCTCAAACTCAGAAATCCGCCTGCCTCTGCCTCCTGAGTGCTGGGATTAAAGGCGTGCGCCACCACGCCCGGCTTTGCCTGTTTTTTTAGAATGTCATCATCCTAATGGATATATCCTATATGGATAAAATCATATAATATAAATTCTTTTGTGCAACTGAAAATATTTTTATTTTATGTGTATCATGTTTTGCCAGCATGTACTATATGTACACCATATGCCTATCTCATACTTGCAGAGGCCAGAAGAGGGCATCCAACTCCCAGGAACTGGGGTTATAGAGAACGTGAGTTGCTGTGTGGGGACTGGGAATCAAACCCATGTCCTCTGCAAAATAAGTGCTCTTAAGAACTGAGCCATTTCTCCAGACTCTATTGTGTAATTTCTGTGTCTCAGTATGTTTTCATTTTTATTGTGTTGGTCTGTATATATGTATATGTACCAAATACCTGCCTGGTGTCCAAAGAGGCCAGAAGAGGGCATTTGCTCTCCTAGAGCTGAGCCTCCATGTGGGTGCTCTAAACTAAAATAAGGTTCTCTACGAGAGAAGCAATGAGAAACTCTTAAATGCTGAGCCATCTCTCCAGCCCTCTCAACATGTTTGTGAGGTTTATCCAGTGTGTCTGGATTTTGTTTTGTTTGATTGTTTTGACATAAGAGGATCTCATGGTAGCCCAGGCTGGCCTTTAATTCACTACGTACCAAGGCTTGGCTTCAACTCTTTATTTTTCCTTCCCTTTCTTTCTTTCTTTCTTTCTTTCTTTCTTTCTTTCTTTCTTTCTTTCTTTCTTTCTTTCTTTCTTTCTTCCTTCCTTCCTTCCTTCCTTCCTTCCTTCCTTCCTTATTTCCTTCCTTCCTTCCTTCCTTCCTTCCTTCTTTCTTTCTTTTCGTTTTTTCCTGTTGTATTCTGAGTCCTGGGATTCCAGGCATGTACCACCACATGTAGCCTAGTTCTTTTTTTTTTTTTGTGGGGGTTGTTTATTTTGTTTGTTTTGTTTTGTTGTTTTTTGTTTTTTCTTCCTTCCTCTTTCTTTCTTTCTTTCTTTCTTTCTTTCTTTCTTTCTTTCTTTCTGTCTGTCTGTCTGTCTGTCTGTCTGTCTGTCTCTCTCTCTCTCTCTCTTTCTTTCTCTTTCTTTCTTTCTTTCTTTCTTTCTTTCTTTCTTTCTTTCTTTCTTTCTTTCTCTCTTCTTTTCAAGACAGTGTTTCTCTGTGGATTCTTGGTTGTCTGGAACTTGCTATTTAGGGCAGGCTGACCTCAAATTTATAGATCCACTTACTTTTGTCTTCCAAGTGCTGGGATCCGAGGTGTGCACCACCAACTGCTGGGCCTTAGTTCATCTATTTTTATTGACAAGTAGTATTCTGCTGTGTGAATATACTACAGTTATCGGTCTTACCTGTTCATATTGCTCCCAGGTCTGAGGTTTTATAAATAGAACTGTGAACATTTATGTACAAGTTTTTATGCGTGTTTTTTGTGTATGACAAGTTATTTCTCTTGGGTAAATATCTGAGAAAATGTCTGGTTATACAAGAAGCTACTAAATTCAACATTTTTCTACCCTTAAAAACATGACCGTGAGATCCATAAGAGGATACTGTGCATTTCCTTCCACAAGCTAAGATCTTAGAAGAACCCCTTTAGGTGGGCGTGGTGGCTCACGCCTTTAATCCCAGCACTTGGGAGGCAGAGCAGGTAGATTTCTGAGTTCGAGGCCAGCCTGGTCTATAGAGTGAGTTCCAGGACAGCCAGGGCTACACAGAGAAACCCTGTCTCGGAAAAAGCCAAAAAAACAAAAACAAAACAAACAACAACAACAACAATTTTTGTAAGAAAGATATTTCAAAAGAAATCACTTTACATTCTACATACATTATGCTTTTTCATGGCTTGAGTTTTAATGAAAAAGTTCATTACATATTTCAGCAAATCCTAAAATCACATCAAGTGCTAATAATGAAATTTACTTTAAAATACAATGGCGGTAAAGTCTGGTCTTATTTTCCAGAGAAGAGGCATGCAAATTCAAAGATGAGAAAAAAGAACGGACTATGTTGAGAGCAGAGAAGGATGTTCAGGTGGTCCGAGAAAAACCAAGCAAATGTAGAAAATGACTCTGAGAGTCTGAGAATGTGCCAGGGCTCGTCACATTTTCTATTAGATAAAAACGCAATAGAATGGACCTGGAGGTGTGAGGAGACAGGGAAGCAGGGTGATGGGAAGGACAGACTGCGACTCGACATCGGTCAGCCCACCTACACAGGGGCTTTGAGATCCCACCACTGCTGCCAGCAGCCGCTGACAAAGCTTCCTTGCTAAGAAGAATGCAATAGGATCTATATTGATCTTTGTAAAAAAGTGTCTTCATTAATATAAGCAAAGACGCCTCTCATTTCCAGCAGCAGAGGTGTGGGCTTTTTCTTTTATTCTTAGAAGTACTGTTTTACCAACATATATCATTTCCCTTTTGATGTGTGGGCTGAGTCATAAATTAATGTCACAAATGTCATCTAAATGAGGGAGGCTGCTACGTTATGATGTAAGAAGCTTGACATGAATTGTTAGCATTGACAGCTACGCACTCCTGAACTAAAATGTCGCTGTGTTAAAATTGGGGATAGTAAGAGTTGGAATGTAAAATTGGCGTTTAAAGTCGCTGCAACCTAGAAAGTTGTCACTCCATTATTATTATTATTATTATTATTCAAGGTCTTATTACATAGCCTTGGATGACCTAGGACTTGACAGTCCAGGCTGACCTAGGACTCAGAGCACCACTGGTCTCTGCCTCCAAAGTACTGGGATTAAGGGTTGTGCCCGCACCCCAGCTCTTCTCTAGTTTTTCTGAAGTGGCAGTAAGCAAGTAGGTCGAAAACAAATGACTTTGAGGGCTTTCTTGGCATCCCATGGAGCAGTTTCTTTCTACAGACTAGTTTGGTCTTTCCATTCATCTTAGGAAAAAAAATAGAAAAAATTCTAAGTGTATTATTTACTATACACTTTCTATCATGTATTATTTAATCTTGACCTAGGAGAGAGAATAGAACTCTATTTTACATGATACCATTAGTAAGTTCAACCCACTTAATCTTAAAATAACAGTATCAGGTCAGGGATTTAAAAATACAGTATTATAGGAAAACAGTTGGTGAGAACGCACCCTCTTCTGTCATTAATAACTGACTGGAAATGGTATTTCTGATCCTAAATCCAGCTGAAACCCAGAAACAATAAATGGAGAGATGGAGTGGATAATTTGTGAGTACATGTTTTTTCAAAGCAGAGGGGAAAAATCACTATGTTTGTGCTGAATTACATGCTGCCGTGGACGTGGTAGTATGCAGCAATGATGCTATCATCCATACAGCTGTACAGCACAACATCCTCAAAGCACCCACCACCAACATCATCACCATGAAGCCTGAAAATAATAGGTTTGTTTATAGTTTGGTAAGAAAATTAGAATAATTTAAAGTCATTTCAGTTCTAGCTTGGGGGAGGGAGTAAGAAGAGACACAGGAGGTGGTGGGGAAGAACAAACAAAATATAGACAAAAATACGGATTATATGGTAGGATAGTATAATATAATGGCATGCATTATACAGAAACTAAGGAGGGGTTTTTGGGTGATGGAAAACTTACAAGTGAAATCTACCATTTCAGTCTCGGATTGAATTCTTGTTGCATCGCTTGCTTCTGACCTTGAGCAAAGTCACTGTTTTGAAGGCTTGTTTCCTCATCTGTAAAACAGAATCCTAACGGTAATATCCTTTGCCTTAAAAGGCTGTGAGGATTAGAGACGAACACGTGTAAACTGCAAAGCCCTGTATAAATAAGACATTGTGTGGATACGAGGCACAGCTAGATTTTCATAGAGCAGAGTTAAGGGGAAAGATTCTAAAGGCTTTGGAGACTTTGAATTGGGCTCTAACATCAATGCCACAGCTAGAAAGTCTTGACTTTTAAGCAAGCGAATTACTGTTTAATTTCTCACGTTCATCTTTTTGAGAAAGGAGGATACATAGAATCAAACGAAAGAACCTAGGCAAAGGAAACTACCCTTTTTGGGTGCTCGTGCCCGGACCTTTACTTTTTCGACGCATATCATCAGTAAAAGGTGTTTACTGCATGCCATCGGATCAAGAGATATACTACGGCAAGGCAAGCAGATAAGGAAACTGAAGTCAGTACACTCCTGGTGGAACCAATAGAGATGTCTCAGTGCTTATCATGAAACTAGGGTCTTCACCCCACAAAGAACATTCGAAGTTAGAGTGCAGGAGTCCAGCGTCCTTACCACTCCACAGACTCGACGGGAGGGACCTTGGAATTCTTAATTAGAACCGGTTGCCATGGCGACAGTCTCTAGGCAGCGTGGGCTGAGCTCTCGGTAGGGATTGCGGGTGGGCCGCCGCTGGACCCTGTGCGCGCGCCCGCCACCAACTTTCCCTCCAGACCGGAGCGGGGTGGCGCGCTCCGCCCCCGCCCCCGGGCCGCGCACGTCCGAGCTCGGTGGCGCGCACGCCTGCGGGAGCCCTCTCCAGGCAACCCAGTGCTGATCGCCGGTGCCGGTGCGGCCGTTCCCCCTCCGTAGCGGGAGGCGAGGCTCCGAAGCAGCCCCCTCCTCCTCCTGGGCTCACCTCCCACCCCCTTCCCGGTGGACCTCGGGGCATGAGCAACGATGGCGGGCTGCATCCCTGAGGAGAAAACTTACCGGCGCTTCCTGGAGCTGTTCCTGGGCGAGTTCCGCGGACCGTGCGGCGGCGGCGAGCCAGAGCCCGAACCCGAATCCGAGCCGGAGCCCGAGCCCGAAGCCGAGCTGGTCGCGGCTGAGGCGGCCGAGGCTTCGGGGGAGGAACCGGGGGAGGACGCTGCGACGGTAGAGGCGACCGAGGAGGGGGAGCAGGACCAAGACCCCGAGCCCGAAGACGAGGCGGTGGAGGAGGAGACGGCGGCGGAGGGCGAGGAGGAGGAAGAGGAGGAAGCGGCTGCCCCGGGGCACTCGGCCGTGCCGCCACCGCCGCAGCCCCAGCTGCCACCGCTGCCCCCGCTCCCGCGGCCGCTGTCGGAGCGCATCACCCGAGAGGAGGTGGAGGGCGAGAGCCTGGACCTGTGCCTGCAGCAGCTCTACAAATAGTTAAGTAGCGGGGCTCGGCCGCGGGTGGGCCGCTATCCCCGGGGTGCTGGCCTGGGTTCCCGTCCCCGCCACCCATGTCCCCGCGGGGCACCCGGGCGGGGTCCCCCCCGCCTGCCCCCGGCCCCTCTTCGCCCGCCCTCTCGGCCAGCTTCTCGGCTACTTCGTACACCTTCCTCCAGAGCCTTCCTGCCAAGGTCTTCCCTCCCGTCTTGGGCTCCCCATTCTTCCCTGCGCCTTTCTTCCCGGGGTTTCCTCCCACCTTCGTCTGTCTGTCCTTTCCCGGGCTGCGTTCCTTGTTGGGCGGCGGGGACGCGCGACTCCTTTACGGACTGAAAGAGGTGCCTTTCTACATAACCGCAACAAAGCTAATACCGTCGGTGTCCAGAGGAGCCCAGACCCCTAGATTTTCCGTCAGGCGCTCACTGTTGAAATGAAAAGGCTCTATAGATGGCTTTCTTACGTGAGAGCCTAGTATCATACTTTGCAGACATTTGACAGCTTATAATTGAGAGCTGTAGGGAGGAATTGGGAAGGAAGGGTAAGTAAAACCCTACCGAGCAAGCCGTTAGGTGAAAAGACGGGGTCGTAAGTCAGAAAAGTCAGCCTGGTTGGATAAAATTGCAATTAAGTGCAGTATTTTCAGTCCATTAAGTCGATGGGGTGGGAGGTGGGAGAAAAGCAGATGGCTTAGCTACCCAGATGCAAGTCTAAAATAGAAAGGTCAAGGCTTTGCCTTTCATCCGAGTTCTGCTTTTTATGGGCTTGAAATAGAAACGGTTTACAATCGTGTTTCTTTCCAAATGGAATTGTTCTGAAATAATGCCTCTGCAAACACTGGGAAACCCGAGAGTCTTTTGCCATTCAACTAATAGTTGTAATGAAAGGTGTTACTCTGACCACCCAAAAAGTTTACTACCGCAAGATTCACTGCAGCTAAGTTCAAACCCAATTCCTGGATTTCTTCAAAGCCTGGAGGGGCCTAGAAAAGAAAGCTATTTTGTCTTCATCAGACCTCATAGACAACTGATCAAACCATTCTCCTCTTAAAAGCAGCAGCTTGTCAAAGGGAAAAGCCACTGAGCAGATCTGTAGAATTGGACTGTGCGGATGCCACACTTTATAAACCATCCAGTAATTAATTTTAAAATACTGTTCAATTACCAGGGGAATTGTGTGTTTTGGGGAAATGCAAAAATAAAATGGCGTGTAATACCACCACCTGGGGATAAACAGCATTAATGGTTGAGTATTTCTTTCTTTTTTTTTTTTTTTTTGTAAACTATCACAGAAAAGGACCTACAGAATGCCATTTTTTAAAAAATTACATGATTCAGACACTTAAATATAGAGGAAGTATTTACCAAAGTGAAGGGATTTACCTCAGACGAGTCCTCTATGGACAGATTTTACCTTTACACATACACTCCCAGAATTGTAGGGACAGTTTAAGGATTAGGGACGCTCCCGTACTGCCATTAATGTAGTACAGTCCTGGACATTTCAAGGCTTTTAAAACTGAGATGCACAGAATGACATGGTAAGATGTGAGTGTTTTTTTTTTTTTAATGTGATAAGGAAACAAGATTAATCTTAATGTACATATCAATTAGAAAAATGATTACGATGAGAAGGCAATCGCCAATGGAGCACAGAAGTTTGAGTTTGAGTTAAAACTAGCAAAATTACAGCTAGAAAATATTATTTCCCTTTAAATTGGACACTTATACTCTGACTTCACATAATATCAGACTTTGTACTGTGTTTTATTCTGATGCTAGTTGAGATAAAATGGCTGGCTCGTTTATGTGACGTATCTTTTTTTTTTTTTTTTTTTTTTAAGATTAAGATTTTATTTATTTATTTTTTTTCGAGACAGGGTTTCTCTGTGTAGTCCTGGCTGTCCTGGAGCTCACTTTGTAGACCAGGCTGGCCTCGAACTCAGAAATCCGCCTGTCTCTGCCTCCCGAGTGCTGGGATTAAAGGCATGCGCCACCACGCCCGGCGTGACGTATCTTTAAGGTGCTTAGTGGGTTAAAAGTTTCAAAATGAAAAAAAAAGTTCCAAAATGTGTAATGACAATTTTAGTTTTTATTTTATTCCCCCCCCCCAAAAAAAAAAAGCTTAAGACTTAGTCAGGAGAATCAGGATCAGCCAACTGTAGTGTTCGGCCATTGTTTTGTTCAAGCTCTTCATTTTACATGTGAGGCCTCTATCCAGATTTGAAAAAAAAAAAACAAACGAGTCTTGTAGAAATTATTCCAACATTTCCTGGCTTAATCTCTGACTCTCAAAACACCTGTCACAGAGGGAATGATGACCTCAAATGTCTGAGAAAATTATGTGCCTCTTTGTAGGTATGTGTATGTGAGTTCAGGTACCTGCAGAAGCCAGGGGTGTAGAATCCTCTAGAGCTGCAGTTACTGGCTGATGCTAATTGTTGACACATGGGTCCTGGGAACCCCATTCCAGTCCTCAAAAGAGCAGTGAGTGCTCTTTTTTTTTGTTTGTTTGTTTGTTTTTGTTTTGTTTGTTTGTTTGTTTGTTTGTTTGAGACTCTTAAACACCAAGTCTTCTCTCCTGTCCCTAGAAGTAAAGCTGACCACAAATAGATAAAGAAGACTTAAAAAGATACATTATCTCAACTTCTCTCCGTGTTTTCTCTTCACCTGTTTTGGAAATTGAACCTAGGACCTAATGATTGTTCACCAAGTTCACTGGGCTATATTCTCAGTCCTTTGCCACCATGCCCAGCTGAAATTTTGCTTAGGAGTGTAGTATAGTAACACATTTTCCTCCATTATTTGGTTCTCTCAAATTTGAGACTAAGAACAGAAGACATCTGTTATTCCTAATCTTGGTAAACTCAGAAGTGACTTAAAACAGGTAGCAAGATCGCCAGCCAGTGCTGGCCCACACCGTTAATCCCAGTACTAGGGAAGCAGGCTGATCTGTTTGAGTTCTGAGACCAGTCTGATCTACAGAGAGATTTCCAGAACAGCCAGGGCTACATAGCAGCCCTGTCCCAAAACAAAACCCCTCAAACAGCAGCAACAACAAAAACAAGTTATGTAGCTAAGAAAAGAGTGAAGGTTTAGACAACTTGAAAGTGTCTTAGAAGCTGGAGAAGGACGCTTGCTGCTATTGTATACAGATGGAGATTTGGTTCCAGCACTCATGTCTAGCGGCTCATGACTGCCTTTAACTCCACTTCAATGGATCCTGTGCCCTTTCCTATCCTCAGTGGGCCCAAGCATGGATGTGGTGTACATATATACAGTTCACACACACAAAAATAAAAGTAAAGAAATTCTTTTGAGAAGAGGTTTGGTTTGGTTGTTTATTTGGATTTTTGTTTTGTTTTGTTTTGTTTTCTCTCAACAAGGTTTCTCTGTGTAGGCCTGGCTGTCCTGGAACTCACTCTGTAGACCAGGCTGGCTTGGAACCTATAGAGATTCTCCTGCCTCTGTCTCCTAAGTGTTGGGCTTAATGGGGTAAGCTACCATCTCTGGCTAAAAAGTATTTTAGAGTAATATTTAGGATAAAAATTTTACCTTACTGCTTCAAAATATAAAACTTGTATATCAGTATCCCACTCCTATGCAAAAGCAACATGTAATTCTGAAAGAGCAATAATTTTAAAATATCAACAGCTCCCATCCCACCTATGGAAAGGTTCTCCTGCTTTCATCTTCCAAGTACTAGGATCCCATGCCTGGCTCCTTTTCTCCTGGTAGGTATCCATTCTACCATTAAGCCACATCTCCTGACTTCCTAATTCTCACTTAAGACATTGTAACTGATGTTATATTCAACTTGAATTCGAGGGTATAAGCAACTCGCATAGGTTAATAAGTCAGTCAGTACTGTGTGTCTCCCAGCCCCATGCAACACTAAGGATCAATTTGTTTGAATCTGTGAGGATCAAATACACTGAAGTCTCATTTTAAAGCTGAGTTGTCACATTTTCAAAGCAGTTGTTTTCTCGGTTATTCCTTTCGGCTGGGATGGGCTTCCCAAGGGGGAAGGGAGCTATCACAGCAGGCTGGCGAAGTTAAGTAGTTACAGATGGCTCGCTGTAGCATTGAAGATGGCACTTTTAGAATGGTTTGGAAAACAAAATCACTGATTATAGACACTAATAATTCAGTTCTGTTGAATCAGTTCTGTTGAATCATGAATGACTTTGGGAAAGGTCAGAAAATCGTTCAGCTTTGTTTCGTTTTTACGTACATACACATGAAAATCATATCACTCATCTCAAAAATGAAACACTTCCTTATAAAGAGTAATAAAGGTTCACTAAAAAAAGTGGAGAAAACTTACACACACAAAGGGTGATATAAATACAGCTTAGTGTCAATCGTAGTTCCCAAGTTTTTCTCTTCTCTTCGCCTTTGAGGCTGGCACTTTGCTGTGAGTTTTCAAATAGCCTTCCCGTCGTCTTATGCCGATGTTCTGTCCTTGACCCTCTCGAGACTGCTCTGTCCTCAATACCATTCACTCACGTGATTGGCTGTTGTGGTTGTGCTAATGGCTCCCAGCTCTGTCTCCATCCTTGCTTTGACTGCTAATGGAACAGCTTCCACCTGGTGTCTAAAACCCTGGTAATCTCGGAGTGGCTGTTTGCTGTGTTGTGGGGATTTCAAGCTAGGTTAGCCTTACACCCTCAGCTCCAGCTCCAGCCTGACACCCGATACTCTTCGTCGTGAGTATATCCCTGATATCACATTTGATTTGTCTATTTAACCTTGTAAATGTTTCATTTACACTATTCCCTCTTGTTCATTTTATTTACCTTTTTTTTGTGGCCGGAGTTACTACTATCAGACTGAGTCGTATAGATTTTTTTCTTTTTAAGTTTTATTTATTCTCTCTCTGTATGTGTTTAGTTGACATATGTCTGTGTCAGTGCACCACATGCATAGTTAACAGATGGGTGAGCCATCATGTGGGTGCTGGGAACTGAACCTGAGTCCTCTGGAAGAGCCGTGAGTGCTCTTAACCACCAAACCATCTCTCCAGCTTCAGATTATATAGATTTTCTAAGTGTTATGCTAAAACATTTAAAAATTTTAGTAGTAATATGTATTACTAATATATATTGCTATATATATATACACACTAATATTAGTAATAATATTACATATATATGTATAGTGTGTGTGGGGGGGGTGTGCTTCTGGGAGTCAGTTCTCTTCTTTTACTATGTGAGTTAATACAAGATTTCTGATCCCAACTATAAAGACAGAATTCCAACAAAGTTTAGAAGAAAGAGATCATATAAGACCACCCTCATTTCTAAGACCAGTGCTGAATGTTTGGGGTTTCTCAAAACTACCCTCAAATCCAGTACTTCTCTAGAAAGACAAATAGAACTCATTGACCACTATGAATATAGTTTATTGCAAGGACAAGCTATAGATTAAAACCAGCGCAAGGAAGAGGTGTACTCTACAAAAGCAGCAGAAGTCAAGAGTGTTCTATGCTCAGGAGTACATCACCCAGTGCAAATACGTGGTGCAGTGCTCAGAGTATGACATTCTGAGTCCCACCCAAGTCCCAGTTTTCAGAATTCTCACTGGCATCTACTCTTAGGACTATCTCTGATGTAATCAGAGATTCTGGAGACCTTCCTCCTCAGACCTGAGGACAAAGCTGGACCTTTCTTTAGGCAAAGCCGAGCTGTAGGAAGTGAGACTTTGTATCCCTCTCCCCATCCACTTCTAGCAACTACACCAGCTACAGCAGACTATGTCAGTGTGCATATCTTATTCTCTCTTTAATATCTGCATTTCCCCAATCGTGTCTTTTACTCTGCTGAGAATACACTCCAGCCACCACTCAGCCCAATCTCTTGTGCATTGTTTAGGAAACCATCCCCTCACTTATGATGACCTGTGTCCCTTCTATGTCCCCTTCCAGACTGCCCAGCACATACTCTATAAGCTCTTGTTTCACTCATGTCTAATGTCTATATCTCCTCCATTCAACCGGTGATCTTTACAGTAAGGTGTAACTAAATTCACAAGAGCAAAAGAAAAATGGCAAAAATCTATTATATACAAAATATAGAATTAAGCCAGGCATGGTAGTGCATAACTGTAATTCTCAGCATTCTGAAGATGGAGGCTGGAGGATGGCCCATTTGAGGCCAGCCTGTGCTACAGCAAGTTTAAGGACACATAGCATGCTCTTCCAAAATGCAAGAGTTGAAGATGAGGATGTAGCTGAGTGGTGAATCTCTTGCCTAGCATAAGGAAGACCTCAGATCCAATCCCCAGTTGTGCCAAGAAGATAAGTGCTATTAATATTTGCTGTAATTATGGAAATTGGTAATTTGCTCTGAACGCAGCTGATTTTGCAGTAAACCTGTGACTCAGAGATTAATAGTGGTGCCTGCTCTAACTTTTAGAGCATTGTAAACTGTGCAGTTCACCTGTGCCTGATTAAATAAAATTAAGGATTATATTTCCTAGTTTAAAATTTTTTAGTTCTCATGAAATGGACAAATAACTTAAATTTTTCTGCAATAACTGGGGGCTAGAGAGATGGCTCAGAGACTGAGGGCTTGCTATGCAAGCATGAGGACCATAGTTCGAGTCCTGGCACTCCCTAACAAGACAGGTGTACCGTCAACACTCCAGCTGTGAGGGATCCAGTTCCTCCTCCTGCTTCTGTGTGCATACCTCCCACCACATCCCCCAAACCCAACACACATACACACACACACAAATACTCATGCCTATACACACCCATAAATATATATGTTTTTAAGTTTAAGATTGAACTTTGTAACAGAAACACAAGTTTTGTTGTTTTGTTGTTGTTGTTTTTAATGTAGCCTTGGCTGTCCTGGAACTCTGTAGACCAGGTTGGCCTCAAACTCAGAGATCTACCTGCCTCTGCCTCCCAAGTGCTGGGATTAAAGGTGTACCCTACCACTGCCTACTGCATAAAACTTTTGTTGTGCCCTACTTAGTTAAACATAATTTTTCCAAAAAAGATAGTATGTTTCAGAAATGAGTAGAGTACAAGCAGAAATGTTGTGTGTTTAAGAAACATTGGTATATAAGAAATGTCTGCTGGGCAGTGGTGGTGCACGCCTTTAATCCCAGCACTCAGGAGGCACAGGCAGGTGGATCTCTGATTCTAAGGCCAGCCTGGTCTACATAGTGAGTTCCAGGACAGCCAGGGCTACATAAAGAAACCCTGTCTCCTGTCTCAAAAACAAACAAACAGGGCTGGAGAGATGGCTCAGCAGTTAAGAGCACTGACTTCTCTTCCAGAGGACCTGAGTTCAATTCCCAGCAACCACATGGTGGCTCACAACCATCTGTAACAGGATCTGATGCCCTCTTCTGGTGTGTCTGAAGACAATGACAATGTATTCACATACATAAAATAAATAAATAGATCTTTAAAAAACAAACAGACTGGTCTGGGCATGGTGGCACAGACCTTTCATTTTCACACTTGGGAGGCAGAGGCAGGTAGATTTCTGAGTTTGAGGCCAGCCAGGGCTCCATAGTGAAACCATGTTTTAAAGTGGGGAATTAAAAGAGAGAGAGAGATTGGTATAGTGGGGTGAAGATGTGGCTCAGTGGCAAGAACATGTGTAGCATGGGCATGACAAGCAGTTTGATCCCAGCACTGCAAACAAAACAAGCCAGTAACCCCCAGCACTTAGAGGGCTGAGGCAGGAGGATGGTGAGTTTAGCTAACCTGGGCTATAATACCAAGGTCCTGTGCACTGCTTGTTTCTCTCATCATTGACAAAGCATCTCACAAAAGCAGGAGAAGGGAAAGGGGGTTTATTTTGGCTCACAGCTTGAGGATGCAGCTGCAGCCACGGAGCAGAAGAATAGGAGAATACTGGCAGGAAGCAGATGGAAGTGAGCGCCAGCACCTCGCTTGCCTTCTCACGTTTATCCTAGGGCTCTGGCTATGAGATAGTGCCGGCCATAGTGCATCTTCCAATCTCATTTAAACCAGTCTCGCAGCTCCTTCATAGGCAGACCCTGACAAGTTGACAGATTATGCGTGCATGCTGTGTGTGTGTGACTTGTTGCTGAGAAAAAATATTCTACAGAAGTAAGAAGCAGCCTAGGGGAAAAGGATACAGAGAAGCATGGTGGGTGGGATGCCCTTTATGGTGGCAGAGCTTTAGGTGTGACATGTTCTATCTGGACAGATGAGGAAATGGAAATGTTGAGCCAAAACTGGGCTACCTAGAACTGTCTAAGCCCTGCCCCTGTGTGCCCGTGTCTACCAGCGAGGCCCCTTCTAAAATGTTCCACACCCTTCCCAAACGGCAGTGTTCAAATGTATGACCCTGTGGTGCACATTTTACATCCAAGCTATAGTTTTCTGTCCCTTCTCCCATTGGCTTGTTGCCATCCTATCTAGCAATGCAAAATAAACTCAGTCCAATAACATGAGTCCCATAGTCTTACAGTTCTAAAGGTGTCTAACGTCCAAAGTCCCTTCTAAGATGCAGGCAATGTATGGTTCTCTCTCTCTCTCTCTCTCTCTCTCTCTCTCATATATATATATATATATATATATATATATATATATATATCACGTCTCTCCTCACTTATAGGATTTTCTGTGAGTGTTCAGTAATTTGAGTTCTAAGCACATGTTAGGTGTTCCCAGCTTTTGATTACTTGAGGATATTGTGGTGATCATCCTTTGGATAAGTCTCATTTTCTTAAGACTTATTTCTGGATTTGAGATTGCTATATTAAAAGATATTTACATCTGGGTATGGTGGCACACACTTTTAATTCCAGTATTTGGGAGACAGAAATACGTGGATCTCTGTGAGTTCCAGGCCAGCTTGGAAGTTTCTGGACAACCAGGGCTCCATAGAGAGATCCTGTCTTAATAAAAATAAACAAAACCAAACCCCCCACAAAAATGCAAAACAACAACAACAACAACAACAAGATATTTATGTATTTATTTTAAGGTTTTTGATACCTAGTTACCTAGCTCTAATGTCTTTTAACATGATTTTACTATTTTATACTTGAAGCAGGTTTTTTTTTTGTCACACAAGTCATAACAGTATTTGTTACATCGGCGGACCATACAATGTTGGTACAATAAGATTATATTACCTAGTGACATAGTGTTTTTGAGTAAGTACACTATATGATGTTCCTACAGAGATGAAATAAACCATCAATGAGCCCATTTCTCAGTTTATATATTTTTTGATCATCCATGCATGACAGTATAAAGAAATGAGCGTTAGTATTATAAAGTAATTTATTGAAAAAAAAAAACAGAATGAGACAAAATGCTAATATATTCATTATTTAGTTTCAACATATTACTACAGTTTCAATTATTTTAATGAAATGAAACACTTTTTATGGAACCAAGTGTGGTGGCTCATACTTGTAATCCCAGCACCCAGAGGCTGAGGCAGAAAAATTGCTGCAAGTTCAAAACCAGCCTGTAGCCGGGCATGGTGGCGCACGCCTTTAATCCCAGCACTCGGGAGGCAGAGGCAGGCGGATTTCTGAGTTTGATTCCAGCTTGGTCTATAAAGTGAGTTCCAGGACAGCCAGGGCTTTACAGAGAAACCCTGTCTCAAAAAAACAAAACAAAACAAAAAAACAACAAACCCAAACAAACAAAAAAACAAAACAAAAAAGCAAACAAAAAACAAAAAAAAAAACCCAGCCTGTAATACATTTAACTGCACCTGATTTGGTCAACACATAGTGAGGTTTTTGGTTTTTTTGGTAATGAGCTTTTTAAAGACCTTTGAAAAACAGATGTACCCAGTAGAAGTAGTTCTTTTATCTTCCCATTTTTAGCTACTACATTCTGTTTTCTTCTTGGCTGTGATTATTTATTCAGTCTCATTTTGGTGGACATGTGGGTCGTTTCCATTTTGGAGATAGTATTCACATATCAGGAAGTGAACACTAGTTGTCCTAATGGAAACATCCTGAAACCTCAAAGTTTTATCACGTTAATTTCTTGCTCATATGGAGTCCCTTCAGTAGCAAGGAAGGATCTGTGTCTCATGGCTTTGGTGAGAGAGAGCCAGGCTGATAGAAGCTCTGGAGCTTTGCAAAGTTGCTGTAGGCATCAGCATCCATCAGTTAACAATTAGAAAGAGACTGGTGTTTGCGGGTTTTAGAGGCCAGGCCTTAAAGGTAGCAAAGATGTATCATTTTTCTTCATGTTCCACTGGCTAGACTAGTCATGTGCACCATGACCTGCATTCCCCAACAAAGGAGTATGGGAAATGAAGTCTCTGGCATTGCAGTTGCCGGTGACCTCTGCCCTATAAATTCCCTACACTTTGGATATGTCTCCATATGCATATGTTCATAACTTTCTGAGTTGTATATTTAGAAGAAGAATGGTCAGATTGGTATTTTGTATCAATATTACCAAATTGCTTTGTCCAATAGCACTGTGAGAGGTCTGCTTTCTTTACATTCTAGTTATTTAAAATTTTGTTTACCCCTCTCTGATGGTGAGGGACTCTTATCATAACCCTTAGAACCATAAGCCTCAGAAAAACCCTCCATTCTATAAATAAATTTAAAAGTAAGTAAATTTAATCTTGTGTGTGTGTTGCATTCTGGGAAGGCCGAAGAGGGCACTGGACCAGTGTTACAGTTGTATGCTGTCATGCAGGTGCTGGGCCACTGAGCCATCTCTCTATCCCGTCTTGTTGCTATTTCATTTGCTATAACACCTTTCATTTTTACCCAGCTATATAGAGACAAATACTTTTGGCTGATTATAATCCTGATTTGGAACATTGTAGAAGAGGAATGAGTACCTAGAACGCTAGACCAGCTCTATCGAGTAGGTTACCTGTTTTGTTGTTGTTGTTTTTTGTTTGTTTGATTTTGTTTTTGTTTTGTTTTCGAGACAGGGTTTCTCTGGGCAGTCCTGGCTGTCCTGGAACTCACTCTGTAGACCAGGCTGGTTTTGAACTCAGAAATCTACCTGCCTCTGCCTCCCAAGTGCTGGGATTACAGGCGTGTGCCACCACTGCCCGGCCCTGGTTTTGTTGTTTTGTTGTATTTTCTTGCAGCTGATGACTGAACCAAGGCTGTGTATTTGCTAGGCAGATGTTTCACCATTCAGCTAACCCCGCCCCCCATCCCCTATTCCATAGGAATGTAAATATGAGTCACACGTATTGTTTTAAATTTTGCATCAATCACACAGCAGAAAGTGAAAAGAGCTGGTGTGGTAGCTGTAACCTCAGCAGTCAGTGGGCCGAGGCTGAAGGATTGCTGTGAGTTTGAGGCCAGTCTGGATTATACAATGAGTCCAGCCAGGATTATGTAGGGAAATCCTATCTTGAATAAAAGAGAAAAAAATTGAAAAGAAAAAGAGGTTAGTTTATTCTTAATAACTGATTTATCCAGAAGTACCCAAAACATTTACATTTCAATCTCTCTGTAATCTACATAAATAATATATAAATTCTTATTTCATGTTTTTAAAGTCCTGTGCATATTTTATAAAGACAGCACAATTCTATCTCTACTTGAACACTTATGAGCCACAGGGTGGTCAGTGGTTGTCCTAGCAAACAGTACAGGTTTAGACGTAATACATATTCCTTTAAAGGCTGGAGTTGTACGCTTCACTCCGTGATAACAGTTTTATCCCTCATGTGTGGGACCCCTGAGTTCAATCCCTAGCACTGGGAGAGAAACTAGCACAGCGTAATAAGCACACAAACATCAAGTGATGTCCCATTCACATTCTTAGGTTTCCGTGTTTAGAGCTGTGCGTCTTTAGGGAACCATTTCAGGAAGTCTCTAGCCCCTCATAGAGAAGCAAAATGGAGCATTTTAATTATTTTGTTTAGAAACCTTTTCATTTCATTTCTAAATGAAAACAAAATGCTCTGCCTTGCACCAGCCTGGTCCAAGCTACAAAGTAGCAGGCAATTTTGCATATTTCAGGGTGTTGCTTCTCTGTCTTCTTAAACGTATCTAGTGTCCTCAGTTTGTAGCTGGGGCTGCCCTGCTTGATGAGCCTGCAGGGTCCTACCTGAGGCTGCTCCCGGCTGCCTCACCCCTTCTCACCTCAGCTACCCTGTGTTCTTGCTGGTAACTATTCCCCAATCATAAAGATCTTGATGGAGTTTGCAGAACCGAGGTGCTCTCTCCCCACCTCTGGGCTTTTGTTTTCTTTGCTCAATCAGCTTTTTTTTTCTTTTCTTTTCTTTTATTGTTCAACTCAACTACTAGGTTTTATTTTTAAATATCTCTTCCCCATAGAATTATTTATTTCTTTCTAGTTTAAAAAGATTACATTTGTTTGTTTGTTATATGTGTGGGCATGTGTTTAGAGGTCACATGAAGGTCAGAGGATAATTTGGAGGAGTCAGCTCTCTCATTCCACCATGTATGTTCCTGGCATGGAACTCTGGTCATTAGGCTTGGTGGCAAAAACCATTATTGTCTGAGTTATCACCTGTCTTTTTTTAAAGAGTATCATGTGCTGGGTGGTTAATCCCAGCACTAAGGAGCAAAGGTAGGCAGATCTCTGAGTTCAAGGCCAGCCTGGTCTACAGAGTGAGTTCCAGGACAGCTGGGGCTACACAGAGAGACCCTGTCCTGGAAAAAAAAAGTATTATATGAAACGGTGGTTTTGAACTTGTTATGTGGCTGAAGATAACACTGAACTTTTAATCCTCCTGCCTCTGCCACCCGAGTATTGGGCTACCGACCGGCCTGATGCACCGCCACTGCTGATTTATGTGGTACTGGAGATTGAGCTCAGGACTCTGTTCATGTTTGAAAGCACTCTACCAACTCAACTATAGCCCCACCCAGCCCACGGCCTTTGCCTTTTGTTGTTGTGTTTTGAAACAGCATCTTATGTAGCCCAGGCTGGCCTAGAACTTGATCTGTATTTGGATAATTCTGAGTCTTCAGTCCTCTCTCCCCTCCTCCAAGGCTGAGATTACAGTGTGCACCCACATGCCTGGTTTCAGATAGTAGTAGAAATGTAGGCCAGGGCTCGGGGTGTGCTGGACAAGTGCTCCACCAACTGAGTCACAGCCTCAGTCCAACATTTTGACTTAAAGAGAAAAGAGAAAAAGAACTCAAGCCTGAGGTTATTATCAGCGGCACTGACAAAGACCATATCTGGGGAGTGGGTGGGGAAGCCTGCCTTGCCCAGGGCACTTCTCCAATTTAGATTGGTAAATAAAAGCATCTTTGTGGAAAATAAAGTGCAAGTTATAAATCTGGTGACGGTCAGCATTGTCTGCATCTGGAATGACTGCTGCCCTCATCCAGTAGCGCACTGTCCTGACACGACATTGTGGAGAGTTGGTTTCGCCACTGTTACAGGCTTGTTCCCTCCCTTATCCATGGCAGGAAATAGATTATTATATTAGTAAATAATTCTGTAGACGAGAAAGCCAAGACAGATGCGAAAGAAAAGTTTCCCTATCGGTATGTCAATGTACTGTTCTCTAGAGAGTCTGAGGTAAGGAATGGCAGTCAATGGCAACCATTTTATGATTCTTGTTACATTGCAAACCTATTTTCTATCAAGAAAAATCTCAGTGAAGATGCAAGCAAGTGTAGTAACTCCTGGAGTTTTTATCATTGCCGTTTGCTTAATTCAGATGATTTTTTAAAGTTTCTCATGTTATGTATGTGTGTGTGCGCACACACATGAGTGCATGTGTCCATGTGTGAGTCCAGGCATCTCTGGAGGTCAGAGGACAGCCTTCAGTGTCACTTTTCACTTTCTACCTTGTTTTTCCACTGTGTACCCCAGGCTAGCTGGCCTGTGAGCCTATTGTCCCTCCACCTCTGGCTTTTCCATGGGATTTTAGAGATTTGAACTTGGGCCCTAACACTTGTGTAGCGAGCGTTTTACCCACAGCCATCTCCCTAGCTCTAGTCTGGCCTTTTATCAGATCTTGTATTATTACTTTAGTAGCCTCCCAACTAATTTCCCAGTCATTGGTCTTTCTTCCTTTTGGAGACAGGGTTTCTCTGTGTAGAACAGGCTGTCCTGGAACACAGAGAGCCACCTGCCTCTGCCCCGCCTAGTGTCAAGATTAAAGCTTTTCACCACTATGTCTGGCTGACATGGTTTTTTCTTCCTCAAGTCTAACTTAGTCAACACTGTCTCCTGAGATACTCACAGATACACAATTCTCTGCCTTTCTGCCACAGGCAGGCATCTTCTGGTTACTATAATTAGCTTCACTTTCAATGGAGAGGGGAAGCCGACTTCATATTGTCTTTCATGCAGAGTTAGCCGGTTTAGAGACTGCCTATAGATGAAGAGCAGTTTAAGGATTTTTTTTTCTTCTTCACCAAATACTATTTTAAATGCTTCCTTTTAATAATAGAAAAAAGTGGGGCTGGAGAAATAGCTCAACAGTTAAGAGCACTGGCAGTTAGTTCCTCTAGAGGACTCGGGTTTGAATCCCAGCATCCACATGCCAGCTCACAACTGGCTGCTGTGATCCAACTGTAAAGTGATCCAAAACTCCAGTTCCAGAAGATCTGACGGCCAAACACCAAATGCACACAATATAAAAATAAGAAATCATTTTACAAAAACCACCCACCCTCATCGGCAGGCACTCTTCACCGTCACCCCTTCCCTTTATAAAAGAAAAGAAATGAAAAAGTTCTTAGTGCTGCTATTGCAAACAGAATTTGGAATCCAGCAATTATTTAAACAATAAATTAAAAAAGCAGTTTGCATCTTGGTGCATAGTTGGTAGGAATGGCAATTTTTTTCTTTAAAGGTAATTGTTCATTTACCAAGATGCCTGGAGATATTTTTTTCCTATTAAGTAGTTGAGTAATGCTGCAATCTATTTAAATTTTAAATTTCAATTATTATTGAAGTAGCCAGAGGCAGCTTTTTTTTCCCTCTATATTTTTAATTCCTAATGTTATAGCCATCTACTCAATGCGTGTCTGTTTTGAAAAGCAATCCCTTCTTAAAATGTGTGCTTATACATGCACACAGAGGTCAGAGGTCAATATCACTTTCCTTAATTGCTCCCCACCTTGTTTTTTGAGACAGGGTCTCTCAGTGAACATGAAGTTCACTGATTGAGCTAGGCTACTTGGTTGTCAAGAGCTCTAGGGATCTGCCTCTTGTCTCTGTCTTCCCAGCACTGGCATTATAGGAGCGATGCCATGCCTGTGGGCATTGGTGAGATCCTTTGGTCCTTTGCTTGCCCAGCAAACACTTTGCTAACTGTCATTTCTCAGTTCATATTTACTTTCTTTGATGCTGATGTTTGAACCTTGAACCAAAATTTTCATGAATGCCAACCATGTTTTCTATCACTGAGGCACAACTTCAGCCCCCCTTTTAAAAATTTTTTTTTAAAAATATTTTGACACAGTCTCACTATGCAGCCTTGGTTGGCCTAGAGCTTACTCTGTACACCAGGCTGTCCTAGAACTCACAGAAATCTACCTGCCTCTACCTCCCTAGTGCTGGGATTAAAGGCACATACCACCACACCCAGATACTTTTAAAAAATTTTATTATTTTATTTAAAATATATGAGTGTTTTGCCTACATATATATGTGTGTACCATGTGTATGTCTGGTGCCTGTGAAGACCAGAAGAGGATGTCAGAGGCCCTGTTGGATCCCCTAGCACTGGAGTTAGGGATGGTTATGAGCCACCATGTGGGTGCTGGGAATTGAACTCCTGTCCTTTGCAAGAGCAAGTAGTGTTCTAAACTGATAAATCATCTTTCCAGCCCCTACTTTTAAAAATTATTTTAAGGAAGGGAAAGACTTTTGAGTTTGAAAACTATATTAATATCATAAATGTAACATATGATATTTTAGAACCCCATAAAACACATACTGGCCATTAATAAGCAGTAGATTCTAAATTAACTTGAGGAATTGATAGTACGTATTCTAAAAGTGTTACCATTGTACCCGTCTGCTGTAAAGGTTCAGAATTGTCACTGTAAAGTCACTAGTCTTTTGAATAGTGCATTAAAAATGACTCCAAGTAAATTTTGTCATTAAAGGCCAGAATTTCATTGACTATAAGAGAAAATAGAGGACAAGTGATATTAGCATCTACTGAGGACTTGGGTTCGAGTCCCAGCACTTATCAAAAACTGAGCAAAAAGATGGTAAGTTAGGTCAATTAAACTATATTGACGATCAGTGAGCTAGGGTGCAGTTAAGAGGCAAAGTAATTCAGAAGCATTCACGAAGGCCTGAGTTTGATCCCAGTGAGGGAGGAGGAAGAAGAGGAAGAGGAGGAGGCTAAAACATTGAAAATAAAATATAAAATAAAGGCATTCTCTTAAAACAAAGTCCAATAATTGTAAAAAGCACCTTAAAGTCATGCTCTTAGTCAAATGAGCTAATTAAACGCCACAGTGGAAAAGCCCATTAAATACGACATTAAGTAATTAGTACATTTTATATTCCTACATAGGTCAGAATCATCAAACCATGAAACTGAATTTCTTCTCATTTCCCTGAAGACTATAAAAGATTTTAATTAATTGAGCTTTCCATTTTGAGAATTTCCTTGGTTTAAAAAGCTTTTTATTTTATTATAACTTTTTTAAAGTGGTTGTCAAATAAATACAGCTTTCTCTGTTGCCTGGTAGCTTTTGTGGTTGATACAGACCATGGGAAATTATTATATTATTCAGTTCCTTCAGCATAGATGACCGGCTATGTTCAAACAAAGTACCAAATCATCTGACATTTTATGATATGCATAATTAACAGTAAATTCTAAGAAAATACAATTTAAAACTATTTTTTAAAACAGTTAACATGAAGTTTACTGTTTCCTTACTACAGGAAGGATTTCAAATGATAAAATAATTTTACTATAATGATAATGTTTATTCATAACAGTATTTATCATTTGACAAACACTGTGCTAAATGCTGCTTCATAGAAATAAATAAGCACATTCCTTTTCTCACATAAGCAGTTTAAAGTCAGACCAGGGAGCCAGAGATACACTGCAGTGTGAATGTAGTCAGTCAGTGGCTGTCAGTGTGTCACTGTGTGCTAAGCACCGCAGTGCTATTGTTCTGTTTTACAAATAAAAATAATTCCTAGACCTTAGGTGATCTCTCCAAGGTCATACAAGATAAGTAGGAGAATCAAAGTGGGGTGTCCTTTGTGCCTGACTCTGAAGCTTGTTATCTTGTTGCCTGAGACACTGGACTTTGTGACCTCTGAACTAACTCTTATTTCTGCCTTCTAATTTGTTTTCTTTGGCTTTTAGAACAATGACTTGTAAATTTATGCACCTGTGTTCTCTCTCTCTCTCTCTCTCTCTCTCTCTCTCTCCTTTCTCTCCCCCCCTCACATTTGCACTCCCTCAATCTCCACCCCCCAACTTCTTCATCCTATCTGATACTAATATGTAAAGGTTTTAGAACTGAAGAGTCCCTAAAATGTACCCATTCCAACTATGCTTACATCGTATTTGCTTTCCAAAGATGTAAAGGGATAAGTGATGTAAAGATGTAAAGGGATAAGTGATTTTTTTGTATCCTTTCCACTGTGTAATCATATCTTGTACATGATAAATGTCCAAAACCACTAAAATCCTCAGACATGCGTGGAGAAATGCAAGCACACTAAGATGCTGGTTGGTTATAAAAGATGGCACAAGATGGTGCCTCAGATTATAAATCAGCATATATTATTCATTAGTTTACTTTCTTCTCTTTTACAGTCTAAGGTCTTTCCTACAAGATGCATGCATTCCCCAGAGCTGAGCCAGAAGTACCATGCCTTCCCAAGGCCCACACCAGTCTTTTCTGTTTTCCAAGTTAGGAATTGAACTCAGGATCTCATGAATGCTAGACAGAGACTCTACCTCTGAACTCTAACCCTAATCCCTGTTTAGGCAAGCACAATACCACATAGCTATAGCCTCAGTCACAAGACCTCATCTCTTAAAAATACATTGGGGGTGGGGATGGGGAGTGCTGGAGAGATGGCTGAGGGTTTAGAGCACTGGCTGCTCTTCCAGAGGACATGGGTGGGTGTGGTTCCCAGGATCCACATAACAGTTCACAATCATCCTTAACTCCAGTTCTAGGAGATCTGATTCCCTCTTTGGAGTCTGTGTGCACCAGACATGCATGCATGCAGTATGAGCAAAGCAGCATTTCTCCATGGTTTCTGCTTCAGCTCCTGCCTCCAGGTTCCTTTGTGAGCCCCTACCCTGACTTCCCTCGATGGTGGCTTCTAACCTGTAAAATATAATAAGCTCTTTCCTCCCCAAGTTGCTTCTGGTCATGGTTTATCAGAGTAACAGAGAAGCAAAACTATTACAGCCATATAGGCAGTTAGAATAGGTATACAAATTAAACATTCATTGCTAATAAATCATACATTTATTTTAACATAATTCTTGGATATTCATAGAACTTTACCATTTACTAAAGATAAATGCAAATGAGCACACTAATGAGATGTATTGCTTATTTACTTTTTCATGAATAATTAAGTCCTGGCTGAATATTTGATATTACAGGGCATAGAGCATCTTCAGCGTTGGTCACAGTTGATTGAGAATTTGATTTTACAGATCATGTTGAGGAGACTACTTTGCATTCATATACAGCACAAAATGGCAGAGGTATATTTAGGGCTGATTCCAAAATGGTTGACAATTCTTTCCTAATTACAAGGCAAAATTCATTTAGCAATTTTTATTAAACTCAAGTGAGCAATGCAAATAGCTGTTTTCAAATCAAACATTCTTCTACAACCCCATCCAAAAGTAATTGATACAGTTGAGGAATGACTGCAGGAAAATATAAAATGTCTTTGTTCTTTACAATTAAACTGGTTTTAGACCAGTATTCATTTTTAAAGCATTTATATGTGAGTATTTTGCCTGCGTGTATGTATGTATGTATGTATGTATGTGGATCACATTCATGCTTGGTGCCTGTGGAGGTCAGAAGAGGTCATCAGCTCCCTTGAAACTAGAGCGATGGCTGGCTGACCTGGGTCCTCTACAAGAGAAACAAGTGCTTTTAACCACTGAGTTGAGCCACCTCTCTAGTCCCCATACGTTCTTATAGGAGCAGAAAATGTTACATGTATAATAAAAACACTGCAGTTTGTAACTTTCAGTAATCTTGACTCTAAACTGGTGTTTCACAGTGTCCATGGTGCCATGTGGCTGAGGCATACACACAGTTTGTGCAAAGTATGCATGTTTGTGTGTTTAGAACCACGGCTGAGGTGAAGCCGCATGATGCAGTACCCACAAATGCTTCCAGAAAAGCCCGGATTCATCATGCATTTGATTTTGATTCGTGGGCGTTGTGTGCCCAGAATTGTTTTATTGTTGCCATTTGTTGGTTTTTTGTTTTGTTTTGTTTTGTTTTTTGTTTTTTGTTTTTGTGATGCTCACATCTAGTTAGGTAATCCCATTAGGAGTTACATCCCATAGTTTAAGAAGCCTTTCTGTAGTCCTGGTGAACAGCAAAGTCCAAGAACTACTGCTTCAAGGAGAACATAAGGATCCAATTAAATGTCTCATTTACATGATCTTATGGCTATGCAACAATGTTATAGCTGTGCAACAATGTTATAGTTATGCAGCAGTGTTATTAGCAAACTAACATTTAGTATCTGGTATAGTAGAAAACACAGGGAAAAAAAAAGAAGATATTTATTCCTCCTGACAGAGATTTGCTATATAATTTGTATCCTAGATTGGCCTTAAACTCAAAGCGGTCTTCCTTGTCTCTGTCTCCCAAGTACTAGGATACAAGTGTGCGTCACTATGTCTAGCTCACAAGGAAATCTATCTTTCTTTTTTTTCATGTGTGGGTATGCATGTAAGTACGTGTGGGTGGGTGTGGACGCATGACAAGGAGATGTTTCAATGTTTCTAAATGTAACTAGAGATCCGTGCTTAGTATTTTGAAACTGTCTTTGAAACCATAATTAGTGGTAAGTAATCTTGAATACTGATGACGAATTTCTATGAATGCATTTAGTGTAAAACACATTGGTTTTATAATTAAGGATTTTAAAAGAACTCACTGAAGGTGGCACCTGTCCATTCTAATATTGCTGTCTGCATAGACTTTAGGCATAATCTCCTATAGTAACATTTGTGGATAATATTATGTACTTTGAATCATATACTTAAGTTTTTCAATTTTATTTACATGTGTGTTTGTGTTAGTATGCATGCACTTTGTATACATGTGTGTGCATGCTGTGGTGTGCCTGTGGAGGTATGAAGAGAACTGTGAATGCCTTTTCTCTCTATCATATGAATTTCAGTGATTGAACTCAGTCACCATTAGTCTTGGTGGCTTGTGCCTTTACTCACTAGGCCATCTTGCTGTCCCTGGAACGGTTTAATTGGATACTGCAAGTCTCTGCTCCAGGCAGCTCAGAAGAGCACTGAGTTCCTGAGGAACACAGAGTGGGTAAAGTGACAGAAAAGGAGTGGGTTCTGTGAATCTTGAACAGGTCACCGCTCTGCTTGGGTGGCAATGGAGAGATGACTCAGTGCTGCTCTTCTGGAAGACATGGGTTTCATTCCCAGCACCTGCACAGCAGCTAACAACTGTATGTAACTCCAGTTCCAGGGGATCAGATGCCCTCCCTCTTCTAAGCTCTGCTGCACAGACATGGCACACAGACACCCATGCACATAAAATTAAAAAACAACTTAAATCATTTGCCTCATAATAGCATGATTTTAGTGGTTTCAATGGATGTTTACTTACTTATTGTTTATTTGAGACAAGGTCTCTCTAGCCCTGGCTAGCTTAGAATTCACTATGTAGCCCAGGCTGGCCTCAAACACAAGGGCATTCCTTCCTCAGCCTTAATTGCTGGCACATATCTCCCTATTAAAGAAAATATATGATCTAGTAAATTTAAATGAGTATGGCAGAATAGTAAGTTATCTATTGAGTTAGTTTTTGGCAGGAAGGAAGAGGAGAAGAAAGGATTTGCTTGTTTGTTTGTTTACAGTTCCAGAAGGATTGAGCCCTTATGGCAGGGAAGACATGACATCAGGCAAGAGAGGCACCATAGCAGGAACAGGAAGCTAGCGGAACACATATTCACCCGTTCACAGGAAGCAGAGGGCTCTCTGTTGAATTCTTAAAGAAAAAAAAAAGGATCACTGAGATTTTTACATGACAATCTTTTTGCTGTTGTTTGGTTTGGTTTTTCCATGAATTTATTTATTTTCTTTACATCCCAATCACAGCCCCTATCCCCTTCTAGTTCCTCCCTCACACAGCCCTTCCCCCAGCTCACCCTCCCCTGATGGAAATAGGACGCAAGGCCTGGAGCATGCTAATGCTAAAGAAGCATTGGGCTTCGGTTTTTACCAAGAAAAGGTATTTCTTGTGGGCCTGGTCGCTCAAGCATGTAATCTCAGCACTTGGGAAGTGGAGCTAGGAGGTTAACATACTGACCGACTCAGAGGCTCACGAGCTGCAAGAGAATTTATCAAAAACAAACAAAGCTGTCTGGGCGTGGAGTCAGAGGCAAGCAGATCTCTGTGAGTTCGAGACCAACTTAGTCTACAGAGTGAGTTCTAGGCTGGCCAGGGCTACGTCTCAAACAAAATGATACTACTTGGACATAAATTTTAGTCTAAAGTTTGTCATTTTATACAGAAGTGGGGAAAGAATGAATTTTTTGACCTAAGTATGAAAAGGACCCTAAATATTTAAGTATAAAAACCACGAGAATAAAGGATTCCATTCCTACTGAAGCAGTGTTTGCCTGTTGGGTAGGAAAAGTCAAGTATGTGTGTGGAGGTCAGAACAAAGCCTTTGGAACAGAACACAAGGCACTTAATAACGGAAAGAATGTTCTAGATCCCACTAGAATTCCAAGTGTTACAGTGGGGCATGAGCCCAGTGAAGGCAGGAAACGTGTTTGCTCACTATCCAATCAGTACCTAGGACCTGAAAGATTTATGGTAAGTACATGATAACATTTTTTTATTGTTATAAAAATCTACATAACAATCCAATATGTGTTTTAAGTAATGTTTTCCTCATGTAGGTAAACGTGTACACATTGCAGGGTACTTTTTGAAAGTACAACTAAAAAGAACAGAAAAGTCCCCCAACCCAATCTCCCAAAGAGCCAGACCCAGTGGTGCTTACCTGCGACCCAGCATCTAGGCAGCTGAGGCAGTGGGATTGCCACAGGATGGAGGCCGTCTGGGCTACAGAATGAGCATTTAATAAGAAACAAAAAACGGGGAAACAAAAATAGGAGGGGGAGCTGGGCGTGGTGGTGCACGCCTTTAGTCCCAGCACTCAGGAGGCAGAGGCAGGGGGATTTCTGAGTTCGAGGCCAGCCTGGTCTGCAAAGTGAGTTCCAGGACAGCCAGGGTGATACAGAGAAACCCTGTCTCGAAAAACAAAAAAAAAAAAACAAAAAAAAGAGGGGGTGGTGGAAGCTGGAGAGATGGCTCAGCGGTTAAGAGCACTGACTGCTCTGCTCTTTGAGAGGTCCTGAGTTCAATTCCCAGCAACCACATGGTGGCTCATAACCATCTGTAATGGGATCCAATGCCCTATTCTGGTGTGTCTGAAGATGCTACAGTATACTCATATACATAAAATAAATAAATAAATATTTTTTAAGATGTGGGAGGGGCCTGGAAATATGGCTCAGCGGTGAGGTTAAGAGCAATTGCTGCTCTTCCAGAGGACCGGAGTTATGTTCCCAGCACCCACGCCAGAGTGGCTGCAACCCCAGCTTCAAGGGACCCAACACTTGCATAGTAAGTGCCTGACTGCCTGCTTCTCTCCCTGTTTTGTGTGCTGGAAATCAAACCCACAGTTAAGGGCTTTCCCCAGTTACATCCTTTGCCTCACCCCACATTCATTTATTTAGTTTGTGGTGGAGGTGTGCATGCTACAGAACACCTATGGAGGTCAGAGAATAACTTGTGGGAATCCGAACTCAGACGCTCAGGCTTGGCAGCAAGCCCCCTTACTGCTGAGTCGACTCACCTGCCCTACCTGCACTTTCCTGATGGTATATTTACAACACCCAGGTTTTATTCTGTTGGGTTGGGTGGAGATCCATTTCCTGAGAATAGGCCTCATGAGTGCTGCTGCCCCAGCTCTTCTGAGTCCTGGAATTCCAGCTTCCAGTCTCTACCTTACATCATTGCCAGGCCTCAGGGCTGCCTCCTCACGCCTGACATTGGATTTGATTTAATCCAATTTATATGGTTTTTCTCCTGTCTCTTTTGCCTTTGATGTTGCTTGAGCTCAAATCCACAGACTTCTCTGTTTTCTAAGAGTTTTGCAGCTTTAGTGCTTGAGTCTGTGACGCATTTGAGATCATTTGTGTGTACGCTGGGAGTGGGACCCATACTTTGCATGTGGATATCCAGTTGTCATAGCAAGAGACTTTGAAAACATTGTTCTTTCTCTCGTCCAATTGTCCTGACACATTTTTAAAGAAACAGTGCAACTTTTAAATTCTCATTAAAAATTATATTTTATTATAAAACTAGGGACAAAGCAGGGACAGCTGTGTGTAATCCTGCTCCTCTGGACAGTTTCATTTTGTGATTCCTTGTTCAGTCATTTTCCAATAGACTTGAATATTACAGAATTGTAATTATTCTGTATTACATATCTTATCCTTTTCGTTTGAATAATATGTTGCTGTGTAATGCTCCACTTGTAGATTATACAGAATTTGATTAATCAGTTCCATATTTTAAAAATTGGAGTTTACTCTATTTTTTTTAATCTAAAAATTTTTGCAAGTTTCATCTTTTTCACCTAAGCTAGTCATCTTTCATTAGATAATTTCCTTAGATAAATTTCTAGGAACATTTTTTGGAAACATTGAAAGTAACTAGAGACTAGGTATATAATTTTGATTTTGACAATTCTGGGAGAGAGAGATTTCGTACCATTTAATGTACCTAGCAACTGATGCGGTCCTTTGTGACCCAGACAGCATTCAGTACAGGTTTTTGTGTATATTTTAATTCTCACATAAATTCAATTAGATAAGAAATCCCAGGCTCAGAAAAGTTTGAAGCATTGCTCAAAGTCACTAGTATATGACAAGATGGCAGGGTCTCTCTATGTAGCCCTAGTTGTCCTGGAGCTTGCTCTGTAGACCAGGCTGGCCTTCAACTCAGCATGCCTCTGCCTCCTGAGTGCTGGGATTAAAGGTGTTCACTACCAATTCCCAACTCCTGGTTTTATTATTTTTTTTAAGTGGGAGTCTAGGGACTGGGGCAGCACTTCGGTTGGAAGAGTACTTGCCTAGCATTCATGACTTCCTAGGCTCCACCCCCAACACTGTGCAAACTGAGTGTGGTGGTGCACACCCAAGAGCCCAACACTCAGGAGGTTGGAAGCAACTGGATCAGGAGTTCAAGATAACTCTTGCCTACTTGCCATGCTTTCCACAACCTAACAATCTAGGGCAGATGAGACCCAGGTTTAAAAAATTCTAAAAACTGATTTTTTCCCAAGATTTAGTAACTTAGTGCTCTTGGAGTCCATGGACTAATTATGTATCTTTGACATTCCACGGGGTCTAGAGAGCACACAACCAATGCAGACATCTCACTCAATGGGTGAATGCATGCTTCAGTAAAAGCTTATGGCACATGTGCTGGTGCGAGCTCATGATACCAGCACCGACTCAGGGCCAGCCTGGGCTACATTATGAAACCCTGTCTCAAAAAAGAAAATGGAAAATCAGTTTGGATTCTTTAACACCTAGATGTAAACTAAACTTCTAGATGTCTTAAGTGTACAAGTTGTACAATTTTGAGAACCAGTGAGCTGGCTCAGTGGATAGTCTCTTACCATGAAGCCTAACGTCCTTCCCTGGACCCCCACAGTTATCTTCTGACCTTCCTGTGCATCCTGGGGCATGCCTGGCACCCCTCTTAGCACAAAATAGATAAAATAAATATTTCCTTTTAAAGAGTCATGGTGCAGGAGAGATGGCTCAGTGGTTAGGAGCAGTTCTGTTCTTGCAGAGGACTTGGGTTCAATTTGCAGCACTCACTCACACAGCAGCTTACTTCTGTAACTCCATTTCTTCTTGTGGCCTCCTCTAACACAGCACAGGGCATACATGTGGTACACATACATACATGCAGGCAAAAGGCCCATGTAAAATCAATCATTATTTAAAAATTTTTAAATCTTTAAAAGGGGGGAAGGACTTTGAGAAATTGCTCAGTAATTAAGAAGTGAATACTGCCCCAGGCAAGGTGGGGTATGCCTTTAGTCCCAGCTCTTGAAGCAGGCAGGTAGCAGTGAGTTTGAGGCCAGTCTGGTCTACATAGTGAGTTCCAGGCCAGTCAAAGCTACATAGTGAGACCCTGTCTCAAACCAAGTGAAACCAAGAGAGCACTGTTCTTACAGAGGACCCAGCTTTTCTTCCCAGTACCCACATCCCCTTACAATCCCCTTACAAGCTGATACCCACATCCCCTTACAATCCCCTTACAAGCTGATACCCACATCCCCTTACAAGCTGAATGCAACATTAAATCTTGATTGAGAATCTTTAAAACTTTTTGAAAAAGAAAATGTTACTATTTTAAACAGAATAAACACAACAATATAAATTTTAATTTAGATGTCTGATTCACATATGATGTATTAAGTTAATTCAGTTCAGGTGTTAGTAGCTCTTTCAATTGTAGAATTAATATATGCATTTATGACAATGAAGAAATCATAACAATAAACCTGAACTTAAAAAAGAAATTGTAATTTTGAAATTTAATGGTTTTTAAGAATAGGTTTTGCTGCATATAGGAATAACAGTTTTCTTTAAACCGTGAAAATGCCAATTCTCTGTACAAACCCTTGTTCTCATTTCTGTTTTTCCAGTCTTCTAGCTCATCAGACGCCATGAACTCTTCCCTTGATCTTCATCCCAAGGGTTAGACTATTTCCCCAAGATTAGTGGTGACAGGGGCCATTTGTTTTCTAGATGGAAGGAGCCTGTTTGGTCTTTCATGGTGGAATCGTGAGGCAGGTCAGACACATTCACTCACTGCTCTTGGTCCTTTTCATCTGGTCTTAGTTGGTCAGGTTTCTTCTTCTAAATGACACTTCAAAGAAGGTTCCATTTGTTTCTGCTCCAGTTTCTTGTTACTGTTTCTCTCAGTCCTTTATTAGGCTGAAGTTTCATTCTGCTTCCACATATTGTTTTTTCATTATGAATTCCTCAAGTAAGCCCCATTAGATGATATATCATCATTTTCTATGCTGCTAGATTCATGTTAGTGTTTTATTCATTTATATATTTTAAAGGATGTTATGTGTATAGGTGTTTTACTTTCATGTGTGTTTGTATGTCCCGTGCATGCTCAGTGCCATCAGAGGCCAGAGAGGGCATCAGATTCTTTGAAATGGATGTTACAGACAGAGCCATCATGTGGGTGCTGGGAATGGAGCTCAGGTCCACTGGTAGATGGTCAGTGCTTTTAGCTGCTGATCCAGCTCTCCAGCCCTTAAAGACTTTATTTATTTATTTTTTTTAAGATTTATTTATTGATTATATTGTAAGTACACTGTAGCTGTCTTCAGACACTCCAGAAGAGGGAGTCAGATCTCGTTACGGATGGTTGTGAGCCACCATGTGGTTGCTGGGATTTGAACTACGGACCTTCGGAAGAGCAGGCGGGTGCTCTTACCCACTGAGCCATCTCACCAGCCCCAAGACTTTATTTTATAATTATGTATGTCTGTGTAGAGTATGTGCTCACGTGTGCAGGTGTGCTCAGAGGCCAGAAGAGGGCGTCAGACTCTTGAACAGGACTGTTCTCCCTGCCAAACAACCCCACCTGCAGGAATTCAGCTGTGCCCACTTACAAACAATCATCCCAACTGGACCCGAGGACTGGCATCCCCTTGTAGAAGGAGGGACAGGGAGGGTCATGAGACTCTCACCTGAGTATCCAGCCACTCCAAACTACCTTTTGGATGCAATTCTACCCTAATTGCATGTGGCCTAGGGGGATAGAATAGAGAATGCAGGCCAGGGAAGACTACAAGAGGATGGCCTCATCTGTGAAGCTATAGAAAATCAATCTTCCCCACTGGGTGAACAATGTCCAGTGTGGTCTTTGTGTGGGGAGGTGAAGACCCAAACTCCTGAAGGAACCCTTCATCTGTGCTGTGTAAGTAAGCGCAATAAAAAACTCACTGATGCCTAGGGTGAACTTTGGTGGTACTGTATCTTGGTTTGTTATTAGGGGTTTATATCATCTCCCCAAGAGAAAGAATTTTAGCAATTAACCCCTGGAACAAGAGTTACAGGCACTTGTGGCTTGATGTGAGTGCTCGGAACTGAACTCAAGTTTTCTGCAAGAGCTGTACATGCTTTAACTGGTGAGCCATCTCTCTAGGCCCTATTTGTGGTGTGTGTGTGTGTGTGTGTGTGTGTGTGTGTGTGTGTGATAGAATCTTATGTAGCTCAAGGTAGCCTCCGCCATGTTAGGCAGTTGATGATGACTTTGAACACTGAATCCTGCTACTACCATTTTCCATGAATCCCAGATGAGTGTTTTATTTGCTGATCTATTGCTATGTCAACTCTTAGCCGGGCAGTGGTAGCACACACTTTTAATCCCAGCACTCGGGAGGCAGAGGCAGGCAGATCTCTGAGTTCCAGGCCAGCCTGGTCTACAGAGTGAGTCCCAGGACAGCCAAAGCTACAAAGAGAAACCCTGTCTTGAAAATCAAAAAAACATAAAACAAACAAACAAACAAAAACCAAAACCAAATCTCTAAGATTCTAGGGCTGGGGATGCAGATCAGTAGTAAAGTGCGTGTTTAACACAGATGGAGCCCTGGGCTTGCCCTCAGCACTGCATACCTGGGCATGATGGCACACACCTGTAATCCTAGCAGACAGGCAGACACTGGGCCTGGTACTAGATTTTGAAACCTCAATATCCCACCACCACCACCATGACACACCTCTACTTAAAAGGCCACACCTCCTAACCTTTCTCTAACAGTTCTATTAACTGGGACCAAAGAGTCAAACATATGGACCAGGGGGGCCATTTTCATCCAAACTGCCACAGTGAGCATCCTACCTGCTGAGCTGCAGCCCCGTTCTCACGTTTTTCTTCTTTTAGTCTCTCCGGATGTTATGGATTTTGTCAACTTTATTCAGTTGATCTTTTTGAAGTGCCAACTTTTGGTATTGTTACTTTTCTATTTGATTGATTCCATGTCACTGATTGCTTGATTTATTTCATTGTCTTACTCTTCTGCACCCCAACCCCAGCTTTTTTGTACCCTTATATCTTTGTTTTCATATGTGAACATTATGATTTTATTTTTTCCTCTTTTTTGGAGGGGGTGGGGGCCGTTGTTTCCAAGGCTAGACCTGGAACTTTAGATTTTTCGCCCCTGCCTCCTGAGTAAGGATACAGGTGCGCAGCATCACACCTGATTTCCATGGCATTGTGATTAAACCCAGGGCTTTGTGTAGTTGAGACTGGTGCTCTACGTCCCAGCCTTATAGACTGCATTTTAATTACTTTACTTTTTGTAGAATATCTTTTAAATTTTTTAAGTTAACTTTTATCTTCCTATGTATGTTTGGTACATGTGTGTATGATATTTATCCTTGTACATATGTTTGTATGTCTGTGAGTACAGCTATGTTCATGCCACAGGGCACACGTGGAGAACTGAGGACGACTTGCAGGAGTCGGTTCTCTCCTTCCACCTAAATGTTCTGGGATTGAACTCCGTCTTCAGACTTGAGAGCAGGTGTCTATGCTTTGAGCTCTCTCATCCCCTTCTAAGACAACCTTCCACCCATATCTTCTCTTGGCCATTCTCCCGGCTCCTGGTTACCATCTTTCCATGGTTCCCACGAGCTTGGTGATTTTAGGTTCTACATGGGAAGCGATTAGAACATCCACTCTCCAGCCTCAGTACCCACAGTTGATGAGTTCTAAGGCTCACGGTGGATGCTGAGATCCAAGGATGTTCAAATTGCTCATATAAGGTGTGCACACAGAGGGCTGGCAAAGATGGTTCAGGGGGTAGAAGCACTTGCTGCCCAGGCCTGATGACCTGAGCCCGCACTGGAAGGAGGAACATACTCAGAGAAGTTGTCTCCTCCTCCACACATGCCTCCACACCAAAGAGACATTGTAAAGAATTTACACAACCTCTGTTTATCTTCTTAAATACTTTAAGTCATCTTTAAATGACTTTTAATAATGACACATGCAAATGTCATATAAATAGTTGCTAGGCCGTGTCTTTGAGGGAACTGACAATAAAAAGCCCGCATGTTTAATGTAAGCTGATGATATTTGTCTTTCTGGGCAATGTCCTCAAGCTTCAATCCCTTTGGCCTCAAATAACAGGATTTACTTCTTTTCAAAAGCTGGATGTTATCTGCTGATATCCCCCATGTTTCTTTGTTTGTCCAGTGGACAGTTCTCTTCATATCTGGCTGTTGCAAATTTGTTGCAGTCAACATGGGAACTCAAACATCTACACGAGATGCTGACTTCATTTTCTTTGGCTGTGCACCCAGAAGTGAGATTCCTGGATCGATCATATGATAGCTCTATTTTTAATTTAAAATCAATGGAGGAATCTCTATACTGCTGGGAGTATACCATTTTCCATAATGGCTTTGCCAATTTACATTTCCCTCAGCCTTACATAAAGATTCTTGCTTAGTCCACAACCTGAACAACACTTATCTCTTATCTTTTACCTGGCTAATGGTGTTTGAACACCCTTGCATATTCCTGTTGGCCATTTGTATGCCTTCTTTAGAACTATCTATTAAATCCTCTGCCCGTTTTTAATAGGATGGTTGGGATTTTGCTGTTGATTTGGATGAATTTCTTATATATTTTGGGGTGGCCATGATGGTGCATGGCAGTTGGCAAAGAGGATGAGAGGCAGGATTCCAAATTTGAGTTCAGCATATATGCCTAAGATATAAAATATGATTAATGTATGTATGTATGTGTGTACGCATGTATGTCGTGAAAAATGTCACATGAGGCTGACATGCTTTATGTGTGCCTCCATTTGGGTCTCTAGTCTGGATGCTGTTGGTATTTAGGACACTGACTGTCATTACTTTATTGTGACACAGTCATATGTTTAACAGCATGCTTGTCCTGTGCTTCCTAAATCCCAGGAGAGCCTCTGTCTACTAAAGTTTCTAAAGACAAATCTCCCTTTGGGTGATAACGACTGTTTAGCAGTAACCTGTACGAAGTAAAACTCCACAGAGGGGTAGCGATCACATCAGTAGCCCTGCACTAGTTCTCTCTCCCCTTTCTCCTGGCCAAGAGGACTTAGGGTTAAGTAATACACCAACAGATGATGGGATATGCTTTCTGACCTCTCTCTCTCTCTCTCTCTCTCTCTCTCTCTCTCTCTCTCTCTCTCTCCCTCCCTCCCTCCCTCCCTCCCTCTCTGTATGTGCATGATCACATATTCATGTGTATGCATGTTAATTATGCACACACACATAGTGAGGCATATTGAGGTCAGAGGTCAACATCAGGATGTCTCATCTTCCTCAACGGCTTATCCAGCTATATTTCAAAAACAGGGTTTATCACTAAACGTGGAGCTTGCTGTTTGCTAGAGAAGCTGACCAGCAAGCCCCAGGGACCATGTGTATCCAGAACACTGGGGTCACAGGCGTGCACTATTGTACCCAGCACTTCATAGGTGCTGGGGATGCACTCAGGTCTTCATGCTTACGTAGCAAGCCAGCTGAACCATCTCCCCAGACCTGTTTATTCTCTTGTTGTGCTTTAGGAAGTGGTATACATAGTCACTCATTATTTTATATAATCATGGAGATGGTAAGGAGAGGATGGTGCATTTTAAGTGTGTAAGAGTAGCTTCTGTGGGAAGCAGAGGCAGGTGAATCTCTGGGAGTTTGAGGCCAGTCTGGTCTACAGAGCTAGATCTAGGATAGCCAGGGATATATAAAGAAACCCTGTCTTGAAAAACCAAACCAAACCAAACCAAAAAACCCACATACACACCCTTCCCACCCCCCACAAAAAAACAAAAGACAGAAAAAAAGAGCCAGAATTGTTATACAAAGAAACCCTGTCTCAAAAAGCCACAAAAGATTAGCTTTTCATCTTGTGTGTAATGACTCATTAAATTTCCTTATTATAATAAAAATGTTGAATCTATCTACTTTCACTTTATCACCATCATTTCTCCTTGGAGGCAAGGTCTTGCTTTGCTGAGAGGATAGGCTTGACCTCCAAAGCTGGAGGATCACTCTCTATCAGCCTCCCAGAAGCTGGATGGCTGCTATGGCCCCAGCACCCAGCTTTGCCATTTCCTTTGTCCAAGCTCCAAACACTTTGATCAGACATGATAATTTTTTGAGGTGAACCCCAGCACAGAAACGTCTTGCCAGTTTCTTGGTGCTGCTGTTTTGCGGTGTTGAGGATGGACCCAAGGCCTCTGGCATACTGAGCACGTCCCTTGTCACTGAGCTGTGTCCTCAGATCCTTGCCATCATCCCTTAATGATGCCATTATCTGTACAAAGATAAATAGACGATGTGTTTACTGATAGAATTGCCGGAAAATATTCTGAACTAGTGAAGATGCAGCTTCCCGGTGTAGCCTTGGAAACTATTCTGTATCATTTTCAGTCTTCAAAGGTCTGAAAAAAAATTTAACCTTTAGTATAAAGAAAGCAATCCTAAAGCTGTGTGGTTTCTCACCAACTCCCTTCCCCTGATTTACAGACACGGTCTTACTCTGTAGCCCATGGAAGCCTGGAATGCATGGTGTATCCCAGCCTAGTCTTCACCTGGTCGTTGTCTTCTTCTTCTTCTTCTTCTTCTTCTTCTTCTTCTTCTTCTTCTTCTTCTTCTTCTTCTTCTTCTTCTTCTTCTTCTTCTTCTTCTCCTTCTCCTTCTCCTTCTCCTTCTCCTTCTCCTTCTCCTTCTCCTTCTCCTTCTCCTTCTCCTTCTCCTTCTCCTCCTTCTCCTCCTCCTCCTTCTCCTCCTTCTCCTTCTCCTTCTTCTCTTCTTCTTCTTCTTCTTCCTCTTCTTCTTCTTCCTCTTCTCCTTCTTCTCCTTCTCCTCCTTCTCCTTCTCCTTCTCCTTCTCCTTCTCCTCCTTCTCCTTCTCCTTCTCCTTCTCCTTCTCCTTCTCCTTCTCCTTCTCCTTCTCCTTCTCCTTCTCCTTCTTCTTCTTTTTCTTCTTCTTCTTCTTCTTCTTCTTCTTCTTCTTCTTCTTCTTCTTCTTCTTCTTCTTCTTCTTCTTCTTCTTCTTCTTCTTCTTCTTCTTCTTCTTCTTCTTCTTCTTCTTCTTTTTGGTTTTTTTTTCGAGACAGGGTTTCTCTGTGTAGCCTTGGCTGTCCTGGAACTCACTTTGTAGACCAGGCTGGCCTCAGAAATCCGTCTGCCCCTGCCTTCCGAGTGCTGGGATTAAAGGTGTACGCCACCACTGCCTGGCAACCTGGTCTTCTTCTTGTCTCAGTTTAAGCCTCATATGATTTATTTCAGTATGAATCCAGACTATCACTGGTAAACTGTTTTTGTCTCTGTAAGACAAGTCTCAGGGTGTAGCCCATATTGGTCTTCAATGGATGATTCTTCTGCCTCAACCACCAGAGTTGTGATTATAGGTGGGCTCCATCATGCCAGCCCTGGTATTGGACTAGTGAGGTTTGGACTGTTCTGATAAATTATTATATCAACCCTGACAAATTGTTCTTGTAAAATAAGCCCAATTTTTCAAGCAAGAAATAGGCTAGGGACAGGGGCTAGGGGCACTTGCTTCTTTTCCAGGGGACTCAAATCCTGTTCATAGCACCTACATCACCTGTAAGCCCAGCTCCAAGGGGATCTGATGCCTCGGTCCTCCCTATAGAAGCTGACAGTTATGTGCACATACACACAGTTACAAATATTAAAAGCAGGATTCATATGTTCTCACCACTAAGTGACCGTGGGACAACTCTGTTCAGTTCCCCAGGGTTCTATAGCCCTGTGAAACTACAGCAGGGAGAAAGACAGCACCTCTCTGTGTGGAGTTGTTAGCTTTCTGGGTAAGGAGCATGTTTCTGACTGCATGAGCATAAGGGTGTAGGTAGTTTATCACAAGTTAAGAACTGATTTATTTTTACGAGAAATTACTTTAATATATATATATATATATATATATATATATATATATATATATATATATATGATGAGTACACTGTAGCTGTCTTCAGAGACACCAGAAGAAGGCATCAAATTGCATTACAGATGGTTGTGAGCCATCATGTGGTTGCTGGGAATTGAACTCAGGACCTCTGAAAGAGCAGTCAATGCTCTTAATTGATGAGCCATCTCTCCAGCCTGAGAAATTACTTTTTTATTAAATTATTTTATTTATTTACATTCCAAATGTGGTCCCATTGCCAGTCCTTCCTCTCAGAGTTCTTCACCCCATGCCCCCTCCCTTAGCTCTGAGAGTATTCCCCCTTATCTACTCACCACACACCCACATCCACCTCAAACCGTCCCCCTCAGCATCCACCTTCCCTGGGGTATCATGTCTCTACAGGATTAGGTGCATCCTCTCTCACTGAAACCAGGCAAGGCAATCCTCTGCTACATTTGTACCAGGGACCACAGGACCTGCTCATGTATGCTCTTTGGTTGGTGGTTTAGTCTCTGGGTGCTCTGAGGGGTCCAGGTTAGTTGAGACTGTTGGTCTTCCTATAGAGTTTCCTTCCCCTTCAGCTCCTTCGACCCTTCCCCTAACTCCTCAATTGGAATCCTGACTTCAGTCCAATGTTTAGCTAAAAGCATCTGCATCTGTCTCAATCAGCTGCTGGTAGAGCCTCTCAGAGGACAGCCATGCTAGGCTCCTGTCTGCAAGCACAACATGGCATCAGTAAAAGTGTCAGGGTTTGGTGCCCACCCATGGAATGGAATCCAAGTTGACTGGTCACTGGATGGCCTTTCCTTTAGTCTCTGCTTTATTTTTGTCCCTGCATTTTTGAGAAATGGCTTTTAAAAAGCTATTACTGGGGGCTGGAAGATGGCTCAGTGGTTAAGAGCACTGAGTGCTCTTCCAGAGGTCCTGAGTACAATTCACAGCAAACATATGGTTGTTTACAACCATCTGCAATGGGATCCAATGTCGCCAATACAGTGACAGTGCATTCATATACATAAAATCAATCAATAAATCTAAAAACAAAGCTATTACTGATGTTTTTCTTCCTTCCTCTCTCCTTCCCTCCCCACCTCTCTCCCTTCTTCACCCCACCCTCTCTCTTCTCACGTGTCCCATGCTGTCCTCACTTGACTTCACTCACTTGTCCTTCACTCTGTTCCTAGCGCCTTGCACTCTTTCAGAGAGATTGCACGCGTCTGCTGTTAGTTATAGGTTTACTTTGAGATTTTTTTTTTTAAAAATGGTGTGTGGGTGTGTGTGTTCATGAGTTTGTTTGGATCAGGCCTGTGGAGGCCAAGGAAGGGCATTGGATACTCTAGAACTGTGGTTACAACTATCTGTACCTAAGAATTGGAGTACAGATTTCAGCCACCAACCATGCTTCGGAATATGTATCTAGTGTTCCCAGCCTTCGCCTCTTCAGAATTTCCTCTGTATTTCCGAATCCATCAAAAGAAAATATTGGGAAGAAGGGAGAGGGAAAGGCAGGAAGTGGGGGTATGCTCAAGGTACATGATATGCATGTAGGAAATGTCTCTGTTAAACCTGTACCATATTTTATGAACATATATGAATAGAATGGGATATGATGTCGTCTTAGGAACCACTATAGTGGAATTATTAGGAGTAAGAGGACTAAGCATAAGCAGACTCGAAGATCCTAATCTGCAGATTTGCCAGCTCTGCTCTGTGCTGCCGTGGGCAGGGAACTGACTTCTTTAAGCCCCTATTTCCTCATCTATGCATAAGAAGGTCAGGTTAGCAGGACCATTAAGTGATTTCTACGCAGAGCATCTAATGTAATGCCTGGTATATGGCAAGTGCTTGTTACAAAAATCTACATACGGCATGCTTTAACAATAAAGCTAAAGATAAAAAAGTACTAATTTAAAATTTACTTCAATTAATTCATTGAACCAGTCAAAAACTAATAATTAGACTTAAAAATAAACAACAGTTTATTTTATGTGTTTATGTTAATTAGTATGTACTTTATATTAATTAGTAAATGTAAAGGTAATTATTTCTGGTGATATTGTCAGTGATTTAAAGATGATGCTTTGGCTATTTATATGGGCATGCTTGGTCAAAGCAAGATGAATTGTTCATACCAAACAGGCAGAATTTCTGTTAAGTGGGTCAATTTACCTGGTACCTTCCAGGACAGGAAGAGAGAGGAGACACAGGATTGGTGGAAGTAGTACTTTTATACTTCATCTAACCAAACACTTTAAGTTTTTGCAACTTATTTAACATAAAGGGCTAACTTTTTAAAGGTGACTAAAATTAACTATACAAATAAGCAGGAGTTGCTTTATAAAAAGAAAGCCCAAAATGTTACTTTCTGTAGAAAACTCATAGTCCAATTTTATTCAGACCAGAGAAAAAAAAGAAAGTTTTGAATACATTAAAAGAACCTCAGCTGTTGGTTTGGGATGTTACAGCTGGAGCCACGCAGGCAGTGAGGACCGTCTGCTGACTTGCTACTACATCGCTCTCTGTTCTCAGAGTACCGCAGTTACGTTCTAGAACAGTCGTTACAGCGTCAGGCATAACACTCCCCACCACGGGATTTCATTGATTATTTGGGCTTCTTCCTATTAGGTTAAAAAAATGTTTTTCAGTGCTGGGGGTCGAACCCAGGGCTTACACGTGCTAGGCAAATGTCCCCTAGTCACTGAGTTACCCAGCAAAGTTATCTTTGTTCTCGAAGCCCATCTAAGGAGATTCTCTGGATGGTATTGACCACACCCTTGTGTGTCACACTAAGCAAACCTACAGTGCAATTTTACAGGCAGAGTAAATTCACAGAGTGTAACTTGGTCAGCTTTCAGCAGGAATTTTTGGTCCCAAACAGGAAGACCACAGTAGGTTTGTTGTGGTTGTTTTAAAGAATTTGCCTTCTTTCTTTTGTTGTTTTGTTTTGTTTTTTTGTTTTTTGAGACAGGGTTTCTCTGTGTAGCCCTGGCTGTTCTGGAACTCACTCTGTAGACCAGGCTGGCCTTGAACTCAGAAATCCACCTGCCTCTGCCTCCCAAGTGCTGGGATTAAAGGCGTGCGCCACCACTGCACGGCTTGCCTTATTTCTTAAATGGTGGGTATATGTGTGGGTATGTGCACATGAGTGGAGGTGTCCAAGAAGTAGGAATTACAAGAGACTGTGAACCCCATGGATCTTGAGAACTCAGGAGTCACCTTTTCAGCCATATTGTGTTTTTCTTTTTCTTTCTGGATAGGGTCCATACTGTGTCACAGGCTGGCCTGAAAGTCAATATATAGCTTAGACTAATCTCAACTAATTCAACTTGCAATGATCCTCCTGCCTCAACCACCCAAATAACTGACATTAAAGGGTCAACCACTATGCCAACCTCCTTTTTGTGATTTTGATAGTGAATTTGTTGATAATTTATCTTGAGAATATTTTTCACATTTTTGCTAGAACTTTAGGAGACTTATCTTGGCATGTTTTTTTTTTCCCAGAAAAACTAGTGCTCTATTGGCTTGGTTTAGAATATTTATAGTTTATAGCTGTATTTATAGTTGATTCACTAGGGAGAAAATTGGAAGACTTAAATATCTATAATAACGTAATTGGGAGTCTGCCTTTTAAAATAGAAAATTTAAATCCATCTTTTGCATTACAGTGTTAGAAATGGTGATCTTGGTCTGGGTTGTTTTCCATGTTCAAAGTCTATTATTTTCCATGCACTGTGCAATCAGAACTAAATTGGGAGGAAAAATGAAAACATTGCTAACTGGTGTCTTAAACTGTAGGTATCAATGTGACTCAAATGTCCCCTTACCTGTTTCTATAAGATATTATTGATTGATTATTGACTAATAGGCACAAAGTGAATGGGTTCCTGCTGCCCTTCTGTCATGTTTTTTTTTGGGGGGGGGGCTGGGTTTGTTTGTTTGTTTGTTTTTTCGAGACAGGGTTTCTCTGTAGCCCTGGCTGTCCTGGAACTCACTTTGTAGACCAGGCTGGCCTCGAACTCAGAAATCCGCCTGCCTCTGCCTCCCGAGTGCTGGGATTAAAGGTGTGCGACACCACGCCCTGCTGTCATGGTTTGTTTTATGTCAACTTGACACAAGCTAAAGTTGTCTACAATGAGGAGACCTTAATTGAGAAAATGCTTCCATAAAATTGGGCTGCAGGCAATCTTTTTTTTTTTTTTTTTTAGATTTATTTATTTATTTTATGTGAGTACACTGTAGCTGTCTTCAGACACTCCAGAAGAGGGCATCAGATCTTGTTACGAATGGTTGTGAGCCACCATGTGGTTGCTGGGATTTGAACTCCTGACCTTCAGAAGAGCAGTCGGTGATCTTAACCACTGAGCCATCCCACCAGCCCGGCTGTAGGCAATCTTATAGGGCATTTTCTTAATTAGTGATTGATGAGGAAGGGCAAAGGTCACTGTGGGTGCTGCCACCTCAGGCTGGTAGTCCTGGGGTCTGAAAGGAAGCAGGTTGAGTAAGCTATGAGGAACAAGTCAGTAAGCAGCACCCTGTCATGGCCTCTGCATCAGCTCCTGCCTCCAGGTTCCCATCCCAGCTTCTTGCTTCAGTTTTCCCTCCATGGACTTAACCCTTTCCTCTCAGAGTTGCTTCTGGTCATGGTATTCATCACAGCAGTAGTGACCCTAACCAAGGCATCCTTGAATGCAGTGGTTCTCAACCTTCCTAGTGCTGCAACTCTTTAATACAGTTCCTCATGTGGTGACCCCAACCATAAAATTATTTTGTTGTTACTTCATAACTGTAATTTTGCTGTTGTCATGAATCATAAAGTAAATACCTGATATGCAAACCCCCAGGGGTTGGGACCCACCTATCCAATGGCGTAATTTTATTTTTGTGATTTGTATCCTTAGCAATAACTCTAGTACTTGGGAGGCTGAGTAAGGAGGGTTGCCATGGCTAGCCTGGGCTATGTAACAAGCCCTCACATCTAAAGACAAAAACACAGCTCCTTCAAAACCAAGAAAGGGACTAGCATTTGTATCCTTCGTTGTTAAAAGGTAAGGAAATAAAGGCAGGGCGGATGTCTCAGAATTCCATCTTATTTTTGACTCTCTGAGCTCCCTAAGACAGGGACTTTATAATGCAGTCTGTTCAGGAACTCTGTGATTGAGCCAGTGTCAAAGGCTGTGCTTGACAGATGCACACTGTGTGGAAGGAACATGGTGGGGACTGAGCTGTTTTACATTCTTTGCGCCAGCTCACCTCAGTGTAGACAGCTTTTTCTCATATTGTTTGAGGGATACATTTTTGTCTTAACTATAAATAGCACACATTGTTTTATTCTGCAGGTTTCCTCTTGTCTTTTTTTTTTTTTTTTTTTTTTTTTTAAGAAGCAAGCCGACTATAAATCATGAAAAAAAGAAGTGTCTCGTCTCTCGTGTAGCTCAAGTTCTGTTTTGTTTTGTTTTCGATTTTTTTGAGACAGGGTTTTTCTGTGCAGCCCTGACTGTCATGGGTTGTGTAGCCCAGGCTGGCCTCAAATCTCAGAGAACTGCCTGCCTCTGCCTCCTGAGTGCTGGGATCAAGGTCATGCTCCACCGCACCTGGCTTCTTGTAACTCAGTCTTAAAGCCCAAAACAATTTGCCTTAGACCTGCATCATGATTGGTGACTCAGCCCGTGAGAAATGAAAATTTTCATTTCTTTGAATTCATTATTTTTGATGCAAAGCAGGTTCCCCATGAGCCTCTGAGCTGCTCCCCAAAAGAAAGGCTTCTGAACATGGCTTCTAAAATATGTTCATTTGCTTGGTCTCCTGTTTAACTCTTTCTCTTCCAAAGAAAATTTGATCCCTTTTATGGTCGGGGCTGTTTTTACCTTTTATTTCTTATCTTTTTTTTTTTTTCCTAAATCTTCTGGTCCCAGAAGGTTTTCAGATTCTCCAAGATAACTTTTCCTGGCTGCAGTGTACAGTGGAGCTTTCGAGCCTCATTCTCCTGAAAACAACTTGGAGTTTTTCTTACCATGACAGAAATTTTATGTGGAAAAAACGCCCAACCTAAGATGACTTAGGAGGAGATTAGCATCTTTGCGGAAGGATCTTAAGATGTCTTTCTGGATCATTTGCTCCCTGATATCGCCAGATTGTCCCTTATCCCAATGAAAACAGATCTAGGAGACTGTACTGTAATTAGCTAATTCTGTCACTCCTGCCAAGACAGTGAAGGTTCCTCACTGTGAACACATTCTGCTGCCAACAGCTCAACTGGAACATTGTGTTTATTTATGAGGGGCTCTGAGTGTGAACAATTTGGCTTCAAGATTATATGAGGGAATAGGTTATATTGATAAACCTGACGTAATATTAGTCTTTTAAAGGAAAATTACAGTCACAAAAGAAGGAGCTCACGTGTGAAGTATTGAACATCACAGAAATGGAAAACTCTCCTTCATTTACAAGAGTTCCTTGCTTTCATTCCTCCTGCCTTTGTGAAAGAGGACAGATGTACTGGAGCCAGCCTAGCTTGGTATGATAACAGCAGATTGGGTCTCAGTGCAGAACTAGGTGTACAGCGTCAGGCAGTCCAAGTCAGGGATATTTACTACATATGAGGAACTTTGATGGGCTCTAGTGGGACAGAAAGCATAGTCATGAGTATATGCATGCATCAAAAGTCCCTAAGTCATATAAAGTAAGACTGCAGAGCGGGGCATACTGACATGCACCTGTAATTCTAGCACTTGGGAGGTGGGGATGTGAGGATCAGGAGTTGAAGGCCCTCCTTAGTTATAATGACCTACAGAGTTCATGACCAGCCTGGGATACCTGAGGCTCTGTCTCAAAACACCAAAAAGAAAACCACATATATAATAGAAATGGAAATAGATCAGTGAATCATGGAATAGAAGAGTCCTTGCCTTGGCAGCACATTTACTAAAATTGGAGCACAGAGAAAAGATTAGCATGGCCCCTGCGCAGAGAATGACATGCAGCTCTGTGAAGTGCTCCATATTTTTTTTTTGAGATTCAAATAAAACTTATCTGACAGTATATTTTAACTCCATAGTGTATTTTGCTAATAGAATTAAAAATAATAGATATTTTATCAAGTAATTTTTTTTGGAAATGTCATTATCAAGTTCAGTGTCCCCTCGCATACACACACAATTTGTTTTTAATATAAACTGATTTTTCACATTTTGGATTAAAATGCTTGAAGCGGTATAACAGGAAGCAGAATGGGCTGAATGCTGAGCAGGATTTTAAGTAACAAAGGAGGGGTAGAAGGGACCAATGGGAACTGGATGGAAAATCAGACCCTGGGGGACGGGGAAGCCCTGAGTCCTGAATGGAGCCGTGTTGTCGTGTTGTTGGCACAGGCGTGGCCATATAAAGGATGGAATTGGACCTAAGACCCACGGCAAAGTGGCAAAGCCTAACCCCTGGGTGACCTTTCTAGGGTCCACGTGTGGCTGCTGATAGTGTGGTGGCCAGAAACTGTCCACAATGACTCTCTTCTTCAGGGTGGTTATGACTCGAACACTGCGTCTTTACAGAAACTGCTCCTACTGATATTAGCTAAACCTTGGTCAGCTGTATACCATGAACCCTGCCTCTGTGGTCAGCTGTATACCATGAACCCTGCCTCCGTGGTCAGCTGTATACCATGAACCCTGCCTCCGTGGTCAGCTGTACACCATGAACCCTGCCTCCGTGGTCAGCTGTTTATAATAAACACTCTGATCTTCCCGGATCCTGCAGCTTTTCCAGGAGCTGGGACCTCCGTCCGGATCCTGGTTTTTCTACATCTTTGTGTCTGGGTCTGTCATTTCTTTATTCCCTCGCTCGCTGCCCCATCAGGTCAGGTCTTTGGAGTTGTGTAATGCCACGGCAGCAGAGAATGGAAAGCTTGCTGGCTGTTTCCCACCTGGAGTCCCAACTACTTGACAAGCTCCAATTACTCATTGGAACTCAGGAGTTTGAGTCCAGCCTGGGCAACATACCAAGAACCCATCTCAAAAATAAAATCAAATATAAAGTTTAAGTTGATTCTAGAAAAGGAGTATCACTCTAATGGATGGAAGAAGGTGGAGGTACGATTGGGAAGCTCTTGCTTTGAGGTAAAGTTAGATGTGGCTGCATGCATTACTGACATCAAATCTGTGTAAGGATAAAGGAGAATATCAGATCAACCTGTATTGGAATATATAACAATTATTGAAATGATAAGGATTTGTATAGTATTTTCACATACATACTTGCATATTGCTAGTAGTCCTGGAAGGCGTTTATTACAGGTCCCACTGCATTCATGCCCCTGGATGATTTCCTTCGGAAAGACCGGGATTTGAAGGCAAGCAGTGTAACCTGGGACACATCCCCAGTGTTACTGAATCTCAGTCTTGTGTGTCATGCGCTCTACCCAGTGAGTTGTTTTCAGGGCCACTGCATAGGCTCAGTGCTGCCTTGTTCTGAGGACAGCCCTCACGCATGTCAGGACCTGTCAGGCTTTCTACAGAGAGCCAGCAGTAAATAGTACAGGCTCTGCCTGTAGGACAGTAGCCACAAGCTACTACAACTCAAAATTGTCACTGTTGCACAGAACATCCAATATGTGACCCTATGAGAACAGACTCCCCTTCTCTCTCTTTTGAGATGGTGTCTTGCTATGTAGCCCAGGCTGTCCCCCACCATGCCTAGCTTTATGGAGTGATTATATTCTAAGCAGATGTCCATTCCTAAAATCAGAGGAAGGACTGGACTGACCCACATTCTGAAACTTGATAATCACACATGATAATCACACACAACCTGTAAGTTGTGTAGGCCTGTGTGGTCCAGGTTATTTTAAGAAGAAATTTACGGGATTCATAAGATGTAGTAATTTTCTAGCCTCTCTTATGTGGTTCCTGCGGGATGAAAGCTGACCAGTGGGTTGGTAAGTAAGCCATGGAAATCCTTCCCTTTAACTCTAGAATTCTCAGTTGGAAAATAAAAGCCATCGTCTATCAAATTAACTATAATTAGGTATGTTAGTAAGAGTGATAGTATGTGGGTGTTGTTCTGAACTTCTTAAAGGTGGGCTAAGTAGAAATTATAGCTGAGACTGTTGTCACTGAGCAGCACACTGCAGTAACATCCTTAAATACAATATGACAAGGAACCTTCAGCCTAAACACTGGACTGCTCCGTGTCTCATGGGATGTGGTCTTTTGTGCAGACAGATTTTTTTTTTTTTTTTTTTTTGAGATAGGGTTTCTCTGTGTATCCCTGGCTGCCCCGAAACTCACTCTGTAGACCAGGCTGGCCTTGAACTCAGAGATCCACCTGCCTCTGCTTCCCAAATGCTGGGATTAAAGGCGTAGGCCACTGCTGCCCAGCTAGACTAGGATTTTTTTTCTGGAGGAAATTTGTATTGCTTTAGAACTTCTGCTTTGAAGAATTAGTGATAATATAGTGATAATGTTACACTGATTTGTCTAAATCCACATAATTTCTGACAGCCTGCCATGATTTCATTCTTGAAATGATTACTAATAAAAGTCACACATATTCTACTAGTAGTACTTAAGGACTGGGCTGATAGGAGCTCTATAAATGAGTTAGATCCCTGTCAGCACTCACTGTCCCTTTATCTGCTTGCTTGCTAGTTTGGGAAGGCTTCTGCTAGCTCCCAGTTTTAGAGGTTTCAGTCTCTTGGCCCTGTTGCTTTCAGGCCGTGTAGAGTTAGCAATAAGGAATGAAGATAGCATATGGTGGAGGCTGCTCCTCTCAAAGTAGCTGGGGAGGGGGAAAAAAGCAAAACAGCTCCAGTTTTTTGTTTTTTTGTTTTTTGTTTTTTGAGACAGGGTTTCTTTGTGTAGCCCTGTCTGTCCTGGAACTCACTCTGTAGACCAGGCTGGCCTCGAGCTCAGAAATCTGCCTGCCTCTGCCTCCCGAGTGCTGGGATTAAAGGCGTGGTTTAAAGGCGTGCACCACCACGCCCGGCTTCTAGTTCTTTACATATTTTCCAGGATTTTTTTTTTGTTAACCTCAGTTATTTGAAAAATTTGCTTATTAGAATCTATCAATATTAATCAAATGCTGATCTTTTACTAGGGCAGTATTGACACTTGGTCCTCTCTTTCCACCCTGTGGGTTCCAGGCCCTCAGGCTTGGTAACAAGCACCTTTACCCACTGAGCCACCTTGCAGCCCCTTGATATTCTTTTTTTTTTTTTTTGATTTTTAATATTTTTATTACATATTTTCCTCAATTACATTTCCAATGCTATCCCAAAAGTCCCCCATAGCGCCCCCCACTTCCCTACCCACCCATTCCCATTCTTTTGGCCCTGGCATTCCCCTATATTGGGACATATAAAGTTTGCAAGTCCAATGGGCCTCTCTTTCCATTGATGGCCGACTAGGCCATCTTTCGATACATATGCAGCTAGAGACAAGAGCTCCGGGGTTCTGGTTAGTACATCATGTTGTTCCAACAATAGGGTTGCAGATCCCTTTAGCTCCTTGGGTACTTTCTCTAGCTTCTCCATTGGGAGCCCTGTGATACATCCAATAGCTGACTGTGAACATCCACTCCTGTGTTTGCTAGGGATATTCTTTTTTTTTAATTATATATTTTCTTTATTTACATTTCAAATGCTATTCCAAAAGTTCCCTATACCCTCCCCCAGCTCTGCTCCCTACCCACCCACTCCCACTTCTTGGCCCTGGCATTCCCTTGTACTGGAGCATATAAAGTTTGCAATACCAAGGGGCCTCTCTTCCTAGTGATGGCCAACTAGGCCATCTTCTGCTACATATGCAGCTAGAGATAAGAGCTCTGGGGTACTGGTTAATTCATACTTTTGTTCCACCTATAGGGTTGCAGAGCCCTTCAGCTCCTTGTATGCTTTCTCTAGCTTCTCCATTGGGGGCCCTGTGTTCCATCTTATAGATGACTGTGAGAATCCACTTCTGTATTTGCCAGACACTGGCATAGCCTCATATGAGACAGCTATACCAGGGTCCCTTCAGCAAAATCTTGCTGGCATATGCAATAGTGTCTGGGTTTGGTGGCTAATTATGGGATGGATCCCCAGGTGGGGTAGTCTCTGGATGGTCCATCCTTTCGTCTTAGCTCCAAACTTTGTCTCTGTAACTCCTTTCAGGGGTATTTTGTTCCCTCTTCTAAGGAGGAATGAAGTATCCACCCGTTGGTCTTCCCTCTTCTTGATTTTCTTGTGTTTTGCAAATTGTATCTTGGGTGTTCTATGTTTTTGGGCTAATATCCACTTATCAGTGAGTGCATATCTAATGACTTCTTTTGTGATTGGGTTACCTCACTAAGGATGATATCCTCCAGATACATCCATTTGTCCAAGAATTTCATAAATTCATTGTTTTTAATAGCAGAGTAGTACTCCATTGTGCAAATGTACCACATTTTCTTTGTTAACCTCAGTTATTTGAAAAATTTGCTTATTAGAATCCATTCCTCTGTTGAGGGGCATCTGGGTTCTTTCCAGCTTCTGGCTATTATAAATAAGGCTGCTATGAACATAGTGGAGCATGTGTCCTTCTTACCGGTTGGAACTTCTGAGTATATGCCCAGGAGAGGTATTGCTGGATCTTTCGGTAGTATTATTCCAATTTTCTGAGGAACCACCAGACTGACTTCCAGAGTGGTTGTACAAGCTTGCAATCCCACCAGCAATAGAGGAGTTGATACTTTTGAGTCTTGATTGAACAATACTTTTTTTTTTTGTTTTGTTTTTTGTTTTTTTTGTTTTTTTTTTTTTTGGGTTGGCTCAGGTCTTTATTCCTAGCAGTCAGTAGGCAGGGGCTGATGTCTGTGAGTTCCAGGCCAGCCAGACCTACATAGAGAGACCCTTTTTCTTTCTTTTTTTTTTTTTTAATATTTTTATTACATATTTTCCTCAATTACGTTTCCAATGCTATCTCAAAAGTCCCCCATAGCGCCCCCCCACTTCCCTATCCACCCATTCCCATTCTTTTGGCCCTGGCATTCCCCTATATTGGGGCATATAAAGTTTGCAAGTCCAATGGGCCTCTCTTTCCATTGATGGCTGACTAGGCCATCTTTCGATACATATGCAGCTAGAGACAAGAGCTCCGGGGTTCTAGTTAGTACATCATGTTGTTCCAACAATAGGGTTGCAGATCCCTTTAGCTCCTTGGGTACTTACTCTAGCTTCTCCATTGGGAGCCCTGTGATACATCCAATAGCTGACTGTGAACATCCACTCCTGTGTTTGCTAGGCCCCAGCATCGTCTCACGATTGAACAATACTTAATTGATTCTTTTAGAACATCATTGGCAAATCTTACCTAAAATTTCCATTGTAGGGTTAGTTCTAATGTTGTGTTCTCATAATGAGTTTATTCATCAACTCTTTTTTGTTTGTTTTGTTTTATGCAGCCCTTGATTGGTCTGGGACTCATTATGTAGACCAGGCTGGCCATGAACTCATAGAAATTCTCCTGCCAGCCGGCCTTTCTAAAGGTGTGTGCCATCACATCCAGATCATTCATCTACCCTTAACGACAAGACATCTTTTGTGGTTATCATGTCAGTATAGAGTAGGATTTCTTCCTTTTCTTTTATGTTTGCTTGTTTGTTTGCTTTGAGACAAGGTCACTCTGTTCTCCCTGGCTCTCGTCTCTTTGATTTGTTTATGTATGAATTTGCTTTTTCATGCCCTGAGTTATCCCATAGAAATTGAATCAGGCAATTTTTATCCCAGGTTTCCATGTGTTCTCGAGGTCTCTCCATGTTGTACATTAGTCAGGGTTTCTTCTCTCTTTTTCACTCCCCCTTTCCTTCTCCTGCTCCCTGCCATTTGTTTATTAACTATCAAACTTGCTGCAATCCTCCTGCTTCAGCCTCCCGAGTTGGCTGGATTGCAGACATGAGCTCCTGTGTCCAGCTTTTGATTCTAGGCAAGCACTCTACCAGAGCTACAAACTCACCTCAGACTCAGAGATTCACCTGCTTTTGCCTCCCAAATGCTGGGATTAAAGGATTATGCCACCCCTGCCTGGCTGAATCTTAGTTTTTAAATGTCATAATGCTCCTTTTAGGCACTGGTCTGAGCCCTTGCTTTCGGTTCTTTGGGGTCTATGTGTAGGAGTAAAATTACAGTTTTACATGATGGTTTATGCCTAGCATTCAAAAAACCACCAACCTTTCCCACCGCGGTACACATTTCAATACAAGAATTCCGAACCTCAATTTTAATTATTTTTTAGACAAGGTCTCAGAAAGAACAAGCTGGGCTTAAAGTGACTATGTAACTCAGAATAACCGTGAACTTCTTTCTCCTCTTGAGTCCACTGTCCCAGTGCTGGGATTACAGGTGTGTGCCATCATGCCCAGGTATGCAGTTCTGAGGTCAAGCCCAGGGCTCCATCTGTGTTAAACACACACTTTACTACTGATCTGCATCCCCAGCCCTAGAATCTTAGGGGTTTGTTTTTGTTTTGTTTTTCATTTTTTTGAGACAGGTTTTCTCTATGTAGTCCTGGCTGTCCTGTACCTTGGTCTGTAGACCAGGCTGGCCTCGAACTCAGAGATTCACCTGCTTTTGCCTCCCAAGTACTGGGATTAAAGGATTATGCCACCCATGCCTGGCTGAATCTTAGTTTTTAAATGTCAATTATTTATTTTAAGATAAGAAATGTCTTAGGATTTCATAAATTTTGTCTGGAGACAATAGCATTTCTAGAATTGCCCTTTTAGAATTTTCTTTTTCATCTTTAGATTTAAAACATTCAATACTGATTTCTTTGGCATACATTCACTGAGAAGCTAGAGAGATTTTTACATTCCAGCAGCATGGGAAACATGCTAAAAATAGATCATGCCACTTTCCAAACGAGTTAACACTCAGGGCTCCCAAGCAGTCTCAAACTCACACTGTGACAAAACACTGGAGTTTTCTTTTCCTTATATATATAAAAAAGATTTTAAATTGTATCTGTTTTGTGTGTTGGTGGGGGGCATAGATGCCATTGCCATTGCTGGAAGTCAGAGGAAGGCTTGTCTTTCCCATGTAGGTTCTGAGGATGCAACTCAGGTCATCAGGGTTGGCCCAAGCACCTTTCCCCCCCCCCCCCCCGGGGTCATGTTGTTGACTCTAGATTTTTTTTCTAATCTCCTACAAAATGCTTATGTTCCTAAATAAGTGTTAAACTAGAGTAGTTTCCCAAAGTTACATCTGCATTGTATGCAGCCTGTTATCAGTACCATGGTTTGAAATAGCAGTGAGCTGGGGGCATGCTGGCACACTCTTAGAATCCCAGCATGTGGCCAGACTGATGTAGGCTTGTGAGCTCAAGGCTAGCCTGAGCGAAGTAGCAAGGATCTGTTTAGGCTGGGGAAGAGATGTGGCATGGAGGATGGGGAAAACAAGCCTAGGACAGAGAGAAGAAGAGAGAGAAGGGTGAAGGGAGGGAAAAATGGAGAGAGACAGAGATTGCTAAATAGGAAAGCAAACAGCATAGCTAAATAGGAAAAATGAAACATTGATTAACAAGGAAATGGTTTAGGACTTACCACACACCAGCTCCTTTGCTAACTAAGCACTACAAACCCATTATCCAGTTTAATCCCCTCAGTAGCCCATATTGAGTAAAAGTTCTTACTCTGTTGTGGAGGTGAGAAACAATGCTCGCAAAGACATAGCTATTTAAGGTCGAGTCAAGTAAAAAGCCATAGGTCTGCATTTAACTTATAGCTTCGTTAAATTTATTTAGTCACACTTGTTGGCCCTAATGAAGATATCTTTAATCCAGTATGGAGTTTACAACAAAGATAAGCCCAATACATTTAATATTGTATGGACACATTTTTTTAAGGCAATTGGGCTTTCATTAAGGCACTTTGAAGGCTGCTTACTGCCATATCTGAGCTTTAATTAGTGTAAGCTTTAATATAGTCACCGGATTCACTATGTTCTCGGTATTCTAGGAACCAGCAACTCATATATGAACTAGTGATGATTAGATCAGCCCCGTCCTGAGTGAAACTCACTACTGACACTTGCCGTTTGCTTTTGGTTACAGATTCTATAGTGACTCTCTCCTACTTCCTTGACACGTGGTGTTTTCTGGAAAAATATCCTTATGTCGGCCTCATAGAGACAGGAGCCTTTGAACAGTCTTTGGTAGTAAAATGTTCAACAGAGGTTTGATGAACAATAGGTGAATGCGTTGCTTTACTTGAGGTTTTAAACTAGCACACCAGGCTATGGGTTTTATTATGGCATTTCCAAACAAACTTTGTTTCTGTTGACGTTCCTCCTCCACAGTCCACCCCAATACATTGGTTCCTCTTTAGAAATGCTCGTCAAGTAAGATAATGGGAATTGCTGCTGTCGTTGTTGATCTCTGTTTCCCCACTTTGCCATAGCCATACATGGATGTATGCATGTCTTCATGAGTATGTGAAAGCGATCTAGCACAGTGACGGGGGCATGGATTTTGGTGTCAGACCGACCTGAAGTTGCCCCTGGCCTTAGGATTAATTGTGCATATTTAGGCAAGGCACTGAACTTCTCAAACCTTGAGTTTCTTGTCAGGAAAATCCTTGAACATTCTCTTTACCTGTGGCTTTTCTTTACCCAGTTTTAGCTACCTGTAATCAACTGCCATACAAAAATAATACATGGACTTTCAGTTGTGTAATGGACTCTCACAGCATCTGCCTAGGATGAGCTGCATCTCTGGTTGCATCATGTCTAGGCAGCACGGGCTACCTGGCCAACAGTCGCATAGTATCTATCTTAGTTATCAGGTTACTGAAAACCTGGAAGTTCTTGACTTAAAGAAAAAAGTGAATATGTGGAGCTTACTAAGATATACAATATACCATTTTGGGAGATGACATTTCCATTGCTCATGTTTGTGAGACAGAGCCTCACTGTGCAGTCCTGGTTTACCTGAAGCCTGATCTGTAGACCAGGCTGGCCTTGAACTATGGAGATCTGCCTGCCTTCTGAGGCCTAGACCTAAAGATGTGCACCACCATCTCAGCCTTTTACTTTTATTACAGTATAATTATTATATTTTATCTCTGCCTAGATAACAAATTGGACTGTTCATTATAGTTGTATGTACAAGAAAAAGTTGCACACATAGGGTTTAGTGTCATTCCTGCTTTCAGGCCTATCCTAGGTTAGACCTAGGCTAAGGTTAGACCTCCTGCCCTGTAAGCAAGGGAGAGACTGCTGTGGTGTTGACTCAGAGACCTGCTGGGGGCTCAAACGACACATTTGATTCAGTAAAATAAGTTCAGGAATCATTCATAGTTAACAATTTTTCCCATTTCAAATTACTTACTATTCAATCGTAGAAGATAGGATCAAAGAACTAAAAGATTGTGGTTTTTAGGATACAAATTGGTAATTCGTACTATTCTACTTATGCCTATCAATGGCTAAAATACAGACTATGAATAAGGTAAATTAAATAAAATAGACTGAGTGTGCATCAATGATTATAATCTATCTCATCATCATGTCCAAACTGCCAGAACCCAACAGGACTACTGTGTACAGCTTCTCACTAAGGTATGCAAATGGGATTTTAAAAAATTTTATGTACGAGTGCTCTATCTACATGTACACCTGTGTGCCAGAAGAGGGCATCGAATCCCATTACAGATGGTTGTGAGTCACCATGTGGTTGCTGGGAATTGAACTTAAGACCTCTGGAAGAGCAGTCAGTGCTCTTAACCACTAGGTCATCTCTGTAATCTGAAAATGAATGTTTAAAAATAATAAAAATATACTTAAGGATCTGGGTGTAGTGCAGTCTGTGGAGTGCTTGCCTAGCAAGCATGCAGCCCTGGGCTCAGTCCCTAGCACCACATTAAATGGCATGGAGATGAGGATCTGAAATCACAGTGCTCAGAAGGGGGATGCAAGGCCAGGGACATCCTTGACTACATACCCAGTTGAATGCCAGTCCTGTCTCAGAAAAAAGAATGTATATATTTTAAACTCTGCTATGACTAAAGGAATTCCTTGTGGAAATGAGTCAGACCTAAAGGTTAGTAGCAGCGGTCTTGCTAATTTTAGATAGATATCATGCTGTGTGAATAAGAAGTTACAAAGACCTAATAGATGCCCGAATTGTCATTATCAAGTAAAGTATAACTGAACTTGAAGCATTTACCCCTTGGCTTGATTCCAATGGTAGGACAAGATATTTAAAGTGCAAATCCAAAGCAGTTTATATAATTGATTGTATTCTATGAGATATTTTACATCTTAGCTAAGCTTCATATTTTAATAATCAACTGGAAAGCAGGAAAGAATTTACTAGAAAAAAGAAGAAAGCTGTTTTATCTCTATAAAAGTATTTCTACATTTAAGCCCCCCTTTCCAGTGGGTACTGCTATGAGACCAAAATAATAAGATATCTTTTCATTTAGATATAAACACTGTGGGGGTTGGGTAGCTTAGGTCCAGGTAGGCACTTTTCTGCTACAGTAGACGTGGCTTCCTTCCTTTACGAAGTGAGGAGAGATGGAAACAGAGCAATAGCCGAAATCCTCTACAGCAAGGGAGGAAGTTTATCTTGAGAGCTGTGGGACCCGGGCAAGGGTGCTTACTCACAGCTAAAAGTGAGGGGGATGCAGGGGTGGGGTAGGATAGGCTGAACTATGTGACTGCCAGGAGTTTGCTGTCTATTAGGTCTTCAGAGCTGTTATTCATATGGCGTGATAATCTGCTTATCTAATTGGCAAGACCACTGCTTAGGTCTGACTCACGCTCACAAGGAATTCCTTTGCTCATGATGCACACTTTAAATATATGTGAGCATAGTCTTTTCTCAACAACTTCCCCAGCCTGTCTAAAACAGATCAGTTATTCCCCAGCAGTGTGCTGCTTAGTGTGAACTCAGCTGATCAACCAGCTACCTATGCCTACCTGACATGCACTCTGCTAATGAGGGATTGAAAGGTGACAGAGGAAAAAGATCATTTTATGCTCAAGATGATAAAGCCGCAGCTTGAAGTGGGAGTTGAAGTAGCAGCTTCAGGAAGGAGTCTGGAAGATGACAAAGAACCCAGCTAAAGATGGATACAGAAGAGTAAAGTTGGAATGAAGGACTCATTAAGGGAGGTAGACAAGTGGGGGCGTGTGTGTGTGTGTGTGTGTGTGTGTGTGTGTGGTGTGTGTGTGTGTGTAAAAGACCAAAGAGGCTCTGTACAGTACCAACTGAGATAAACAGGCATTATAGAGTGAGAACAGCAATATGGTTATGTAGTTGTCAAGTTGGATTTTTCGGGGGTTAGCTGAGATTTAGGACAGTTTCTGAGTGTTTGCTCTATTAACAGGAAGAATGCCAACATTGGGGTCACCTTCTCTTGTTCTTTTAATTTGGCCTTATACCAGGATTAAGTGTTCTGCAACTAGAAACTGTTCACATTTCTGAAGGTATACTCTATAGACATTTATAAATGTGCTCAACAATTAAAATATTTCTGCTTTAAACACTGGCTGGCCATGAGTAGAACGAGTGGAATTTAATGTTCTTTTCCCTCCCTGTGGGGGAAATGCTTAAGTATAAGAAACATAAGTTTGATACTTTAGTTGATAATTAAAATGATGGTGTCAGTCCGGTGTACCATACTGTTGGGATCTGCTCTTGGTGAGAACAGATGGTAATTGATTCTGTTGTTCCAGATCTGTGACGACCAAAGGCTGTCCAAGCCCATTGCCCACTTGCTGTCCTTGTCACTTGTAAAACAGCAAGGTTGCAAAGGATAAAAAAGATGTCCGGGAACTGGCTTAGCATCGCCAGTGATCTGCACCTTTCACCAGGGGCAAACCTGCCCAGCTGGATTTGTTTCCTGCTTTTTAAAATGAGAACAGTAGTGTCTCCTTTACTCATAGAAACATGAACTGTGAAAGGGGATGATATAGTTTATGTAAGCACTTCTTTAAGCTACTAGGCAGAATATTTTAAAAGTCTTAGGCTTGGGGCTCAGTATTAAGAGCACTTGCTGCTCTTGCAGAAGACCCAGGTTTGGTTCCCAGCATCCACATAGCAGCTCACAACCATCTGTCACTCTAGTTTCAAGAGATCCAACTCTCTCTTCTGATCTCTGAGGGCACCAGGCATACACATGGTGCATATACATACACATGCAGAAATAACACCCATGTACATGAAATTACATTTATTTATTTATTTGTTTGTTTTACATATTCACTTTACATCATGCTAATTGCCCCCTTCCCATAACCCCTCCCACAATCTTCCCCTCTTCTTCTTTGACCAGATTACCCGCCCCTGATATCTCCCTACTCTGGTACATCACTCTGTGCAAGGATAGGCGCATACTCTCCCATTGAGGCCAGACAAGGCAGTCTAGCTAGAAGAACATATCCCACATACAAGCAACAGCTTTTGGGATAGTCCTTGCTCCAGTTGTTGGTGAAACCACATGAAGACCAAGCTGCACATCTGCTACATATTTGTGGGGAGGCCTAGGTCCAGCCCATATATGTGATTTGGTTGGTAGTTTAATCTCTGAGGGTCCAGGTTAGTTGACTGTTGGTCTTCTTGTAGAGTTTCTATCCTTTTGGAGGCTTACAATCCTTCCTCCTATTCTTTCATAAGAGTCTCCAAGCTCCATCTACTGTTTTTTGGCTGTGGGTATCTGCATGTGTGAGTCAGTTGCTAGGTGGAGTCTTTCAGAGGACAGCCATGCTAGATCCCTGTCTGCAAGCATAACAGAGTATCATTAATAGTCAGGGATTAGTGCTTACCCATAAGATGGGTCTCAAGTTGGGCCAGTTACTGGTTGACCATTCCCTCAGTCTCTGCTCTATCCCCCATCCCTGCATTTCTTGTAGTCAGGATACATGTTGGGTCAAAATTACGTGGACAGGTTAGTATCCCTATTGCTCCATTGGGGTTCCTGCCTGACTATAGGAAGTGGCCGCTTCAGGTTCCATATCTCTAATGCTTGAGTCATAGCTAAGGATACCCCCATTGATTCTTGGGTGCCTCCCTTATCCCAGGTCTCTGCCTTATCCCGGAGATGTCCCCTACCCCCTGACCCCTGTCAGTTGTAGATTTCCGTTCATTCTCATGGACACCATCCCAAAAGGACACTTGCTCAACTATGTTAATAGCAGCTTTATTCGTAATAGCCAGAAACTGGAAACAACCTAGATGTCCCTCAAATGATGTGCTGTACCTACACAATGGAATGCCCATGCAGCTATTAAAAACAAAGGCATTATGAATTTTGCAGGCAAATGGATGGATCTTGGGAATATTATCATGAGTGAAGTAACCTTGTCCCAAAAGGACATGTGTGGTATGTACTCACTTATAAGTGGATCCTAGCCATAAAATACAGGATATTCATGGTACACGCAACAGACCCAAAGAAACTAAACAAGAAGGCAGGCACAAGCAAGGATGCTTGAATCTCACTTAGAAGGGGGAATAAAATAGTCATAAGAGGCAGAGAGAGGGAGGGGACTGGGAGGGAGGGGGATGGAGAGGGGAATGGGGAAGTTCGGGATCAGGTGTGGGGAGGGACAGGAGGTATGAAATTACATTTTAAAAAATTAAAGTCTGAACCTCTTCAGTTTTCTTGCCTAATAATTGCCTTTAGTGTAAGGGCAGCTGAAATGGGCATGCTTCTGCCTGTTAAGTTGCTGAATAGACTGAACATGTGGGAAGCGATTATAAAACTGAAGGTCGTGTGAACTTCCCATAAGGACACCCAAGGTTGCAGTCCCAGGCATAGGAATGGCTTCTCAGGACGGTTGTCACGATGTTCCTTCAGAGACGCAGGTGAAAGGGCAAAGGCTTTAGGGACTGGGTGTGTCTTATATAAGAATGCAGGAGGATGCTTCTTAGGCATCTGTAGTCAGGCTTCCTAGTTTGAAAATAACATTTTGCTGGAGCTGTCTGCATGGTCTGCAGATCAGTTCTTTGGGTGCCTTGTTCTCATGGCAAAGGCCTGGCTGGCCTGGAACTCTGTATAAACCTGACTGCACACCAGCCGGGTGCCATGTGCCATGGATTTTTCTTTCAAAGAAAATAGTTTTTCCTGGTCGTGGTGGCCACATAATTAATCCCAACACTTGGGAGGCAGAGGCAGATAGATGTCTGAGTTTGAGACCACCCTGGTTTACAGAGCAAGTTCCAGGACAACCAGGACTATACAGAGAAACCCTGTCTCAATAAATAAATAAATAAATAAATTTTGTATGTTACTGTACAATATCTGCAAATTTTAAGCATTGTTTTGATTATACATGAATAAAGTATGAGATTTAATTTTTGCGAAAGTTAGTTGATTATCTCTAAAATACAATAGACTTTGAAACTGTGAGTTCTGGCTGTGCTGTAGCTCAGTTGGGGCCCGAGCCTCGAATACCTAGGGAGAGAAGTTAGAGTTGGACAGAGTTTGAGAGGAGAGAGGGACAGAACACTGCTATCAACCCAGGAAGAAAGTTCATGAACAGTACGGTTACTTAGGTACTTATGTGTGGTTTAAAACTGTTTTCTATGGGGTAAAGCTATAGATGGCCCCAAATGCAGCAGTCATAACCTGAAGCAGAGTTTGTTAAACCAGAAGTTTCTGAGGCTGTTTGTGGGGACAGACACTCTCCGAGGAGCTGCTACTTGGCTGCTACATGCTGCAAGACAAAACAACTTTTAATATAATTTTTCGTTCTTCATTTTTGTGTGTGTGTGTGTGTGCATGCGCGCGCGCGCCTAAGGAGGCCAGAAGCCACTGGGTGGCTGTGAGCCAATGTGATGTGGATACTGGGAACAAAACCCCAGGTCCTTTGTGAGAGTAGTACACTATGTTAAGAGTTAAACCATATTTCCAGGTCCACAAAAAAAGAAAAAAAAAATCACAAATATCTGGGCCAGACATGGTAGCACATGCCTTTAATCCCAGCACTCAGGACACAGAGGCAGGTGGATATCTGTGAGTTCAAGGCCAGCCTGGTCTACAAGGAGAGTTCCAGGACAGCCAGGGTTACATAGAGAAAACTTTTTTTTAAAACAACAACAAAAATAAAGCAAAAAATTTCATAGACTCAGAAGCTGGAATCAGTGAAGAGAGACATGCCTTTAACATAACTCCTGTGGTTTAGTGACCTAAACGTCACCTTGAGAGGGGGAAGGATTCAAATGGGAAATATTTACTCTGCTCATTTTTCTTTTTGAAACAGGTCTTGTGTCCCCCAGACTGGCCTCAAACTCAGTACATAGTTGAGGATGACCTTGACCTTCCGAGCCTCCTGCTTTTACCTCCCAAGTGCCTGGATTAATGTGAACTACATTATTTATGCGGTCTTGTGGATCAAACACAGATTCTTATGTCCTAAGCAAATACCCTATAAGGGAGTTATATCCCCAGCCTCCCCCACCCCTCTTCTCTTTCTTCTAGATTGGCTATGAGATTTATTACTGAGCATGATGTGGAGTGTGGGGAGGCAGAACTCAGCATGGAAGCCCTCAGGAGCACAGGTTTTAGGACCATGGATGGGCTATAGTTGACCCCAAAGCTATTAGGCATGAGCTTCTTCTTAGCTGTCATGTCCAAATTGATCTGCATTTAACTTGGTGAACCCCTACTTCTTTGACAAGTGGATCTTCTGGCAGCCAGAAAGCTTGAATTTTGGCTCTCCACAGGGCCTCCTCAATCACATGTTCCTTATTCTGCCACTTGGTGTGAATGGACATAACGACCTGGCCAGTGTGAACTCTGGACTGTACCCTTAGGCTTTCCAAAATCCCCCTGAATACCTGTGTGGAGCTGACACTTAGGAGAGCACTGAGATCAGAGACATGAATAGCCACAAGAAAATCATCTCCAAGGCCCCTTAGGGCAAAGCGCGTAAGTGACAGGCTGCTAGACCACCAGGGAGGCAGAGGCTTGCACACCAGGCCTGACTAATTTAATTGGCTCCAGGTTTCTTTTGACCTGGTCTTATTTGTGATGCAGGTAGAACTCAAACTCAGTCTCCCTGCTTCATGAGTGCTCGGTTTAAAGGCTCAGACCCATGATACCTGTGCTGTTATTGCTTTTTAATCAGGCTCTCACAGCTGCTAAATGTTTCCTATAAACACCAGTGTTTATGTCTTTGTTATTGACTTATATTATGTAGCACTGGAGAGATGGCATTCATTTCAAACAAGCATATTTTAGAAGTTGGAGAGATGTGTCAGTGATTAGGAACAAATGATGCTCTTCCAGAGGACCTGAGTTCGGTTCCCAGCTCCCATGTCAGGTGACTCACACAGGCCTGTAACTCCAGCTCCGAGGTATATATATCTAGCTGATGCTCTCTCCTCAACTCCATGCTCTCGAACACGCATGTACACGCATAATTAAAAATCAATGGATCAACAGCCAAGAGCACTCACAGCTCTTTGAGAGCTGTTCAGTTCCCAGCACCTACATGGTAGGTCACAACCATCTGTAACTCCAGCTCCAGAGGAGCCAACACCCTCTTCAGACCTCCGTGGGCACTGGGCATGCAAGTGATAGACAAACATGAGGGCAGAACATCATATACATAAGAAAAAATCTTTAAATAAAAAATGAAATAAGCATATTTCTGTTGAGGCGAGCTGATAGTTTAGAATGCTTTGCTAACACAGTTTCTTTTGACCTCCACGGGTGCTAATACACGGCACACACATGGAGACGAGGAAGAAAAGCAACAAAATGAAGTGCAAGGTTTCCAGCTCTCTGCTTTATTCTCCATCGTTTATAGCTCATTTTAGTATTTAAGATACAAATATTGGAATAATGATTTTAGTTTTAAAGCTGCCTGAGTTTTTCCTTAGGTTTACCTGGAGTCAATGAAAATTACTTGGGTGTTTTCTAAAAGAAATTTAACTGGACAGATCCAGCTGTTGCATTTATAAATAGCTACAGATGTCTACAGTAATGAAGGATTTACTCAGGTTGTTATGGCAACTCAGATTCCACAGAACCTCAAAGATAAGCTATATTGAAGGAAGAGAGTACATTAAATGTACATTTAACCCAATTATACAATGAAATTATTGCTGTCTATCATTTTATATATATATTTTTTAAAATTAGTTTTAGCTCAGCAAAAGAGTCTCCCACTAAATTACAGGCTTGTGTATCCTTTTAAGGGTTTCCTGTAGCTGTGGTGGACTGTGCTGACCATTTAAATTCCCTCTCCTCCCATTATGCCCTTCCCAAACCCTTCCTCTCTGTCTCTATGGTACTGAGAATGGAGCACAAGGCTTCAACACTCTAGGCAAATGTTCTGCCACTGAGCTATGTCCCAGACCCTACTTGTCCTTTTGGTCTCTCTGTGATGAATTGCATGTTTATTTAAATCTACTGGCCAAGGCTCAAGGTGCATTTCTGAGTCCATGGAATATGGCAAAGATTTCTCTGGACTTTAATTCCATGATCTCATCATAAAGATGTATTCTACTGGACTTGGTTATAGTCTTTTAAGGTCATTGAATAAGTTGGTCTGGGCATAGTGGTACAGACTCATAGCTTCAGTGTTCAAGAGACTAGAATGGTTGCAAGTTTGAGGTCAACCTGGACTAACGGCAAAAATCAAAAATAAATACATTTCAAATTAGAGAGATGGCTTACTATAGTGGTTTTCAACATGTGGGTCACAATTCCTTGGTGGGTGGGTGGGAGCATCATACAATACTTTCACAGGGATTACCTAAGACTATTGGAAAACACAGTTCTTTACATTGTGATTCACAATAGTAGCAAAATTACAGTTATGAAATAGCAATGGAATAATTTTATGGTTGTGGTCACCACAACCTGAGGAGCTGAATTAAAGGCTCGCAGCCTTAGGAAGGTTTAGAGCCATTGGCTTAGTAGTTAAGAGCACTTACTGTTCTTGCAGAAGCCTGGCTTTAGTTTCCAGCACCCACATGGCAGCTCACAACCATCTCTGTAACTCTAACACCATGAGTTCTGAAACCCTCTCCTGGCCTCTCTGATACCTGCATGCCCATGGTTAACATACATGCATGCAGTTAAACACTCATGTACTTAAGAGTCAGTGTTTTAAAGATGTTCTTATAAGGTGGGTGTGAATGTGGTTGTAGGTGAGGGTGTGGGTGGGTGTGTGGGTGCAAGATTATACAATCGATGGAGTTTTCTGGATTTTGGTGCTGGTGATAGTAGTCCTGTTCATTTTATATAGCTCGGAGCTGGAGTTACATGGTTGCTAGGATCCAAACTCAGGTTCTCTAGGAAACCAGCAAGTGCTCCTAACCACCAAGCCATCTCTCTAGCCCAAAGATTTATTTTAAATTTTGTGAACATAGAGTTGGGTGTCAGGGGAGGATGTGCAGGCACCTTCAGTGTCTAGAAGAGGATCTTGGATTCTCTGGAATTGGAGTTAACACGCTATTGTAAGATGCCTGATGTGGGTGCTAAGAACCGAACGTGAGATCTCTGCAAGAGCAGTAAGTGACTGCTGAGCCATCTCCCCAGCCCTAATACTTGTGTTTTTAAGTAAAGCAAAGTAGTTTATGCATGTAATAAGGAAATAGTCTCTTTTTCTGTTCTTTGTAGCCCATAGTCTGCCTTTATGGCAACTATGTTTAAATGATTTACATTGTTTCCTTTAGGGTTTACCTCTGTTTCTCACTCTGAAGAAGTAAATATATAAAGACCTTCTTTGAGTCCTGCTACCACTTGCTCTCCCTTCTTCCCCTCTACAGTTAGATTAGAATTTAGGACAAAGCAACATTTACATGATTCATATTAAGTGACTGTGTTCACAGCCTAGCCACTATATATTGTGTTTATGTTTTACTCCTGTATAATGTTTTATTTTCTTCAGAGCCAATGATCACAGCTATTTCATTTGCTTAGTTTTCTGTATCCTTATCATTTCTGTTTCAGGCTGTGTAGCTGTAAAATCTTTCTGAGCATAGCTAAAAGCGTTATACAGGAGTCTAACATGTACTCACTGTTCTGGTGTGTGCTCCCGTGTGGCTTCCGTTCTTGGGCTCTGCCATCACGTTTGAAGTCCCTTCGCTTCTTTTCTGTGTTCTGTCCAGGTGTCCTGGTTCTTATGTCTTCCTCTTTCTGGATTTCCTCCTCTGTTTTGCAGGTTCATATCTTTTAGCAGTCTTTTTATAAAAAATTCACAATTGTGAGGATTTTGTGGTTTGGTCTTTTACCATTCTGAAATGCCCCCCCACTTGATTAATATTTTCATTGGATATGAAATTTAGGTCTATATATTACCTAATTTTGAAGGCATTGTTCTATCATCTCTGTATTTTCATTGTTATTATTGAAAAATATAATAGCATTTTGAGTTCTTATTCTATTTATATGTGATCTGTGTTTGGTTTCTTTTTTCTCATTTTTTATTTTTTTATTTTTTTTTTTTTGGTTTTTCGAGACAAGGTTTCTCTGTATAGCCCTGGCTGTCCTGGAACTCACTTTGTAGTCCAGGCTGGCCTTGAACTCAGAAATCCACCTGCCTCTGCCTCCCAAGTGCTGGGATTAAAGGTGTGCGCCACCACCACCCGGCTGTATTTTTTTTTCTTTTTTCTTTTTTTCTCATTTTTTAATTTTTAATTTTAATTTTTTAAAATTTAATCTTTTTATAGTCCAGCTTTTATCCCCTTCCAGGTCCACCCTCTGACTGTTCCACATCCCATACCTCCTCCTCCCATCTCCATGAGGATGTCCCCAACCTGCAAACACCCACCCTCACCAGACCTCCCCACTCCTGGGGCTTCCAGTCTCCTGAGGGTTAGGTACATCCTCTCTGACTGAGTCCAAACCTGGCAGTCCTCTGCTGTATTTGTGTGGGGGGCCTCATATCAGCTGGTGTATGCTGCCTGGTTGGTGGATCAGTGTCTGAGAGATCTCAAGGGTCCAGGTTAGTTGAAACTGCTGGTCCTCCTACAGGGTTGCAGCCCTCCTCCTCAGCTTCTTCCAGCTTTTTCCTAATTCAACTACAGGGGTCAGCAGCTTCTGTTCATTGGTTGGGTGTAAATATCTGCATCTGACTCTTTCAGCTGCTTGTTAAGTCTTTCAGAGGGCAGTCACGATAGGCCCCTTTTTGTGAGCACACCATAGCCTCAGTAATAGCATCAGGCTTTGGGACCTTCCTTTGAGCTGGATCCCAATTTGGGCCTCTTGCTAGACCTCCTTTTCCTTCAGCTCTTCTCCATCTTTGTCCCTACAGTTCTTTCAGACAGGAACAATTATGGGTCAGAGTTTTTGACTGTGGTATGGCAACCCCATCCCTCACTTGATGCCTTGTCTTTCTGCTGGAGGAGGGTAGAGCCCTCTCCCCAATGTAGGGCATTTCATCTAAGATCCCTCCCTTTGAGTCCTGAAAGTCTCTTACCTCTCAGGTCTCTGGTATATTCTAGTGGGTTCCCCACCCACCCCCACCTCCTACCTCCCGAGGTTGCCTGTTTCCATTCTGAGGGCCAGCAGAAAGAATGGAAGAAAGAATGTGTGTTTGGTTTCTTAAAGCTTCTTAGACCCTGCACAATATTTTAGGTGTCTATTCAGGGAAGACAGCTATTTGTATATAACCTTTTACATAGTATCCTTATTTTTATTAAAACATTTTGCCTTTATATGTTACTATACTTTAAAAAGATTTGTTTTGTTTATGTGTGTGCATGTCTGTCTGTCTGTCTGTCTGTCTGCACACATGCATATGTAGGTGCTTGTGGAGGCCAGAAAAGGATGTGGGATCCCTTGGAGCTGGAGTTTCAGGGCACAGAAGCTGCCATATGTGGGTGCAGGGACCTGAACTCTAGTCTGCAGGATTGAGGATCGAGGATCCTAACCATCCAGCTCTGTCTCTAGCCCCAGCTACACTTTTTGTCCTCGTATACAGAGATGTCTGGCTCAATTATAGAAAGTAAACCTTTTTCCCCTCTAGTATGAGGGAAGAACAGTTATGTGGTATGGTGAGGAGGTTGGTGTCTTGGGTGTTTCCTTTGTGGGCTTAATGTTCATGGCTCTAGCATGCTTCATCACTCTGGCTGCCCCAGAGAACCAGTTTCCAGCTCTTTAGACTTTGTAGTTCTCTGACACCAAGCAGCAGCCTCAGTGTCCCATTCCCGTCCTGGATTAAGCTCCTTGCTCTAAGGAAAGGCACAAGTCCTTCACCACTTCCCTTTCTTTCTCTTTAAATCCACTGTCTTCTGTGTTTCTCTGTTATTTTAATTTCACGTCTCAGAACATTGCTGAGATAAATGAATGTGCGTGTCTGCTATTTTTAGCTAGCAGTCCTGAAATGTCAACACTCTCCCACTGCTTTTATTCTCCAAGTCAGTGGGCAACTCACCATCTTCTAAGACAGCCTGTCCACATCTTCTTTGAACTATTTCTTGGTGTTGTCTTACCCATCTTTGCCTCTGTAGGACAATGGCTCCCAATTCTTCACCGTGGAACTGCTCTAAGTATGGTGCGTCTGCTACTTCGCCTAAAACCTTCTGTAGGTTTGAAGACAGAAATCAGAACTTGGCTGCCTTCTCTGAGCATGACCCTGGTCCTCTGTTTTTGTTTTAAGTTCAAGGACAATGAGAGTATAAAAGGAAAACCTCAGGTCTCATAAACTACACATTTTAGCAACTGCCCCAAGGAAGAAAATGGAGCCATGGGTTAAGGCCACACGGAGGTCAGAGGCATGGTTTGGGGAGGGGCACTCTGGAGAGAGTGGAAAGGAGGGAGGCACCAGGGGTAGCTCTCTGCTTATTCCTCACGGGATACTGTCTCAGAGTTTTCCAGTCTCCTGATCGATCATTAACCTCTGAACTAACTGTTCACAGATAATGATCCTGGAATTGAAAGCAGGATTCCAGCTAGGCTCCATGCAACACAGAGTATAATGTATCGTCGTCCTTTGAAATATTGTTATATTTGGAAAGGCTCACAATAATAAACCTGAGTCCTGGATTGTTTTCTTCTCAGACTTTATCTTGTTGAAATGAAAGAAAAAGTTCAGTCTTCCAGAAGTTCTTTGTTTACATGCACAAACTCAGAGTCCTACGCTGATTTGTGTGTTTGTATATATAATATGTGCTTACTTTGTGTAGTTCTTAGTTTGTTTGTTTGCTTTTGTGTTAGTCTTGCTCTGGAACCCTGAGGGACCTGGAGCTTGTTACATAGGCTGAGCTGACCTTGAACTTGTGGTGATCCTAGCCCTTGATTCCTAGGTGATCCGTGGTATGTGTTACCACTCCAGGTTTCATAAAGTGATTTTTAAAATTGGAATAATTGGTGTTGTCCCCATTTTAAAAGTGATCTAGGGCATAGGTTGAAAGGTGTTTTCTACATAAATAACAGGATTTTGTTTGTTTGTTTGTTTGTTTCTCGAGACAGGGTTTCTCTGTGTATCCTTGGCTGTCCTGGAACTCACTTTGTAGACCAGGCTGACCTCGAACTCAGAAATCCGCCTGCCTCTGCCTCTCAAGTGCTGGGATTAAAGGCGTGCGCCACCACGCCCAGAAAAATGGTTCTTTCTAAAAGTGGCAGAGTTGCTTTCTATCTGATTAGTGATAAACAGGAAGCCAGGTGTGAAGTATAACACTAACCTATGTACTAAGTTGGCTCATTCTGAACTTGAGAGGTAGATGTTATTTACAAGCAACCCTGTAAAAGACAAATAGCTGTATATTTTGTTCAGGGCTCTCTCTCTCTCTCTCTCTGTCTATGTATGTATGTATGTTTTTATGTGTGTTCTCTGTTGTAATGTAAACATATCTGTGTGTGTGTGTGTGGTTGCTGTGCCAGTGTTAATCGCTCTAATTACCAGCAAGGTCTCTTGAAGAAAGGAAAAGGGAAGGCTGAAGAAAAGAGCAGGGATCAGCACTGGGGCAGGAGTTGGCCTGATAGGCCCCAGGGCATCAGTGGAATGGAGCTAGAGCCCAAATTTACTTTGGTGTTTCTTGCCTTGTTTCTGGTAGAAACTGTTTTTTCTTGATTTCAAAGTGAATGGATCAGGATAGAGCCTACACTGGAAAACCAGTATCTCAAGTATGGCTGATTTGATGCCCACACAACAGAGCAGAGTTCACCTCACAAATCAATCATCCAACTGCAAGTTTTCTCACTTTTAGAAATGCCTACAGGAAAACATGTAGATTTCCACAGAATCTGATGTAACACTCTGAATCCTGATTAGAACTCTACTTAGTATTTAATGTGAATGTAGTTAAGTTTTGGTTTCTGTAATAAAAGATGAACAGCAGTGGTCAGTACAGAAAAGAGGCTGACACCCACGTGGGCTGACTCTTCCTTCTTCAGTTAATAATCGAGACATCCACCCCCCCCCCCGCCCACAGACAGTTCCTCACAGTTCGCCACAGGCGAACCCCATCCAGACAGTTCCTCATTAAGACTCTCTTCCCAGGTGATTTGTGGGTGTCAAGTTGACACTTTTAACTGACCTGCACAGTGCTTGGATAGTTTCCAAGGGATCTTGCTTGAGCAGGGCTACCTAGAAAAGTATTTTCCAAAGTAAGTTGGGAAGTCTGCAGACACATTGAGCTGGCATCAGAGTTTGGTGGCAGCGTTACCCATACAGTGATAGTTTTACATGTCTGCAGAATACAAGAGTTATGGCACACCCTGAAGGCTTGTGCCAATGTGTGCCAGGGTCATAGTCTACACATGGAACTCCTGAGTGGGCTGTGCGTGAAGCTGTGAGAGCGAAGCTTAAGCTGCAGTGGGGACCCTGGCAGGATGTTAGAAATGACAGGTACACGGAATGTCGGCCAAGTAAAGCTACAGACAGAGTAGACCTGGCTCTAGGAAGAGTGTGTGCATACTGTGTGGGAGGACTAGAAAGGCAGTAACTCAGCGTGTTAGTGTGTGGTGGCATGAACAAAAATGTTCCCTGTATGCTTATATATTTGGATGTTAGGTCCTCAGTTGAACTATTTGGGAAGGATTAGGAGGTGTGTCGCTAGGGGTGGGCTTTGAAGTTTCAAAATCCCAAGCCATTCCCAGTTAACTTTCTAGAAAGCTTTTGGCTGTTGCTGCAGCACTGTGCCTGTCTGCTACCATGGTCCATGTAATGATGGTCATGGACCCACCCTCTGAAACTGTAAGGCCCCCTTCAATGCTTTCTTCTGTAACTTCCCTTGGCCCTTGTGTTTTGTCATGGCAGTACAAAGGTAACTAAGACAGACCCAAATGATACCATCCTAAGCCCCAGATGCTGGCACAGAGATGCAGTTTTTGTGTTTGTCTTTCTGGATTGTGGTCTCACTTGGTTCTGATCTTTCCTTGTAACATACTCCCCTCCCCCCTCTTGGAATAGGCATGCTTACTCTGTGCATCATATATTGGAAGTATGTAACTTGTTTTTGTTTTTAATTTTATTTTACAGTAACTCACAGTAAAGAGGTTACTTGAGTCTTAGCAGAGACATTAAGCTTTTGAGCAGTGTTGGGATTTTTGAAGTTGTACTGAATACATTTTGTATTAAAGAATGGCTGTCAGCCTATGGAAACCAAGGGTGACACGGGATGCTTTGAATGTGAACTAGCCCTCTGACTCATGTGTTGGGACACTGAGTCTCCAGATCATGAATACCTCATGTATTGGAATCCAGATGGTGATACTGTTTTGGGAGGTTCTGAAATATGGGGCCCTAGCTTAGAGGAGTAGGGCATGGGGGATGGGGTCAGAGGATTACAGCTGGTCCTGGTTCCAGCCCAGGGTTAGCTGTATGCCAGGATGTAGGCAGGCTGTCTTACTTTCCCACTGCCACAAAGAGGAATGGCACCCACTTCTTTGGATGCTGTCATGACTTCACCACTATTAAACTGTGAGCCAAAAATCGATCCTTCCTCTTCACCACAAGAGGGGAAAAAAACCTCATAAAGGTGACTTAGAGTCCTGCTCACAGTGCTGGGGACATGGCTTGGTAGTAACAGTACTTGGCCTGTTCATGAATGTCTTCAACAAAGACCAATACGTTTCAGAGAAGTGACAATACAAAAGACAGCAGTCATGTTTCCAAAGACAGTAAGCTGTGGGAAGGGAAGGGAGAAAGATGAGAAGTGAACTGGTGGAGTAAAGTCTGCTCCCACGCTCCGCTCCGAGTGACTAAGGTGGTAGAGAACGTCTACCCTGCCTGTGGGGGGAAGTACTTGCAGACAAACCTTTTATCTTTGTTAATGAAAGGCAGAGAGCATCCCTGCATCTTGTCTTTAGTTCAGTGACTTTTTTTTTATTATGAAGTTTTAATTTACTGAGGCGAGTAAAGGCTGCCATCAAATGTGCTCCCCAATAAACCATGTACGTAGACTGACAGTTTAACCTCCGTTAGCTTAGTTGTGTTTCTGTAATGTTGTTCTTTGATTTTTTAGTATTTATTTATTTATTTATTTTTGTTTTGGTTTTTGGCTTTTTGGTTTTTTCGAGACAGGGTTTCTCTGTATAGCTCTGGCTGTCCTGGAATTCACTTTGTAGACCAGGCTGGCCTCGAACTCAGAAATCTACCTGCCTCTACCTCCCGAGTGCTGGGATTAAAGGTGTGCGCCACCATGCCCGGCTTGTAATTGTTGTTCTTATTTGAGCTGAGGAATCCTACCAGACTTCAGCTCTATTCCAAAGGCCCTGCAAGAAGTGCTTACTTTTTTCTTTTGGAGACAGGTTTTGAGACAGCTATTCTGTAACTAACTCACTCAGTAGACCAGGCTGGCCTTGACTCACAGAGATCTGCCTACCTCTGCCTCCTGAGTGCATGGATTAAAGGTGTGCATCATCACCACACAGCCCACAAAGAACCACAAAGAAAAAAAGAATTCATTTTAAAAATCATTTTTTGTAGGTGTGTGTGTGTGTGTGTGTGTGCGTGCAGTCTGTGTACTCATGAAGACTAGAAGACCGAGTTGTATCTTCTAGAGCTAGATCCAGGCAGTTATTAGCTCCCTGTCACTGGTACTAGGAACTGAACTTGGGTCTTTGCAACAGCAGCAAATTCTCTTAACTGCTAAGCCATGTCTCCAGACCCCTTAAATAAACTCTTAATTGAACTTCAGAATATTTAATTAGAAGACTGTAATTCATTTCCCCAGGAGGTTAGGTAGCATGCCACCATATTTAAACATTATGTTGCTTTCTGGTTTGATTTTTTTTCTCCCTAGAGAGGACTAACATGCCAATTATTGTAACCTGAGAGTAATATTTTGAAGTCTGCTATAATGGTGATATACTGATACATTTTTAGGATTTTGTGTTTGTTTTTGTTTTTATACGAAATTAAAATACTAGCAAACTGAAATACATTTGTTTATGGCTAGGTGTTTATTACTTCTGCTCCTGTACCTGAAATGTAAGGAATTAGATTTTTAAGGGGTTGAAAGTGTTGCTCAGTGGTACACAACATGCATGATGACCATCAACACTCACTCACACACACACACACACACTCACACTCACTCACACAATCACACTCATACTCACACATACATACACACTCACTCACATACACACACTCACACACTTGTACACTCATATACACTCACACTCACACACACTCACACATACACACATATACACACTCATACTCATACACACTCTCACTCACTTACACACTCATACACATAGACACACACACATACACACACACTCACGCTCATATTCACTCACACATACACAAACATACCCACATACACATACCCACACACATATACATACACACTCACACAAACATTCACATACACTCATACTCACACGTATACACACTCACACTCACTTACACACTCATACACATAGACACACACACATACACACACACTCACACTCATATTCACTCACACATACACAAACATACCCACATACACATACCCACACACATATACATACACACTCACACAAACATTCACATACACTCATACTCACACGTATACACACTCACACTCACTTACACACTCATACACATAGACACACACACATACACACACACTCACACTCATATTCACTCACACATACACAAACATACCCACATACACATACCCACACACATATACATACACACTCACACAAACATTCACATACACTCATACTCACACGTATACACACTCACACTCACTCACACATACACACACTCATACTCACACACACACTCATACACACACTCACATACTCACACATACATACACTATCACACTCACACACATACACACACATACACACACTCATACTCATTCACACACACTCATACACACACCCTCACACATACATACACTATCACACTCACACATACACAGTCACACACACTCATACACATATACACACTCATTCACACACACACACACAGAAAATCTCTTTTAAAATGATAAACGAGAAGCTGTCATATAGCATATAGCAGAAGAATGAAAGTTTTTCTGCTGTTGGGAAAGTAGCTGAAGGAATGAAAAGTTCTTAGAAACCGTTCATTAGAATATACCTGCCTGCCTATGGGGTGGGGTTGGTTTCATGGTTGGGTGCATGTGTGAGGTCTTGGGTGGTTCAGTCCCAAGCATCTCCAAACACGTGAATGTAAGGGACTGGGAGTAGGTGTGAGCAACACCTTTTGTCCAGCGTTTGAAAGACTGAGTTCAGCTGCTGCCAGCACTCGCTCACTAATCCTCTCATTGGACACTCACTCATTCACTCACTCACTCGCTCTCTCTCAGACTCTGCCCGATCATTTTATTTATTTATTTATTTATTTATTTATTTATTTATTTATTTATTTATTTAATGTAAGTACACTGTAGCTGACCTCAGACGCACCAGAAGAGGGCATCAGATCTCATTACGGGTGGTTGTGAGCCACCATGTGGTTGCTGGGATTTGAACTTCAGACCTTCGGAAGAGCAGTCGGGTGCTCTTACCCACTGAGCCATCTCACCAGCCCCCCCCCCCCATCATCTCCGGGTTAACAGCTTTCAGATGGAGCACTGGAAGAGTCTCTGAGAAGTTCTCTCACAAATGGCTAAAATTTCCCCCTCTTAGTGTAGAAATTGTGACTAGGCAAAAAGCCTAGCTCTTCAAAGCTAGAGACTAACTCTAAATTCTCAAGTCTTAGGGTCAGAAGTGCTGTTCATTCAGGCCTATTGCTTCAGGCTTTTCAAAACTCAGGCCCCCCACCCCCAAGCTAAGTGTTGTGGTGTGGTGTCATGTCCCTCAGCTCTTAGCCACACTAGGTGGCTTCTCCTGGCAGCTCCCAGGAACTCTTGTAGCAGCCCCTGGGCTTCCCTTTCTTCCAGTTTCTCACCTTGCACCATTTGAGCTCCTCACAGCCTCTCGCATCTGCGGCTCAGCTCTCTCCATCTCTCACCTTCCCAGTTCTCCAGCTGTGCAGGCCTCTTCCCAGTGGCTCCCCAGAGCGCCTCAGCTGCCTTCTAGCTGCTGCTGCTACAGAAAGCTGAGTACAGCCAAGGAGAGGATTTATATTGGCACTTACTGTTGAACACTGGGGATGATGGACAGGAACTCCAGGCACTTGAGGAGTCTGGGAACGGAGAGGTGGGGCCACACATATGGGGACAGTCAGCTATGAGAGGTGGGGCCACACATATGGGGACAGTCGGCTATGAGATCCCAAGCAGAAAAGGGTGATGGTTTCCTGAGCAGTTGCAGGTGAGGCTATCTGTAGGCTATCTAGAGTTGTCACTGGCAAAGTGACTTTGCAGTATGGCAGGGAAACACCTGGGATGGCAGTAGAGTCTTCTGGAGCAAAGCCCACAACCCAGCCTTGGTTTTCTCATTGCTGACCCAGAGTTTTCTCTGAGCACCCATAGTTGCCTTAGAGCTGCTTCCAATTGTCTGTAGTCTTGGAGAAGTTCCCTGAGATGACTATGAAATGTTTAAGGCAGCCCTTGATGGCAGCTCAGAGAACAGGCTGTCTGGCAGCTGCCAGCTCCTCCTTAAAGCAGCAGCCCTCAAACTGGCTGTGCTGAACCTTCAGGAGCTGTGATGCTGCTCACAGTTGTCCAGGAGACACACATCTCTCAGGTCAAAGGGAGTAAGAGACAGTTTGTTCTTGACCATGGCCCAGGAGGATGGCTTCAGATTGCCTCAAATGCCACGTACAGAGTTTGACAGTGTTTGTTGTTGTTGTTGTTGGTGGTGGTTTTTTGAGACAGGGTTTCTCTGTATAGCCCTGGCTGTCCTGGAACTCACTTTGTAGACCAGGCTGGCCTTGAACTCAGAAATTCGCCTGCCTCTGCCTCCCGAGTGCTGGGATTAAAGATGTGTGCCACCACATCCGGCATTGACAGTGTTTTTATAGTTGCAGAACAAAGCCATAAATCAAGGCCCTTTTGTATTCATTTCATTTTTGGCATGGGGGTGAAGGTTGCAACAAGGACTCACTATGTTGCCTTCACTGGCCTGGAACTCAGTGTGTAAACCAGGCTGGCCTGTAACTTACAGAGATCCACCTGCCTCTGAGGCCTTCTGAGAGCTGGGATTAAAAATATGTGCTACGACATTCAACCTTCAAAGCATTTTTCCCAAACACATGGTTGAAGATAACAAGTAGGAAGGCTACCACAAAGCAGAGAAAACTCCATCGGTCATTTGATGCTATCTGATGTCAGTTTAGCTTTTGGGTTGGTGGAAGCTAGTGCTCAGTTTACCCAAAAGGATGCACCTAATAGTCATAAGGCTATTAGGTCAGACACAGAGGCAGGCAATGAACGTCTGTTAAGTAGTTGAAGAGATCCTAAAATAATTCAACTCTGGCTCTGCGGCATTCAGCTTTCCATAACTACAAAGTTCTGTGAGCCTTGCAGAATCTACCCTGCGGGTGTGGCTGTTTTTCTTCTTAGCTGTCTTGGAACTTGAGTTCACATAGACTAACCATTGCTGCACTTAGGTACAATATAGGCATCAGTAAGAGCCCCAGCCTGGCCCTGGTTTTCACCCTGCTTCAGCTCCCTGATACATTTTTTGTCTGGTGTCTGTGTCAGGGGTGGGGTGAGGGTCTGTCAGGTGTCAACCAAGCAGCCACCACTGGCGTCTTCCTGACAATTTAGTGTATTGAAACAAAACAAATCACACCTATGAATCCAGATGTGGAGGTTCGTGCTTATAATCCCAGCACTGAGAAGTGGTGGCAGAAGTTTACCAGGGGGACACAGTGAGAGCCTGTCTCAGAACAGGCAGGTAGGCATACCCAAAACCATTTAAGTGTGTTGACAATAAGCAATGCAAAAATCAGTATTCTTTGCCGATAAACCTCATCTCACAATGCTTAAATCACAGCCACACACTCTTAGAGCCTGTCTTTGAGGTGGGTATTGAATGATTCTGGTAAGAGGAACATAAGAAACAAGACTTTGATATGTTAATTATACCTCAGGGAAGCAAATATGTGAAAACTAAGGTAAAATAGATACAGCCTCGCTTTATATCCTGGGCTGCCTGGAACTCCTTGTCTTAGGGTTTTACTGTTGACACCATGACCACGGGGTCATAATGGACACCATTTGACTGGGGCTGCCTTACAGGGTCAGAGGTTCAGTCTACTGATGTCAAGGCAAGAGCACAGCAGCATCCAGGCAGACATGATGCAGGCAGAGCTGAGAGTTCTACATCTTCATCTGAAGGCTGCTACTGGAAGACTGCCTTCCCAGCAGCTAGGGTGAGGGTCTTAAGCCACACACACAGTGATGCCCAAGTCACAGTAAACTGACCATGTGATAATGGTCCATGGAACTGATGCACATGAAGAATGTGCAAGAGTTTCCAGCTCTGCGTTAGAGTCTTAGAACTCTGTAAGCAGAAGCCAATAGCTGTTCTGATGGGATCACTGAAAACCAAAATGCTAGTAGAGGTGTGGACAGTAAGGATTGTGTCCATGAGGTTTCCTAGGAGAACCCATGGCTTTAGCAGGAACTGGCCTAGAGTCTACTCATTTCCAGAACCTGAAAGCTTGAATGAGGCTACATTTACAAGTAATAGATTAGCCAGGCATGTGTTATACACCTACAATCTTGGCATTGGCACTCGGGCTGTAGCAGCAGGAGGATCAGGAGTTCAAGGCTAGCCTCAGCTATATGAAGCCTTGCTTCAAAAAAGCTAAACCAACCAACCATAATGGCATGAATTGCAGAAGGAGTTCTGAGCAGCAGAGCATTCGGGCTGTGGCGTGGTTACTGCTCACTGCTCTTTGCCAGGTTTATGCTAAGAAAGAGACAAGAGTAGAGCAGAAAGGTGTGGAGAATGTGGACTTTGGCTAGGAAACACGAAACACTTGAAGTTTCCCGGAGTGAGATAGGTGATCGTAGCTGTAATCGTTAGAGAGCACTGTTAAGAAATTGTTAAAGACACAGTTCAGAAGAGACTTTGTACTGGGACAGTAGCAGTGCTGTCACCAGGGCAAGACATCACCAACCAAAGCTCCAGGGTATAAAATTAAAAACCCACTTAAAAGCATTCATTGGAAAGGAGAGTGCTCAGGGCTGGGGACTGAGTCACTGGTAGTGTTACCCAGCATGCCTGGGTTCCTATGCTCAATTCTTTAGGCCTTGAAAGGGAACTTCTTCCTAGGGAAATGTTTTTTGGGTTTAACCACACAGATGCAACACTTTGCTTGCAGGTCTGCAAAATACAGGAGTTGTGCTCATCAAAGCTTAAACCAAGGTTTCAGAAAAGCCCTGAGGTAGGCAGTGTACAGCAGGTTTGGATTCCATGTTTGGAGTATCTAAGTGGGCTGCATATGATGCTATGAGGCAGTGCCTAGGTTGTAACGGGCCTTCAAGCTATTGTAGGTGCCAGGAGCATGGGATGTCTGCTGAGGAAAACTGTGGGCAAAGAGAACTGGCCTACATGGGACAGAGCTGGATGGGCAGAGCCAGATCTGTGATGCCCATGAGCCTCCTATACTGGATATTGATGCCAGAGTTTGCAGTTTGCTTGGCTCAGATTCAGTCTTGTCTTTGTCTGGTGTTTCCTTGCTAGGCCCCTGCTCCTTCCTTAGGAGTGGGAATGGTTACTTTGTGCCACTGACTATAAGAAATATGTAATTTGTTTATTTTCAATGGACCCTTATAGCTAAAGAGTTTATTCTTGTGCTGGGTGAAGATCAGGTTGCAATTTCACTCTACATTTGGATATCCAGTTTTCAAGCACTGTTTGTTATGTAAGCTGTCTATTTCTAATATGTGTTTTTTTGACAGTTGTCAAAGGTTAGGCAGCTATAGCTGAGTGGTTCCCCCCAAACCCCGCTCCCAGCTCCTCTATTCTATTCCACTGGGTTTTTTTTTTTTAATCTACTGATAGTTTTTGCTTCTTTCTTTGGTGGCATAGTTTGAGATGAAGAATTAGGGCATCTTCTTACTGCCCCTCTGCTTCAGGTCGCTCTGACTATGTAGACCTGTGCTTCCATTTGGATTTTAGGATTATTTTTTTCTAGTTCTGTGAAGGTCAGAATTTTAATGCAACCTTGCTTTAAATTTACAAATCATTTCAATAATGCAGCCATTCCCATGTATCACCTCTGTGACCCATGGTCACTGGTGTTCTCTCCGTCTAGTGTTTCCTGTAATGTCTTCAGTGTTTTAAAATTTAATTGGTTAGGTTTCAGCAGAGGTAATTTTTAAATGATTGTGAGTGAATTTTTTTCTTATTTCTTTTTTTGGGGGGACTTCACTAGTGATAAACAGAAAGTGACTTATTTTTTTTTCCTCCCTGTCCTAGGAACTGGAACCAGGGCGTGGTACCTACCATTGACCTAAGTCCCTAACCCTGTACTACTGATTTCTGGATATTGGAGTCTTTGCTGAGAGTGTTTATAAAAATCTAAGATTTCTGGTATTGTTTATAAGACCTTTAAGTTGAAGATCATATTCTCTGCAAAGAGAGATAATTTGACTTCTTCCTTTCTTATTTACACCCTTTTCTTTTCCTTCCTTCCTTTTTTCTTTTTGTTTTTCTTTCTCTCACTCTTGTTCCCTCTTTCTTTCTTCTTTCTTTCTCTCTTTCATCTTACTGCTCTAGCTAAGACCTCACATTTCATATCAAGGAGGAGTGGAGAAAGTGAATATGCTTGTCTGGTTCCTGACTTTAGGTGAAGTACTCCCCCCCCCACCCCTGCTTAGCACACTGTCTGCTGCAGGCTTATCTTCCTTGCCGTGATGAGGGTTCCATGTGTGTCCCTTTTATTCCTAGTTTCTTTGGGACATTTATAATTAAGAGGTGTTAAACTTTTTCTAATGCCCTCTTTCCATTTATTAAAGTGGTCATGTGATTTGTAATCTTTTGTTTTGTTTTGTTTTTTGATTTTTGTTTTTTCGAGACAGGGTTTCTCTGTATAGCCCTGGCTGTCCTGGAACTCACTTTGTAGACCAGGCTTACCTCGAACTCAGAAATCTGCCTGCCTCTGCCTCCCAAGTGCTGGGATTAAAGGTGTGCACCACCATGCCCGGCTGTGATTTGTAATCTTGTTGATTTAAGTGCGATATTTATTAACTTGCATATTTTGAATCATCCTTGCATCCCTGAAATGAGACCCTCTTTGTGTGATTTCTTGCTGGTTTTAACTGGCAAGTATTTTATGGAAAGTATTCTTACTTATGCTCATGAGATATCGACCTATAGCTTTCTTTTTGTTATTGCATTCTGTGGTTTTATTTAGCATCAAAGTATTGCTAGTTTCATAAATGAATTTGGTAGCATCCCCTCCCTTCCTAGCCTATCAAACAATCTGAGGAGCACTAGTACTAACTCTTTTGAAAAGGCTTGGTAGATTTCAGTAGCAAATCCCTCTAATCCTGAGCTTTTCTTTGGAGACTTTATTGTACTTCAGCTTGGTTATAGTCCTGCCTAGATTGTTTATAATCTTGGTATAATTTCGTTAGGTTATATGTTTGTAGAAATTTATCCATTTCTTCTAGAGTTTCTACTCTGGGGAGCAATATAATATTCAAAGTGTTCTACAGGCTTATTCATTGGAAGTTGTTGTAACATCTTTGATCACACTGTGACCTCAAGAAAAAAATATGTGTCTAGTGGTGTGGCTCAGTCCTTAGCATACACCTTTAATCTCTCTCTTACTGGAATATAGATACATCCTTTTAATCCCAAACAATAAGGGTAAAGTTAGTTTGTAGAAGGAACCACCCACATTTAAAAGTGATGTCTAAATGAGTGGCAGACAAAGTGATGAGTCAGAGAATGATTTGCCAGAAGAGGATCTGCCCAACTCTCATGAGAAGAGAGAGAGAAAGGGAAGCTACTTAGAGAGCAGTGCAGAGAGAATGAGAGGAGGCAGTTCTACCAGGGGAGTTTTACAGAGACATGTCGAAGAGAGAACAAGCTAGACACAGATGAAGACAGAATGAGCCAGAGAATGAGTAGGAGCCAGATTAGAACATATTGCCAAAGTTAGTATGCAGCCAAGCAGAGCAATTCAGGAGAGACCAAGAGAGAGAAGCCAGATTGAATCAGTCAGCTTGGATAGGAGTTTGAGCTAGAACAGCTGAGTTGAATGAACTATCCAGAGATCAGAAAGAATTAGAAAAGGCTGAGCTTATTCAGCAGTAAGTCTCAGAGACCCAAAACATTCTTGGCCCACATAACATTGTACAGAGGCTAGAAGCTTCCAGGACTAGGTCTAGGTTAGCTGTAAGCCTCTGAGTCAACAATTATATCAGGAGAATAGAAGTGACATTTCACACATTTCCTTCTTTGTTTCTAAATTTATAAAATTTGGTTAGAGTGGTAGTCTTACTTAGTCTTTCACGGGACCCACTCTTGACTTCATGTGCTGTTTTAGTCTCTGCTCTTTCTTTTCTGTCCTGATCTTTATTATATTTTTCTGCCTCATGCTTTGGGGTTTGTTTTGTTTTGATTTTCTTTTCTATTTTGACACAGTCATATGTGCCCAGGATGGCTTGAAATCACACTATGTCTAAGGCCAACCCTTAACTCCTGTTCTCCTGGCTTCATCTCATAACTACTAGGACAGCAGGCATAAGCCAGCAAGCCCAGCTGGTTTTGTCTTTCCGAGACCCTGGGGCACACGCTTAGTTACTTACTTGGTATTTCTCTGGATTTTTAATGTAAGCAATCATAACTACAAACTTCCTTCTTTGAATTGTCTTGGTGGCTCTCCAAAGTTCTGTTGAATTGAGCTTCCGCTTTATTTGACTTCAAGGACTGCTGGTTTTTTCCGTGACTTCAGCTGGCACACAGTGCATTCACTTCTTGCTCTCAGAGTATTTATGTAGTGTTTGGGTTTCTTTTGCTAATGATTTCCAGTTTTATTCCATTATGATCTGATAAGACACATGATTGAATTCTTTTGTATTTGTTAAGATTTGCTTTAAGACCTAGAATGTGATCCATTTTGGAGAGGGTTCCATGGGCTCTTAAGGAAAATGTATATTCCTTGTCTGAAGGATAGACTGTCTTGTAGAAAACACAGGGTCCATTTGATCTAGAGTGGAGCACACAATTTCAGGTGTGTGTGTGTGTGTGTGTGCGTGCGTGTGCGCGCATGCATGCTTATATTAGGTAACTTAACTAGAAGTGAGTGTGGAGTCTTGAAGTCTCTTACTGTAGTTTCCAGACCTATCGGAGCTTTCATGCTCACTAGTGTGTCTTTTGCTAAACTTGGAACTTCAACACTTGTTGCCTATATATTTACAATTTTTCTATGATCTTAATTACATTTTTTGGTGTTTTCGAGACAGGGTTTCTCTGTGTAGCCCTGGTTGTCCTGGAACTCACTCTGTAGACCAGGCTGGGATCAGAAATATGCCTGTCTCTGCCTCCCAAGTGCTGGGATTAAAGGCGTGTGCCACCGCTGCCCAGCAATTAAATTGTATATTTACTGGTATGTAGCATAGTGTCCTTTGCCTCTTTTGATCCTGGACTGAAGTCTGAACTGTCGGGGTCCGGGTACTATGCCTGTTTGACTGACTTGGTCAGGGTACTATGCCTGTTTGACTGACTTGGTCAGGGTACTATGCCTGTTTGACTGACTTGGTCAGGGTACTATGCCTGTTTGACTGACTTGGTCCAGGTACTATGCCTGTTTGACTGACTTGGTCAGGGTACTATGCCTGTTTGACTGACTTGGTCCAGGTACTCTGTTTGACTGACTTGGTCAGGGTACTATGCCTGTTTGACTGACTTGGTCCAGGTACTATGCCTGTTTGACTGACTTGGTCCAGGTACTCTGTTTGACTGACTTGGTCCGGGTACTATGCCTGTTTGACTGACTTGGTCAGGGTACTATGCCTGTTTGACTGACTTGGTCCAGGTACTATGCCTGTTTGACTGACTTGGTCAGGGTACTATGCCTGTTTGACTGACTTGGTCCGGGTACTATGCCTGTTTGACTGACTTGGTCAGGGTACTATGCCTGTTTGACTGACTTGGTCACTGTTACTTCCATCAGCTGACTTTGTCTGTGGCCATCTTTACCAATGAACTTATTTCTTGGGAACACTAGTAGATCTTGTTTTTCTATTTTGTCTTTTTTTTTTTTTAACTTTTGTTATTTTCGGTATAGAGGTTGGTTTGGATATTTGCTTCTTTTCCCTCTTTATTGATATTATAGAGGGTTCCTGGCATAGTATCAGTCATGGTGAGCAAAATCCTAACCAGAAAAAAAATCATAAAAAATGACCGTGAGGCTATGGGCATATCTCAGTGATAGACCATGCCATGAGCATGCCAAGGTCCCAGGCTCAGTGCCAAGTACCAACAATTTCACAAAGACATAGGATGCCCATCACAAGCCTTCAGATGCCTTGCCTGCAAGTGACAGGAAGTTCTCGATGCTCATTGCTTTTTACGAGTATTGTTGCCATTTTATTTCATTTTTACATAGCTCAGGCAGGAACTTGCTGGGTAGCCCCTGTTACTGTTGAACTTACAGCTCTCCTGTATCAGCCTCCCAGGAAGCTGGGACTACGTGAGCATCCTTTGTCTGGCTTTATATACATGCTACCACATGGCCACACCGTCACTTACACGAAAAGATTTCAAATAATCTAAAACTCTTCATTATTTTAAAACAACTAAAAACACACCAATTTCTTGAAAACTGAGCACATTGCATAGTAACACAGTTCAGGATGGGAGGGATGTGGTTCAGTGTGCAGAGCACTGCTGAGGTGTGTACAGCCCTGTGTTTGACTTCAAGCTTGCCTCCTCCACACCCCAACAAAACTTAGAAGATGTTCCAAATGGTGAAGATGAGATAAAGAAGGAGAGAAACAAAAGAGGAAGGAATACACAAATCCACGGAGTTATGGTTAACTTTGGGTGAAATTTTTGGATTAAGCTATGAGTGAGCCAACTTGTTTTTCTTCTTACTGCCAAGAAAGGGCTCCAGTCAACTTGGCATTTGCTGCAGCTCTCTCTCTGTGAGAGAAATGGAATGAAGATACATGTTCAAGCATGTGTTTTATTTTCCTTTTGTGAGATTTCCAGCTAATCCAGCTATGCCGCAGCATCTGTATGGACTAAGGATGCAGAAAATTCAGCATTTTGTTAAGTAAAACATACCAGGTATTATTTATTTATTTTTTATTATTTATTCCATGTATGTGGGATTTAAAACATTTCCTGATAGAATCATCATTTTTGTAGATACACTTTTCCAAGGAAAACTTAATGGGATTGTCATTTTTCTGTCTCTCTATTGGTTCACATATTTGGATCTAAATATTCATACTACTTCAGGTATCCAGATTCTAAATTTTTCTGACAATATTGCACTTAAAATCACAACATTCTTGTTGAAAGCAATGGTCAGCTCTGCTGGTCCAAACATCATTCCGGGGCATGTGTGTGAGGAAAGGGTTTATTTTCCTCACGGTTCTATATAACAGTTCATCAAAAGCTGCATGGACAGGAACTCATGCAGGGCAGGATCCTGGAGGCAGGAGGAGCTGATGCAGGGCTATGGCTTGCTCAGCCTGGTTTCTCTTCTCTCCTCCTCCTCTTCCTCCTCCTCTTTTTCTTCATCTTCCTCCTCCTCTTTCTTCTTTTCTTCTTCTCCATCTTCTCCTTTTTTACATAAATACATTTGTTTTCTTTCTTTCTTTCTTCTTCTTCTTCTTTTTTTTTTTCTTATATCTCAACTGTTGTTTCCCCTAGTCTCCTCTTCCCTTTTCCCCGGCCCTCCCCCTCCACGCCTCCTCTGTTTCTCTTCAGAAAAGGGCAGGCCTCCCATGGATATCAATCATCTTTCAACCATGCCATATCAAGTTGCAATAAGACTAGTCTCTCCCCCCACACACACACTTCTCCAGCCACCCTGCATTGAGGCTGGAGTGGCAAACCAGTAGGAGGATAGAGTCCCGAAAGCAGGCGAAAGAGTTGGCGTCAGCCCCTGCTTCCACTGTCAAACATCATTATTTTGTTTCCAAAGAAAACCCTCAGAGTTTCCAGACACAGCATTTTATCATGCAGATGTAGGGTTCTAAAGGACAAAAAAAATGCAGTGACAAGCATGGGGAACGCTTATTAAAGTGGTTATATGTATACATATAGGTCCGTATGGTTGTGTTTAGTTGGAACATGCCACAGGTTCACTTGCACTTCTTATAGTTAACCCTGACTGGACTGCTTCACATCAGCCATGGGGCACAGGAAGAAGAACCTGTCTTCTTCCTTTTCTGCTCTCACTGATATAAGAATAGCACAGAATCTAAGGATAGGCCGGGCATCGTGGTATACATCTCTGATTCTACCACTGGAGAGACAGAGTAGGTAGAACGTTGTGGGTTCAAGGCCAGCCTGGTCTACATAGCAAAACCTGTCTTAAAACAAACAAACAAGCATTAAAACCCAACGACCGTCACTATCTCACATCATCTCTGAAGTCGGGAATCGGAGTGCTTTAGTCATTCAGTTCTGGCTTAGAGCTCCTCTCAAGGCTGTGTCCAGGCTGTGTGCCAGAACCCACTCTGGTTATTTCAGAGCTTTTCTGGGGAAGGAGATTCTGCGTCCAAGATCCCTCACGGTTGTAGGTATCTGGCAGCTTTAGCTCTCATGCAGACCCTCCCTTAGACTGCTGGCAGCCTGGCAGCTTGCCTCCCTCAGAACTAGTGATCCAGGAGAGAAGAGACAGCCACGAGGAGAAAAGTCAGAGTCCTTTATCACCTTATCTGCTTGTGACAGATGGTTATTTTCTCCATATATGCATTGCACATATGGAGTCAGGTACCATACAGGGAAGGGCCTATAGGAGGGTGTAAGGCTAAGACAGGGAGCCCATAGAAGCAGTCTTGGAAGCTGACAACCACAAAGAACAAACGTGACAATTGGTCATGCACCTGAGCCTGACATGGTGGGGAAATATCAGTCCAGAAGCCATTAGTAAGGGCTGGAGAGATGGCTCAGTAGCCAAGAGCACTGGCTGTTCTTCCAGAGGGCCTTTAAGCCACCTATGTGGTGGTTCACAATTGTCTGAAAATAAAATAATAAAACAAAAAGTTAATTAAATTAAAAATAATTGTTGGGTCAGTGATGAGACTGGATTGTGAGGTAAAGATCACACTTAGATTAGTGCTGTGTAGACGGTAGATTATTCACACTTGCAGTGTAAAGTGACCCCAACCCTGAGTATCTTCAGGTCATTGTGCCTAGGACGATCTTGGAGAAGTGTATGTACTTGTCTTATGTACATGCATGCACACAGACACACATGTGCCATGAGCAAATGCACACACATGCACATGTGTGTTATAGCAATCTAACCCATGTCCTCATGCTTGCATGTGCTGTACCACTGAGCTACACTTCCAGTTCTAGCTGTTATTTTTATAAATATTGAAGTGTCAAAGAGTGTTCCTTTGCCTGTTTCAGAAGGCTGTGGTGCCTGAGGGAACAAGGGTGATATTTGAAGTGTTGTCGTTCTTACAGGGGTTACAGAGGGGTTCTGACAGGCCCCTGAACTGATAGGATAGGCACAGAGTTCTATGGATCCTCATGCACAGTACAGGTGAACCACCTTGCTGGTTCAACGACAGTGAATTAAAACAAAAAAGGTTTATTCTCTTTGTAATATATGTGATATTGACCTTTTTTTTCTTTTTCTTTTCTTTTTCTTTTTCTTTTTTTTTAGAATCAATGTATCTTTCTTCAGAAAACAGATTTTAGGAAGTGACTTTATAGTAAATTTGCATGTGTATTTGGCAGGAAACTGAGAAATGGTGGTGTTGTAGGGAATTTGAATTGTAGAACTACTAAGGCATGAAACCTACACTGTAGGTTTAGTAGGTAGGTTCTTGATCTACAATCTAAACTTCTCCTAAAATATGACCTCCTAAGATGACCTTTCATTGAAGAAAGTGACTCATCAGGATGGAAGGAAGGGCCAGTGCAGAATGCCTAGCTTTGAGTCATGTGACCTCTGGCAGGTGGCTTGGTGCCCCTGTGCTTTGGGGTCATCAGGAGTCTGTCCCTACAACAGTTTTGAAGGTTAAATGAGTTATCAGAAAAAGCCAACACTGTTGCTTTTTCTCTGCACGTTGGAGGAAAAGAGCAGGCCACACTGAGAATCAAAGCCAAGCATTCTTTGAAAAGATGAGGGCCATCACCTTTCCCGGGAATCTCTCCTGCCATCTCTTTATTTCTGCAGCATGTGGCAATGTTGTGTAGCAATGACCTACTTAACTAGCACGGACTCCCTGTAAGACCCTAAGACCGTCAGAGACGAGGACTACGTTTGCACATTCCCCGATTCCTGCATTCATCAGTTACTGAGTCAATCAGAGGGTTGTTCACTACTGACTTGATTTACTGGGTACTAGGGAGAAGCAGTGAATGGAAATGGAAAGGTCTCTTCTTCTATTGAGTTTCTATCCTAACAGAGACAGCCAGAGAGGAATGCTAAACAAATAAGAAGATTGAACATTCAAAGCCAAGCGTGAGGCGGTGTGAACAGGCCCAGGGCAGGGCTGATGGCTGCAAAGTGGCCCTTAGCACCAGCTTGTGACCTTCTCACAGCAGGAGTGTAGGGGTGGGAAGTGAACTGGTAGGAAACATCCCATACCACAGCAATCCCCTGAGGGAAACAGGATTATTGTCTGTCGTTCACTAAAGGCTACTACTGATGAACAGAACTCTGTGCTAAATTCTATGAATTATGCCATGCAATTTTCTCTCCCGCTGAAATGCAGGCAGCTGTTTTCTTTTACAAACTGGCAAGGATTTCAGAGGTTGGGTAACTTATTAAGGCCCCACAGATAGCACCAGAATGCAGATTCTCCTCCTCCTCCTCTTCCTCCTCCTCCTTCTTCTTCTTCGATTTATTTATTTATTTTATGTATTCACCATTGCTGTCTTCAGACACACCAGAAGAGGGCATCAGACCCCATTGCAGATGGTTGTGAGCCACCATGTGGTTGTTGGGAATTGAACTCAGGTCCTCTGGAAGAGCAGTCAGTGCTCTTAATTTCTGAGCCATCTCTCCAGCCCTGCAGATTTCATTCAATTTTCAAAGTCAGTCTTTGGCCATAATGTAGGAGCTGATAAAACTCTTCTAAAAAAGCAGCTAACTCAGGAGAGGAACAGTGGTGTGCAGTGAGGCTCTGGGAGTCTGAGGTGAAGTCTACTGAAGGAGAAACCTAGAAATCAGATCTGAGTGTGACAATGCCAGCCGTAGGATACAAATGGCTGTCTCTGGTAGTGCTTACTCTCTTCCTCGTCCTCCTGGAGTTTATCATTCCCCACTTACTCTGAGTCACCGAGCAAGGTACTTAGCCTCTGTCACGTGCCTGACAAATAGAGACTTCAGGAAGTGGCAAGCCTGAGACATTTCATGTGACACTGGCAAATCAGAGTGATCTTTGAATATTTCTAATGAACCACAGACTACTTGAGGGTGGTCAGCTGGGTATCTATGTTCCTTTGCACCTGACTCGAAAGGGGTCATCAAATGGTGTGTTATCCAGCTGGCAAAGCTCAGGGCTCACCAGGCTTCCAACCTGACAGCCTGTAGCTGGTGAATGGAGGCTGTAATGCCTGGTGGTGACTTGACCACCTTGATGTTACCTGAGCCATGGGTTTTAGCTGTAATGAGACACTCTTTGCTTCTGAGAACCATTTTCGTTCCTTTTTAGCAGCCTTGCTTGTTGTATAAACAGTTAGGTGGAGAATGGGCCTAAGGTGCAGGGAGCAGTTGGCCTGCTGACGTCAGCACCCTGGGCTTGCCGTGCTTGGCTATAGGCAAAGTGGAGGATGCCGCCAGATACCATGTGCTACCCACTAGCACTAGATGGATGCTAATTGCTGTCGGTTCAGAGACCAGCTCTTAGGCTCCATAGTCTAAGTTAAAATCTGAAATGAAAGACTAGAAAATGGATTTGAAGCCATTATAATTTGAATAACACATGCTCCTACTAAATCTAACAAACCTAAAGAAAACAAGGAATAATAATAGTAAAAAATTCTATATGCAGTCATTTTACAGTGTCGCCACCCCATAGTTGTTACTTGACGGTGTCTCCCACAGTGTAAACATTGAAAACAGGCTTTGATTTCCTACTTTGCCCTGACGTGTAAATTCTAGCTTTTGTTTGCTTATTCAAGACTAGAGGTTGGTTGTTTTTTTTTTTTTTTTTTTTAATCAGTTTCTGGCTTACAGCAAAATTGGAAGAAAAGTACAGGGAAGAGCATGTATGTGCGTGCAGGAAGTGCCTTACGCACTGAGCCATCTTCCCAGTCCCCAAATATTATTTCTACTAAATGCATATTACTTGTACACCATTGTGTAGATGAAATTTATTGCCAAATCATGTGAGCTGAACCGCCTCGATCGCTCCAAAGCAGCCCTTCTCGTTTGCATTTCTGTGGGTTCAAATGAGATTCTATACTGTTCAACACCCTGACGGCCTTAGTTGATCAGTGTCTGGGACCTGCTAGGTGCTGTCTTGCTGCTGGTTTGACTTGCACTCATGGGCTCATGTAATGATGTTGGGTGTGTTTCCATATGCCTAAGATATGTTTCTCAGGTCTGATGAAGTATCTGGGTTTTGGTCCCATTTTTGTTGGTTTGCTTAGTATTTTAAACAAGAGCCTTGGGCATGCTACACAGACACACTGCCACTGAACACACTAGGGCTCCAGCTGCCGCTGAACACGCTAGGGTTCCAGGTACCACTGAACACTCTAGGGCTCCAGCTGCCACTAAACATACTAGGGTTCCAATTGGTCCTTGGTCCCGGCCTATTTTTCTTGTTCTTTTTTCTTCATTTCCCTTCCTTTTCCACTCTTCCTTTTGAAGTGAGGTCTTTCAATACTCCTCAGGCTGGCTCCAAGTTCCTTCAGCCTTCAAATTGATCCTCTTGGCTTAGATGCTCCAGTGGTTACGAATACAGGCACATGCTTCCGCACTTAGCCCATTTTAAAGACCAGTTTGGCCATTTTCCTAGTGTTGAGGTTTACATTTGCTTGGATTTTGATTAGGAATGCATTGAACTTCTAAATCAAATGGAAAGAATAGCTGGATGTAGTGACTCACAACCAAACTCCCAGCCCTTGGGAGACTGAGGCAGGAGGACTGTCATAAGTTTAAGGTCAGCCTAGGCTACATAGTGAGTTTTACACCAGGCTAGAATACAGCTTTATTGGGCAAGAGTCTCAAACAGAAAAGCAAGTTGGGAAGAGCAATATCAAACATTCAAATTCATGAGCATGGATGTCTCTACACCTGTTAAAATCTCTTATTGATACATGTAACAAGCTGTCATTAATTATTACATTTGATCATAAACAAAGTGAAAACAGACAGTTGTCTCAGTATTTGTCATTTATCAGTTTTCTGTCCCCCACCCTTGTCCTTTTTTTCCTGTTTTTGTCTTTAATTCATTTTCTGCCTTTTGTGACTGTACCAAACATCTGACAATTCCATTTTCTTCCTCCTTTTTGGCATATTAATTAAGCTTCTTTTAAAATTCCATTTTGCTGGTAAATCATGTAAATAGGCATGCTGTCATGCAAGTGCTGTAGTCCCGCTTACTGGCTACAAACAGTGAGTTTGGTATAATTCTGAAGGACCTGAGGAATGGTAATGAGTCCTGGCTTCCACTGAGATGCCCTTCCTGCCCTCCAATAAGGAAGCCAGGCAGTGGCTTATCTCTGGCCATCAAAGTCTTGTGGGGCATTTCCTCCAAGAAAAGGGTGAAAAATCTGTTGTTTCTGTTGTCAAGTTCAGAAATCATCGGAACTTATTTGTGGAGTCCCGTCCAGGAATCTTAGCCTCTTTAATAAACTGAAAACAAGATGGAGGGAGACTTGAGGACAACTTTACTAGGGTTTGAGAAAAAGAACAGGGTGAGCAAGCTGTCAGCAGCTGCGGGGCGGGGCCATGTCAGCAGCTGTGGGGCAGGGCATGATGGAGAAGGGGAGGGGAGGAGCTGGCTCTTTTTGAGTTAGGGTACAAGAAAGCAGTAGTTGAGGTTGGCAAGCAGCCACAGGAGGGAAAGGGAACAGGTGTGCTTCAATAGCTGAGTGGGAGAGCCCAGAGTGACAGGGAATCATGCTGAGCCCTGAGCCCAGGAGAGGAAGGGAAGGGAGAAGCTACATTTGTCTGAGTAACCTTAGAGGGGTGGGGCAGGCTCCACAGCCACAGCTGTGTAAGTGGAGCCACTGAGGAAGGGGCTTTTGGGAAGGATAAACCCATTTTCTCATTAAGGGGATAAGATAATTATTCCTGTCTTGTCCTTAGCATGCTTTTCTGGTGAATCAGTTTCCTATGGTGAGGGGCAGACTCCCTGCCAGGCCCAGCTGTGTTAACTCTAGAGGGAAGACACAATAGTTTGTAATGTTCTGATCTTCAGAGCAGGCTAGAGGTAGTTCATTCTTTTAACAGGAGGTCTAAGAGGTTGATGTGTGTTTTTCTGGTGTTTCCAGGGAAACAGGAGATCCAATTCCAACAGGGAGGGAGGGACCCATCCTCAATGGCCTCCAAGGTAGTTATCTAAATTAGCTACATCTTTTGGATAATCTGGTTCAGCTTCTACATTAGCATTTCACTGTGAGGTGTGTGTGTGTGTGTGTGTGTGTGTGTGTGTGTACTAGGTGTCAGATTCAGGCTTTCAAGCATTCCTAGGTATTGCCACTTAGCTATAAACACGTTCTGAATCTGTATTCATCTATGATGGAGATGCTTCTTGCCCCACACCTCATGAGCCAGTTTCATAGCAGCAGATTCTCAACTTGTCTTTTAGCCTTTGTAGAGTTCAAGTAGGTTTGAGCTATGGAGTAGGTTTTGGCTTACGGGAATTCGATATGGAGTAGGTTTTGGCTACGGGAATGCTGTGGCCGGCTGATTTTCTATTCAGATACTAACACTTTCTACACATCAGTGGTAAGGATTTGCTTTCCTGGTGTTAGTGTGCTCAGTGAAGCAGCACCGCACCCTCCTTCCTCCTCTGTATCTACTGCTTGGCTAACCAATGGGCACAGATATCCAGCCCGGGCCTATCTCAGTGTGTGATGTGCCTTCCTTCCTACATTCACTCACTTCGTTTTTGATTTAAAGGGAAAGGTGCATGGTTTGTCCTCTTGCTTGGTTACCTAGCAGCCACTGCTGAGTTACTAGATAACCTAATCCTGATACCACTAAGGCCGGAGGAGAGGGAAGGAGCAGGGACAGCCGCTGGAGCAGACAGAACACACAGCATCTTCCCGTTAAGTCCATGTGTGTAGGCCCAGCTCATGGCCTAAGCCATTACGACAGCAGCAGAAATGACTGACTGCAGATCAGCACAAATGATGAAGGTGATAATGAAGTTTGAAATGTCTCAAGAATTAGCAAAATGTGACACAAAGACAAGAAGAATGTGCTGTTGGCCACATAGCATGGGTAACTTGCTTACATAGGGTTGCCACCAACCTTCTGGTTTTTTTGTTTTTGTTTTTGTTTTTTTGAGACAGGGTTTCTCTGTATAGCCCTGGCTATCCTGGAACTCACTCTGTAGACCAGGTTGGCCTCGAACTCAGAAATCCACCTGCCTCTGCCTCCCAAGAATTAGGATTAAAGGCGTGCGCCACAACTGCCTGAACAACCTTTTGTTCTTAAACAGCACAGTAACTTCCAGTACAATAAAGCAACACACAGGAACTGAGTAAGCCTTACACCTACTAAGATTGGGAAATAGCAGGACACCCGTGACCTCCCCTCACACCTGAGTCACTGCCACCGTCTGATTCACCTGACAACATGCACACCTTATCCTTCTCACCTGACGACGTGCACACCTTATCCATTTCACCTGATGAACATGCACACCTTATCCACCTTACCTGATGAACATGCACACCTTATCCATCTCACCTGATGAACATGCACACCTTATCCATCTCACCTGATGAACATGCACACCTTATCCATCTCACCTGATGAACATGCACACCTTATCCATCTCACCTGAACGTTCACACCTCATCCTTCTCACCTGATGAACATGCACACCTTATCCTTCTCACCTGATGAACATGCATACCTTATCCATCTCACCTGATGAACATGCACACCTTATCTATCTCACCTGACAAACATGCACACCTTATCCTTCTCACCTGATGAACATGCACACCTTATCCTTCTCACCTGATGAACATGCACACCTTATCCTTCTCACCTGATGAACATGCACACCTTATCCATCTCACCTGATGAACATGCATACCTTATCCATCTCACCTGACAAACGGTCACACCTTATCCTTCTCACCTGATGAACATGCACACCTTATCCTTCTCACCTGATGAACATGCACACCTTATCCTTCTCACCTGATGAACATGCACACCTTATCCTTCTCACCTGATGAACATGCACACCTTATCCATCTCACCTGATGAACATGCATACCTTATCCATCTCACCTGACAAACGGTCACACCTTATCCTTCTCACCTGATGAACATGCACACCTTATCCTTCTCACCTGATGAACATGCATACCTTATCCACCTCACCTGACAAACGTTCACACCTTATCCTTCTCACCTGATGAACATGCACACCTTATCCATCTCACCTGATGAACATGCACACCTTATCCATCTCACCTGATGAACATGCATACCTTATCCATCTCACCTGACAAACGGTCACACCTTATCCTTCTCACCTGATGAACATGCACACCTTATCCTTCTCACCTGATGAACATGCACATCTTATCCATCTCACCTGATAAGCATGTATACTCTGTATACACTTGAACATGTAGATACAGGTGTAGATATATAAATAAGCACAGAAATGTTATCAATATCATTTGTTAGACTAGACATTACATGTCATGCTGGGGATCCAACTCCAGGCCTCCTGCATGGCAGACAAACACTACCAACTGTGTTGCCTCTCCAGCTCTTGGCTATAACTCCCATTGTTGGCATGATCTCCCTGCCATAATTTTATGACTTTTTTCTTTATATTTGTTGTTCTGTATTTTCAAAATTATGTTTTTAGATGTAGGAGGGTGTTTGTTTGTTTGTTGTTTGTGGGGAGGGCAGGGATAGTCTCCTGCTTGGTGCTCTCTGAGTTTCCTGGATTATGGCTTTGTGCATGGTATTAATTTGGAGAAATTCTCAGACTTTGCAAGTAAGGCTAGAGAGTGATTCAGGTTTCCTTACAGTGTCAAAGAAAGAATATTCTTTGATGAGATAGGCTAATTAGATAGGCTCATTCCAGGAATGCAAGTATCTTAGTTAGGGTCTCACTGCTGTGAACAGACACCATGACTAAGGCAACTCTGTAAGGACAACATTTGATTTGGGCTGGCTTACAGGTTCAGAGATTTAGTCTATTATCATCAAGGCTGGAGCATGACAGCATTCAGGTAGGTGCAGGAAGAGCTGAGAGCTCTACTTTTTCTTTTGAAGGCTGCTAGAAGACTAGCTCTTCTACAATGGGCTTCAAAGCCCACCCCACAATGACACACTTCCTCCAACAAGGCCACACCTCCAAACAGTGCCATTCCCTGGGCCAAGCATCTTCTTTTTGTTGTTGCTGTTTTGTTTTTTGAGACAGGGTTTCTCTGTATAGTCCTGACTGTCCTGAAACTCAGTCTGTAGACCAGGCTAGTCTCGAACTCAGAAATCCACCTGCCTCTGCCTCCCAAGTGCTGGGATTAAAGGAGTGTGCCACCACCGCCTGGCTGGGCCAAGCATATTCAAACCACCACAGCAAGGATGGTTCAAAGTTGAGAAATAAGCTACTAATACAGTACACAGAGAGACTTCAGAGACAGAAGTCACAGGTCAGCTCCATGGGTGTTTTCAGAAAAGCCTCATCTCAGGTCCAACATCCCTTCATGATCTGAAGACACTAAGAACAGAAGCAACAGAGCGATACATGATAAGCCATGAACAACCAGCTGTGGCCGACACACGACTACACAGGGAAGCAGAGAGCCTTTCCTCTGGAACCAGGAGCAGACAGTGCTCATTCTCTCAGGCCTCTGCACTGCAGCATCTGAAGGCTTAGCTGAAGCCACAAAGAGAAAGAAGGAAAGGGGATACAAATAAGAAAGGACAAAGAATAATCGTGCAGATTGTCTGAGCCCATACTTAACCCTAAAGTCTCCACCTTAATGTAAGACTTGAAACTCAACACCACCAGAGGAAAATTGAGGAAAACCTTTTCAAGCCATGGGTGTAGGCAAGGACCCTCTGAGAGGCATTCAGTAGCTCTGGACTACCCTGTGTGGAGGAAGGGAGGCAGAGGGAAGGGGGGCAGGGGAGAAAGCTGGGTGAATATAAGCAAGATGCAGTTATATACATGTATGAAGACATTTTGTATACTTGCCAAAAAAATTAAATTAAAGAAAAACTTTAGGATGGAAAATGGCTCAAAGTTCAACAAGAAGGAGTCTGTTTCTTTTCAGGGAACTGTTTATGAGGGAGAGAGGATCAGCAGCTAGACAGGTAATGGGGAATCACAGGAGAATCACAGACAGGCACCAGGTGCTGTTTCTTTTGTTTGTTTGTTTGGTTGGTTGGTTTGGTTGGTTCTTTCTTTTTTTTTTTGGCTTTTTTCGAGACAGGGTTTCTCTTTTAGCCCTGGCTGTCCTGGAACTTATTTTGTAGACCAAGCTGGCCTCGAACTCAGAAATCCGCCTGCCTCTGCCTCCCGAGTGCTGGGATTAAAGGCGTACGCCACCACTGCCTGGCTCATCAGTTAATTATTATTAAATGAAATTCAGACTTAACTTGTGGTCCATTGACTTTCCCGCTAATACGTTAACATTGCTAGTGGCAAACACTCCAGTAGCCCAGGACTGCTTGAGGTGAGGAGGGGGTCTAGAATAAGGGGGTACGTGGGTGGGTCCAACCTGGGGTACCCCACTGTTCTTAGTCCTGACATGCTCAGTCCTCCCTTGCTTCTGTGAGCTTTACTGTCATACGGAGCCCTGACTGGATGTTCCATGGAAGTTCTTCCTGTTTGGGCTCATCTGGTAATGTTTGCCAAAAGACTAGGTTGCATTATGGGCTTAGGAGAAGAAAAATGTGGATGTAAAGTGCCCATCTCCAGGAGAAAGAAAGGGTTAATTCTGTCTCATAGTTTAGATCATCTTATTTCTGAGGAAAGAGCTTTGAGAAGCCTGGAAAACACCTCCTTAACCCAAAGACCAGGGTTAACAACAGCAATGCCAAGTCGCGTTGAGATGGTGCAGTGAGTCGCACAAACCCGACATAGAGATCACCCATGGCCAAGACAAGTGTGGGCAGGCCGGTGCGGCAGCTCTCCTCCTTCATCACCAAGGCTCATGGCAGCAACGGAAGGGAAGATTAATAAGAGAAAGCATTTCATGTGACTCAGGAGGCGCCTGAAGTACAGACATGGGAGAAACTGTTTTGTGCTTTGGTTTGATGAATACTGAATGGCCAGCCATGTAGACATGAGGTCACACAATGGTCTTACTTAGTGGCCAGAGACCTAAGGGCCCTGTGAGGTCTGTCACTTCTGGCTTTGTGGCCTCCTAGGAGTGTGGTAGGACTCTCTGGGATGGTCTTCAAGGAAAAAAGAAAGATGCACCCTTTTAGGTTTTATGGTTTGCTCTGAGGAAAGAAATTATACTTTCTGTGACACATATCGGAGAAGACGTGTTCTGACTTTCATGACTCAGTTGCAGAGGTGGTAGGGAGGAGCAGAAAGGATAGGGATGGAGTGGGCAGGAGAAAGCCACAGACTAAGCTTTCAAGATCTTTAGTCCTCCCTGCGTTCAGAGCATTCACCCCAAGGCACTGTACTTTGAGACGTTATATTCTGAACCAAAGAACCAAAGCAAACCTTTACCTACCCTATGATTTCCCACAGAGTGGACAGAGTGACACTAAAGAATGCATGGGATTGTGCACACCTTTTTTGGGGGGTGGGGGTTGGGTTTTGTTTTTGTTTTGTTTTTCTTTTTTGGTTTTTTCGAGACAGGGTTTCTCTATGTAGCCCTGGCTGTCCTGGAACTCACTCTGTAGACCAGGCTGGCCTCGAACTCAGAAATCCACCTGCCTCTGCCTCCCAAGTGCTAGAATTAAAGGTGTGCGCCACCACCATCGGGTCGATTGTGCACACCTTTAACTCCAGCACTTGAGTGGCAGGTCCATTTCTGAGTTCAAGGCCTGCCTGATCTACAGAGAAAGTTCCAGGACAGCTAGGGCTACCTGGAGAAACCCTGTTTTGAAAAAACTAAAACAGAATGTGCATATCTGTGCAAAAATAATTCTATATGTTTACATTTTTCTTTATTTCCCATAATCATTCAATACTTAGCACCAAAGATTATGGTTATTTTGTGGTATCACATGGGAGAGGGAGGAACGCAGACAAAAAGCAGTGGACAGGACATGTGCTCTGACTATGTCTGTTCCTGTGTAATCCACAAGTGTATCAGTGCTCTCATTGCCTTTACTGAGTCATGTATGTTCAACAGTTCACTTGTAAATACCTAGAATTCACAGTTATCACCCATGGAGCTCGTAGCTATGTCATGCACTATTAGTGTGACTAAATAATTTTGTCACACATTTAAGAATTTTGAATTTAAAATTTTTATTTGTATGTGTATGCTCAAAAATTAAAAAAAATTATTTATTATATGTAAGTACTCAGTAGCTGCTTTCAGACACATAAGAAGAGGGAGTCCAATCTCACTACATGTGGTAGCTGGGAATTGAACCCAGGACCTTCAGAAGAGCAGTCAGTACTCTTAACTGCTGAGCCATCTCTCCAGCCTGAGATTTTCAAATCTTTACCTCTTAAAGTACATTGTAGCTCATCCAAGTTACAATGTAAACTGTGGGGCTGGAGAAGTGGCTCAGTGGTTAAAATCATGTACTGCTCTTCCAGAGGACATGAATTTGTTTCCAACACTTAGGGTGGCTCACAGCACCCTCTTCTGGCTGCCATGGGCACCTGCACTCATGTGCATACATCCACATGCACACATACACACACACACACACACACAAGTACATAATTAAAAATAATAAAATCTCTACAAAAAAGAATTGATAATATGTTAAAAAACATTAAATATCATAAATTAAACACTAAGAAAGTCAGAAAGATTGGCAAAACTTGGGAAGGAGACTGTGCAGCATGCAGACTAGTCTCCTGGGAAACAGGGCTTGCTTCTACTTGACACAAATTCAAGCAATCTTAAGTGACCTCTAGTTGACAAAGGAATTTTCTCTCAGGAATTCTCCTGGTTAAATAGTTCAGTTTTTGAAGGAACTATTTTTAAATAAGCCTTAAATATACAAGGAAAAAAAAAAAAAAAAACAACCAACCTCCAATACAGTTGGCAGCTTGAGAAAAGCTTAATTACCCTCCTTCTCCGTAGCCGTCCAGAGAAAGCCGTCCTGTAGCCACACAGTACTTATTACCTGCTGGGAGCAAGCCAAGTGGAGTTCCCACTGCTAAGTTCAGAAAATAAACAAGAAGAAAAGAAAGAGAGAAAGACAAAGGCGCGTGGATGGAGGAAACAATGAGGTCCAGAAACAGGGGGCAAAGGTGGGACCCCGCCTGACTCCTGACGCTGAGGAGGAGGAGGAGAAGGAGGAGAGGCTAGTCTAAAGGAGTCCATGGAAAATGCCTAGGACAGAGCCTTTGCTCACTGTGGTTGAAATAAAAGTTAAACTATGGGTCGGGTAATTCATGGCAATTTTCTATAAATGCCTCTCCACAAGAGACCAGAGAATAAAAATTACATTTTTACTTTGAAAAGACTGACAGGGTCAATAAATGAAAAATTGAAGAAAAAACAAAGTGGATCAGAAGACTTTTTTTTTTAATTGAGAAGCAGAACAGAACAAAGGGTTGTTGGTGTCACAAGAGTGAGCTGACAGTACTCTCCAGAGCAGCCTCACAGTATCACTTTCTGGCTATTGCTTCTGTCTGGCTCCAATGGCCTTGGCCCAGGGTTCCATGGCGTAGAGTAGTGGCCCCCATCCTGTGTAAGGGTGTCTGCAGAGAACTGCTCTCTGTCCCACATGGTTTCTAGAAAGCCGTGTCCTTAATAGAAATGCTGAGTTACAGCCTTAGCCACAACACACATCTGGGCATGGCCTCAGGAAAAACCCTGAGTAAATAGAGTGGAAGAACATTCTAGAATTCTTTGTGAAAACAAGTACAAAAATAGACTCTAAGCAACAGCAACAGTTGTGATCCTAATGAACAGAAAGAGAAAGGCCAGTTCAGTAGAAGACGCTTTCCTCATTCCCACTGGAGACAGTCTCCTGAAAGTCATAGACACTGATAGCTCACCCACTGGTGACATGTGACACCACATGCCCCCGTGGGAAGTGGTGTCTTCACACAGAATTTCAGTTTCAAACCCTATGAGGATGGAGGGCAGTGGTGGCGAACACCTTTAATCCAAGCACTTGGGAGGCAGAGGCAGGCGGATTTCTGAGTTCGAGGCCAGCCTGGTCTACAGAGTGAGTTCCAGGACAGCTAGAGCTACACAGAGAAACCCTGTCTCAAAACAAACAAACAAAGAAAACAACCCCCCCCACACACACACACAAAAAAAACCCTGTGAGGTAGGTAGTGCTCACCTGTAATCCTAGCACTAGGGAGGTTGAGGCAGGAGGATCCGTTGTCATTCTTAGATACATAGCAAGTTCAAGGCCAGCCTGGATAATGAGACCCTATCTCTCCTCCTCCCCCAACAACACAGAAGAACTGGATAAAGAAAAAGATGTTTAGTAGGATGGTGGTGGCACATGCAGTGGATCTCTGAGTTGGAAGCTAGTTTGGACTACAAAGTGAGTTCCAGGACAGCCAGGGGCTACTCAGCGAAGCCCTGTCACAAACAAACAAACAAACAAACAAACAGCCTTTAGCTTACCTAGCCACCTTTCTATTTGCCGGCAGGAGTTGTCTGTCCAGTATCCTAACATCTGATTGGTTTTTGTTTAATTTCTTTAATTACAGTCAACTTATACTTAAAGGCTTGTAGAGGATAATGTCATAACATTTATTCAAATAGAGTTAGGGAAATAGAGCAAGAAAAGTTCCTACCTCTGTTGGCTTTCAGATTCTGTTTCTTGAAGACATATTGTGCTAGGCATTGCCTTTATATGATCTTTGGTAAGCCCCCAAACAGCATACAAGGATCAGATAATATCTTCCTACCTGCTAGGAATATTTTCCTTGAAATTAGTTGTTTAATGTCCTGTAAAGGTCTGGAGATGTGGCTTAGTGGTAGAATGTTTGTCTAGTATGTGTGGGACCCACGGTTTGATCTCTAGCATGCAGCAGAATTTTATATTTTAATCTAGTTAAATGGAGCACCTCTGAGGATCTGTGTTGAGTGCAGACACAGCTAAAGATAGGATGACTATTCCTTTTTTTCAGTAAGAAAATTAAGTTAATTAGCTGTAGTCGCATTTCATAAGTAAAACGATAGGACCTAGAACACAACTTTTTAGCCATATAACCCAAGATTCCATTTCATAGTGACTTTAATTACATATGTATATGTGTCTCTGTGGGGGTATGAGCACATGAGAGCAGTTGCCTACAGAGACCAGAAGAGGGCACCCGACTACATGGAGCTGAAATTATAGGCAGTTGTGTCACCTAATGCTGAGGGGACCAAATTTGGGTCCTCTGGAAGAGCAGTACCTATTCTTAATTACTGAGCCATCTTTCCAGCCCAAAGGTAGTTTTGTTTTGTTTTGTTTTAAGAAGTATATACTTAGCTGGGCATGGTGGCGCACGCCTTTAATCCCAGCACTCGGGAGGCAGAGGCAGGTGGATTTCTGAGTTCGAAGCCAGCCTGGTCTACAAAGTGAGTTCCAGGACAGCCAGGGCTACACAGAGAAACCCTGTCTTGAAAAACCAAAACCAAAGAGAGAGAGAGAGAGAGAGAGAGAGAGAGAGAGAGAGAGAGAGAGAGAGAGAGAGAGAAAGAAGTATATACTTTAAAATGAGAACTTCTTTTAAAAAAAATCCCACCATCTCTAAATAAACAGTATTTACAGATAGGCAGCCACATTGCATGATCTTTGTTTATCGATTGTCTAAGATGAAATCTAGATGAAACAGAAGACAGGTTGCTATTATAAGCTACATCAATGAGCTCTTACATGCATGGAGGTATCCAATCCATTTTTTTTTAGATTTATTTATTTATTTTATGTATTCACCATTGCTCTCTTCAGACACACCGGAAGAGGGCATAGGACCCCATTACAGATGGTTGTGAGCCACCATGTGGTTGCTGGGAATTGAACTCAGGACCTTCAGAAGAATAGTTGGTGCTCTTAACCACTGAGCCATCTCTCCAGCCCCCATCCATCTTTAAAGCCAAGCTGAGCAGAGTTCTCTTCTGCATAGCATGTTTCCAGCATGGCTGGTCCAGAGCATGATGAAAAGGCTTGGTTGTAAGTTTCAGAGGAAAGCCTGCACACTCCCAGCTCCCAGAAGGAAGCAGGCGGGACAACTAGAGTGTGAGGGCAGGGAGAGAACCCCTGTCAGAATGTGGAGACAGCCTGCTGAAATGGGAACCCACAGATCCCAGGAGGCGATGTGGGCAGGCAGTCGATGAACCTGGAAAGCCTCCAAGAGCGGGCAGTCCCCTCCCTTTAGGTCCCTGTGCTTTAGAGAAAAGCAACCAAGACACAATGTGCCCACTTTCAAACTTGCATTTGATCAAGTTTCGGATGTGAAGTGAACAGATTTGAAGGAGGACTGTGGTATCCCCTGGGTTTCTCTAATGTTAGTTTCACAGGGAGGTGGTTATCAAAGGCAGAGAGTCAGCACTGGCATGGGCTTGTTTTTTATTTTACTTTCTGCAGTGCAATGTATGTTTGTGTATGTGTGTGTGTGTGAGAGAGAGAGAGAGAGACAGAGACAGAAACCCCAAGGCTTTGAAGATGCTGGGCAGGCGTTCTACCATTGAACTATACTCCTAGATTTCCTCCCCCCCCCCATCTCCCTCTTTTTACTGTCAAGACCAGTTGAGGGTCTGGTTTTGTCTACATATATTCCATCCACCATGTTTGTACTTGGTGCCAGGGAGGTCAGAAGAGGGCGTCATATCCCCTGGAACTGGAGTTAGACAATTGTGAGGTATCATATGGGTGCTGGGAATTGAACCTGGGTCCCCTGGAAGAGCCACCCACTGTGTTCCTATGGAGTCATCTCTCCAGCCCCACTGATTTGCTGTCCCCTCCAGTCCTCCTCATTATTTCCCCCAGACAGTTTCACATCTTTCATGTCACCTGTCCATAGAATATTTTATTTTATACATCTAGGTAATGTCTAGGAAGCACAAATGACAGACAACATAGAATCGGTCTTTCTGAGACACTTAATTGGCTTAATCCAATGATCTCCAACTGGATCAATTTTCCTGAAAATGGCAGGACTTCATTCCTCTTGATGGCTGAAAGGAATGATTGAGGTACCACGTTTCCCTCAGCCGTGCTCCCTGGGCTGCTTCTATAGCGCCCTTGCTGTGCAGAGAACAACAAACACGTGTGTCAACACGTGTGCACAGGACTAATGAGCAATCTGCAAGCGCCAGCTTCTCAGGTCTCCTCGTCCCCAACAGGGAATTACATGCTAATGTTATTTAAGTGGTCTGCATTAGTTTAGAAGTTTGCTAATTGATTCACTGGTTGTCTCTAGGGAATGGAAGAAGAGAGATTGTAACTGATCTCCATTATCAGTCCTCTTACGTTTCTTGGTGTTTAACAGTGAGCTTGTTATTTGACTAAGTAAGTGCATGTGTGTATAGAGAGGTCGTAATAAGGTAGCACAGTCTAGGCCTAGGGAAATGGATCTGTGCTTCAAGTGCCCATGCGCAAGTGTATGGACGGAGTGGAGATGCCCAGGACCATTACAAATGCTGGGGGGAAGGGGCTTGGTAGCCTGCTTCTAAGTCCAGCCTTGGAAGGCAGAGAGGAGTCCCCCAAACAAGCTGGCTCACCAGACTGGCTGCATCTGTGAGCTCTGGATCTGGTTGACAGACATTGCCTTGGTGACTGAGTAGAGGAGGGACTGTGAATGATTCCCTACACCAAACCTCTGGCTTCCACATGCAAGGGTAGCCACATAAGTGCAGCTTTCCCTGTGTATGCATGTGTGCACATGCACACATGTACACCACATGTACATACACATACAGCAATATACACACAGCATCTGCACAGGCATGTGTACTCATTCTTGCACACACAGTGGGGAAGTCATAGGCTGTACAGTACTTGTGAAGACCACAGGTCTGCTTTGCCGGCAGATCACTTTACCTGTAGCATTCGTCTAATGAACTCTTCCCAATTTCTACTAACTAGAGAGTCACTTGAGGGTTTTTGGAAAAGCAGACTAATCCCAGCACTTGGAGGCAGAGGCAGGTGAATCTCTGAGTTCAAGGCCAGCCTGGTCTACAGAGTAAGGTCCAAGACAATCAGGGCTACACAGAGAAAACAAAACAAAACAAAACAAAAAAGTACTATTTAAAAATACCATTTAGGCCGGGCGTAGTGGCACACACCTTTAATCCCAGCACTCGGGAGGCAGAGGCAGGAGATTTCTGAGTTCGAGACCAGCCTGTTCTACAAAGTGAGTTCCAGGACAGCCAGGGCTATACAGAGAAACCCTGTCTCAACCCCCTCCTCCCCAAAAAAGGAAGAAAATACTATTTAGATGGGAACATCTATATTTTCAAATGTAATAAATTAAAAATCTCATTGTAACTGAATTGACTAAGTAAATATAATGAAATCTATACAAATAAATACATACCTAAAACAAGGGATAGCATAATTTCTTTGGTGTTTTACCTTTTAGTATGCATATTATTGTATGCGTGTTGGCACGCATGCACACCACAGTACATATATGGAGGTTGGAAGCCTCTGCTTTTTCTCCTTCCACCATGTATGAGCTGGGATTAAACTCAGACCACCAGGCTTCTGGTAGGAGCCTGTACCAGATGAGGCGTCTCTCCAGCCCCAAAGAGCTGTTCTTTTAAAGAGATGTTGTCTAACATCAATTTTGAGACTTTGTGTTGTTTTTAATGTAGCTTAGCTTTTAAGTATCATTGGGGTTTGCAGTAAATGGCTTTGCTTTCAAGTAAGCCCATCTGTATGGAGTAGATGCCGCTGACTGGAAGTTTCACTGAGGACGTCAGGACTGTGGGCCCACAGGCACCTGCACCGGGCATGTGGAGTCTCGGTGACGCGTCTGCACAGCGCTTTATTCAATGTTCCTTAGAATAGACACACCAGGTGCCTCTGTTACGCCGTTGTCACCTCGAATACAGTGTTGGTTAACACTGCGTAATGCGGTCTGTCTTTGGAAGTCTCTCACCTATCTCATGTAGCAAGGATATACTCTGAAGAATCATTTTACAGTTTGATGTCAAACCGCTGTAATGCCCAAAGTGTGGAAGACATACAGCTACCCGAGATGCTTACCGAGGTAACTGACCCTGAAGAGATGAAGTACAGGGTATGTTAGTCAGGGCTCCCTGAAGAACAGCACTGATAGAATAACTATATACATAAAAATGGGCTTTATCAGCTCACAGGATGCTGTCTGGGCAGTCAACGATGGCTGTCCCACACTGGAGTGCCACAAATGCAGTAGCTGAGTCTAGGAGTGGATGTCTCAGCAGCCCCAGTGTGGTGCTGAAGGTCTCAAGGGTCCCTGGCTTCTGTCTATGTTGGAGTCACAATGATGATGATGTGAGGGAATGGCAGTGATGGGGTAGGTGGACCTGCCAGGGAGAGTGAGGATGAACAGGCTTCCAAAGCCACGTTACAGTTATGGCACATTGTAACATGGAAGCATCCTGTGCTTACTCTGCTGCGGTTAGGACTGCTCTAACAAAGCACCCGGCGTTATAGCTTAGTAAACAGCCGGCCAAGGTCTCAGTGTCTGCTTCTGGGTCTTCTCTTCTTAGCCTGTAGCTTCCCACTGGCACTGTCCTATGTGTCTGCACTCAGATTTCCTCCCCGACTCTGACAGGGTCTCTCTGCGAAGCCCACGAGCCCACAGTGGCTTCAGATGTGCAGTTAACTTCTTCAGTGCTGGATCACAGCCATGGGCCATCTCATCCCTCTAACTTGTAAGGAAAGCAGGTCTGAAGTGAGACCCGCCTTAATGGCTGTCAGGCAGTTCTCCTGCAGTGACAGACTGCAAGCAGCCCACTGTATGAGGAGAGGTTTAACTTCAGTTCTGGAGGTCTGCATTGGTTCAGTTTCCTGGGAGGCTGTCATGGTGAATCACGATGATGGCAGGGCTGTGTGGGGTGACTGGCAGCATCTTCGGGCAGGAAACGGCTGGAGGAGCCACCATTTCCTTCCAGAGCATGCCTCAGTGGCCCAGGGAGCTTCTAAAAGCTCAATGACACTGCTGCCCTGGCAACTGCATCTCCTACACAGCAGCCTATGGGGGACAAATCACATTTGTCCACAAAGCCATTGTGGGCTTTGTTGGCTTCGTGGGCTTCTCAGAGAGACCCTGTCAGAGTCGGGGAGGAAATCTGAGTGCAGCCACATAGGACAGTGTCAGTGGGAAGACAGGGAGAAGCTACAGGCTAAGAAGAGAAGACACAGAAGCACAGGAATGACTTCATTGTGCTGTTACACTTTTAATGACCCAGTTTCAAGGAGAGTCACATTTGGAAGTCCTGTGGGTTAGGGCACCAACATTTAAACTCTGGAGATAACTCATCACATATTAATAATATTCACACTTATTTTTTAAATAGGTAAAAAAGATATTAGGGGCCCAAGTTTTTATTTGTAAGCTAATACTTACTGTACTAAGGAAAATAAGATTAAAATTCCTAAAGTTGTTTTAGGATCATTCTCATGATTTCCCATGAATATAATTTTGTAGAAAGAATAGTCTATGCTTGTATAAAAAATTTAATGCCAGGGGGAAGTGTATGGGGGACTTTTGGGATAGCATTGGAAATGTAATTGAGGAAAAGATGTAATAAAAAATATTTAAAAAAATTAATGCCATCTTTTGTGGAAAGGTCATGTTAGGAATATCTTTGGGGCCTGGCGGTAGTGGCACATGCCTATAATCCCAGCATTTGGGAGGCAGAGGCAAAGGCAGAGAGGCAGAGAGAGAGGCAGAGAGGCAGAGAGGCAGAGAGGCAGAGGCAGAGAGGCAGAGAGGCAGAGAGGCAGAGAGAGGCAGAGAGAGGCAGAGAGAGGCAGAGAGGCAGAGGCAGAGAGGCAGAGGCAGAGGCAGAGAGGCAGAGAGGCAGAGAGGTAGAGAGGCAGAGAGAGGTAGAGAGGCAGAGAGAGGTAGAGAGGCAGAGGCAGAGAGGCAGAGAGGCAGAGAGGCAGAGAGGCAGAGAGGCAGAGAGGCAGAGAGGCAGAGAGGCAGAGAGGCAGAGAGGCAGAGAGGCAGAGGCAGAGAGGTAGAGAGGCAGAGAGGCAGAGAGGCAGAGAGGCAGAGAGGCAGAGAGGCAGAGAGGCAGAGAGGCAGAGAGGCAGAGAGGCAGAGAGGCAGAGGCAGAGAGGTAGAGAGGCAGAGAGGCAGAGAGGCAGAGAGGCAGAGAGGCAGAGGCAGAGAGGCAGAGAGAGAGGCAGAGAGGCAGAGAGAGAGGCAGAGAGGCAGAGGCAGAGAGGCAGAGAGAGAGGCAGAGAGGCAGAGAGGCAGAGAGAGAGACAGAGAGGCAGAGAAGCAGAGAGACAGAGAGAGGCAGAGAGAGGCAGAGAGGCAGAGGCAGAGAGAGAGGCAGAGAGAGAGGCAGAGAGAGGCAGAGAGGCAGAGGCAGAGAGAGAGGCAGAGAGGCAGAGGCAGAGAGGCAGAGAGGAAGAGGCAGAGAGGCAGAGAGAGGCAGAGAGACAGAGAGAGAGGCAGAGAGAGGGAGAAGCATTGGCAGGGAACATCTGTGTGAGTCCGGGGCCAGCATGGTCCACATAGCAAGTTACAGGCAAGCTGGGGCTTCATAGTGAGACCCTGTCTCAAAATCAAAAAACACAAGCAAAGAATATCTTTGGGGATAAGAGATGGCTCAGTAGTCCAGCACTTCCTGATCTTTAGGAGGATGAGTTCCCAGCACCTGTGTGGGAAGCTCACAGACATTCAAGGGTTCCCACACCTTTGTCTGGCTTCCTCAGGCACGGACACACACATGTCACACACACACTGCAGCACACATACACATAAGTAAATATGCTAGATTTTTTGTTGTTGTTGTTTTTGTTTTGTTTTGTTTTTTCGAGACAGGGTTTCTCTGTGTAGTCCTGGCTGTCCTGGAACTCACTCTGTAGACCAGGCTGGCCTCGAACTCAGAAATCCGCCTGCCTCTGCCTCCCGAGTGCTGGGATTAAAGGCATGCGCCACCACGCCCGGCTAGATTTTTTTTTAAGGTAGAATCTTTTTTTTTTTTTTTTTTTTAAAGATTTATTTATTTATTATATGTAAGTACACTGTAGCTGTCTTCACACACTCCAGAAGAGGGCGCCAGATCTCGTTACGGATGGTTGTGAGCCACCATGTGGTTGCTGGGATTTGAACTCTGGACCTTCGGAAGAGCAGTCGGGTGCTCTTACCCACTGAGCCATCTCACCAGCCTTAAGGTAGAATCTTTGTACACACATACTGGCTGTGCCAGATTCAGATTCTCTAGAGACTTCATATCCAGAAATTCTGAGAAGTCACTAGTTCGTGTAATATGCAGGTTTCAGTTCTATGACATCTGTCCATACACTGCCTTTGCATGTCTCTTGTCTGGGTTGTATTTTTCCCTATGCGGCCACATGAACCAGCTTGTCCTGGTGCTCTCGATTTTCCCTCGTTTTAGAATCCATTTTTGACCCACAGATAAGTATTTTGGCTTTCAGCTCCAGATTATTAAGGCATTGATTGTCAAGGCAGTATTGCAAATACCACCAACTATTGATGGGTATTTTTCTGCCTACTTAGAAATACCAAATTTGGGCTGGAGAGATGGCTCAGCAGGTAAGAACACTGACTGTTCTTCCGAAGGTCCTGAGTTCAAATCCCAACCACATGGTGGCTCACAAACATCTGTAATGAGAGTTGACGCCCTCTTCTGGTGCGTTTGAAGACAGCTACTGTGTACTTATTTATAATAATAAATAAATCTTTGGACCAGAGTAAGCGGCCAACTGGAGTGAGCGGGGCCAATGGGGTCGACTGGAGCGAGCAGAGTGAGCAGAGGTCCTAAATTCAATTCCCAACAACCACATGAAGGCTCACAACCATCTGTACAGCTACAGTGTATGCCATGTCCTGTACATAGGGACAAAGCCATGAGTGCTCAGAAGGCTGAAGGAGTAGTCCAGGGCAGCCCTGACACTTAGGGGTGGGGTCATTTTAAAAATGCAACGGCTTTTTTTGTAAATACAGTCAGAAACACGAACGATTTCCAGTTATTCTTTGACATAGAAGCAGAAGCACACACCCCCACACACCACAATGTGTAGTGTGTGTGCGCGTGTTTGGGCGCACACATTAGCTCCGGTGACAGCCTCAGGACCACCATCCACCTCTTGCGAGGCAGGGTCTCTCATTGGCCTGGAGCTCACCAACAGAGCCACACTGGCTGGCCGCTGAGCCTCGCTGGGGGTGGGGTGGGGGTGGGGGATGGGATCACAGGTGTGTGCTGCAGGCAGGTGTTGCTGCACCCAGCTTTGTACATGGAGGATGGGGCCCAAACTCAGGTCTTCATGCTTGAAAAGCAAACACACTGGCAACACCGAACTTTCTCCTCAGCCCCCAAGGAACATTTATGTTTTACCACCGCAAGTGTGTGGTGTTTGCTTTGCTTTGCCTGGGATTGATGCTGGAGCCTTACGTATGCTAGGCAACTGCTCTGTCACTGAGCTGTGGCCTCAGCTCCAGGATAGTTTGATGTTGGGAAGAAACTGTTTATTATGTATGTAGTACGTACTCATTTATTGTTTCAGTCCCCCCAAATGCTGTGTCTTATGCATGTTAGGCACAAGAGCTATATTCCCAACACCTCATTTTTTTCCTTTTTAAAAGTTAACCTTTAATCTATGATATATAGATTGTAGTAAAGTCTGTTAACAAATGCTGAATTCTAGTTCATGACAAGCACACTGAGGTATGCAGAGGGAAGTACATTAACATCAGTAAGTCACTCTAATGTATATGATGGGTAAGGTGGGTATACTGAGTCAGTCAGCGTTCATTTGATTTATGTCAGTGGGGAGGTAGCTTGGCACCAACTCATCACCTAAAATTCCTTTAGCTTTGGGAGGTAGCTTTTAAGAAATGGGATAAACTTGCCAGGCATGGTGGCACACCTTTAATTCTAGCACTCTGAAGGCAGAGGCAGGAAGGTCTCTGTGAGACAGAGGCTAGCCTGGTCTACATGATGAGTTCCAGGACAGCCAGGGCTATGGAGAGAGACCCTGTCTCACTTCCTCCCACCAAAACCCCCAAATCAAAAAGAAACAAACCAACCAACCCCAGGGTAAGCTGCACTTATTGTCAATGGCTGAGGTTCCTCCTCAGACCTCTGCTCTGGGAATGCCCTGGGGGGTCTGACTTAGAAATCAGGTGTCTGAAAGAACAGAACTTCTATGTAAACTATACTGCTAAAATACAGCTGTCTCTCCTCAGAGCTGTTTAAATTCTGGAGACTGCACACACTCTCTCTGTCCAGGCTAGAGAGAAGGACGCTGTCGTCTGTTACAGGTGTTGCCTGACTGCAGCCTTCCCGGGCTGTGTGCAGAATTCAGAGAGCAGGAAGGAAAGGGGAAGGGGACCCTAAGTACTTGACTTGATAGTAATTCAGAATCACTCAGCTGTTTCGGGTTTTACGTCCCATCCAAAGTGCATGCAGTGGCAAACTTTCAGGCTCACGAGGCTTGGAAACAAAACGGCTCACACACTTTAGTTGGTGCCATGGAAGAGCACTGGAGCAACTCTACCCGAGCTCCTTTCGGATGCACTTTCTTCCCCAACTCCTTATCTTCACGCCTGCACATAAACCAACCCCGGAACTGTCCTCATTTCCTCTGACCGCCACACTCCGTCCCCACAGACTAAACACTCAGTCTACGTGAGGACACACAGAACATTCCTGTTGACCAGGAGCTGTTCCCGAGCACATGCAGAACAGCCACAGGCAAGGGGCATCTCTTTCCAAAGAGGAAAGGGGTGGGGACCAAAGGTGTCGCCCGGGGAAGAAAATGCATCATACTCTTGAGGGAAGCCGCCCTGAGCACACAGGATCCAGCATGAGGGAGATCAGATGGGGACACACTGGCAAGGGCTGATCTGATGAGCCTGTTTTGGGGAGAAAGGTGACATGGTTTCTGGCTAGGCCACCTTCATTCTGTTATCAAGTACTATTGTCAGTTTAGTCTCAGGTGACCTTGCACCAGCTAATTGGTACTCACAGAAAACCCGGGAGTCTGTAGGTTTTCCTTGAATGTCAACCTGGGTGGTGTGAGCAAAAATAGATGTTGAGATTAAACGGATGGGCGCACCAGGAGACTTGTGTGTGAGAACCCCAAGCCCAGAGCCGCAGGAGTGAGGCACCAGGAAGGCATTATTTAGATCCTTACAAGGGAAGGAAGGAACCTGTGCTGTGTGGGCATCACCATCTGACTCCAGGTGGCATTCCTAGAGCTTGCCAGACAAAGAGCAGCCTCTGGAGGAAGAAGCCCAGCCCATCAACTCCATGTAGTCCACGAAGAAAAAGAATACCGTGTGTGAGCTAGAGGGTTTGCCTTCTTAGGGTCGTCAAATGTGCTATTTTAGACTTAAAATCCTTGTGATTAATGGAGATGGGGTGGTCAGGCTGACGCATGCTGAGGAGACGACGGGGCTGTCATGAGCCTGTGGGCTAACGGCTGCTCAGTGGAGTCTCTCAGATGGAACTGATGGAAATGTCCCAACTTCCAGAATGTCTATTACCTTAGGCTGCTGAACACAGCTGTGGGTGCTGCGCTGTGCAGACGCCCACACTGCCATGTCAGGAAGCATGCACTTTTAAACCTCTAATTTCTCTAATAATGTCTTTGGTGATTTGTGTAGGTTTGGCATTGTAATCAGAGTGCTTCCTGGCTTGGTTTATTCAGTTTGCAGCCTTAAAATGCTTAAAATGTACACTGTCCTGATACACACAATGCGAACAAGTGATGGAGTCAAGAGGTCCACCCTTGGTGTCTCAAAATGAAGCAAATTTACTGTTTGTGTGGTGTGTTAATCTATTTTTACCAGGAGCACCCAGTGCTCAAGGAGCCAGCCAGCCTCCTTTACTGGGCCCCACTGCCTGCTCCACTGACCTATACCAGCCTAGACTAGGTGGACACACAGTGACAAATCCTTGGAAACATTTGTAAGGGGGAGGAGGATGGGCTGTTGTTGAAAATATAAAGCTCTCATTGGAGTGGCGCCTTTAACCCATTAAGCGCTGAGAAGGCAGAAGCAGCAGGATCTCTTGTGAGTTCAAGGCCAGCCTGCTCTACATTGTGAGTTTCACAACAGTGAAGGTTATGTAGAGACATCCTGTCTCAAAAACAAAACAATAAGAAATAACAAGACAAAATATAGAGCTCCACAGTACTTAGTAATAGTGTGGGTCCATATGAAGGTTACGGCAGAGTTGGCTAAACAAAGCCCAAAGAACTCTTTCTTAACTAATCGACACACTGCCAAGACTGGTGATACTTAGGGTAAGAGACAGGCTCTCCCTATATAGTCTTGGCTAGCCTGGAACTCACTAAGTAGACCAGGCTAGCCTGAAACTCAGAGAGATCCACTTGCCTCTGCTGCCAAATGCTGGGATCAAAGATATGTGCCAGGCACACCCAACTTTTAAGAAGATTCCTAAAGGGGGGCTGGAGAGATGGTTCAGCGGTTAAAAACACTGACTGCTCTTCCAGAGGTCCTGAGTTCAATTCCCAGCAACCACATGGTGGCTCACAACCATCTGTAATGGGATCTGATGCCCTCTTCTGGTGTGTCTGAAGATAGCTACAGTGTATTCATATACATAAAATAAATAATTCTTTACAAAAAAGAGTATTTCTAATACGTAAAACAGAATATCCTTATAGAAATAATATTCTGGGTTTGGGTCTTGTCACTCAGACTAGTCTTAAATGTGTGTGTAGACTCCAGGGACCCAGCTGTCTGCCTCCCATAACTTTGAGTACAATTATGTGCCAGTGCACCCAGTGCATTGATACTTCTTAAGCTGCCTCTGACCCTCTTTGAGACAAAAAACCAATACTTCCTTGGAACAGAGTGACAGAGGTAGCATTTCAGGCCCCGGAGGGTTTGGAGCTTTCCCATTTTCTTACTTTTTCAGTGGAGAAGGCGGCAGGGCAGCCTGGGGTTTGGCGTCTCCTGAGGCCCCCTCTAGAGCGGGCCTTCCTAGCTCCTGCTCTCTGTCCAGCAGCATTCCATGAACACGCTGGTGGAGCTTCCTCAGCTCTCCATGGACAGCTGCATGGGTGTGGCCTCCAGAGTCCTCACTGAGCCTGAGTTCAGTTGTTCATCCTTGTTCATCCTCACTCTCAAATCCAGCACCAGCCTTATGCATGCTACACAAATGCTATACGCCCAGCCCCAGCTCTGCTTTTGTTTTTTTATTTTCTTAGCAACATAGAGAAATCAATTTTTACATTTTAAAGTGATTTCTGGGTGTATGAAATATCTGCCATATCTAGAGGTCTCAAGACATGAACATGCTCAGAACTAAACGTTTGCTCTACCAAGCTCCTTCCCTCCATCCCGAGTAGAGGAGCTAACTGAGGGCCTTGTATACAATATGCATGCGTTCTACTGCCAAGCTCACCTCAGCCTTGTCTCTAATGTTAGCTGGAGAGTTCCCATGACAATCTAGTATGTCTGCCTCAGATACTGCAAAGCAAATATGTATAAAATTGAAAAGGGCTTAACCACTGAAGGTCATTAGGATGTGGTTGAATTTTATAATTTTTTTTCTAAACCACGTTGTTTGTGATAGCACTGCCTTTAATCCCAGCACTCGGCAGGCAGAAGCAGGTAGAACTATATGAGTTCTAGGCCAGCCTGATCCACATAGTGAGATCCAGGTCAGCAAGAGTTATATAAAAAGACCCTATCTTTAAAAAAAGAGGGGCGGGGGTGGGGGTGGGGGCTGGAAAGATGGCTCAGCAGTTAAGAGCACTGACTGCTCTTCCAAAGGTCCTGAGTTCAAATCCCAGCAACCACATGGTGGCTCACAACCATCCATAATGAGATCTGATGCCCTCTTCTGGAGTCTGAAGACAGCTACAATGTACTTAAGTATAATAAATAAATAAATAAATAAATAAATAAATAAATAAATAAATAAATAAATAGAAAAGGGGGTTGCGGAGGGAGGGAGGGAGGGAGGAGGAAGTCCCCAGACATGTCTAGGGACTGGTGGGTTTCTTTCTTCTTTGGAGGTGCTATGGACCCAGCCCGTGTGTGCTCTGAGCATGTAGTCTACCAGTGAGTAACACTCTTGGTCCTACTTTTGGAAGGAAAACTAAAGCAGCAACATTTACTTCTCCAAATAAATCCTTGGAAGCGGAAGTCACTGCCGCTAGGTAACGTGGGCACGTCAGGACGGTCATGGCGTTGGTGAGCCACAGCTTTCGGGGGGGGGGGGGGTTTGCATGTGTTTGAAAAATATTTACTTTAAAGCAAACACCGTGTTTGTTTTATTTACAGAGCTCAGATTCTGATGTCAACAGAGCTAAGCCTCTGGCATAGTGTATAAAACTGAAAAACTAAGAATATATAAAAGTTCAAGTATATATTCATTAACATAAGTATCTTTAGTAAAGTAGAATTTTTACTTCTTGTGAGTAAACATAAGTGGATCTCTAATGATTTCTTAGTGTTGTTCAAGAAATGCCTATGTGCACACAATATGTGACTTAGAAACAAAATAGACAAAGACTATTTCTACCTATGAATATATAAAATCTGTGCTTTGCTGTTTGAGATCAAAGTTAACTGCTGTGTAGAAAACATTTCCTTTTACACATGGGCTCTAAACTGCTTGGAAGCAAGAATGGAAAGTATTTCAAAGACTGTCTCATAGTTATACTTGATATATATATATATATATATATATATATATATGTGTGTGTGTGTGTGTGTGTGTGTGTGTGTGTAGTAAAACTGTAGGATTTTTGTTTGTTTGTTTGTTTGTTTGTTACTGATTGAGGACCCTAACAAGATTAATTTGATTTAGAAGATCCAAACAACCCAAAGGGCAGCACTGCCAAAGTCAGGTCACACCAAGTGACAGCAGGGTTTCCAGTGTAGCAGCATCTGATCCCATGTATCTATTTACTTATTAATGTGTGTCGGTGTTTGTTTGTCTGTTCACTATGAGCATGCCTGATGCCTGCAGAGGGCACAAGAGTCCCTGGAACTGGGGTTACAGATGGTTGCTAGCTGCCTATGGGTGCTGAGGCTCAGACCCAGGTCCTCTGAAGAGCAGCCAGTGCTCTTACATGCTGATCCACCTCTTCAGCCCAGACAACAGCGTTCTCGGTCTGGGTCTCCCCAGGCCTCAGCAGAGGCTATTTTTCACTATCGATCTGCTTACTACCTTTGCCAAACTGCAACATCATCTTAGCATCTTAAGGCAAAGTATGAAGGAAAGCAGTTTGTGTTGTTATGTTAGTCACTCTTGGTAAGTCCCTTAAATGACAAGCACTAATGATAAGTTTGTATCTGAGGTGTGTCAAATATTCTCTGCTGTGCCTGTGCTTTAAACAGACGTGTGATTCTCATTTCTCAGAAACAATTTCTTTCACTTCCGTCAAAACCATAAGAAATGATTCATGCGCGTGTCTCCATGTCCTGATGTGCGGAGAGCACCGGCAGGGCTGAGGTTTCAGATCTTACTTTACTGAGCAAATCCTCCCTCCTTACTTCACTGAAAATATTTTCATTCTGTCTGACAAAAAGTTTAAAAAGTACATTAACTGTAACTAAAAATGTACCACAAATGACACATTAATGAGATTAATGGTGTGTGTCTTGTTCTCTCAAGTCGTCATAGTCTTACCTTTGATGAGCCTAGACTGATAGTTTAATTACACAAACGGTATCATTTTCTTGTGGGACTCTAGGGAGCTAGATCACTGTGAAATTCTCGGATCCTTTTAAAATGCAGCTTTAAAACAAAACAAAAGAACTGACTGGATCAGAGTGAAAGCAAGAGAGATATGAAGACAAGCCACATCAGTACCAGAAACCCTGACTCATCAAGAAAAGGCTGGTAATCTCGACAGCAGTGAAGGAGATGAGGCAATGCTAGTTATTCATCATCGGGACCTCGGAGAGGGCCCATTACTTCATCTTACATCAGTTAAGGAGCAAGAGCTATGCAAAGTGACCCTCCCCCATACCTGTTTAGCTCAACTGTAGTGCTTGCCTATCATGTATACAGCCGTAGGCCATGCCTCAGAACTACAAGTCAAGAAAAGGAGAACAGAAACCAACCAGGTGTGGTGGTGCAAGCCTGAAATCCCAGCTGCTCAGACAGCTCTCATTTGAGGCCTGTTTGGGCAACGTAGTGAGACCTCATCTCAAAATAAAAATTAAGGTCAGCAAAATGGCCTGGACCAGTGGTTCTCAACCTTCCTAATGCTGTGAGCCTTTAATCCAGTCCCGAATGTCGTGGTGACTCCCAGCCATAAAATTATTTTGCTGCTACTTCACAACTGTGATTTTGCTACTGCTATGAATCAGAATGCAATATCTTATATGTGACTGACTCCGAAAGAGGTCATGACCCAAAGAAGTTGAGAATCACTGGCCTAGGGGTTAAAGGTGCTTGCAACCAAGCTTAACAACCTAGATTCTGTTCCCGGAATCCACATGGTGAAAGAGAATCAACACTTGCAGATTGTCCTTGGTCCTCGGCAAACCATGGCACCTGAATGCCCCCTCTCTGACATACACACTGACTAGATGGATGGATGAATGAATGAATGCATGAATGAGTAATTGCAATTTTTTTTTTTTTAGTGAAAAGGGGCTGAAGGGTTGTTCAGGTGATAGATCACTTGCTTAACATGTAAGAGGCCCTACGGTCAATGCCCAACGTTGCTAATACAGACAGACAGACAAACAGGTCCCAACTCAAGACCTGCAATTTTAAAAAGCACCAACGAGAGCTTGGGCAGAGTGTCTGCAAAGACAAGGACTTGAGTTCAGTCCCCAGAGTCCACATGGAAACCAGGTATGTTGGCATGTGCCTGAAATCTCAGGGCCACAGAGACAAGAGCGTCCCAGTGTTCACTAGCCAGCCAGTCTGGCCAAAGCATAGACCCCAATTCCAAGGAAGAAACTGCCTCAAAGTGGGGGGGGGGGCAGCCATCTTTAGAATACACTTGCACAGACATGTATATGTACACCCCCTATGCATCTGGACACACGTGAACACACATACAAACACAAAGATAAAGAGGCCCTATGGGATGAGAAAGGTAATATCAGAAGTTATTTTCCCCTCTAGAGGTCTGGAGCATAAGCTGTGTGATTTCATGTTTCTGAAACAGGTCTTTGGTCTCACCTGACCTTTCGAATATGAACTGTACTAGGAAGGCAGGGTTTATGCTTCCTGTTCATAGAAATATACTGAATCATGTATATGTATATCTTAAGAGGCTGGCAAAAGGCATGCATGCTTCAGCAAAGCCCTGCAGGTTAGATGGGGTTGTCCTTACTTCCCTAATAGCAAGCAGAAGCACCTACCTGCACTTATCCTAAGTGCTTGCCTCTCCTCTCTCCCCTTCTTTTCCTATCATACTTCATCCTGTCCAAGGCTGGTATTTCCATGTACAGATTGGATTCCACCCCTGAAGTCCCACTTCTATTTCTTTAGATTTACCTGTTACATGTTTTTCATATAAATAGATTTCTGGAGCCTGCGATCTTCAGGACAGTCTTCTGCTACCATATTTTCTTTTTTCTTTTTGGTTTTGCGAGACATGGGCTTCTCTGTGTAGCCCTGGCTGTCCAGGAACTTACTTTGTAGACCAGGCTAGCCTCGAACTCAGAAATCTGCCTGCCTCTGCCTCCTCTGAGTGCTGGGATTAAAGGCATGTACCACCACGCCCAGCTCCATATTTTCAAAGTTCATCTACACAATTGCAGGTATAAGCACTTTATTCCTTTTAATGGCTAAAAGATATTCTATTCAGGGGTTCTGGAGATGGCTCAGCAGAGTAAGAGTGTCTGAGTTTGATTCCCAGCACCTACATGGTGGCTCACAACTATCTGTAACTCCAGTTCAAGGGATCAGTGCCCTCTTCTGGCCTCTGCAGACCCCAGGCACACACACACACACACACACACACACACACACACACGTGACACACATATGCACATGTAGAGAAAGCAGCTCAGTACTAAACGGGAGATTACATCAGCATCTGCTGCATCCTCTGTGCTGTGGTGCACATGCAGGCCTGGGTGTGCAGTGTGCCTTCATTGCTCAGGCATATACCGAGGATGAGGTTGGTGAGCCATATAACATGTATACAGTGGAGTTTCAGAGCACCGCCAAAGTCGCTGTACCGTTCTGTATTCCCACTTAGCAATATGTAGGCCCAGTGTCCGATGTCATTCTACTGCTTGCTGTCATGTCTTTCCTTTTTTTTTTTATTAGATATTTTCTTCATTTACATTTCAAATGCTATCCCGAAAGTCCCCTATACCCCTCCGCTGCCCTGCTCCCCAACCCACCCACTCCTGCTTCCTGGCCCTGGCATTCCCCTGTACTGGGGCATACGATCTTCGCAAGACCAAGGGCCTCTCCTCCCAATGATGCTCAACTAGGCCATCTTCTGCTACATATGCAGCTAGAGACATGAGCTCCGGGAGGTACTGGTTAGTTCATATTGTTCCTCATATAGGGCTGAAGATCCCTTCATCTCCTTGGGTACTTTCTCTAGTTCCTCCATTGGGGGCCCTGTGTTCCATCCAATAGCTGACTGTGAGCATCCACTTCTGTATTTGCCAGGCACTGGCAGAGCCTCACAAGAGACAGTAAGTGTATCAGGGTCCTGTCAGCAAAATCTTCCTGGCATATGCAATAGAGTCTGGGTTTGGTGGCTGTTTATGGGATGGATTCCCAGGTGGGGCAGTCTCTGGTTGGTCCTTCATTCCGTCTCAGCTCCAAACTTTGTCTCTGTAACTCCCTCCATGGGTGTTTTGTTCTCCATTCTAAGGAGGAACGATGTCTTTCCTTTTTTAATGGGAGAGAGGAAGTAGGGACTCAACTCAGGGCCTGTGCACACTAGCCAAGCATTCTACTCCACAGCAGCCCTGGGCAATGACTTTTGGATTGGTGTTTTTATACATGGAGATCACCCTATCATTTTTGAGATATTTTCCCTCTCACTGAATTATCCCACTGCCCACCCTCCTAACACCAACACTCATCCCCTCCCCCAATCAATTTACTTGCTAGTAAATTTACTCCCTAGCCTTTTCTTCAGCTCCTTTGACGTCTCAGCAGGGATGCTACAATCACCCAAGCTGCCTCCTTCAAACATTTAACTCCCCAGACTCCTCTTAGAGTTTCTCTAGCTCTTCAGTCTCTCTATGTGCGTGTGTGTATATGTGTGTGTGTGGTTTTTTTTGGGGGGGTGCATTTCAGACAGGGTCTCACCGTGTAATCCTGGATGGTCTGGAACTCACTTTGTAGGCCAGACTGGTCCAACTCACAGACTGCCTGCCTCTCTGCCTCTGGAGTGCTGGGATTAAAGGTGTGTGTTACCATGCCTGGCTCTTTCTAATCTCTGTAGGTTCCTGTCTTCTAGCAAGCTTTAAAATACTGGATTTCAGTAACAGTGTTGCTGTTGAACAAATTATGACAAAACATAGTGGCATAATAAAGTCATTTATTATACTATAGTTTCTTTTGGTCAGGATTTCAGACTGGAACAGCACGTTCCCATTTCTGTTCCATGGGATTGGGAGCCTCAGGCTGAAGACTGGTGTTGTCTGAAGCCCTGTGCACTTACACGTCAGGCAGCTGATGGTGGCTGTTAGCTGGGGCCAAGGCCCTCAGCTCATATCCGTGGGACCCTGTGCATGCCGTCTCTCCAGGTTGGCTGGTTTGGACTTCCTCACAGTATGGCTGCTGGGTTCCAAGAACAAGCAGTCTAGAGAGAGAGGGGAAGAAAGCAAACAGCGAGGGTAGCCAGGGAGCCTACTTTGCCCTTAAAAAGTAAGTTCTCAGGTCTAACCACATGTAAAGAAAAAAGCAACAGACTTTATGTGAAATGACAAGGTTCTAAAATAGCATGGGACCTGGGGCTGAAACTCCATGGGAAAGCACTTGGCTAGCAGGCCTGAGGCTCTAAGTTAAAGAAAAACAAAACATGGGACCTGAAACCCTACTGTGGCCTGCTACAGAGAAAGCCTGCCACAGCCTTCTGGTCACAGGTCACAGCATCCACACATGCCACATTCTTTCTCCTTCTCTCCCGCTTTGTGCCTCCCAAAGGCTCACGCCATGATGGCATCAGGCTCAGGCTGGAGAGTGAGTCACTGTATGTGCTAGTGAGATCCCATGAGCAAAGCTCCTTGTTTACAGTTGCACCCAACCTGAAAACCGAGGCAAACTCTCTGCCTCACATTCCATAGTATCTAAAGCAATGTATATGCTACAGTATAGAGCATTTGTCTCCTCATTCGCCCCATGTTCACTGCTATTCCTATAGTTTCAAAGAGCACCTTGTAATTCTCAGATTCTGTCTGAATTCTATCTCAGTTTTCAAATCTGAGCGTCTCTCTGAAACGTCAGTTAATAATTTTATACCCCCCAAAATAATTTTATACCCTTATAAAATATCTCATCATCATTTCTACCTTAACAAGCTAAAATGAACTCTTGTTTTCTGCATTAGCCCATGTCCTCAAATCTCTTGTCCTGCTCCTGTCGGCCCATAGCTGTTCAGACGACCCAGGACTTCTTCTCAGTCCTGCCTGGTTTACTCGCCTCAGCCCAACTGTCACCAAGTTCTGCAGCATCTTTCTCCAAAGTATACCTCCCTCCCCAACCCCAGTGCTCCTGTTCTTCCTCACTCCCCTCCCCTTTGTGCCCACCTTTCTCACGCTCTTACTCCTGTCCCGCCCCCTCCCCCTCCCCACTTCTGTGGATTTTCAGTGTCCTTTACTGCTCACCTTTCATTCTTGCTACATTCTAACTTCCTGTGCACAGCAAACCAAGGGAATATTTTAGCTTCTAGCTCACCGTGGCACTTCCTTGCTCAAAAATTTGTGACTCAAAACCAGTTCTCATAAAGGCCTGTGCACATGCTCGTCTGAAGTATTTCATCCTGCCTTCCCACGTCCCTATAATGCTATCTTTTTCACGTTTAAGGGTATGGCATGACTGTCCACCCAACCGAGGTAGGTATCACTGTAGGGGTCACCGTATTGTTTCCTTTACAAAGCTTATCTGACTTTCAGGTTGCATTCTGTTAGTCTACGTGCTTAACCACCTGCCTACCCAGTGGGATGGTAAATGTGGTCAGGGACTAGCCCTGAGGGATTCACTATTATCTATCCAGCACCTAGCAGGGGGTCCGTCAAATAACACGCGCTCAGTTCTTCACTGGAAGGTAAGGGAGAATCTGGGATAACACAGCATGGCATGTATTGTGGCATATTAGAGTATGGCTTCCGAGTTCTTACTGAGGATAGCTTGTACTTCTCTTCCAGTAACTGCCCTTCCTTTCTGGCTGCCGCTTTAGCCAGAGCCACATCAGATGAAGTCCTCCAGAGTGACCTTTCTGCTCACTGTATCCCAAAGGAAACGGACGGCACAGAAGGGACTGTGGGTGAGCACCTTTCTCCATTATTTGTTTAAACATACTAAAATTCTCTCATGGACAGATAGCTACAGAAAATATCTATAGCATATTAAACCCAACTACATATACTTTCTAGTGACTATACAGTGGTATTAAGGAATTTTTAAGAGGCAAGAAAAAATCTAAGCACACACACACATATTTGAAAATAAACTATTTTTGTAAAATTAAATATAATGGTACATGGGAAGTACTAGAAATAGGAAATTGACATTGCTATCTGGTAAGGAGCAAGCATACACAACGCAGTTGAGCTCAGAAGTGTGTACCTGCAGTCTCAGCTACTTAGGAGGCCGTGGCAGGAAGGTCACTGGAGCCTAGGCATTCTAGACAGGCTCAGGCAAGGACCTTTTCTTAACTAAAAATACCCAGTTTGATGCACAACAAAGGAAAATGATGAGGAAAGTCGAGTTTAAGAAGAACCTGTGTAAAACGTTTTATCCATGGCTGCACCACCCCAAATACACCCCATCTCTTCTAAGATGTCATCCTGAAGAATACACATAAAAGCATACAACAGTTTTTAAAAGTTATAACAAGACTCATCCATCTTGTTAAGTTTTATATCCACTAAAACACAGCACTGACAGATATGTAATGTAATATTATTTATTACATGGATCATTGTGTATCTTTGTTGATAAGGATTAAGGCTCAGCAGTCATTCCCATACTCAGCCTTGGTGTCAATGGAACTGAGCCCAAAGCCCTGGACATGATGCTCCTCACACACTGCTGAGAATGTTTTGAGACAGGTCTTGCTGACTGCCCAGGCTGGCCTGAAACGCGCTCCTCCCACTGCAGCAACCCAAGAGGCTGAGTTACAGGAATGTGCTGCCACACTGGCTTCCAGTTTACATATTGGGTTTAACCATACTTGAAAATGATTAAGCAAACTATTTGTATAAAATCAGGGCCTGAGTAACCCACCATACACTTCTATGTTTGGTGCAGGGAACGAAACCTGGAGTTTCTTACATGCTAAGTATGTGTTCTACCAACAGAGTAACATCCCTAGCTTACTACTACAAATTTTGAGGGTGATATTTCATTGATATTTATTGGCTTTGAGACAGGGTTTCAACTCTGTAGCCTCAGGCTGGCCTTCAACTCACTGCCTTGCTGCAGTCTCCCGAGCGCTGGGATTACAGCATGCGCTACCATGCTTAGCCCTCTGTTCTATTCTAAGCGCTTGCCTATCAACATGGTACATAAGGACATAAGGAACAGAGCATTTGTTATAAATAGAAAGCCAGCCCAGAGACCGGGTGGCATTCCCGCTCTTCCCGTCTCTCTCTGGACTGTGAGAGAAAACTGTCAAGGAGGGAGTTACTCCTTGTTCTTACTGAGAATAACGGATTCACCTAGAACCACGCTGTCCCAGAGCCAAGCTGAATGGAGCCTTTCTACAAGGCACAGTCTTTCCCCTGATGCTGAAAGCGAAGCCCTTGTAATGAAAAGTTCTGCTCCACTGCAGAGGGGTGACAGCTGACTCAGCTGCAGCTCGACACAGTGACATTAGCGACTGACGAGCAAGTTTACAGCTGTGAGTGGGTGGGCTGCTGCCTGGATGGTTCTCACTTTCTCACGCCCCTTATTTTGTTTTATTTTTCCATCTCAAGTGGCTATTATTTATATACTACTGTTCTATAGCACCCCTGCTGGAGACTGTCTCAGGGCTGTGTGCTGCCCCAAATGCTGGCTCTGGAGAATTAGCTGAACCCCACAAGACAATAAAAGTAAAATAAAGTTGATTTTTAAAAAATAGATGGCATTGATCACAATGTTTGAAAATTTTCCTAGGATATCACTCAGAATCATCTGCAGGCTGTTGAGATCTCAACTATCTGCCAATCTCTTAGCCATTTCACACAAATCAGTAGGTGTGAGCTGCACAGCTAGAGTCTCTACGGGGACACTGTTGGCCCACACAGTACAGAGGGGAGACATACACCGCTTAGGGCTTACAGCATAGACAGTGAGGTTCCACTGAAAGGACACGTAAAACCTCTCTTTAGCAGGAACTGGTTAAACGCCTTTAATCGCAGTGCTCAGGAGGCAGAGACTGCCATGTGGTTGCTGGGAACTGAACGTGAATCCTCTACAAGAGCAACCTGTGCTCCTAACTACTGAGCCCTTTCACTAGCCCTTAACATTTAAATTTTATTAGTTCCCTTACTGGACAAGGTGGTGTATAGAATGACAGCGATATACGAACCACAGAAAGATGAAATTGTTTATATCATTGGCTGGGTATGTGGGAACGTGTCACGTATTCCACCCGTTCTTGGAGTTTCTGCATGCTTTGTAGGCCTCTTTTTGTGATTGTGTCAACTAAGGACACAGTCATGTCAAGTCTGCACGGGGGTAGGGGTACCTCCTGTTGCAGTCTCTATGAGCTCTAGTACTTAAGAAAAGCAAACATCTGGAGTTGCATAAAGCAATAAAAATATCCGGCTGTTTATGGACTTGTTCATGTATGTAACTCCTTAGGGAGTATTTGTTCTTTGAACTTCATTCTTTTTCAAATACACCCTTGCTTTTCAGTTATATAAAACTGAGAAGGGGTGGCTGGGTGTGGTAGTGCATGCCCACAGACCACAGCACTGGAGAGACTGGGAGCAGCCTATGCTATTGAGACTGTCTCAAAACAAACAAATGAGCAAATACATAAGTTCAAGACATAAAGAAGACTGCTGTATATTAGTAATAAAGAGACCAGAAATAAAGTCTTTTGACACTTTCTGGATATAAAGATGTTAAGAGCTCTGAGTTGATGTAGGGGCTCACACCTCTAATGCCAGTACTGAGTCGGCTGAGGGAGAAGGGACTCCAGACCAGGCCAGCCCGGGAACAGAGTGAGACCCTGTCTCAGGAAAGGGGTGGGGCAGTTTGTGTTGGATGTGATAATTTATAACTTGGGGAACTCTAACTCCAGCACTTGGGAGGCTATAGCAGGATCTTGCTTGAGTCTGAGGCCAGCCTAGGCTCTATAAGGAATTCTGTCTCAAAGAGATAGAGCATGTGCACTTGCACTGTGTTTGTCTGGATGTACAGGGCTGGAGTTCTAGCCTCAGTACTATAAAACAGAAGGAAAATTAATGTAAGAATTATGCATAAGAACAGAAATGGAGTCACAGATTCAAGGCTAACCCGAGACTGGAAGTAAAGAAATGGGAGTCCAGGTTCCATGCTGCTGAGGAACACACAGTCTCTCTTCCTCTGGGTTTCTGTTCTAGGCTACAGGAAGCATCTGTAGCCATTGCCCGTCTGCCACATACTTCCTCGGGCTGTCAAGCTGTGTCTGATTTAGTAAAGCAACTTTTAGGAGGCTTTTTTTTTTTTTAAACTGAGATATTATAGGAGGAACATCTAAAGTACTGAAACACTAATCTTTTGGTTACTTGAGTAACTGCAAACTGAACGGAAGACTAGACGGTTAGAAATGGTAGATACAGTCTGTATCATGTGCCAAGGGATACAAGTCGGCTTCAGAAGCCAGATGTTAACTGGGTCAACTGTAGAGTGAAGGGGACGTAAGCCAGGTGATGCTGGTGTGTGTCTACAATCCCAGCACTGGGGAAGGGTTGTTGAAAACTTAAGGCAGAGGCCAGGCTGAGCTAAATAGCAAGAGTCTGACTTGAAAATAAACAAACAAGTGAGCAAACAAAAAAAATGAGGCTAGTTATGGTATCACACAGGCCTTCAATCCCAGCACTCGGGAGGCAGGGAGAGGCGGATCTAGTCATGGTGTCACACAGGCCTTCAATCCCAGCACTCGGGAGGCAGGGAGAGGCGGATCTAGTCATGGTGTCACACACGCCTTTAATCCCAGCACTCTGGAGGCAGGGAGAGGTGGATCTCTGATTTCAAGGTCAGCATGGTCTACAGAGTGAGTTCCAGGACAGCCAAAGCTACACAGAGAAACTTTGCTTTTAAAAACCAAAAAAAAAAAAAAAAAAAAAAGCAGAAATATATTCCAGGACAGCCAGAGTTATTGTGAGACCGTGTTTTCATCATCATCATCATCAACAACAATAATAATAAATTTTTAAAAATCAATAGTACACACAGAATTCAGGTTGCCTTCCCCAAATAAACATTTAACCTATCAGTTACTCTATTGATTAAACTACTGCCTAAAAGTTTAATTGATAAATATATCAAGGAAAATATATAACTCAGTTCCAAATGATAGAGCTGGAATTCGTTGCAAGTTGTCAGTCCGTTATAGCAGACAGAAGACATAAAAGAGATCAGGAAGGAGAGCCAGGAGTCTTCATAAGCCTTTCCTGTTCTGAATGGCTGGATATACATCCACTGCTCACAGTTCAGTCTCTATTCTGAGTCTAGAAGGCTTGGCTCTCCATGTGATAATTCCTAGCAGTCGTCCACAGTGAAGGCTGCTCTGGGCTAGAGGTCAAAGGGCTGTGAACAAGCCTGGCCTGACCAGAGGGTGATCTTGGTGGCAGCTGATGCTCTCTGCTAGGTAACGTGTCTTTTCCTCGAGTTTAGGAGGATGTGACTGGGTGAACTACTTCTGTCCAACTAGGTAGGGGAGTGGGGAGCAGCGCTACATGGCTCTTTATTGGGGGGTCTCTGCTTCCTTCACAGAAATTGAGACAGTGAAATTGGCCCGTTCTGTCTTCAGCAAACTACATGAGATTTGCTGCAATTGGGTGAAGGACTTCCCTCTGCGCAGGAGGCCTCAGATTTATTATGAGACGTCAATTCATGCCATCAAGAACATGCGAAGGAAAATGGAGGACAAACACGTCTGCATTCCCGACTTTAACATGCTCTTCAACCTAGAGGTAAAGGGCCCTCTTTTGTTGAGAGCTGGTGTGACGTGGCCCTGCCAGGAAGGACCGGTGTCCCACCTGTCGCCCATAGGACAGAGGGAGGCTGGCTGCACTAGAAAACAGAACTTGTTTGATCGTTTTGAGTAAGTTCAAGTCATTCCAAATTGGGAACACTATGTTATTTTTAATAGGTTCACATGGTTCAAAATTGGGAGAGTAAAAATCTCTTGTGGACAGCCAGTTTCTATCCAGGAAAGGAAGAGAAGTTACCAGTTTTTCTTGAAGTTTCTAAAGCTATTTTATCAGCAACCAAATAAAATCATTATATCAAGATAACACATTTTTAAAAGGAGAATTTTTCTGTAGTAAAGTCAAGTGACTTATTAAGTTCTCAGAATACCATGTTGCTGAAGCAACAAAAAACAACATAAAAGGATACATTTAAGGCTGAGACAAATTTGATTTCATCTGATTTTCTTTTTAAAATCTGGGTCTCTGAGATAGAAAGTAGTTGGAATTATACTCCACACGTCTCTGTGACTGACAGACGGGATCCATACGAGTCTTGTCAGCTTAATAACCATTTTCTTGCTGTCTTCTCTCTTTCTATTAGATGTATTATGCTAATGCAAACAAAGGAGGGTTTGTTTCCCTGCCTGTCACTCACCTTTCCTTTTCTCTGTTAAGTCCATCACTTCAAAATGGCAGTGTAGTACTTTATACACAGCACAGTGTTTCCTTCACTTAGCACAGCTAACTTTAAGCTTCAGCTTTAACTTTTTTTTAATAAAAAAAATTGTATTTACTTAGAAGCATTCAGAATGTCAACAAAACAGCCGCAATTTTTTTTTTGCAATTACAGAGTGGTATTCAGTTAACTAAACAACAATTATCTTCGTATAAGCTGCATCAGAGACAACTGAAGATGAAAAAAATAAAACCCAAAAATAAAACCAAAAGAAAAAAAAACAAACTACTGTCCCCATATATAACTAATTTGTACTGTGCACCAACAAGAACCTGCTTTAAATTTCCATGCCAATTTACAACCCCCAGACTGTACCAGGCAAGGTTAGTGGCTATTGAAAATATCACCAGGACAGGGCTATCTAAAGACACATTCGGTAGTGTTAACTATACAAAACTGTCAAGGGCTAAAGAGCAGTCGGGACTCAAGAGAGACAGCACCTGGTCTTTGTTTCCAGTGCTGTGTCCATACAAATGTACCCCAAAGGTTGCCTCTACAGCTACTTCAAGACTCAGATTTGAAGGCCCTAGTTCTGGATGTTAACCTGGATGGTTTTCATTTTTCTCCAAATTTGAAATGAAGTCCAAAGGCCTAGCTCTGAAGCGTTAGTTGTCCTGACCGACGCACCAAAGCAGGCTCTGAAGGTCACTTAGCAGTGATTATTCAGAGCTCTGCAAATTCTTATACTTTTTATCTGGTAACTTCATTTAAAATTCTTCATCACAACAGAAATACACCTAAGTCTTAAATATGTGTTTGACAAAAGTGTTTTAGCATTATTAATAAAAAATAAAGAGAAAGAGAGAAAGAGAGAGAGAAAGAGAGAAAGAGAGAAAGAGAGAAAGAGAGAAAGAGAGAAAGAGAGAAAGAGAGAAAGAGAGAAAGAAAGAAAGAAAGAAAGAAAGAAAGAAAGAAAGAAAGAAAGAAAGAAAGAAAGAAAGAAAGAAAGGAAGGAAGGAAGGAAGGAAGGAAGGAAGAAGAAAAAGCTGGGCGTGGTGGTGCACGCCTTTAATCCCAGCACTTGGGAGACAGAGGCAGGCAGATCCTGAGTTTGAGGCCAGCCTGGTCTACAAAATTAGACAGCCAGGGTTACACAGGGAAATCCTGTCTTGAAAAAAACCAAACCAACCAACTAAACCCAACAAATCAAAACCAAAAAAAAAATAGAGCCCGGTGTGGTGGTATACACCTGCGATCCAGGATTCTGAGGCAGGAGAGCTGCTACACAGCAAGACCCTGTGTCAGAAACCAAAGCATACACGTAGGCGCGCAGATATAGAATGCTTGTCTCACCTATCCAAAGTCCTACTAAACACCCCCACCCAAGCAAAACCAAGCCACAGATATACAGACATGAGGGTGTTATTTATGATAGTGGGATTATAGTGCTATTTGTTTCTTTCTTTATGTTTATTATTTAAACAAATTATACATCATTATAAATTTTCCCTATAAAAACTACACTATTTTAAAAGAAAATTGCGTAGTGCTGGGAGTGAAGCCTAGAGATGTTGCACGAGTTAGTGGAGACCCCACCACTAATGCAGCAATGACTTTGCCTGACTGCTGGCGTTTCTGATGTTATACTGAGTTGTTGAAATTGAGTATAACTTTAGGCCAGATTCTGTTTAGTCAATCTTTAATGGCACTATAAATTGTTTTGCTTAAGATATAAGACATACTAGCGTCAGTGTCTGGAAAGTATATATCAGTTTCATAATTTTTGAGTGTTACCATTATTCTCTGGACATTTACATATGGTGTTTTTGTTAAAGAGACGTTTTCCAAGGCACAGATATGCCTGTGTCATATCTATCTGACACAAGTGTGAAGGTAGGGCAGCCCCTCAGCCTTAGAAAAACTCAGCTCAACTTGGGTTACATGACACTGTGTCAATTTTAAGGAAAAAGAAAGAAAAACCCAAAGCAAGCAGGCAAACAAAAACAGCCCCCTAAGAAAAGATTTGTTTAGGAGTGCATGACAGAACCCAGAGTCCCAAGAAAACAAATGGAAAGACTCACAAATGAAGTCCTTAGCCTCTGCTGCCTACAGGGAGCTCAGGAGTCACTCAAACCCCAGTGACTCACACACATGAGAGACAGATCTAAGCACCTGAGCTGAAAATGAAGCAAGCAACTTGAGACACAGCAGAAGGTAAGAGCGATGCTGGCAGCTGGCCTTTGAGAAATGGTTGCTAAAGCCTAGACTGAGGCTGAAGCTAAGTTGCCAGGCACAGCAACTAAGTTGCACAGCATGACACTGGGCATCTGACGTGGCTCAAGGCTGGTTAACAAGTTTAGAGAGAGACTATTTATGGAAGTAAGAATTCAATGTGACCAAGAATGATGTGTGAAAGAGGCATTATCATACAGAACTGTATATGTTTTTAATCTCTGGTATTTTAGACCTGAACACAATTGGCTCTGTGCTGGAATGTTTTATTGTTCTGTGGTATTTTGAAAGAAGTACTCCATGCAGAACGGCTTTTGCTCACTTCTTCCTCACACTGTCTTTCCTCCTCTTCCTCACAACTATGGTTTTGAAGCAAATGCACGTGGGTGGTTTCCATGGTACAAGATAACAAGTTTCACAGAGAGGGCGCTGCAGCCTGCACTAATTGGGCATGATATGTTCCAGGGATGTGTGTGTAAACACAGATGCCCTAGCATTGCAGGTATGCAGCAGCTGATCAGGCATGTGAGCGAAGGGAAACATTATCTGAATGACAAACACAGAAGATGGCTGGCTCCAGGGCATCAGATCACTTGCATGGTGCTCTGTGCCATTCCTTAACTGTTTTGTGTCTCTACTGACAGGACCAGGAGGAACAAGCATACTTTGCAGTGTTTGATGGCCATGGGGGAGTGGACGCTGCTATTTATGCCTCCGTTCACCTACACGTTAACTTAGTGCGCCAGGAGATGTTTCCCCATGATCCTGCTGAGGCTCTCTGCAGGGCCTTCCGTGTTACAGATGAGCGGTTTGTGCAGAAGGCAGCCAGGGAGGTATGGCATGTCCTTGTGAACTCTGGCTACTACTGCACTAGTCAAGTTCAACCAGTCTCTGTGGTTAAAGGTACACATCATCTAAGCTCTACAGACACAGACAGACGTTCAATCCTAAATCCAGTTCCCTCCTGGGGATTCGTTCTGTGGGGCACACTGATAGACTGTAAAGCAGAGTCAGGCTGTGGTTTTCTGGCTGCTTTTTGTTAAGTGCTGCTGGATTGGGCGGGTGAGTTGTGTGTCGTCCCCCCCCCCCCCGACCCCCACCCTGGTCAGCTACCTCTCTAAGCACCCTTGCAGACAAGATCTGGATGTGGTGAACTGAAAACAATAGTTTTAAAACAGCAACAGCAACTGGGATTCCTTCCATCGCTTTGATTCTGCATGAGTAGGCCACTGTTTACTGTGCAGAGAGGGGGACCTTAGGTGACCCCTGAGCTGATTTCTTCTTACTAGGAAGACAAGACAGAATTCATGTCCTAGCTTTCTAAGGCTGGTCAGACCTAAGTGTTTTACTCTGAATGAAATTTAGGACTTCCATATTAAATTCTAAAAGTAAAATATATTATGTCTATCTATTTATCATTCTGGGCAATGGAATGTAATTACCTATGACACTGTTGGATTTTTAGCTGGGGGCAGGCTAAATAGAAAATGTACATTTTTTTACTTGTCAAAAGTAATTACAAATTAAGATATACACAGTAAGTTAACTTCTGCCACATGACTCAAAAATGGAAAGATCAGACTATTATTTGGTCCGTTTTCCTGATCTCTACAGTTATGCTGTAAAGCATCAGTGGGGCTTGGAATCAATCAAAGAATGATGAACCACTTGGTAAAAAGCAAGAGATGTATCTACCTTCATCCCTAAGCTCGGACTGATACACACGGTAGCTATAGGAACTACTAAGACTCCCAGGTAGAGGTGGGCTGCAAGAGAGCCCAAGATGGCCACAGCCCTTCCCCCAGCTCTGGGCCAGCACACTGATGGGCTCTGCCTTTCTGGAGCCTGCTGCCTCTGAGCTTGGGGACAAGGTGAGCCTGGGGGAATGGAGAGGGTGGCAATCTAGTTGCCAATATGGGACAATAATGTCTTTTTAAACCTGACATCCCGTTTTCTGTTTCCGTCACTTGCTGTCACTGGTGCTGTGTCTGTCCTGCCAATGCTGCTGCATAATTCAGGGTCCTCCCAGCAGTCCGCTCTCTCCTTCCTGTGCTTCCATGTGCTGTTTACTGCTGGGGAAAAGTAGCTATTCCTGTTGTGAGGCAGCCCTGCCTCCTGTTCTCTCCAGGGCATATGCACTGAAGTGTCTTTATATCGTGTGTTCCAGAGGGCTGAGTTTTTGAACATTCTGTGTGGGAAGACATTTTATTGGTGGGTGAGGATTTATAACAAACTTTTCCTATATAGGGAAAAAAAGAAAAGTTGTTTTTCTCATTGGATACAAGAAGCCCTTTGCCACCCCTGACGTACTTGTTCTAATTTGGGCCAGGTCCTTAGTAACAGTGTTATGCTTATTTGGTGGTGACTCATGTCAAATGGAGATGTCATTTTGGTGTAGTGGGATCAAGAGCTTTAAGTACTGTGGTAGCTACTGCAGTGACATCCCAGGCTGTTAGCTCTCTATGCAGTGTTCCCAATCAAAGCTCCCTAAAAATACTCTAGGGAAGGCTTCTCGGGTTTTTTTGTTTTTAAAGGTATATAAGCATCTTCTTCAGTGAGTATATGCTGTCTCAGTTCCATAGTATCCAGACACTGGGGACATTTCTTCTGTACCAAGCAATGCTGCAATGCTTTATATATACACGCACATACACATGTGCATGCATGCACGTACTTGCGAGCACACGCACACACACACACACACACACTGTACAACTATACCAACTCACTGATTACCCAGTAGTTCACAAATGAAGCAGACTAGAACTGGAGCCATTTAAGAAGAGGACTGTCGGGTGTGGTGGCACACGCCTTTAGTCCCAGCACTTGAGAAGCAAAGGCAAATAAATGCTCTCCACGAGTTCTAGGCTAACCAGATTGACAGTGAGACCTTATCTCAACAGTGAACCAGGAAGAACAAAGACTTCAGAGGTTTTACATAGTGAACAATATTACCAACCCTCGGACAAATCACAGAATATTCCATGTTTTAAAACACACACCCAAGCATCTTCTCTTTCTTCTCTGCCCCCTGCCCCCGTGTGTGTGTGTGTGTGTGTGTGTGTGTGTGTGTGTGTGTGTGGTGGACATGCATGCCACTATGTGCACGTGGAGGAAAGGAAAGCTTACAGAAGGTGGTTCTTTATGTCCACCATGTTGAGTTTCAGGATCAAACTAAGGCTATGAGGTTTGGCAGCAAGACCCTTTAAATTCTGAGCATTCTTACCTGGTTTTTAAATTCGCTAATTAATACTTTATATTTTACGAGTATGGGTATGTATTTCTGTGTACCAGAGGCATGCAATGCCCATGGAGGCTGGAGGAGACATTAGATGGCCTGGGACTGAGTTGACATGGTTGTGAGTCACCATCATATGGGTGACTCAAATTGGGGCCCACTGAAAGAGCAGCCAGTGCTCTTAATCACTGAGCCATCTCTCTTTAGTCCTCCTACCAGCCCTCGAGCCCAGTCTTTTTAAGAAAATGTTTACTTAAAATGAAACATAATTATCTATGTTGTGCATATCACAGATCAAGTGGACTTGTGTGCATAAACAAAAATACACATAAAATTCTCTGAGCCAGGCACGATGGTACACATGCTTAATCTCAGCAGAGGCAGGCAAACCTGTGTAAGTTTGAGACCAGCCTGGTCTACATAGCATGTTCCAGGCTGCTAGGGTTACACAAGTGAAGACCTCTTTTCAAAAATTAAATAAAATGCTCTGAGACACATGAGTTTGTAATGTGAAATTATGTTACTTATAGTCTGCCTCAAATGCAGCTTGTATTAATTATAAATTGCTCTGCACGGAAGATTTACTGTCTTTATTTTCTTTGACTCTGGTCTTCCATTATTTCCAGAGCTTACGGTGTGGGACCACAGGAGTAGTGACTTTTATCAGAGGCAACATGCTCCACGTGGCATGGGTGGGCGATTCCCAGGTCATGCTGGTAAGAAAGGGCCAAGCTGTTGAACTAATGAAACCACACAAGCCAGACAGAGAGGTATGTATGATCTGTTCCAACAGAGCATGTCATAATGGCAGTTCTGTAGTTCTTAATTAGGATTCTTTGAGTATGCCCTCCTCCTAAAGGAGAAATACAGGAAGCCTTTTCACAAGCTTTCTGATGTTGGGCTGTATATCTACTTACTGTAAAGCAGATGAATAAATCCTGAATGCAGATATTTGATTTTTATTGCACTGCTCTTTAGGATGAAAAGCAGCGAATTGAGGCCCTTGGAGGCTGTGTGGTTTGGTTTGGCGCCTGGAGGGTGAATGGAAGCCTGTCCGTCTCCAGAGCCATCGGTAGGAAAGCATGACTCTCCTTTCTCCAGTCTGGTAGCTCATCGTGCTGTGTTACCTTTGCTGTGAAGGAACTTCAGGTGCCGCTTACATGCTCAGAATGCTTATCATTGTTTAAAATAACAACCACCAGATGACTTTGGAGTTATTGAAGTCCACCTGGCTATTTATACATTTAAAATTCATTATAAAATAAGACTCATGTCAAGGAATACTGAATATCAGTTTCTATTTTTTAAATAGGAGCTTCCAATTTAGTGAAAAATCTGCTTAAAACCAATGATTGTTTCACTCCATTGTTGCAGAAAATGGGAGGTTCTTTCCAAATGTCACAGTTTCTTTTTTGGTGAATTATAAAATGACATGAACAGAATTCTTTAAAACACACTTTTTATACAAAACTATTTTCTAAATGTGGAAATATTTAGAATGTATATATACATATATATATAAACACACAGTTTTATGAGAGAGGGTCTAAACAGACCAGCCTGGACTCTGCCTCCGAGTGCTGGTATTAAAGGCATATACACCACACCTGGCCCAGAAAATACCCAGTCAGATCATCTCGGGTTCAAGTTCACTTTTTCTTTTTCCTTCTCTCCCCATTCACACTAGGGAACAAATTCAGGCCTTCATGCATGCCAGGCAAGCTCTCTACCCACGCAGGTGCACTTCCAGCATTAAAGAAGAACTGGTCTCCCTAAAACTTAAGCCTTTTAAAAGGGCGAAGCTACTATAAAACAGCTTCAACAGGCGACTGTACAAAGTTGTAGACGTAACTTCAAGGAATGGGCTGTGCCTGCCTTTGTCTAGGTCTGGGCTGAGTGTGTTGTCAGGCTTCATGGGTTAGCTTCTCTTCCCAGCTGGCTTTTCTTCTCTGCCCAGTGTCACATGTAAATACAGTTAGTGTGTTGCTCATGTGTATGTGCTGGGGCTGACTGCTTGGGACTGCCAGCATTTGAAAAAGAATACATGTATGTCTTCATGGGTAGACAGGCAGATAGCCATGCACACCACAACCCTTAATTTTTAAAGAAGCAACTGAATATAGACAAAGCTAGCATACACAAAGGTCATATCTAATTACTAAATTAGTTTATCATTACCAAAGATCCCAGAATAAGACAACCTTAAAGATTGGGTTTAGTTTCACTGGTGATTCGAAACCTTCCTACTCCTTGAAAAGATGCTGGCAAATTGTAAAGTTCCCCAAATATGAACATGAGAAGCTAAGTGACTACAAATACCTCATGAAGAACATGTTTTCTTTACAATAAGGGAGCAATTAGTTACTGTGGAACAATACCAAAAGAGGGAAATTCTCAAGCCTAAAATATACTCTTAGGTACGAGTATTTTTGACACCTAGAACTGGTCAAGAACTCGTCCTACTCCTCTTCCTTCTGAGAGTGTTTTGTCAGGAGACTGATGCATCCCCACAGAGGCAACCTAACGGGTAGATGCCGGCCTTGATTCTAAAAATAGAGCACAAGACGAAACCAAAGCAGCACTTCAGGAAGCGACACCTAAGACAGAATAAGGTCGACATCACAGATAAAATGACTTTGCAGGTAGACAGGGCAACACACTATGTTTAGGGAGGGAAACCCCAGGATATAACTAGTTTTAGGAGTAGCAATGAGTACTCAAGGTGAGAGCAGAGGGTGGACTGGTCAAGAGTCTGCACTGCAGTGAGTGAACAAGCAGAGTCCACATGACCAGGCTTGTCTCTCCAAGCACTTATAGTTATAGGCAGGGGGAGGATTGAGGCGAGTGTAACAGGCCTAGAAGGGAGATCATTTAGAAGGCTTGTGGGAACAGAGCTGGAGACGAGGCTATCTAAAACGGGAGACACGGAGGAGGCTATAAATCGGTGAGACAGATGATAGTTTGTGAGGAAGAGGAAAACTAACTTCCAGGTTTCTGACTTATGAGTGGGAAGATGATGAAGCATTTGTAATAAAGCAGCAGCAGTTGGTGGGGGGTGAGTTCAGTTGGACTTATTTTCAATTCTAGGTACTGATGGGTTTCATGTCTTGGAAGAGATTTTGTATATACTTAGAAATACAGATTTGGTGTTTAGCTGAAAGTTCTGAGTTGGAGATAAGGATTGGCAATGCTATTGATCATGTGTGCAGCCAATGTTGAAACTACAGGCATGAGTAACAGTACCCAGAAGACAGAGATTGTGTGAAGATGCCAAGATAAAAGCTGCTTATCAGTGACGTAAGGTAACACAGTGGGCAGGCACGGTTTGGATACTGGCTCTGCCACTCTGTAGGTTACTGATCTTGGGAAGACAGTGTCTCAGTACTGGTTTGCTCTTCGATAAAGTGAGAGCACTGGTATCCAGTTCCTGATTCACGTGTACGGTGGCTATATACTTCATTCAGAACTGGGTCTGACACACTCATAGCACACAACTGCCCTACTCTTAAATCAAGGAACAAGTCAGGAAAAATGAGTGACAGAGCAGTGACTTGTTCAGATGCCAGGAAAAGAGGGCTTGCAGAAGTCAAGGGTTGCAGAAGTCCCATGTGAGATGGGGCTATGGACTAGAGACAGGGCTCAGCAGCAAAGAGCATGCGTGTCTTCTGCAGAGGGTCCAGGCTTGACTCCCATCACTCACATGAGAACTCATGGCCATCTGTCAATCCCAGATTAGGAGATCTGATGCCCCCTTCTAAGAGCTTCAGGCCCCAGGCCCACATGTAGTGAACATACAAACACAGAAAAAAACATTATACACACAAAACAAATACATCTTAAAAATAAAATGCAATTTTAAATAGGGAATAACTGGTAGTATTGGAGAGAAATGTTTTCAGTTGGTTAAGTGCAAGAACACACTAATTGAGATATGGAAGGGCATGGTGGTCCATGCCTGTCATCCCAGCACTTGGGAGGCTAAAACAGGACCGAAAGGAAGTTTCAGGCTTAGCTAGGCTACATATTACAGTGTTGAAATAAAAAGTAGATTTGAATATATTTATAGGAAGAGAGTTAAAGAAACCAACAACTTGACTCTGAGAGAGGGTAGAGGTCAACTCTGCACACCCCACCCACACCAAAAATACTAACGAACCTACCCAGAGCCCGGTGAGCTGGGTTAAGGAGGTGAGGAATGTAAGATTTGGGAGAGTCATTGGAATGGGCTGAAAGGTGCAGGAAAGGACCTAAGGGACAGTTCTACTCCACTTAAAAGACAAATGACACTAAAGCTTTGACAATACAAAGCTTGTCAACTGTTTCACCTGAGCCCTGCACTTCTGAGCCAAAGCTGACCGAGGCTCGGACATTTCCTAGCATATGGAGAGAGGACGACGAAGATAAACTGCCACCCCCACCATGGAATGCATGTTTGTGCCCTCCTACCAAATTTGGGGGCGAAATGTCATAAATCTGACACTCAACATGAGAGCAGGTGAGAAGCCAGAATCTTGGCAGTATTTCTTCTGCAAATCTTTGTGTGTTCTCTTCTAAAATGAACAGTTGCAATGGTCTTTAATGTTAGCACTAAAGCAAGAGTTTCTGGAACAGTATGACTCAGATCACATCTATTTTTAGAAGCAGAGTTCAGAAAATATTTCAATCAGGTAAAATAGGAGAGATGAGTGAAGTGGACTGGTGGGGACTCTGAATCCTGCCTGTGCAATTCGCTTCAACAGTCTGTGGGCTGGTGAGAGTGGTAGTGCACACTTAGGATCCCAGCAGCTGGGAGGAGGCAGCAAGGGGATCAGGCATTTGTCTTGGCTGCAAAGCAGGCTAGAGTCCAGCCTGGGCTATGTAGATGAGATGACCTTGGCTCAAGAAAAAGAAAAAGTAAAAGTGGGGAGGATAGTGAAGTTGGGAATATACAGGATCAAAAGGTCCTCTTTACAGATTTCCTATTTACAGATACATTAACCTAAATAGGTATCTTAGTAAATATTCATTTTCCTGGTATATAGGTACTCAACATGCTGGATACCGCATATGACCCATACAGTTTATAGCTTAGCCACAGGGGTCCTATTGAACTCTTCTGAGCCTGACAAGCATGAAAGGAATCTGAGGCAAGAGGGAACTTACAGCAGATACATGTGGGAGAGCTAGGATCTGGAGCTAGTCAGCTGATCCCAGTGCTGTGCCCAACACTAAGCTATAGGGGACTACTTCACATATGGTTTACACTAAGCTATAGGGGACTACTTCACATATGGTTTACACTAAGCTATAGGGGACTACTTCACATATGGTTTGGTGGCTAAGAACAAAGCCAGCTCTGTTCCAAGCGACTGCAGGAAAACAATGCAGGATCTGGTAGTGCCTGCAATGTAAAGTTCTGAAAGCATTAGAAGATGAGTGACCTCAGCAGTGTCTGCTTCTGTTGTTAGTAAGTGTATGGGGTCCGGTGAACAAGGGCAACACAGGTGGGTCATCTGTGAAGACATGAAGACGCTTATTGTAGATTTTCTGTCCACTTTCCAGACATTACAAAACATTAAACAAGGCATCAAAGAGAAGCCAAGTGGACCCAAAACCAATGGGCCTATAATATAGGCCTAGCTCCATATGTAAGACTATGCATAAAACCACAAGCTTCCTTGGCCTTAGGGAAATCACACTTGGTTTTTTAAATTTTTATTTACATTGGTGTTCTGCCTCCATGTATGTCTGTGTGAGGTTTTCAGATTCCCTGGAACTAGAATTACAGACAGTAGTGAATTACCATGTGGGTGCTGGGATTTGAACCTAGGTCCTTTGAAAGAGCAGCTAGTGCTGCTAACTGCTAAGCTATCTCTCCAGTCCCTTGTAACTCAAACCTTCCTCCATGTTCACAACACAAACCTACTTACCAATGTCTTTTAAAAAAAATAACAAGGAACCGTTTAATGAGGTAAACGGGGAGAACTTAGGATTTTTCCACCACAGTATTTTCAAGTTGTAAATAAACCAAACAAATCTACTAAGAGTTCTCCTATATATGACTGATATTTTCAGTACAGCAGCAAATTTAGACTTGATGTGATTGTTGCTTTCATCAAAGTACAAGTCTGAGAAAATAAAGCCAAAGAGGAACTGAGCCCTGCAACTAGCAAATATAAACAGCATCAAAGTAACACAGGACTCAAGTGTGTCATTTACAATTGTTAAATAAAACTTTCCCATGAAGTTACTCACAGTATTGGTCTTAAGCATACTGAACATTGAGGTGAGCCACAACCTGCCTTCTGACTCTTGGCCTTCCCTTCTACTCCCTAGGAGATGCTGAGCACAAGCCGTATATCTGTGGAGACGCAGACTCGGCCTCCACTGTTCTGGATGGGACTGAAGACTACCTCATTCTGGCCTGTGACGGCTTCTATGACACCGTGAACCCTGATGAGGCAGTGAAGGTTGTGTCTGACCACTTGAAAGAGAATAATGGAGACAGCAGCATGGTTGCCCACAAATTAGTAGCGTCGGCTCGTGATGCAGGGTCAAGTGATAACATCACTGTTATTGTGGTATTCCTGAGGGACATGAACAAGGCTGTAAATGTTAGTGAGGAGTCAGAGTGGACAGAGAACTCTTTTCAAGGAGGGCAAGAAGATGGTGGGGATGATAAGGAGACTCACGGAGAGTGCAAACGCCCTTGGCCACAGCACCAGTGCTCAGCACCCGCCGACCTAGGCTATGAGGGGCGCGTGGATTCATTCACTGATAGAACTAGCCTCAGCCCAGGGCCCCAGGTCAACGTGCTGGAAGACCCAGACTACCTAGATCTCACACACACAGAAGCAAGCAAACCTCACAGTACCCAATTTTTGCCACCAGTTGAGATGATTGGTCCTGGTGCACCAAAGAAAGATCTTAATGAGCTAATAATGGAGGAGAGATCAGTCAAGTCATCATTGCCTGAACGGAGTGGTGCTGGAGAGCCTCTGGTTTCTTTTAATTTGGGTTCAACAGGGCAACAGAAATGCAGACTGGAGAACTTGTCTCCTGTCAGTTCTGGGTTGGAAAATGAACAGTTCAAATCCCAGGGGAAAACAGCGTCTAGATTGTATCATTTACGCCACCACTACTCCAAAAGGCAGCGTGGATTCAGGTTTAATCCAAAGTTTTACTCATTTCTGTCTGCTCGAGAGCCTTCTCACAAAATAGGCATTAGCCTCTCCTCGCTTACTCGAAGTGGGAAGAGAAACAAGATGTTAAGAAGTTCTTTGCCATGGAGGGAAAATAGTTGGGAAGGATATAGTGGAGACGTGAAGATCAGAAAGCGTAATGATATTCCATGCCCAGGCTTTCCCTGGAGCTATAAAATATAAGACTTTTTCTTCAACGTAGGCTAGCTAGTCCTCTCAGAAATATAGCTATCAGAGTAGAAACACGGTAGACATTTTTAACGTACACGTACTTCATTATGAATCCACGGATGGCTCAACTCTTAAATGTACATAGATTGTTAGGAAATTCAAAATAGCATTTTCAATTTAATCAAAAGTATTGGCGGTTTCACTAGAGAAATTATTCAACTGGTCCCTGTGATGTGTCTCTATACCACAGACAGCCCCCTCTCCACCATCCCTTCGCGTCACTAGTGGAAGCTTGAAAGTTATTCCAGTCAGAATATATGGTATGGAAATCGCAACTATCTGGTCTGATGTGCCTAATCTAAAGGAAACCATGCAGAATTAAATTTTGTTGGGAAATGTCCCTTAAGATCTTGGGGACTATGGAGCATCTCTTCCCAATTGTGTGGGTAGGTGAAAGACTAAAAGCCACACAGGTCTAAACTGCTGATGAGACGCAGTAAACCTGTACCAAAGTGTCATGTTCTCAGATTTGGGAGGCAGTATACAGTAAGATCATTCACTTTTCATAGAAAATGAAAGGCAACTATGAACATTTTTAATTAAAATACTTCATAAGGTTTTAGTTATTTGAGCGTTTTATAACCTGTTATGGTGCTTTTGATGGGATTTTGTTACTTGGCATCTTAGGAGACCACCGTCAGCTGGTTGTAACCTATGATGCTAATGTTTTTCACAGTACCTTCATCTCAGGAATAAAGTGGTTTAGCAGAGATGATGTGAGGTACAATATAAGACTCATGCCATTTAAAAAGAGTTGTGAAATAGCATTTCTATATTTTCTGCGTTTTTTATGTTTACAGACAGCAAAGGCATATATTATTATAATATAAAACGTAGTTTGGAGAATGGAAAAAATGATAGTTTTAACTTCTCTAAAATTGTTTTCCCCAAGGGAATGAAGTAATTGGTATGAAGGAGGCTGAGTGTGAACCCAGAGGCCAAGTGCAAAGGAGAATGCAGATTACTGAGAGCCAGGGCTGTTTAGTTATAACTGGAAGACGAGCCAGAGTCCAGCTACTTGCTTCAGACTACAGTGACAGGTCATGTGCTTCGCATTTCAATACTTAAGTTATAGTTTATTATAGTTTTAAATCTTTTCAATACTTAAGGTATAGTTTATAGTTTTAAATCAACCACCTTCTGCCATTTCAAAGTTTCAAAGCAGAAAGACAGCAAGTACGCGATCGTATCTGTTCAGTGAGGCAGCCTGGTTTCTCTCAGCCATGAATGCATCCATGTCCTCATGTTCCCCACCCTCCCCCAACCCTGGGCCAGTCAGGCCAACAGGCAAGAGTAGCTGCTAGAGCCATTGCTCCCAGCGCAGGCACTGCTGCTCCTAACCACGGTCTACATAATACAATTCATGCTGCATTCTCCAGACCCCCAGAGGACTAAGATTCCCTCATTTGAAGACATAGATGACTGACATGTATCATAGGTACATCACATTGTTAGAGACCAAAACCCAGCTTCTCTTCAGCAATGGTTACACTGTTCATCTATAGTTTTTATTTTTCAAAACTTGAGAGTAAGCGGATTGTCAGTGTTTTCTGTTGACCTTGGAGTCGGTCTTCCCCTCTCCGACAGTACCCGTGATACACAGGTGGAGAGGAATACCCGAGGCTCCTCCTCAGCAGTGTTAATTTCATCCTCTCTCTCTCTCTCATGCTCTGCCTACACATGGCCCTCACTCATGGCTGTTGTTTTTTGAAGCCCAGGTCTTGTTGACAGCCCATCAGGTACAGGGTCACTTTCAAATCAAAATTTCTAAGAAAACAAGGCAGCAGAACACAGATGAACATTCATATCCCAAAGTAGCTAAGTACATCTGTGGTTACCTGTTGGCAATGATTTTGATCAGAATGAGGTAAAAAGAAAAATTTTGAGGTGATATAGGCTTATCAGTGGGGTAAAAAAAAACTGGGTGGATGAAACCGGGACAAACAGACCCATTAGAAAGGTCTGGATTTTGTAGGTCTGACTACACAGCAGTGTTAACTCCATTTCTCATATCACTAGCTCTCTAGAAAATAGAGAAAAGTATTTCTAGTGTGGTCAAGTTAATAAACCAATAATGTAAAAACTAACTTCATTTGTTCACAATGTGCGTATTTATAAGGTAGTTAGGTACCATTTGTAAGGTAAGTCCTTTAACATTCTATAATATTAAAGTAGTGGTTATTGGCCTGATAAATGCTGCTGTTGGTTCTATAAACCAGACAAGAAGCAGTGCTTTGTGAAATGCAGTGTTAAACCTTAATGCCACTGGTGATAGGAAGTAGTTCCCTTCAGTTCAAATCCTCTGCCCTCATTTGCTGCTTGCTAATGTAAGCAATAAGTAACCCTCTAACTAACGGTATCTATACATTTCTGTAACTTATATTTAATGATGGTGTATCTGGTGATTGTACAATTATTAGACAGATATAAAAGTATCTATACAATATATATTAACTGTAAATGCTGAGGTATAGTCTGTGAATTATGTGTTTTGTACCTCTATTTCATTGTGCAATTTAGTGGTGGTGAAAGTTCTACACTCGATCCTTAAAGAGTGGCAGTATCACTTTTTCAATTAACATGATCTGCATCAATTTGTTTGCTTGCTAAAACAGTTTTGTTAAAGTAGGAAATAGCAAAACAAATATAAACAAGAAAGTGTAGTATCTGATAGGAAAGTAGACAAGTCACCAACCGAGATTCCTACTCCTTGTACATTCACTGTGAGTCTCAAAGGGCATCAGTCCCTAATTTCAAAGGTTTTCTTTTTTTCACTTTTTGAGACATGTATATTGGGAAGGATAACTGAGATTGGCAACATTACAGCACCAAATACTGGGGCTATTAGTAATATTTATGTCTGTACAACAGAGGTCAGACAGAAAAACATGTATATACCTTTTCTTTACCTATAAGTGCCATCCATTGTCCTTGAAGTAATACAATTAAAGTCCATGTTGCATTTAACAGAAGGAGCCTTGAAAGGATCATCATTTCAAAGGACAATGTTAATAATGTCAACACTAAGTCTAGTCCTGACCACAGTCGCCGTGGTACAGCAGCACCGCTCCATTTCTATGACACCACACTCCATTGCTAGAACACTGTGCCAGTAAGAGGCCGGCATCCAAGGGGCAGATGGACATGATGCGTGACGCAGCTCAGGGTTGCAGACAAGTAAACTGCTGTGCTTCAACTTCTTCCTCCCCACCAAAGGCTTCCTGAGGCTTTGTGAGAAAAGGTCTAAATTATTTTAATTTTTAAACTCAATTTGTTCAATGAGCTTTTTCACCTAAGGCTACAAGAGGATACTATAGTTTTGTTCAAACCTTTGTTTGGGGAAATTTTCTTTGGATTATAAGTTACTAAAAGATTTTTTTTTCACCTTTTAAAACCAGGATAAAAAAACAAAGCCCCAACACTCTCCTGTTTTGATCTATGAAAAGATGGTTGTTTCTTCAAAACCAATGACACTGCCAGTATTCTAACAGCCAAATCGTACTGACTGAAGGGGAACCCCGCTGCTGCATCCGCCAGCAGCACTTGAACAGCTCAGGCCTGTTTATTATACTGAGTAGAAACCTGAAGGAGGGCTGGGGGTTCCACACTGGCGCAGCAGTCATGCTTGAAAAGTCTTTAACTCTGACGTCTGAGGTAACGCTGCAGATACAGCACTGTAATCTCTCTAGGTGCTCTTTGGTGAGAGACAAGCTTTCTCTTGTTCAGGACATTTCTCTGCAAAGAATTATCTCTGGAGTGAAGTGAGTGACGTTACGATTTACAAACCCACTCTACAGATCACTTTTGAGTTGAGTTGTAATCATAAGTGATCCTTCATATTTTTATTTATTAAAACTGTTTATTCAGGTAAGGAGTATGTTGAAATTTTGCCAATATCTTAATAAAACTCAGCAATTAAAAACCACCGGTTATTTGTCTTATTCTTAGAGGAAAGCTGAGTCAGTTGTAAACTAGGCAGGTCTTTCAGTCAAACACGCCCCCCTCCACCAGCCTGCCTCTAGAATGTTGGGATTAAGGGCATATGCCACCACTGGAAAGGGTAGATTTCTTATACCTTATGAACACTGAAAACTGAACACTGAAAACTGAAAATCTTCTAAGTGCTGCTTTAACCACTCCCCAACAAAAAACAAAACCCCAAACAAACAAAAACCCAGCACTCACACACGGGACTCACACGGGATAAGAGTAGCAAAATTACAGTACGGAGTAATGACGAGAATGATTTTATGGCCGGGGGTGACCACAACATGGGCAGGAACTGTGTTAAAGGGTCCCAGCATTGGAAAGGTTGAGAACCACTGGTTTGAAGGGATGGACCCAGGTAACATGTTGTGACTGCCTTATTAGTAAGACTTATTTCACACTTACAATGTTAAACTCCTAATTTCTTGATCATTCAGTCCTACTGTAACTTTACATATAGTTCTTAAAGGATGACATATTTCAGGAAGAAAGAACATTTTGATTAATAACTGTTATTTGTTTGAAAAATCCTAAAATTTGATACTTAAAGATGAGGACCTCTTTCTGAAGTAACATGCCATATATATTATAATTATGAAGTAAAACCACTAGGTATAACAATTATTTGAATTAGGGCTTTATTAAGATACCTGTTACCCTAAGAACAACAACCAGTAGAAGACTCTTGTTTGTGCTCTAGGAGCCAGCGTTTTCTTTTCTAAGTCTCCAAACTCTTTGAATATTGTTCAGTAATAAAGAGTTCCTCCTTTAGCAGGTGGGTTTAATGTTCCTCTTAGCGTAGCTGTGGGATGCTGCTCCATCACAGTCTCCAGGTAAGATGTGTCCTGGTACACAGCTTCTGTCTAGTTTTTCTTGGAAAGCTGGCAATGTACACATTTGGAGACGCTCTTTTCCCAAGTGAGAACAGTGTGAGTGGAGATGACAAGGCCCTGCCTTCACGGTGGTCACATGAGAGCCAGAACTCAGGGGCTCTGAGCCCAGCAGAGTAGCTATGGAGTTGTCAGTGCAGGAAGAGGTGGGACTCAATGAAACAAGCCTACTATGCAGGCTCTCCTAGAGGAAACACTGCCTGTCAGGGCAGAGAGGCAACAGAGGCTGTTGCATCAGCCAGAGATGAAGTTTTCACAAACAGCAATCCAATGGATATACAGCCCAAACTACAGAGCAGCAAACAGTCCTAACCGTGTGCTCTTAAGCTTTCTCAATCAGACGGGGTTTTGTTTTGTTTTGTTACTTCTATAAATACTGACCATGCGTCACTGGCTGATGTGAAAACTAGAGATATGGTAGAAGCATTAAAATGTCACCAGGGAAAAACTGCAAAGAATAGTTCTCAGTAGTTCCTAAGTCCCAAGGCTGTGGTTTGGCCTTCTATGTTGCTGACAGTGGCTTTAAACTTGACTATATTCTAAATTTTTTATAGTTAGAAGCAGGAGAGATGGCTCACCATAAGAATGCATACTGTTTTTCCGAGGATCTTAGAGTTCAATTATGAACATATACATGCGGGTAGCTCATGACCACTAAATTCTACCCCCCACATGGCCATACACAGGAACACACATACATAACTGAAAACACACAGAGTTTTTAAAAAATAGTTCACTCTCCTCTGAATCATGATTTAAATAAAATAATTACACTATCAAACTTGGCATGATGGCACACATTTGTAATCCTGCACTTGAGATAATATCATTTTGAGGCTATCCTGGGCTATTAAGTAAGATTTGATCTTAAAACACAAAGACCCAATATCTTACTTTATAGCCCAGGATAGCCCACATCCTTTTCATGTTTTTTAAACAGCAGTATTTTCACTGTCTGAGATGGAGATGTGAACGAGCCCTTCCCCCTCTCGTCAACTAAAAAGGCTAGATTAACTGTGAAAAGAAGAGGCTTAAGAAAAATGAAGTGTCCTAAGGTCATCAAGGAGGCATGAGATAGCCTTGCTACTCCATCTATGAGTTGTGAGCAGCCACTAGAAAGAACACTTGAGTGAAACAGTAAAGGCAGGAGACACGATGTCCCAGAGGGGACTATGCAGGCTTTTCTTTACAGATTCCCAACAAACTACCCAGATTTAGATTCCTTCCTAACTACCCAGAAGAGACACAGCAGACTAGGGAAAGGACCAAGAAAGACAGACAGACAGACAGACAGACAGACAGACAGACAGACAGAATGACGTTCCTCACATCAGGGAGTAGTTACTGGAGCTGATGGAAGACAAAAGGAAAGAAAACCCAACCCTTGGAAGGGACAAGAATGTCACCAGGCCTACAAAGACAAGGTAGAAAGTAAAATGTGAACTCCTCTCCCAATCTAGATTTAATTCCTAAAAATACAGCTTAAGCAAAGCACGCCAGCCACGCCAGCCCCAAGGGACGGTGTCAACCAAGTGACATCCAGGAGTGTCACAGGGGCATGGTGTTTGTCTGACACAAGGAAGACCCTGGGTTCAATCCAGCATATCATTAAAAAAAAAGTCTCTGAGGCGCAGCATGAAGATGCTACTCACTCAAGGTCAAAGAAGACACTGCTCTGGGCACTGTAATCCCAATCAGGGATACAGTGTGCTGCTATTCGAACTTAAGCTCACCAAACACCACATCTAATCAGAATGGCAGAAACTCCCATCAGCATGGGATGTGAACTGGTGTAACCATTATGGAAACTGGCATAGAGGGTCCATAAAAACTAAAAATATAGCTACCACATGCTACACCACTGCTGGCTGTACAAAGATTTGCCCCTTACCACTGAGACATGTGCATATCTACCCTCCCCCAACACTATTCACAATAGCCAGGGAATAGGCCCAGCCTAGAGCCATCAACAGGTGAACAGGCTTAAAACAAAAACAAAAACATATATTACCAATACATGGAATTGTCTTGAACTCTGAAGAATGGAATGATGACATTAGCAGGATGGATGGAATTGAAGAACAAAGAAATGGGCCAGACTAGGAAAGACAAGTGTGTTCTGCCATATGTGGATCTAGAAACATACATATGTGAGTTCATTCCCTAAGACATAAAAAAACCACACACACAAAACTAGAAAAGGGATCATGAGAAGAGGAGAGGAGTTGTTAAAAGGGCAATAGGAATGTATGTCCTGTGAAAGCAGGAAGAGGACCAGCAAGGAGGGAGAGTGTGGGGAAACTGGGCACTGAGTATATAGAATGTCACAGTGAAACCCATTACTTTCTTTTCTAGCTAAAGAGAGACTGAAAAAGCAAGTGTATGGAAATATAATTGAAAAACATCTAACACTAACAATTTTAGTGTTTCTGGGGCTTAAGTGGAATCTGATGTTGCTGAGAGTCAAAACAGTACAAGTTTATCTGCTTTTTACAGTTCAGGATACACTTATACATGACTCAGTACAAAGAATTTTGACACCACCTTCCTCATTTAGGTCAAATACAGGTTTCGGGCACAGCCATAAATGAACCTGCTTTAAAGATCATCTTCAAGGCCAGGGTCCCAGGCCATTCTTCTACACCTGACCAGATGACTCCCAGTGTGGAGGTTTCCACCATTAAACCTGTTTGTAACTCACTAGAACACTGCACAGAACTCAGAGAAGTTTCATTCTGAACAGAAGACACAATTATGAACCAGCCAAAGGAAGGTGCACAGGGGAGGTTGAAGGTGCCAAATGTGATGTTTCCTGTTCCAGAAGGTGACCTTCCTTGGCACATTGACATACAGTGGCACAGTGCCAACAAGCTGGCATGATCATTCAGGATTCTAGAACCCATTCTGTGTGTGTGTATGTGTGTGTGTGTGTGTAATTCCATCAGCTGCCTGGAATCAGATGATCTAGAACATTACCAGCATATTACACTGTTGGCTCTTTTGGTGTTTCAAAGCCCCATCCTGAGGCATCTTGTTTGAATAAACTACCAGCTTCCAGCTATAAACAACTCCTGTCACATAGGAGAGTCCAAGGATTTAGAGGCTACTTCCCAGCACATGGGCCAGAACAGCCAATTCTATATTATTACAAAGCTGACGACCCTATTCATAAACATACAATCCCCTTCAAAATGAAGACAGCTCATATAAAAGTCTCATAAGAAACATGCTAGACTAGAAATGACCCAAATTCTTTAAGTGGGTGAATGGATTACACTAGAACAACTAGTAGAATACTACTTGGCAAAGCAAGAAAGCAAACAGTCATACAAGATGGATAGACATAATTGTTCTTACTACATGACTATATACTCTGTGAGTCTATGTATATGATGCTGTGAAAAGGAAAAATTAAAAGGACAAAAAACAGAAAAGAAAAGTGGCAGCCAGAATGCTGGGAGAAGTGTTTCTTTGTAAGGGGCCACCGCAGAGAATCCTTAGGAAAATGGAAATGCTCGGCAGCACTGTGGTGGCCATACAACATCTGCCAAAGCCAGAAGGCTGTATGCCAAAGGACTACAGTTTAAAGGATAGAAGTAAAAAAAAAAAAAAAAAATTACCAGAATGTATATAGGTGAAGAGAACGCAGACTGTAACAATCTGTCTTAGCAGTGAATCTCAGAATCACGATATAGAGGACAGTAAAGAAAGCTGAGAACCCAAAAAACCTGACAAGCCATTTTGACATGATATTCCAAGAGTCTCAGGGTTCAGGGGCAGCATGCAGCTACCTAGGAAGCTGGGGGAGGAGGGCTACATAGCATGGGCATGTGAACCAGTCTGGGGGAGTATGTAGAACTCCATCTCAAACACATACACGCAAGAGATACAAAAGGTAGTTTTTTAATCACAAGGAGACAGGTCAGCAATAATAAATAGTGTTAGAAAGAAAGAAAACAGACCATTAATCCCAGCACTCAGGCAGCAGAAGCAGCAGGGTCTGAGTTCAACCTAGCCAAGTCTATAGGACAAGCCAGAGCTATTTAGAGGAAACTCTGTCTTGAGAAAAAGAAAGAAAAAAATTAGTGTGTTCAAGTTAAAGAACTGAGTGTGTGTGTGTATATATATATATACATATGTATACATATATATATACACACATACACACTGCAGTCAATGATCCAGGCTCCACATGGTTGGGTATTTATAAACAGGAGCAAAGCCTACAATTAGCCCTGTGGGGTTGGTCTGGAGTACTTATTGACCCACAGTTTCTCTCTAGAAAACAAAGTAACAACAACAAACCAAACAGAAAAATCATGGTAGCTGAGTAAGGAGGCATATGTCAATAATCCTAGTATCCAGGACGCTGAGTGAGGCAGGAGACTGCAGTTTCCACAACAGTGCAGGTACGTTAGGATGGCTTGAAAACAAAGCTTATATGCATCCTCATCCACCGGCTGAGAGGAATATGATATTATAGCAACAGTAGGCACATGCCTCATTCTCACATGTTTGCTTTTAACATGATTTTCCCATACAAATTCCTCAGAAAGTTGAATCATAGCTTAGCTAAGCACTGTGACTCACACCTTTAATCTCAGTACTTGGGAGGCAGAATTGGGTGGATCTCTGTGAGGTCAAGGCCAACTTGGTCTACATAGCAAATTCCAGGCCCGATGTAAGACGAATGTGAAGCTGAGAGGGTAGCTCAGTTGGCAGTATGCACAAGGCCCTGGTTCAAACCCAGCACTTGTTAGGGATGGTGGCACAGGCCTATACTCCCAGCTCTCCTGAGCTGAAGGCTGGAGGATCAACAGGGTCAGAAATTCAAGATTATCCATGTCATCTACAACAAACCTGGACATGACACCCTGTCTTAAAAGAAAAAACCACTGCAAACAAGGTTCATTACATCACTGTTGCTGTGCCATGGTTACATATAACACTGACAAAAGGAGAAGCTGGGCCAGGGCTACATGGAAATTCTCACAATTTTCCTAACTCTTAGAAATCTAAAATTATCTCAAAATAAAACAACAAAACAGGACAATTGTTCAGCTTTTTATTGGTGTTTGGTTAAGCATAAGGAATGGAAAAAAGCATAGTGTCCAACCTTAGAGCAGCACAGTCTCCCCAAATTTGCCAAGTGGGAACAATACACAACTTGTCTATCTCAAGGATTACAGAAGAATTCAATCAAGTTGTCAGAATTGTTCATAAACAATTTGCTCACATTCACACCTTTAACCCCGGCACATGAAATGAAAAGGCAGAGGCAGCCTCGTCTACAAAGAGAATTCTAGGCCAGCCAGGGCTACATAGTGAGACCCTGCCACAAAAAGAAAGAAAGGGAAGGGAAAAGAAGGCAAACCAAGGTTAGAGAGGTGAGTGGCTGGGTTCTCACAGCTTTCCAGAGGCTTTGTGAGTGGGATTCCCTGCACCTGAGCATCAGGTGCAGCTGTGGCCTCAGACACCCATGCACATACACATAAAAATTTAAAAACCCCTAAGATAAATAACTAGGTATTTAAGGAAGGTTTCAAGTAAAATGAAAGTAGATGGCTACCCAGGAATGGCACCTAAGGTGTCCTCTGACCTCTCTATCATGTACATGCGTATACACATGCGCACACACATGCACACAAAACAAACACACCTTATGCTGAATAAAGTACAACAGAAAAACTAATAAAAAATTATGTCCAACAAAAAAGAGAAAAGGTTTTTTGTTTTGTTTCTATAAAGCGATGCAGGGAAGATGGATGATTAGGGAAGAATCTGATACACAGTGTAAGAGCACAGGGCAAGCAGACACAGCAAGGGATTCGACCATCATGCCTCTGCCCTTCTCCCTACCTGCCTTCAAGCACAGTCAAGGTGGCCACAGTGCAGCTCCTGCCATCACTGAAACACTGGGTATGCCGGACAACTTTAGTTCAGGAGTAACATGCTTGTCTAGCATGCAAGGGCTCTGAGCCTCTTCCCCAGAAGATTCAAAATACCAAAAGTAAAACACCACCTACTTGTTGGACATTTTAGTATATAGGATGGCTAGGGTTTGGAGTAAGAATTATTCTTTCCATATATTTTATTATTTATGAAGAAATCTTTTGGTTTTAAAAGGAATGATTATTAGCCCAATGCCATAAGAAAATGCCCTTGTCTACACTGCTAAACAGCCACAGCAAAAAATTTAAGAGGGGGAAGGGTGCTTCTGGTCCCACTTTCAATAAACTGCAGAGGCACATTTTCTCAAGTTAATTTTATTAACGAAAAGTGCAAGCTGTTAAGAGAACAGTAAACTATGAGTCACAGCATTCAGCAAGCTATCACCATGGGACACAGAGGAGAGTCACTAAGTACATGCAGGTGAGAGGGATGCTCTCCTATGTACATCCACGCTTCTTTAACAGTCTCTCGGCCAGCTTTAAGTGTGATATTCACAAACATACAACAGCTCAAACACAAACGCAGGAGCACAGTAGCAAAATTTGGCAATCATTTGGGGCTTGGGCTAATTGGGAATATGGGAGAAAGCCTTGAACACAGCTTCATGTATATGCATAAATCTTTAAATGCACTCACTGAAATCAATGTCCAACGAATGGAAATATATTGTTCAAAAATATTTGTTGGACTACAGTTATGTTTCAGGAAGCAGAAAAGATGAACAACTTTAAGTAATCTTACATGCGTTCAAATGACCATGCATAGAACCAATCCCCAATGACTGAGCTCATTTGAAATGACACCTGTAAAGGTCACATAACTGAGAGAAGGGGTGCCATTACCAGGTATGCCAATACTTGAACAAGTGAGAAAAACATAAAATTTGGTCTTATCGTCATATTTCAAAGAAAAGAGTCTGTCTTAACATTGCTGCAGTTACTCAGGAAAAGTGTCCACTGAGCAAAATCTGTTTATAAGCACTCTTCCTATTCACTATTATACAAGCCTTAATGAAATCACAGCCTAATGAAAAACCTAACTATGGCCATCTAAACCATGTGTCAGTCAAAGACAGAAGAGCACTGATGCTGAGCCAGGTCAGATCACGCAATGCCTTCAGGTACTTTCTGGCACTTCGCTGGCTTTCTGTTACAGTAGACAAGCTGCCTTTGTTAATGTACTAATTTGCTAAATTAATTGAGCACTACACTGTTAGTTCATTCTATTGGAAAGAACTCCTTTGCCTTAATCTTTTCCACATATACTACTGCACCCTGCTGGAATTGTGTGCCTTCTAATAGTTTCAGTACTGCTATTTCAGGTAGAGATGACAAAAAGAAATGGGACTAAATAAGTCTGATTATCTGACTCCTGACAATTTTGAGCACCAATTTCCAACAAATTTCAGGGACCAGGTAGCTTGTAGCTCGGCTCTCATGTCTGCAAATTACCTTCCACCTCCTTCATCAGGGTTGAAGTGCAGATTTTCAGGGTCTATTTGTTCACCATCAGGAAAACTGGAATGTGAATCTAAGAAAAAGATTGAAAGAAAAAAAACTTAAATAAAAGCAAATGTCATGAGGCATGTGTTCTTTGCCTAGCCTTTACGTGACTTACCAAATATTTTACTGACTGAGAAAGATATGCTAGGTGGGAAACAAGCCTGTTTTCGGAGAATTTATGATATAAGTTGTATGTATATGATGAGAGAAAAAAACCCAAGCCTCAGACACTCCCCAGCCTCAGAGTCTACGGACATAAGCTGTTCCCCACTCAACAGAACTGCCTGTTCAGTCATCATTGCAAATCCTACCAGCATGCAAAATAAGTTTCCTCAGAGCCGGACACTTCTTTAGAAGCAGAGGCGATTACTAAAGATGCCTCAGGACATACAAACCACCAGAAACTTGTTGCTGGACTGAGAAGGAAACTAGAGCAAGGGTCAGGAAGCCCTGCAGAAGCCTGGCCCCCACAGTGCATTTTCCACTACACTATATCCGTTTACATTCCATCTGTACAGCAGCAATCATTTCTCAAAGCACAACAGACAGAGACATTCACATCACAGCAAACTGAGCTGCCATAAAGATGAAGGGTCAGGGAGATGGCTCTGCGGTACAAGCACTCATTATGTAAGCCCGTCAACCATAGTTAAATCTGTAAACATGGATTTGATGGGACACAAGTAATCTCAGCATTCCTATAGCAATATGGAGGCAAAGACAAGAGAGTCCTTTAGAATCTCAAGGCCACCTAGTCTAGAGTATAAAATATGGTGGCAGAAACAAGAAAGGGTGCCACAAAACGGAGTGGAGGGAGAACTGACTCCCCAAAAGTTGTCTTCTAATTTCCACACCTTCACCAACATGCACAACCTCACACTCACATACACACACACACACACAAAAAAAAGAAAAACCAAAAACAAAACAAAAAGAAACAAACAAACAAACAGGGTTTCTGGATCCCTGGCTGTACTGGAACTAGCTCTGTACATCAGGCTGATCTCAAATGCAAGAGATGTGCCTGCCTCGTCTCCCGAAATGCTGAAATTAAAGTCATGCACTACCACTCTTGGCACAAATCAGTTTTTTAAAAAGGGGGAAAATAGTAACAGATTTCTGTTAGTTTTTTTTCACCAAGAATTCTTTTTTGGAGGGGATTAAAATCAAAACCAAAACCAAACCAAACAAAAATCAAAACCAAAAAAACAAAACAAAACAAAACCCAAAACCCCAAGAAACTGGGTTCCAGGATTTGTATGTGTGCTTAAAAAATGAAAAGGGGAAAAGGGTTTCACAGGTTAAAGTATGATAGAAAACAAAAAAAATCTGAAGAGAGAAGGAAAAATAGAAAACAAAAACTAAAAGCTCCAAACATACGAAACTGCAGCTCAGGTGCAGAATGAATATTTAGGTGTGGACAGCAAACCCACTGTGTCTGCTCAACACTCTGGGTCCTCAAGTACCCTTGGCCACAGGCTACCCGACACCAGGCTGCAGGCTTTTCCACGCAGGACGCAGTACTCACGCAGCTAACAACTTTCTTGATACTTGCCTCGTTGTCTACCACAGAATGGTCTCTCACAAATGACAGTAATTTTTAAAAAAGAAGTGAAGGCAGCAGAGCAGAGGGAACAGTGGCAGAGGCAGCGGCAGCGGGGCTGTTAGGAACCTGTGTAAAATGACTGCATGCTGCACCTTCATCCGGGGGCTGAGCCAGGAACGGATCGTTGAACGCGCCCATGCTGGTGTGTTCTTCCTGCTCCTCGTTCTCAGTGTCACATTCAATGTCGCTGTCACTACTCATTCCTGGCGGGAGGGAAGGGAGGGAGGTATGATGAGAATCCACGGATGTGGAGCTGGGGTCCTGCTGCACTTACACTGATACAGTCCAGCAGCAGCCACAGTCGCTATTCTTTGCAGCCTCAGAGAAGCAGCGCTTTTATTGTGCTCTTTAATTAGAACTGGGTATCATAATCCTTCAAAGTTTTCTGTAGCTAGTATAGTGAGAAAATCTTAGCATGTTCTAAAAACAAAACAAAACAAAAACCCAAAACCCAGGCACTCTTCAATCTGATTTACTATAAGAACTAATAGTCTACAGCTGGAATATCCATAAATACAGGCAAACATAATAGAAAATTCCAACAAATTCCGGCAGTAAATTGGTTTCAGATCTATTTGGGTCCCTTGTTTTATATTTGTGTGTACTTTACTCAGTGTATATATTTTTCACTAATATCTAATAACTATACATAGGGTATAGCATACTACTTTAATACATTTATAATATGTAAAGATCAGAAAGGTTGTTGACTTATCTACCACCTTAGGTGTGTATCAGTCTGTGTTGGGAGCATTCAAATCCACTTTACTAGCTGTTACAAAATACTCTATCAATCACAGTCAACCAGTCATCGACTGAGCCTTTGTGCCTTTGGGATATCTTGCCATTCTGGTCACTGTTATGGTCTGTAGGTGTCACATCTGGGCAGGACTATCAACTCCATTCTTCCCTGGGTCGCTCACTCTGGTGCTAGAGAGAGCTAATAATCTCCAGGGAGGATGCTTCCAGGTCAGCCCCAGCTCCTGCAGATCTGAAGTGTGTGGGTTGCACTTGTTAAAGAGATGTGTGTGTGTGCGTGTGTGTGTGTGTGTGTGTGTGTGTGTGTGTGTGTATGCACTCGTTGTATAAAACAAGAGTAAGGAGGGCCTGCAGAAGATGAAAGGAGGGAACCAAGTCTTCCGGTAGAATAGGTTAATTCCTGCCTTGCACATGGAAGCCCTTGGTACATCACATATAATACACACAAAAGGAAACAGCAAGGACTTTTATGTTTACGGTAGGCTTGATGAAAAGAATAAATGTCTTCCTTTTGAGTTTAAACTAAAGTCTAAGTGCTGTGCTTAGGTCAGCAATGTTCGCAGAGGCCTGCACACACAAAGCACACACACTACAGCAATTGTCTTATGTGCGGCCAATATGTTTGGGATTTAAACCTGAGGTTGAAATCTCAGGAAATTACCATAAACCCTGTCCAAGAGCTACTGCTGTTTAAAAGAAGCAAATGTAGACATTCTCTCTGGAGGGCAGATTCTCACTAATCAGCAATCAACTACAAAATTCATGGCGTAGCTACTGAAGGACTCTGAAAACTAAACCAGAGAGGGACTATTGCTGGAGTCAAATTCTGAAGTGCCACCGAACCGGCCAACTCAAGTCTCATGACATCATTTAAAATGTTCACAATGAAATCCAGAACCCAAGAAGGGTATCAATTCCATGGTGACACAGACACTGGAATTTTCTAGCAAGGACTTTTAAACTTGTCACAAATACTCACTGTCAAAGAATTCTGAGGAAGTTTCCAAGACAGATCATAAGAATTCTTGGGGAAGTAAGGAGGTTCAAAATGGTGTGCTTTAATATAAACAATGCTAACAAGAGAACTTCAAATGTAAAATTCTTTTATCAAAACAAAACAAAATCTGTATATTTTCAAGCATCCAGGTACCATTTCTTTCTTCAGTACTCAGAATACAAAGCTAGACCTGGACATTCTGAAATGTCTCCACTTTTCATTAAAAAACACATACACATGGAAGCTGTTAGCACATCAAACAAAATACGTGTTCAAGAGGGGAATATACAAGTATTCCTTTCTCTTCTTCTTTTTGTATTTAACAGTCTCTTTCTGTAGTATTATTTGGCCTAAAACCAACAATAGCTTAGTCTGCCCTCAAACTGAGGCAATCCTCCAGCTCCAGCTAGGATTGCAGGCATGAGCCACAGAGCCCAGCTAGACTATATTGTTTTACAAAGCAAACCCTAGCTCCGTCTGTGAGCCACCACTCCCACCTTGTGGCCCTTCATGGAACTGGTCCTACAAACAAATCCAGGCTGATTCTCCAAACTGCAGCCATACATTTCCTCACTGACAGTGATTATAAGATCCTATTAACTGTATGGTATTTCAGAAATATTGCAGTGAGAAACAAAAACTGCAACCTAGAACAAACTCTGGGAGATGCATCAATGTCAACCAGCTGAGATACAATCCTGAAATAACCCTAGGTGCTCGGGAATTCACATGGAGAGAGAGACAGGCAATTTATTTATACTAGTAATTTACACCTGCCCTTCTTCCTGCCTCCTAAATCAGCGCTTCTCACATTTCTAATGCTGCAGGCTTTTAATACAGTTCCTCATGTTGTGCTGACCCCCGCCAACCACAGAATTATAGTATTATTATTTCATAACTATAATTTTGCTGTTATGAATTGTAATGTAAATATCTGATATGCAATCCTGTGGTGGTTACAACACATAATTGAGAACCACTGTTCTAAAGGACTCTTAACATTGTCTAAAAATCTTGCCTTCCCTGAAAGACTGTGTACTCGTGGAGTGGGACCAAATTTTTTTTTCCTTGTCCATGAACAAATGATACAAGATCAAGCTAGGAAGTTGTTGCTGGCCCTGAGTTTCCTTGTTGCTAAAGACATAGAGAATTGACAAGCCTTGCCCATGAATCCTCAGGATGTGAGTCAGAGTTCTTACCAAGTTTGCAGCGGAGGCAACTATTTGTCATTTTCACTGAGACTTCTATTCACTGATGTGACACAGAGAAGACAGAGAGAGAGAGAGAGAGAGAGAGTGGAGAGCAGGCAGGCAGGCAACTAGCAGCCAAATGAAGAGGCTCACATCTGCAATCCCAGCATCGAGAGGCTCAGGAGGGAGAACTGCTATGAGTTCACAGCCATCCTGGGCTATTCACAGTGAAAATCTGTCTCAAAATGGGGAGTGAAAGGCAGCTGCCAGGATGTAGCTGCTCTGCTGAACTCCTGGGTTCCACTCTGAACACATGAAAAGTAAGCAAGCTTACAGCTCAGGCCTACAATCCCTGTTCTTTGGAGGTAGAGTCAGGAAGATCAGAAGTTCAAGTCCAAGGCTAGCCTGGGCAACATAGTAACAAAGAAATACAGAGGCATACCCACATTGAACAGCTAAGTTTTCTAACTCTGAAAATACCCTATCACACTTAGGCATGTCTCACTTAAGACTTCTAAACAAGGGTGCTACTTTCATTACATTAATTTTATTTATTTTTGAACAGCTCATCTTGATTACCCTAAAGGTGATCAGCACTAGTAAGCCATCACAGGTTGTATAACTCATCTGTTAGCTGTCTGGAGCAATGTTTGTAATAGCTGTGACAAGGCTTTTCTCTGGATTGGGTATTCAGTCTTCAGTTTACAGAATTGTACAGCTTATCAATGGTGTGTGTGTGTGTGTTGTTGTTGTTAAACTAGGCTGCCAGTATAAAATCGTTAAAAAGAAGACAAATAGACGGTTGTCCCAATTAGTTCCAGTTAGAAAGGAATGGGTCTGTTTATGACCATTGTGTCTAAAAAAAAAAACCCAAAACACAACAAACCAATTACATCCACTGATACCTGGGAGTAATAGACTACTTGGGAGCCAGGCGTGCTGACAACACCTACAACAACACCTACAACTCAGCACTGGGAGGTCTGACAGGAGGACTGAATTCTAATGTGATAACCAGACTGTATCAAAAGCCCAAACCTAAAAACAACAAAAACAGAAAAAACAAACAAACCCATGATCTTAGTGGTTCCAAACTCCCAGCTATTACAGCAGAGAAATGAGGCCTTGAAGTTTCTTCAGACAACCTCTTCCTCAAGGAGGAAGAGAAGCCACAGCAACATGACAGAACAGTTCCTCCATTTGACACAGTAAGAACTTTTCCCCACCCCCCCTTTTAACTTGACTTTTGGTCTTAAAAAGCATGGATTTAAGATAAACCTACTCCTCACAACCTGACTGCTACTTCTACTCTGGCCTCAGACTTACTGGCTCATCACCTGACTAACATCTACTCCTGCCTTCAAATGAAGTTTCCAAGGGTACATTACAACTCAAGCAGACAGAGATGGAAATTCTAAGCACCGACTCTAGGTTCAAATTCTAACCCTTACAATGACCATTTCTGTGACTTTCAGTGAGGTAAGTTATATTTCTAATTATTTTTTAAAAAAAAATTTATTGTTTTTAAAATTATTTTCTTTATTTACATTTCAATTGTTATCCTCTTTCCTAGTTTCCTCTCCAAAAATCCCCTATCCCTTCCACTCTGCCCCCTCCCCCTGCTCACCAACCCACCCACTCCCACTTCCTGGTCCTGGCATTCCCCTATACTGGGGCATAGAACCTTCACAGGACCAAGGGCCTCTCCTCCCACTGATGACCGACTAGGCCATCCTCTGCTACATATGCAGCTAGAGCCATGAGTCCCACAATGTGTTTTCTTTGAGTGGTGGTTTAGTCCCAGGGAGCTCTGGGGGTATTGGTTAGTTCATATTGTTGTTCTTCCTATGGGGCTGCAAGCCCCTTCAGTTCCTTGGGTCCTTTCTCTAGTTCCTTCACTGGGGACCCTGTGCTCTGTCCAATGGATGGCTATGAGCCTCCACTTCTGTATTTGTCAGGCACTGTCAGAGCCTCTCAGAAGACAGCTTTATCAGGCTCCTGTCAGCAAGCTCTTCTTGGCATCCTCAATAGTGTCTGGGTTTAGTGGTTGTTTATGGGATGGATACCCAGGTGGGGCAGTCTCTAGATGGTCATTCCTTCTGTCTCTGCTTCACACTTTGTCTCTGTAACTCCTTCCATTGGGTATTGTTCCCCCTTCTTGTGTTTCATGTGTTTTGCAAATTGTATCTTGGGTATTCTGAGCTTCTGGACTATCCACTTATCAGTGAGTGCATATCATGTGTGTTCTACTTCTAAGTCTTAAATTACTTGTTTGTAAAATCAGAAATAAAAGAAGTTAATGACTATAAAGAATAATTTTGAGAATAACATAGCAAGAACTTAGTAAATATCAACTTTTTTGATGATATACTTTTAGTTCCTCTATCAGAACACTTATCACACAATATTATCAAAGGCTATTTACCAGTGTCTTCAATATCTAATCTCTACTTTTTAAATGGTTCTTCCCGCCCCTCCCCTCCTACCACACATACACAACATACCTTAAAAAAGCTACAGTTTGCCTGGCGGTGGTGGCGCATACCTTTAATCCCAGCACTTGGGAGGCAGAGGCAGGCGGATTTCTGAGTTCGAGGCTAGCCTGGACTACAGAGTGAGTTCCAGGACAGCCAGGGCTACACAGAGAAACCCTGTCTCAAAAAAAAAAAAAAAAAAAAAAAGTGCTCTAGTTTGTTTTATTAGTTAGTACCTGTAGCCCACTATGCAAATGTGTCTCAAGGACTATTACCCTGGTCAGACTATTACACTGACCAGGACAGCCACAAGTATATGCTAGCATCTCTGTGTGTTAAAAACAAGAATTCGTCAATGACTGAAATTCAAATGAAGTGGAAAGTAATACTGGGGGAAATCAAAATATTTTTGAAAGTTGTTCTTTTTTTGCTAACCTATAAAAGATATAAGATTGTTTTAAATAATGTGTATTGCTAAAATAACCAGATATTTTATTTGGTATCTTAGAAGAAATGTTAAAAATTATAGCTGAGGCTCATTTGCAGAGGTGAAGCAGGTTGTTTTAGGGGATGCTAAACAGTTGAGCCAAGGAATTCTTCCATAAGAGCAAAGGAATGCTAAAGAAATGACTCCAGTTAAGAGTGAGTACAACAATTAGAGAAGAACTAAATTCAGTTCCCAGCACCTACAGCAGGCACATCAGCCTACAGGTAACTCCAGCCCTAGTGAGAGCTAACGCTGTTGGCCTCCTTGGGAACTTACTAGCACACACATATACATACATATGAAAAAAAAAAAGCAATTTATAGACATTAATCAAAATGGACCTCAAAGGTAGTAGGTAGTGCACAACTTTAATCCTAGTACTCAGGAGGCAGAGGCAGAGGCAGAGGCAGAGATCTCTGTGAGTTCTGGGACAGCCACAGCTACACAGAGAAACCCTGTCTCTAAAATTAAAACAAAAACCAAACAAACAAAAACCTGACCTCAAACAAAGGGTTAACAATATTCTAATTAGCTGGTTTTTTTGTTTGGAGGAGTAAGGTTTTGTTTTACACATATGTGTCTATTATGAATCCCCACCTACTGCTATAGCCTCTGAGAACGCAGTGTCTCCTGCTCGCTGGTCCTGACCGGCCTTGTTCAATGCTCACCTTCCTCAGGGGCAGCTGAGGCTCCTTCAGGGAGCGTGGGCTGTACCTCCCCAGCTTCAGAATGACTTTCCAAATCTGCCATCTGCATTCCTTCCAGACGACCTCCCTTTGCATTAGTCCTCAAAGAGGGAAAAACAACAAGCTATTTTCAAATGTTAATAGTGACATAATAATTTTCTTTTTTTCCTAAAGCTGAGCCTTGAATCAAGCATGGAAAACTTACTTGTGTTTAATTCTAAATTTGCCTTTTTAAAAATTTTACTGAAGATTCAGAATAAAAGATTTTGATATAAATTCCCAAACCCTGTTTATGACAATGTGTAATAGTTTTATAAAATGTTAACAGTAGGCGACAAAGAGAAGGTGTGTAGGATCTCTTTGCTATTTTTTTAACATGTTATTTTTTTTTCATTTATTTTATGTATGTCATTACACTGCCACTCTCTTCAAATACACCAGAAGAGGGCATCTGATCCCATTACAGATGGTTGTGAGCCACCATGTGGTTGCTGGGAACTGAACTCAGGACCTCTGGAAGAGCAGCCAGTGCTCTTAACCGCTGAGCCATCTCTCCAGTCCCTCTGCTTTTTTTTTTTTTTTTTTTTTTTTTTTTGGTTTTTCGAGACAGGGTTTCTCTGTATAGCCCTGGCTGTCCTGGAACTCACTTTGTAGACCAGGCTGGCCTCGAACTCAGAAATCCGCCTGCCTCTGCCTCCCAAGTGCTGGGATTAAAGGCGTGCGCCACCACCGCCCGGCCCCTCTGCTATTTCTTAAAATGGCTTGTTAATCAGTAATTATCAATTAAAATAAATATAAACACAAATTCACACTACTACTGAAAGAGTAAGAGAAACATTAGAAATCAAGGGACACAGCAGGTAAAGACAGTCATGGTTGCTTATTTAATATGCATACCTTCATGGAAGACACAGCACACAGGAGGATCCTAAGGGCAGGGATGCAAATGAGGAGGAGGACACTTTCCCTTGCTGTGTTTCCCATTTTCACTGGGAACTACTTTATTTAATTTGCTATTTAATTGTTTTTGCCTCACTGCTCCAAAGCAGCAGGGAGAAAGAAAAAACACAGCTAGAGAGCATCCAGATGAACCAGGCTGACATCTTCTTCCTAACTGGCTCACCATGGTGGTTTGAATGAGGATGGTCCCTCATAGGAGCCTATGTTTGAATGCTTGGTCCCCAGTTAGTGGAACTGTTTGGTGAAAATTAGAAGGAAGTGTGGTCTTATTGGAGGTTCAAAAGCTCACCCCAGACCCAGCTGGGCTCTTTGTCTGTCTGTCTCTTTCACCTGCTGCTTGAGGACAGATGTGATCTCTCAGCTACTACTCCAGCACCAGGCCTATCTGTTTCCTGACATGGTCCTCATGGACTAACTAACTCTCTAGAACTGTAAGGAAGCCTCCAATTAAATTCCTTCTTTGATAAGACTTGCCTTGGTCATGGTGTCTCTTGACAACAATAGAACAGTAATTAAGACACTCACCTTTTACTTTAATGCCCTTTTTTTTTCTTTTTGGGAAAGCAATGAATTTCATAAAGCGATTTACAGGAGCATGGGTGAGGGATTGTTTGTAAGAGCAAGATCATCTGGGTGGTATGAAAGAACTTTAGACTTCTATATAATATTTTATACCTCCCCCACCCAAAGTATATGTAAAATCTTTATGACTAAATGATATAAATACCTCTATAATAAATTTAAAAAAGAAAGAAAGGAAGGAAGCTAAGGGCAGGAAACATGCTGGGTTTAAGAGCATTAGCTATCGTCCAAACCCAGATTTGATTCCTAATGCAACTCTAGTCCTGAGAATCCAATACTTGGGCACCAGACATAAATAGGAAGGAAGGAAGGAAGGAAGGAAGCTAGTTGTAGCTTTAACTTGAAAGAAATGTATGTATCAGGCGAGGTGATAGGGATGATCCATTTCCTGACTTTCTCTCCTCTACCCCAGTTCTAGGGATTGAACCATGGCAATGACCATGTTAAGATATGTTCTACCACTGAGCTCTACCTTCAGGCAATTTTCAAAATTTCATTTTAAGCCAGGATCTTGCTTAGGTTGCCCATGCAGGCCCAACTTTCAACCATCTGGCCTTTAATCTCCTCTGTAGCTGGGATGCAAGGGCTCACCAGTATGCCAAACTCTCTCATGGTTTTCTCTTCCACTGTTGAACCCTGAGTAAAAATAAAATGAAACCCCCATCTATCCTTCTGGATTTGGTAATGAGATAGATTTAAGGATGTTGGTTTTTCTATAAAGATCTTTTCAAAGTCTCCATGGAGAACATTTCCATTATTTAAATTAGAAACATATTTAATGTTTATGTGACAGATCAACAGATGAATACTGATGGCCTAGCCAACACACCATAGACAATAATTCTTTAACTCCTTTCTTGGATTGGCTGTAAATTTAATTCATGTGGATGGGTTTTGAATAAAGATAAGGGTGCCAATCATCATTATCCTTTCTGGAGATTCCAAGTTGCATTTTAGAGGATGATTTCAAAAGACAGAAAAAGAGTGAGATAAAAGCAGTATTTAAAAAACAAACAAACAAACAGCCTGGGCGACATGAGACTCAAGTTTCAAAACAAACAAACAAACAAACAAAATAGCAATAATAAATAAGATTAATGAAAGTACTTTATTCCACACAAATATGTGACCCACAGCACATGACACAGCACAGATGGTTAGGAAAGATGCAAGCAGACTAAACCACGGACAAGAGCAAAGCTGAAGTGCACACATCTCACAAACAAAGTATGCTCAGGCGTCCTTGGTGTCAGTGAAAGAGAGCTCTAAGCTAGCTGGGGATGCTCACTTCTGTAATACAGAACTCAGGAAGCTGAGGCAGGAGGACTGCTGTCATTCTGGGTCAGGGGATGTTAGAGAGAGGAGAGAGAATAGGAGACAATGCCATAAATTTTTTTAAAAATAAACTTACAGCACACCATAGAAATAGTTCATTATGATTTAGACTTGAAATTCCAAACAATAAAAAGAATATTATTTACCCCAAGGTGACCATTTTCCTTCTTTTCTCAACAGTAGGTAAACCATTGAAAACTGCAACCACCACAGCGTCAGAATCCAAGGCTTTGCACTGTCGGTCTTCACTTTTGGGCAGAAGATCCCCAATGATGCCGTGTGTCAGAGCCCGGGGGGAACTGTGTCTGCTCCCAGACTGAGAGCTTCCCGAGGAGCCTTCAGGAAAGAAGAAAGAAGACAGTAAACATGAACGTTCCCTTAGTTTAGAAAATTTCTTACTGTATCTATTTTTTGTAAAATGTAAATGAGTAGTTTTGTCTGCATGTATGAAGGTGCACCATGTGTGTCAGGTGTCAATAGAGGCCAGAAGAAGGCATCAGATCCCCTAAAAGTGGAGTTACGGATGCTTGTGAGTCACCATGGGGAGTTGGCAATCAAACCCAGGTCCTCTGCATGACTGAAACAATGCTCTAAGTCAGGAGCTACCTCTCCAGCCTACTATATGAGCATTTTTAACTAAGTAAAATCTTCAAACAAAATTAAAAATATACCCCAACCGTTTTGACTAGCTACTTAAAAATTAACAAGTCCAGAATACAGAGTTGAAAATACTGCTCTGATTTGAGATCAGATACTAGAGCCTGAGGTGCATGTCAGCCACCCCAGAACTTGGGAGGCTGAGACAGGAGGATCAAGAGTAAAACCTTCTCACATACAGACAAATATATGATAAAAAAATCAAAGTAAAATCTTTTCTTAAAAGTCAAAAATCAAACAAAAGAACAAACTCTAAAGAGTAAACAATAAAGGTCACACACACCCCAAGTCCAACCGTAAATCAGCTTCAAGGTTAAAGCAATGTCACATCAATTCCCAAGCATGGGTCCAATAAAATTAGACTATAAATTCCTCAGCTTTACCTTCAGCCAGAGCCTGACAGTCTCCCTTTGAACGGCTATTTTCTCCAGAGTCCACAGCTCTTCGGAGTGACAGACTGCCTGCTATGGCCCGAGTTGACTTGGGGGAATTCTTCTTATTTGTGGCTGAAAAATATTTAGGAAAAATATATTCATATTTCTGAATATGGTAAAATGTCACAAAACTCATTATACAGCGAAAGAAAGGTCTAATCTTTACCATACACGGATATTTTTCTGTCTACAATGTTCAAAACAACAGGGCACTCTGTGACCCTGACAGCTTATTTACTACTCTACGACAAAAATAATTCTGTTTTGTTGCTTCTGAAACAGAGTCTTAATAAGATTAACTATGACCTTGTCTTTAAAAAGTTGTATCAATTAAGACGATGAAGTGTAAACAAAAATACAAACCCTCCTATCCAGTGGTTCTCAACCTTATGTTGTCATGACCCCCAACCATGAAATTATTTTATTACAACTTCACATATGTAATTTTGCTACTGTTATGTATTGTAATGTAAATACCCAGAGGTTGAGAACAGCTGTTCTAATTTAAACAACTGGAAATTGTGCTTGATTGGATCAAAGTATAATCAATGTTGAATTTGAAACAAATACAGACTGGCTCTGAATTCAGTTTCCTGCTTCAGCCTCTTGAGTGCTAGGCTTAAAGCTATGATGTTGTTCATCTTCTCATCTACTTATTATTTATTATATTAGTAATTTCTTGAGTATGCCTGCAAATGTGATTAGTTCTTGTTGTTACCATCTTGTCCTGTATCTCCTCTCTGCCCCCACCCTAGTTATTTTAAACTGTATATTTTATTGTCATTACTACTTTAAATCACAATTTTTTATCTGGTCACAAATATTTTGAAGTATTATAATTATAATTTGTGCATGTGGACAGGTATCTGACAGAACTGAGAATCCAGAAGCAATCTACACATTCAGTTTGACTTCTACAAGGATGCTAAGACAATTCAATGGGTAAAAAAGGAGGGACAAGAGCAAGTGTTGCAGACAATGTGAGGAAGCTGGAGTCACATGACTGGCAGAAATACAAGTCTGCAAGGGGTTTTGAAAATTACAGTTATGACATTGGCAGTTCCTCAAAAACCTAAACATGGCTTCCATTTAGCCCAGTGAGTCCACTTCTAGGTACACACACAAAATAAACAAAATATTCATTATCTACATGGTAACTTATAATACATATTTACAGCAACATTATTGATTACAGCCAAAAAGTACTAATGAGCTATCTATATTAACAGACAGTGATAAACAGTATGCTGTACAGTTAAATAGTAAAATATTGTTTGATCAGTAAAAGGAACATATTATTAACTCATGATAAACATGTAGGAGCCTTGAAAGGATAATGGGAAATGGAGAAGAAAAAAAGAGATAAATAACCTTATTTGGTCAGGCATCATGGTATAGAAGTATAATCCCCACACTAGATGGGGAAGGAGGATCAGGAGTTTGAAGCTAGCCTGGGCTACATAGCAAAAGTCTATTCTAATATAAATGGAAATGTGACAACAAGACTCAGTCTCTGTGTTAATTAGGAAGGCTAATTTAAAAACAAACAAACAAACAAACAAACAAATAAGTGCCAGTGAGCATATGGAGAAATAGAATCTGGGTCCAGTTAAAAGTGTAGTTGTTTCAGCAAAAAGCATGGCATCCCACCCCCACCCCTCCAAAAACATTAAAGACAGAATAATCTAGCAACACTAGTATACATACTGACAATTTTAAAAAGGGGTTTGAAAAGAGGTATCTACATTTAGAGCCAAAAGATATAAACAACCCAACTGTCCAAGGGAGGAACGGATAAACAAAATGTATTCTAAACATCACAGAGCAGCAAGTTCTGCACCGTGGTATATGGATGAACCTTGGAGGTGCATGAAATAAAGAAGCCATAAAAACCCAAAGTGCCACATGCTGCAACAATTCCACTCACAAATGGTACCTAACAGAGTGACTCATAGCCCCAGAAAGCACAGCAGTAATCCCCAGGTGCCAGGAAAGAAATGGAGGACTGCTGAGAAATGATGTAGTTTAACAGAGAGAGGAAAACTCAGAGACGGACGGTGGGGAGGGATGCACATGGATACCAAAGTGATTAACGCTACTCAACTGTCGCAGACTACAGTGGGGAATTTTATTTTATGTTTGCCAAACATTTTAAACACATAGGCCTCCCCAACTAACGCCTAAAATGGCAGATTTACATTGTACATGTATTTTACTACTTAAGACTTTTTTCATAGCATATATGATTTGCGAAATGAATACACACATAGGCAGTGTCCAATTCTAAACTCTTTCTCAATCCACACAGCCCCCCAATATTCTCCTCAGTTCACATGCAACATGTTTTCTCATCTCAGATATCACTGGTATACTCTTCTATCTTTGTCAATACTTTTCAAAAACAGAGCACTGATAACACTTATTTTTAGAATGTTTTCTGAGATTTTGAAATACACTATCTAGTTTTCCACTTGTCTTAATGATTCCTTCCCATTCCCACTGACAGCCTCCCCATTCCTTTTCTTTACCAGACCTCTAAGTGTATGAGCAGTGCTTCACTGTGAAGACTTCATAAAATCAATACCACTGCTTGGCACTGATGCTGCATAACTTTAAACTCAGCACATGGGGGGAAGAGGCAGGCACATCTCTGAGTTCAAGGCTAACATGGTATACACAGGGAGTTCTAGAATAGCAAGGGTTACATAGTCTCAAAAACCTTGTCTCAAGAAAACCATTTTTAAAAAGATCACTACATTTACTATGAGATAGAGGCAACTGGATCTGTGATTTCCAGGCTAGTCTTCTCTACATAGCCAGGACTGAGGGAGTAGAGGGAGAGAGGAGAGAAAGGAGAGGGGGAGAGAGAGACTTAAACAGTATCAGAGAGTGCTGGTACTTTCATTCGGTTACAATCAGCTGTGACCACTTCCCAGTTGATATGTGTCTAATGCCTGCCTAGGACAGTTTACTAGGCAACCTAGCATGTGCCCAACAGCATATTTAAACAGAATCTCTGACTCTCTGACCTTATCTGCCCTGGCACAAATTTTTACCATACAGCCCAAACCGGCCTTAAACTCATGGTCCTCCTGCTTCCTCTTCCTGACACTAGGATCACCCATACATAACAATGCACTTGGCTTTGAATTGCTGTTTAGTAGATGACTTCACTAATCACTAAGTTGCTTAGGACAAAAAAAAAAAAAAAAAAAAAATCAAAAAAAAAAAATCTCAGTTACCACCTTTCTCAGAACTATCCAGCATTTTCAACGACAGCTGTGACAAAGAACTGAATCCTCAGTTCAAGGTCAGCCTTACAGAGCAAGTTCTAGAACAGCCAGGGCTACAAAGAGAAACCCTGTCCTGAAAAAAAATCAAAAACTGAATTCTATTAGCTACATTGTATATACTGTACGTACTGATGAAAGTATGTACTTATGCATCCAAAACAGCACTGGTTATGTCGTACTGAGAGTGAGACAGAGGAGGAACTGCGCCTGCTGCAGGCATGAGAGCGTCTATCTACCCACGACTACACTCACACAAGCTAACGTAAGGGAGCCCCTGCACTGCAGCTTTATTAGCGCTTTCTCCACAGTGCAGCTATTTCTGAACAAATAAACAGCTCAAGCTCTTTACTGAAAGCTTGAAAGAGCCTGGTTAAACACTGTTATCTCTGACTTCAACTCAGTCTGCCCTGCCTGATTCTCCATATCCACTCATGCCAGTGTTGCTTTAACCCTTCAAAGTCAATTTTACGCCAGTGAATTTGCATTTCTGTCCTGTTTATACAGAACACTGCTTCCCCCAGGCATCTGAAGGGCTCAGCTCAAATGTGCTCAAAGACTGTCTCTGCCTCTCCAAAAATTGGCATTCTTCATCTGCTCTTGTTTCATGGTGGTAGTATTCATTAATATTATGTTCACTCATTTATGTATATATTTACTGTCTGATTCTTATCACTACAATGAAGCATCCATACGGTTACCAAAGTGTCATTTAATGCCAAGAACATGTGAAAGAGAGAACTGACTCTTTAAAGCCAGTTAGTTCTCTTACCTCCAGAAGGTACCATGTGTGCACGTACAAACTGACACAAAAAATAATTTAAAAAAGAAAAATGTTGGAGCTGGAGAGAAATGGCTCAGTGGTTAAGAGCACTGACTGCTCTTCTAGAGGTCCTGAGTTCAATTCCCAGCAATCACAAGGTGGCTCACAACCATCTGTAATGGGAGCTGATGCCCAATTCTGGTGTGTCAAGGCACATGGGAGAAAATTACATTATAGGAACTTCGTCACTTACGGTTTCGTATGTAACAGCCAGCGACTGATGACTTTGCTAGAAGCTCCATTCCCAAATCCTGTAATCTACCAGAGTTTTCGGGTCCACAGGTAGCCAGAGCTGCCTGGTCAGCACAGAACAGGTTTGTCTGCATGTCTGGGGAAGCAACACTGCTGCCCTTTATATCTGACAGCGTAGTCTTCACATCAGTCTTCATACACCGGACTTCAGCCATCTGTGTTTTGAGCCTTTTCAGCATCTTTAGGTCAGAGGGCACGCGCCACATCGCTTGCTGCTTCCTTTGATCTTTATCTTTTCGAGAATATGATGCTTCAAAAAGAAAGCAAATGATAAATCATGTTCATATAAAATTTAACATTCATGACTTCATTCTTTCCCACAAATGTAACATGTGGAATGTGGTTAGGTTGCTTTACAATATCACCAAAGCCCATCATCCAGACCAGAGAGATGGCTCAGTGGGCAAGTACTCGCTGCCAAGCCTCACCACCTGAGGTCTATCCCTGGGGATCTACTATGTGGCTGAAGGAGAGAACTGAGTCTTCCAAGTTGTCTTCTGACCTCCACACGTACACCACAATACACACATGCTCATATACACACAAACATACCTACACAAATAAATGAAATTTAAAAATTAAGGTATGCACTAAATTATACTATAGAAAACACAGGTGTAACTGTCTTAATGTTATTCATATGTTACACCTTCAAGTTAGAAGTATGGGTCACAATCTCCACTTTTATCTACCTACTTCTAGAGATTGTTCTGACTTGTATTTTTTTCTTAAAAAACTTTTCTCATTTTTCTCTATATTTCTTTTTTTTTTTTTTTTTTTTTGGTTTTTCGAGACAGGGTTTCTCTGTGTAGCCCTGGCTGTCCTGGAACTCACTTTGTAGACCAGGCTGGCCTCGAACTCAGAAATCTGCCTGCCTCTGCCTCCCGAGTGCTGGGATTAAAGGCGTGCGCCACCACGCCCGGCTATATTTCTTTTTTTCTTTTTTTTTTTTTTTTTTTTGGCGGGGGAGGGGGTTCGGGGGAGCATCGAGACAAGGTATAGCCCTGGCTCTCCTAGAACTTGTTCTGGAGATCAGACTGCCCTCGAACTCATATGATCTGCCTGCTCTGCCTCCCAAGTGCTGGGATTAAAGGTGTGTACCATCACTGTTGAACTTTTTCTATATTTCTTCTGGTCATAATGTTAAGAATGAAAAAGAAAAATCTAGAAGCCAAACACTTCATCAACTCTGCTCTCCATATTTTATGTGGATATACAATGCCAAGTCACCCTCCATTTGCAGCCCTCTCCATCTCCACCCTATAGTTGAGTCTGGGATCCCTGTTGCCGCGGGGAGAGTAGATAGCCAGCAAGAGCCTGTCTAGAAGCCTGCAAACAGACTCACTGGGTGGCACTCTCACTCTCCCAAAGCTTATGATCTAAGATTACCAGATTCCTGGGTGACATCACAGATCCTCCACCTGGATAATAGCAATACCTCAACGAGATACCCTTCCTCCTCACTCACTTACTCCACATCCTTGGAGTACCAGACTTCATCCCTTGAATCCCCCTCCTCCCTCTCTCTTTGCTGCCTGGGAACCACACACAGCCTAGCTGTGCAATCCTGATGCAACCTTGCCTTTTTCTAAGGCCTACTCCCTACACAACTCTTGGGTCTAACCTCCCCGCAGACGCTCACCATGCTGCTATCTTTGAATGGCATTAACAACGCTTCTGATCAAATTCTTACCCCAAAAGACAATCTCCACAATGTGGCCTTTCAGTTCCTAATTATCTATTGTTCCAAACATGCCAGAAGGTTTTCTTCCTCTTTTTTTAAAGATTTATTCATTTTATGTATGAGTACACTATAGACACACCAGAAGAGGACGTCAGATCCCCTTACAGATGGTGGGATGCTGGGATTTGAACTCAGGACCTCTGGAAGAGCAGTCAGTGCTCTTAACTCCTGAGCCATCTCTCCAGGCCCCCAGAATGTTTTCTAAAGACCAAATCAGGAATTACTCTCTGCTCAGTATACCCACATGGCATTTTACAGCACTTAGTAAAGTACTGGCATTGCATATAAGGCTCAAAACTACCAGATTATATGTTGTCCAATGGTAGCTTTACTACTTCTATTACACCCCCCCCCCCCAATTTCTTGAAGTCAGTTACATGAGCCTCATCCAAAATACTCAAAACCATAAAGTGTGTGACTTGAGTGTTTTGAGAATTTGAAACATATTATTTAATGGTTGAGTATCCTTTAAAAAAAGGGGCGGGGGGTTATTTATTTCATTATATGAGTACACTGTAGCTGTCTTCAGACACACCAGAAGAGGGCATCAGATATCATTACTGATGGTTGTGAGCCACCATGTGGTTGCTGGGAATTGAACTCAGGACCTCTGGAAGAACAAGAAGCCAGTGCTCTTAACTGCTGAACCATCTCTCCAGCCAGAGTATCAATAATCTAAAAAATAGGAAATGCTACAAACTCAAAATTGGTTTGGGTACCATGTATCTTCTTAATCATTGTTCCGTTGTTAGGAAGAGACACCATGACCAAGGCTACTCTTTTTTTTTTTTTGGTTTTTCGAGAAAGGCTACTCTTAATAAAGAAACATTTCATTGGCCTGACTTATCTTTTCAGAGGTTCATTCCATTATCGTCACAGTGGGAAGCATGGAGGCACCCAGACAGAAATGGTGCTGGAGAAGCAGCTGATACCTGAATCCTGATCTGCTAGTGGACAGACAGATCTGGGGTTGGTTCCCTATATAGTTTTCTTGGACTTTCTCTTTTCAAAAAGACTCTTAATTTGGCTCATTTTTATAGTACATGTTGGCTCCAGTTTGTGGCTCTCTTTGAAAAACAGTGTTGAACCGGGCGTGGTGGCTCACGCCTTTAATCCCAGCACTTGGGAGGCAGAGGCAGGCGGATTTCTGAGTTCGAGGCCAACCTGGTCTACAGAGTGAGTTCCAGGACAACCAGGGCTACACAGAAAAAACATCTCGAAAAACCAAAACCAAAAACAAAAACGAAAACACCAAACAAACAAAAAAAGAAAAACAGTGTTGAAACACTTCCTTATTTTTATATCTTTAGTTTTAATTAAGCAGCATCACCTCCAGGAAAGAACTTCTATTCCAGCTATCTAGCAGGCTCTCAACCTTGGTAACCTCCCCAAGTCCCCTTCTATTACTTGTCCCATCCTTTCTGCTGGGCCCCTTATTTTAGTCATCTAGATTCAAAACTTAGGTTGCCCCAGTATTAGCTTTACATAGAAAACTAAACATTCCAAAATAGCAAATATACTGATAATACAGTTTATATCCTCTCCTATGACATTAAACACTTTCAAAAACTGGATTTTACCTATTTATTAAATCTACTTGTAGATCAAATTGTAAAACCGTCTCTCTGCGGGCACGAGGAACTGTAGCAGAGCGGGGGAGCATTGGGGAAGCGGAAAGCCACTGGTTTAAGCAAACCTTGCACGGGATGTACTTGAACCACAGGTGAAAAGTAACTGTCCTAGAACCTAGCTGCAGGTGAGTTTTTCAAAACGAGATTTGTGCTGTCACCTTCAACCCACTACAGTAGCTCAGGCTGTGTTTTCTACACAGAGGTTCTATGATTTTTTTTTTTTTACAGAAAAGTTCTGTTGCTTTGAGGTGTCACCAAAATCCGTCTACATACCTGACTAGATACAAAATCCGTCTACATAGCTGACTAGACACAAAATCCGTCTACATACCTGACTAGATACAAAATCCGTCTACATAGCTGACTAGATACAAAATCCGTCTACATAGCTGACTAGACACAAAATCCGTCTACATAGCTGACTAGACACAAAATCCGTCTACATACCTGACTAGATACAAAATCCGTCTACATAGCTGACTAGATACAAAATCCGTCTACATAGCTGACTAGACACAAAATCCGTCTACATAGCTGACTAGACACAAAATCCGTCTACATAGCTGACTAGACACAAAATCCGTCTACATAGCTGACTAGACACAAAATCCGTCTACATACCTGACTAGATACAAAATCCGTCTACATAGCTGACTAGATACAAAATCCGTCTACATAGCTGACTAGACACAAAATCCGTCTACATAGCTGACTAGACACAAAATCCGTCTACATAGCTGACTAGACACAAAATCCGTCTACATAGCTGACTAGATACAAAATCCGTCTACATAGCTGACTAGACACAAAATCCGTCTACATACCTGACTAGATACAAAATCCGTCTACATAGCTGACTAGATACAAAATCCGTCTACATACCTGACTAGACACAAAATCCGTCTACATAGCTGACTAGACACAAAATCCGTCTACATACCTGACTAGACACAAAATCCGTCTACATAGCTGACTAGACACAAAATCCGTCTACATAGCTGACTAGACACAAAATCCGTCTACATAGCTGACTAGACACAAAATCCGTCTACATAGCTGACTAGACACAAAATCCGTCTACATAGCTGACTAGACACAAAATCCGTCTACATAGCTGACTAGACACAAAATCCGTCTACATAGCTGACTAGACACAAAATCCGTCTACATAGCTGACTAGACACAAAATCCGTCTACATAGCTGACTAGACACAAAATCCGTCTACATAGCTGACTAGACACAAAATCCGTCTACATACCTGACTAGACACAAAATCCGTCTACATAGCTGACTAGACACAAAATCCGTCTACATACCTGACTAGACACAAAATCCGTCTACATACCTGACTAGACACAAAATCCGTCTACATAGCTGACTAGACACAAAATCCGTCTACATAGCTGACTAGATACAAAATCCGTCTACATAGCTGACTAGACACAAAATCCGTCTACATAGCTGACTAGATACAAAATCCGTCTACATAGCTGACTAGATACAAAATCCGTCTACATAGCTGACTAGATACAAAATCCGTCTACATACCTGACTAGATACAAAATCCGTCTACATAGCTGACTAGATACAAAATCCGTCTACATAGCTGACTAGATACAAAATCCGTCTACATAGCTGACTAGATACAAAATCCGTCTACATAGCTGACTAGATACAAAATCCGTCTACATAGCTGACTAGATACAAAATCCGTCTACATAGCTGACTAGATACAAAATCCGTCTACATAGCTGACTAGATACAAAACTAGATACAAAAGAAAGGCCGAAGAAAGGTCAGTCTGTTTTACTACATAGCAAGGATGCTGTAGAAAGCATCCCAACAAAAATGCTGCTTCTCCAGCTCTGGGAGTTGGGGGCTGGGGATGAAATCGAGGGCCGTGCACATACACTAGGCAAGCACACTGCTAGTGAACTATATCAACAGTCCTTAAAACTGGAATTTGAACTCTAGCTTTTTATGGTAAATCACTCTCTGTATAAAACAGCTTTAGCTCAGATTCAAACAGGCTAGCCTGGTCTATCCAGATCTCTGTCCTACTTCAATAATGCCTTATTCTATAACTAACGTTGGCATAAGATACTGTGGACAATTATATACAGTTTCTCAGGTTTTGATGTTCCTTTGTATGTGTGTGAGAGAGAGGGTCTCACACTCTCTACCTTTTGGTTATTCTAGAACTTAATATGTACACAGGGCTGGTTTTGAATTCACAGAGAATGGACTTTCTCTGCCTTCCAACCGCTAGGATTAAAAACTTATGCCCCAATCCTGTCTCAAGAAACCCAAAAAACAAAACAAAAACTTATGCCCCCATGCCCAGCTGTTGTTCTGTTTTTTGAAACAGGTTACAGAATATAGTCTAGACTGGACTTGAACTCCCTATGTCGCCTAGGTTACAATCAAACTCAGAGCAATCCTCATGATTCTGTCTTAACCATGCTGAGATAATACCTGTGTGCCACCAGGACAATGATGTGCACTTTTCATTTATGGGCATTTAAGCAAACTTTCTATGTTCAAATTAGATATATTTCCACAAATTAGATATATTTCAGTTCTGAAAACTGAATCCATTCACAAAGCGGCCAACTGTACTTCTCTATATAGGCCCAACTATCAACTGGACAGGACATAAAAGGCAATCATTTACAAGTTTCTTCTTCTGTTCTCTGAAGTATTAGGATTAAACACAGATGTGTGTGTGTGTGTGTGTGTGTGTGTGTGTTGGGAGATTACTATACTATGAGCTACACACTCTAGCCCTGAAACCTTTTAAAAGACACTTAAAATTTGCTTTTGACGTAACACTTTTGAGCAATGACAGAGAAAAAAGGGGGAAGGTCATAGGTACAGCTTGCCTAGCACAATGAGATCATGAATTCAATCCACAGCACACACAGAGGGAAGAAGATAGGTTAAAAAGCCACTCCTATGAAATGAATGGAAAATCATTTTACTACAGAAACATACTGTGTCTCAATTCTCAGTTGAGATACAAAGACAGAAACTCAACAGTTCTCTAATGAACCAAAGAAAAATCAAGAGATTATTATTTTACCTGTGGGCTGCAACAGTGAAGCAGACGGGCGAGGTTGTAAACCCCACAGGTTTTCCATACTGCTCCGGTCCTTAAGATCCAATAAGTGTATTAGGATTAAAGGATCAATGTCTAGTAAGCTACTGGTAGCTGCAGAGCATAAATGTGCTCTTCTTGACATTCTGCTACTGGCACCCACATAGCTGTGGCTACTACCTGCAAAACAAATAGATAGAGAAAACATACTGTATGCACCTGCACATATTAAAAATAAAAACTATTACTGGCTGAATACCTGCCTGCAGATAATGAAAACCACAAAGTAACCATACTGTCAACCAATGAATACTAGAACAATAACTAAGCATGAGCCTTGTTACTACCCAGAATTCAAGAGCAATCACCAGCCTCATCCAAAACACCACACAAATGATGTCTATGTATAAATACACAACCTGGGGCAAGCCAGGGGCAAGGCAAGGAAAAGTTTCCAATCCGGTGAATAGAGTAAGATTTTCCATGTCCTATAAGCTGAGCATTTAGTACTGCCAGTTTTTAAAAGATTAACCAAATTAAGTGTGGTGACACTGCTTGTAATCCTAACACTTGAGAGGTTGAGAGCTGGAGGTTAAAGGATCAGAAATTTAAAGCCATCTTTGGCTACATAACAAGTTAAAAAACCAACCCAGGCTATATAAAAGAAAGAAAAAATTAAAAAAATTAATATTAATCATTATGACCAATGTGCAGTGGTATCTTACTACGTTGGTTTTTTTTTTGTTTTGTTTTGTTTTTTGTTTTTCCAGACAGGGTTTCTCTGTGTAGCCAGCCCTGGCTGTCCTGGAACTCACTCAGTAGACCAGGCTAGCCTCAAACTCAGAAATCCACCTGCCTCTGCCTCCCAAGTGCTGGGATTAAAGGCGTGCGCTACCACGCCCGGCTTTTTTTTCTTCCTTTTTCTTTTCTTTCTTTTTTTTTTTTTTTTTTTTTTTTTTTTTTACGGTTTTAATCTGGCATTTCCTACGAAGACAAAACACAAAAGAATAACCAGAGTTTCAGAAATGTGTGGGGTCCCTCCTAAGTGTAGCAACACATAACATGAGTCACAAAAGAAAAACTGCCAAGAACTATCTGAAAAAATAACCAAAGAATTCCAAACTATGATGAGAAATGCTAATACTTTCGAATTTGCTTTAGAAATGTAGTAGTCCTAAAAAAAAAAAAAAAAAAGCAATAGTCCTATGAGCTTTCCCATTCATTCATTCATTTTAAAGAAAGATAGAGTCTCTCTCTATGTAGCCCTGACTATCTAGGGCATATTTCAAAGTGTACATGTGTGTGTTCTCTTCTAGAACTTAATTGAGAACATCTAGAGTTTAATCAAGAATATTAAATTAAGCTTTTTTATTTCTGACTGTTGTCTATATTTGGATAATTTTGTCAGTTAAGGCTTCTCTGATTTAAATACTACAGAGGTAGACAGATATGTTCTTTACACATCAGAACATGTTATCACAGATGATGCTATCATAGGTGTTGCTAGCCAGGTTTTCCCAAGCATAGTCTTTACTTAAGAATAGGGAATTATACTGAACCTCTTTGAAGAAAGAGTCTGTCCAAAATGACCTAGAATTCTATAGCTACATTGTCATATTTTAGCTAATTATTCTATCTATTCACCTTTAGTTATAAAGTACACAAGTCTTTCTCATATTCTCAGGAACTAGAAATATGCCATTATATTCATTAATGCTTGTCAAAAAATTTCATCGAACTTTAACAATGACAATAAGGGTTTTTGTTCACATTACACCCTCAACATCTAAGGTAACCATCTAAATTTTAACATTTAGAGCTACAGAAAATGCAAAAAATTAAAAAAAACATGGATGACATTTAATCAATACCTTGGAATCAACATAGTAAAACAGCACCCATTCCCATTATTAGTAAATACTTTTCTATAAAAGGCTACTGGGAATTAAGTAGGGTCTCGTACATGTTGAGCAAGCTCTCTCAAGAAACGTTTGAATGAATTTGTTAATTTAAATATCTAACCATGTTTATCTTATGTGCGCCAATGCTATACCTAAGAATTTTCCTATCACACATCTTAAGAGAGAAATGGATAGATAAAACTAAAACAACCAAGGCCTCACTTCAGTATATCCATTTTCATTTTTTACTAACACCATCTCTACATTTTTTCTGTACTATTCAAAAATCTTGAAAATAGGCATTAAAATAGCTTTACAATGGATAACATTTATTTTAAAAATACTACATGTTTCTTTATGATACTGTATTATGTGCTAGGGAGACAAAAAGGAGGAAGAACAAAATTTTAATTTCAACCTAGAAAAGAAGTTGGCAGCTCGGCATGGTGGCACACGCCTTTAATCCCAGCACTTGGGAGGCAGAGGCAGGTGGATTTCTGAGTTCGAGGCCAGCCTGGTCTACAGAGTTAGTTCCAGGACAGCCACAGATATACAGAGAAACCCTGTCTCGAAAAACCAAAAAAAAAAAAAAAAAAAAGAATAAATAAATGAATAAATAAATAAATAAGAGACTTTAAAATTTGTCTCAGAATTTTATAAATAATTATGGCAAACAAAAAGTATGTCGTAAAGGGCCTGGTACAGAGAAATATTTTGTAATGCTAATTGTTACTAGCCTTTTAAGTATCATCAGTACTGCATTAATACCATGAACCTTTATACCAGTGGCTACCCTCTACTAAAATACAGCAAGTCAGCGTGACTCATGGAGGCCAGCCTCTGTACCTGGAGGACCTGTAGCAGCTGCATCTTCCATGAGCTCTCCCTCTTCCAGCTCCATACTGTTATATTCTACATCATTTTCCCCAGACCTGCAAATAGACAAAAATCCATCATGTTCACAATAACTCATAATTCTCACGAAGGAAATACAATTACTATCTGTATTTGTAGGCCAGTAAGATGGCTCAGCTAGTAAAAGGCACTTGCCACCAAGCCTTATAACCTGAGTTCAAGCCTCAGGGGCCATCTGGGAGAGAGGAAGAGTGAGCCAATTGCCAGGTTGTCGTCTGACTTTTACATGCACTACTCAAAGCACACTCTACATGAATTTTAAAAATGGTATTTGTCACACTTTGATCAGTTTTGTGTTTTGAAATACAACTATGAGAAGACCTGTACCAGCTAGCTTTGTGTCAACTTGACATAGGATGGAGTAATCACAGAGAAAGGAGTTCAGTTAGGGAAGTGACTCCGAGAGATCCAGCACTGGGGCATTTTCTCAATTAGTGATCAAGGGGGGAGGTCCCCTTGTGGGTGGTGCCATCTCTGGGCTGGTAGTCTTGGTTCTATAAGAAAGCAGGCTGAACAAGCCAGGGGAGGCAAGCCAGTAAAGAACATCCCTCCATGGCCTCTGCATCAGCTCCTGCTTTCAGACCTGCTTGAGTTCCAGTCCTGACTTCCTTTGGTGTTGAACAGCAATGTGGAAGTGTAAGCCGAATAAACCCTTTCCTCCCAAACTTGCTTCTTGGTCATGATTTTTGTGCAGGAATAGAAACCCTGACTAAGACAAGACCTTAGTCAGTCATGAGTATGCATTTAATAGTCAAATAAGTTTTAAATAACATCAAAGCAAGCTAACAATATTTAATTTTTGCATCAGAACACTGTAAGAAGTTATACATTTATAATGAGTTGTCTCTGTTGCAGGCATATGGCTTAGTTAGTACAGTACTTATCTAGCACTTAGGAAGTCTAGGGTTTGAACTATCACCACATGGAACCGGGGTTAGTGGTATGGTACCCACCTGAAATCTCAGCAATCCTAGGATTAAGGAGGCAGAGACAGGAAGATCAGAAAGTTCTCATCCTCAGTTATATAGCATATAGCAAGTTTGTGAGCAGATTAGGCTATGGCAAGACCATCTCAAAAATTTAAAAAAAAAAAAAAAAAAGACCCACACTCTAATGATAGTTAATAGGGAAAAAAATAAAAATAATGACAATCCCCCTGCCCAAAAAAACCCCACACCCTACATTTTAATATTTAAGAAAAACCCTCCAAGTCAGGAGTGCTGGTACATGCCTGTATACCCAATACTTGAGAGGCACACAAAGGAGGCCTGGGAATTCAAGGCCATCCTTAGCCACACAATGAGTTCTGTGAGGTTATTGAAACCTTGCCTCAGTCTGTCTGTCTGTCTCTTTCACACACACACACACACACACACACACACAATTTACTGCATATGACTAAGACAACTTCAGAAAACAGGGTGGTTCCTATTTATTCTTTAAAAATCACCTCTGAACTACCTCAAATTCAACTATAAAGTACCTAATAGTACAAACAGTAAGAAAGACGATGCTACTTCTGTATATCTAAAGAAATTTTAAGATCAGCTCCCATTGTGACAGTGTAAGGAATTCTGAAGCCTTACTATCAAGTAAAACTGAGGAAAATAATTTTTAAAAAGCCTGTTGAGGGGCTGGTGAGATGGCTCAGTGGGTAAGAGCACCCGACTGCTCTTCCAAAGGTCCGAGGTTCAAATCCCAGCAACCACATGGTGGCTCACAACCATCCGTAACGAGATCTGGCGCCCTCTTCTGGAGTGTCTGAAGACAGCTGCAGTGTACTTACATATAATAAAAATAAATAAATCTTAAAAAAAAAAAAAAAGCCTGTTGAGACTCTAGAAATAAGGTAACTCCACCAATTAAGATCATGTGTTTCAGGGCTGGAGAGACAGCGGTTAAGAGCTCTGGCTGCTCTTCCACGGGTCTTGTGTTCAATTTCCCAGGAATCACATGGTAGCTCATAACCATCTGTAACGGGATCTGATTCCCCTTTTCTAGTGTGTCTGAAGACAGCAAAAATGTATTCAAATATATAAAAATAAATAAATCATTAGAAAAAGATTATGTGTATCTCTTGCAGAGAGCCAGGGTCCCAGCACCCACACGATGGCCAACAACCATGGATCTGTAACTCCAGTTCCCGGAGATCAAATGCCCTTGCCTGTGGCCACTGAGCATCCGTATGGTCCAAGGACATACATGCAGGCAAAAAGCTCATAAAATAAATCTAAAAAAAAAAGAAAAAGAAAAGGAGGAAGAAAAATTTAAAAAAAAAAAAAAGTACTCTGGAAATGTTCCTAATGGCATAAAATATAAAATGAAGAAATGGCTACTAAAAAAACAGTATTTACATTGGTAATAAGAAAGAGCATAGGGCTCTTTTCTTTCAACATCCAGTTAACTCAGTTTCTAAAGCCGGAGAGAGAAGTGTACTTTTGCCCTCAGTCTAGGTTTAGACTCAGAGGTCTCTCCCCCTCTCCCCCTCCCACTCTAAGGAATAAAGCTATAAAACAGTGCCAGAAAAGCCTACAATAGGCAGCCAACCCTCATCAGCAAGACCAGGTTTGGGCCAGTGATACAGCTTAGTGAGTAAAAATCATTACTGTGCAGCCCTGAAAATCTGATTGGAGGCTGAGATGGCTCAGCAGGTAAGAGGACTGACTGCTCTTTCCCAGGACTAGGGTTCAACTCCTAGCAACCACACGGCAGCGCACAACTGTCTGTAATTCCACTTCCAGGGAATCTGACGCCCTCACACAGACAAATGTGCATGCAGGCAAAACATGAAGCACATAAAGTAAAGTAAATTATAAAAGAATAATCATCCCTGGAACCAACAGTGGAAGTATAACACCACCTCTTACAAGTTGAACTCTGACCTCTGTATGCCAATATTACACATACACACACACATTTAAAAACTTACATTTATGCTGGGCAGTGGTGCCACTTAGGAGACAGAGACCAGCCTGGTCTACAGTGAGTTCCAAAGATAGCCAGGGCTACACAGAAAAACCCTATCTCCAAAACCTCAAAAATTAAAAAGTGAATTTAAAAAAGTATTTATCTTGTTGGGCAGTGGTGGTGCACATCTTTAATCCCAGCACCTGGGAGGCAGAGGCAGGCGGATTTCTGAGTTCGAGGCCAGCCTGGTCTACACAGTGAGTTCTAGGACAGCCAGGTCTACACAGAGAAACCCTGTCTCAACCCCCAACCCCAAAAAAAAGAAAGAAAAAGAAAAGAAAGTATTCATCTTAACTATGTATTTTACCTGTATTTATGTCTGTGTACCACCTGTGTGCCTAGTGCCCACAGAGGCCAGAAGTGAGAATCAGATTAAAGATGGTTATAAGCTGCCATGTAGGTCCTGGGAATTGAACCCAGGTCCTTTGGAAGAGCAGCCAGTATTCTTAATCATAGAGCCATCGCTCCTTGTTCAATTAAAAAAAAAAAAATTGAATGAATAAATAAATAAATAAGAAAAACTCCTAGCTTAGCTTAGAAGGCCTAGTTTATATCTAGATTATATGTAAAAAACAAAGTGCTGAATATTTCCATACTTAACATAAACCAGTTGCTACAGTTTCTAATAATTCCTACTTGGAGTGTTAACATGGGACTCACATGGTCTCCTCATCAATATCGTTTTCTTCTGTGTTGCTTGTTGCTGTAGAGCTAGCAGAAGAGCTGCTGCCATCAAGGTGATTCACTTCATCTTCTCCAACAAGATCCAGGTCCAGATCTCCATCCGAGAGCTCATGCTACAAGGAAAACACGACTTCCTCTCATTTCCTTCTTAGAATTCTGAGTGGAGAGTCTGATAATGTAGTCCAGGCTGGTCTTATTTTTCCTCTCTCAGCCTCCTGAGAGCAAGCACCACCACACTTGGCTAAAACAAGATTTTTATTCCAAACATTTCTACTCAGTTGGTCGTCCCAGTTAAGACACTAAGCAGAGTTCTATTTTCTGATCCTATATTTACACCACTGAATACTCTAGAGAAAAGTCACACAACCTCACTGACTGCTACCATTTTTGATTTATAGTTACTTATCAACCTGAGCTGGGCCCTCAATGCAACAAGGAGTAATTTACACATTCCTAGTCAGCCTCCAATAAGGCTCTCCTCACAAAGTAACTTCTTACAGCCAGGCGTAGTGGTGCACAGCTGTACCTCAGCACTGGGGAATCTGAGAAAGCAGCGAGCCAAAAAGGCTGTCCTTTCTCACATAGTGTTTTCTAGCTCATAGCCAGCCTGAGCTACAAAAACAAATCAATCTACCACTTAAGTCACACGACCCCCTGCCCCAGCCTTTCTCATCCTCGTAGCCCCTCTATCCACCTGCACAGAACAACTTTCAGCTGCTTAATCTACACGTTCTACCATTCAATTTACTCAAAAGGCTAAGCACTTGTCACCTATGGACATTGACACTTGAGTGGGAGCTGAGTGCCTCATGCTTGCAGAGGCTAGCCTGGTCTACATACTGAGTTCTAGGGCAGTCAGGCTCCACTGTCTCAGACCACTGAAAGATTGATGACATTATGCACTGAATAATTGAGGAAAGAAAATAGGGCTCATAGACTAAGGCAGTTGTACTTTGACACATTGAGTAAAATGAAACATAAAATCCAAGTCTCCCATCTTAAAAGCAACAGCCACAGAAAATCTACTCTGGACTCCTAATCTTAACTAAAAACAAACAAAATCCACTCAGTGAATTCCTATTCCAGCTATTATTTGACTTGGCAAAAACTAACCAACTTATAAGTCCTCTTACAAGCAGAAATGAAGTACCTAGCAGCTACAGTGAATGATAAAAACAAACAAACAAACAAACAAACATATTTTTAAAATCCATAGTTTCTAGACTATGTGTCACAGTTACAGAGAACAGTCTTCTGTAATGAACTAACTTTTATAACGTTGCAATGCTGTCTAATTATTACATTTATACAACATGCACACACCAATAATGAAAACTAGTGGACAAGATCTGTAGGACACTGTTTTCCCTGCATTTTATGCTGGAACCCATGATCCTACTGCACACATTACCAATCTAAATCTATTATTACATGATAGTCTTCGTTCTGAATCTTCTCCTCCTCATCTTCATCTTCCTTGGTCTCTCTTACAGAAGCGGAAGTAGGACCACCTTCCAGAAGCATGTCAGAGCATGACCCAGCTTTCTTAGTTCGTGTCTCAGGAGAATCATCATTTTGGGGGCTAAGATGATTATCTGGTGGTGACAGATCTCTGGATTTCTGAGTTCGGGACAGCTCAATCGTCAGTCTCTTTTAAAATAAGAACAGTACAAATCAACATTAAGTGTAAGAGGTGTCTCAGTGGCAAAGTAAACAAAGTACAGTTGAAAATTAGATATAAGGGGCTTGTGAGATGGCTCAGTGGGTAAGAGCACTGACTGCTCTTCCAAACGTCCTGAGTTCAAATCCCAGCAACCACATGGTGGATCACAACCACCCGTAATGAGATCTGATGCCCTCTTCTGGTACACCTGAAGACAGCTACAGTGTACTTATGTATAATAATAAATCTTAAAAAAAAAATAAAATAAAAAAGAAAATTAGATATAAACTGGGTGTAACAGCACATGTAGCTAATCCCAGCACCCAGGAGGCAGAAACTGGTGATCTCCAGCTTGGCCTTCATATAAATAGGGAGGGGGGAGGAGAGGAAGAGAGGGAGAGAGGAGAGGGAGAGAGGGAAGAGGGGGGAAGAGAGAGGAAGGAAGGAAGGAAGGAAGGAAGGAAGGAAGGAAGGAAGGAAGGAAGGAAGAAGGGCGGCCAGGAGAGGGGAAGGGAGGGCAGCATGAAGTTGGAGTTGAAGAAACAGCCCAAGGGACGTGCAGAAGGTGGATCACGGAGGTGACAAGCAAAACACAACTGGGTCTTGTCCATCCTGCAGGATTCAGCAGCACAATGCACACAGAGGGAGCTATGTAGGGCCTGAGAACACGCTCATGCACATGAATCTCCAAAAGGCTAAGCACTTGTCACCTGTGGACATTGACACTTGAGTGGGAGCTGGGTGCCTCATGCTTGCAGAGGCTAGCCTGGTCTACATACTGAGTTCCAGGGCAGCCAGGGCTCCACTGTCTCAAAACACGGGGAAAAAAGTAGATCCAGATATTCCTGAAAATAGTTTTTAAAAACCATTTCTTTGGACTGGAAAGATAGCTCACTGGTTAAGAGCACTGGCAGTCCTTCCACAGCTCAATTCCCAGCACCAGCATGGTGGCTCACAACCATCTATTATGGGATCTGATATCCTTTTCTGTCATACAGGTACATATATAAATAAAGCACTCATATACATAAATAATAAGTCTTCAGAAAACAAAACAAAACCATTTCTTTCTCTCATTTTCTCCTGTCTTGTTTTTGAAATATGTTTATGACAAAGATAAACATCCTTTTGTGTATCTAGTCTAAACAATACATATAGTTCACAAACTGTACTGAGAAGGCAGGCAGAGCTTTGATCTGTTTTGTTTGATGGTGCTGAGAAACCAGGCCTTTTCATTGTGAGGTAGACATTCAATTACTGAGCTACACGTCCAGCTCCAGTAGTTTTAATCTATATTCACCCATATTTCGGAGCTTCATCTACTACAACTTTCATAATCCAAACCTCCCACTCCATTCAAAGCCCATATGGAGAGGCTGCAGGATGGCTCAGTGAGGCAGAGAACCTGCTACTAAGCCTGATAACCTGAGCTCAATCCTTGAACTCACATAGTAGAAGGGAGAATAAACTCCCACAAGTGTCCCACATGTGCACAGTGGCATGAGATACATGTGACACACACATGCACACGCAAACACCATAAAACCAGTTTCAACTTCCACATGAAAGAATTCCTTACACAATTTCATTATTTCAAAATCAAAATTTATTAACCACTTATTAAATTTATTAACTACTTATTATAGTATTCAATCAACAACAAGAATTCAAACAAAGTATGGCAACTTTCAATTATCCCACTTTTAATCTTTAAACTCAAGATAGCCTGTACAAGACAATCATCTTAGACACTGAGGGAAACAATGTTTACCTCAAACCAGAGTGGTACTGCACAGCACAACTTTGCATAATAGTAATATTATATATCTACAGTATCTATCACAAGCCCCTGAAATGAAGTTACTACAACTAAGGTATAGTATTGTTGATTTTAATGAAAGCTAAATGTAGCTAAATGTGGCTACACAATTGAGTAGTACAGAATCTAGAGGCTCAAAGGGTAGAGAAAAGAACAGTCAAATTTTTACCACAATATTAACATGGACAGCCAAAATCAAAAAGCAGCAAGCCAAAAGAATAATAGGCTGTAGTAGGCAAGAACAGCTTTAATTAAGCCGGGTGTGGTGGCGCACACCTTTAATCCCAGCACTTGGGAGGCAGAGGCAGGTGGATTTCTGAGTTCGAGGCCAGCCTGGTCTACAAAGTGAGTTCCAGGACAGCCAGGGCTATACAGAGAAACCCTGTCTCGAAAAACAACAGCAGCAACAACAACAACAACAAAAAGAACGGCTTTAATTGCCTTACCTCTTTAAGATTGTTTATTTGTTGGATATAACCAGTCTGTGCAGCTTCCAACTGAGTAATGTACCAGTGCTGATCCCGGCATTTTTGAAAAAATGTCGGTGAGCGTACCTGAAACCTTAAAGAATAATTCCACATGAAGAATAATACAAAAGGTGAATCTGTGCATTATATAAGTTCTACAGTTCCCATTCCATAAGCACCACTTCAGCCAAGGCTACACAGAGAAACTGTCTCAAAAAAGAAACAAACAAAGCAGCAAGAACCACTTGAAATGAATCCTGAGTTTCTGTTGCCCAACATTCACATATGTTCTCATAACTGAAAGGGACTGTGGAGGCTCTAGGTGTCAACTGTCTAAACTAAAACTACACTTTTTCTCTCCTTTTATATGTATGGGTGTTTTGCCTGCATGTATGTCTGTGTACCACAAACATGCCTGGGGTTTGCAGAGGTCAGAAGAGGGTGTTAGCTCACCTAAGACTGGAGTTACAGATGGTTGTAAGCTGCTATGTGGGTGCTCGGAATCAAGCCTGGGACCTCTGGAAGAACAGCCTGTCCTCTAAACCACTGAGCCATCTCTTGAGACCCTAAACTCTATTTTTCTAAAGATCACATGCATATCAAGACTAAGCTGCCAAGTTAACCCACAAAGCATAGATATTATAATACTGTATGTAGTTCAAATATGATGATCCCAAGCTGGAAAAGAAAGAGGATCATAACTACATGGGACTAACCCTTTCCTATCCCTTTACCTAGTCAGACTCCAGAAAAACATAGTTTAAGGTCTGTGTTTTCTCTCCCCCATCCCAGCTCTTAATCTCACTTCCATTTTAAATTTTAATAGTTTACTGTTTTTTGGAGGCAGCATCTCATTCTGTTTGGACTGGTCTAAAAAATAAAACACACAGCCATCCTCCTAGACTCTCTAGTGCTAGTGTTGAGGTATGAGTCACCACTCAAGTGTCCTCAGACTTCCTAAGCTTTGGGAAAATTCATGTACTGGGCCAAATAACCACAACTGCTTTACCAGGTTCAAAAGAGTTATATGCTTCCAATAAACTGTATCTTTGCCCTCTCCAGGTAGCCTATAATCAAAACTACATATCAACAAAATAGCAAATAAAAAGTATCTATAGTAATCCCTAATAACTACATAAATGTCTTTAATGTATCTTTTTTTTTAAACCTTCTTAATAAGCCATGTGGTTAAGGCAAATGCCTTTAATCCCAGCACTAAGGAGGCAAAGGCAGGCCAATTTTTATGAGTTTGAGGCCAGCCTGGTCTACAGAGTGAGTTCAAAGACAGCCAAGACTACAGAGAGAAGTCTTTCCTATCTTAAAGGAAAACAAAACAAATCAAAAACCTCGTAATATTTATTAAAAACAAATCTCTCTTACTCAAGAGCCAAACATGATTCTACTTAGTGAAACACACATGTAAGGGAATGTATAACAACATTTTTTGAGAAAATAACCACAAGACAATAAGTGTAATTTCAGACGGGCGTGGTGGCGCACGCCTTTAATCCCAGCACTCGGGAGGGAGGCAGATTTCTGAGTTGAGGCCAGCCTGGTCTACAAAGTGAGTTCCTCAACAGCCAGGGCTATACAGAGAAATCTTCCTGTCTCAAAAAAAACCAAAAACCAAAAAAAAGTCTTATTTCTCTCATGTCTTCTAGACCTTCCACTTGGCCACCCTTTGTTAGCTACCGAACTTGAATGTACTCCCAAAGGCCTAAGTGTAGAAGGGTGTTCCCTTTAGTGTATCATTAGAAGATAGTCATGACACTGGGGCATGACTCTGAAGAGAACACTAGACACCATACTCTTCCAAACCTCGGCCATGAGGGCTGCTATAATGTGGTGATTTACCACAACCACATACTCAAAACAATAGTGCTAATCCTCATGGACTGAAAGCTTGGAAACTGTGAACCAGATTTATAAAATGATTATCTCACATACTTGTTACAGAAACAGGAAACTACCAAGCAAAAAGCAACTTGAAGGGAAAGGAAACAGGTTACTGTTAGGAAGTCAAGGCAGAAATATGAGGCAAGTAATCACATCTAAGCTTAGACGCAGACAGAACAGCTGCCTCTATGCCTGTGCTCAGCTCACTTTCCCTGAATACAGCCCAGGACTCAGAGAATGGTGTTATTCAGAATTGGCAGGTCTTCTCATTTCAATGACATAATCAAGATAATCCCCCCCAGACACGCCCACAGGCTAACCTAATCTGCACTAGCTCTAGCTGAGACTCCTTTCCCAAGTCATTCTACATTCAGTTGACAAACAAACCATCAAATAGAGACAATTCAGTTTTACCTAAGATCTTACATCTAGTTAGCTGGAGCAGCATCTAAGCTAGCCAATGACACTCATGTATGAGAAGGCAGAATGGCACAATCACTATCTTTAGTGTTCATGAGAGAACATTAGAAAAGCTTCTCAGTACTTCCTTTGACTGATGGATCACACTCCTAGTCATTCCCACACACTCTACTTTTGTTTTTTGGTTTTCTTTTGTTTTTCCAGACAGGGTTCCTCTGTGTATCCCTGGCTGTCCTGGAACTCACTCTGTAGACCAGGCTGGCCTCGAACTCAGAAATCCGCCTGCCTCTGCTTCCCAAGTGCTGGGATTAAAGGCGTGTGCCACCACTGCCAGGCCTGCACACTCGTTTTTATACTATTTGTGCCATTTGGATAAAAATAGCAGAAAGGTTTTCCTATTTCTCTTTTAACGTACAAATAAATATATAAACTTATCTAGTTTAATTATATATTTATTTAGAGTTACAGAAAAGCCAGGTGTGGTGGTGCAGACATTTAATCTTGTACACTTAGGAGGCAGAAGCATATGTGAGTTTAGGGCCAGCTTGGTCCACACAGTTCCAGGACAGCCAGAGCTACATAATAGAGACCCTGCCTCAAAAAACAAAAGCAAAAAAACAAAACCGCAGGTAATAATTCAGCTGGATCTCTAAGTCTGAGGTGTGACAAGTCTACAGAGAGAGTTCCAGGACAGCCAGAGCTACACAGAGAAACCCTGTCTCAAAAACACAAAACAACAACAAAATATAACAAAAACCAGAGGTATAAAAAAAGCCTTAACTTCCTAATAAATATGTAATAAATATGTAAAAATTATATCAAAATCTTAAACAAAATGAGCAAAAAAGTAAAAAGGAGCTAATCAAGAGGAGAAAAGGAGTCAATAAGGCCAAAACTGTAGTACATCAACCATGAAGAGGCCACAATGAAAACCGTTATAGACACTAATAAAAGCATGGAGGGAAAATCTGTCACTCTGTAGGTTAGTAAATTGATGTTAGAATTGTGACTGTAACATGAAATGCCAATAAAGTGTTTTCTCTGTTAAATTAGAAAAACAAGGTTACATCAAGAGAAAAGCGTGACGGTCTTCTTCCTCCCTCCTCTCTGGGTTTTGCTTTCTCTGACACAGCATCTCAAGAAGTCCTGGCAAATCCTAAATCCCCTAGGTAGACAAGCATAGCCTCAAACTCCTGATCCTCTTAATCTACCACCTAATTTCTGGGATTACAAATATGTACCACCACACCTGGTAATTTTCATTTTTGTTTCCATACTTCTAACACATTTTATCAAAAACTAAAATATTATTCTGTAAAAGTAAGCTTGAAAAGTCAGTCACTGAAATATTACACTGTCAAATAGAGAGAAAAAAACGAAACACAAACCAAAACACCCCTCCATAGTGCCCTATAAATAATGCCCTCACTGTTTACTCTCAGACACCCTCAGTACTGAGATTTCGGGTGTGTGCTCTGTGCACAGGCTGAAGGCGATTTAACCAGTACTCTTGTTGGAACAGCATCCCTCTCACTGTGATTTCTTTTTTTTTCCCCCCCTTGTCTCCCTAAGACAGGGTTTCTCTCTGTAGCCCTGGCTATTCTGGAACTCACTCTGCAGACTAGGCTGACCTCAACTCAAAATTTCAGATTTTAGATTTTTAGTTAGATATGCTCAACCTATAAACCACCTTTAAAGAAATTATCATCATTATTATTGAACAAGGTGTCTTTATACTGAATTTTATTATTCATCTAACTACATGGAATTCCTGGAATAAAAGTTATAGTTAGTGTGAATTTAAATATTTATGTTTGTTAAAAGAAACTCTAAAATACAGTTTTAATGATATTATTTCCCTTATAAATCACAATATCAAATATCTCAAATTACCTTAAAATCACTGTATCATTTTGTCGGTTCAAGTATCCTTCATTTGCAAGTAAGTCCAGACGAAAAAACCTATTGTAGCCCCAGCACTCTCCAACTTCAAAGTCAGATGCAAATTCTCGAATGATATTTTTTGTAGGATCATTGCACGACTGGTGAACCATTTCTACACGATATTCATATCTAAAATGCAGAAAATATTATTAGTACAGTCAGGAAAGCAAAAATAATTATATGAAAATAATGTTGTTACTCCAGCGGAACTCCATTCAAAACAGATATCAATTACAGAAACAGCAGTATTTCAAACCAGCCACAACCTGACAAGAGCAACTTGGGAGAGGGAGGGGTTTCTTTGGCTTACACTTCCATGTCACAGCTCATCACTGAAGGAAGGCAGCACGGGAACTCCACTAGGGTGGGATGCTGGAGACAGGAGGTGGTGCAGAGAGCCCAGAGGGAGGCTGCTTACTTGTTTGCTCAGTCCAATTTTAGAATCCAAAATCACCAGCCCAGGGATGATGCAACCCACAATAAGCTGGGCCATACCCCATCAATCACTAATGAATGACCTACAGGTTTGCCTGCAGCCTGATCTTATAAAGTCATTTTCTTAATTGAGGTTCTCTCCTACTTTCACTTGGATCAAGTTGACATAAATTTATGCAGCACAATTGACCTCTTGTCAACCTGACCTCACTGTTAAGCCACAGCCTTTCCTTTTTTATTCATCCCCAAGATCACACGTTAATTTCAATATCACAACATAGCACATTTTACAAACTTAAAAGTCCCACATCTTTACAAACTCACTTTAAAATTTAGTATCTTTAAAACAGCCAGTCTTCTAAAATCAAAAGTTTCTCAGCTGTGGTTTCCTGAAAATCAACTCTCATAGGATCTCTTCATGATGCCAAGCCTTAACTTCTTTGCATAACCCTTTCAATCCTACACCTTCACCAACGGCCTCTCACAGTGCCAGGCCTCAGCTGTTCTCCACGACAGTTCATTCTTCAAATCCAGAACCACCTGGATGACTCTTACACTGTCAAGTTCAGCTGACAGGTACAACCTTGACTGCTTCTGTAACAGTTTCTGTATGCTGACTCTCAGGAAACATTTCCCAGGAGATTTTACCTCAGTGATGCTGGTCTCTTCTTAATCATTGCTAACTTCTCAACTCCAGTGAACCAGCATCAATTGTCCCCGTAAAACAAAGACTTTACTTTAGTGGTTCTAGTCTCTTTTTAATCACAGGCAAGTCTTCAGCTCCACCTGACCAGAAACCAGAGTCTTCACACAAACGGTCTGATAAATCTTCCCTCTGAAACATCACAAGCCAAGCCTCCACCTGCATGGCTTTAATATCATCTTCAAACCTCCTAGAGAACAACCCACTGAGCTCTCAATACTCAACGGCTCTTGTAGGCCAACGTTCCAAAGTCCTTCCACAGTCCTCTCCAAAACATGGTCAGATCTATCATAGCAACACTCCACTATCTGTCATAGTTAGGGTTACTAGGGAAGGAAAGGGCTTATTTGGCTTACACCTCCATATCACACCATTCATCACTGAAGGCAGTCAAGGGCTGGAACCTGGAGGGAAACCTCTCTACAGGAAACTCTCTCTTCCCTTCTCAGCCAGATACAGTGATCCACACCTACAATCTCAGGACTTGGGAGGTAAAGATGAGAGTGCCATGAGCTTAAGGGCATCCTTGTCTTTATCAAGTTAATACCAGCCTGGGTATAAGTCCCTTGCTTTAAAACAAAAACATAAGACAAGGGAAAAAAGGGGGTACAGGAGGACCCCCCTTTTTATAAAGACTTTTATATGCAATGATGTTTTGCCTTCATGTATGTCTGTATGAGGATGCCTCTTGAATTGGAGCTATAGACAATTGTGAGCTTCCACAAGGGTGCTGGGAATTGAACCAGGGTCCTTTGAAAGAGCAGCCACTGCTCTTAAAACCACTGAGGCATTTCTCCAGCCTGAGTTTTCTTCCCTATATCAGAAGTTACTCAGTGTCCTAGTTAGGGTTACTATTGCTGTGATGAAACACCATGACCAAAACAAGTGGGGGAGAAAAGGGTTTATTTGGTTTATACTTCCATATTGTTGTCCATCACCGAAGGAAGTCAGGACAGGAACTCAAGCAGGGCTGGAATCTGGAGGCAGGGGCTGATGCAGAAGCCACGGAAGGATGCTGCTTATGGCTTGCTCCTCATACTTGTTCAACCTGCTTTCTTATAGAACCTAGCCCAGAGATGAAACCACCCACAATAGGCTGCCACCCCCCACCCCCAATCAATCACTAAGTAATTGCCTTACAGGCTTGCTGACAGCCCAATCTTATGGAGTCATTTCCTCAACTGAGGCTCCCTCTGCTCCAATAATTCTACCTTGTGTCAAGTTGACATAAAACTAGCTAGCACACTCAATAAATACTACTTAAAAACAAATTCCAAAATGTCTCATGTAGAATTTTTACTTATTACACACGTGCTTACGCTCACACACCTTGAGAAAGTGAATAAAGCTTGAAAAAAAATACGAAGTGTTTCTGCAGCCCCTCACTGATAACTCACATTTACTAGACTACTATCTAGCTACTACATAGTGACTCATGTTTTTATTCTGTATTTTTAACAGTTAAACTACCCCACTGCTAAATTTTGAACTGCAAAATTGAATGTCATTTCAACATTTAATGGAAGAAGATTCTGAACCCACTATGCTTCCTGAAATGTTAAGTGAATTAACACACTGTATTTATCAGAATAGAAGACTACATGAAAGTATTCAGAAAAATATCAAACAAACACACACACATATAAATTCCAATCTTTTCTAAACATGCGAACATATTACATTATCAAGGATAAGTTATTACCATTTCTAAAACAATATGAACTTCAAATTCCTGAAACAGGGCCTGGAGGTATAGTGTAGTAATAAGAGCCTGAAATCCTGGACTCACTATCTAGTTAAAAATATATTTATGAATTAAAGTCCTGACATCTATTTGGTCAGTAACAAAACTATCAAGCTGAATCCAGTGACAAAGACAATAAAAATATGAAAATACAGATGGAAAACAACAATCAAAGACAGAAATTTAAAAATCCTCCTTTGCCCCAAGGCAGAGACAGAGAGAAAGATGGTTATATGAAACTGAGGACCAGGTAACCAGCTTTGTGGCAGAACTTAGAACAAACAGGTAATTAAGAGATGAACTAGCCGAAGAACAGAGCCAAACTATTGGCCTCAGTATTTATTCATATATAAAGAGTCTCAGTCACCACCTCTGGGAATAGGGGCATAGCTTACAATAAACACAACAAACCTGAGTTTGTTTCCCAGATCTCACAAAGTGACAGGAGACAACCATCAGCTGAGAACTGTCCCGACCACATACTCTAAATAGAAAGTTATAAATCTTTCATGTCTCTAACTTTTTGTGAAAATGAAATATTGACCTTAATCAGGTCATTTTTCAGGGACAGGAGACCTGAGAAAGGTGATGGGAAAGTCTGGGATCAGGAGGTCTTGCATAAACTGATAGTTCATGTCAAGCAAGTTTATGATATACAGCATCAGTCGGGTGCAGTAGCATATGCCTTTAACCCCAGTACTTGGAAACAGGGGCAGACGGATCTCTGTGAGTTTGAGGCCAACATAATTTACACATAGTGAGTTCTGGGACGTCTAAGGCTGTGTAGAGAGACTCTTATCTCAAAATAAACCAACAAAGGAAGTAAAAGAAGAAAGAAGTATATGTGGTTTACAGGGGAACACAGGACAGAATCAGCAGAAAGTTCATACAATGGGAAAGTCAGCACAAGCTATCCAAGCAGTGCTGCAGAAAAGGTACAAAGGATATCAAGTGGGACCAATAACTCCAAACTCTACAGAGGGAAAAGCCAGGGTCCCAGGAAGAGAAACATTTCAGGCCCTGGCCCCAGTCTCAGGCTGGACACTGCCAAGTCTGCCTGTGAGCAAGGAACAAGGAACTAGCATTCTTTATCCTTTCATCAGTGCCTCTGAGAAAGCCTTCGATTGGCCCGGTGCCCAACAAAATATAGTTATAACTGTCATAATGTCATTCTCTTGTAACTCTAAGATCTGCATCAGTTAATTTAAATCCATTTTCTTCATTTATCCCATGGTTTGTTTTTTTCCTATTGGTACATCTGCCATTGTATATTTTACTTTAATGGATTCCTTCACAATTGTTCACTGTCCTAATTCCAGGATGCAGTTAAGTTACCGGATTTTTTTTTTTTAAATTCTTGTAAGTCTTATTTTCATTTGTTAGGTGGGCTCAGCACAACATTCAATTTAGACCTGACTCCTCCTCGTTACTCAACAAAAGCCTTCCTCAGAGCTCTATCATATGCCCCATGTATTGAAGTTTCTCTTCTGTTTGATAGAAACAGGGGTAGTGCTTGGGCTCTTTGAAAACATCGACCTCTCACTATTCCCTCTTATCCTTTCATAAGGTTCATCCCCAGCCTTCTCTTTCCTCAGTTTCCTCCTATATAAGTCCTGACGACAACTCTGCTGATGCAAAACAGCAATCTAGTCTAAATCTCTGGATCTCTGCCTAGAGGCTTCTTGGGTTCCTACCCAATGTACCCTAGGTTTGCTGGTATTCCTGGACTGATTCCACCTCACTTCCTCTATCAAATAGTAATTCTCCAAAACTATCTGACTTTAGGGGAGAGCAATCACAGAGTTAGTCTGAGAGTTTCTTATTTTGGAAAAACTGCTTTCACTAGTTACTTCATCTAGAAACTGTTGTTTCATGTATCGATTTAACAGAAAGTGTGAATCTTATCCTTACTATTCTATTTTTAGCTTTAAGCAAATAGTCCATTCTAAACCAACAAATTCTATTCTAATGTAGTAGTGTAAAAAAAAAATTACAAATTCCAGCAGGTAATAGTGACACATCATCTTTAATCTCAGTGCTCAGGAAGCTAAGGCAAGTGGATCTCTGAGTTCAAGGCCAGCTGATCTACAAAGTGAATTCCAAGACATCCAGGGCTACACAGAGAAACCCTGTCTCAAAAAAAAAAAAAAAAAAAAAAAATCAAATGTGTTTGTGTATGTATACACACACACACACACACACACACAGAGAAAATTCCTTATCACAACCATGAATATATACATATATATATAAGTGTGTAGATATGGTGGCACACACCTATAATTTCAATATTCAAGACTCAGTGGTCCTCAAGCTTCTTAATGCTGCTACCCTTTAATACAGTCCTCATGTTGTGGTGATCCCAACCATAAAATTATTTTTGCTGCTACTTCAAAATTGTAATTTTGCTACTATTATGAATTGCAAAGTACTTATTTATGAAAATAGAGGCTCGTCACAGTGGTCCCGACCCAGTGGTTAAGGATCAATGCTCAAAAGTCTGAGTTAGGAGAATCATGATTCAAGGACATCTTGGGTTACCCGCTTTAAAAAAAAAAAAGAAAAAAAAAAATCCATGTCTCATAAGGCTGCACCGCCCTCTCCTCAGCCCCCGATTATTTATAGGCAATCCGTGCCTGCTGGGTGAGGGAGAGATATTTCACTCAGTGGGGTAGCTGCTGCTAAGGTACTGATGATACTTCTGAAACAAGCTCTCACCCACACTCTTCCAAAGTAGTTGTAATTATAACTCACTGGACTACAAAAGGACAACAAAGTAAAATGGGGACTACCTGGCAGAGCTCGAGAAGGAAGAGGAGGTAAGAGAGTGAATACAGAAAACCTTGCGCATGCTTGTGTATACACCCACACATGAAAGCACTATAACCAAGTCAGATATGTTGCCACATGCTTAAATCCCAGCACTTTGGATGGCAGATGTGAATCCATCTATGAGCACATGGCCAGACCAAGATCAAGGCCAGCTAGGGCTCTAGTCAGACCCTGGAGAAAGAGTTTGGAAGTTAAAAGCATTTGTTCCTCTTCTCGAGGAGGTGTGGGTTCCATTCCTAGCACCACCATGGAAGCTCACAACCATATGCAACTCCAGTATCAAGGGATTCAGTGCCCGCCTCTGGCCTCTGTAGGCACCAGGAATGCATATGAAACACAGACATACAAGTAAAACACTCATACACATGAAGTTCAAAAGAAAATGCCAGGCAGTGGTTCCATGCACCTTAATCCCAGAACTGGGAAGGCAGAGGCAGGCAGATCTCTGCAAGTTTAAGGCCAGCCTGGTAGACAGAGTGAGTTCCAGGACAACCAGGTTACATAGAGAAACAAGCAAACACAACAAAAAACAAACAAAATAGCCCCGCTTAATTCCAGCACTCAGGAGTTCACACACAACCTGGCCTACATAACATGCTCCAGACCAGCCAAGAGCAAGACCCTGTCTCAAAAAAGAGAGAAATAAAAACCACAATTTAATCATTATATATTACTAATATGTGCAGTATATACTAATAAAAATATTAAGACTAAAAAAAACTAAGAATAAACAAACACAAATTTAAAAAATAAAAACATAGTTTATATTTTTATTTAGTTTTGTAAGTCAAAGAAAATATACTATCCTATAAAGTCACTTTAAAAATTATACCTTCTAAACAAAATACAAGCTGGTAGTTGTCAGAGGCTACAAGACAATGGTATCTTGTGTGTGCACGTGGAAGCAAGAGAACAAGCTGAAGTTTTCCTGAAGTACTGTCTATCTTATCTGAGATAAGATCTCTCTTCCTAAAACAAAAATTAGGCTAAGTTGGCTATCCAGGGAGCCCTAGGGATCTACCTAAATCTGCTGCTCCAGAACTGAGGTTCTAAGCATGTAACCATAAGCCAGGAATAGTGGCACACATCTATAATCCCAGCACATGAGATACTGAGGTAGAAAAACTATCAATTCAAAGCTAAAGAGGAACACCCTGTCTCAAAAAAGACATGAAATTATAATTTGAAAAAGTATTTAATAAAAATTGTGGGGGCTGGTGAGATGGTTCAGTGGGTAAGAGCACCCGACTGCTCTTCCGAAGGTCCAGAGTTCAAATCCCAACAACCACATGGTGGCTCACAACCATCCGTAACGAGATCTGGCGCCCTCTTCTGGAGTGTCTGAAGACAGCTGCAGTGTACTTATATATAATAAATAAATAAATCTTAAAAAAAAAAAATTGTGGAGCTAAAGTGTACTGGCTGGTTTTATGTTGATTTGACAGAAGTTAGAGTCATCAGAGAGGAAGCAGCCTCATTTGAGGAAATGCCTCTGTAAGGTCCAACTGTAAGGCTTTTTCTTAATTAGTGATTGATGGGGGAAGGCCCAGCCCATTGTGGGAGGTGCCACCCCTGGGCTAGTGTCCTGGGGTCTACAAGAAAGCAAAGCTGAACAAACCACAGAATCAAGTCAGGAAGCAGCACCCTCCTTGGCCTCTGCGCTCCTACCTTCAGGTTCCTGCCCTGCTTGAGTTCCTGTCCCAACTTCCTAAGGTGACGAACAGCAATGTGGAAGTGTAAACTAAATAAACTCTTTCCTTCTCAACTTGCTTTTTAGTCAAGAGTTTCGTCACAGCAATAGGAACCCTAACTAAGACGTAAGCACACACGTTTGTACTGAAAGTCAATTAAATCACTAACTTGGAAGTTTCAGGTAAGCCAGCCGATAGTTCCAAAAATACAGATAAATAATAGCCGCGGACAACTCCATTTCCATCCTTAAAAAAACAACAGAAAGAGAAAGAGTTTATGCAAAACAAACTACAGATCAACTCCAACAAAAAACTTTAATGAAACAATGAAGCCAACAAACAGAACACAGACTGTTATCAGGTAATTGGGTTAACAAGTATGTCTAAGCTTGGAGTTGGGGAGATGGCTCAGCAGTTAAGACTGCTCTTCTGCCGGGCGTTGTGGTGCACACCTTTAATCCCAGCACTTGGGAGGCAGAGGCAGGCGGATATCTGAGTTCAAGGCCAGCCTGGTCTACAGAGTGATTTCCAGGACAGCCAGGGCTACACAGAGAAACCCTGTCTTGAAAAAAAAAAAAAAAAAAGACTGCTCTTCCAGAGGTCCTGAGTTCAATTCCCAGCAACCACATGTTGGCTCACAACCATCTGTAATGGGATCTGATGCCCTCTTCTGGTGTGCCTGAAGACAGCGACAGTGTACTCATATACTCATATATCTTTAAAAAATGTTTTTTTAGATTTACTTATTTTATTTCTTTGTTAGGCCTGCATGTATATCTGTGCACCGTATGTGTGCACATCTGATCCTTGGAGGTCAGAAGAGTCTGAAGGATCCCATCAAATTGGGAGTTACAGATGGCTGTGAGCTATCACATGGGTGCTGGGAATCGAACCTCAGTCCTTTGTGAGAGCAACAGTGCTCTTAATTGTTGATCCATCTCTCTCCAGCCACTAAAACTTTCTTCTAAACATATTTATCTCCCTATAAAGCAGAAATACATTTCATGATGTTAAGAGTTTACACATTCATATTTAGCACTGTTTTTCACAAATTGAGTAATAAATGGCATAAAGAAATTACTAATCTCTTTACTCATTTAGTAAGTAAACTAATATACTCCAAAACACTAAAGAAAAGTTCAAAATTGAGTTGAATTTGAAAATTGGAAAAACTTACTGGGTAAACTTTTAACCTCCAACAAAGTCCTGAAACTTGAAGAGGCGGGCTGTAAACAGGATCTGCTCTCTGCCGCAAAGTGCTACAAAAAAAGAAAACCAACCGAATTCCAACATCAAAACTATTATGAAATGGCAACAAGCAAAACCAACTCCACTGTATGTTAATATTTAAAAGACTGAACAACAGAAAGTTGCTGAACATGTCAAAGTTTCACTAAATAAGCTTGAATATATTTATATTACGAATTAATGATACCAAAACACTCAGCAGTTATCTTTTAACTCTCAATTAAAACACAGCAAGAACTCAGTAACTATGCCATTTAAGAAAAATCAGAGTACCACTAAGTAGCTCAAGTTTAATTCTGGCTCAGTAAGCATTCTTTATTATTTCAAATACAAAAACATAGTGAAGAGGATGCTGGAGCATCTGGAACTAGAGATACAGAGTCACTTTATGGTACAGCATGTGTTTAGCATACGCATAGCCCTAGACTCAATATTAAGCACCAAAACTGATTAAACAAAACTGGCCACTCCTGTATAGCATATTCTTTTTAATGGAGAAATAAGAATGTATATCAGCCATTAGCATGTGTAGAGAAAACTCAGCAAGGCTTTTAGCTATAAAATGACCCAATGATGACAGAGAAAACCAGCTGAGGAGGCAGCTCAGGTGTAAACTTCCTCCTCCATCAGTCCTCGGAACCTGAGGAAGAACTGTGAGACACGGCACTTGCACTTGCAATCCCAACACAGGAGAGGTGGAGCCAGATGCACCCTAGGCCTTCATGGCCTGTTAACCTAATCTACTTGGGGACATTCCAGGATACTAAGAAATGTCACCACACACAAACTGAGGCCTGGAGAAATGGCTCAGCAGTTAAGGGTATTTTCTTTTTTTTGTTTTTTTTTTTTTTGGTTTTTACGAGACAGGGTTTCTCTCTATAGCCCTGGCTATCCTGGAACTCACTTTGTAGACCAGGCTGGCCTCAAACTCAGAAATCCGCCTGCCTCTGCCTCCCGAGTGCTGGGATTAAAGGCGTGCGCCACCACGCCCAGCTAAGGGTATTAATTTTCTGTCAGAGGACCTGAGCTCAGTTTCCAGCATCTACAATGAGTAGCTTACAACTACCTGTTACAACAGCTCCAAGAAATCTGAAATCTTCTTCTAGACACCTTCAACACCTGCACTCACACATACATATACACACACACACAATTTGAAATAAAAATCAAAGAGGTGAACAACACCTAAGGCTGTCCTCTGGCTTCCACATATAAAGACATACAAGAATAAATCACACTTAAAATGTCCATGCACACGCACGCGCACACACACGCGCACACACCAGGGAGAAATGAATGGTGCAATATAGCTTTCCAGTTATCACCACCTACTCCCATTTCTTTCCCAAAAGCCTTATATTTTTAGTTCCCCTTTTTGTCTTGCACTTAAAGAACAGTCTCTCATAATCTTCATGTTTTAATATATTTACTTCCAGACCACTATGGTGGTGGATTCCTTTAAATCCAAACCTGGTCTACATAGCAAGTTCTATGGCTAGCTGACATATAATGAGACGCTGTCTCAGATGGATGGATGGATGGATGGATGGATGGATAGATGGATGGATGATAGAGGATAGAGAGATAATTGAATTACAAGTTTCTAACTGTAGAGAAAATGATCAAAGTAAAAAAAATTGCTATGTAGCTTAACATAAGAACCTACATATTTCTTATAATAATGGCCTCTAAGGCATAATTTTTCACTTTTAGCATAAAAACAGACAACCAGTAGCCTTCTTTCCACAATTTTAATTTCTTTGATACAAAATCCAAGTGTCCTTACTTTTAAAAAATATTTCCTTTGGGACTGAAGAGGTGGCTCAGCAGTTAGTAGCTGTTCTGTTAGAGAACTCAAGTCCAGTCCCCTGCACTACAGCTCACTACTACCTGTAACTCTAATTCCAGGAACTCTGAAGATCTCTTTGGCCTCCCATGGCACCAGGCCATGGTGTATATATATGGAGTATTGACAAACATGTAGGCAAAACACCCATACACATAAAAGAAGATAAAGTAAAATCATACAAATTTAAAATATATTTATTAAGCTAGGCAGCAGTGGCACACACCTTTAGTCCCAGCACTCAGAAGGCTGAGGCAGATGGATCTCTTGAGCTTGAGGCCAGCCTGGTCTACAAAGGGTAGCTTGGTGTAGAGAACTAGTTCCAAGACAGTTAAGGCTATATAGAGAAACCCAATTTGAAAAACAAAACAAAAGGTTCCTTTTCCCAGACTAAAGAAACAAGTCAGCTGGGCGTGGTGGCACACGTCTTTAATCCCAGCACTCGGGAGGCAGAGGCAGGAGGATTTCTGAGTTCAAGGCTAGCCTGGTCTACAATGTGAGTTCCAGGACCCCAGGGCTACACAGAGAAACCCTGTCTCAAAAAATAAAAAAATAAAAACAAAAACAAAAACAAAAACAGTGACCCTGACCATACAAGTTGAACACTACTAATCCAAAAATCTGAAATCCAAATGTTCTAAAATCTGAAAATTTTAAAATCCAACAAAGAAGCCATTGAGTAGAAGATACATACCCAACTTCATGCCACACAGTATGGTCAAAGCAGTCACTGAAGATACTATATGGAATTACCTTTAGGCTATATGTTATAATGTATATATGAAACAAAAATATATTTTGCTTTAGATTGGACCTTATATAACCAAGATATTTTATTTATGTACTTTTTGGTTTGCTTTGTTTTTTAACACAGAGTTTCTTTGTGTAGTTCTGGCTGTCCTGAAACTAGTTCTGTAGACCAGGCTACCATCAAAATCAGATTTGTCTCCTTCTGCCTTGTTATACAGGTATTAAAGGTGTGCACCATCACACACAGCACTATGTGCAAATATTTTTAACTTTGAAATCCAAATGCTTCTGCCCTATGACATGAGAACTGAAATTCAGCATGCACACTCCGCAGACCAGCTCTGTTTCCAAGAGGAAACTGTAGTTAAGGACTTTATCAGCTCTCATCAGCCACACAATGAGACAGTCTTGGCTTTTGCACAAAACACAAGAAAAACCCAGAGTTCTCAAAACCTCTTACCTGAAGTTCTCTAAAATAAAAGTAGCTGAATCATAAGATGGTACTAATTCACTAAAAAAGAAACAAAAGGAGAAAAAATTAATTACTGCCTTAATTTACAATTTTCATTTAGTTAAAAGACAAGTTACTTGATATTATCTTGAAAACTTAGCTGTAGTGCCTATAAAATATTTCCGATCTTTATTAAGCACAGCATTAAACCAAATCAGTTCATAAACCCATCAAGATTATAATTAAAATGGAAATACAACAAATCCTTCAAGGTTATTTACTAGGAAACACTCCCTTCTATGCTTCGGTTATTTTGTATAATTAGTTGTTGGGGCCCTCAAGCATGCCGGGCAAGCATGATATCATTAAGCTACAGCCCCAACTCACCAATACTTTCATAGGATTAGAATATATAAGTGAGGGGACAACCGGGATATGTTAGTAAAATATAGTAACACTTTCTTGGCAAGGTAAGATGATATCAAATAGCCTAAACTCCTTATAATCTTCTCCAAAGAGACCTAATTCATATGTATAGGACGAGCTGACTGATAATATATCCTACTGCCAACTACCTTTAGATCATGTGTATGATTTATGGCATTGTCAGTAAAGCATCATTTAACACAAAACTGTATACTATATACAGTATTATAATACGTTGTCACAATTGTTATGATTATAAAGCAAATAAAACAAGACTATACCTACAATAATATGTAGTTTGGCAGGTGAGCATGTTCATAAGAACAAATAAAAATATTTTAAGTTTTATCTAAATCAGATTATATGGTGATCATGCATACAGCTCACAGAAGGTAGAGATAAAAGGATCAGGAGTTCAAGTCTAGCCTCAGTTAAATAGCAAGTCTTATCCTGGTCTAGGCTACGTAAGGCTCTGCCTCAAAAACAATAAATGAACAAATTTGTCGAATTAAATCATATATTCTCCAAAATAGGTAGATGTCCTTTGCCCTATGGTTGTTAGTCACACAGCTCCTATCCCAGCTGAGCACGTTACGTGCACACACCTAACCCTAGTCAGCCTTGGCTTCTCTCGTGAACTTTACATCCCACACTTCTCCATCTGCGTGCCTCATGAATCCTGAATACTTCATAAAAAGTCAAACACCCAGAGGCCTGAGCCAATGTTTCCCAATTATGTGCGCTAGCATTCAATATACAGGACTCCTATTAGCAGGACCAATGCAATTAGTACCTGAAAAGCTTTTTAGGAGAATGTAAATGTAATGAGAACTCTTAAATAGACTTCAAATATCAACCAAAAGTAACACGTTTTGGCTATCATCCTGGATAATATATAATCATTGATCAGTTTACCCACAAATTTACTATATCCTCTAAAACGCAAAGACTTCAACCAATCCTCTTGTCTGTGAATCTATATGCTGCTTTGCTTGTTTGTCTGTTTGGATTTTTGTTTTGCTTTGTTTTGTTTTTTTGGCAAGGGTGTTTTGGAATTTTTTGGTTTTGTCTTTTGTTTCTTATATATTATGTGTTTATTCTAGTGAAATGTGTGGTTTTTGCTATAAGCAGATTCAGAGCACAGAAAATCTATCTATCCCAGGATATTGTGATATTTCTACATGTCTTATTGGTTTCTATTGCTGTTATAAACACCATGACCAAAAGCAAGCTGGGGCCGGGCAGTGGTGGCACATGCCTTTAATCCCAGCACTTGGGAGGCAGAGGCAGGCAGATTTCTGAGTTTGAGGCCAGCCTGGTCTACACAGTGAGTTCCAGGACAGCCAGGGCTACACAGAGAAGCCTGTCTCGGAAAACAAAACAAAACAAGGCAAAAGCAAGCTGGGAAAGAAAAGGCTTATTTCGGCTTGCAATTCTCATCCATGAAGTCAAGGTAGAAACTCAGGGCAGGACCCTGAAAGGCAGGAACTGAAGCACAGGCCAAGGAGGGCTGCTCATGGCTTGCTCCCTACAGCTCACTTAGCCTGATTTCTTATACCACCCAGGACGCCTGTCAAGAGGTAACACTACCCAGTAGCCTGAGCCCTCTCACACCAATCATTAACCAAGAAAATGTCTTCAAGATTTTCCTAGCGGCCAAGGAGACACAGAAATTTTCTTAAGTTCCCACTACCCAGCTATACCTCGGTTTAGGTAATGTTGACAAGCCCTCCAAGCACTCTACATATGTATTTCTTACAGAAAACTTCCATACATAAGTAGTATAACACATTGGTGCTGTGGAAGGTCAATGAAGACAGGGTTGTGGAGTCCACAGCACAGTCAGCCTCCATCTCCTCCTAGCACGACTTTAGCTTTCCTCAGTTCCTTATCTTTCCTCCTGACATGACTGTGGTCTTCACAAATAGTCATGTCATGGTTGTGTCAACTGTCTTCACAGAAAATAGGAAAGGAAAGTAGCCTTAAACCATCTCTATTCTGAAAATCTGTAAGTCACAGATAATTAAATATTATATCACTCGGTTAATCAGAACACCACAAACAATGGGAAGAAGCCAGACATGGTGGCGCACGCCTTTAATCCCAGCACTTGTGAGGCAGAGGCAGGCGGATCTCTGAGTTTGAGGCCAGCCTGGTCTACAAAGTGAGTTCCAGAACAGCCAGGACTATGAAGAGAAACCCTGTCTCAAAAACAAACAAACAAACAAACAAACAACAACAACAAAAAAAAAAACAATGGGAAGAAAAGAGACCCAAAGGCCTCCACTGTAAGGCTACATAAAATCTAGATTCCCTTCTCAACTTAGCCATTTCTCCAGATACCTGAAACTAACTATAGACTGACAGTTAATCTTTATGCTGTTGAGAAGAATTTGAAGATTCAGCCAATCTGAAAAATTGAAAAGGGAATCAAGATTGCAAACTTTTTCTATTAATTGTTCCTTCCCACTTCTTTTAAAATTTGGAAACACTATGTCACCTTCAAAACTTTTTAGAATTATAACTACTTTTAAGTTTTGATTTAAAAGATACACATTTAAAAGGTAAACAAAAAGTGAATAGGGCCTTCATGGGGGCTCCGCAAGTAAAGGCACTTATTGCCGAACCTGACCATCTTGGGATTCAATTCCTTACACACAAATGGTGGAGAGAGAACAGATTTCCCAAGCTACCCTCAAGCCCCACAGGCCCCGCAGCACTCAGGAACCACTTCTCACACCAAGGAAGAGTAGTTCTTTGATTGACGGACTCAGTGAGAATGGCTGTTTTCTATGGAAAATGGAGTGCTAATTAAAGAAAAATCTAATTCCCTATCATTTTCCCTTTACAGACAAAATATGAGCCCATTACACTCTTAAGAGTTGTGTTCTCGCCGAGCGTGGTGGCGCACGCCTTTAATCCCAGCACTTGGGAGGCAGAGGCAGGCGGATTTCTGAGTTCGAGGCCAGCCTGGTCTACAAAGTGAGTTCCAGGACAGCCAGGGCTACAAGACTTGTGTTCTCTTTCTACCAACGAGGGTCTGAGAAATGAAACCCACTCCACAGTGCAAGAGCCTGCAATAACCTACTGAGGTCAGCAGCTTACTGTAAATATTAATAGTACCTTAAAAGGAGATAATTAGCTAGAAATGTTGGCAGTCACCTGTAATCCCAACACTTGAGAGGTGATAGCAGGAGGGAGCTCAAACTCACCCTCAGTTAAACAGTGAGTTTACGTAAGGTTAGCCTTGGCTACATGAAGCCATTTCTTTTTTTTTTTTTTCAATTTTTTATTAGATATTTTCTTCATTTACATTTCAAATGCTATCCCAAAAGTCCTCTATACCCCCCACCCCGCCCTGCTCCCCTACCCACCCACTCCCACTTCTTGGCCCTGGCATTCCCCTGTACTGGGGCATATAAGGTTTGCAAGACCAAGGGGCCTCTCTCCCCAATGATGGCCAACTAGGCCATCAAAAAAGCACTTCTTAAAACAAATGAATTAAAATAGCTTATTCAGTCTCTTGGAGTCCCTTCCATCCTCCAGATTTCTCTCTCATGTTTCCTTAATAAATCTATATTTGATCTGCTTAATTTAAAAGAAAGAAAGAAAGAAAGAAAGAGAAAGAAAGACAGACAGAGAGAAAGAGAATATTCAAGTATCTGCCCTGATATACAAACTTAAAATGGAAGTACAGTTTTAAAACTGTTACCTGGTAAAGTCTGGAGGGACAGGTGTGGTGACAAAGGATGCCATGGGCTTTCGGTGAACTTGCTGGAACATCATTAGGATCTCTGAGCTCTTGGAGATCAGCTCACTTTTACTGCAAGACCGCAACTGTGTGAGGAAAACAGCATTTCAACCAACAAAACATTCCTTCAAAGGCACTGCAAATTTTTTAATAAAAAAGGAGAGATGTGGTGGTCTACACGTTTAATCCCAGAACTTGGGAGGCAGAGGCAAGAGGATATGAGTTTTATGCCACCCTGGTCTACACAGCCAGTTCCAAGCCAGTCTGGTATACATATTAAGTTCCAGGTTAGCCAAGGCTACATAGTGAAAACTTATCTCAAAAATAAATTAAAAAGTCTTAATTAAGAAAACTTGAGGGCAGGTGTGGTGGTGCATGCCTTTGATCGTATTGCTTGGAAGGTAGAGACAAGCAGATCTCTGTGAATTTAAGGCTAGCCTGGTCTACATAGCCAATTTCAGACCAGCCAGACAACTAGTTCTGACTGCTGAGAGGGAGAATTAGATGAGTCCCTTAAGTGGTCATCCAATATAACATTCAGCACTGAAATCATATACACATAAACAAAAAAATGAATTCAAGTTGAGATTATATATTTGTATACACATACACACACACACACACACACACACACCAATAAAAATCAAAGAAAAAGGAGCTACCAATGAGGGGAAGGCTTGAGAGGAGCTGAAGGGAGAAGAAGACATGGGAACACAGGAGGAGGAGCTGGAAGCAGCAAAGGAAAGTGGGTAATGTATATTTTAGTTTAAATATACTAAAATAAAATCTAGGAAACAGTGGAAAATTACAAAGCTAACCTAGATATTTAACGAAAAAACAAAAACCAAAGTAAAACTGAGCCTGTTTGCACATATTTGCAACCCCAGCACTTGGAAGTTGGAAGATTAGAAATTCAAGGTTATCCTTCAGTTACATGAAGAATTTGAGATCAGACTGCACTTATATAAGATTCCATCTCAAAATAAAATAAAAAAATAAAAAAGAGACTGGAAACAAGGTTCTATTGTTGAGAACATCTGCTGTTTAACAAGTAGCTATGCTGTTAACAGCATTGGCATTTGCAGAGGACCCCGGTTCAATGTCTAGCACCCACAGGTGGTTCACAACAGTCAATTGCTCCACTTACAGGGAGTCTAAGGCCCCTGGCCTCCCTGAGTACCAGGCACACATGTGCATTACATAAGCAGGAATTTCACATCCATACAAATTTTCAACTATATTTAAATTTGAAAGTGAGTTAGAAAATTAAGAATCTTTGGAGAACCTAGGTTTGCATTTTAACAAGTGTTGACTTTATGTGATTTTAATCAACTTTTCCCTCCTTTTTGAAAGTTAAAAAAAAAAGAACTACAAATTTTCACTGATACAGTTAAACTATTGTATATAGTGATAAGCAGATACTACAGTTCTACACTTTTAACAAGCATTTCTAATTCTATATAGCTAATAGAAATGCTAATATCACACATATTTCACATAATCTTTTTTTTTTTTAATGCTCATTGGTGTTTTGATTGCATATGTCTGTATGAGGGTGTCAGATCCCCTGGAACAGGAGTTACAGACAGTTGTGGGCTGCCAAGTGGATGCTGGGAACTGAACCCAGCTCCTTTGAATAACCAGCCAGTACTCTTTACTTCTGAGCTATCTCTCCTGCCCTCACACAATCTTATCAGTTCTTGAAATCAAGTTAAGTCAGAGATAAAGAATGAGAAATCTGGGGCTGAAAAGATGGCTCAGCAGTTAAGAGCACTTGCTTATCTTGCAGAGACCTGGGTTTGGTTCTCAGCACCCACATGGTTACTCACAGTAGCTCACAGATTCAGTTCCAAGACATTCTTTCTAACTCCTTTTCTGGTATCTCAAGTACCAAGCATACATAATAGTACGCATTCATACATGCAGGTACTCAGACAGACATATAAAATAAATCCTTTATTAAAAGGAGTAAGAAATATAATGTAGTAAAATATGCACAACGTTAAAAGACTGTGAGTTTGGGATTCTAGAAAACCACTAAGGTTCTGGCACTTTACACTGCAATGTGGCCTGGTGTCGGCCACTGGTTATTTCTACTGGTTGTAAAGATCATGAGGCAGCTCGGGAAAACCACATATTATTGTGGGCTGAATTCTATCTTTCATCATCTACACAGGTGCTTAACTAACTGTATTAGAAGGTGAGCAACCACTCAAAACTGAAGCAACCACTGATCTCAGCATACAAACGTCCCTGTGAGGACAAGTGAAGAAAAAAATGAAACCTGCTAGCACTTTGGCCTTGAACTGCCAGCATCTAGAACTATGACAAGATTAATTTCTGTTGTTCAAGGATCCCATTCGGTGGAATGCTGTCAAGGCAACTCTCAAACAAATACAACTATAAAATTCTCTTATGGATGATATTGAAACTATTCCAAAGGGCCAGGGCAACAGACTGTCACCAACCTATAGAGATACTGGAAGTAGAAGAACATGTAAGAGACAAATCCCAATGAGCTGAAGTTGGATCATGTCTTGAAAGGTATGTTGGAATTCTGGTCACTTTCTTCATCCCCAAATGCTACATGTTAAATAGGTTTTTTGCTGCATGATATACATATTGTCTTACCATAGCCTCCCAAAGTAACAAGGCCACTGTACCATGTGTTTTTAAAATAAAACCTCAAGCATTCAATTTACCAAATGAAGACTCAGGAGCTAGACACTGTGGTGCAAGCCTGCTAGCTCAGAGAGACAGAGAAGCACCCAGCTGACCTTCCGACTTCACTGATGTCCCCAAAGGGAAAAGCTCTTGCTTCTTCTCCACACTGTCTTAAATACCCCTCAACTCAGACACACCCCTTCCTCTTTCCTGGGTTGCTCTGTGCAGCCCTGGCTGTCCTGGAACTCACTTTGTAGACCAGGCCGGCCTCAAACTCAGAAATCCGCCTGTCTCTGCCTCCAGAGTGCTGGGATCAAAGGCGTGCGCCACCACGCCTGGGTTTTCTTATGTTCACTCCCTGTCAACAGATTGCTTGTTCCACCTCTTAACCTATGGTTGACATTATTAAGCTCTTATTTACAGAAAGATCTTGGGTTAAAGGTGTGTGCTAGGGCTGAGCCACACCACAACAAGAAATCGGTTTTCCCAGTTCACAACTTCAGGGCTCACAATGTGATCAAATAACCTGCAATACCATGGACCAAACCCTCTGAAACAGTGTACAAAAAAGCCTGGCATGCCTCCCTCTCTCCCGACCTTCTCTCTCTCTGGTTTTTTTGAGACAGGGTATCTCTATATAGCCCTGGCTGTCCTGGAACTCACTTTGTAGACCAGGCTGGCCTCGAATTCAGAGATATGCCTACCTCTGCCTCCCAGGTGCTGGGATTAAAGGTGAGTGCCACCACCGCCCGGCATGCCTTTCTCTTAAGTAGGTTGTTACAGTAATGGAAAGTTAATATAATCCATTTCAATTGGGTTTACATCTTTTGAGTAATTATTGTTTATAGCACATAAGAATAGAGCCATCAAGACATGTAGCCTTGGTTTTACCAATGATGATACCAAATGATATGGCCATTACATAATAAACATATTGATAAATGATGAAAAGGCAAAACAAAACAACAACAACAAAAAACCAACAACAACCAACCAAAGCCCACATAAATCTCACTATATAGCCTTAAGCTAACAAATCCTCTGGCCACAGATCTTTCAAATATTTGATGCTACACATAGGCGTGCACCACACAGCCTCAAGCTGAGTTGCATACTGCCTTTCATTCCAGCAGCTTCAGAGGAACACCATGGAGGGAAAAGCACAATTTACCCATCTCACTGTTAAAGATAACTTTGAAAAGAAATCCTCATACGTGGCTCCTTGTAGTTATCTTCCTATTTTGCTAGAACTGAAATTGCTAATTAGAGCCTATTAACAAGCAAGCGTGACAGTAGCTACTCTAAAGACTGATTCGTGAGATGTCCAACTTCTCTCCAGTACACCTGTTGCCAGTATCTTTAACTGTCTATAATTGCTTATAAATGTAATGGGTAATTCATGGCGTTTTTATGGTTTTATTTTCTGTCTCACTGTTAAAAACCAGTGAAATTTCACATTACTGGCTACCTAGGTACCCACTTTCTCTGTCTTCTGCTTGCTTTTTAATTCTCTGTGTACAGATGGAAACCAGAAGACAGTAACATTCATTACTCAGGTACCAGCCACAGTTTTTTTTGTCTCCCCCACTCCCAAGTGTGCAAGACTGACAGCTTGCCCCAAGGATCCTCTTGGCTTCTCTGCACAGCCCCAGGATTTACAAAGTTCACCACTGTGCACAGCTCCTGCTTTTTTTCTTTTTTTCAAAGACAGGGTCTCACCGTGCAGCCTTAGCTAGCCTGGAACTCTTTATGTAAACCAGACTGGCCTTAAACTCACAGGAGATCCACACTCCTCTGCCTTCCCAAGTGCTGGGATTAAAGTCTGCTTCTATACCCCAACACCATACTACGGTGTTTTTAACATCTTAAAATCCTCCTGGCTGGGGAATATTCTTCTACTTTCTTGCCAGCAGCAGAATGTTCAATTGGGAGCATATCTTTGATTTACATACTATAGAATTCAGAGCATATACAGGAGAAAATATTCCCCTGCCTTAACCCTCCCAGTTGCTAAAGGCACAGACCATTAGGGACAACTCTGCAGTTTAAATGTTCTAACTTTGTTACTTCTATGTACATGCATGTTTCTATCAGTGAGAGAACATGCTATGGCGCGGCATGCATGTGGAAGTCAAAGGATAACTTTGTGGAGTTTGTTCTCTCTCTTCCTACTTTTTTACATAGGTTCCAGGGATCAAACCCATGTAGCACACCAAGCTTTCATAAAAAATGCTTATACCTACTCATACACCTTACAGACTCCTCATTGATCATCGAGAATCCATTAAAATTATTTAAAACATCCAATTAAAACATCAAACATAACTACTTGTCCTGTCCATTCCTACACATGAGAAGTGTCTATCCTTTTCCTTCTTCCAATCTTACTGACAATGGCCTTTCCCAGTGTACTGGGCATGGTGAACTTGTAACAAAGAGGCTGAGATAGGAGGACTCTGAACTCACTGGCCAACAAGTCTAGCCTAGTTGCTAAGCTCCAGGCTGAGGAAACTGAGGAAACGTGGACTCAAAGGAAGGATGGTATTCCTGAATATGACATTTGAGGTTGTACTCTGGCCTCACGTTGAGGTTGCAGAAATAGCACCGATGTTAAGAACACTAGCTGCTCTGCCAGAGGACCTGGCTTCAAATTTCCCAGCACTACATGGCGGCTAATATCTGTCTGTAACTACAGTTCTAGGATCTGACTCCCTCATCTGGTTCCTGTGGACATTGCATGTACATAGTACAGACATACATTCAGGCAAAATACAAATACACATAAAATAAAATTCATTTTTTAAATTTATGTGTATATGTGTATGTGTGTGTGTATATCATAGACCTAACTAAATGCAGATCCTAAAACAATACTTACAAAAAAAACTTAAGAGACTATTTTAAATATGACACAAAATGAACAAACTGACAAATTAGACTTTGGCAAAAGTTTAATAATTCTCTACTTAAAAACAAAACAAAACAAACAAACAAACAGCCAGGCAGTGGTGGTGCACGCCTTTAATCCCAGCACTAGGGAAGCAGAGGCAGGTGGATTTCTGAGTTCAAGGCCAGCCTTGTCTACAGAGTGAGTTCCAGGACAGCCAGGGCTACACAGAGAAACCCTGTCTCAAAAAACAAGAAGAAAAGAAGGAAGGAAGGAAGGAAGGAAGGAAGGAAGGAAGGAAGGAAGGAAGGAAGGGAGGGAGGGAGGGAGGGAGGGAGGGAGGGAGGGAGGGAGGGAGGAAGGAAGGAAACAGAAAACACATGAGCAAAAGCAACCTGAAGAGAGGTAAGGGTTTACTTCAGTTTACAGCCCTCAGGTTACATTCTGCTCCTGACAGAAGTCAGTCTAGGCTTCCAAGGCAGGGATTAGAAACTGATGCAGAGGCCTTGGGGGAATGCTGCTTGGTGGGCTGCTCATGGCTTGCTTATACTTTCTGCTTATACCTGCTTTCTTATACTACCCAGGACCACCTATAGTGGCAAGTCTACTAAGCTGGGCCCTCTCACACCAATCATGTATTAAAAAATACCCTACAGACTTGCCTACAGCCAACCTAATGGAACCATTTTCTCAACTGACATTTGTCTTCCCAAATAACTAACTTGCATCAAGCTGACAAAAACTACCTAGAACAAACAACAAAGAATGATAAAAACTAAGAAAACTCAATAAAAATAGAGGGAAAAGATTTGAAGAGAACTTCAACACATATGGATGGCAAGTAAATATAAGAAAGGATTTTCAACATCATTAGACAAAGGCAAACAAAAAATTACAGCCATAAAAATACTCTCATGAAAACAGCTATTGTAAGAAGATTTGTGCCATGTGCTACCAGTACTGCAAAGGAACTCAGACTATACTGGTAGCAATATAAAATGGCCAACTTGCTCAGAAGACTATCAGCAATTACTTAAAAATAAGGGCTGTATCGCTTCTCGGCCTTTTGGCTAAGATCAAGTGTAAAAATAAGGGCTGTAATGGGACTGACTGTTTAGCAGTCATCAGCGTGTAGTGTTTTGCAAAGGAGGTCAGTTCCCAGCATCCACAATCACCCGTAGTTCTAGCTCAAGAGACCTGACCATTTAGACCTCTGCATGAACCCACCCACACCCATATACATACATATAATTAAAAACAAAACAGGACTGGAGATATGGCTCAGTAGTTAAGAGCACTGATTGCTCTTCCAGAGGTCCTGAGTTCAATTCCCAGCAACCATATGGTGGCTCACAACCATCTGTAATGGGATCCAATGCCCTCTTCTGGTAGGTCTGAAGATAGCTACAGTGTACTCATATACATAAAATAAATAAATTTAAAAAATTTTTAATTATTTTTATTTTATTTTAAAAATTCTTGGGCTAAAGAGATGGCTCAGTGGGTAAGAACACTGACAGCTCTTCTGAAGGTCCTGACTTCAAATCCCAGCAACCACATGGTGGCTCAAAACCACCCGTAATGAGATCTGATGCCCTCTTCTGGTGCATTTGAAGACTGCTACAGTGTACTTATTTATAATAATAAATAAATCTTTGGGCTGGAGCGAGCAGGGACTGAGCGAGTGGGGCCAACTGGAATGAGCGGGGTTGACCCGAGCAAGCAGAGGTCCTAAAAACTCAATTCCCAACAACCACATGAAGGCTCATAACATCTGTACAGCTACCGTATACTCACATACATAAAACAAATAAATAAATAAATCTTTAAAATTCTTTTTTCAGACCTTCATCACTTGACCTAACAGGAAGAGAAACATATCCATGTAGAGGTTTGGATACACTTGGTCCTCTTAGCTCTAGCATAGCAGCCCCAAACAAGCCTCTGAATATAATCAGTTGAATGGAAAAGCAAATGTGATGTTTACATAAACTGATCGCTCTGCAATGAAAAGGAAAAAATTGTTGTATTCAGTACCATGAATAAAACCCAAAAGTAGTTTTGCTGAAAGAAGTTAAATATAAAATGAGTGTTTGAGAGTACATTTTTATATAACTATAGAAAATATCTATTTATGACAGAAACCAAATTGGGGGATTCACAGAAAACAGTAGGTGACCAAAATACAAAGATGTACAGAAATAAATGTCCATGTTCACGACTGTGACAACAGTGATGGTTTCAAAACGATACGCATTTGTCAAACGTATCAATCACATACTTTCCACACAGGTATAATGACTGACATCAGTTGTTTTTTGTTTTTTTTGTTTGTTTGTTTGTTTTTTTTTTTGGTTTTTCAAGACAGGGTTTCTCTGTGTAGCCCTGGCTGTCCTGGAACTCACTTTGTAGACCAGGCTGGCCTCGAACTCAGAAATCCGCCTGCCTCTGCCTCCAGAGTGCTGGGATTAAAGGCGTGCGCCACCACGCCCGGCTTTGTTTTTTTTGTTTTAAAAACAAACAAAACAAAAACCATAAATCCTCAGACATTCACTCAGCATACTGCAATTGGTATAAAATGACTCTACTGATCCCAGGATAAAAGTCTCAGGACTGCTGTCCCGAGTGTGGTACTAGCACCTGGGAGGTTGAGTCAAGGTGGTCATGAAAGGGAAGTAGTTATCCTGGCCTATATAGAAAACTCCAGGACAGTTTATGCTTAATATGTGTCAAGATCTGTCTCAGACAAACAGGAATGAGCTTCCTGAGAAGAAAATATGAGTATTAAATAAATATGCATCTAAATAAATATGCATGCACTAAACCTTACAAGTCAACTGCCAACTGAGTGAAAAAAAATAAAAAATATTTTCAGACATGCAATGGAAGTTAATTCTGACTAGCCATCCTGACAAGTTATTGAAGGGTAAAACAACAGCACATGAATAAGCCGAGGGTCTTAGCAATAATAGAAACCAGGAAATAAAGACTCAATACAAGAAAACCTCTAAAAAGGAGAACAATTTTCCTGGACAGTGGTGCTCCATTCCTGTAATCCCAGCAGTTCTGAGGTAGAGGCAGAGGCCCGAGGATCTCTGTGAATTTGAGGCCAGCCTGCTGTTCGAAAAAAGCTCCAGGAGAGCCAGGGCTACACAAAGAAACCCTGTCTTGAAATGCCAAAAAACAAAGAGAGAGAGACAGAGAGAGAGAGAGAGACAGAGACAGAAAGAGGGGGAGAGGGGAGGGGAGGGGAGGGGAGGGGAGGGGAGGGGAGGAATGAGGAAGGGAGGGGCAGAGAATACTCTAAGGAGGTAGCTACATATTGGGCAGTGGCTATCAGGCAGGCAGGTTCATGGGTCCCAAGGAACCTTGCCAGAGAAGCAGACAGGGGGAGGGAGACCAGAGAAGAGGGAAAAGAGAGAAAGAATGAGAACAAAGGTAGAGAGAAAACGCCAGGGGAGGGGAGAGAGAGAAAAGAGAGGGACCAAAATGTCTGCATTAAAAAGAGAGGAACTTCTGAGGGAGAGGAAGGCCAGCCTTGGGCTGGAAAGTTCACGGTAAAGGGTAGGACACGCCAGCTATACCTTGTAAGAGGTAGGGACTGAGAGATGATGAGAGAACCTGGAGGCCAGGCCCACTTTGGCATGTTATATATGCACCTCAGCCTCTTGTCCTTGATCTGAAACCCAATACTCTCTCTCATTCTGTCATTCTCATTCTCATATACTCTCTCTCTCCCTCTCTCTGTCTCACACACACACACACACACACACACACACACACACACACCTACGTTTAAAACACAAGTACTCCAAAAAAAGTAAATTCAAGACAAGTGAATGTGCCAGATATTTATGAGATATTATAGTTTTTACTGTATGTTTATTAACCGTTCCCCAAAGTGTTGATGAGGAGAGATTTTTTGCCAATGAGTTCAGCAGTATATCCCAAACATCTAACATGGGCTGGAGAGAGGGCTCAGCAGTTAAAAAGGGTGCACTGCTCTTACAGAGGTCCCAAGTACAATTCTTAGCACCCACATTGGGTGGCTCACAACCTAGTATAACAGGGGATCCTGATGCCCTCTTCTGGCCTCCACAGGCACCTGTACTCACATGTACATACCCACACATATATACATAATTTAAAAAATATAAAACATACCTATTATCTGAAACTCAACAGGTATTCTCTTAATGCTAAACTTTAATAGAACAGTCAGTATATTTAGGTAAATGGCAATAACCATTTACCTAAAAACTACCAGTTAAATCATATGGGGAAATTTCACCTTTTATAAATTTGCAAATATCTGAATTATCCCTCCCAACAAAGTAAATTTAGACAGGCAGGGGGTACTTATTTTAATCCCAACACTCAGGCAGACCTAAGAGTGTGCGGCCAGCCTGTCTACACAGAAAGTTCAAAGTCTTAAAAAAAGAGTTACTGTGTTTTGGCTTATTTAGAAATCTTAACAATTAGCTAATACCAACTCTATAAAAATCTCCACTATAGCACACAGATCTTTTGATGACATAGTTTCTATCTCCTTTTCTCCCAATATCCTAGCAGAAAGTGGGGGGAAATATTTTAAAAAGATATAGTCTGGGGCTGGTGAGATGGCTCAGTGGGTAAGAGCACCCGACTGCTCTTCCGAAGGTCCAGAGTTCAAATCCCAGCAACCACATGGTGGCTCACAACCATCCGTAACGAGATCTGGCGCCCTCTTCTGGAGTGTCTGAAGACAGCTACAGTGTACTTACATATAATCAATAAATAAATCTTTAAAAAAAAAAAAAAAGATATAGTCTTACCTGTGTATGTTAGTTATGTTTTGAATGCTGTAATAAAGTGCCAGACCAAGGGAACCTATAAAAGGGAGGTTTCCTCTGGGGTCTACAGTGTCAGAGGGGAACGAGTCAGTCACCAACATGACAGGGAAGCTGTAGCAACTACAGCTGAGGGCTGAGATCTCTATCCACAATCAGGAAGTAGTAAGAGCAAATAGGGGCAAAGAAGAGGGGTAGACAGCAGGAGGTTTTTACTTACTCCGACAAGGCCACACTTCCAAAGCCTCCCCAAACTTCAACACCAACTGTGGTCTAATTCAAATACCTAAGAATATGAATCATCTCATTCAAACCACCACACCCTGTAATCAAAGCCCCCTGAAAACAAAGGTAGGAGTGTCACCAGTTTAAGGCCATCCTAAGCCACAGTATGAGATGCTACCTCACCAAATAGGAAGGAGGAGCCGGAGGAGGGAGATGGATGAAAAAGGGATGAATACATTAGTTTTTGGATGCAGTGTAGGTACTATGTTTCCTAGGATGGCCCCAAAAGCCTATGTAACATAGGCTGGTCTCAAACTCATGGTACTTTTGCCTCCGCCTCACACAATTCACAGCTGTACATCAATCATCCTGCCCAGAAACCGCTCTTGGGTACTGTTTAATATCTAATACTCACTAAGCAGCACATAAACAAACGTATTTTATCACCTGATGTTCTACCTCCTGAAGTAAAGATTCCAACAGCTCCGTTTCTTGAGTAAGAGATGTCTTCTGACCTGTTTAAAAGGAGCAAAACAACACTCAGGTTCACTGCTGGGTAAAGCATGAGATAACTTCCTGTGAACACACGCTGTAAAAGAGAACCACGGCAACCGAACAGAACTCCATTCCAGTTCCCACAATGACTTTCCTGGAGCTTTAACAGCTGAATATACTTTCTAAAAGGAGCTTAGAAAGTAGAACATTGGAGGTAACCCTATTTTTAGGCGAAATTCAATTTAGGACTACAAAATTTATCTAAAAAAACGGACAGGATGGGTTGAGAGATTGTTAGAATGCTTGCCTGTCATTCACAAAGCGCTAGGTTGATGCTCAGCTGAGCATAAACCAGATATGGCAAAACTTGTAATCCCTGAACACAGAAGGTGAAGACAAAAGGTCGAGAATTCAAGGTCATCAGCTGTTGATGTACACCTCTAATCCCAGAACGAAGGAGACAGGCAGGCAGGCAGAACTCTTGTCTGAAGCCAGTATGGTCAATGGGTCAAGTTCTAGAACATCCAGGGCTACATTGAGAAACTATCTCAAAAAACAAAAGACAACAACAACAAAAAAGAATTCAAATTCATATTTGGCTACTTTGCCAATTTGAGGTCAGCCTAATCTATGTGAGCCACTATCTAAAATGAATGAATGAATGAATGAATGAATGATAAATATATATATAGTGACAGTCTTAGGTTGAATCTGCAATATACCAAAACAAATAAATAAAAATAAACATTATAATGAGAACAGCACTTTAAGTGGCTGACATAACAATTTCATTCAGTTAATTGTTCTGAAATTTCTTCCCAAAATTTAACTTTTGCTTAAAAGAAGGATGCAGTAAATTGACAAGATGCTTATGTTAAATTACAACAAAAAGTCTGTCTTTTAAGAACAAAAGACAAAGTCAGCCCACAAACCCTAGAGAAAGAAAATCTACAAAGAAAGTACAATAGCTTTTCAAAAAAAAAATTAAAAAAATTAAAAAACCCCAAAAGCAAAGACAATGACTGTAATGGGAAAGAATACTAAACTTGGGGAGTTGTCTCAAAGCTGGCTCAATGGGCAAAGTACCAGCTGCACAGGCCTGAAGACCTAGCCAGGGCAACAGTAGATGCTCGGGAAGGGAGCAGGGACAAGCAGGTCCTGGGATCTCAGGGGTCAGGCAGGACAGCCAAAACAGAGCATCCCAGGCCCAGTGATAAACACTGCCTCAAGAAAAGAAGCTGGTGCCGGGCGGTGATGGCCCACGCCTTTAGTTCCAGGACTCGGGAGGCAGAGGCAGGCGGATTTCTGAGTTCGAGGCCAGCCTGGTCTACAGAGTGAGTTCCAGGACAGCCAGGGCTATACAGAGAAACCCCCGTCTCGAAAAAACAAAAACAAAAAAAAAAAAAAAAGAAAAAAGAAAAAAAGAAAAAAAGAAAGAAAAGAAGCTGGAGAGCGAACTCAGTGGTTAAGCACACACGCTGCTCTTACAGAGGATTGGAGTTTGGTTCCCAGCACCTCTGACAGAGCAGCTCACAACTACCAACTCCGGCTCTAGGAAAAAGGCTGATGCACTCTTCTGGATTACTGGGGCACTTGCACTCACAGGTATACATAACCATATAACTAAAAATAAAATAACTGAGCCGGGCGGTGGTGGTGCACACCTTTAATCCCAGCACTTGGGAGGCAGAGGCAGGCAGGTGAATTTCTGAGTTCGAGGCCAGCCTGGTCTACAGAGTGAGTTCCAAGACAACCAGGACTGCACAGAAAAACCCTGTCTCAAAAAACCAAAATAAATAAATAAATAAATAAAATAAAATAGCTATAATTTTATTTTAAAAAAAATTAAAAAAAGGGATCAGCCGGGCGTGGTGGTGCATGTCTTTAATTCTAGCACTCGGGAGGCAGAGGCAGGCGGATTTCTGAGTTCGAGGCCAGCCTGGTCTACAAAGTGAGTGCCAGGACAACCAGGGCTATACAGAGAAACCCTGTCTCGAAAAACCAAAAAAAAAAAAAAAAAAAGGGGGGGGGGAGATCAAGATACCCAAAATGCACACAAGTTTGCATATTTACACATACATGCATTTATCACAAATACACACATATTTCTTCAATTAAATTTTATAAATCTATACTGCTGGTATATATGACTTTTAGTTAAGCAAGGCTACATGCAAAAATGCATTTGGTTACTATTCAAAATCATATTAACAGTGAAGAATACTTTAATTGGCTTATGTACTTTTAATGTTCCTTTAACCACCCAAGCATGGTGATGCTTTTAATTCTAGCACTCAGGAGACAAAAGGGCAAGTAGGTCTCTATCTGAGTTTGTGGTCAGCCTGATCTATACAGTGTATTCTAGAACAGTCAGGCCTACACACTGAGACCCTGTTTCAAAAAAAAGAAAAGAAAAAGAGAAACCTCAAAGGATAAATGTTAAATGTCTTATTGTGGGAGTGGGGACTCATGCCATAGCACGTGCAGGGCAGTTAGAGGGCAACTGTGGAAGTCCTCTTCCTCCATCATGAGCGCCCTGCAAACTGACCTGAGCTCATCAGGCTCAGGAGTAGATACCTTTCCTGGCTGATCGGCTGGAGTCTTTTGTTTGTTTGTTTGGTTTGATTTGGTTTGTGTAGCCCTGGTCATCTAGGAACTCACTCTAGATCAGACTGGCCTCAAACACAGAAATCCACCTACCTTTGCCTCCTGAGTGCTGGGATTAAAGGCATCAGTAGTGGGAACTTTTCTTAGTTGTGGGAGGAAAAAAAAAACCATCAATAAGTTTCACAAACCATTTAGGATTTTCATACAATGGCTGTGAAAAAGTTTTCTCTTTGATTATATTCCAACAGAAGCCAGACTTGTGGTCAGATTAAACAACATAGAGTTGCCTAAAAATCTTAAAATTCCTACCTACTATCAATTCATTAATTTACTCCTTAAAGACTGGACCACAAACAAGATCACGGTACCATGGCAACAGAATGCAAGTAGACTCACCCATGAGAGTTATGAGCTTATTCTTCAGCTGTGTATCTAGTCGTGCAATCATCATCTCTACCGCATTCCTAATTTCCCGAACACGCTCGTCCTTTGCATTTCTTACAGCTTCTACATTTCTTTCCTAGAAGATAAACACAAAAGACAAATTATAATTGAAGTCCGTTACAACAGAAGCAAGAACATGATAATGCAATCACTGTAATTACTTTTTTTTTTTTTTAAACTTGAAAATAAATATATTCACAATCTGTAGTTATTCTCCTCATCACCCCCATCCTGGTGGGGAGCAAGGGAGACTCTTCATCAGTCCTTAAAAAGTCCAGTGCAGCAACACCTGTCACATGAATGAGGCATCCTCTGAACATAATATAATGCCCTTCCCACGTAGGCTTGTAAATTTTCCTGGATCATTCCATTTCATCCTTCAAAACTTCAAAGTTCTTTACAAAATATATCCTTTGTAGACAGAGGTAATACATACACACACTCTTCAACACAAGTCTGTATATACTCATAGGTACTGTGTTTAGGAATGTGAAAGGGGAAAAGTAAAAGGGCCACTGGTTTTATTTTTTACAGAGTCTCATGTAGTCCTGGCCAGCTCAAGCTCACTATGTAGCAAAGGATGGCCCTTGACTCTATTTCCCAAGTGCTGGGATCACAGGCATAAAAGTCACCACACCCAGCTACTCAGTCATTTTTATGGGTAAAACCAATAAGAGCCAAAGATATTAGCCAGCGCTAACACTCATGAATCCATACACTAAAATTTACTGGTGCGGAGTAAAAAGGGCCGTAACTGTTTCCAAACGACCTTACTAAAATGAAGATTCCAGGGGCTGCCAAATGCCAGCGGGAGGGACACCTGCAAGCGCCGTGAGTAAGAGAGCCATTCAGGGCAGACCAGCAGCGAGGATGTTCCCAGTGAAAGCTTTGCCTTTCAGGACATGTTCTATTTCCTTTTCTTCAATCTTCAGAGACACCTTGGTGAGGCGGCTCTCCTTATTTTTCTTTAATCCCACAAGGCCCCTGAACTCCAGGAGTCCTGAAAGGGACAAACACTCAGACTGGTCTACGGCCGTCACCTGCTGTTTGCGACAGATGCTACTGTAGGCTTCATATAACTTCCCCAGGGTGACCTCTTTGATTTTCAGCCGCCTGGTCAAGAGCAGCAAAGAGCAAACCAGGATCTTCTGCTGGAGAGGAAGGGAATCCTGTGTGTTTTCTTGGCTCAAAGTCACCCTATTCCCATCAACTTCCGAAATGACTTGGGATGTGTGAGCAAGACCAACGCGCTTGGGAACCGGCGACTTGCTGGGTGATTTACCTTCGGAGAGTGGTTTGAGGACTGTCTGGCTCCTGACATCCGACTCCACAATTTCAATAGCTCACCTGCAAACATCCAGTGCTTTACGGATGTCTCCTGAAACAGCAGACACTTTGCGGGCACAGAACTGGATCGCAGCACTGTCCAGAACCTGGTCTTTTGACACCCGATTAAGTCTATCCTGCAAGATGGCAGCTATCTGATTCCTGGTATAAGGCGGGAAGTTCAATAACTGCGGCTTACAGTTTTCGCGAGCTTCAAGTCTCGGCAGGATTCTGTCCGTGAGATCTAGGGTATTAGCAATCCCAATGAGCACCAATCGGGAGTTGCTTAGCCACGGCCACTCAAACAGTGTGTATAATACATCCTGCCCTTTGCTGTCCAGCGGATCCATCTCGTCCAACACCAATACGATCATGGGGCCTTTCTCCACCATCAAGTGCTTTTCCAGTTTTCTCATCAAGTCCTTCCCAGCTGGTCTGCACAGCTCCTCCCGACCAATCTCCTGAGCAATAGCTGGGAACACAGCCTGGGCACTCCTCAGGGACATGCAATTCAGCAGGATAGATTTAAAGCCTTTTACTTCCTTGAAGTCTTGCAGAATCCGGCTTAAACAGGCAGTTTTTCCAGTTCCTGGAGCGCCAGAAAGGTAGAGACTGCCAGCTTTCTTCCCACAGATGTGCTCCTTCAGAAAATTCCTGATGACACCCATCTCCTGCTCTCTGGCAGGCAGCCGATCCGGGACAGCTGTATTCAGGACAAGCTTTGCTTGCTGACAGCAAGTGCCTTCTTGCTTGAACAGTCTTATACACACAGACTCCTTCTCCGGTGGACATTTCTGCTCAGGATCTGTTTCTCTCTCTGGACTTCTCTGAGCGGAGGAGGAACGTATCTGGTGTTGGCGAACTCTGTCTTGTTCTTTTTTGGGGGAAGCCTTAACTGTCGGCTCATCATCGAATACTAATCTGCACCCCTTCGACGTATGGGAGCGAGGGGGTCCGTTTTCTTTCTTGCCCAGCTTTGGTGGAGAACAGGGAGATAATCGGGGAGTGTTGCACAGGTTGTCATCGCCCAAACGTTTTCGGGGACTGAGAGGCAGAAGTTTTACGTCTGCACACGGAGTGGTGGGTACAGGCTGGACGTTTCTAAGTTTCACTTCACAGTCCCGGGAGTTGGTTTTCTTCTGGGCATTAGATAGCTTCTTTTTCGGAAAACCGATGGTAGCTTGTGTCTGGGATCTGGTTTGAGGCATGATGGCTACACAACTCAGGCCATTTCCCGCTCTCCACCGGCCTTGCTCGGACCAGCTTCACCTCTCTGGACACCAGACCTCGAGGAGCTTTGCACTCTTCAGGGCCGTGTCGCTCAGTGCACACTCCTCGAGTCTCCTTCCGTAAGGACTCTCCCGCCACAAGTTCTACAGCAGCTGCCGTGATTACTCTTAAATTCAGTTAATTGCATCTTTAAAATTCATAACCAATATTTTTAATAACTATGTAGGTAACATTGCTTTTTTAAAATTCTGTAAATTTGGGTCAGTAAGGTAAAAGATGTTTGCCAAAAGGCCTGACAACCTGACCCCAATCCCTGGAATATATGTAGTAGAAAAAGAACCAGTTCCTTCAAGTTGTCCTCTAACTACCAAAGCGAGATAGATAAGTAGGAAAAGGTGTCTACCACAAACCATGATGACCAAAGTTCAAGCTCAAAGACCCACACAGTAAGAGAGAACCAACTCTTGCAAGTTGTCCTCAGACCTCCACATGCATGTTCTCAAACACATACATGTGCAAAAACATACATTACAATAAAGCGCGTGCCTTTAATCCCAGCACTTGGGAGGCAGAGGCAGGTGGATTTCTGAGCTAGAGGCCAGCCTGGTCTACAAAGTGAGTTCCAGGATAGCCAGGGCTATACAGAGAGAAACCCTGTCTCAAAATGCCTCCCTCCCCAAAAGAAACTACTATAAAGACAAAAGGACCGAAGAGATGGTTTGGTAGGAAAGGGTACTTCCCACCAAGCCTGATGACCCGAGTTTAATCCCCATGAACTAGATGGTGGAGAGAGTGAATACTAGTAAGTTGTCCTCTGATCTCCACAAGAGTGTCATGGTACATGACTGCATGCTCATGTACACATAAACACACATTTAAAAACAAAATGGCCAGTATACATCCAAAAATACCCTAAAACAAAAGGAATTTTGTTTTGTTTGGGTTTTTCCAGAGTCTCATATATCCCAGGCTGGCCTAGAACTTGCCATGTAGCTGAAAGCCCTCAACTAATCCTTTTGCCTCCACCTCTCCAATGCTGGGATTACAGGTCTATGCCACCATGCCCAACAAATGATGTTTCTGAATCCATTTCTTTTCTCTAGTTTATAAAGATTGTTTTCAGAACTGTATACAAAAAGATAATGATTTTTCCAAGATTGCAAAATATATGTACTAGACTTCAAATCAGTGTACCAAAGAAAATAAAACGCAGTTTTGTCTATATATACTATTATTATATGTAAGTTGAACTCTCAACATAAAATAGCCTCCTAGTGCTGCCAAGAGAAATTAATAATGGCCAGACAAGGCAAGATAAATTCAATTCAGCTAGCATGCTTTTCAAAAGGACTTGGTAGCATACATGCAATTCAGTAATGCTATTTAATGAACTAGACGGTGGAAAAAATGTCACAAATGATGATTTTGTTCTTGAGTCCCAAAGGGTTAAAAGAGAACACTTGCTGGTAGGTTATTAATGAGATACAATAAAACATTTGTAAATATAAGACAAAAAAGAGAGCACATGCTTTTAATTCCAGCACTCAGAAGACAGAGGCAGGTGGATCTTTGTGAGTTTGAGGCCAGCCTGGTCTATAAAATGAATCCAAGACAGCCAAGACTATATAGAGAAACCCTGTCTCAAACAAAACAAAACAAAACAAAACAAAACAAAAAGCTGGGCAGTGGTGACGCACACCTTTAATCCCAGCACTTGGGAGGCAGAGGAAGGCAGATTTCTGAGTTCGAGGCCAGCCTGGTCTACAGAGTGAGTTCCAGGACAGCCAGGGCTATACAGAGAAACCCTGTCTTGAAAAACCAAAAAAAAAAAAAAAAAAAAACCTAAAAGAAAAAAGTATTTTTAAACAGTTCACTCACTGATAGCAGAAGCCCTCCCTAAAGCTGGAAATCTTACCAAAAAAAAAAAAAAAAAAAGACAAGAATGATTGCAAAAGTCACTGGGGCTGGAAGATGGGCTCAGCTAGTAAAACACTTATATTGCATGAACACAGGGGCCTAAGCTTGATCCCAGCATCCACATTAAATCAGTACTGTGGAGGCAGAAACAGGATCTCTAGGGGCTTGCTGGCCCATCAGCCTAGCCTAATTGTTGACCTCCAATTAACAGTGAGAGACCCTATCCCAAAATACAAGGTGGATGGCTCCTGAGGAATGAATGACACCTGTGATTGACATTGGGCCTTTGCACAGATTCAATTAATTCTGTACCGAGAGTAGGCTTTTCTAATACACTACTGACAATTCTCAGGCTAGGGAAATGGTTCAGTGTCTTAGGGCAGTTGCTGTACAATCCTGGCAACCTCAGTTCACTCCCCAGAATCCACAAAGTTTGTCCACTGACCTCCATATATGCCCATAGCATAAGTACACATACACACACACACACACTCACTCAACTGTCTCTATACGCCAGAGCTCTGGGTGTAAATTTCTCTACTTTTTGATGCTAAGACTTGAGGTTTATCATTCCATCAAATCTTTAAACTTTGATAATCTTGATGTCACCATCTAATTTCTGTAAGAACATATATCACAGAATAAAAAAGGATGATAAATCTTATGTAACAGTAATCTTACCACTTCTTGAACTAAGCTGATCAGCTCCATGAGACGTCGACGAAGTTTGGCTACCTCTTCATTCACTTTAGTGACATGTTGTTCATAAATTTCTGCCAAAGGTTTAAACGTGTGTCCACCATGCTACAGAAATCAACATGAGTACTGTAAGGAGGTTTCATACATTCCAACTACATTTACATTCTCCTTTAACACTATGGACAATCATAAACTGGTAAATATTTTCAAATGAATTTCATCTTTTTGTATCACCTTTGTCTTCTTAAAACAGGCCAGTGTTTGCAAAAATTACCCTGACAATGTAGCAATGCCTTTTAAGAGTCTAAATATTAAGACATTAAGAAAATAATGGAGCTGGGCAAGGGGAAACATGCTTTTAATCCAGCACTCTGGAGGCAGAGATAGGTGGATCTCTGAGTTCAAGGCCAGTCTGGTCTAATAAGAGTTCTAGGACAGCCAGGGCTACACAAAGAAACCATGCTGGGGTGAGAATACTGATTGAGGGTTATCTTGTTTAGCAAAAAAAAAAAAAACAAACAAACAAACATTCTGGTCTCTGAGAAAAAAAAAATGTGTACTTTTTGTTGTTTTAGATTTATTTTATTTTATATGCATGAAGTTTTATATGAATACCACATGTATGCCTGGTGCCCTACAGAGATCCAATGTTGGATACCCTTAACTAGAGATACACAGATGTATAGATAGTTATATAGATGGAGTTATGGACAGTTTTAAGCCACCAAGTGAGGCTGAAAATTAAATCCAAGCCCTCTTCAAGAGCAGTAAGTGCTCTAAACTGCTGAGCCAACTCTTTAGCCACATGATATGGACAAATGGTGACTTTGAGGATGAAAAAGTCACTATCTCTTAAGCCTCTTATGAAACTTGCTTAGGAATCAAATTGTGATCATTTATTTTTCTAGTCAGGAAATTAGAATTCAAACTCAAAGTTGTCTGAACTGAGCTCTACTAAACCAGCTCAGCCTCCCATACATCTGTAAAACACAGTCCCCAACACCACCAAGTGATCAGGTCTCATAGCCAACATCTACACTCCTGCCCAAAGAGGCTCATTTTTATTCTCCAGAGAAAAACGAGACTTTATTCCATCTAAATCATTTACTTTTATCCATGCCCGCTAGTATGTAAACCAAAGAGAACATTTCTTCTGCTCACCATTCCTCCCCAAAGTGCACACTGATGGCAGATACACTTCTTACAAGTCCAGCAAAACACACTAAGTTTTTCATGGTGATTTTCACATCTATTCATTATGAAAAAGAAAAGACAGTTACTTTTAACAAATTTCTAAGCTAAAGCAAACAGATCACGTAATGTGAAATGGTTATAGCATCATAAAAAGAGAAAAATGTATTGAGTGGCTTCTAAAAATTAGGCTAAACAATGACATAAGAACAAAACCTTTAAAGTAATCTAAATTTTAAACAACCAAATTGTAGATTTCTTTCTCAATAAAACACACAACACTTCCTTTCATCACTATATATGATAAATGCTATCCCATTACTGCTTAAGAAAAAGATGGTCATGTTAATCTTTTCCATAAGCATATGTATATTTACAAGCAATTTTTCTATAATGGGACAATAACAATCAAGGCATCTCAACTGCACAATGTCAATACATGCAATTTAAAACTTTCTCTTAATACAGATGTCCACATGTCCACAATGAAGTTCAATTCTTCTACAGACTTAACTGTCTCTCCCAAAATTCTTATGCTGAGGCCTTAACCTCTAAAGTAACACTGCAAGATGTCAGCTATTTGCAAGTCAAGTAAAGAGGCTTCACTAGAAACTAACCCTTCATCAAATACATTGCTCTTGGCTTTCCTGCCTCTAAAACTAAAAAAAAACCAAAACTTTTATACTATTTAAACCACCCAGTGACCCAGCACACTAATACAGACCCTTACTTTACATGATATATAAAACAACCCAAAAGCAGAATAGTGTGGCATATATCTGTAATAAACGCGGGAAGCTGAGGCTCAAAATTTTTAATTTAAAAAGAGAAAAAAAAGAGGAAACTATAGGACATTTATTCCTTTTATGAGAGGCACTAATAAAAAATTTAAAAGCCCAACAAAAAAGACCTTTCCAAATAGTGACAGTTCATCATCCTACAGTGGAAATCATTCAAGTGGTCACAATGAAATGTGTTATTATATTTAAATTATTCTTTTTGGTATGCCCACCACAATGCCAAAAAGTAACAGCCTTAAGAATCCAGTTTTGCCAGAACAGTACTGTGAGTAACATCCAGTTTCATTTAATTATGGACTAGCAAGCCAGGCATCAACTAAGCAGTGGCACAAGCCTGTAATCTCTATACTTAGGAGACTCAGGCATAAGGATGGCTAAACTACAAAGTGACTTCAAGGTCAATCTGAGATACACAGCAAAAGCCTGTATCAAGAAAACCAAAAACAAGTAAAAGTTAGCTCCTCCCATTTCTGTGGTCCTGTTTCCTTTTCCTTTTGAAAAAAAGATTATGTTTTATTGCTTTAAATTTTGTGTACGTGTGTCTGTCTGCGGGTGTGCCCATGGAGGCCAGGGGCACTGGATTTGAATTCTCCTGGAGCTGGAGTTACAGGGGCCATGAGCCATGAGGCATGGGTGATAGGAATCCAGCGTGCTTCTCCTGCAAGAGCAGGATGCACTCCTAACCACTGACCCATCAATAAATGAACGGGACTAAGCTTTATTTCCAATCACCCCTGAAGTTTCAACTTATTGGTTTGACATACTATATGTAAAAATCAGTTATGACTGTAGTTTTAAACATTCGACATTCCTGGAATCTGGAATCGCTCCTAAATTTCCACTTCTGACCTACCCTAATAACCAATATCTGTAAACATGCAATATAAACCAGCTCATTCTTTTTCTACATAAAATTTGGTTCCACTGTTAACTCTAACAAGACCAAAACATTGTGCTATTGCTGTGTTCCTGTTAATCAGTTAAATAGAAATAATATATTTATTTACCTTTGTATTCCCTAATCTAGCACAGCACTTTCTACAGTCCTGTGGATGAGGTGGCTGAGTGGTCATGAAAAGTTAAACAACAGTAAGTTAAATAGTAAGGAACAAATAAATGAAAGATGAACTTTCTCATTTACAGATAAAAGAGAAATAGCAATGTTGTATCGCCAGGCAGTGGTGGCACATGCCTTTAATCCCAGCACTCAGGAGGCAGAGGCAGGAGGATTTCTGAGTTCGAGGCCAGCCTGGTCTACAAAGTGAGTTCCAGGACAGTCAGGGCTATACAGAGAAACCCTGCCTCGAAAAACAAAAACAAAAACAAAAAAAAAAAAAGAAGAAGAAAAAAGAAAAGAAAAAAAGCAATGTTGTGTCACTAGGTCTTGGAGTTAAAGGCAGTGGGCACTTACTTTGCATGTGGCCCCAGGATAAATCCACAGTACCCCATATATATAGATATACCTTAGCAATTACACATACAAACCAATTATTTAAATATATGTATAGATAGTGTCATTAAAACAGCACATGGTATATTCTATTAACTAGTAAACAAAACCCAAGAACTACGTACTTGTCTTTCTCATTTTCTTCATGTTTGGTGAGACTACACAGCTGGAGAGTGTCAAGCTGCTGTGTCACTTCTTCCGCCCAACGACAGTTCACCAGTTCCCGTAGCTGGAGTGGAGCACTGAAAAGAAGAAACAATCCATACCTGTATATCTAACTCAGACGTCCAAGATTTTTCTAGACTAAGTATTCCTAAAAATAGAGCACAATATTATTATAAAAAACAGTAAAAGCTGATATGAAAAAGCATATCTGTAATCTTATCATTAAGGTTACAGAACTGAAGCTTTCAAGGACAGTTTTGCTGAAATAATGAGTTCCAGGCTAGCCTGGTCTACACAGTAAGGTTCTGTGTCAAAAAAGTAAAAAGGCAATGGAATTTATTTTTATCGTATTCATACATCACACACATAAAAAAAATGTACCAACTAAATAGCAACAGTGATAACTCAAGTTATTTATTTTGAATTTCTTTGCCTAAATTTGCCTGTACAAAATGATACCATGGGCTTGGAGCATAGTTCAGAAGCTGTATATACATGCCATCAGTATGAATTAATTCCTAGGTTCAAGCCATAGACCACCAAAACAACAACAATCAGTTACAATCCCTAGCAAATACAGCTACCTCATTTACAAAAAAGCAAACAAAAAAACCCACAAAACAAAACAAAACAAACAAACAAAAAAGCAACACATTCCTATAGTGTAACCCAGCACTCAGAAATCAGAGGCCAGACGATGAGGCCCACCTGGGCTACATAGCAAAACTCTCTCAATAAACAAAAAACTAAATATCACTAGTCACACTAGCCAAACTTCATAGGCCACAGTAGACTGGATGTAGAAGAGGACCACCAACACAACTGCAAATTCTCATTTACAGTGCTGCTCTTCTCATAAAGAAACGAGAAAAAGAAAAGCAGCAGGTGCCACTGTAGCCTAAAGTAACCAGAAACGAAGCGAACTAAACACCTCTCAATAGGAACACGGTGTAAAACCGAACTTTCATTCTCCTATTGCGATTGTCCTCTCAGAGGCTTGTTGCTTCAGGCAGCTAACCGAGGCCTAGTCCTGGGAATTTCTAGCCTCCATACAATCTCACCTAGGCCTAGATTTCAGCCTCTGAGGCAACTGCTGAATAAGCTTACCCTTCCTAGTTCTTTCTGAGTTCTGGCTGGCTTGTTCGCCTGTTCTTCAATCTGGCTTCTCTCTCTTGGCATCTCCTGAATTGCTCTGCTTGGCCTCATACTAACTTTGACAATATGTTCTAATTGTCTGGCTCCTTCTCATTCTCTGTTCATTCTGTCTTTACCTGTGTCTCTTCAACCTGTCTCTGTAAAACTCTCCTGGTAAAACTGCCTCTTTTCCTTTTCTCTCTGCACTGCTTTGGTATGTAGCTTCCGTTCCCTCTCTCTTCTTGTGAAAGTTGGGCATATCCTATTCTGTTGAATCTTTCTCTGATTCATCACTTTGTCTGCTACTGAATTAGACATCATTTTCAAACATAGGTGCTTCCCTCTACAAACTAATTTTACCTTCATTGTTTGACATTAAAGGTATATACTGAGGGCCTGTCTATATTCCAGCCAGAGAGATTAAAGGTATATGCTAAGGGTGAGTCACACTACAACTAGAAACAAGATTTTTCAGTAAATAACATAATCTCGGGGTTCACAGTGTGACCAAATTTCCTGTAACACGTAAGTCCAGGGATCCTTATAAAGAAGGTTTTCAAACACTTGTTTAAAAGTCTTGAAAGCATAAAAGTCTTGGTATACCATCTGTAAAATACATCAACTGATTTTAGGAGAGGAAAAAAAAGCAAATTATAAGGGAAGGGGCTGGTGAGATGGCTCAGCAGGTAAGAGCACTGATTGCTCTTCCGAAGGTCCTGAGTTCAAATCTCAGCAACTACATGGTGGCTTACAACCCTGTCTCAAGACAGCTACAATGTACCTATTTATAATAATAAATACATCTTTAGGCTAGAGTGAGCAGGCCCTGAGTGAGCAGGGACTGAGCAAGCGGGATTGGTCGGAGTGAGCGAGGTTAACCGGAGGGAGCCGAGGTCCTAAATTCAATACCCAACAACCAGATGAAGGCTCACAACCATCTGTACAGCTACAGTGTGTACTCATATACATAAAATAAATAAATCTTAAAAAACAAAGACAAAAACAAAAACAAAAAAACCCTAAAGACAGGGATGGACCACATGTCTATAAATCCTATCATTCAGAAAGTATAGGTGGGTTAGGGGTATGGATGTCAGGAGTGTGTCTTTATAGGTGGAGGCCAGCCTGGGCTACATAAAAACCTATCAAAGAGTAAACAAACAACAAGCAAGATAATCATAAACAGTAGGTACTATATCTGTGAGGTTTAAAAAAAAAAAAGTATGTAAGAATATACATAACCACTTGCATACAAGAATAGCATGCCTATCCATTTCTTATGAAAGTGATTTTTCCCCCAGTTGAAATTAGGTCTCATATTACAACTCAGGCTGGCCTCACATGGCAAACCTCTTGCCTCAGCCTCCTGAGTTCTGAGATCAAAGTTTAAGTTACCAAGCCCAGTTACATTTTTGTTTCAAATTAAAAAGTTAAGGAAGTTTCGCAAAATTATGTGAGAAAAACAAGGGCACAACACAATCACAAAATATACATTCAACATAAAGTTTAGTCAGGTATACAGGTTCTGCACTTCTTTTCCTAGAGCTACTCATCATTTTCTACTCAACTTTACCCCTGAGGAAAAAAAATGTGGGAAGCTGTAGGGTTGGATGGGGTAGGGGGTTTTACACATCCCAGGCATCCTCTGACTCTTACCAGGCTCCATAGATACAAACGGCAAAACACTTACCGACAGTGAGGACACTGAGCTCTTTGCTCTGTCAGCCAGCGCTAAGGAGGCAAAATAATTAAATTTTGATTATAAAAATACCATTACTTTACATCTAATCATTATAAACTGCATTTAATGAGTTTTAACTCTCTAGTGCCTAAATTTATTTTAGAGATTCAGAAATAACAGGCAATCTCTATCTCCCTGTCATCATCATCATCATGACAAGAGCAGACGTTCAAAGGGACAGAGCTTTTCCCAAAATAGTGAGATGCTACTCTCCATAGGAAATGAAGTGATTCTAGGGCTGCTCCATCTCACAAGATGTAATCTTGTTCATTAGAAATAATGTTGTCACTCTATCTTCAAAAATAGCGTGATTAATTTAAGGCACTACTAAATTTACAGACTGAGCAAAAGCAGCCCAGGAGACATCAGACTGCGAACAACTGGCACTGCATGGGCTTTAACAGGTGGAGGGATTAGCACAGCTCAGAGCCTGCACAGTCCAACAATTATTTTCATTTTTTAAAAGTTTTCTAAGCCGGGCGTGGTGGCGCACGCCTTTAATCCCACCACTTGGGAGGCAGAGGCAGGCAAATTTCTGAGTTCAAGGCCAGCCTGGTCTACAAAGTGAGTTCCAGGACAACCAGGGCTATACAGAGAAACCCTGTCTCGAAAAAAACAAAAAACAAAAAAACAACAACAACAAAAAAGTTTTTAAATAAATTACAACAGCTTTTTAAATAAATGAGACAGTGTTCCTGTGTCATTTACTGAGGAATTGACTAATAAGAAGTACAGTACAAACCCCCACAGGTATTAAGTAACCTTCCAGAAGAATATTTACTGCAGTAGACCTGTGAGCAGTCTCCTCCGCTGTCTAACACTGGACATGGTGGTGAAGGCACACCCCTGCCATCCTCGCACTTAGGATACAGAAACAAGGAATATCAGGAGTTCAGAGTCAGCTTGGCTATGTAGTGAGTTACAAACCAGGCTGTGTTACATGACACCCTAGCAAAACAAAGGATAAAGGACTAGTTACTATGCAAAGAGAGCAAAGATGGCCAGGCAAATGGAAAAGAATCCTCTGTTCTTCGTACTCTTAAACAAGATGGTGCTGTGAGGCCCATCTGGAAGGAAGGCAGCGGAGGAGACTGCACTTACAGAGCGGAGCACTCATCTGCAGCAGGCTCTGTGCCCAGGCCTGGCCCTGTGGGAATCTTACTCTGTCCTCACAGCAGTCTGTGCTATGAGGCTGGGATCAAGTTTCTTCCTGAGCAGCCCACTCTTCTACTAAAGACAGAGCTTTCCATATCTCCGTTCAAGAACTGGCCCCAGCTATACCTCTTCAGTCACAGCCTATGAGCCTACAAAATTAAGCTTTTAAATGTTTCCTTCTCTAGTCACCATATTTATCAACAGCTTTCCTCATCTAGAAAAATCTCATTCATCATGTAGATTTTAGTTTATATGACACTTTCTTCCAAAAGCTTTTCGTGAACTCCACAGATCTTTCCTTTTGCTTTTTCTGAGTCAGGACTTTGCTCTACACCCCAGGCTAGTCTTAAACTCATTATGTAGCTCGGACACTACTTGTTCCTACCTCAGCCTTTTGTGCTCAAGGATTTAAACACCATGCTCAGCTACAATGAGCTGCTGACAAGCTGCCCTGCAGCAAGCAAGACGTTTCCCCTTTACTGTGTTTCTAACACTTCATAACATATCTACTGGTATACCTGCATAGCTAGACTCTAGCCTCATTAGTAAGTGAGGACACCATTGTTAGAAATGTACACTTTTTATTAGGTGTGTCTGGGTGCACATTCTCTTTTCCACCATCCGGCTCCAGGGATCAAGCTAAGGTCATCAAGGTTAAAATTTACCCTCAGAGCCATCTTGTCAGCCCTGGCTTTTTTTTGGTTTGGTTTGGTTTGTTCTTTAATACTGAGCAGCTTTCTCCCATTAAAACAAACGGCTAACTGCAATATATTCTACTCTTGGAATCACAGGAAGTTCTTGTAGATCTACAAAACTTCCCTTCTCTCATATCTGAGGCATGTTTACCTTGTATTTCATAACCACAGAGAGGAAGCAGTGATACTGAACTGATGGAGAAGTAATACTAAAATATCTTTAGACCATTTTTTTAAGATTTATTTATTTATTTATTTATTTATTTATTATATGTAAGTACACTGTAGCTATCTTCAGACACCCCAGAAGAGGGAGTCAGATCTCATTATGGATGGTTGTGAGCCACCACGTGGTTGCTGGGATTTGAACTCAGGACCTCAGGGAAAGCAGTCAGTGTTCTTACCCACCGAGCCATCTCACCAGTCCCTAGACCTATTCTTTTTTTTTTTTTTTTTTTTTTTTTTTTGTGGTTTTTCGAGACAGGGTTTCTCTGTGTAGCTCTGGCTGTCCTGGAACTCACTTTGTAGACCAGGCTGGCCTCGAACTCAGAAATCCGCCTGCCTCTGCCTCCCGAGTGCTGGGATTAAAGGCGTGCGCCACCACGCCCGGCTTAGACCTATTCTTATAGTCAATACAGAAACTGGTTTCTCTCCTTCATAAGATGGAATAAACACAAGCCTTATAAAGCATCTACACTCATAAATACCTGACATACAAACAGCAATAATAAAATCATTTAATCTTGTATTGAACTAGAACTCAGGTAAAAATATTTTTCTAATTTATTCTACTTGGAGCCTGGATTGGTAGCAAAGGCCTTTAATCTCAGCACTCAAGAGTTAGAAGTAGATAGATCTCTGTGTGTTTGAAGCCAACATGGAGTTCATAGTGAATTCCAGCATAGACAAGACACACAGTGAGATCTTGTCTCAAAAAAATATAAATAAGTAAATAAATTGAGGGTCTTTGTTGTTGGTTTTCTCTCTCTCTCTCTCTCCTTCCCCTTCTTTCTCTTCCCCCTTCTCTCCCTACCCTCTCCCTCTCTCCCCAGATAAGATCTTGCTATGTACCCTGGCTGGCCTTAAACTCAGAGAGATCCTTCTGCATCAACATCCTCAATACTGAAATTTTAACTGTGAACCTTTCCATCTTCAGGTTTATATTTCTAACTGCCAAAATCTCATATAAAATGAAATTTCAAACTTGGTATGTTATGTTGTTCTAAATTATAACCTTTATACCTGTGGCCTGCCCAACACTGTTCCTTTCAAAGGTTTTTGTTGCTGCTATTGTTTGTTTTTGTTTTTAACTATTTCAGACTGTAAAATCATCCATTCATTCATCCCGTTCCTTTGTTCCTCACAGCCTGCCTGTACTGATGATAGTCTGGTCTTCAGCACCATTCCTCCTCTCTATCAAGTATCTCCTACCCTCCTCACTTCCTCTCCACCTGCCTACAATTCACTTTCTACAAAGTAACCACTGATCTCATTAAAATACAAAATACTTCATATACCATTCAAAAGCCTTCAGTGGCTACCATAACACTTCAAATCCTAATTCCTTACCAATGCCCTTTGTTTTCCCTCTAAATCCATGCCTTACCCAGCTCACTACCTTCTCTGCTCCAGCCACATCTTGTTCACTCTTCCTCAGCGCTTTTGTTTGTTTGTTTGTTTGCTTGTTTGGTTTGGTTTGGTTTGATTTGGTTTGGTTTTTCGAGACAGGGTTTCTCTGTGTAGCCCTGGCTGTCCTGGAACTCACTTTGTAGACCAGGTTGGCCTCGAACTCAGAAAACCAACTGCCTCTGCCTCCCGAGTGCTGGGATTAAAGGCGTGCGCTACCTCGCCCGACTCCTCATAGCATTTATAAATGCCATTCATATACCCAAAGAAAGCCAATGTACTATATCAAAAAGGCAAGCAACTAAGTTATAAATAAATATTACATTCATAAACCAAATGGGACCAGGGGATAGCATCAGCCACACAAGCTTGGTGACCTGAGTTTCAATCTTTGAAATCCATGAAAAAATATATATATGTACTGGCTTAACTATGTATGTAATCCTAGCATTTCTCTGGGAATATGAGAGGCCTGGACTATAGCCACAAAAATAAAAAATACCCAGGCCCAACAAGGAGAAAGGTGAGAACTACCAAAAGTTGACTTCTGGCCTCCACATACCTATGAGTGCACGCGTGTGCACACACACACACACACACACACACACACACACCTTTGAGCACACACACACACACACAAATTACTTTTTTTCTAAAGAGTCAAGATAATCCATGTGTAATGCCACCTGCCTGTGTCCTAGAACTTGGAAGTGAGCTAAATGCAAGAAGGCATTGTGTTCAAGGCCAGCCCAGGTTTGGGAAGTGAGAACACCACAGCCCTGGAAAGGAAGGTTAGGATCAGATCCAAGATAACTAGAACACAACACTAATATCCTCAACTTCACCCTTCAACTTTACAAGTCTTTTGAAAAAGAATATGACACTTAAGGGCATAGTAATAAGGTAAGAGAACAGAAAGTGAACTACAGGTAAGCAGAGAATTAAGGCAAGAAAACAGGAAACGAATCACTTATGGATGAAGGAATCAATTTCTTTCTCATGAACAGTATGGAAAGCAGCAGACGGATATAAAGGACACAGAGTAGCTGACAAGACACAAACATCACTGGCAGTCAGGATTACCAGTCTGAATGGTAAAACAAAATAAGACACCAGCGTCAGTTTGAAAAAATAACATGAATAATTAATATTGACCAAAGTTCAAGATTCCAGAGGGACAATGAAGTAAGTCATCTAAAAGCCAATGTTGTGCAAAAAAAAAAAAAAAAGACTCAGTGGTAAAGAACTTGCCATTTACCAGGTACAAGGCCCTAGGTAAAAACCAACACTAGAGAAAGAGGTGCAGGATCCATAAATAGATGATAGAGCTAGAGTTGCAAAGTAAATCTAATTCCTCAGAGTAAATACATTTAGAAAGAAAGGAAAGGAAAAGAACAAAGAAGAAACAATCTCCTTGGTACAACACAATAAGCAGAGGTCCAAAAGCACTTTCAAAACTTCCAAGCAGCCGGGCGTGGTGGTGCACACCTTTAATCTCAGCACTTGGGAGGCAGAGGAAGGCAGATTTCTGAGTTCGAGGCCAGCCTGGTCTACAACGTGAGTTCCAGGACAGCCAAGGCTATACAAAACCCTGTCTTGAAAAAAAACGAAACAAAAATAAACTTTCAAGTAATCTCAAGCCCTTCATCGAAGAAACCCAGTCTATACAGTCTCCACCAAATACTCACTCCATTAATGGAGACCTTAATCTCTGTAGCTGCAGTTTCACAATTAAAAACTACCATGTACACTGAATGATAAATTACTAGAATAAAACTTCACACGTAGATAACATTTTCTAATTTCTCAATTATCTTTTAGCTCATGTCACTCTTTTCCAAACTGCCCAAGAGGCACATTGCTTTCTCTAAATCCTGTAGCTAAGGAGTCAAAGCTAAGAAAATTGACTTTCCCCTTTTATCAGTGTGAAAATAAGTTTACATATAAACTTAGATCTGCACATCACAGTGGCAACAAATACAGGCTCTAAAACAGATTGACTGGATTCAACTCCAGCTCCAAGATTTGCTAGTCCTGTAACTATCATTTAAGTATAACAGAAATTTTTTTTTTTCCTTTTTCTAAATTTTTCAAGACAGGGTTTCTCTGTGTAGTCCTCCTGGCTGTCCTGGAACTAGCTCTGTGGAGCAGGCCGGCCTCAAACTCACAGAGCCTCTGCCTCCCGAGTGCTAGGATTAAAAGTATGTGCCACCACAACATGGTTAGAAATTACTCTTGACAAAGGGACGCTTTTCTTTTTCCTCGGGTACTTGTGAAAGTCAGGACTACCTGAACTAGCCAGCTCTCTCCCTCCACTGTGGGACCGGACTCAGACCCAGCCTTGGAACAAGGACCTTTACCTGCGAAGCTATCTTGCAGCCCCACTCCGTCTTTTTATGAAAAAAAAATTTTTTTTCAGGGACAGATTTTCTATGTGAAGCCCTGGCTGTCCTGGAACTCAGAGATCTGCCAGCCTTTGCCTTCTTCCTACTGCGGTTAAAGGTATGTGCCACTACCATCCTAGTAGGAAATAGAAAATTTGAGGTGACGAGTATATCAGATAGCTTTAATTTTCTTAGTTATGGAAATTATCTGAGCCATGTCAGCAGGGCAGTCTCAACCACACATTAGCATATGTGCTACCGGATGTGTACATATAGCCAAAATTAATTTTCTGCTTTATACATTGGGCTTTCCAATAATTTTACTGAGGAACGTGCCCCCACCTTCAACTAATAGAGCCAATCAATTATATTCATCTCCACTCTTTCTCATTATCGTGAATTTCATTCATTTCCTTTGAAGTCATTAGCAGCCTTTAATTTTTGTTTTTTACATAAAATGGTGAATTATACTACACAAATTTCAATGTAATCACTGAAATTGATTTTCTTAATCAGATTTAAACACCTTCAAAGAGTATTGTCTATCATTTATTTTCGTATCTCTAAATCTCAAACACAATGCAGATTTGTAAAATGTGTAATGAGTTTGAGTTAGGAGTGCTGGCACACACCTTAAAACCCAGTACTTGGGATACAGAAGCAGGCAGATCTCTGTGAGTTCAAGGCCATCTTGGTCTACAGAGTAAGTTCTAGGACAGCCAGGGCTACACAAGAAAAAGCCTGTCTTAAAACAACCCCCAGACTCCAATATAAATTTGGTTCTACTAGGGTGGAGGAATGTTCACTGGCTAAGAACACTGTCTGCCCTTGCAGAACACCCAGGTTCAACCCCAAACATATAACCATCTATAATTCTACTGCCTGGAGATCTGACACCCTCCAAGATTCCAAGACCACAATCCACACATGGTACACAGACATATATGCATGCAAAATACACATTTGCGCACACACACTCACTCTCACGCACTCACGCACGCACATACACACACACACACACACACAATTCACATTTAAAACATGGTACTCGAGCTGGGAGTGGTGGTGCACGCCTTTAATCCCAGCACTCGGGAGGCAGAGGCAGGTGGATTTCAAAGTTCGAGGCCAGCCTGGTCTACAAAGTGAGTTCCAGGACAGTCAGGGCTACACAGAGAAACCCTGTCTCGAAAATAAAACAAAACAAAACAAAACAAACAAAAAACAAAACATGATACTCTATTGACAAACCTTTATTAAAGATATATTTTAAAGGATCACAAAATACATTAAAAAGGGGAGGGCGTGGTTAATACTTACAGTGCAGCATATATAAACCAAATACACACGGTAAGATGGAGCCCTCTTTAGTCTCAGCACTCAGGAGGGAGGCAGAGGCGAGTGGATCTCTGTAAGGCTGAGGTCAACCTGACCTACAGAGTGAGTTCCAAGCCAGCCAGAGCTACACTGCAAAACCTGTCTCTCAAAAGAAAAAAAGAAAAAGGTTAATAACAAAAAAACCTGAATACACATAAAAAGAAATACAACTTACCCTAATACAGCTGAAACAACAGAGCTTGGAGCAATGAGGACACAGTCGAGCATCCCGCAATTTCTCCATACAAATGAAACATCGGAAAACCTCAGCAATGCTCTGAAAACAAAAGAGATAAGGGTCCCAGATTACACTGAAGAACATGACATAAAAAGACTTCACGCAAGGCCAGGCACGATGGTGCACAACTTTAATTCCAGCATTCAGGAGGCAATGGCAGGCGATCTCCATCAGTCTGAGACTATACATAACGATTCCCAGGCAAGCCAGGGCTACTCAGTAAGACCCGGTCTCAAGAAAAAGGAAAAAAACGGAAAGAAGAAAACAATTCACTTAACAATTATACGTACTTGAGACTAATAATGCTCAGTTTTAACGATACTCCCTGTCAGAACTTGATTAGAACTTGATTAGCACGCCTTTAATCCCAGCACTTGGGAGGCAGAGGCAGGCAGATTTCTGAGTTCGAGGCCAGCCTGGTCTACAGAGTGAGTTCCAGGACAGCCAGGGCTACACAGAGAAACCCTATCTCGAAAAACCAAAAAAAAAAAAAAAAAAAAAAAAAAAAGAAAAACATACGGACTAAGAAAGTGGCTTAATTGATGAAGTGCTTGCCTTGAAAGCGTAAGGATCTGAGAACCCCAGAATTCAGGTACAATCCAGGAAGGTGATGCGTGCCATCCCAGCTATGACAAAACAGGGGCACACACAGGCAAATCCCTGGAAGCCCACTGCCAACTAGCCTGGCTAACTGGTGAGGTTCCAGGCCAGTGTGACCCTGTCTCAAACAAAAGGTGGAATGCAATGACCAATGGCCTGGGTACGTCTAACACACACAACCACACACACACACACACACAGACACACACAAACACACACATGCTCACTCTGATACACATCAAAAAAAAAAAAAAATGAAACCATGAAATGCAAAGAGAAACTTTATGTAGAAATATTCTTATTGAGGGGGTACTTATAATAAAAGTAAGAATGTGATTACAGCCCTTACAGACAAATACTAAGTAAATTATGCCAAATACAGCACGCAGAAATATACTCTATAGTACAGAAAACTGTGTATGTGTGTATCAGTAAGAAATGGAAGAAAGATTGCATGACTAAATACACAATGACAACTTTTTACTTCTGCAATTTCCACAATGGAGATGAACTACTTTTGTAATTAAGGGATGGAATTTGTTTTTTTAAGAGACAGTTTCACTATGTAGCTCAGGCCGGCCTGAAACACCTTGTGCTCACTATTTTGGCCTAGAAATCAGAGATCTGCCTGCTTCTGCTTCCCAAGGGCTGGGATTAAAGTATGCATCACTGAGTTCAGACCTGAGCAAATTTATAAGAAGATATACTGGAACTGGCAAGGTGGCTCAGCATGCCAAAGGCTCCTGCCACCAAACCTGAAGACCTGACTTCTATCCCAGGAATCCCACATGGTAAAAGGAGAAGCAACTCCAAGTTGTCCTGACCTCCACAGGGCACATCAATGCACACCCATGCACGCACTAAATAAATAAACATTTGTAAAGATATCGCGATTAGAGGCAAACTAATTCAGAATCTGAATTTCTGTCCTGATGTAATCAACTAATTATGTGAGCCTGAAAATCTGCATCCACTATAAATGTGAGTGTCCCTATTGACATTAAGTGAACAACTAAAAAAAAAAAAAATTGTAAACAGGGACGTTTACCCACGTTTGTTTTTACTCCATTCCAGAAAAATTAAACCCTCCTAAAACCAAGAAAAGTTTACTAAACCTTCATACGACTTTCACAAGAGCAATTAAGTAGAAAATTACTGATGATTCTAATCATAACTGCAAGACCAGCAGTTCCTGAGAGATGCGGACTCTAACGGGCTTTGGGAAGACAATAAAACCATGGGGGTGAACTGGGTTAATCTCAAGAGCAGTGGCTCAGTAAGTTATCCCTTATTTTTAAAAAGCAAAATCATGTAGTACTTCAGTCTCTGAACGGTTCACGCCCCCCAGCCCCCAAGCAATCGTTTTGATGCTTCTAGGTTATATGGAAATACCCCAATCATGAAATCATCTTACAAGAATCAATGCTGGAAACTAGTCTTTAAGTCAGTCGAGTGTGAGAGAGGTGTGTGTGTCCTACAAAATGAACCGCTGAGGGTGAAAAAAAAAAATGTTTAATCATGCAGAGCAAGTCGGGGCGAGAAAGCAGGACAAGTCCTTCCGATGAATTTGCAATTTTGCTCTAGAAAGGCTCAGCCTGCAAACAGCGACGAGAGCAGGTGCCAAGGCATCGCTGGAGCCCCGCAGCACCTGACTGCGGAACAGATTCAGCACCGGGCACCCTGAGGGCTGGAAGCATTACCGCCGGGCCAGCCTCCCTCTCCGCAACTCGCAGAGGCTGCCTCCCATAGGGAGGGCGAGCGCATGGGGCCCCGGATAGAAAAGGAGCCCAGCCGCCACCCTCCGTGATGCCCCTCACCTCCACACTCTGCTCATCCATTGCCTCCGGCTCTCGGCGGGGCCCTCGGCGACCCTCGGAGTCCGTGTCTGCGCTGTCAGGCGCCGGCCCGAGGTCGCCAGGTCAGCTGCGCTCACCTCAGCAGGCTCCCACAACAGTGCCACCTCCGCGCCCCATCCCGTCGGGTTCCCCACCGGCTACCCCGCATTTCGCCATTTTTTATCCGCGCGCCAGCCCTGGGGCGGAGAGGGAAGGGCTAGCGGTAGCCGCAGCGCCTTCCTCCCGCCTCAGCAGCCGGCCAGCGTCCGCGTGGGAGCCCTGGCCCACGTGACGCCGGCGCGCGCGTGTGAAAACCGCCGCGGGGCCCGTCCGGGGCGGAACAGGCGCCACAGAGAATTCGCAAACACCAACGGTAACCAGGGCAGCTAGAGGCGCGGCAACGGGGCGGGCGCGGTGCGCACGCGCACTCGGCGTTGCGGGAGGGGCGGGGCGGGGCGGGGCGGGGCGAGAGGAGAGGCCGGCGCCCGGTTCCCGCGGTGCGCGCAGCACACGAGACTTGGAGCGGCGGTGCGACGGGGAGGCGTGTCGGGCGTCGGCGGGTGCCCCTCGCCTCGCAGATTTTAGCGCCAGCGATGCAGGCTCCTTGTGCGTCCTAATTGGAAGAAGCCACGCTCTCGAGTTTTAGGAAGGGACTGAGAGTCTTATTTGCGTTCCCATTGTTTGTGGCTCACCTAAGGAGACCCTGGAGCAGGGAACTCTTGCTTGGTTAGTGGTTGCTTTCCGCCTCTGGGAGGAGACGCAGACTTTAAGCTTAAAAAAAAAAAAAAAAAAAAAAAAAACTTGGTCCCCCTCCATAGTAAATGCATTTGAAAGCTCCAATTGTAATGGACCAGCGATTTCTCTTGACCTGTTATTTTGAGACAAGGTTTCTTTAGTTCATGATAGACTGAACGTATAGTGAAGTCTCCAAGCTTCCTGGAAGTAAGGATTGCAGAGGAGAGGTACCACCGACATCCCACCAACTAAGCCTTTCTTGCAGCTTGAGTTGTTTTTGCTATGGGGACTAACAAAGAGACTACATCTGTATTCTGCTTTCCTAGGCAATCGCCTCTAAGTTCCTTCCAGAAGAGACCAGTTAGGGTGCAGAAATTGAGGGTATGTGAGACAAAAGGCATTGGTCAAATACTTAAATCTTAATTCTTCTCTTAAGCTTATTACAAAGTTATTTATGAACCCAATCCAGAGAATTGATAATCTAGAAAGAATCTTTTCGTTATTAGCAACATTTTTTTTAAAATTATATGAACTATAAACAAGATTTATGGAGGTAGGACGGATGGCCCTGGGGAGGACCACTCTCTTAACCCTGCCTTTGGACTCCAGCCTATACTCCAACTCCATTCTGCCCACCTAAACCACCCACACTCACATGGACATATATTAATATAACCCAAAATAATCTACACACACATAATTTAATTAAGTAGAGATAGAATATGCTTTCACAAGCTGGGCATAGTGGAGCACACGTTTAGTCCCAGCATTTGGGGGAATAGAGGCAGGTGGAGTTCCAGGACAATCAGGGATACACAATGACACCGTGTATTGAAAACCCAAAAGGAAAAAAGGCTTTCATTTCAAACCATTTATGGTCCTTTGAACTAGATGCAGGCTGATAGTTGCAGAATAATTTTACTAACATGTCCTGAATTGTACCTTTCTGCTGATGTTCCCATGTCGCCTGCACTGACCTAGAACTTGCTATAAAGCACATGCCAGCCTTGAACTCCCTCCTTCACCTCCTCAGTGCTAGGATATACAGAGGTATGCCACCACATTCTATTTACACTTTCATAGCCTTTAATGACCAGGCAGAAACCATCTCCAGAATAGCCTGGTCTACTTAGTGAGTTCAAAGCCAGCCTGGCCTAAATAGCCAGACTAAAAAAACAATCAAAAGTTTGTGGGAAATATTATGGCATTTGGGATTCTCAACAATATGGAGAAACCTTTGCCCTGTAGTATAACAGATGATAACAGTACCCTATAGATTATGGTATATTTGCCATATATACCCAAAATGTTTAAGGAACTAGTTATCAGGCTAGTTCATAATAGTAGAAAATGAAAGAAATCTGAATTAGAGGTCTTTGATAAAAAAGTCATACTGTGCTTAAATTGGTAGTTGGCTAAGTTAGGGTTAAAGGTCCTTTGTCAACTCGTGGGTGAGGAAGTCTGCTAGCACTGGAGAGCTTGAAACAGAAGATTGAGAATTTGAAGAAAGCCAACCAGGGCTATTGCCCAAGACCATGTCTCACAAAAACAGCACTTAGGGGCTGACTTTGCTCTGCCCTTCACCACAAGACACATCCCCCAAAATGCTATTACTTTTATAATGACTCAGATTATCAATAAGAAACTAAACAAAATCATGATATAGCCATACAGTAGTTACAAGTGTTAAAAAGGATGTTAAATGTATAATGCACATCATGAAATCATATAAAATGAAAAAATTAAATGCTACAGTATAATGCATGCTTATCTGTTTTTTTCTAAAGAAAAATTCTATGTGAATATGTTTAGAAATGAATAAACTGAATGCTGACTACTAAATAATATGCATTATGCTTGTTTTTAAATATCTTAAATATTATTATATAGAAACACTATAGTAACAGAAAATAGCATCTAGATGAGAAATAATCCTAAATAAAATTAATAAGAATGAAGATAATATAACATGGAGGCTAGATACTATGAACAATTTTGGGTTTTATTTTATAGGTAAGTGGATGCAAATACATTAAAAAGGTAACCATTCCAGCTAACAGAAGCCACTGCCAAAACTACAAAATGAACAAGTAGTCCGAAATGTTGAGGTAGAGAATTTTACTGGCAATATTTGAGGATCACAGAATCTATTTTTATTAATTTTTATTTATGAGTACACTGTAGCTGTCTCCAGACATGCCAACAAGAAGGCACAAGATCCCATTACAGATGGCTGTGAGCAGCCATGTGGTTGCTGGGAATTGAACTCAGGACTTCTGGAAAAACAGTGAGTACTTTTAACCTCTGAGCCATCTCCAGGCCTCGAGGGTCACAGAGTCTCAAGTTCTGGAAAACAAATGGAAGGGGAAAACATGCATACGTGTGGATTTTGTTTGAAAGCTAGTCTTGCAGTGTGGCCCAACTCACCTGGAACTCCATAGTGGGTTTGAGTATAGTACCTTCTTGACTCCTCTCAGCCTACTAAACCGGTTTTCTATGCACCTCTCAGTATATACCTTAAGCTGGGTTTGGAGGTGATTGTAACCGCACACACAGGTACATAAGGCAAGTTGAATTCCAGGCCATCATGAACCATACGCTGGGACCTGCTCTCAGAACAGTAATCTATCAGGCTCAGCCTGGTTGCACAGCATGCAATCCCAGAACTCAGGAGGGAGAGGCAGACAGAGTTCTGTGCTTATAACAAATTTTAAAAGAAGGTATGAAAATTTATGTATGTAATCCCAGCACTGAAGTGAGATTATCTCTAGTTCCAGTCCAACATGGCTTACAGAGTGAGATCCTGTCTCAAAAAAACAAAACAAAACAAATAAACAAACAAAAAACCAAGAGAAGGCTGAAAAGATAGCACCTGCTGCTCTTCCAGAGGACCCAGGTGCAATTCACAGCACCAAGACAGCAGCGCACAACTGTCTGTAGCTCCATTTCCAGGGGATCTGCCACCCATTTCTGGCCTCCCTGGGCACCAGGCATGAACATCAGGCACAGACAGATATGCAGGCAAAATACTCATGTACTTAAAATAAAAATAAATCGTTTTTGTTTGTTTTGTTTTGTTTTGCCAGACAGGGTTTCTCTGTGTAGCCCTGGCTGTCCTGGAACTCACTCTGTAGGCCAGCCTGGCCTCGAAGTCAGAAATTCGACTGCCTCTGCCTCCCAAGTGCTGGGATTAAAGGCATGCGCCACCACTGCCTGGCTAAAATAAATCTTTAAAGAGAAAACAGGACCAGCTTTGTTTCTAGCACCCAGAGCAGAAGCAAGTGATCTGAGTTCTAGGCCAGCCTGATCTACATCGGTCCAGACCAGCCTGGGGTTCATAGTAAAGTCCTGTCTCAAAACAAAAACAAACAGATGGGCACAGTTTCTCCTCCCTGTAATCACAACACTAAAGGGCTGAAGCAGGCAGGTCACCAAGGTACCTAGACAAACCTGAACCATAGAAGGACTCTGTTTCAATAAATAAATAGATAGATAGATAGATAAATAGATAAATAAATAAATAAATAAGAAAATTGTAGGGACATAACTCAGTGGTAGATTATATCCTAAGCATGCATGTGTCACCCTAGATTCAAGCCCAGAACCACAAAAAATAGTGAAACTGATTTACACACACACACACACTGGATAATAATAGCAGATGTGTCAGTGATTTTAGTCTGTCATTCATATAGAATAAACAACTACAAAACTACACTGAAAGATAACATATTATTCTAACACCAATAGAAAGTCTAAAACAGCATTTGAAAACAAGCTCATGATGTTTTATTACTAGCAAGCAATGGGAAGAAGGAAAAAAAAATTAAAGTTCTCACAAAACATCCTATTAATTTGTTAGATTTTTTGGGAAAACTGGACAGTATATACATACAAGTAAGTGTGTTATTAACTGTAATGTACATTAAAGAAAAAAAATACAGGGTTGGGATGTGGCTCAGCTGAGCCGTGCTAGCTGGTACTATACAAACCAGACCTGCTTCTGCACACTGGGAGTCCCAGCACTCAGGAGGTACCAATGTCAAATATTATCCCTATTGACACCAAATCTGAGGCCAGCCTGGGATATGGAAGACCTTGTCACAGACAGACAGACAGACAGACAGACAATGCCCAGCGTGATAGTAAAGGCAGGCATCTCTAGGATTCAGAGCTGGTCTGGTCTACATAGTGAGCTCCAGGGCCAGCCAGAGCTACATAGTGAAACCTTGTCTCAAAAGAGCAAACAACACCTGAATATTTATACAAGTATTTTGCCCATTTACATCCTGAACAAAATGTACATAAATATTATTTTACAAAATCGCAAAACATCTAAAATTATGCCAACACTATGCAAAAAGAAAATAGAAAATTAAAAAAAAATTAGTACTAAGGGATTTCATTGCCTAAAAGGACCAAATGATGCTGGGTATCAGTATTTACATTGTTTTATTTCCACCCCATCCTTTTGGTTTTCAGTCGCAGGACATCTACGCTTCTTACAATTTCCTCATATGAAATGCATCACGATCCTCTCAGTCAAGGAAAATGTCAGGCTTCCTCATCAGCCCCAGCCTCTAGACATCTTGCCCAATCTGTAGAGTTAGTCTTCTCTCCACCAGCATTCCTCTTTAACATTCTTTTTTATCAGTCCGGCACGTGAGACTTTAATGGCTCTATCGCAGCTTTCTCTTCTTCAGTCAGTAGAGTTAGCTAGAAAAACAAATAACAAAATGTTTATTTCAAAACCTTCAAAGGTTGTTAAATGAGTTAAATTTTGCTTCATTGCACAAATTTTTCCATAATCGTATACTACATATTTAGTCTTGAAACATGAAAGGCAAGGGAAAACAATAGCCATCTGGCTATTTATATACTGTAGTTCAGTTTTCAAAGAACTTGCAATTAGGCTGCACAACCAAGATCAAGACATCAAACAAAGGACTATCATTTAACAGAACTAAATGTATGTTTGAATACCATATTTAGAAAAGAGATTTGGACCAAAACAGTAGGAATTTTACCCAGAGAAATAACTGTGTGCTGAATTTTGAAGACCCCTATCTCAAAAAAAATTTAAAAAAATAAATAAGCCAGGCAATGGTGGTATACACCTTTAATCCCAGCATTTAGGAGGCAAAGACAGGCTGTTCTCTGGAGGCCAGCCTGATCTACAGAGTGAGTTCTAGAACAGCCAGGGCTACACAGAGAAACCCTGTCTCTGGAAGGGGAAGGGGGCGGGGGGGGAAGTACTGATAAGTAATAATGGATGATTAGAGGCTGGAGAGATGGCTCCCCAGTTAAGAGCACCAATTGCTCTTCCAGAGGTCCTGAGTTCAAATTCCAGCAACCACATGGTGGCTTACAACCATCTGATGCCCTCTTCTGGTGTGTCTGAAGAAAGCAATGGTGTACTCATATACATTTTGTTTGTTTGTTTGTTTGTTTTTTGAGACAGGGTTTCTCTATGTAGCCCTGGCTATCCTGGAATTCACTTTGTAAACCAGGCTGGCCTTGAACTCAGAAATCCTCCCGCCTCTGCTTTCCAAGTACTGGGATTAAAGGCGTGCGCCACCATGCCGGGCGCTAAATAAATCTTTTTAAAAAATAAATACTGCATGATTAGAAAACAGCCAGAAATAACTATCCACACAAAGCAGGTCAGAGCAAGAGCAAGAGACAGAAGGGAATACAATGAACACTGAAAGATATTTACAGAACACCAAAAAGGTAGCTGAGAAGGGTTAGACTGGAAAATAACACAAGCTACAGCTCCAAATTCTGAAGTAGTTACAAACCAGCCTAATTATACAGGTCACCTCTAGAAAGATGACCAGTTCTGGAACATGCCAGAACCAGCATCTCTAAGGTAGCTCAGGCCAACTTTCCATGAAGCTGGAAGCAATCTCTATCTGCACTGTCTGACCAGAAGATGAAGAACTGAGTTCTTAGGTTATGGAATTACATTTAAATTTATATAACCATGTGTGGTTATTGAATAGCCCAGTTGTCCAAAACCTCAAAACTCCATGATTCTTCCAGGCAGCTGGTTTGATGGATTAACACTGGCCCAAACATATTCATATGTGTAAAATTTTATGCTCATACTGTCCGCCCCAAACAGTTGCAGAACTTTTCTGCTTCAAAGGAAGGGAGTGATGTAAGAGGAATGTAAACATGTTCTCAATAAATCCCTGTTATTCCTAAGATTGCTAGGCAAAACTTTTCAGACCACTATAAGTCCACAGACCACTATGTTATCAAGTGCCTAAGAAGCCAAGAGAGTGACAAAGCCCTGAAACTAGAGTTATGAACAACTATAAGCTGCTCTGTGGGTGCTGGCAATCAATCTTGGGACCTCTACAAGAACAGCAAGTGTTCTTAACTGCTGAGCCATCTCTCCAATCCCTGCAGTAATTTTTCTTAACTCTGGTTTTTTGAAGCATCTTTCAATAAAAAACAATATATTCTTTTGAAGCCTTTTTTATTGACAATTATTATTTTTTGTTCTAAAGTTTTGTTTTGTTTCTGTTTGTTGTTGGTTTTTTTGTCTGTTTTGAGACAGAATCTTACTCTGTAGCCCATACTGTCCTAGAATCGACATCAATTCTGCCTTATCCTTCCAAGTACTGCATTTACAGTCAGGATTGCCATACCCAGGGTTCTGGTACAAATCTCTCTCTCTAGTTAATAACCTTTTATAACTGAGCATACTTAAGCCTCCGCATCTTAGATATTTCTATTACTCACTTACCACCACCCCCAAATTCCTCTTCTGTTCTTGGCTCCCTATTTATTAAGATTACCAATTTAAATGTCCTTTTGAATATAGTTAATTCAAAGACACTGCGTTACTTTTCAGAATGAAAAGTCACGGTCACAGGTAAAGATTAGAGCAGTTTTACTTTCTGTTGCACATAATGCACCATTTTCCTTAATTACATACAGATGCTCACAAAATAATGGTAAAGCCTTTTAGGTTATTTTAGAGCATTTCAGTAAATCTTTGGTTAAAGGTAGCCTTTGACTTCATTCTCAAACATTTGTCCCTGTTACTGAAAAAAAAAAGCTTTTAAAATTTAAAAAGCCTTTATAAATTCTATCCAACATGCACCCCTTCTTGCCCCCTCTTCCCTGAGCAGGAAATCCCTTTCTGGTGATCCCGAGGGTCAAACCCAGGGCCATAAGCCAAGTCAGTAACCTTCCACTGAGCTCTACAGACAGCTCAGCTGCATGGCCTCTGGGCTCTAGGCTCAAAGCTACTCTCGGCCATACAACCCTCTAATAGGTGCCATTTCCATTTCTTTCACATTTAGACAACAGACAGGCTTAAATATGCCCATTTACAAAAGTTATTACTAGAGCGAGAGATTTGTACCAAGACAGCTGGGTATGGCAATCCTGACACTATAAGTTCCATTGATTTGCCCCCTTTAAACTTGAACATCTCTAAGTATGAATGCCACATCTGTAATTTAACTAAACTTTATGTCTTAGTCAGGGTTTCTATTCCTGCACAAACATCATGACCAAGAAGCAAGTTGGGGAGGAAAGGGTTTATTCGGCTTACACTTCCATGCTGCTGTTCAGCACCAAAGGAAGTCAGGACTGGAACTCAAGCAGGTCAGAAAGCAGGAGCTGATGCAGAGGCCATGGAGGGATGTTCTTTACTGACTTGCTTCCCCTGGCTTGCTCAGCCTGCTCTCTTATAGAACCCAAGACTACCAGCCCAGAGATGGTCCCACCCACAAGGGGCCTTTCCCCTTGATCACTAATTGAGAAAATGCCTTACAGTTGGACCTCATAGAGGCATCTCAACTTAAGCTCCTTTCTCTGTGATAACTCCAGCTATGTCAAGTTGACACAAAACCAGCCAGTACACTTTAAAATCTCATTTTTAAAAAACATTAATTGTTGTTATTTTTAATTATGTATATGGCGTGTGGCTGGCACCCATACATGCTTTTAATACTAGCATTTCAGAGGCACAGGCTGGCTGATCTGTATGAGTTAGGGGTCATTCTGGTTTTATAAGCAAGTCTCAGGGCAGCCAGAGCTACATAGAGAGACCCTGTCTCAAATAAACAGAAAAACATAAAGTTGTTAATTATGTGTATGTCAGTGTGTGGGTGTGTACATGTAACATGTACATGCTAATTATGTGTATGTCAGTGTGTGGGTGTGTACATGTGAGTGTCATGCCCGGGGACAAAGGACACAGAACCCTTGCCAATGGACTTAGTGCAGGTTGTTAGTGAACTGCCTACCGTGGGTGCTGGGTCCTCTGGGAGAGCAGTGTGTGTTCTTATTGCTTCTACTGCTCAGGTACCCATCCAGACCCATCGACTTGTCCCTTTTTGTTTTTTCCTCGTTTTTTTGAGACAGGGTTTCTCTGTGTAGCCCTGGCTGTCCTGGAACTCACTTTGTAGACCAGGCTGGCCTCGAACTCAGAAATCCGCCTGCCTCTGCCTCCCAAGTGCTGGGATCAAAGGCGTGCGCCAGCACGCCCGGCTGCCTTGTCCCATTTTTAAAGTGATGAGTACAAGTGCACACTATTCCAATATGACTGTCATAGATTTTAAACTAATATAGTTTCCTTTTTTAAGGCTCACAACCTGCCTTCCAATCATTTCTCTTACTTGGCATAATCTCTTCCAAAAATGAACGTTTCCATAGATTTTTTTACATCTGGCCTAATTATTTCTCCCTTCAGACGTTTCTACTTGTGGCTGATTTTATAGTTTACATGATTTAGACTGGGAACTGGGGATGACAAGGAACTGGGGATAGAATATTTGCATAGTATGCAAAGAATCCCAAGTCTGTCTGTCTGTCTTTTCTTCATTCCTTCACCACCCCAGTCAGGTCCAAGAGCCTGGGAGCAGTGCACGGATGTGGCACAACATATTGGGGTTTTATTTTTTTAAAACAATATTCACAACTTAAACTTCACAAATCCAACAAGCAGTAGCAGCACAAACTCAGGAGGCAGAGGCAGGTGGATTTATGCGTTCGAGGCCAGCCTGGTCTACAGAGTGAGTCCAGGACAGCCAGGGCTACACAGAAAAACCTGTCTTGGGGTGGCGGTGGGGAACAACTTCACAATTCCAACCTATAAACTGGAAACATTACCTCCAGGTTTGTTTGCTGTTGTAGTTCTTGTATCATGGTCATTGTTTTGTTCAAAGTAGCACAAATGCAGCTCTTGTTCTCCTTTTGCTCGACAGAAACTGCCTTAAAGCGTGCACATAAAGCTTGATAGCGAGACTTTATTGCTGATAATTCCTTTAAAACTGTAACTGCATTTTTCTACATCAGAAAAAAATAAGGTTGGTATATATTAAATGATGTTGCAGAAATATTAAGCTTATTTTTTTAAAGATTTATTTATTTTATATGAATACACTGTAGCTGTCTTCAGACACACCAGAAGAGGGCGTCAGATCTCATTACAGATGGTTGTGAGCCTCCATGTGGTTGCTGGGATTTGAACTCAGGACCTCTGGAAGAGCAGTCAGTGCTCTTAACCGCTGAGCCATCTCTCCAGCCCCCTAAGCTTATTTTTAAATCAATATTTACAACACCTTCTACCACATATTTATTTCACCACTATGCAACCCTGGTTGTCCTAAAACACTACATAGACCAGGCTGACCTACTTAGAGCCATCTGCTTCTACTTCCTAAACACTATGATAAAAGGTGTGCACCATCAGGCCCAGCTAGAAAGGACATACCCTTGTTTGTACAGAAGCACACAAATACAGATACACACAAAATCAAATAAATACTTAAAATTTTAAAGGAAATTGTGGCAGCGATATAACATGGATGAATTCTGTGTTTTTGTGTGAGTGCGAGCACGCGTGCCACCTTTTAGGAGTGGAGGTCACAGAATGACTCTCGAGGGTGGGTTCAAGGATCTGGACTCAGGTTGTCAGTCCTGCTTGGAAAGCCCAGGTTCTGAATATGAGGACATTTTGGATGAAATAAGCCAGTCACTAACGAACAGATACAGACTTAAGAGCAGTAAAATTCACAAGGGCTGGAGTTAGGTAGTGCTGATGGGGGCGTGCGCTGTAGTGAGTGCAGTGTGTTAACTTTGGAAAGATGAAAACATGCTAAGATAGCCAGCCCTTGGCCAGGACAGCCAGAGCTACACAGAAAAACCCTGTAACCCTGTCTTGAAAGAAAAAAAAAAAAAAAAAAAAAAAAAACAGGCAAAGAAAAGGCAACCAGCTGAGACGGATGGTGGAGATACATGCTTAACAAAGCAAATGAATGAAATGAAAACAGCACCTGAATGGTACACTTCACAAAGATTTACATGGCCAAGGACAATGGCAGATGTTTATAATCCCAGCAAACAGGAGGCTTAAATTGATAAGAAGTTCCTTCCAGACTGGATCCTGGGTTCCATAGCAAATTTGAGACCAGCCTAGGCTACATAATTTTAAGGCTAAACCTAGACTAGATACTGAGACTGTTTCAAAGTTATAAAAAAAAATTTTTTTTTAATGACAACTATTTTTGAACATCCTGATGATTCCCGAAAATATCAGGTATGAGTTGCTTTTCTGACTAGTAATTTCATGCCTAGATATACCCACAGAAATGAAAATATGTGCACACAGAACTTCTACATGAATGTTAACAAAGGGGCTATTCATTGTACCTAAAGGTAGGAACGGCCTGAATAGCTCACAGATGAGTAGATTAAAAAAAATAAATAAAACCATCAACAGTATAGTTCTACAATGAATAGCTTCTAACTATAGAAAAGAATTAAGTACTGGTCATGTTACAACATGGAATAAAGCTGGGAACATGCTAACTGAGAGGTAAGAAAACCCAGGCATGGTAGTGCACGCCTTTAATCCCAGCACTTGCGAAGCAGAGGCAGGCGGATTTCTGAGTTCGAGGCCAGCCTGGTCTACAGAGTGAGTTCCAGGACAGCCAGGGCTACACAGAGAAACCCTGTCTCAAAAACAACAACAACAAAACAAAAACAAACAGATTTACTTATTCCCAATTAATTACCTCTCCTGCTGAATGTGGGTGATTACTCTTGACCTCATATTCCAGCCTATATTGAAGGTAATCCAAATCAGAATCAGCTTTCTGGAACTAAAAAACCAGTATACATATATTATTTAGTAAACAAAAATATATTATTAAACATAATTATTCATTCTTTTCATGTTTGAATACTATACTAATATGTGATAAAACACTCATCCTACATTTGTAGATATAAAGTACAGATCAGCATTTGGGAGGCAGAGACAAGGGGATCTCTTTACATTTGAGGCCATCTTGGTCTACAGAGCAAGTTCCAGAACAGCCAAGGCTACAAAAAGTAACCCTGTCTCCAAAAACAGAAGTATATACAAGCCAGGCAGTGCTGGCTCACCCCTTTGATTCCAGCACATGGGAGGCAAAGTTTGACAGCTCTGTGTGAGTTTGAGGCCGAGTTCAGGACAGCCAGGCTACAGGGAAAAACCCTGACTCCTGGGTGAAAAAAATATGAACAAAACCAAACAAGCTTATAAAGCAAACACTATCCATACTACTCTTATCAAAGCCTTAAAAGTAAGGCTGGCTGTGCTGAATGGCAACATGAACCAGCAGGTAATGTTGCCTGCAGTCACGCCTGATGACCTGAGTTCAAACCCAAGATCCACATGGCGAAAGGAAAGACTTAAGCTTGCTTTGGTTGTTCTGTGACAGAGTTTAATGTAAACCAGGTAGACCTAGGGCTGGCTACAGCAGAAAATAAGTTTGAAATCCTAACCCTCCAGTTTATCCCTCTGGAGTGGCTGGAATTAGAGGCCACCTTCACTATCAGGCAGAGCTAGGATCCAGTCCCAGGGCCTCTGGTATGCCTCACCAAGCTACATCCATCTGGGAACCTACCTGGTGAACTTTAGGCCTCTACATGTGCCAGAGCATGTGCACCACCACACACATGCATTAGCTATTTTATATAGGACTGTGTTAAATCTTGTTAAGCTTTCATTTGGGAGCTGGAGAAAGAATTCAATGGTTAAGAGAGCTCTTAGTCTTGCAGAGCATCTAGGTTTGTTCCATTCTCAGCATCCACATGATTGCTCAAAACCAACTGTAACTGAGTTTCAGAAGATCCAGTACCCTCTTCTGACTTCCAAAAGTTCCTGCACACATGTGACGACACAGTCTCAAGCAAGCACACACATACACATAAAAATATTAAATACTTTACCAAAAATTTTTCTTTTAAATCTATGTTTGTTTGTGTGTCTATGTTTGCCTTGCCATGTGTGTAAAGAAACCCACAGAGGCCACAAGAGTGTATGATCCTCTCAAGTTGGAATCCCAAACAAGTGTAAGCTGCCCAACCTGGGTGCTGAGCGGAGAAGCAAACTCCAGTCCTCTGGAAAACAAGAAGCTCTTTGACCCCAGAGCTATCACTCCAGCCCCCAAACCACAAATCTCCAAGAAAAAAAAAAAAAAAAAAGATTAGTGACATTAGATTGAGAAAAAAAAAATGTGTGCATGTGTCTGCGGTTTATGTGTATGCCGGTATGTACATATACCATGTACCATGCATGGACGGGAAGACTTTAAGACATTAAAAAAAAGATATACCAGTTGCAAATAAGCACATGAAAAATATTCAATATCACTAAGAGGACTATGGAAAAGATTTTATCAAACTGTTTACCTTTTGTGTGTGGGTGTGATTTTTCAAGCCATGCATTCCTGAAACTCACTCTGCAGACTAGGTCTCAAACTCAAAGATTCACCACCAACCCTCCCAAGTGATGGGATTAAAGGCTACACCACCACTCAGTTGATTTTAGCAACTTCTCCTAATAGTCCCATTTCCCAGTATTTACACAAAAGAAATAAGAAATTATGGCCACATAAAGACAATGCTTCCAACAAATTTATTTATAGCAGGCAAAGCCTGGAAACAACCCAAGAAACAATTTGTCAGACTTTATACAATGGAATATACTCAACAATAAAAATGAATCAATTATCAACACATGCAACAAAGGCAAGATGGCAAAAGCACTTACAGTAAGTACAAGAATGTAAAACTAAAAGAACAAATACTGAGGTGGCCCATTCAGAGTTCAGAAAAGCACTGTTTGGAAGGAGACTGCCGACAGACACAGAGACTTTTGAAATGAAATGTAATGAAAATGTTTTATTACCTTAGTAGTGGAGAGAGTTACATTATGTATACATTTGCCAAAACTCATCAGTGTACACTTACATTTTTAGTTTTACTTACATAAAATGTACATTAAACTTATTACCAAAAAGTGATGACTTCTGTATGGACAAAAGGATATACTGTGTGACACAATGTGACATACTCTAGCTTCCATGACAAGATTTTTTAATTCTATCTTTATTTTGTTTTGAGGAGGAAGTTGCAAGGGCAGAAAGCCAATACTAAGGGATGGGAAAATGAGTGGAATTGGAGGGCTGCAGTGCATGATGTGAAATTCACAGCCAACAAAAGTTTTTTTTAAAGTGATTTATATTTTATAGTTACAATAATCAAGCCTTTCTAAGTTTTAAGGATTTTATTATTCTGTGTTTGTATTTGTGTGCCTGCAGAGACCAGAAGACAGCACTAAACTGCCTGGAGCTAGAGTTACAAGTGGCTAAGAGTGGCTACTAGATGTGGGTGCCAGGAAGGGAACTCAGGTCCTCTGTAGTGTTAACTGCTGGACCACCTCTCTAGTCCCCTCCCTAAGTGTTAAATTTAAGCATTTCTAATATAATACTAAAATGGACACTAAGATGCAAACCATTACCATAGTAAATAGACACAAGAGACTATCACTTACCAACTCATATAATAAGACCTAACAGTTCCCAGAACCTATTCAAGTCTGTTACAAAAAGAAGCAAATTACAAAGTACTATTCAGTTAGACAGACCATTACTTCACAGCATACAGTAATGAATTTTCAGTGCAATACAGAAATGATAAAATGTTAAGATATTTTTTCAAATGATGACTTTCTAAAAAATATACATAGTAACAAAATTATACAGTTTTCCACACTTAAGGTTATAGAAAACTTTTCACAAATACTGAAGATGTAAGACAAGAACCAGGAAAGGTGTGCAACCTGCTCGCGGATGCTTTGACAATACTATTGCACTGCTAGCTGTAAAGTACAGTAGTGCAATAAAGTCAGAGCAGCCGTTAGCAGTAGTGAGCAGGAAAGGAATGCAAGGCTCAGTGTGCAAAGACCTTAAAGTTGAGTTGCCATTTTAGTCAGAAGACATCCAAAAACCTAAAAACATTTATACCAAAGTTTATTTTTTGAAGGGCAAAGGACCAAAGTGATAATTGGTATTTGGTGACTAACCTGAAATCAGCAGCATTCAGACATAAACGTGCACAGATGTAAAGGAATTTTGTAATATGTCCTGAGCCTTTAGTAGCTAACATGGGCATCATAAAAACTTTATAACTGATATTAACAAAATCAGCTGTAATTACTACTAAGGCAAATATGTGAAAAACTATGTTTTCTGCCTAAATGTAATGTTGGTTAACTCCCTTTCCAGAGCGTCTGGGTTACCTACCATAGAAAACAAGTCCTTTGAGTAATTACTTCAAAACACAAATGAAAAGGATTCAGTGGTTAAGAGTATTTGTTCTTGGGTCCCAGTCCTAGCACACACTTGGTGGCTCAAAATCATCCACGAGAGTTCCACAGGATCCAGTGCCCTCTTCTGACTTCCTCAGGCACCAGGCACAAATGTGGTGCAGAGACAAACATGCAGGCAAAACACTCATATTCATAAAATAAATCTCAAAAGAAAAAGAGAAATATACCTCTCTCAAACCTATATACCCAATTGATCTCTATAGAATTTACTCACATGCGCACATGTGCACAAACACACTTAAGCAGCACTTAAATCTTGTGCTTTGGGGCTGGAGAGATATCTCAGAGGTTAAGGGTAATGGCTGCTCTTCCATAGGTCCTGAGTTCTATTCCCAGCAACAACATGGTGGCTCACAACCCTCTGTTATGGGATCCGATGCCCTCTTCTGGTGTGTCTGAAGAGAGACAGTATACTCACATACATAAAATAAATAAATCTTAAAAAAAAAAATCTCATTTTTTTAAACCCAAGAGTTTATTGAGGGCTACTATAACATGGGAAGCGATTATCAGGGAACCAGTATATTCTGAAGATGATGTTAGCCCAGCCTAACCTTTCATTCTTAAAATATCCTAGGTAGTGAAGAAAGGCATCTGCATTCCCTTCAAACTTAGAACTATCAAAAAAACAATGAGAGGAATAAAATGTTTCTTTAAAAGTCAGAAGTAAACCAAGAAACAGAATCCAAGTATCCTATTACACTGCCTTTGTGAACAATCCCAAGTGGGTTCACAAAAGGAGGCCAGGAGACAAACACCTCTCAATCAGTCAGTGAAGGGAAAACATTAGTGAGCAAAGGTTACCCTACAGTGGATGAGCTTACTCCACCATTAGTAATGCTGGTGGATGAAAAAAACACATTCTCATTAGTCTCACTGACCTTCCTTTAAATGGTCCAGCTCAGCAACTCAGGCAGATCAAATCTACTAAAAAACGGGATACTAATCCTCAAATCCTGGGCTACAAAACCCAAATTTGGGAATATTTAACTCTGTTAACCAATCATTGGGTTTTAAAGACAAATGTTAAAAGGCAAATTTAATTTTTTGAATTAGATGTCAACACAGAAAAAATATCAAATAATGTATTAAGATTAGACTTTTTACAGAGTGAAGATAACTACTGCCTTTGCAAAGGTAAATAGGCACTCCTCTATTATATATGCAAGGGCTCCTCAGCAAATCTTTTTAAGTATTGTAAATCTTTTAAGTATTATAAAGACCTACTAATAAAAGAAGATTGCACAAGGAATCATTTATCTTTGGCTTACAAAGTAACTTTCTCAACAGATACTTTTTTTAAAAAAAGGAACATGGCAATGTGAAGATAAAATGTCTTTTGTTGTCTAGTCAATAAAAAGCAGTTAATATTGAAAATCGTGGTTAAAAATTAATGTTTTTCAAGCCCTTGGTTATGAAAAAAAGTTCAGGAACTTGAAAATTGTAAATGCTACTACCATCAATGTACTTCAGGTTATGTTACAAAGGGAAAAGCTGTTTTCCTTTGATCCTCTGAAAAAAGAAATGTTAAAGCTAGACCATAATTTATACAATATCTAAAATATGTTAAAGTTCAACAACCTCATAACTTCCTAAAACTTACCTTTTACAGGATGTTTAACTTGTATTTTCTTTAAGATAATTTGCTCAATATTTTTTACAAGTTGGAGAATTGATTGCAATGGAAGGGTTAGATAAAGCTCAGAAATTGACCCACCAATTACAAAAAGCAACCTGTTAAAACACAGAATTAGCCTCTAACAAGTAAAAATATCTCCACCTATTCCAGTGCAAGGAATTCATACTATGGGAGAGGAACAAGAGAATTTACATGCAGGTTGTTTGATAGACTCTAACCACAATATTTAACATTTTGTGCGTATTTTAATATGGTAATCACACACCCACACACGAAAAATTCTTAAGTCAAATATTCATTTTTCAAGATTTGGAAAGCAGCAGAAAATTCTTCTCCTCTTCCCGCCCCCACCGCCCCCATCCCCCATCCCCACACTCCCTCCACAAAGAAAGTTTTAAAATACAATGTTAAACAAGACTGGAAATCTTTCTAATAAAATGTGTTTGAAGCATCTGAATTAATTAACGCAAGAGAAAAGAAACTGAAGCCTCACACCTTCTGGTGTGGGAATGGGGAAGGCGGGGTGGTCCTCGCTATCTTCCAGGATCACTCCAAAGTCTATTCCAAAGCAGAAGTTACAAACTCAAGATTTTCCTTGCAGAGAGTAGCTCAGACACAACGGATACCTACGCAGAGGGGAAAAAGGGCAGACTGCAGATGGAGTGTTTTACTTTTGAATATTAATCTTGGTATTTTTTTAAAAAGGGGGTGGTGGTCCGATGATCAACCTGGAAGAAAAGTGATCATGCAAAAGAAGTCTGAAGACAGAACAAGAAAACTAAGAAAAAAGGCGCGGCGATCTAGCGGGCAGTGCAAGGATGGGAGGGCGGGAATAAAGAGAACACTGATGGAGAACGACAAGGCCACTCGGCTGGACGCCCAGTGCACGCCAGCCTTGCCCGCAGCCGCCGAGGGCCTTCGTCCAGGGTTCTCCTTGCACAGAGGAAAGGAATTGAGCATCTGGGAAGCAGAAAGCCGGGCCTGGCGCAACGCCGCTCGCGCCCGGGAAGGAGCTCCAGGCTCGGTCCCCGCGGCGGCTCCTCTCCCACGCCACCTCCAAGCCGCACAGAGCCCGGTCTGCGGATCCGCGGGCAAGTTTCTCGTGCAAGTCTAGCATCCTCTTTCAGACTGTCCCAGCTCGCCTGCGAGTAGGTGCACCGTGGACCTGAATTTCCCCGCGCCCTTAGACTTCTGCCCCACCTCATCCTCCATCCTCCATCCCCCTTTTCGGGAGACGTAAACGACCTCTCTCCTCCGAGCTTTTAAAGACCGTTCCAGTCACGCTTGGGCAAGGAAGGTGGAAATACGTGAGGCGGTAGCTGTGCCGAGCCCGGCTCCAGGAGCCGATGAAGGAGAAAACCAGGACCAGGGAATTACAAAGGCCCCACACCCTCAACATCTCCCGCCATTTCCCTCCCGAGTTCCCCGGATGTAACCCCTTCCCCCGCGGCGGTTAAGAGACCAAGGCGGCGGTAGCTCCCGTAGTGTGCAGAAGGAAGGAACTCAATTCGGGTTCCAGCTTCCACAACCCAGTTTCAGGAGACTCTAAAATGCGCTTCACCTTCTAGGCCATCGGTGGAACACAATAATTACCCAGTAGGTTTCCTTCACTCTCCACTCACCATCAGTTCCAGCTTATCGACCTCCGCCTCCATATTGAATAGTTGACATTCCTCAGACCGCGGAGGCGCTTAAGCTGTAAGCCGTGCTAGCACTGAGGGCCTCTATTGGACAGCTGTCACTCAACGTCTTGCCCTCATTGGCTAGTACGTTCCATCGGCGCCCGCCCATTGGCGCCTGGGTAACGCCCCTCCTTATGAAACGCACTTTCCTGTTGGACAAAGACACAAAACGCCGCAGGGGGATTGGCTGCTGAATATATGAATTTTTCCATTGGCTGCCTTATGGTCCCTACTTTCAAGTTCATACTTGGAAAAGAGTTTGCGATTGGTGTACTCGGAAGCAGCAGCAACCAATGACATAAAAGCTTCCACTGCGGGCCTAGGCGACGTGACACACCTCCTTTTCTCTCTGGCTTCCCCGCCCCTTCTCGCCCGCCTTTCCTTATTCATACAAGAAGCGCCTCAGTTCCGATTGGCCAGGATGTGATGCTCTCTTGGCCAATCGTAGTCCAAGCTGTGCTTTGATCCTTTCAAGACAACGAACCCTGTAGAGACCACGTCTACGATTGGCCGCTCCTCGGCAAGGATTTAATTTTGAAATTTTCTTTATGGTGTGGAAAAGGCTTAGGCCCGAACTTCGTCTAATCCCCAGGCTCTTAGACTAGTAAGTGCAACGACGTTTTTTCTCTTTGTTACCTGGTCCCGTCTTCTGTTATTCGAACTGTTGATGACTGGGTTCTTATGGAGGTGGGGTCCTGAGCTGGACAGGGAAGGGAGATGGAGCAGAAAAGGAAAGTTTTCGGGCAGGCGAAGAGCTCCGCTGGCAACATTTGAGACACATTTTTTATTTAACACTGCAATATATAGTTTAAAGGGATTGTCTTTTGCTCAGTCTTTGTCGTAACTTTTTGCTTCTCAAAGGGGGCCCACCGACTGGCGGTAACTGGCTTCCCTGGGCGCTAGCGAAAAATGCAAATTATAGGAATCTACCCAAATTTCCTATCACAATATTTATTTAACCAGATGCTCTCCCCCGCCATTCTTTAGCGCATTTAAGTTTATGGAGAAGTATTTTATGTTGGGTACTTTTACAGTGTTCCATGATGCAAAGTGACTTCTGGCATCTAATTTAAAAGAATACCCCTTTTACTGTGTGTCTAGTAGTGTGCTGGGTAAGACTAACGACCTGTGGTCACTCTGAGAAAGACAAGGGAAAGAACCGGGTGGGGTTGGGGATAGCAATGCTTCACGGCTTAAAACAAAATTGACTATAGGACAATGGCAGTGATCATACTTCAGCATTCAAAGCAAACCAACTAAACTGATGGTGGAAATTAAATTGATTAGAGGGGGATGTAAAACATGTGTTTTAGAATACTGATGATGAAGTAACATCTGTCATTTACACTGCTGCTACAGTTTTAGAAGTGCCCCTGGCCAAAGACCTTTCCATATAACTGATGAATTTCTTAAAGAACCAGCAGTGTCAACTCATGAAGAAGACTAATTATTGTTCTGAGACAGGACCTTGTGTATCAACAACTAACCCAGACTTTTTTTAATTTTATTTTTTCAGATAAGGATATATATATTTAAATATAAAACAGAAATATTTTAAGTACTATTAAGTGTTTCAAAATACTTGTCTTTTTTGTTTGTTTGGTTGGTTGGTTGATTGGTTGGTTGGTTTGTTTTAGTTTTTCGAGACAGGGTTTTTCTGTATAGCCCCGATTGTCCTGGAACTCCCTCTGTAGACCAGGCTGCCCGTGAACTCAGAAATCCGCCTGCCTCTGCCTCCCAAGTGCTGGGATTAAAGGCGTGCATCACCACTGCCTGGCTTCAAAATACCTGTCTTAAAACAAATCTTTCATTTTGGGTAATTGTATAAAGCCTGTTAAAGTTACTATAGCCCCATAGTCTATTAGAAAAAGTCATGGTCTCTGGAGACTTACAGGTCTGCATTATACTTCATTGTATTATATTAGGCAGATAGCTAGTCTCAGCCTCAGCTTAGTTTTGTATAACACTAGGACTAAAATCTTCCTTGTCAGGGATACCTTTGAGGAGATTGAACATTAGCTGAGGAAAAGTAGGATGTACCCCACTTGAGGGGGCATTTAATAAATGGTCCCTCCCACTATGACATCTGCCTATCATAGTAGGTGCTCATTTTATGTTGCTGAATCACAAACCTATCTTTTAATATAATATAATCCACTACAGCCATTTTCTCTACTGTAAGGAAAGCAAAGGGCTAAGTACTGTAGTCACTCAGTAATAGACCACTTGCCTGGGTTTGGTCTCTAGCTGGGAAGAGGGACTTGCAGGGAATAAAGAGAAATTAATTTGACTTCATGAATAAAACCACAAAAGCAAGGTGAGGGGCTAATGTAAAGCCAAAGGGAAAGATTCTACAGAGACATTGTAATCTGAGTTTACAACTTCTTCCACTTGAAGTGGTTTCTAGAATCCGGGTTACTTTCTCTCTGGTTTTTGGTTTTATCTTGTTTTATGAGACAGGGTCTCGTGTACCCAGGCTGGGCTTGAATAAGTCTATGCATAAGTCTTGATCTACCTGTCTCCACCTTCCGAGTAGTGAGTACCGGTGTACCTCGGATTTTAGATGTCTTGGATACAGGATCACTTATGTATCTTATGATGTTCTACAATCCACAGTGGTCCTTCTGCTTCAAATCCCAGTCCCCAATGCTGGGATTGCAGGTCTCTACCACCATGCCCAGAACTACAATTTAAATCTTAACCAAGGTTGGAGAAAAAGGAAAATCCTGGAAATAAGCATAAAACAACCAAGATGATATATTCAGGGATGTATAAAATTTCTATATCATAAATCATTGAACTATATACTGAAGTTTTATACATTTTCTATGTGTATACATTATTATCTAAGAGAACATTCATTTCAGGAACTAAGGAAATGGCTCTGTAGTTAGGAGCACTGGCTGCACTTCTAGTGGACTTGAGTTCAATTCCCAGCACCCACATGGCAGCTCACAATCAGCTGTAGCTCCAGTTTCAGTGGATATGAAGCCCTCTTCTGGCCTGCTCAGGCATGCAAATGGGACGAAGACAGACACACAAGCAGGCAAGGCATCCATCTACATAAAATACATTTTTTTCAACTTCAAATTTTTCTCTACAGAAATCATGCCCAAGTACAAACAGCGAAGAAGAAAGCTAAAAGCCAAAGCCAAACGAATGTTTAAGAAGAAAGAAGCCTCTATGGTCTCTCCTAAATTATTGACACCTTCCCCTCCCCTCCCTGCACCGGAAAGGTAAAGTGTGATGGGGAAGACAGGAATGATTCGATCTCACCCCTGTCAGCCAGGGATAATATACAACATGCAGTCCAATTTGAATTTTGTCCTCCACATAAATCTTTTTTTTTTTTTTGGTGGTGGCGGCGGCGGGTCGGGGGGGGGGGGGGGGGAGGTTCTCTGTATAGCCCTCACTCTGTACACCAGGATGGCCTCGAACTCAGAAATTCGCCTGCCTCTGGGCGGCGTGCGGGGATTAAATCCGGGTCAGAGTGCTGGGATTAAAGGCGTGTGCCACCACGCCCGGCTAGGTTGACATTCTGTAGGTTAACAGGATGATCAAAAATTCAAGGTTATCCTCAATTTACACAGCTAATTCAAAGCCTACATGAACTATGAAGCTGAATCAAAAATAAGTAAGTTAGATTTTTAACCAGACATCCTGAATTTCACATAGCACAAGAGTTCAAACGAGGACTGCAGAGATGGCTCAGTGGTTCACAGACTGCTCTTGCCTAAAATACTTTGAATTCCCAGCACCCATATGGGGCAGCTCATAATTGCCTGTAACTCCACTCTAGAGGATCTGATACCTTCTTCTGGGCTCCTCAAGTGTCTGCAGACATACACACATGCACATACACACACACACACACACACACACACAAACTTTTCTTTAAAAATGTGTTCCAATGAAGTAAAAATCAGAAAGAGTTCTATTCAAACCCAAAGTACCTACCTACTTCCCCTTTTGAGTTGAATTTTGCTGAATAATTATAGCAACTACCTGATGAGAGAGGGGCACAGAGCTTGATAAAGCCTTCGTTCTGGTCAGGTTGGCCATCTGTTCTGAAACTCGGAAGTTGAATGTATCATAGGAAGGAAGGCTGAGCCCCAGGAATTGTAGGGTGCTGGTATTCCTACTAACATGCTTTGTGCACCCGGTGTTGTAACTCCCTCTCCACTCTCTTTAGTTCTTGAGGGTAGCTTCTTATTTGTTGGTTCCCTTTGACTCTTTCTATCTTCTATCTCCAGTCCTGGCAACCCTGGAACTGTCTGTAACCCAAACTGGCCTTGAACTTTTAGAAATCATCCTGCTTTAAACCCTCCCCTGTTTCTCCTCTGGGTGTTTGGTATGTACCACCTTATTCAGCTTACTTTATTTTTGGTATGCAAGGGATTAAACTCAGGGTTATCACACATGAAGGATAAGAAATTAAAAGTAAAATCAGAGGCCGGGCGTGATGGCGCACGCCTTTAATACCAGCACTCAGGAGGCAGAGGCAGGCGGATTTCTGAGTTCGAGGCCAGCCTGGTCTATAGAGTGAGTTTCAGGACAGCCAGGGCTATACAGAGAAACCTGTCTTTAAAAAAAAAAAGTAAAATCGGGCTTTGTAGCCCACATCTATGATCCTATATCATGTTTAACAAAATCATCATAGGATACATGAGACCCTGTCTCAAAAAGTAAAACTAGAGCCGGGCTATGGTGGCACATGCCTTTAATCCCAGCACTCAGGAAGCAGAAGTGGGTGGATTTCTGTGAGTTCAAGGCCAGCCTGGTCTGCAAGGTAAGATTCGGGATAGCCAGGGCTCACAACCTCATACAACTCTGGCTGCAGAAAATCTTCCCTCGCCTCGCCTCTGCAGGCTCTCACACACAGCACACACTCACACAGACGCAGCACACAGACACATATTTTTTTTAATCCAATAGTAAATAAGTAAGTAAATAAATAAATAAATAAATAAGCTATGTTTAGCACACACATGTGATCCCAGCACTCAGGAGACACGGGGGAGAGGACTGCTGTAAGTTCAAGGCAACCTTGGTCCACACAGTCAGTTCCAGGACAGTCAGAACAACACAGTGAGACCCTATCTCAATAGAAAGAAAAAGCAAAACAAGGAAGCCATTCAGTCAGTCACAGCCTGAGTGGTCCTGAGTCACACTATTAGCAAGCTATTTGTGATAGGAGATACAGCTCACTGCAAGAATGTATGCTTAGCATACACCCTTAGCCTCACTCCCCAGCCCCCAAATTAATTAATTTAAAATAAATAAAGCCTATTAATTACTTAATTAGAAGTTGTCACTCTGACCTGGGGTTGGGGATAGTGTATTTTGGCTTTTTGGGGGACAGAGTCTCACTCTATAGCCTTCGTCAACCTAGAACACACAGAGATCCACCTGATTTTATAGTGTGACTTGGAAGCAGGGACATCCTTTCTTTTTTGAGACAGGATCTTACTATATTGTTCTGACTGGCCTGGAAGTCACTATATAGAACAAGCTTGCCTTGAACTTATATCCATCCTCCTGCCTCTGCTTTCTGAGTGTACACTACCATGCCCAGCCAAGATCTACAATTTTTATTTATTTATTTATTTATTGGTTTATAAGATAGGGTTTCTCTGTGTAGCCCTGGCTGTCCTGGAACTCACTCTGTAGACCAGGCTGACCTCGAACTCAGAGATCTGCCTGCCTCTGCCTCCCGAGTGCTGGGATTAAAGGTGTGCGCCACCACGCCTGGCTACGATTTTTTATTTGTTTTGTTTGATGTTTCTTCCACAGAGTGGTTACTTCTGCAGCAGATATTCCCCAAAGCAGAAACTGGCTAAGACCATCTTGGAACTTCAGATTTCCTAACATCAAAGATGCAATAAACCTTTGGACAAATAGAGCATGGTGCATATACAGTTGCTGTCAGACCTGTGTAGCCCAGGTATAGGGTTCATAAACCTGTTCTCAGTAATATAGTTTTTGTTTTTGTTCTGCCAAAATTAGTATTTGTGTTCTTTTATGGTTCCTAGCCTTGATATACTCCCAAGGCTCGGGTGGATAAGATTAATTTGTGTGATTACACCTGTCTTTGCTTATGTAAGACATATGTGACACCACTTGCTTCATCATGCTGCTCATTGGACTCTGGCTTGTTTATTTATGCATTCCAGAGTTTAGAAGTATTGAAAGATGCCCTCTTCCCATCCCGAGTATACCACAGAGAACTTCACAGTCTAAAACAACAACTGTGTGTTTTGAAAAGGGAACTGTGCAAGCTCCAAGAAAACCTGAAGGTTGGTATCACCAAACAAGTCGGGAGATTTTATCTGAAAAGGCTATTGCAGTAGGAAGATACACTGGATATGAATGTGGGTATTACCTTAAGTATCAGGCAAGAAGGGTTCCTTTGCAAAAGGAAAAGACAAGACTGTAACGGGGTACTGGAGGGATGGCTGCCCAGTCAAGAGAGTGTATGTGCTGTTCCTGCAGAGGAGCAGGCTTGCTCCCTAGCACCTCTAATGGGGGTCTTACACACGCCTGTAATGCCTGCTTCAAGGGGTCCAACCTCTCTGGCCTCCTTGAGTGCACATAGACACACATCCACATAATTAAAATTTAAATCTATTTTTAAATGTACATTTGGAAAAAGTAATGGTCTTGGCCACACAAACAAAATAAAAGTATAAAAAGGAATTATAAATAAAATGAAATAGAATAGAACTATAAAAGGAAATTCAGTGGGCAACACTGAACTTAATCAGATTGACAAAACAACCAAAAACCCTAAAAGGTTTGGGAAATAGATGCTTCTTACACTCTTGAGAAGAGGATAAGCTAAGGCCGACGCCTTTGTGTGCTATGGGGAGGAAGTGACCCTGTGGTTAAGAGTACGTGCTGCTCTTGCTGAGAACCCAGGGTTAGTTCACAGCACCAGTGTCGGTGTCTCCTTACTGCTTGTAACCCTAGTACCAGGGAGTCAGACTCCCTCTTCTGACCTCTGCAGGCACCTACACACACACACTGCACATTTCAAACAGACAGGCACACATACGTGTATATATAACATAAAATGAGTAACTCGTTAAAACTTTTTTGTTTGTTTGTTTTATTTTCAGCAGGAAGTAGCTAAGGATGGGCTCAGTTGGTAGAGTACTCAGTCAGCACACAGGAGGCCCTGGAACTACATAAGCAGCCATGATGGTACATACCATAAGCATAGCACATAGCAGGCAAAGGCTGAAGGACTGGAAGGGAAGACCATCCTCAGCCACAGAACGAGGTTGAGGCTAGCCTGGGAGGTTGAGGCTAGCCTGGGAGGTTGAGGCTAGCCTGGGAGATGTGAGAGCCTGCCTCACAAAAAATATTTTTAGGCCTGGAGAAATGGCTCAGCTGTTAAGAGCACTGACTGCTCTTCCAGAGATCCTGAGTTCAATTCCCAGCAACTACACGGTGGCTCACAACCATCTGTAATAGGATATGATACCCTCTTCTGGTATGTCTGAAGACAGATACAGTGTATTCATATGCATAAAATAAATCAATAATTGTTTAAAAAATATGTTTTAACTGAGCATATAATTTTTTTTTTTTTTTGGTTTTTCGAGACAGTGTTTCTCTGTGTAGCCCTGGCTGTCCTGGAACTCACTCTGTAGACCAGGCTGGCCTTGAACTCAGAAATCTGCCTGCCTCTGCCTCCTGGGATTAAAGGCGTGCGCCACCACACCCAGCCCTGAGCATATAATTTAATGGTAAAACATTTGCCTGGCGTGTGGACTCTTAAATTCAATCTCTAATGTGAGGGAAGGGAGAGTTGCAAATAATAAATACTGAAGTGGGATGAGTGAGCAAATGTGTGCAAATGTAGCATTCATGAGCCTGGGAGTGTAGCTCAGTGACAGACTGTTTGCCTAAAATGTCAGATGTTCAATTCTCAGCACAGCAATGAGCAGCAAAAGAAGCTAGGACGCCAAGAACCCCCTGCTCCCAGTGCCAACAGTTTTCATTAGGAGAGGGAGGGCATGCCAGAGACATAAGGATTGCCCAGCCTAAATCACAGAGTGAGTTCTGGTCCACTGTGAGCTAGAGAAGGAGACTCTGCAAGAGCTGCAAGCTTATAACTGCCTAGCCTTCTCTGTAGCCCAATAAACATTAGAACTGTTGAAGCAAATTTGTTATTGTCAGAAGTAGTCTATATCCCTGTAATCCTAACACCAGCAAGGCTAAGGAAATAGTTTGCCTTAGTTTAAGGCCAGCCTAAACTATAGTATGAAACACTGTCTGAAAAAAGAAAAAAACAAAAACAAATCTATCCATCACCCAATTAATCTATTGTCCATTTTTCAAATATGGTATATTCCAGAGCATCTCAGAAAACTCATCCTGTTCAAGCTGTTGTCACAAGTGTTGCCCGAGTGATAAACTTACAACTGTGCCTGCCTGTGCTCCAACGACGCTTGAGGAATCCCAAACCGTGCTTTCTTCCACACAGCCACAGCCAGCCAGTCATCTTCTTCCTCCTCCCCCTCCTCCCCCTCCTCCCCCTCCTCCCCCTCTCCCTCCACCTCCAGCACCTTTAGCACCTTTGCTGCTCAGAAAATCTGGTACCACTAAAGCACTTCAGGTAAGAAATAATTAGAAACAGTATGTCTTAGTTAGAGTGTAATACAGGAGAAAAGCCAAGTGGCCTTTTAAAGCTGGACCAAAGGCTATATTTTTTTCTGATTTGATTTTAGTTATAAGTTTTTGTTGGGTTTGGTGGGGGGGGGGGGGGGGCTTGTTTTTGTTTTTAGATGTAGTCTCATTGTGTTGCCCAAGTTGGCCTTGAACTAGTAGGCTCAAGCAATCCCGCTTAGCCTTTGAGAAGGTGGCATTATGGGCATATGTCACCACACCAATGTAATTATTGGGTTTCCTTCCTTTGTTTTATTTTAGGTTTATGTTGTTGGCAATTTTTGGTTTGTTTGTTCTTTGAAACAGGATCTTTATATATAACCAAGACAGGCTTAGAACTCAGTATGTAGCACAGGCTGGCCTCTAACTTGTGATCTTTTCCTTCAGCTTCTAGGGGAGTTTGGACTATAGTCCACCTTATATACATACATACACACATATAAACACATACTAATACATACATATACGTGTGTGTGTGATGTATACATTCCTTGCTCCACTTATTGTGTATTTTGAAAGGTTTAGTCCCAACTCTAGAACACATATCTAAGCCTAGCAGTTCAGAAGTAGGAGGACCAAGAGTTCAAGGTCATCCTTGGATATATGGTGAGTTTATGGCTATATTTTGTATTTGAACCTAGTCTGAGAACAAAACTACAAAGAAAAAAGAAAAGAAAGTTCTGGTGTGTGGAGGGGCTGGAAAAATGGCTCAGCAGTTAAGAGCACTTGCTAGGGTTTGGTTTGGTTCCTAGCACCAACTTTGTAGGGCACAACTATCTATAACTCCAGTTCCAGGAGATCTGACATCCCTTGTAGTCTCCAAGGGTACCAGACATACGTACAGTCCAAACATTCATATATATTAAAATACAGAAACACTTTTTTAAATTTAAAATATTTTGTCTTCTGTGAAGGGATGTTTTGTCTGATGTGTATGTCTGTGTACCGTGTACATGCTTGGTGAATGAAAAGGTCAGAAGAAGGTGCTGGATCCCCTGGAACTGGAGTGAGTCATGGGTACTGGAGACAGAACTCAGGTCTTCTGTAAGTGTTCCTAACCACTGAGCCATCTCTCCACTCCAAATAAGAACATTTTAAGGTACTCTGGCACCACCCCACACACCCACACCCATCCACACCCATCATTCTTACTTGCTCAGACAAAATGTGATTAATCCCTAAGGTTATATAAGAATTAACTTTAGGGGCTGGAGAGATAGCTCTGTGGTTAAGAGCTCTTCAAGAGGTGCTGAGTTCAATTCCCAGCAACCACACGGTGGCTCTTCTGGCATGTCTGAAGACAGCTACAGTATATTCACATACATAAAATAAATAAATCTTAAACAAAGAAAAAAAAAAGCGGGGGGAAAGGGTTAACTTTAGATGGGTACAGTGGTGCATTGCTATAATCCCAGCACTTGGAAGCGGAGGCAAGAGGATGACCATGAGTTTGAGGCCAGTTTAAGCTACACATGGAGTACTAGGACAGGCAGGACTACATAACAATACCCTGTCCCAAAAATTATGGTAAAGGAGAAGGAAAAAATAAAATAAATAACAATAGCAAGTTAACTTTCCAATCTTGAGTCGTTACAAAGTAGACTTGGATTTGAATCTCACTAGATGTCCTGGTCCCAATTTCATGTATTTTAAGGTTGAACCATTAAAGAAAGATGGACCCATGCATATAACAGTTAAAGATCTACTCACTGTGAAATTAAAAAAGACACAGAGTGTTGACGAAAGAAAGAAGGTAAGACGTCAGTGAGCCTACATAGAGCCTGCTTCCTTTTGGGATGTTTTGCATATGTGTCATATTTGTGTGTTTGTGAAGGCATGAGTGGAGGTCAGAGGTTAATTTAGGGTGTCTCACTCTATTGCTTTCCACCTTACATTATTTATTTACTTTCATACAGGGTATAGCCCTGGCTATCCTAGAACTCACTCTGTAGACCAGGCTGGCCTTGAACTCACAGAAATCCGCCTGCCTCTGCCTCCCACATGCTGGGATTAAAGGCGCGTGCCACCACTGCCTGGCTTCTGTCTCGCTTCACACCTGTAATCTTAGCACTTAGACTGAGCCATGAGGATTTGTTTGAATTCAAGGCCACATCATAGTAAGTATCAGGCCAACCTGATCTAACCAATGGCATCTTAGCTAGTAAAACCTGAGAGAAAGGGGGAGGATGAAAGAGAGCCTTTGAACCTTAGAAATAAAAATTGAGTTGAATCATAGAAAACTAACACTCTGGTTTTCAAAATATTTGCTGTTTTGGTGTGTTTACGTTAGAATGGTGTTTTAATATGTATCTTTAATGTCTTATTTTGTAATTAAAGCTTGTACCATCACCACCAGAGGAACGTACTCCACTAGTTACTGTCTCTGATCTACAACGTGTTACTCTGAAACCTAACTCCAGGGTGTCAGCACCTCGAATTAAAAATGTCTTAATGTAAGTAAGGAATTACACATTGTTCTCTACTGCTACTTAAAATGCGATTTTCTTAAAAAATTAAATGTAATTTATTGTTGTGTGTGTATGTTGGGGGTTGGGGAGAATGTACACAAGCCACTGCCCTTGTATGGATGTCACAAGACAGCTTTGTGGAGTTGGTTCTCTCTTCTCACGGCCACATGGATTCTGAGAGATCAAACACTGGCCATCAGGCTCACAGAGCAAGGGGTCCTTATCCACTGAAACCGCTCACCGTGAGGCCAGCCCTTTTCTGGCCTTTTTTTTTGTTTTTGTTTTTTTAATTTTTATTTATTTTATGTGTGTGAGTACACTGTGAGTCTCTTCAGACACACCAGAAGAGGGCATCAGATCCTATTACAGATGGTGGAGAGCCACCATGTGATTGCTGGGAATTGAACTCAGGACCTCTGGAAGAGCAGTCAGTGCTCTTAACCACTGAACCCTTATTGGCCTATTTTTAACTTTTTCTTTTAGGGGGCGGGTGTTTTGAGACAGGGTTTCTCTGTGTAGCCCTGGCTATTCTGGAACTCACTCTGTAGACCAGGCTGGCCTGGAACTCAGAAATCCGCCTGCCTCTGCCTCCCAAGTGCTGGGATTAAAGGCCTGCACCACCGCTGCCTGACTACTTTTTATTTTTAAATTTCATTCATCTGCCTCCTGACTTTGGGTACAGTGTAACCAGATCCCTTATGCTAGTCTGTGCACCAGTGGCCTATCAGTCCTTTCCTTCAGGATGGACTGAGTCTGATTACTTTTTTCCTTTCACTTTAAGACAGGATCTCATTATGTAGCCCTAGACCAGGCTGGCTTTGAACTCAGAGATTCACCTGCCTCTGCCTCCTGAGTAATAGCATTAAAAACACGTACCACAATGCTCTGCGTGCACCCCTCCTTAAACAATATGCTGAAATAAACTCTAAACACCTTTGATTCCAGCACTTGGGAGTCAGAGGCAGGTGGTGACCGAGTGCTAAGCCAGTCTGGTCTATATAGTGAATTCCAGAACAGCCTGAGCTACATGGGTAGAAGAAAGAATGGCTATATGGTATATGATCTTAAGCTGCATCTGCTGCTATTTTCTTGTATTATTATTATTATTTTATTATATTATTATTGTCACCATCATCATTATTATTGTTGTTTTGTTTTTGTTTTGTTTTGTTTCGAGACAGGGTTTCTCTGTGTAGCTCTGGCTGCCCTGGAACTTACTCTGTAGACCAGACTGGCCTTGAACTCATAGAGATCTACCTGTCTGTACCTCCTAAGTGCTGGGATTAAAGGCATGGGCTGACACCACCCAATCTATTGTTTTCTTAATGTAGGAAGAAAAAAAAAAAAGACTATAAAATTGACCTGGTTTAGAAGTGGTGAGGTCTGGAAGGTTTAATGTTTATGTCTTTATTCTCAGCACTCCTGGGAAAAGCCAAATGGACCTCCGGAAGCTGCTGAGAAAAGTCCAGGTAGAAAGGTAAGACACCTCTCCCCCCCCCACACCCCACACCCCCGTGCTTCCCAAGTCACTTGGGAACGTGGGAATAAAAAATAAAACCCAGCTCTGTTCTTCTTCACAGGAGCCCGGGTGGGACCCCTCTGAACAATAAAGAAAACATGGATACAGGAACTGGACTCACTCCTGTCATGACTCGGGCCTTAAGGAGAAAGTTTCAGGTAAGTCTGTGTTGGAAAACCGAAAATCCAATCCTAAGTCCTCTGGTTCATTAGCCTGAAAAATAATTTCTATTAGTGCTGAGAGTGTAGCCTGGCATGCATGAGGGCCCAGAATGCCAGGCACTGCAGGGAGGAAAAGAGGGAGGGAGAATAAGCTAATTTATTTAGAATCAAAGGTACTTGATTCTAGCTCATAGTCTTCCTGGGTCAGCTTTTAGGATAGTAGGTATGATCCACTACTTTAAGAAAGTAGCTCTCACTCTCTCGCTCTCTTGCTCTCTTCGCTCTCTCACTCTCTCTTGGTTTTTCAAGACAGGGTTTCTCTATGTAGCCTTGGCTGTACTGTAATTCACTCTGTAGACCAGGCTGGCCTCAAACTCATTGAGTTCCACCTGCCTCTGCCTCTCAAGTTCAGGGATTAAAAGTGTGAGTCATCATGTAGCTCTCTTAGTAACAATAATTAATACTAACAGGGGCTGGAGAGTGTATGGCAGTTAAGAGTGCGTACTGTGAGTTGGAGTCCCAGCATCCATAGAAGGCAGTTCCCAATCATTTGTGACTCTGACTCCTAGGGCATCTGACAGTTCTGGCCTCTGGAGTACTCATGAGTACATTCACGTAGTTTAGAAATTAAACATAGGCCGGGCATGGTAGCACATGCCTTTAATCCCAGCACTCGGGAGTCAGAGACTGGTGGATTTCTGAGTTCGAGGCCAGCTTGGTCTACAAAGTGAGTTCTTGGACAACCAGGGCTATGCAGAGAAACCCTGTCTCGAAAAACCAAAAAAAAGAAAAAAGAAAAGAAATTAAACATAGGGCTGGAGAGATGGCTCAATGGTTAAGATCATTGACTGCTCTTCCAGAGGTCCTGAGTTCAAATCCCAGCAACCGCATGGTGGCTCACAACCATCCGTAATAAGATCTGACACCCTCTTCTGGTGCATCTGAAGACAGCTACAGTGTACTTAGATATAAGGAAGGAAGGAAGGAAGGAAGGAAGGAAGGAAGGAAGGAAGGAAGAAAGAAAGAAAGAAAGAAAGAAAGAAAGAAAGAAAGAAAGAAAGAAAGAAAGAGAGAGAGAAAGAGAGAAAGAAATTAAACATAGCTGGGCAGTGGTGACACATACCTTTTATCCCAGCACTTGGGAGGCAGAGGAAAGCAGAAATCTGAGTTCAACACCAGCCTGGTCTACAGAGTGAGTTCTAGGACAGCTAGGACTACATAAAGAAACCCTGTCTTGAAAACAAAAGAAAAAAAATTTAATTGATAATAATAAATCAAGCCAGGCAGTACACACCTTCCATCCTAGTACTTGGAAGGTAGAGGCAGGAGGATCACCACTTGAAGGCCAACCTGGGATATATACTGAGTCCCTGATTTCAGCTAGGAGCTTCAAAATACAAACAAAAAAGCCTGTCTTGTTAGTACACACTTAACATACCTGAGAGGCTGAGACAGGAAGAGACTACAGATTATCTTGAAGGCTTGCTGTGTAGCTTACTGAGTGTTGAGGCCTGCTCCTTTTAACATAAATGTGGCCATTTTGTAATCGGTCTCCATTTTGCTCTCAGACTCTGCTTCCCACAGTAAATATCCATATCTGACAGTGGAAAATTCTCCTAAAAGGTCCTAACCCTCAGGTTGTATTACTTATGCTCTGCTGTCTTACAGTGCTGTCCACCACCCCTCTTACCCCACTTTACTTTGTCTGGTTAGTCACAACGTCTTCTGAACTTCTTCAGGGTTTCTCTTCTGAACTTGGTTTTTCCTGTAAAAAGCCTGCCCTAAGAACAAACTCTTATCACAGTTAGGCGCCCAAGTCATTTTTTTGTGGTCCTGATCATTCAGTCTTGGGTGTGCATTCAATAAACTATTCTTGCTTAGTGGGACCAGTGTTTGCATGGCCTGTGTGGCAACTCCTGAACCCCAACGGTGAGTTGCTGTCTCAAATTAAGAAGACAAAAGAGCCTGGAGCTCAGTGATAAAGCCCTTCTCCACCTAGCATGCAGGATGTCCTCTGTTCAGCTTCCAGCACTACAAAGGCAAGCAAAAAAGACAGCAAACAAATCAGAGAGTGATAAGTTTTCATTCTGTCTGCTTTGCAAATGCTTTAGTTATTTGGTATTATCAAATTCTATGAAGAGAATAAAAACACCGTTTTTACATTTCCCCTTTGCTAATGAGTGTTTGATGATTTAATTTCCTTTAGAGAACACTGTACTAGAATACCAGGATTAGAATGGTTAACAAAGGCAGACACAGATCTGCTTGTCTTTTTGTTTTTTTGGTTTTGTTGTTGTTGTTGTTGTTGTTGTTGTTTGAGACGGGGTTTCTCTGTATAGCCTTGGCTGTCCTGGAACTCACTTTGTAGACCAGGCTGGCCTCAAACTCAGAAATCCACCTGCCTCTGCCTCCCCAGTGCTGGGATTAAAGGCGTATGTATTTTTTTTAATGTATGAGTACTCTGTCTGCATGTATGCTTACACACCAGAAGAGGGCATCAGATCCCATTATAGATAATTGTGAGCCACATTGTGGTTGCTAGGAATTGAATTCAGGACCTCTAGAAGAGCAGCCAGTGTTCTTTTTTTTTTTTTTTTAACTTGGATATTTTATTTATTTACATTTCAAATGTTATCCACTTTCCTGGTTCCCCCACCCTCCACCCGAAACCCCCTATCTCATCCCCCTTCCCCCTATTTCTATGAGAGTGTTCCCCCAGCCACCCACCCACTCCTGCCTCACCACCCTGGCATTCCTCTATACTGGGGCATCAAGCCTTCACAGGACCAAGGGTCTCTCCTCCCATGGATGCCACATAAGGCCCCTTCAGCACCTTCAGTCCTTCCCCTAACTCCTCCATTGAGGTCCCTGTGCTCAGTCCGATGGTTGGCTGCCAGCATCGAATCTGTGTTGGTCAGGATCTGGAAGAGCCTCTCAGGAGACAGCTGTATCAGGTAGTCAGTATTCTTAACCATTGAGCCATCTCTCCAGCTCCAGATCTGCTGTCTTAAACCTTTCAGTCCAGTGGAAAATATAGAAGTGAATCAAAGAATCCCTTATTGTCTCATTCCATAGTAAGTACTATTAAGGAAAGGAATAAGGGGTTTGTTGAAGCCCATAACAGGATATGATCTAGACTAGATGGCCTAGCCCAGAATATTTCCTTATATGATGGTTCTGGCAGAGACATTTAAAGAATGAATAGGAAGTAACAGAGAGATGGTTATCCTACCATAAATGTCAGAGAAGAGAATGTCCAAGGCAACAAAAGAACAGCATGTTTAAGTGTCCCACTCTGAGGGGCCCAATGGCCTGTAAAACAAGCTGACAAATGACAGCAAGGCTGTCTCTAGAGAGTTTGATGGAGGCCATAGATGAGGATGAGTTGGGAGTCAGGCTGTGCTGTGCACTAACAGGGAAAGGTTGGACATCTTTGTCATTGTCGCCTGCTTAGGTGAGCCATTTGAACAGCATCTTTTCCACACCAGTTTGCCTAGTCATCTTCCTGATCTCCTGTATTGCTGAATCTGTGACTCAAAGCCATCTTCTGCCTCCTCTGCCGGAATGCTGGGACTTGGGTTTGCTGGACTTGTGGCTTTGAACACTGTAGTTCCTTCTTCCCATGGAGCAGAAGCATGAAATAAAGGGAGGCGACTCACAGAGGCCTTAGGCACTTCCTTTCTCTATTAGCCTGGGACCCTGCTACCCTTGCCTTACCCCATAACTGTGCAATGTGCTGGGAATCGTGGAAACAGGCACCAATATAACAACAACAAAAACCCCAAACCCACTTAGTAGGAAGATATGTAGTAAAAATTGTTAAAGAGGTCAGGCGTGATGGCGCACACCTTTAATCCCAGCACTTGGGAGGTAGAGGCAGGTGGATAACCTGAGTTTGAGACCAGCCTGGTCTACAGAGTGAGTTCCAGGACAGCCAGGGTCTCACAGAGAAACCCTGTCTCAAAAAAAAAAAAAAAAAAAAATGTTAGCAACATTTCCCATTCAGCTCCTACGCTTCCATTAACTGTAAAGCAAGTGTGCACCCAGCCACAGGGGACGGATTAGACCATAGAGGGCTCAGTCAAAATACTAATTCATTTATATATATATATATCTTTATAAATGTACTCCCACACACCAAGAGTCTTAAGTAGCCATGTAACTGAGGCTGGTCTACAATGAATTAATTGTTCTTGTTTGTTTGTTTGTTTGTTTGTTTGTTTGTTTTTAGGCTGAGGACCAAACCTAGGACTTTAAAATTGCTTGGCAGGCATTCAACTTTGAGCAAAATCTTTAGCTACTGGAATTCAGTTTTGTTTTCTTTCTTTCTTTCTTTCTTTCTCTTTCTTCCTTCCTTTCTTCCTTTCTTTCTTTCTTTCTTTCTTTCTTTCTTGTAGCAGTCCAGCCTCAGCCTGTCAAGAGCCGGATTCCAGACATCAACCACCATGTCATGCTCTCTTCCATCCTTAATATATGGCTTTTATCCTCGTGGTGCACCGTGGCAGTTCTTCCTGTAGACTTATATTCCCATCTCGGGCAGAAGGAGGAAGACCAGGGACAAGAGGCCAATTAGCTTCCGTTTGTATCAGGAAGGCTGGGAAGGCAGCTCGGAATGCAAAGCTGCCCTGCACAAAGCAGCACGACTTTGTCGATGAGTTTGAAGCCCTGTGTTGGCCACGGGCACACCATTCACGTTGTAACTATGACTTTCTTTCTTACAGCTGGCTCATCCTCAAAGCCCCACTCAATCTCTGCCACTTTCTACAAGCAGCTTTGACGAGCAAAACTGAGAGCAACTCGGCCTGACTCCCGGGAGTGAAACATACAATGAAAGACCAACCGCCCAAATGTTAATGTACTAAAATATGTGTAACTATGAGTGTAATTCTTCTGAGAGACTCAGAGTATGTCTGGAGCCTACACATAGTGTAGCATAAAAACATTTAGATATTTTCTGGCGTTCATGATGGTAAGGGGACCAGATGAAAAAATTCAGTCTGCAAACTAATGTTTATCCAGAAATTACCCAATTTAGGTTACAGTAGCTGTTCAAATTTAATTCCATAGGGACTGGCAATATGGCTCAAAGGATAAAGACACTTGCCACCAAGCCTAGTGACTCAAGTTCTATACCCAGGACCCAAATGGAGAGAAGAAAAGAACTATGATATGTGCCCCTTCAACACATAAAATTAATATATATGTTAGGAAATACTAACGGTATAAATAATTTGTTATATAATGGAAGATATGACATTAAGAACATAGTCTGAGTCTTCTTTCTTCTTTTTCTTCCTCCTTCTCTTCTTCTTCTTCTTCTTCCTTCTTCTCGTCCCTCTGCTTCCTCTCTTTTGCGCTGAACCCAGGGCTTCACACATGCTAAGTACATACACCTTGAAGTATACCTTCAGCCTTTAGTGCTTGCTATTATATCTGCTGTCCATGTTCCAGCAGTCAAATTCTTCATGGTTTCAGCATGAACTCTCTATTTTCCAGAATGCCTTGTCAAGGATCCTCTGTGGTCTGTGGCAGTTTTATCAGGAAGCCTGGTCCCCGCTTGGCTCCTTACCAGCCTGCATATTCTGGCAATGATGTAGCTCCCACTAGACTTCAGGCTTGCTAGTCTAAAGCTGTCAGACTTAGCAAATGACAGTATAAGGTACTCTATTTAAATTTGAATTTCAGATAAAACACACAAAAAAAGCTTTAAGAATAAATCTGCCCTACTAAACAACAAATATTTGAGTATTACATAGAACGCAAGGCCAAGAATGTGCTTAACTAGTAGAAATATCTCCTTAATATTGAATGAGGCGCACTTACATTTAAAAACTACATTTAATTCTTTGCAGGAGTTCAGGAATATAGCGCTTCTCTCGAATGTTCATGGCCCTAGGTTCAAACCCCAGTACTAACACACAAACGTACGCCTACACACACTCATTCATGTGATGGTTAATATCAGTTATATTCGTTATGTTATCTATAATTATCTGGAAGATGGCTTTCCATCTTGATTGGGTTAATTGAGATGGGATAACCTACTCTCAGGGATAGACTACCCTGAGCTGTGGATGCAGCTCTTGATCCCTTCCCTTCCACAACGGATTGTGTGGTACAACTATAAGCCAAAGGAACCCTCCCTTTTCTCAGCTATTTCATCACAGTGACGACAAAACTAACTGATCATTCATCATACCTATGTATATATGTCTTATTCTCTGAAATTCACACTTAACTGAGAACCTTATATTTTACCTAGCTACCTTGTTTGTCCATTCCTGAAAAATTGCAATTTATTTCTGGAATCCCATGGTTTACTACATGTCTTTTTGGCACTGAACACTATGTAGCTTCAGCCAGGAAGCCATCACATATGTTCTAAGGGGAGTAGATGGATCATTTCCATTAAAGTGAGTGTCACTCAAGGTGCAGAAGTAGCTGTCTTTCCTTTCCAGTGCAGAGGAGCCTCGGGGCTTTGAGCACCCTGGCAAGTGCTTCTTGCAAGTGATCTGAGCCATACTCCCAGCCCCAGTATCTCCTCTGATGCTGTTATTGCACAATGGTAGGAAAGAGACAGAGCATAGAGGTGTATTTCCAGAAATCCCATTATTTCTATTGAATGATAGTGCTTTGAGATGCCAAATGGTGGTGTTGGAAAGTCATCAGACTGGAAGTGGTCCTAGGGACAGTGTTTAGTACCTAAGAGGCAGTTTTGTTTATAAGCTCCACATGAATGTTTATAATATAGAAGAGATACATCTAGAACCAGCTAGAAGATACGTTCTTTGTGGTTTGAGACAGGTTTTCATGGAGCCCACTCTGTCCAGGAGCTGTTTAGCCATGGGCAACCTTGAAATTACCTCTTCATCCCCCCACTTACTGCATGCTAGCACTAAGGCAAGCACCACCAAATCCAGCAAAGAGTTTTGAATATGCTAACTAGTTTGATATTATTTAAAAATAAGGGAAATGATCACTGAAAATAAAGTAAGGGTTTGTAGCAGAATGTCATTTTATGGGCAGCTATAATGTTTACAATGGTAATGAACCACTATATATTGTATACATTTGATCATTCTTCTGGCATAAAAGGCTTGTTAAAAAAAAAAAAAAAAAAAAAAAAAAAAAAAAAAAAAAAAAAAAAAACCTAGGATGGGCATGGTGGCTTTTGCCAGTTGTCCCAGTTACTTGGAAAACTGAGGTGGAGGGAAGCCTGGGCAACTTGTTAAGAACCTGCCTCAAAAAAATAGAAATCTTACAGGTAAAACAGTTATAGGGACTGGAGAGATAGTTCAGCAGTTAAGAACACTGACTGCTCTTCCAAAGGTCCTGAGTTCAAATCCCAGATACCACATGGTGGCTTACAACCATCTGTAATGAGAACTGATGCCCTCTTCTGGTATATCTGAAGATAGCTACAGTGTACTTACATACAATAAATAAATAAATCTTTAAAAAAATTTTTTTTATAAAGCTGCTATTGCTATTGTATCAGTATTAAAATGCACCCTACTTTAAATGTTTACTATTTTTTAATTTATTTTTTATTAGGTATTTTCTTTATTTACATTTCAAATGCTATCCCAAAAGTCCCCCATACCCTCACCCTCCCCCGACTCCCCTACCCACCCACTCCCACTTCTACTAATTTTTATCATAGAATGTATATGCTTTTTTAATGTAAGCACTTACATACTCTGCACATTATATGATTTTATTAAACTACTGTTTATCATATGCTTCCAGAGTTCATGTTGTTTTGTTATTTTGAGACGGGGTCTCACTGTCTAGCTAGGCTGGCTTGAAACTCCTTATTTACAGAGTTCCACCTGCGTCTGCCTCTGGAATGCTAGGATCAAAGCTGTGTACCACCACAACACATCTTGAGGTTTAAAAAACAAACAAAACTAACAAATATAGCATAAAAGACATGGGGGCTGGTGAGAGGGTTCAGCAGATAAAGATGATCACTTAATAAGCCTGGTGGGCCTGAGTTTAATTCCTGGATCCCATAGAAAGGTGGATGGAGAGAATCAATTCCACAATGGATTTGTTTGTTTTGTTTCGTTTCATGGTGCTAGAGATGTAACCTAAGGCTCCTTAGCAAGTGCTCTAACCACAGGGGTACACTCCCATCCTAAAGAACTCTTTAAAAAGAGGTATCACAGCTCTATGCACAGTGAGTACTCTGTGTTTATGCTGTTATATTGCTGCTATTTGAGTTTCTAAGTAAGAATTCCATGAATGTAAGTGACCACCTTCTTCTTCTCCTCCTCCTCCTCCTCCTCCTTCTTTTTTTGCTTCGAGACAGGGTTTCTCTGTATAGCCCAAGCTGTCCTGGAACTCACTTTGTAGACCAGGCTGGCCTCGAACTCAGAAATCCGCCTGCCTCTGCTTCCCAAGTGCTGGGATTAAAGGCATGTGACACCACGCTCGGCTTAAGTGACCTACTTCTCTGTCTAGCTTAAAACCATAAGTATTGTAAGAAGTGAAAAGCATGGATGGTATACATCTGTAATGCCAGCACTTGGGAGGTGAAGATAGACCAATCAGGAGGGACAAGAGTTCCAGGGCAATTGAACCTACAATGGGTTGGGGAGGGAGGAGAGAGAAAGAATCTATTACAAATGTAGTCAGTGGTAGAGCACTTGCCTAGCATTCACAAAGACATGAATTAGATCCCCAGCAACACACACGCACACTATTCATATTTCCACTATGCTAAATTATTAGATTAATTTTCCACAATTGGTTTGTTTGTTTGTTTGTTTGTTTGTTTGTTTGAGACAGAGTTCCTCTGGGTAGCCTTGGCTGTCCTGGAACTCACTCTGTTGGCCAGGCTGGCCTCAAATTCAGTTCAGAGATCCACCTGCCTCTGCCTCCCTAGAATTTTCTACAATTCTTTTGTTGATGTTTATCTTTTTGTTTTGAAACAGATTTTTTTGTTTTTTGGTTTTTCAAGACAGGGTTTCTCCGTGTAGCTCTGATTGTCCTGTAGACCAGGCTGGCCTTGCACTCAGAAATCTGCCTGCCTGCCTCTGCCTCCAGAGTGCTGGGATTAAAGGCGTGTGCCACCACAACCGTCTTTGAAACAGATTTCTTACAGTTCAGGCTGGCATTGAACTTGAGACATAGCTCAGGATGATCTTGAACTACTAATCATTCTGGCACCTCCCAAGTGCTGGGGTTGCAGCATGGGCCACTATACCCAGTTTATACTGGTGCTGAGGATAGAACACAGGACTTCCTGCATACTAGACACGTAGCTCTCCGCCTCCACTTCTTCTATTTCTTAAAGATTAATTTTGGGGTGTGTGTTTGTGTATGTGTTTTTTTTCAGGCCATGGGTGCTGCAAAACAAGAGCTCCTTTTCTCTGTAAGAGCAATATCTGAATGTTGGAATCACAGAAGTGCAGCAATGTGCTTGGCGCTCTCGCTCCTCCCTCCTGTCCTTTCTTTCTTGTTTTCTTTTCTTTATGGAGACAGGGTCTTGGTATGTTATCAGGCTAGCACAGCTACTGTGCTCAAGAATCCTTCTTCCTTGCTAGGTGGTAGTGGTGCATGCTTTTAATCGCAGCATTTAAGAGGTAGAATGGGGGCATGGGGGAGAAAGGAAAGAAGGAAGGAAGGAAGGAGAAGGAGGAAGAGAGGGAAGGAGGAAAGAAGGAAGGAAAGAAAAAGAGAGAGAGAGAGAGAGATTAAGAATGAAATTAAGAAATTCTCCTGCCTCAGTCTTCAGAAAAGGCGAGAGTATAATCAACCACCCACGCTGAGCTGTTAGAAGAATTAGTTGGAACTGTTGTGGGTTTTGGCGTATTCTTTAAAATTGAAACTGCAACCAATCTAGCTTTCGATATCTTAAACTCGAGTTGAGTAAACGTAGTGCTAAGACCTTGCAGAGACACGAAAAGGCAAAGGGGTGGAAGGGAGTGTTGGGGGAAGGGACAGACACCCGGAACTCAAGGACTAACAGGCGGAGGAGGGTTTTCACAATAGGACCGGGTGGGTTGGGATTAGCGAGGGACCGGAAGGACGCTAGAGGAAGCTCTTTCTCCGCCATGGCGGGGCCGGTCAGCTTGCGCGAGCTGCTCATGGGGGCGTCGGCCTGGCTGGGCTCTGAGAGTCCCGGAGGCCCCTCCGCTGAAGGCGGGGGGAACGCGGCTGGCACGCCCGAGCCCCCGTGGAGGGAGGATGAGATCTGCGTGGTGGGAATCTTCGGCAAGACGGCTCTGCGCCTCAACTCCGAGAAGTTCTCTTTGGTGAACACTGTGTGCGATCGACAGGTTTTCCCACTCTTTCACCACCAGGATCCTGGAGATCCAGGAAATGGAATCAAGACCAAAGCTGTCTCTGTCGGAGAGGCGGGAGGAGCCGGGGACCCGGGGGCTGCTGCCGGGGATTCACTTCGCGGAGGTATGGCTACGGCGGAAGGTAACCGAGCTGAGCCAGGTCCCCAGGACTTTAGTCTTTTGCAGGCCTATTACAATCAGGAAAGCAAAGTTCTGTATCTTATTCTCACTTCCATCTGTGACAACTCACAGCTTCTGCGTGCTTGTCGGGCCCTCCAGAGCGGTGAAGCCGGAGGGGGCCTCTCTTTACCTCATGCAGAAACACACGAGTTTTGGAAGCATCAGGAGAAGTTACAGTGTCTCAGCCTCCTTTACCTCTTCTCTGTCTGTCATATCTTGCTCCTGGTCCATCCGACGTGTTCCTTTGACATCACTTATGATCGTGTATTCAGAGCCCTGGATGGACTGAGACAGAAAGTACTACCCCTCCTCAAAACAGCCATTAAGGATTGCCCAGTTGGCAAAGACTGGAAGTTAAACTGCCGACCTTGCCCACCTAGACTCCTCTTCCTCTTTCAACTCAATGGGGCCCTTAAGGTGGAACCGCCTCGGAGCCAGGATACAGCTCATCCGGATAAACCCAAGAAGCACTCTCCCAAAAGAAGGCTGCAGCATGCCCTGGAGGACCAGATCTATAGAATCTTTCGCAAGAGTCGAGTCTTGACTAATCAGAGTATCAACTGCCTCTTTACGGTACCTGCCAACCAAGCTTTTGTGTACATAGTCCCTGGAAGCCAGGAGGAGGACCCAATTGGCATGTTGCTGGACCAGCTTAGGAGCCATTGTACCGTGAAAGACCCAGAATCGTTGTTGGTGCCCGCACCCCTTTCTGGACCTAGGCGGTACCAAGCGATGAGACAGCACAGCCGGCAACAGCTCTCCTTCCACATTGATAGCAGCACCTCGAGTTCTTCAGGCCAGCTAGTGGATTTCACTCTTCGAGAATTCCTGTGGCAGCACGTGGAGCTGGTCCTAAGCAAAAAAGGTTTTGATGACAGTGTGGGCAGGAACCCACAGCCTTCCCATTTTGAACTGCCCACTTACCAGAAGTGGATCTCCGCAGCAGCAAAGCTGTATGAAGTGGCTATCGATGGGAAGGAAGAGGACTTGGGCTCCCCAACTGGGGAGCTAACATCTAAGATTTTAAGCAGTATTAAAGTCTTAGAAGGGTTTTTGGATATAGACACAAAATTCTCGGAAAACCGGTGCCAAAAAGCTTTACCCATGGCTCATAGTGCCTACCAGTCAAACTTGCCGCATAATTACACCATGACAGTCCATAAGAATCAGCTTGCTCAGGCTCTTCGGGTATACAGTCAGCATGCTCGAGGTCCAGCCTTTCACAAATACGCCATGCAATTACACGAAGACTGCTACAAATTTTGGAGCAATGGCCATCAGCTGTGCGAAGAGAGGAGCTTGACTGACCAACACTGTGTCCACAAATTTCATTCCTTACCTAAATCAGGTAGCTACAAAGTTCCAAACAGTTTGAACTGAAACCTTGAGCTGTGCTTTTAGTATTAATGTGTGTTTGTATGGTGTGGTGTGTGTGTGTTTGAGAGAGACCTCGCACCCTTGGAGGTCAGAGGGCAATGTTGTGAGGTCAGTAGCCTACAACCTTTTCATGGGTCCCAAGTATCCAGCCCATGGAGTTAGCTTTGTGCTGCAAGCACTGTACTTGCTGAGTCACCTCACTGGCACCTGAGCTGGGTGTGTATTCATGTATTAAGATGATTTATTTGGTACATATTGGGTTGTTTTTTAAGAACCCTGCAGAACTTTGGTAGTAAATACTTTCTTTCTTTCTTTGTTTTTGTTTTCTGTTGTTGTTTTTGAAACAAGGTCTCTATTTAATCCTGGCTGGACCTGGAACTCACTATATAGACCGAGCTGACCTCCAAGTCATAGAACTCCTCCTGCCTCTGCTTTTGAAGTCCATGTGCCACTGTGCCCAATTAGTAAATACTTTCTACTTATTTTTATTTTTAAAATTACTTTTGTGTGTGTGTGTGTGCATGCGTGCATACATATATAGTATATCTATTTGTGTGTGTGGATATGTGACTGCATGGAATTTATGTGGAAGTCAGGACAACCTGTGAGTCAGTTCCCTCCTTTAACCTGTGGGTTCTGGGGATGGAATGCAGGTCCTACAAGAGCCATCTTGCCAGCTCCAGCCCTAAATTTGATCTTCTACCTCTTAAAATGAAAACATCACCCATGACTGATTTTTTTTTTTTTAACTTAAACAATAAACTCTGGTGAGTTGGTAGATGAAAAGTTTTAAGTGGCATGAAGTTTCAGAAAATGTATACTCACCCTTTATCCTAAAGAGGTTTTGTTGAATTAATAGAAAAGAAAGGTCACCATAATGTGACACAGAAGGGAAAAAAAGTCACTTAAAATTTTGACTATTTCCGGGGCAGGGCCTCACTCTCAAGACTACACCTTGAACTCTTAGAGATCCTTCTGCCTCCAGTGCCACACTTGCACTGCAGCTATGAATGAGGAGGCCCCAAGTCTCATGCTCAGTGCTGTAAAAGAAAGGGAAAATCCTTATTCCTATGTATTTTATCAAGATTTCTGATGTTTGCTTGTTTGTGTGTATCAGTGTTTCTTAATTGCCAGAGAACTATGTGAAGGATTTGGGGAGTTGATTGTTATAGAACACAAGGTAAACTTTGCTCCGCATCGTCTTTGTGTGATTAATAATGATGGTTACAACTTCCAGGAGAAAAGCCAGAGGCAGATAGGAACCCTCCGGTGCTCTACCACAATAGCCGAGCCCGATCCACCGGGGCCTGCAACTGTGGAAGGAAGCAGGCACCTCGAGACGACCCCTTCGATATCAAGGCTGCTAACTATGACTTTTACCAGGTAAACTGAAGCTTCCTTCTTTTAATGACTGAATATTCTCCATAGCAGAATACCTAGAAAAGCCAACGCAACCGCAGTGATAAAGAACAAGGGCAAGTTCTTTACATGCACTTCTTGGTTTTTCATGTGTTTTAACCATACTTTCTACGTGTGTGTGTGTGTGTGTGTGTGTGTGTGTGTGTATAAAGTATATAAACTGTCAGAATGATATAGCTAGGTTTGTTTTTTTTTTTAAGATTTATTTTTACTTATTTACTCAGAGCTCTGCCTGCCTCTTCCTTCTGAGAGCTGGGATTAAGACATGAGCCACCATGCCTGGCTTAGGAAGCTCTGTTTAGCTAGCTCAAAAATATCCATGATCACAATCTTATTTGTTACTAACTTATCAGTGGTGTTTTGTTTTGTTTTTGTTTTTTTTTAATCAGTGGTATTTTTATTTAAGTGTTTATGTGTGTGAATGTATGTTGTGTGTACGTGCGTATGGAGGTCACAAGAGCGCGTTGGACCCACTTAGGCTGAAGTTATTGATTTTTCGCATTCGTGTGCTTATGTCCACCATGTGTGTACCTGGTGTCCACTGTTAGGGTGAAGCAGTTAAGGGTTGGGTGTAGCTGTTCTTTGCTACTTTGTGGGTCTTTCTTCCACTCTTCTCCACCCCTTTTCTTCCTCCTGTTTAATCCCATAACACTAAATAAGAGGGGAAAGGAAAGAGATCCCTGAATAACGTCAGGGTGGGAAGGGTGCGACATTATCATTGGACTACTTCCTACTGATTGGGGCATGGAGTTCCTTGGGGCAAGTTCAGTGTTCCCTCAGGATATCTAAGTTCTTCTTGTTGTTTCTTCTTGGCACACTCAGCCAACAACAACCCACCCAACTCTTGGGCCCCTAGCATTTATCTACCCTCTGAAAAGTCCCCAGAATTCCACACATCACACAATCTCAGAAACTACCTGCAGCTGGCAAAACCACACCCTTGCTAGAACACAAGGCAAACCATAGTCAGCTGCTGTGTGCAATCTGAAGCAGCCTCTGAGATGAAAACGAAAACATATCCTTTTTTTTTTAATTTTTTTTTAATTTTTTATTATTAGGTATTTTCCTCATTTACATTTCCAATGCTATCCAAAAAGTCCCCAATACACTCCCCCCCCCCCACTCCCCTACCCATCCAGTCCCACTTTTTGGCCCTGGCGTTCCCCTGTACTGGGGCATATAAAGTTTGCAAGTCCAATGGGCCTCTCTTTCCAGTGATGGCCGACTAGGCCATCTTTTGATACATATGCAGCTAAAGTCAAGAGCTCTGGGGTACTGGTTAGTTCATAATGTTGTTCCACCTATAGGGTTGCAGATCCCTTTAGCTCCTTGGGTACTTTCTCTAGCTCCTCCATTGGGGGCCCTGTGATCCATCTAATAGCTGACTGTGAGCATCCATTTCTTTTTTTTTTTTTTTTTTTTTTTTTTTTTGGTTTTTCGAGACAGGGTTTCTCTGTATAGCCCTGGCTGTCCTGGAACTCACTTTGTAGACCAGGCTGGCCTCGAACTCAGAAATCCGCCTGCCTCTGCCTCCCAAGTGCTGGGATTAAAGGCGTGCGCCACCACGCCCAGCTGAGCATCCACTTCTGTGTTTGCTAGGCCCCGGCATTGTTTCACAAGAGACAGCTATATCTGGGTCCTTTCAGCAAAATCTTGCTAGTGTATGCAATGGTGTCAGCGTTTGGAAGCTGACTATGGGATGGATCCCTGGATATGGAAGTCTTTAGATGGTCCATCCTACGAAAACATATCCTTACAATGTTCCTCTATTTTTCAAAGAAACCAAGACTCCAAAACTCTCACTGCAGGGATGGGGTGGGGGGACCTTTGACAGGTCCGTGCAAATGTGTGTCGCTGAGAAATTAGGCTGAGATATCTACTGGGCAAGGGGAGAGTGAAAGGCTTTTTCAGAGTTGGGACATGAGGGAGAGATAGAGGCATGCAGACAAGGAGATAGAGAGAGAGGCAATGGAAGACAGAAATAGACAAGACAGGAAAGGAATGAGAGAGAGAGCTGGGGCAGCAGCTGCTGGAGGAGGGTGATGATGTAAGCTGTCTCTAGATCCCTGGGGGTAGGCCAATGGGAATGCCCAATTGCTAATACCACTAAAATCAGAAGGCCGCATGGGATACCCTGAGACAGGAGTTATGCTTGTGAACCACCTTGTGGGTGCTGGCAGTCAAACCTGGGTCCTCTGCAAGAACAAGTCCTCTTACCCACAGAGCCATCTCTGCATCTCCACTGGTATGATTTTAAACAGAAGTAAAAAGAAAAATTTCTGGTTATAAAACCACTCCTCCAAAACATTTTTTAAAAATCACTTTTTCTAGGTGGGTCAGTGCAGCAAATGTGTTCAGTGACTTTTTTTTTTCTTGTTTTGGCTTTTCGAGACAGGGTTTCTCTATGTAGTCTTGGCTGTCCTAGAACTCACTTTGTAGATCAGGCTGGCCTCGAACTCAGAAATTCACTTGCCTCTGTCTCCCAAGCGCTGGGATTAAAGGCGTGCGCCACCACGCCCAGCTCAGTGATTCTTTCTAACTCTTATCACACTGATGGTCACTGGTATTAAAAACGGTCCTGCTTAGAATCACTCACTGCCTAAAGGAATAACTCATACTGGATTCTTTTGGAATATAGGAATAGTTCTTGCTACGTCAGTACCCAGAAAATTAAATTCATATAGCCATATGTGGGAGAAGAAAAACCTTCCATGTTCTTTTTTGCTCATACATTGATGGCTGACCCTGTTTGTTAGAGTGTAGTGTGTGTCTGCCTTCTTAGAGGTAACTAGCTCAGGATAGTCTAGAACTTGGTCTGTGGCCCATACTAGCTTTGAACTTTGAGTTCTGCTTCATTCAGCCTACCTCTCAAATACAGTGATACAGGCACACACTACCCACTCTCCGATCAGTAAAATGTGTGGTTGGTTGGTTGTTTACTGATTTAAATGAGCCTACAAAGAAGAATGTATTATTTGAAATAAAAAGTTTCCTCTTCTTATTTCTCTTTCTAGCTTCTGGAAGAAAAGTGTTGTGGGAAATTGGATCACATCAATTTCCCTGTATTTGAGCCAAGTACTCCAGATCCCGCTCCTGCTAAAAATGAACCCTCTCCTGCCCCGCCAGACTCAGACGCTGAGAAACTGAAGGAGAAAGAACCTCAAACCCAAGGAGAGAGCACAAGCCTCAGCTTAGCTTTGAGCTTGGGCCAGTCAACAGATAGCCTAGGTACCTACCCCGCTGATCCACAGGCAGGAGGAGACAACCCAGAAGTCCACGGGCAAGGAGAAGGAAAGTCTGAGAAGAGACCAAACTTGGTTGACCGTCAGGCATCCACAGTTGAATATCTCCCAGGCATGCTACATTCAAATTGCCCCAAAGGTCTCCTACCCAAATTCTCCAGCTGGTCTTTGGTTAAACTGGGCCCAGCCAAGTCTTACAACTTTCATACAGGTTTGGACCAACAGGGCTTCGTTCCAGGAACAAACTATCTTATGCCTTGGGACATTGTCATCAGGACTAGAGCTGAAGATGAAGGAGACTTAGACACGAACTCCTGGCCTGCTCCAAATAAAGCTATTCCTGGGAAGAGAAGTGCAGTTGTGATGGGCAGAGGAAGGCGGAGGGATGACATAGCTCGAGCTTTTGTTGGCTTTGAGTATGAAGACTCTCGAGGTCGGAGGTTCATGTGCTCAGGGCCTGACAAAGTAATGAAAGTGATGGGAAGTGGACCCAAGGAGTCAGCTTTAAAAGCCCTCAACAGTGACATGCCCCTGTACATCCTGTCCTCGTCGCAGGGCAGAGGGCTGAAGCCACATTATGCTCAACTTATGAGGCTTTTTGTTGTGGTTCCTGATGCTCCTTTGCAGATAATACTGATGCCTCAGGTAGGAAATGCAACCCTTCCCTTAAATGGCAATAATAATAATAATGGTTTGTGGTTTGGTTTGTTTGGTTTTTTGTGGTCTTTATGGGACAAATCCTTTAAGCCCATGTTGACTTGGAAATGAATGTGCAGTTTGATATTTCTACCTCCCAAGTGCTGGGATTATGTTTGTGTATCCCCCCCCCCTTTTTTTTAAGAACCATTTATTTTATTTTATTTTTTTATGTGAGTACACTGTTGCTGTCTTCAGATGTACCAGAAGAGGGCATTACAGATGGTTGTGAGCCACCATATGGTTGCTGGGAATTGAACTCAGGACCTTTGGAAGAGCAGTCAGCAATGCTTGCTGAGCCATCTCTCCAGCCCCTGTATCCCTCTTCTTTATCAACTGAGCTGTATCCCAAGCCCATGATAATTATTTTAATTTTTGTTTGCTTGTTTAAGACAGTCTCATGTGGTCCAGGCTAGCCTTCAACTCTGACTCTCCTGTCTCTACCTCCTTGGTGCTAGAATGGCAGAGGTACACACCTACATCTAGTTTAGGCAGTGCTAGGGATTGAACCCAGGTTTCTTCATGTTTGCTTGATAAGCACTGTACCAACTAAACTCATCTCCCGTCCTTTGTTCTTATCACTTTTATTTTCTTACTTCGGGTTTTTTTGTTTGTTTGTTTTTGAGACTGCCCCTCTCTGCTGCCCTGGCTGTCCTGGAACCTGAAACACAGTCTAGGCTGACCCTCTCTGCTGCCCTGGCTGTCCTGGAACCTGAAACACAGTCTAGGCTGACCTAGAGCTCAGAGTTCTGCCAGTGCATGAGCTCTGTCATGGAATTAATTGCCTGCCAGCTCCATATCTGCTTCAACAGTTTATTTCCATTTATTTATCTATTTTCTTTTCAACCTAAGAAAAACACTTTGCAGTCCTGGTCCTTTATTTCTTTGTGTACATTAGGCCATGAATTCCTATGGAGTGGGCTCCAACAGCTCAGGTTCTTTTCCGTTAGTCCTCACAAAGTATGCTTCTCTGGGTGGTGCTGGCTAGCTCTTCAGCCGAACCCAGGCGCCCTTCTCTTTTGGCTTCCTTTTTCTTCTGGTCCTTCTCCTTCACCCGCTTCAGGAAGCTCTCCCTGCTCTTTGAGTGCTTGATGTGCTCAATCCGCACATTGATCCTCTTGGCCAGAATCTTGCCCTTAATTTACTTGTTTACAATGATGCCCACGGCATGCTGGGTGACATTGTAGAGTCTTCCGGTTTTGCCATGGTAGCACTTATGGGGCATTCCTTTTTGACCAGTGCCCATTCCCTTGATGTCCACAATATCACCCTTCTAGTAGATTCTCATGTATGTGGCCAAAGGAAGAACTCCATGTTTCCTAAAAGGCTTAGAGAACATATACCAGGTGCCCTATTTATCAATTGTTTTTACTTGCTGTTTGTGTGCTCACTAGTACGCTAAGCCAGTTCTCTGCCCACTAAGCTACATCCCCAGGTACCTAATTTCTTTTTAAGTCCAAGAGGTTTTTATTGATTTAACTGTTACAGCTGTTAGTAAGACTTAATTTAACCCTAGTTTACCTGATGATTTAGACATGCAGACAAAGACAAAAAACAAACAAGCTAGGCTTGGTGACATAGGCCTTAAATCCTAGCACTCCAGAGGCAGGTGGATCTCTGAGTTTGAGGGCAGCCTGGTCTACAGAGTGAGTTCCAAGACTGCCAGGGATATGGAGAGAAAGATCCTGTAGCCAAAAAAAAAAAAAAAAACAAACCAAAACCTGGTCAACAGGAAAAGAGAGCTGAGGGTACCAGACATCCAAAGAGGTGAAGTGAGGTCCCAGAAAATCAGTTTCCACATTCCTGTTCAATGTAGCTGCTTGACCTTCAGTGTTCTTAGAACCCATTGTCTGTTGAGAGATTTATCTGCCAGGTGTGTCTTATTGAGAAATCTAAAAGGTAATTTTGTAACCCCTGTTTTTCAGGTTCAACCAGGCCCACCACCATGTCCAGTATTTTACCCAGAAAAACAAGAAATCACTCTCCCACCTGATGGCCTTTGGGTCTTGAGATTTCCTTATGCCTATGTGACTGAGAGAGGACCTTGTTTCCCTCCTAAGGAGAACGTGCAGCTCATGAGCTACAAGGTGCTCCGAGGAGTCCTCAAAGCAGTTACACAGTGAGTCTTCCAGCCACTCTGCCGCAGACTGAAGCTGCTGTTTGTCCCTTTTTTGACGTGTTTGGTTTTTTTTAATGTGTATACTGTGTCTTCCCAAAATCCAATGTGTTTTGGTTACAAGTATTCAGTATTTGGACAATAATTGTTCTATTATTTCATTATATTGATATTTATTGTAAAATCAATAAAAGTTTGTTCTAGAAAAAAGGATACAAAATGTACACTTGGTATCTGTTTTGTCTTGCTTTTATTTCATTGTCATAAGGCACATTTTTATCATAATTTAGTGTTCTATCTTTCAGATAAGTAGAGTAATGGGGGCTGGAAACCTGGCTCTTACAAAAGCACTCCTTGCTCTTTCAGAGGATCCCTTTCCATCTCCAGGATACACAAGGATCATAGCTGCCTGTAACTCCAGTCATAAGGTTTCTCTGTATAACCCTGGCTATCCTGGGAACAGGCTGGCCTAGAGACCAGAGATCCACCTGCCTCAGGCTCCCCAAGTGCTGGGATTAAAGGCTTGCACCACCAAATCCCAGGAAGTTGATGTTTTTGAAATTATTTTCAAAGCAAGGTTAGTATATCCCAATGCCTATAAAACCTGTACTCTTTTGAGTTTAAGGCAAACCTATACTAACTACGTAACAAAACCTACCTCAAGTTAGAAGAGGGCTGAATGTTGTAGCACTTGCCTCTAATTCTAGAGTCAGAGATAGCAAGATTCAAGGCCACCCTAGATTAAGTAAGCTAGTTGGAAGCCAGCTGGAACCACGAGAGTAACAAAACAACAAAAGAGCCAGGTGATCCTCATTATCCATCACCTCAAGGACTCAACTGCAAAAAGCTGGTGTAGCTCTGGCTGTCCTGTAACTAGCTATGTGGAACATGCTGGCCTCAAACACAAGAGATCCACCTGCCTCTGCCTCCCAAGTGCTGGCATTAAAGATGTGCACCACCATGCCTGTTATATTTTTAATGGGGCAGGGGTATTTATGCATATGAATGTTTTACCTGCATGTATATATGTGCACCATGCACATGCCTGGTGACCAAGGAGATGAGAAAAGGGCATCAGATTTCATGGGACTGGAGTTATAGGTAACTGTGAGCCTTGCTTGTGCTTGTGAGCCTTGCTTGTGCTGGAAATCCAAAGGGGTCAACTGCACTGAAAGAGGAGCAAAGGCTTTTTTTTGTTCTTTTTTTTTTTTTTTTTTTTACTTATGTGAGTACACTGTCGTTGTCTTCAGACACACCAGAAGAGGGCATCAGATCATATTACAGATGGTTGTGAGCCACCATGTGGTTGCTGGGAATTGAACTCAGGATCTCTGGAAGAAGCTAGTGCTTTTTTAAGAGCCATCTTTTCAGCCCCTGTTAGTTTATTTGTTTACTTTTTTGGGACACTCTTATTAGCCTCTTGCTGTTCTGGAATTTGCTATGTAGAATAGGCTGGCCTGGAACTCCTTCCTCTGCTTCAAGAGTTCTGGGATTAAAGGAATGCACCACTTTTCCTAGGTCTTATTCATTTCTTATATGTATGAGTGTTTTGCCTGTTTATGTACCATATGCTTGGTGCCCACTGAGGTCAGAAGAAGGTGTTACATCCCCTGGAACTGGAGTTATGGACACAGTTGTGAACCCATCATGTGGGTATTGGGAACTGAACCCAGATCCTCTGTAAGAACAAGTGTACACATCCTTAATCCCAGTACTCAGGAGACAGAGGCAGCCTGGTGTATAGTGAGTTCCAGTACAGCCTGGGCTACACAGAGAAACGCTCTCAAAAAGCAAAAATATAAACAGCAACAAAGAGGTAGGAGGAAGATGGAAGAAGGAGGAAAGAAAAGGAAGAGAAGAAGAGAGAGAGAGGAAGGAAGGAAGGAAAAAAGAAAAGGAAGGAAAGAAAAAAGCCAGTTGTGGCACACACCAGTAGGATTTGCTGAAGGAGGCAGAGGCAGGAGGATCACGAAGCCTGGGCTGCTACACATTTAAAAAAAGAAAAGAAAAAAGTGCTTTTAACTGGTTGAGCCATCTTTCCAGCCTCAGCCTCTCTTAGTGTTACAGATGTGTGCTAACAAAGAAACTTTGAGCACTAGGCATTGAACTCAGATCTCAAGTATACCACTGAGTTACATCCCCACTCTTGTTTCTTAATATTTGAAAACAGTAACTAGCTTGAATTCAGACCTAGATTTTACAATCCTACTGCCTCAGCCTCGAGTTGCTGGGATTACACACCTGTACGCTCAGGCCTGACTTAAATGTTCTTTAATTAAATACCTGTTCTATGAAATAATTTGCTAAGTGTACAAATCTCACCAATCTATAGTAACTTTCCACAGCATATGACAATCACCAATTGTGATTATGCTATCAATTAGATAAGTGCAAAATAAGTTGAGACCCAATGTAGTGTAATTGATCCTATTTTCCTAGATACATTTAAAATAGTGTCCTGACAGGATTAGATATTTTAGTCTCAATGTTTGTGAAATAGAGTGTTTACCACCTTTCCAAAAGCTGCCACTTGACCCAGCAAGATGGCTTAGTGGGAAAAGGAGCTGCCATCTTAGGTCTTGCATGGAACCACCTTAGGTCTCCTTAGGTTGTCCTCTGCCTTTACACGTGCACACACATACACTACACATGAAATAAGTAAATGCATAAAAAATAAATAAACGAGATAGGGTCGGGTGCAGCAACCCTTGCCTGAAGTTCCAGCTAATTAGCTGGATGAAACCAAAAGACTGCTTTACCCCTAGGAGTTTGAACCCAGCCTGATCTATACACTGTGAGTTTGCGTGTTGTTGCAATTGTCCTGGGACCCAAACCCCTGGCCTTAAGGGAAGGCAGACGCAAGTGGATCTCTAGCCCTGTTGTCATAGTGAGTTCCAGGTCAGCCAAGGTACATAGTGAGACCCAATCTCTAAAAAGAAGTGGGGGAAGGGGGGAGGAAGGGAGGGAGAGAAGGGAGGGGAAGGGAGAGAGGAGAAAAGGGAAAGAAAAGAATCCCAGTACTTAGAAGGCAGAGGCAAACTGATCTCTGTGAGTCAAGAGGCCAGCACAGTCAACACAGTGTGATACCCTTGTCGCAATAAACAAAACAAACCCGAACCTTGAATGTGCTTGGAAAGTGCTTTACAACTGAGCCACAGCCTTTGTGGCTAATTACTTTGCATAAAATACGATCCACAGCTGGGCTTGCCTATCATCCCAATACTCTGGAGGCTGAGGTAGAAGAACCTGAAGTCCAAGACTCTATCCTCTGGTATAGTGAATTCAAGCCCAAGATTCTATCTCACAAAACCAAGACCCTGCCCAAGATCCAAAGAAAAATGGAAAAGTTAGTTGCCAGTCTTTATAGGGAAGGACTTAGTGGCCAGTTTCCTTATTCATGTTTATTTTGTACTGGGGCTTGAATCCCGTACGATCTGACCAACTAGGCTATTCTTTCCAACCCTAAGTTTCTTACCCGAACTGTACGTAACGGGTTCGAGGCATCGGTAACAATTCTTCGCTTTTCCCACAGAAGGGACTAGGACCTGGCCTGAAATCCTCCTTTGATGCACATTTCCCAGTTACGTCAGATTTTCCCCGAAGGCTATCCTGGCTTGAGAGCGTTTTCGGCTTAGGGACTGCCCAAACAAATCCAAACAAATAAAACCACTGGCAAGTTTCCAACCTCTTGCCTCGGGGTCTTCTTCGAAGCACCTGCGCGCCGGACCACAGCTGCGGGACGCCCAACGCTCCGCGCCGCAGCGCGCCTGCGTATCGGAGCCCCTTTGTTGCTCGGGCGCTGGGGTCGGGCTGCGCCTGCGTGCTGAGTCCGCACGAACAAGTGCGCTACGCCGAGGGCACCGGCTGAGGGCGAGCAGACCTCGAGCAGCTGCCGGCGCTGCGGCCGTTGCTACCATCACAGCACAGTCGGGGTCTCAGGCCCAGAAGGCGGTGACCGAGGATGTCGTCCACCGCGGCTTTTTGCCTTCTCTCTACTCTGGGGGGATATTTGGTCACCTCGTTCTTGTTGCTTAAATACCCAGCGTTGCTGCACCAGAGAAAGAAACAGCGATTCCTCAGTAGGCACATCTCTCACCGCGGAGGTGAGAGGGGTCCCCAGAACCCGGTGGCGGGGATGGGGGAGGCTTCCTAGCAGGAGGTAGAGGATGGGGATTGCTGTCTGGAGAGGCTGACGAAGAATGGGCTCCTGGAACTGGAGGGCTTCCTCAGATGAGTCGTCCGGAGGGGAGGGAAGGAAAAGGGTCTCGTGTCCCAGTCCTGGTGGGCGTCTCTGGGGAGCTAGGGTGACAGGGCTTCAGTGAGGAGGAGAAACGCAGGATGAGAGAAGTGGGGCGTTCCTCGGCCGATGGAAGGATGATCGGGTGGTCCCTTCTTGGCAGCCTGGCACAAAGCCGGTGCAAATCCAGGAGACACCCGCAGGGGGAAGTAGGAACAGACAGACTGCTTGGAATAGGCTGGTGGCTGAGTCCGTGGGGAAGAGCTTGGGCTCCAGCAGAGCTGAGGATCTGCGAGTACCTGGAGCGAGAGCTGAGGAGTCTTCGATGCCACGCTCCATGCGTTTGTAATTGAGCTCAGGAGAGAAATGTCTCCAAACCAGGGACGTTTTCCAAGGTCACAGAGTGTGGACTGAAGTGGCACAAGCAACTTGGAGAGTTCTGGTTCTAAGGATTCCAAAACCTAGCACCTGGGCTGTTTTATTTTGATTTTTGAACATTACCCCAGCAATGGTTGGTGGGCTTCTAAAAGACTAAAATATTTAGCTTATGATCAGTCAGTATTATTTTTTAAAGATGTTTCTCTTGCAAAAGTATATTGCTTTTATACAATATCAAGTATATAAGGGTTGAAGCGAGTCCGTTCCGCCTTCTAATTTCCTATAACAGGCCACATCTTTGCTTCTTCACTGCTGTTCAATAATGTGGCTCCAGGACATTTCAATCTTAAGGTATAAAATATAAAATTTTTCGGTCACTTTAAACTTTTCTTGAGGGTGAATTTAGCACCAGGTTAAAATTGCCTGAAATGTATCGTACAATGGTAAACTCTGTAGTTTAAAATTTGGTGAATATAGCACCAGGTTAAAATTGCCTGAAATGTATCGTACAATGGTAAACTCTTAGTTTAAAATTTGATGGAGTACTGTAATGATTTTTGGTTTTAGATTTTTCAAAGATGGGGTCTTGCTATGGCATGCTGGCTAGTCTGCATATCACTATGTAGACCAGGCTGGTTGTGCATTCTGCCCCCACCTTCCCAGTGCTGGGACAACTATCCTGGGACCATGACTTCTATTATGACAAATATGTCATAGAAATAAATACATTATCATTCTTTTGTACAGTTTTATCAGTTAAACAGTTTCCCACTTTTTGTTTGGTTTTCTTTCTCTGTGGCCCTGACTGTCCTAGGACTCAATCAGTAGATCTGGCTAGCCTAAAATTCAGAGACCTGCCTGCCTCTGCCTCCCAAGTGCTGGGAATAAAGGCTTGGACCACCATGCCCAGCTCCTGGTGATTAATATGTCTGTGTATAGGTGTGTGGCGTGTTCGCCTGTGAGTGTAGGCACGTACATGTTCCAGGGCATGTGTAGAGGTCGGAGGACAGTATCACATGTTGGTCCTTATATTTCACAGTTTTTGAAATGAAGCCTTTTGTTATTCGTGGCTGAATTCACCAGTAAGCTCGAGTGGGGGAGTTGGGGATTCTCCCGTCTGACCTCCCATCTGCCAGGAGGGGCGCTGGGATTACAAACCAGATTCTGGTTCTACTACTGCTAGCTCCTGCACAGGTTCTGCGGTTCTGAACCAAATGATTCACCCACTATGCTATCTATCCAGCCCAGCCCTTACCATTTTATTTTATTTTTTAAGATTTATTTATTGTTATATGTAAGTACACTGTAGATGTCTTCAGACACACCAGAAGAGGGCATCAGATCTCATTTCAGATGGTTGCGAGCCACCATGTGGTTGCTGGGATTTAAACTCAGGACCTTTTTTTTTTTTTTTTTTTAAAGATTTATTTATTTATTATATGTAAGTACACTGCAGCTGTCTTCAGACACTCCAGAAGAGGGCGCCAGATCTCGTTACGGATGGTTGTGAGCCACCATGTGGTTGCTGGGATTTGAACTCTGGACCTTCGGAAGAGCAGTCGGGTGCTCTTAACCACTGAGCCATCTCACCAGCCCCCAGCCCTTACCATTTTTATTGTTGGAGTGTTTGGTTGGTTTGGTTTGGTTGTTTGGGTTTTTTTGTCTGTTTTTTTTGTTTGTTGGGTTTTTTTGTTTGTTTGTTTTGAAAGTAGTCTTATTTTCTATGTAGCTCAGGCTGGCTCTGAACAGAACAGACTTGAATAGTGAGTTGGAAGCCACCCTGTGGTGTGCAGAGCAATAATTGGTAAGATGGCTTAGTAGGTAAAGGTGTCAACTGAGGATCTGAATTTGACCCAGGGACTCACATGATAGATGTGTTGGTTGTTTTTGTCACCGTGACACAAACCTAGGCATATCTGAGAAGGGGATTTCTTCTTTTCTTTCCTTTTCTTTTCTTTTCTTTTTTGGTTTTTCAAGGCATGGTTTCTCTGTGTGGCCCTGACTGTCCTGGCTCTCACTCTGTAGACCAGGTTGGCCTTGAACTTACAGAGATCTGCCTGCCTCTGCCTTCCCTGGGACTAAAAACATGTGCCACCACTGCCTGGCAAGAAGAGGACATCTTAATTGAGAAAATGCCTGCATCAGATTGCCAGTAGGCAAGCCTGCAGGGCACTTTTCTTGACTAGTGATTGGTGTGGGAGGGCCCAGCCCATTGTGGGCAATACCACCCCTGGCAAGTGGTCCCAGATAGTATGAGAAAGCAGGTTAAGCAAGCTATGAGGGACAAGTCAGAAAGCAGTCAGCATTCCTCCATGGCTTCTGCTTCAGTTTCTGCCTGCAGGTTCCTGGCCTGTTTGAATTCCCACCCCACCTCCTTCCATGATGACTTATGACCTAGTAGTGTAAACCTGAGGTAAACCTTTTCCTCCTCACCTTGCTTTTGATAATAGGTTGGGGTTTTTTGTTTGTTTGTTTTTTATCAGAGACAAGTTGTCTTCTGACCTGCATCTGCACAGCATGGTATGTGCACTCCCAACCAACTTACATGAAATGAATAATATGCAATAAAAATGTTGAGGGGCTTTGGAAATGGTGCTTGCCTAACATACGTGAGGTCCCAAGTGCCATCTCCAGAGCCATATAAGCCAGGTGTGACAGCACGTGCTGTAATTCCAGCACTGAAACCCGGGGACACAGAAGTTCAAAGTCATCCTGAGGTCTGTAGCGAGTTCAGGGCTAGCCTGGAGTGAATGGGCAAGATCCTGTCCAAGAAACAGAAAAAGTTATTTTGCTCGTACCTAGAATTGTTCAATTGTTGATCTGGAAACGGTAGTTATTTATTGGTAGAAACAAAAAAAAATTAATTAGGCTGTTTCTGTGAGTCACGTGATTATTATTTCAGAGAAAGTGAATTCTAGCAAATTCATAAGGGAAGCCTTAGCACTAAATAATTCCTTGGAGAGGAACACTATGTTTCTTAATTAGTCCCTCAGTTACCCTGCAGACTTCACCATACCAGTCTTGGTAATCTGCGGGCATAGCCCTGTTGCAATTTACCTACTAGCTGTACAGCAGACAAGAATATGGAAGTCGTTTACCTATAAAAGGGACTATCTAAATAGCAGTATAGCAACATAAAAATCTGCAGCGTAGCTCATGGTAAAAAGGCAGGCTCACAGTGTTTCTGTGGCTCTAGCTAACGCTTTGTTTTGGGTGGTAGTTTGTTTTGTTTTGGAGATAGGATCGCACTATGTAGTAGTCTGGGCTAGCCTCAAACTCACAATTCTCCCTAGGCTTTATAAAGCTGGGATTAAAGTCACGAACCACCAAGCCACGTGCTGGCCATTCAAGTCCTTAGGGAAACGTCATTAACTCGCAGGATGGTTATGAGGATTTTAATGAAATGCACTGAGTGCTAAGTGTCCTGTCTGCACAGGGCCTCCTGCATAGTTCGAGCTCCCTACCCTGACCCCCATCTCCAGGCCTCTTGACCACCTGTTTAATATCGGTGATAGCTAAGCAGTTTAATCAGTTAATAAGGTTTTAATGATAATTCATGTAAGGCAGGGCAGGAAGATCCCTGTGAGTTCGAAGTCAGCCAGAAGTGGATATTAAGGCCCTGTCTTAAAGAAAAAGGAGGAAGGAAGACCAAGATCATCCTTGGGATGCCTGAGACATAAATGTTTAAATCTCTAGCACTCTGTTATCTGAAATATCTGAAAATGGAAACAAGCTAAATGTGGGTGTAATAAATCAAAGTGTAGTTATATAAGAGGGTTATCATCGTTTTCAAATGGCATATGTCCATTAAGGAAATTGCCCACCATTTTTACATTTACAAAAGCAAATTATAGCCAGGCATGGTGGTGAACACCTTTGATCCCAGCACTCAGGAGACAGAGGCAGGCAGATTTCTGTAAATTCAAGGCCAGACTAGTCTACACAGTGAGTTCCAGGACAGTCAGGGCTATGTCGAGAGACCCTTGTAAGAGTCTAAAAGTCGCTGAAGGAAGGCCCCAGACTCAGATCGAATGCAGAGACAAAGAGCATGTGTTCTGCAGAAACAACCAGCACGCGGGGGTCAACCATTCTTCAAAATGGCGACCCCAGACAAAGGTGCACAGGCCTTTTTATAGGGAATCAGGAGAACTCTCTAGAAGGATTTTGAGTAATCTAAAATTTCATTGGTGAGTGCTAGGGGGGGGTCACAGGTGGTCAGTGGTCTACATTCCTATGTCATGAACATTTAACCATAGGATGAGCTAGGACTGCCGGGCACAGATGGCCCGTTAAGGTATTTCCCCATTAAAATATCCTTGCCCAGCAAGCCCTTTTACCCTCAGGCTATTTCTCCCTTGTATCTCATTTAAGTGAATAAATGAAAGTGTGAATTGTAAAGCCACTTGAAGTGTGGTATATGCCTGCGGTTCCAGCACTCAAGAGGTGAGAGCAAAAGGACTGGGAGCCCAAGGTCATCTTTGGTTACATAGTAGGTTTGAGACCAGCCTGGGTCATAGATGGACTCCCTGGATTTGGTGGTGCACACCTTTAATCCCAGTACTCGGGGAAGCAGAGGAGGCCGGTTTCTGTAAGTTCAAATCTAGCCTGGACTACACAGTGAGTTCTAGGCCAGCCAGGTCTACCTAGTGAGATCCTATCCCCAAAACCAGAAAGAAACAATATAAAGTTAGTGTGGTGTGCACAGCTGTAATCCCAGCACTCAGGAGACAAGAGGCAGGATGATTTCTAGATTTAAAGCCCATGCCAGCACACCTGGCTGAATTGGCCTTTTTACGTATGAGGAGGATTGTGTGGCATTTGTGCTTGTCTTTCTGTGACTGGTTTATTGCTCTTCATAAATTCTCCTCCAAATTCATCAACTCCTCTCTATGGAAGCACTCTTACCCCTCCCCCTATATGCTTATACCCAGGTAGCTGTTCAAGACACAGGACATTCCTAGAAGGTTGGCACAATGGCTCAGTGGTAGAGGCACCTGTTCCCAGTTCTGACCACCTGGGCTTAGTTTCTGGAACACACATGGTTGAAGGAAAAAGTGTACACTGCATGCATGTCCATGTGTGTTCACATTCACACACACACACACACACACACACACACCCATTAAATGATGTAATAAAAAGTTTGGGGCCGGGCAGTAGTGGCACACACCTTTAATCCCAGCACTCAGGAGGCAGAGGCAGGTGGATTTCTGAGTTTGAGGCCAGCCTGGTCTACAGAGTGAGTTCCAGGACAGCCAGGACTACACAGAAAAACCCTGTCTTGAGAAACCAAAAAAAAAAAAAGTTTGGTTGGTTGGGTTTTTTTTTTGTTTGTTTTGGTTTGGTTTGGTTTTTTTTGAGGCAGGGTCTCTCCATGAAATCCTGGCTACCCTGGACCTCACTATGTAACCAGACTGTACTCAGACACTATACTTCTGCCTCCTGGGTGCTGGGATTACAGGAGTGTGCTACCATGCCTGGCTCTAAATGCGATAAAAGAATTGTTAGAACATTTCTAGCACTTCATAAATCCCCATTAACTGAGTAGTGTTAGTGTATCTTTAACCTCATTACCCAGGAGGCAGGAGGATTTAGAGTTTGAGTCCAGCCTGGGCTACATAGAGATCCTATCAATAATGTCCTTTGTCCCCCCCAAAAGTAATTTTGACTCTTCTAGCATCTTCAAAATGTGGCCTGTGGCTTCTGGGGGTCCCTTAATCACTTATATCAGTCTGCAAGGTCCAAACTGTGTTGCTAAGAGGCTGTTTACCTTTTCCACTGTGGTATGTCTTCAGCAGCAGTCCAGAGCAGTGGTGAATATGTGTGGGTGTGCGGCCAGGACTGCTGTGCATGCCTTGCATATCTGGGTTCAGTCCTTAGTTATCTCCCTCCCAACTCAAAAAGCACCAGGGGTTAAAGGTTCTACTGCTGTAGCTTCCTTAGTCACATATAAAATGTATCAGCTGTCATTGTATTCTTCACTACCATGTGAGCATGGATTTTTAAAAAGATTTATGTATATGAGTGCTCTATCTGCATGTATACCTGCACACCAGAAGAGAGCATCAGACCCCATTGTAGATGGCTGTGAGCCACCATATGTCTGCTGGGAATTGAACTCAGGACCCCTGGAAAAGCAGCTCGTGCTTTTAACCACTAAGCCATCTCTCCAGTCCATTCATATCATATTCATGCTGGATATGACAGCTCGTGCATGCTAAAGGGGGGGTGTGTGTGGATTACTAAGAATTTGAGGGGCAGCCTAGGCTACTCACTAAGAGTTTCAGGCTAGCCTGGACTATAGAGTAAAATCCTATCTCCTGTTTTTTCCAGTTGTTGTTGAGAGACAGTTTCTGTGTGTAGCCCTGACTGGGACTCTCTTTGTAGACCAAACAAACTGACCTCTGACTCACAGAGATCCACCTGCCTCTGCCTCCTGAGTGCTGGGATTAAGGTGTGCACTACCATGCCTGGCTAAAACCCTACCTCAAAATAAATAAAAACAAAACAATAAAAGCCATCCCTCAACCCTGAGACTCGGGGCTGGAGAGAGAGCTTGAGGGTAAAAGTGCTTGCTGGGCAGGTGCCAGGATATGAGTCTGGATCCCCAGAACCATGGAAACGCCCGCTGGGTGGATGCAGGGTGTGCCTGTGATTCCAGCGCTCCCTGGAGCGGGTGACAGGCAGGGTGGAGCACTCCAGGACCGGCTAGCCTGCCATAAGCAGTGGAGAACAACGGACACTCTCAGACACAGGAGAGAGCAGACCTGAGGTTACCATCTGACAGCCCTATGCCGGGGCATGCAACCTCCCTTACGGACACACAAACATGCACACACACACACACATGTATGTGCGCTTGCAAATGCAACCCCTGAAAATGACTGAGTGTGGTGTAATCACAGAATGTGGAAGGTGGAGGCAAGAGAATCGGGAGTTAAATATATCCTTTATTACATAGGAGTTTGAGGCCAGCCTGAACTATGTGAGAACTTCATTTAAAACAAGGGGGGAAAGTAAGTCGTGAGAATTCCAAGGACAGATTCTGGTGCAGTTGGCTTTCTGGACCTTGTGGCTGTTCACATGTTACACTGGCATGGCCAGCTTTGACACCCTGGACTTCCTGTGGCTCTCTCTCTTTGTTCAACCTGTTCAGAATAAAATCAGCATGGCACTTGTGTTCGATCTTTTCAGCTCTCCTCTGTACCAGCAGCTTTCTTCTGTGGCTCTCCCTGTAGCATTTCCCAGGCTCCTTCCTCTCTGTCTTTGAAATGAGCTGTCCACTGTAAGCTCTTTGGAGCCCCTCTCTGGAAGGCCACTGACCTGAAAAGAGTGTGTGTGTGTGTTAAGATTTTTATGATATTTCGACGTATCAAATCTGAGCACCTTGCTGCCATCGTGGATATGAATATCATGCAATGCCTGGGGTAGACAGGCTCTGAGTAGATATGAGACCTCCCAGCCTGCCTCGGGACCCTGTGAGGTCCTTAGAGTTTCTTATAATAATAGTCCTTATTAGCATGCCAGCAATAAAATCATTTATGTTTTAAAAATTAGATATCAAAGATCTCAAAGGGGGACCTTTGACATTGTTTTAAGTATGCCCATAATCCAGGGCGAGAGAAGAGAAGCTCAGATGAAAGAAAGAGCTGTGGGCAGAAGTGACAACTGAGATAAGCAGCAGCTCCTTATAAGAGGGCTAGCTTTTGTTTGTTTGTTTTAAAGGCTGTATGCTGTAGCCCAGGCTAGCCTCCAGCTCTGGGCTTTCTCTCTTTGCCTTCTAAGTTCTGGGACTCTAGACATGGGTTACCATGCCTAGCTTATAGTACCATAGTGTGCTGGAGCCGGAATCTAGGACTGTATACACGTTAGGTAACCTAGTAACTGAGGTTGTAGAAAAGGACCCAGTAGGAACATTGGTGACCTCCGTGGACAGCGAAGGAACCGTCATCTGAAATCCTTAAATACATACTTGTTGACTAAAAAAAAACCTGAAAAACAGGATTGCACACACACACACACACACACACACACACACACACACAAAGATTCATTCTTGTTTCTGGAGAAATAGTATGTTCACCGAGACCAGTAAATGAAATAACCTTTACCCTCCGTGTTTCCACAGGTGCTGGAGAAAACCTTGAGAACACAATGGCTGCCTTCCAGCAGTGAGTACACAGGAAGGGCCCCTCTGTCCACAGCCTGTCACTGGGTGGATGGGGACTCACAGAGGGACACAGTGTATATGTGCCACTCACTCGCCATAGCTGTTTCTATAAAATATTACAAAGAGTGTTTGACTTCTGTATAATTGTAAAAGTAGTCCTAAGAGACTGGCTTTCCAGAGCTAGAAGCAGCCATCTGTGACAAGGGACAGGCTGCATAATGCTAATTGGTCCAGTGCAGAGAGAGCAAGTGAGACAACTGTCCCCCTGGCTGCTGCTCAGGAACGGGACTGTGCGTCTTTGTGCCCAGGAGTTTCTGTTGAGCAGGTTGCTGCCATCGGGGTTCTTCTTGGGATCCTCGTGTGTGCTCATGTTGTTTTTTAATAAGATGAGTTACTGGCTTTGTTTATATTGGAATCATATTTCATACACATGCCTTTTCAAGGCTTTCTGGAAGCTGCAGAAGCCGCTCACTGGTTGGAGCCCTTGTTCTTTGTCTCAGAGCTGACGTTTACTATCAGCCTTGTTTTCCTCTCTCCGAATACCAAAACAGGCTATGAAGCAAGGCCAGGGAAAGGAAGACTTTACCTAGTTATACTTAATGAGAAAAAAATTCTAATACAATTTTAAGCCATTTTTAAGGTGGGGTGGGCATCTTTCTCTCAGTTGACCAGGGTGGTCTCACACTGCTAGGCAATTTGGAAATATTTTCTATGTAGCTAGAGCTAATCCGGAGGGTTAGCCTGTCTGTTGTGCTAGAGATTGAAGCCAGAGCTTCCTGCATGCTAAGCACGCACTCCATGGCTGAGGTACTCCCATATCCCAGCAGAATTTGGTCTAAGTTTCTGCTTTTGCCATTCAGTGACATCTTATAGATTATTTTTCTTCTCAGAGGTGACTCACGCCTTTCTTCCTGGCTGTGGGGAAGCAGAGGCAGGCAGCTGCATGACTCCCAGACAGCCCAAGTTGTGTGGTGACAGTGATAGGAGTGACTTCAAGAGGAACTTGATTCTCAGTTTGTGGCTCTGCTGCCAGAATTTAGGGAGCCAGGAACTTGAATATTCCTCAGCCAGGGGAATAGCCAAAATATATTAAACTCCCCTGTATTCAAACCTCTCTCTGCCTGCACTCCATTCCCCAGTCAGTAGTCAGCTTCAGGTAAAGTGCCTGCCTCTGCACACAACTCCTGAGCTTCCTGGCAGGGTGATCTTAGCTCCTGCCCTGAGGATTAGAAATGGTGTCTCAGCCAGCAGTGGTGGTGCATGTCTTTAGTCTCAGCACTCAGGAGGCAGAGACAGAGACATCTCTGTGAATTAGAGGCTAGCCTGGTCTACAGAGCAAGTTCCAGGACAGACAAGGCTACACAGAGAAACCCTACCTCAAAAACAAACAAACAAATGGTATTTCAACAAATTTTAAAATAAAGCCTGCACAAAAACAAAACAAAACAAAACAAAACAAAACACTGTTCATGAAACCTCTTCCGCGTGGCCTATAAAATGCTTTCACAGACACCCTCTCCTGTAGGTGATGAGTATGGCAGAGCAGGACTTTCTCTCTCTCCTTCTCTAACATCTTGCTTAGGTTCTAATACTCAAGTCTCACTAGTTGGTCGCTAAAATAGAATTGGAGCAGCATACCCCAAGAACAAGCAGGATGTTAGCAGAAGACTGGTAAAGGAGACAGCCGTCCTTTGTGGTGAGGATAGAACCTAAAAGAACTGTATTGCAGCCGGGCGTGGTGGCACACGCCTTTGATCCCAGCACTCGGGAGGCAGAGGCAGGCGGATTTCTGAGTTCGAGGCCAGCCTGGTCTACAAAGTGAGTTCCAGGACAGTCAGAGCTATAAAGAGAAACCCTGTCTCGAAAAACCAAAAAAAAAAAAAAAAAAAAAGAACTGTATTGCTCGAATGCAGAGTGAACGAAGTCCTTGTTGAGACAGGTTCTCATAGACCAGGATGCCCTTGAATGAACATGTGTCCAAGAGTCACTCCAAACTGACTTTCCTGCCTCCACCTCCCAGTACTAAGGTTACAGTCATGTACCACCACACCCTCCCTGCAAAACCTGATTCTTAAGAGCTAATAAAACTAGGTTATTAAACTGGGCCACGTAGGTAAATACCCAGAGGACAATGAGGTACTTATATGCGTGGGTAGGAGAAAGAAGCAAGTTATATTAGCAATACCTGGAAGTAGAATATGGCATATAGTCAAAATAATTAAGTCAGTGCCCTGACTCTCATAATTTATGTGTGTGTGTGTGTGTGTGTGTGTGTGTGTGTGTGTGTACCAAGACTGATCTCAACTTGCCATGTAGTTGAAACTGGCCTTGAACTCCTAATCCTTCTGGTTTTAGGATGTAGATGTTGAGATTACACATATGCATCATCATGCTTAGCGCTCCCCTCTCTCCCTGCCTCCCTCTATCCCCCTCTATTCCCCTCTCTCTTTCCATCTCTCCTCCCCTCTGTCTCTTTTGAGACAGGGTCTCTCTTAAATATCTCTTGTCAACCTGGAGCTCTCTCACTATATAAATCAGGCTGGCCTTGAACTCACAAGAGATCCCCCTGCCTCTGCTTCCTAAGTGGGTTGCTGGGATTAAAGATGTGTGCCACCGTGTCTGACGGAGGCATCTGATTTTAATCTAATAAGTTAGGGTTTTACTGCTATGAACAGACACCATGACCAAGGCAAGTCTTATAAGAACAACATTTAATTGGGGCTGGCTTACAGGTTCAGAGGTTCAGTCCATTATCATCAAGGCAGGAACATGGCAGCATCCAGGCAGGCATAGTACAGGAGGAACTGAGAGTTCTACATCTTCATCTGAAGGCTGCTAGCAGAATACTGACTTCCAGGCAGCTAGGATGAGGGTCTTAAAAGCCCACTCCCAGGACTGGCGAGATGGCTCAGAAGTTAAGAGCACTGACTGCTCTTCCTAAGGTCCCAAGTTCAAATCCCAGCAACCACATAGTGGCTCACAGCCACCTGTAATGAGATCTGACGCCCTCTTCTGGAGTGTCTGAAGTCAGCCAAAGTGTACTTATGGATAATAATAAATAAATCTTTAAAAAAAAAGCCCACTCCCACAGTGACACACCTACTCCAACAGGGCCACACCTTCTAATAGTGCCACTCCCTGGACTGAATATATAAAAACCATCACATATGCACACCCAGTTATGCACAGACATAAGTTTATTAATATAGGACTCTCCCTAAAACTTCACTTGAGAACATGGTTTTTGCCTTACTGTGCATGCACTCAAAACAAAATCAGGCTGAATCTCTCCTAAACTATGTTGTGTCAGGGATGCATTTGAGTGGAATGTCCTCAAGTTTGATGCTCGTTAAGGGGAAGAGGGCATGGACATGGAACCCAGTGCAAATAGGGGTTAGAGGACGACGATGATGATGATGATGATGTGTGTGTGTGTGTGTGTGTGTGTGTGTGTGAGAGAGAGAGAGAGAGAGAGAGAGAGAGAGAATTTTCAGGTGAAGGAGCTAGGCTTCCAAATGAGAGAAGAATGGGTTGCATTCCACATCACTCACTGTATATCCTAGGTTGGACTCAAACAGGAGGCATTCTCTTGCCTCAGCTTCTCGAGTGAGCTCAGCTGTGAGCTACTATATCTAGCCTTTCTTTCCATAGTGAGTGTTGCTGTTGAATGTCTGCTTATATACTTTCTCAGCGTTTGTGATTCCTTACTACTGAGAGGCCCTACTGTGCGCAGTCTCACCGGAGACTCTTCAGTTTGATGTGGCTCTGAAGCCTTCTCCTGATACACTTAGTTTAGTGATTGAATTTCATCTCTAGGGTTTTTACATATTTTTATTGTTACATAAATAACAATATGTTTGTCTGTGACCCTGACAAACTTCTTTTGTTCATGTATTACTTTCCAAATTCATTCATCCCTTTCTCTTTCTTTTCATTTTCTGTTTTATTTTTAGACAGGATATGTATCCTAAACTGGCCTTGAACTTCACTCAACATAGCTGAGGATGGCCTTGAACTTCTGCTGCTAGAACTGGGTGCTGGGATTACAGATGTGCTCCAGCTCGCCTGGCTATTCTCTTCCTTTACTGTCTCTTACTACATCTCCCTTTCTTAGGAATCTATTGTTGTTTTATTTTTATTTCTCATTCTGTAATCTTCCTGCCTCCCCCTCCCAAGTGCTGGGATTCCAGGAATATACCATAAGACCACCCTAAAATATGTTTAATCAAGATGATAAAAGCAGCCACTTTGTCTTAAATCTTGATATGTGTGGAAATACAGGCCACACAAAGAAAGTCAGCTTGCCCTGAGTTATACTAAGGTATCAGGAACTATCACCCAAATTAATTTCTGGTCAAATATTTTTCCCATCGTATTGAAATGCCAGGATTGGGGCTCAGTGGTTAAGAGCACTGATTGCTCTTCCAAAGGTCCTGAGTTCAATTCCCAGCAGGTGGCTCACAACCATCCGTAATGAGATCTGACTCCCTCTTCTGGAGTGTCTGAAGACCGCTACAGTGTACTTACATATAATAAATAAATAAATCTTTTTTTTAAAAAAAGAAATGTCAGGATTAACCATAGCTGCCTATGGAAGAGGCGACATGATTAACCAATTATAAGTCACAACAATTTAATAACTTTTTATTATAAGATTACAACATCACATTGATGAATGATGATAAATGTGGTTGGGCTATTTCAGTGTCATGGGATACTTTGGATTTTAAAATCAGAACTTTCATATTTGATACATGTAAAGTATATGTTTACCAGGTTTCAAAGTGCTGTTTTCTTTTGTGTCTTCAGCGCAGTTACCATTGGGACAGACATGTTAGAACTGGACTGCCATATCACAAAAGATGAACAAGTTGTAGTGTCACATGACGCAAACCTGAAGAGGTCAACTGGGGTCAATGTAAACGTCTCTGATCTCAAATATTGTGTAAGTAAAAAGAAACTAATATCATTATACTTAAGGGAAATGCTTTTAAGGCAGAAGAGAGCCAGATGTCACTCATAAATAACTTTTGAAAACAATGCTGATTAAGCTGATGATGGCTCACAGCCTTAATGCTGGCACTTGGGTAACAGGAGGCATGTCAAAGCCTTGAAGCCACTCTGGGCTCCTGTCTCAAACAAACCAACAAATAAACGGGCTAGAGAAAGGGCTTCATGGTTGAGAGCACAGGCCGTTCTTCCAGAGGACCCCAATTCCATTCCCAGTACCCACACGGGAGCTCACAGCTGTGTGTGACTCTGGTCCCAGGGGATCTGACACGCTTTTCTGTCTTCTGTAGGTACCAGAAAAGTAAGTGGTGCATAGACATACATGCCAGCAAAATACTTTAAAAATAGAAAAAAAAAAAAGTGAACAAAACCCAAACAACTAAGTTCCTAAATAATGACAGTGATTCAGATAAGTGTAAAAGGGGAAGGATGCTCCATGCCTTGGTATCCAGTGAGGGATTTGTGCAGTTCAGATGCATCTTTGGGGACCTGCTTCATCTTCTAACTTTAGCTACACAGGCCATGACCTCCCTGTGTAACTGAGGATACCTTGAGCTTCTGATAATTCTGCTTTTACTCTCCCAGATGCTGGCCCTATCAGCACACAACGGTGCCCAGTTTACACAGGGGCTACGATAGAACCCAGGGCCGCGTGCATACTAGGCAGGTGCTCTATCAGCTGTGCTACATCTCCAGCCCCAAAATTACTGCTATAGATGTTTTAGTAAAATTAACAACCATTGTCAAATATGAAATGACATTACAATTCAAGATGTCTATTTGAGTCTTGTTTAATATAGGAATTAGTTTAGCCTTATAGTGTAGGAGAGCATCATTTAAAACCTGCTCAAGGGGGCTGGAGAGATGGCTCAGCAGTTAAGAGCACTGACTGCTCTTCCAGAGGTCCTGAGTTCAATTCCCATCACTCACATGGCTGCTCACAACTGTCTGTAACTTTAGTTCCAGGGGATCCAACACCCTCACACAGACATATATGCAGGTAAATCATCAATGCTTATAAAACAAAAATAAATCAATCATATAGATTAAAGTAATGAAAAACAATGGATGAAGTACTGTGCATTTGTGACCCCAGTACTCTTATCACGAGATGGAATGTGGAGACAGGAAAAGAAACAGCCATCCTAGAACCCACAGGGTAACAGAGGCACCAAGGGGAGGCCCTACTTCAAACCAAGGTAGAAGGAAAAAGCTGATTCCCAGAGATTCTCTGGGGCCCCCAGGGGCCCATGCCCCCCCCCACTCCCCCCACAATTTAAAAAATCTAGTCATATGAAAAAAATTTAAAGAAAAAACTGTGGGCTCAGTTCTGTTTGGTGGAAGGAGAGAACTGACTCTTGCATTGTGTCCTCTGAACTGTATGAATGGACTGTGTTACATTTATACTCTCACACACATGCTAACTAAATGTAATTGTAAACAATGTAACTCATAAATCATATATGTTCATAGCAGTAAACCCTGATACGTGGAAGAAAAAGAGAGCATCTACTTTTGTCATGAGAAGAAAACTGCTAGCAACAGCAAAGTCTGTTGCTAGACTGGGTTGGTTTTCTACAGCTTTATGCAAGATAGAAATTATGTATATTGTGTTTCAAATACTTCAAATAATGGGTATGATGCCAAATGCCCATAATTACAGCACTCAAAAATTGTGCCTCTACTTAGCCTGGTGATGTACACCTTTAATTCCAGCATTCAGGAGGCAGAGGCAGGCAGATTGAGGCCAGACTGATTACAGAGCAAGTTCCGGGACAGCCAGGGCCACACAGAGAAACCCTGTCTTCAAAAGCATAATTAATAATTAAAAGCAAATAATAATATAATAATAGCCAGGCAGTGGTGGCTCACACCTTTAATCCCAGCGCTTGGGAGGCAGAGGCAGGCGGATTTCTGAGTTCGAGGCCAGCCTGATCTACAGAGTGAGTTCTAGGACAGCCAGTACTACACAGAGAAACCCTGTCTCGAAAAAACAACAAAATAATAAATAATAATAATTTAGGGCCCAGAGAGATGGCTCAGCAGTTAAGAGCATATACGGCTCTTGCAGAGGGTCTGAGTTCAGTTCCCAGCCCCAATGTTATCCAGTTCTAGGCATCCAACATCTCTTACCTTCAAAGCCTTCTCTACCCACACATAGGTGTACACACACACACACACCCCTACGCATATTGAAAATAATAAAAGATCTTTAAGGAACTAAGGAGGCCAAATGTTAAGATCTATATAAATTTAAGTAGTACAGATTTCTTGTACCTGGTGTATAAGTAATCATATCATGAACTTGCCTCTGGAAGTGCTGAAGGATGCTTTGCTGTTATTTAAATGTGTGCAATCAATGTCTTACTTTTTTTTTTTTTTTTGGTTTTTTTTTTTCGAGACAGGGTTTCTCTGTATAGCCCTGGCTGTCCTGGAACTCACTCTGTAGACCAGGCTGGCCTCGAACTCAGAAATCCGCCTGCCTCTGCCTCCCGAGTGCTGGGATTAAAGGCGTGCACCACCACGCCTGGCTTACTTTTTTTTTTTTTTTTTTTTTTTTAAAGAAAAAAATCTTTGCCATAATTTGAGACACTGAAGCACTGTTTGTTTTTGAGAGCTAACCCTTTTTTGTTATCCTATCTTTTAAAGGAGCTCCCACCTTACCTTTGCAAGCTGGATGTCCCATTTCAGAGAGGTAACATTTCTTTCTTATGGTTTAAACACTGACTTGGAAGTGTATGCACTTATGCTGAGAGTCACAGTAGTTTCTGCTAACACTATTGCCCTGGAACCTGACGTCTGACCTACAAACCTAAAACCTTGATTGATGACTGATTCTGAGACTGGTTGGCCCAAAGGCTTAACTGCATCACTGTGCTTAAATTCACTCGACAACCAATTGAAGCCTGAGTGCCATAATCATTATATGAATTTAGTGTTCTGGAGGTAACTTTATACTTTGGTGGACGTGGGGTCGGGTAGGGTGGGGAGCAGGGTGTGTCTTGAGCAGTCTGTATCTCAGCTGGCCTTGGATTCACTGTGTATCTTAGGCTGGCCTCTAGCTCACAACAGTCCTCCTGCCTCAGCCTTCAGAGTGCTGGGGGTTATAGAAACAAACCACCATGCCTGATTGCTTTGTAGTTCTCCTTTCTTTTCTTTGTTTTTATACACCTAATGTCTGAAGTTTGGTAGCATTGCCATTACTTATAGTAGTTGTCCATTATAAATATAACAGAGAAATAATAGAAAGGGCCTCTTGGAGAGCACTTAGCAGAGCCAGCCTTTGTTTGTTTGTATCTGTGCATGTGTGTGTGCACACACTTGTGCACCTGTGCCGTTCCTGCACGTGCTTATGCGCTGTGGTGAGCTTGTGGACCTGAGAGGACAGTTGAAGTGTTTGGCACTCTCCTCCCACCTTGTAGGTTCTGGGGTTCAAACTCAGGTCATCAGCCTTGGTGGCAATTGCCTTTAACCACAGAGTCACCTCACCAGTCCACAGATACAGTCCTGCTCTGCAGCCCACACTGACCTGGGATTCACCATGTAGCCAAGGCTGACCTCAAACCGAAGCGCTTCATGTCCTCCCTCTGTGCTCTACCACACCAGCTTCTGAGTAGCTTATACTGTGAGCATTAAGCCTTGTCAGTTATATAATTTGAAGATATTTCTTGCCAGATATAGGCTGTCAGTCACTCTGTCAGTTTGTTCTCTCTCTCTCTCTCTCTCTCTCTCTCTCTCTCTCTCTCTCATATTTGTGTGTGTGTGTGAAGCTTGTCACGGAATGCATGCGGAGATTAGAAGATAACCTGTGAGAGTCAATTCTTTCCTGTCACCATGCAGTATTGAACTAAGGTCGCCAGGCTTGGTGGCTTCTGAGCCATCTCATAGGCCTCAAGGGATATATTCATATCCAATTTTTAAAATACTGTGAGTACCATGTGAGATAGATTTTAAAGTAGCCAGTATAGGGCTGGACGTAGGACTCAGCTAAAGCACCTGTTGTGTTAGAGTTGAAGGCCAGGTGTGGTGGTTCATACCTGTAATCCCAGCACTGGAGACTGAGGCAGAGAATCACCACAAGTACACAGCCAGATTGGAATACAAAGTGAGACTCCCTCAAAAATCACAAAAGGTGGGGCTGGAGAGATGGCTCAGTAGGTAAGAGCTCTTGCTGCTCTTACAGAGCCTGGATTCAGTTCTCAGCACCCACATGGCTGCTGACAACCTCCACTCCAGAGCCTGTGATGATGCCCCCCTTTCTGACCTCCAGAGGCTCCTGCACGAATATGAATAAAATACGTCTTAAAATACTCTTTAGATTAAACACCAGAGGCAGGTTGGGCTCAGAGAACAAAAGAAAGGTTAAAATAAAAAATCCCTGAAAGTTCCTAGGTGTGGTGATGGACACCTTTAATCCTAGCACTTGGGAGGCGGAGGCTGAGGCTGGCAGATGTCTTTGAATACCAGGCCAGCTAGGACCACAATGAGACCTTGTCTCAAAAATAAATAAATAAATAAATAAATAAAGGGCCGGAGGGAGAGCTTAGTGCTTGAGACCATGTGCTGTTGGTCCCAGGGGAACTGAGTTTGGTTTCCAGTACTCTGATTGGTTGGCTCACAGTCTTCCTCTGGCTTCAGGGGGAGTGATGCTGCTTCTGGCCTCCTCCAGCACTCACACACACGTACACACAGACATACAGATAAAGCAGAGTAAAAGTAATAATAGAATAAAAATGAAAAGTCACCTATTTGTAAGGTGTGTTCCAGTCTAACATAAATTTGGTTTGTCTTCACTTAAGTATCCTTACTCTATATTGGTTTGAGGAAATGTTCTTTTCATGCTGGTAATTTAATTTATATTAAAGGTCCTGAGCCTCTATCAGTACTAGATTGGATTTATGAAGGCTAAGATGTGAAGTTTCTAGCTGCATCTGCAACACAGTGGGCTCAGCAGAAAACGAGTTCCAGGTTAGCCCGGCAGGTTACTGCAATTCTCACCTCAAGAAGAGAGAGAGATCCATGTCTTTCCCAGTGGCTCAGTGTAGAGGGCTCACCTAGCAGTTCTGAGGCTCTGTTCAGTGTGTGTGTGTGTGTGTGTTTTGGTTCTATGAAGCAGGGTTTCTCTGTGTAAGAGCCCTGGCTATCCTGGAACTCACTTTGTAGCATAGGCTAGTCTCAAACTCACAGAGAGTGACTTGACATTTCCTCCTGAGAGCTGAGACTAAGGGCATGTGACACCAAGCCCGTAGCTCTGGTAAGTGCTGAAAATAGTAATGGAATGATTTTACTTTTTATTTCCTCCATAGAGCACTGTCAAACTCCATACATCATCATTATTATTATTATCATTATCTGGCATAGAACTCACTGTATAGACCAGGCTGATCTTAAATTCACAGAATTCCACAAGCCTCTGCCTCTTGAGTGCTGGGATTAAAAGTGTGGACCATCAAACCTGGCAAGACTCCATAAAATGTCAAACAAAAAGAAAAGTCTTTGGGATTAGGAGTTTCGCTCAGCCTGTAGAACACTTGCCCAGCACTGAACAAACTGAACCGGAGGCGCACACAGGCATTTATACTCCCAGCTTGATGTCCAGCGGGGGAGGGCAGGAAGACCACAGATTCCAGCCTGAGTTACATGAGACCCTGTTTCAAAAATAAGAAAAAAAGAAAAAAAAAATCCTTTCTAGTCTAGTTCCTTTTCCTAGTTTTATGTCTTCTCACAGAGTCTTTTTGTTTTTTTGTTTTTTTTTTTTTTTTTTTTTTTTTTTTTTTGGTTTTTCAAGACAGGGTTTCTCTGTGTAGACCTGGCTGTCCTGGAACTTACTCTGTAGACCAGGCTAGCCTCAAACTCAGAAATCCACCTGCCTCTGCTTCCCGAGTGCTGGGATTAAAGGCGTGCACCACCACCGCCCGGCCTTCTCACAGAGTCTTAACCTGATGTGTGGAGAGCTCTCTGAAGCCGGCTAGCCCTCTCTTCCCTTACAGAGAAGGAAACTGAAGTCACAGAGGAGATTAACTTGATGAAGGTCATATAACAAGTAAATGACCAGCGGGAACTTGACACTGTTTCCACCTCACCTGGCTGGTGCTCATGACAGTCCCTCCTCCCACTCAGCAGTTTCCTGACCGCTGTTGAAAAATATCAGAGGACTGTAAAGACATTTTTTTAGTGTTTTTTTTTTTCTCTTTTGAGACAAGGTCTTACTGTGTAGACCAGGCTGGCTTCAAACTCTCTGAGAACCATTTGCTGTCCTTGGGTGCTGGGATTAAAGGGTTGGGCTACCAAGCTCAAGAATAAAAACAAAAATGAAAACGAAACTTTGATCTATATAGCATTTAACTCATAATTGATTTTAAATGATTCAGAGGTTTGGCCGGGAAGGGCTAGGGAGATGCCCAAGCCTGGTCTACATAGCAGATTCTGACCAGCCAAGGGTTTAGACCCTGCTGAGCAGAGCCATCTTGCTGGCTCTCTGCTCTCTGTTCTCTCTGGACAGCCCAGGCTTGACTTCACTGAGATCCTGCTGCTTCAGCCCCCCAAGTTCTGGGACGTGTGTGTGTGTGTGTGTGTGTGTATGTGTGTGTGCACCATTTGTTTGCCTAACGTAAGTTTTGTCCATTTGACCTTTTCCTGTGTCCCCTGTGTATCTCTTACTTGGATATGGACATCTGTTGTCTCATGGCAGTTCATCTGAATGGTTGTTTTCATTCTTTCATCACTGTCCAAATAGAACCTTCTTCCATGACTGGAACAATCTATATTTCTGTGTTGTGATACGAGACAGCCTATAGCCACATGTGCTGGCTGAGTTTGAGATATGGCTAGCACAACCGAGTTAAAAAGAGGTCGCTCAGTTGTTTTAAGTGCTTGGTGCTCTTGCAGAAGACTGGAGTTCAGTACAAATTATAAATTGTAACAAATTATAATTCTGGTTTCAGATCAGATATCCTCTGACCTCCAAGAGCCCCGGACTTGCATGTGATATGCATACATATACATGCAGGCAAAAAAACACACATAAAGAATAAATCTAAAAAATAGTGGTTTTTTTGGGGGTGGGGGTTTTTTTTGTTGTTCTTTTTTGTTTTTTGTTTTTTGGTTTTTTAGATTACAAAGTTACTTTGGAATGTGTCCCACAGGAACAAAAAATTAATTGGGAAGGGTTAAACCTCAAGAGCATCCAGGGATGGTGGGAGGAGGCCCCTGAAGGAGAGGAAGCACAGAGGGACCCACTGCAGGGCGAAGGGAATGCTGGCAGTGCTGGGACCTGTGAGCACTGTTCCGGAGACTGGTGGAGGGCAGGCTGGGGAGAGAGGTGGACACAAAGCTACAGGTTCCCCCTCCTCATGTGTGTTTTCTGCTTTGACTGTGAGTCCCTCTGCTTCCCAGTGGCAGCAGAGAGCACATTATCACAGTGCTTTCCCTTAACTGAGTTGCTCTGCTGCTGTTGCTGTTGTTGTTGTTGTGGCAGTCATGCTTGGGAAGTCACAGCACCTTAAGGCAGCATCTGTGCAGCCCAGGCTGGCCACTCCTACCCACTTCCCAAGGACTGAGGCTCCATGCATGCGTGCACCACAGCAACCGGCTAAAGTGAAACTTCAGCATCCCCTTGCAGCCAGTATCTTCTGCTTTGAAAGGCACAGAGCTAGAGTACTGTAACAAGTTTTAAGTTGTTAGTAACATAAATCAGTTTAACTTATCCTAAGGCAATAAATAAAATACAGGAGATGGAGAGAGAGCCCAGCAGTTAAAAGTACAGTTGCTCCTCCAGAGAATCAGGTTTCGGTTCCCAGCATGTATGTGGGACACTTCCACTCCAGCTTCATGAGCACCAACATCACACATATGTGCATAAATAGATTTTAAAATTAAAAAATAGAATTACTAGCTAGAATACCAGTGAGTTTGACATTAAGTGTTGTGGAATCCAGAAAAGGACCCCTTCTTCCATCCTCTATCTACTTCTCTCTGTGTATTTTAAATTCAACATTTCTTAAGATGGCATTGATTTGATGTGCCCTTCAGACCAGCTGTGGCACAGGTTGACTATGAAGCCCCAGCAGTCCCCCTTGCCTCGGCTTCCTGAGTGCTAGGGTTACAAACACGTGGTGTAATGCCAGGACTTTGATGGTTGACTCATACCCCCACATCCTGCCTGTACTGTGTCTCCACAGGGAAAAGCTAGGCTTCTCTATGAGCATTAAGGGGAAAGTCTCAGAGAAAAAGGTATGTATGGGTTAAGTGTCCAACTTAACTTTTTCTCAGAGAAAAAGCAAGTATGGGTTAAGTGTCCAACTCGAGCCCTGACCTAGGTTATACACCTATCCCAGAGGGTGCATGGGAAGTGCACAGGTGATGGACAGAACAACACTGAATAAGGGAAAATCTCGTCCCTCTTCCCCCCACCCCCTTTTTTTAAATATGCAGAGCCAGGCACTGGTGGGGAACACTTGTAATTCCAGCACTCCAGAGACACAGGCAGGTGGATCTCAGAATTTAAGACCAGTTTGGCCCATGTAATAAGTTTCAGGCCATCCAGGGCTACATAGAGTAACTGTCTCAAAACCAGGCAAGGTTTCCTTTTTCCATTCTTTCAAAGACAAGGTCTTGTGTAACCAGGCTAGCCTTGAATTGGCTCTGTAGCCAAGGATGACTTTGAATTTCTTTTTTTATCTTTTATTTTATTTTTTTAAAAGATTTATTAATTATTATATATAAGTACACTGTTGCTGTCTGCAGACACACCAGAAGAGGGCATCCAATCCTATTACAGATGGTTGTGAGCCACCATGTGGTTGCTGGGATTTGAACTCAGGACCTCTGGAAGAGCAGTCAGTGCTCTTAACCGCTGAGCCATCTCACCAATTTCTTGATCTTCTTGCCTCCATCTCTCAAGTGCTGGGATCACAGGTCTACACCACCATGACCAGTTCAGGCAGTGCTGGGTTCTTACCCACAGCCTGAGTTAGGCAAACACTACCTGGTCTACATTCTTTTTTTCTTTTCTTTTTAAAAAGATTTATTTATTTATTGTATGTGAGTACACTGTAGCTTTCTTCAGACACACCAGAAGAGATCATCAGATCTCATTACAGATGGTTGTGAGCCACCATGTGGTTGCTGGGAATTGAACTGAGGACCTTCAGAAGAGCAGTCAGTGCTCTTAATCACTGAACCATCTCTCCAGCCCCCTGATGTACAATTCTTAGCCTAAGTTTTTCCACATTAAAGAATGACGTTTAGATTATTTTTTGGTTTATGTGTATGGATGTTTTCCCTGCGTGTGTATGTGTGCTTGGTACCTGTGGAGGCCAGAAGAGAGCATCAGGTCCCTGGAACTGGAGTTACGGGCTGTATAAGCCGCTCCCGTGTTGGTACTGGGAACTAAACCCAGGTCTTGTGAGGGCCACTGCAAGCAACAAAGTACTCTAACCATCTCTCTAGGCCAAACTTTCCACTTTCAAATGTAGGGTTTTTGGCTTGTTTTTTGTTCTCATAATCTATGTAGTCTGTGATCAATTTAAGTGCTAGATACCCATCACAAAACTGCGGTTTGTTGTCATGTTTGGTTCTTGTTTCTTTGAGACAGGCTTTCACTGTGTAGCCCTGGCTGCCCTGGATCTCACTCTGTAGACCAGGCTAACCTCAAACTCAAACTGCCTGCCTTGACGTGGTCCATCTCAAGATTTCTTTTTTTTTTTTTTTTTTTTTCTTTATATGGGTACACTGCAGCTGTCTTCAGACACACCAGAAGAGGGCATCAGATCCTATTACAGATGGTGTGAGCCACCATGTAGTTGGTGGGAACTGAACTCAGGACCTCTGGAAGAGCAGTTAGTGCTCTTAACCACTGAGCCATCTCTCCAGCCCCATCTCAAGATTTTTCAAAGCAGTAAATACAGAATGAACTCAGTGATGAACTTAATAAGTTCCTGACTGAAAAGCCCAGGAGTTGTTCATCATGGCTGACTCCAGCTCTTCAGTCAGTAATTGGTTTCTTCCTGTTTGATGCCTTGGATCCGTGTTGTATCTCTTAGCTTTGTTCTCAGGGACTTTATGTATGTATGTATTTATTGCATTTATTTTGGAGACTAGGGTTAGATGGTCATGCCTATGGATGGAGATAGTTTGGGCCTCAGTCCTTTGCCTTCATTCTTATGTGTCTTGAGAAATAGCTGTCAGGCTTGGCAGCAAGCACCTTTCTACACTCTACTCACAAAATTTCAGTAGAACAAGAAATCTATTAAAATAATGCCTATGATTAAATGAGGCCAAAATATATCCTTTCCTGTCACTTCAGGTGGCCTTTTTGAGAAAATATATCCTTTCCTGTCACTTCAGGTGGCCTTTTTGAGAAAGTTTCCTTCATTTCTCGATGTAAATCATAAATCACTTGAGGATAGATAGTTAGGGTGAGCCGTTGGAAATCATTAACCTTTATAAGTTGTAATACAGTAAGATGTAACATTGCAGGCACACTTAGATTTTGCTCTCTCAGTATCTCTAACTGAATCTCCCATTAGTATCCCAGCTTGTCTCAAATCAGCTATCACATTAACAATCTCACTATCTGTTTTATTCTCTTGAGTCCAAAGTTCTGTAGAATGCCTATCCCAGTCTCTAATATAATCAGCGTAAGGAAATTTGAATTTCGTTATGAAGCGCCAGTCCAGCTGTAGCAACAGTGGCAGTTAGTGCAGTAATTCCCATAACTCCAGCAGTAATCAGTGCAGGTGTCCTACGAGTTCTTAATACCTTCAGTGAGCTGCTGCATTAGAAACAGCACGGGTGAGTCTTGCCATGGCTCAACAGCCTGTTGGTATCTAGACTGCTGGCCTTACTCTGAGGATGTATAAACTTTCAGAAGTGATTTTTTGGGGGTTTTTTGGTTTTGTTTTGGTTTTTGGTTTTTTGAGACAGGGTTTCTCTGTGTAGCCCTGTCTGTCCTGGAACTCACTCTGTACACCAGGCTGGCCTGAACTCAGAAATCCTCCTGCCTCTGCCTCCCAAGTGCTGGGATTAAAGGCGTCTGCCACCACACCCGGCCAGAAGTGATGTTTAAAGAATACTAAAATTAACACACAGGCATAAAGAGTACAATGTTCACAAGTGATACTGTAATTATTAGGGTGCCGTTGTACAGGCCCTTTCCATAACAGATAAGGTTCTGGTATACATGTACAAAGGGTTGACTCTGATTTAATCTAAAAGATAAAGTATGATTACCATCATTAATGTTTAACCTTTCTTTCCATGCTTTAAGACGCACTTGCTAATTTCTATATGTTTGTTTGAACTGAATTGCTAAATTTTGATAGAGGACTTGATGTCCCAATTCCATGACATTTAATTAACATTAAGAGTAGAACTAATTTCTATGCAAACTATACTGCCAACTCAACTCTGAGTGAGTATTGAGGGAAGCCATGAGGAATCCAATCTCCGCTCTGTGGGAGATGGTAACGAGCACTGGACACTGTTGCCAGTGTATCCAGTCAGATACATCTCACAAAGTGGCAGATGTATGGAACGAGTAACACCAATCTCCAGTCCCTGGAAACCAAATGCAGGGAGCATATAAAAAAAAAAAATATATATATATATATATAAAAGTCTTGGGTAGTATTAACTGTAGATAACCACACTTGAAAGTTGTCCTTGTACTCCTGCAGTATAATTTATAATTTCCTTACCCTCCTCTATAGGCTTAGCCGGTCCTTGGTGGTGATCAGGGTCAGGTAGCCAAGAAGATGCAGTAACCATTACAAGGATATTACTGTCTCCCCAACTTACTCCTCTGTTAATTGGGGGGTTGGGCATATGGGCCTGATAGGTAGGTTTGGTCCCTGCTACCTGTACAGTTACCACAGACAGCACAGCAGGGAGCAGAGCTGTTGATGGTATCCATAACTTTTAGCCTCCTGGAGAAACAGAACCGTAACAGCAGGCCCCATCCAGACACCTTTGCTGGTTTCGGTTGTAATGTTCCAGCATCCTTGCAGTACACAGGCGGACTCAGCTCAGCAGGTTTTCCGCAATCCAATGCCTTTTAGCAGCTGTTGTCCCTCCTTTACTAGCATTTAAAGTTAGTAAAGCCGTATGCAGTCTAGCTCTGGGAGCCCTCACATCCCACTTTTGTTTAGAAACATCTCTTTCAGAGTGCAGTTAGATCTTTCAGCAACTGTTTGATGCAGTTGCATGAATAACAAGGTTAATTCTGAACTGTCAGGAATGAGTTCAGCAGTTTTAATATGCAGTACAACCCCTTCTGCATATTGAGAATTGGTGATTATATGAAGAGATTCATTAAGTCTAATAAAACTATTTAGAATGGCATATACTTGTGGGTTTTTGGACTGAAATAGGTTTCATTCTTTACAGCCAGCCACTCCTCTAAGGAGCTTGCTGGGCCTTCAAGGGCCTTACTGGCATTCTCAAAAGCCAAAGACTCCGTTAACACTTATTAGGCTTTATCAATAAGAGATTGTCTCTATGAGCCATCCTCCTTAGTAGCCACATTATTTAATAAGCATAACTTCTTCTGTTTCAGGTGTTACAATTTTATAGAATTTAACTTAGCGTTTTCTGAAAGCAATTTCAAGCGCAGAGCCAAACCCCCAGTAGTAGTAAACAGATAAGAGTGTACTCAATGCTATAGTTCAGAATTATGAATTCACTTCAGCATTTGTTAGACAAACGTGAGAGCCTCCTCCCTCCATGCAAGGAATGACTGATCCGTCTGGAAATTCAGACAGCAGTGACTCAGCGCTTTCTGCCTTAGTTGTGGATGGTTTTATGTTAGAAGTTTAGCTTGCCCTGAATGTTTTCTCCCATGAAGGGACCATTGATAATGAGTTATTACTGCTAATAGGGAAAAAAAAAAACCACTTAAACAACAATCAAGCAAACATACAAGAGAATTGTAGGTTCTGGGCCAGCTGTGTTATCTCAGTGTTACAGTGTAGGAGCCCTGCCCTCGTTCTTGGAATTCAGGTGCTGCTCTCTGCTCTGTCAGGCCCTTGGCTCTGGGACCACCTAGTCCACACTGCCCCCAGTTCCTCTTTTCCTATTGGGAGAAGCCATTTCCCTTCCTCCTCCTATGGGAAGAGGCTTTTTTTCCTCTCTTCTCTTTTTTTTTTTTTTTTTTTGTTTGTTTATTTCCACTACAGTTTTTAAATAACACATTATTGGATTAGTGTCCTTGTTTTGCCTGGAAATTATTCTCAAGTCTCTGAAAACTTCAATGATAACCTCATAGCAAAATATTGTCAACTAATGAATGGTTAAAATCAGGTGGTCCTGGCGGCACACATCTCTAAGCCCGACAGTAGGGAGCACAGAAGCAGGAGGAGCTCTTGAAGTTTGAGGCCAGTTTGGTCTACAGAGAGTTCCTAGACAGTCAGTACTGTAGGGTGAGACCCTATCTCAAGTAAATGAATAACCCTCAAAACTCCTCATAATATCATTAATGGCAGGATGACTGGCGTCACCTGTGTGTGTGATCCTAACACTCATGAGGTGGAGGCAGGAGGATCAGCCGTTTAAGGCCAACCCTCCCTCAGGAGTGAATTCAAGGCCATAGTGAGCTACATGAGCTACTATCTCAAAAACCGGAGATGTAAAACATCAGCGAGGCATACACAACTCCATGGAAGAGTGGCCCTGTCATGTGTGAAGCCCTGGGGTTGTCCCAAGCAGCATAAAAACAAGAGGCAAGAAACAAGACTATGTGAAAATAATACCAGTGGGTTGTATCAGTGTCTGTATTTGGGTGCGATGTGTATATGCTTTGGTAAGGTGTTACCACTGAGAGATATGGACGTAGATATCAGTCTTCATGTGACTCTAGTTATCTTGAAAGTTTTCAAGTGGTGGCACATTAGACGCCTTTAATCCCAGCATTGAGGAGGCAGAGGCAGGCAGATCTTGGAGTTTAAGGTCAGCCTGGTCTACAGAGTGAGTTCCTGGACAGCCAGGGCTACACAGAGAAACCCTGTCTCGAAAAATAAAAAAAAACAAAACAAAAACAAAAACCCTATAGGCATCCTCTATTGTAACTGTGTCAAATAATGCACAGGGGAAAAGAAAGCCATCCAGAGCTCTTGATGACAGGTCTGAAGAGATGAATTTCATGGGACTTTTTTCTGCCCTTTAGACTTTGCCTCATTTTGTCATTGTCCTATAATGAACGTGTAGTATAAATCGCAACCACTGAAAAGGTCAGAATTATGCTTTAAGAATGGAAGTCACCGTTTAAAAACATCTTGCTTTCTCAGCCTGCAAGTGTGAAGGAAAGGATACCCGGATCCCCTTGCTGAAGGAAGTGTTTGAGGCCTTCCCTGAGACCCCCATTAACATTGACATCAAAGTGAACAACAACGTGCTGATTAAGAAGGTTCGTGGGCACTGCCTTGGGAAGGTCAGAGCGAGCAGGTGACACTGGTGGTGTGGAGGAAATGTGATATTCTATTCTGCAGATCAGCATTGTCTGACTTCAAAAACCTAAACAAGGCTGACAGATAGTGATCAAGGGAACTAGATACGCTGCACTCAGCATTGTCTAATGCCCTGTAAAGGTCACAGGGGAAACTTCCTGTGGCCTGCTCTCAGAGTGAGTTGGCTTATCCTGGTCACGGATAATAAAAGTAAGTTCTCTTATGCTCCATTTATCCAGACGTTTCCATAGTTGACTACCAGTTTAAGTCATTTCGTTTGTGGTTGGTTTATGTCAAATTACCAAGTAGTCATATTTGATTAAACTCGTTTTAGAGTGGTAAATGTAAATAATTTTGTATCTCATACATAATCTCAATTTGATTACCAATTGTCCCACAATTTTATACTTCCTTTTGGCAGATAACAGATTGTAACCCATTTTTAATGTAAAGCAATACAGGTAGGTTTACATATAGGCACATGGATAAAATTTGAATTTTTTGCACACAGGTCTCAGAACTGGTGAAGCAGTATAAGCGAGAACATCTGACAGTGTGGGGCAATGCCAACTCTGAGATTGTAGACAAGTGTTACAAAGAGGTAAGCTTCAGACGCGACCAGCGGGGATGCTGCCTTTTACTGTCAGTCATGATAACAGGGGTCTGCTCATGTATGAGTGGAAGGAACCAGCCAGAAGTTGCCTACAGAGATGACAGACCTCTTCTAGCACCTTCCATTAGTTGTGACAGTCTAGGGGTTTGATTGGGTTTGTTTTCTCTGCCAGTTAAAGAGTTAAAAGACAGGAAAAAGCCTAAAGTACAACAGTAGCAGCAGAAGGGTCTCAGGCTCTGAGACAGAATCAGCAGCTGGGGAAGGTGTTGATTGGGGATGAGGAAACACAGACAGCAGACGAGCAGAGAAAACGACCCCTGCACAGCGGGACACACACACACAGGCTCGACCACAAGTGCACAAGCATACTTAGATACACACACTAACATATGTATGCATGTACATATATATAAACAGACAGACACTTGGTAGATGGAGCAGAGCTCCAATAGCCACACTATTTCTTCTCTCAACCTTTTTATACCTTTCTTATACAAAAGTTCTTTATAAAATTACCTCATAGATAAAATGTTACACAAAGGGGGAGTTACAGAAGGATGTCGATAGTAAGTTCAAAGCAGTGTTTCATTCCATAAGCTCATTATAAGTTCAAAGCAGCAGTTTCACATGGCCTTGCTTTATCACAGTGCACACCTGTGGCCCTTCCTTGGACTGGACAAGAATGAATGTTTTTCCTTGATCACAAATCTGTCCCAAGCCTATTTCTCTTCTTAGTGCATTTATGAAAGCTCATTGCATTCCTTTTTTTTTTAATTAATTTTTTTGCTCATTGCATTCCTTATTGTTAGGCCTTTACTTATTATTCTTTGAGGAGGGGGCACATCCTGTACTTGATTCTAACTGGACTACATCTTTCTGGCAAAACAACTAAAACCATCTCCTTAAACTTTCTTCCTAAAATTATTTGAATCAAATTAGGAATTCTATAAAGTCATTAATTCATCTAAACAGCATTAATTCATCAAAGTTCATCTTCATGTTGATCTGCAGGAAATTTACCCAATGGGGTGGGCTGATGCCCAGGAATCATCAGGCTGTGTAACAGTGACAGGAAAGGCTTATCAGCAGTGAGAAGCAATTCTGGGACAAAGTCTCTGGGGCTGTGCCTCTCCAGGGTGTGTCCATCACAGCCATGCAGAAGCAGAAGCACATTACACACACAAAAAGCTAAGCATGGTGACATACACCTTTAATTCCAGTGTGCAAGAGAAGGGCAGACAGATATCTTGAGTTTGAGGCCAACTCAAGTTTGGTGTACATAGACTGTGTCTCAAAAAGACAGACAAAAAATCCCACAAATAATTGCTATAAGAAACCAGACTTGAAGCCGGTCGTGGTGGCGCACGCCTTTAATCCCATCACTCGGGAGGCAGAGGCAGAGGCAGGCGGATTTCTGAGTTCGAGGCCAGCCTGGTCTACAAAGTGAGTTCCAGGACAGCCAGGGCTATACAGAGAAACCCTGTCTCGAAAAAAAAAAAAAAAAAAAAAAAAAGAAAAGAAAAGAAAAAGAAACTTGAGGTCCAGGCCTGTGATCCCAGCCACTCTGGAGGCTGAGGCAGGAAGGTCAGAAGGTCAAAACAATCCTGGGCTACAGAATAAACTCAAGGCCAGCCTGCCTGGGAAACGTAGCAAGACCCTGTCTCAAAATAAAAAGCCAAAAGAGGCATGGGACTGTGGACCACTTCCCTAGCAGTGCTCAAAGCCATGAGTTCAAACACACAGACTTGCACCCAAAGCACTCAAAATGTCACATGCTGATGAGCTAGCAAGGTGACTCAGCAGTAAAAGCACTTACACTCAAGTCTAACGACCTCAGTTCAGTCTCCCAGGACCCAGCCTCTGGACAGAGATCTGGCTGACTTCTGTAAGTCGCCCTCTGACCATGCACACATGCATCCCACTCCTAAATAGATAAATAAATATAATTTTTTAAAATATTACATTCTAAGGCCAGAGAGATGTCTCAGTTGGTGAAGCACTTGGTGATCAAGCTTGAAGCCTGAGTTTGATTTCTGGCGTCGTCCACATACAGGCATGAAGTTGACCTCCAAACACTGGTATGAGCACACCAACCCCAACAGACAGAGACACACACACACAAATAAAAATAAACCCGTCTTTAAAAAGGATTATATGTTGTGTGGTATTATTTATATAACATTCTCAAAACTGTAGATATGAATTGCAGATCTGTGGCTGCCAGGCACACGGACTGCAGGGGACAGGGGTGCCAGTAGATAGCAGCGTTAGCAGAGGAATCAGTATCTTGTTTGTGGTGGTTATAGAAGTCTGTATGTGGATTACACAGGATGAAAACACATGCACACAAGCATGGAAGCAGGTTAAAAATGGTGACATAGGGGACAAGGATGTGAGGTCCAGCCTCTAACAGTGATCCATCAGTGTCAGCTGGCTTTGGCCCTCCAGTACAGTCTTATCACGTCACCTTCTGGAGAAGCTAAGCCAAAAACATATCACACTATACTATTTTTGGGACTTTCTGTGAGTCTATAGTTACTTTTAAATAAGAATTCTTATTCTAACTTATGAAATTCTATTGACTCATTGAGTGATTGATTGTTTCATTCATTCATTTATTCATTCATTTTACAAGTGTCTCATGTATCCCAGCCTGGCCTAAATTTGAGATCCCTTTGGCCTTGCATATGCTGGGAGGTTCAGTCATGCACTGTCTCACTTTGTCTTGCATATTTGACCCATAACCACTGAAGGAGGACATATTTACAACAGTATTGATGTTCATGTATCTGCTGTAGATTCTCGGAGATGCAGAACTGTGCATTTTTAATAGGAGTCAGATATTCCATGTATCCTCTCTTTTGCTGCTTTGGTGTATTGCCTAGTCTCTAGCTGTTGACATTGTGACCAACACTGACAGATGTGTTGCAAAAGCACCAGAGAAACTTCAGTGCTGGGGCTCCAAAGCAGAGCATTACTTATGGGTTGTAGACTACCTATAGAATCCTGAGTTGTTGTAGCAAATAGTCACAATTCATAGGATGCTTGTCAACCTATAACCTGGGAAACACATTCTGGGGTTTATAAAATAATCATGCTTTCTAACATAACACGCAATCTTGTTTGTGTTCTAGAACTCAGATATTCCTATACTCTTCAGCCTACAGCGTGTTCTGCTCATCCTCGGCCTGTTCTTCACCGGCCTCTTGCCCTTCGTGCCCATTCGAGAACAGTTCTTTGAAATCCCAATGCCCTCTATCATACTGAAGTAAGTCCTTGCGCTTTTTACCAGTTACTCATTACAGAATGCTCAAGTCATAGATTGGTCTGTGATCATCCCTGTGGCTGTGACTTGACTCCTCGGTGCTGGGGATGAAATGGAGGCCTTTCACACGCTGGCTGTGGCTTCTCCGCGCTCCTCCTCAACCTTGGCTGAGTTCATGGGTGGTTTATTCCCCCTGAACTTGGGGTTGGTCTGGTCTGTGTTGAGTAGTGGTCAGGTGTCTAGGAGTTAAATGGGTGATTTGGGGGATGAGTTCCTTCCTTCCTGTGGGAAGGACTTTTTGCCCATGGTTTTCTTCTGTTTCCTCTTGCATCCTAAGTGCCTCCTCCTGCAAATGCCCTCTGCTTTCCTGCTGCCACAAGCCCTTTAAAGAACAAGCCAGATAGCAATGTTGTGCTTTTGTGCTTCTAGAACTGTGACCTAAGTAAACCTTTTTTTTTAAAAAAAAAGGACCCAGCCTCAGATACTTCATTATAGCTACAGAAAAACAGACTAAAGCAAAAATCAATGTTAAAGCAAACAAACAAAAAAGACTTTGTTACCCCTAGCTGAGGAGCTATAGGCTGTTGACAGCTTCTGGGCAAGGGGGAAGGGAGCTGTCTGAAGTGGTATAGCCTCTGCTACCTAATGGGCAACGGGGGAGGGGGGAGCTTTCTGAGGTGGTATAGCCTCTGCTACCTTGCTCATGTTCTAGTCAGTAACTCCGTACTCACGTTCATGTAAGGAACCCTGATTAAACTGAGTTTAAATGAGAAGGGGTCCAATAGAAGGAAGAAATGGTTGAAAAGGAGTGGGAGAGGGGACCAAAAAGGGTAGTGAGGGGTTAATATCAAAATCAATACACTTAGGAAATCTTTAAAGAATACACTTTAACAATTTTTAAAGAAATGAATACATGTAGCAGTAGTGGCGCACACCTTTGATTCCAGCACTCAGAAGGCAGAGGCAGGCAGATCTCCGAGTTCAAGGCTAGCCTTGTCTACAAAGTTAGTTCCAGGTTAGCCAGGGCCACACAGAGAAGTCCTGTCTCAAAAAACCAAACAGATAAAGGGGGGTGGGGAGGGACAGGAAGAAGGAAGGAAAGGGAAGGGAAGGGAAGGAACAGTTTGTGGGACTTGGAATATATTTTAGTGGTAGAGCTAATGAATCCCTGGGTTCAATCTCACACACAAATATAGAAAAAAGAATTCTGATATCAAAAGCTTCTTAATAAAATTAGATCATATTTTCCTTGTATGTTGGGAAGAGCGAGGACAGAGGCATTGTTTCCCAGGAGCTGATCACCTTTTTGAGACAGGATTTCTTACTAGGACCTGGGGCTTGCTGACTAATCTAGGCTGGTTGGCCAGAATGCTCCCGGGGATCCTCCCATCTCTGCCTTCCCAGCAGTGGGGTTACAAAGTGCACATCACCGTGCCCAGTTCATTTATTAGCATGGGTGCTGGGGATCAGGCCCAGGTCATTGTGATTGCATAAGCACTGTGTGATCAGAGCCACCCCCTCAACCCATCAGCCCCAAGCAAGGTTGATTACAGTTACTTATTGTGTGTGTACACGAGTGTATTTTTGTGTTCCACTGTGGAGGTCAGAAGGCCAACCATCAGCAACCAGTTCTCTTCCTACCACGAGGGGCGTGGGGACCAGACTCAGGTCATCAGATTTGGCAGCAAGCCAAAACCTTGCTGAGCCATCTCGGGCCCATTTTAGCTCAGCTCCTGCTCCAAGGTCATTTTCACTGTTTGAATTTTATTTTATCAATTCTCAATTGTATTTGTTAAAAGTCTTTATGGACACTTCTTAGATAAAACAACTGAAAATACCTTTATGTACACACACACACCTACACCCCTCATTAGCATAGCACAGTTGACTTCAAACTGAAGGCATTCCTATTACTCAGCCTCTAGAGTGTTGGGATTTCAGGCATGTGCCACCCCACCCTGCTCAGAAAACACTTGTCTACAAAGAAGCTGTTTTCATTTGTTGTACTCAAAAGAGTCTAACCATTTATTACTGGAGTGTTTAGCTTTTTCTTGCCTAGAGTAGAATACTATGTTCTAGATAGCTCAGTGCTTTCTATAGGGAAGTGAATATTACTGAAATACAAACAAAGGAAGAACTCTGTGGCATTAGTCTTTCCTCTAAGAAGTGATTCTGAGGGCTAAAGAGATGGCTTGTGGGTAAGGCACCTGCTATGCAAGCATGAGGTCTCGAGTCAGATCCCAGCACCCACTGTAAGGTCGGGCGCAGCAGTGAGCATTGGTGACCTAAGGGCTGGCAGGGACAGATTGATGATCCTGGAGCTCAGCCAGCTTAGCTCCTGTGTGAGGACACAGGGGTAGGGGTGGGGGAGTGGATACAGGAGAAGTTAGGAAAGAAGCAAGAAATGAAGACTATATAGACTGGAAGAAGGTGTTCAGCATGGATCCTAAATACCAGGTTGACCTTTCTAAATAAAAAAGGTAATTTAAAAGCCCAGAGTCCAGATCTTCAAATATGGAAGCAGGAAGGAAATGTGTGGTAGCCAGAGTATTCACAGCTGTGATCCTAGCACTCAAAAGGATGAAGGTTGCAAGTTCAAGACCAGCTTTTGCTACATTGTGAGAGGGGTAGGGGTGTGCAAAGCATGAAGGAAATTAAAACTGCAAGACCGTCATTACAAGGAAAAGCGTCAGTGTAATCCCAGCACTGGGAAACTGAGTCTGGAGGGCCAAGCCCCTGTCTCAAAGAAAACCAGATCAAAATGAAAAACAACAGCAAAAACATTAAACATCTGACTTTTGCCCTAAATAGCTTTTTAAAGACAGGGTCTCACTAGTTAGCCCTGACTGGTCTGGAACTCTATTGTAGACCAGGCTAACCTTAAAATCACGGAGCTCCCTCTGTCTCTCCCTAGTGCTGGGACCAAAGATGTGCACCACTATGCCAGACACGATGCTTCTAATCCACAGAACAGTTTTGGTTTGGTTTGGTTTGGTTGCTTGGTTGGTTTTCTGGGTTTTTCTAGACAGTTTTTCTATGTAGCCCGGGCTGACCTGGAACTCACTTTGTAAACCAAACTGGCCTTGAACTCCGAGATCCACCTGCCTCTGCCTTCTCTGAGTGCTGGGATTAAAAGCATGTGTCACCACCACCTGGCTGTTTTTAAATATTTATTTCTTTATGTATAGATATTCAACCTGTATGTAGGTCTGGGCACTGCATATGTGCCTGGTACCCATGCAAGCCAAAAGTGGCTGTCAGATTCCCTGGAACTGAAATATTTATTTGTGAGCTACCATGTGGGTTCGAGGAACCAAACCTAGGTTCCTGTGAGACTGGCCAGTATTCTTAATCACTGAGCCATCTCTCCATACTTTGGTTGTATTAGGAAATCTACCCCATATTAATTTTTACTAGACAGAACAGAAGGAAAAGCATATGCCAAAACAAAGGATGTGGTAAGACTAGGGTACCAGGTCTCTGGGAAATTAGTTTAGCTTTGAAAAGTTTTAGTAAAAGTTAGCTTAAAGCCAATGGAGGCAGAAACAAATTTCTATTATTTTTGTCCATTGACAGCTATTTTTAAATTTTATTTTATTTGTTTTGTTTTTGTTTTTGTTTTTGTTTTTTTTTGAGACAGAGTCTCTCTATAAAGACCTGGAACTCACAGAGATTCCCCCATCTCTGCCTCCCATCTTGTGTATAAGCACTGTTTTCAGTTTGAATATGTCTTATTCTTTCACACTGATGCATTCTTGTGTTCCTAATTCATACTTCAGTCTTTGACTTCTCTTAGGCTAAAAGAACCACACACTATATCCAAAGGTCATAAGTTTCTCATCTGGCTTTCAGATACGTAAGTATTTTAATTACTACTGTGGCCCTCTCTATATTTTAATTGTATGTGTCTGTGTGCACGCCTGCATGTATGTTTGTGTACCACATGGGCATGCTTTGTGCCTAAAGAGACCAGAAGAAGAGAGCATTGGAGTTACAACTCATATGGGTACTGAGAATTAACCTGGAGCCCTCTGCAAAAATAGCAAGTACTCTCAGATATCACGCTGTCTTGTTTCCCTTCCATCTTCTCCTCCCAACCTTCCCCTGCTCCCAGCCCCTCCTCCCAACCTTCCCCTCCTCCCAGCCCCTCCTCCCAACCTTCCCCTGCTCCCAGCCCCTGCTCCCAACCTGCCCCTCCTCCCAGCCCCTCCTCCCAGCCCCTCCTCCCAGCCCCTCCTCCCAGCCTTCCCCTCCTCCCAGCCTTCCCCTCCTCCCAGCCCCTCCTCCCAACCTTCCCCTCCTCCCAGCCCCTCCTCCCAACCTTCCCCTCCTCCCAGCCCCTCCTCCCAACCTTCCCCTCCTCCCAGCCCCTGCTCCCAGCCCCTGCTCCCAGCCACTACCATTCGTTTATTTTATGTACATTGGTGCTTTGCTTGCATGTATACCTATGTGAGGGTTACAGGCTGTTACAAGCTACTATGTGAGTGCTGGGACTTGAACCCAGGTCCTGTGGAAGAACAGTCAGTATTCTTAACTGCTGAGCCATCTCTCCAGCCCCTCCATGCCTGGCTTTTTAAAAAATGTTTTAATAAATGTATTTTGTGTGCAGTGGGGAGTGGGCAGCTTGTGCTAGGTCATGTGGGCTTCCGAGCACCCCTTAGAGGAGTTGTTGTCTCCTTCCGGCACAAGGGCACCAGGGGAGAGGATTAGGACAGGCTTGAAGCAAGCTCTTTGACCTACACTCTGTCCATGCCTCATTGGTAACCTGGACTCGGTGCCTACTGTGCAAGTGGCTATCAGTAAACCACCTGAGCTGGCTGGCGTGTTTACTAGTCAGCCACAGAACCTTACTGGCAACCGGAGAAATAATCTCTTCTACCTTCATGAGAAAATGTAAGTGTCTATCCGTTCACTTCAGAGATTACCTCAGGGTTGCACAGAGTAACCATCCCCTCTTCCTCGCCGTTCCCACAAACCCACAGTCCAGCATGGTGGGAGGCAGGGTGTGTGGCCATCGGGATGTGTAAAAGTGGATATTGCCTACTGGCACATTTCTTGGAAATATTTGCACCAAAACTTGACAACAACTGAAACGTAGCCCTCCCTACAAGGTCCTGATGCCTACTTTAAGGAAAGTGCTTTAATTTCTACAAATGTTGGGTTTTGTTTTAGATTAAAAATAAAAAAGTGCTCTGTATTTTTTTGTTTAAAAAATACAGGAGGTTTAAATGCTTAAAATATGTTAATACTCCAAAACCCAGCCCTTTATTATCTAGCTTTTCCTTCAAAGAGTTTTAGAAAATTTGTTTCATCTTTTCTGCATGTCACAGGGATCTATTCCTTTTGCATTTTATTCTTGGTTTAATTTCTAGTTTTCAAGAATACATTTTAATTGGTGTTGAAGTTCATGATTGCTAGATTTTCTTATTTAACCACCGTAGTGCATGTAAAGGGACAGGAATAGGATTCCTTTGTAGGGGCTGGAGGGATGGCTCAGTGGCTAAGAGTACGTACTACTATCACACAGGGTTCATTTCCCAAAACCCGTGATAGGCAGCTTTCAGCTGCCTGTAACTCCAGCTCCAAGGGACCTGACGCCCTCTTCTGGCCACCACTTACACCTACACGCATGTGTTCACATAGTATAGACATAATTTAAAAGAAACTTTTTAAAAAATTGTCATTTTTCCAGTATTACTAGATCCCATCTTGTTTAAGTGGTTTGTAATCTAAAAATAAATTTAACAGTTACTTGAAAGTGGAAAATGATTTTCACAGATACAGAATATTATAGTTAATAGACATTCAAAAGCATACATAATGGAATTGTGATGGCCCAGGACTTAACCTGAGTTCCTTGCCTTGGGTAACTTGGAAAGCTGGAAACAGGAATTCAGGATTCTAGCACATTCTCACTCTCATGCCGGCTCCTGCAGGCAAAGTGAGGCGCCTCTACTTCCTGCACGCTACAGGGAGGATGGTCTTGTGAGTGTGTCCAATGGCAGCCCAAGAACTGTGATGTGGTAGCCTTTAACCCATGGAAAAGCAGATCTTACTGATCAGAGACCAGGTGGGCCATCCTGGTCTACATAGTTTAGGCCAGCTAGGGCTACATAGTGAGACTGTCAAAAGAAAGGAAGAAAAAAATGAAACTTAATCTATAACAGCTATTATTGCTTTCGATGTTTGCTTGTATTGCTGAAGCACTGGGATGAAATTAAACTAACACTCACTAAAGTCTATAAACTGACAGAGAATAAAGGCTAATTCCAGTCCTAAGGATGAAGATGTGCCTGAATCTGCTGTTTTCTTCCCCTCTAGCTTATTGATGCGGAAAGCTCTATTTGACCACCTCACCGCCCGGGGCATTCAAGTAAGTCTGGGTGCTGATGCGAGCAGCGCTCACCCCTGTGATACCAGGCACAGCGCAGGGGCTTACCTCTGACTTTTGATGCTACCGATGTAACGGGGACTGTGTGCGCTTCCTCACAGTTAGTGGTCGTCAGCTAGATTCTTCTGTAAGTGAGGGCAGCTGAAGTCTGAGGGTGGGCAGTGCCAGCCTTCCTTAGGTTCACTGTAAGTCCACTGAGGCCGTGGTGGATAGATGGATAGAAGTGCATCTCCTGCCTCACGTTTCTCCTTATGCTTCAACTTCCAGGTGTACGTTTGGGTTTTAAATGAGGAGTATGAGTACAAAAGAGCCTTTGATTTGGGAGCGACTGGAGTGATGACGGACTACCCAACAAAGCTTAAGGATTTCTTAAACAATTTTTCAGCATAAAAAAAAAAAAAGTAACTCCGAATCATTCAAAGGAGTCATGACCAGAATAGATCTGAGGGAAGGTGTGTTAACCACGGTTTCCCTGGGATTTCCAGGATGATACAAGGTTTAATCAGTTAAGTTTTAATACCTCATTTTTTAAGTCTGTACGGGAATGTAGGAACGTCCCTGCCTTGTATATTTATTTTCACCAATATTTGCATATTTTACATTGGTAACTTGTTTGGAGGTAACTGGCACTGAAGTGTAGATCATTGATCAAGGTGTCTGCATATGATGCAGTTTTCTACTGTTGTAAATCTGAAATCAAAGACTGGAGGCAAACTATGTGTTAGCCTTCCCTGAGACAGGATCAACCATAGTGAAGCAGATTCCTGAGCAGGGCATGGTGACATGAGCCTGCAATGCCACCACACGGCGGGACTGAGGCAGGAGGATCAGGGGCTTGAGGCCAGCTTGGGCTACATACTGAAAAACCCTGTCCTTAATTTTTTTTTGAATAAGGAAGCAGAAAATTATTGAAGGCCATTACAGCCGTTCTGAATTGTCTCATATGTCTAGGTGCATTTTAGTTTAGGAAAAATTCAGGGGAAGAGGAACCTGAAGGTGCAGCCAGGCAGAGTGTGTGCTGTTCTCAGGGGGCAAATTCAAGCCAATAACAGTTTGTTATTACTCAGAAATCCAGTCTGTGAGCTGAAACAGACTCCCGGGTTATGGTTGTTAATGGAGACATTCCGATTAGAGTCGTTTTTTTTTTTCTTTCTTTCAGGTGTGTGACAATGCTGTCATGCCTAATTTTTTCTTATGTCTTTAAAAAAATAGACATTATAAAATAAGACAAGATCCAATTAGTCGTGTTTTTATGTTTCCTTAAAAACTACTCCATTCTTACCTTTGGGCTTGACTAGACTGATCCTGGGTCTGAGTTGTCAGTGATGTGGCAACCCTATAGTGATTGGCTGGTGACAACACTGTTGCGGGCATGTTTAGCATGAGCCACCTGCTCCTGATCTCTCTCACTTCTCTGAGGCGCAGACCCAGCCAGAGTTAACCCAGCATTATATACCACTTCTCTGCCTTCCGATGTGACTCCATGCAGATCTGTCCCTGGCCTTTGTGACTAATTTAATGATGTCAGATTGGGAGATAAATTCAGTATAGAGTACTAGATGTCTTTTGCCTAAATTATGTCTCCGCTGTGGGGCCTGCCACGCACAGCTATGGAGGGTGGCCTCATGCTCCCTTCTGTTGCTTTGTGGTCTAAATTGTAATAAAGTTTTCCAAGAATAAAACAAGGTCTTGAATTTCTTTTATGCTTGTAATTCCAGTGTGTTTCATGTAATTTTTTTCAGTTAATGAGGTAACTTATTAATAAATGAGTCAATCTGAGCTTTCTCACTATTGAGCATAAAGACAATAAAGGAGAACAGGATTGCAGTAAGGAAGTCGCTTTCTGTCATCTGGACAGACGGCTTGTGCAAGATAATCCACTAGGGCAGACACTTTATTCTTTTATATTATACACTGGGTTTCTCTGTGTAGCCCTGGCTGTCCTGGAACTCACTCTGTAGACCAGGCTGGCCTCGAACTCAGAGATCTGCCTGCCTCTGCCTCCCGAGTGCTGGGATAAAAGACATGCACTGCCATCATCCAGCTGTGGTTTATTTTGAAATTTTGCTTCATTATGATTCAGAATAGGTCATATTGTAAATGTGACTAGCACATGTTTTGTGTCAGTAGAAATTACCCCAAATGGCAACCATGTTTTTAAAAATCATGCTCAAGGGATGGGGAGAAGGTTAAGGACACTGGTTTCAGTTCCCAGCATCCCCAGCGTGCCTCACAACCGTCGGTAACCTCAGTTCCAGAAGACCCAGGGCTCTCTTGTGCCCTTCCAGCACAGCAGAAATGTACATGGTGTGCATACAGACAAGCAGACAAAACACTGATGTACATAAAGTAAGACACGTTTTCAATCATGCTAGGCTACCTGATGATTTTGGACTGAGGATATGGCTTAATGAGTAAAAAGTTTGCTGTTCGAATGAGAGAAACTACAAGTGAGATAACCAGCAGCCATGGTATGCTGGCCCACCTTCAGTCCAGACCTCAGGAGATGGGCTCTCCAGAGCAACTGGCTAGGTGGATGACTCCAGTGGGAGCTCAGGCTTCAAACAAGAGTCAGTATGAGAGTGGAGAGTGATAGAGAACGATGCCAACCTCTGGCCTCCCCTCAGGGAGCACCCCCATAGACACACAATATGTGCACGTCCATGAACTCCACTTCTGTGACAGAAGATATAGTGTCCATTTCCAGACAGCATCTGAATACTGCACTCCTGTTGGACTATCATGTTGTGAAAGAAGGCATCGTGGCATGTATGTGATCTCAGTATGAGGCAGAGACATGCCTTAAAAAGTGGTCTGTCTTAGTGGCACATGCCTATAATTGCAGCACTCAAGAGGCAGATAGGCCAGCCTGAGTTGTGGCCAGCCTGGTCTACATAGCAAGTTCCAGGACAGCCAGAGCTACATAGCAGACTCTGTCTCAAGCACCAAGGGCCAGTGAGATGACTCATTGAGTAGAGGTATTTGCTGGACATGTCTGGTGACATGTCTGTTTTGTCCCTCGTATCCACACAAAGGTGAAAGCAGAGAACGAACTACAACGTTATCCTCTGACCTCCACATAAATAGTGTGGCACACATGTGCACCCCCTTCTGCACATAATGCACACACTAAAAATAAAGGGGGGAAGGCCCAGCAGATGGCTTGGTAGGTAAGAGTGCTTGCCCCTGAAGCCTGATATCCTGAGTTCGGTCTCCATGCAAGGAGAGAACTGACTCCTAAAGTTTGTCCTCTGCCTTCCACATATGCACTGCGGTACACTAATAATGAATAAACATACTTAAGTGGGGTTTTAGCTCATGAGTAGCTGCAGTAAGTGTGTGAGCACTGGATTTGATCTCAGCAATGGAAAAAGTGAAAAAGGAGTCCACAGTTGGGCCCAGTGGCACACACCTGTAAGTCCACAGCTGGGCACAGTGACACCCGTAAGTCCACAGCTGGGCACGGTGGCACACACCTGTAAGTCCACAGCTGGGCATGGTGACACACACCTGTAAGTCCACAGCTGGGCATGGTGGCACACACTTGTAAGTCCACAGCTGGGCATGGTGGCACACACCTGAAAGTCCACAGCTGGGCATGGTGACACACACCTGTAAGTCCACAGCTGGGCACAGTGACACACACCTGTAAGTCCACAGCTGGGCATGGTGGCACACACCTGAAAGTCCACAGCTGGGCACAGCAGCATACACCTGTAAGTCCACAGCTGGGCATGGTAGAACACACTTGTAATCCAAGGAGTAGGTAGCCAAGGTAGGAACATCACAAATCCAAGGCCTGCCTGAGCTTGTGGACCCTGATTTAAACCAACAACAAAAGACAAGAGCTATGTAGGTAACTCACTGCTCAGTTGTGAAAGAACTCACATTCAAAATAGAACAAAACCAGACATAGTGACCTATGCGTATAATCTTGGCACTGAAGGCACAAATGACAGATTGAACCCCAAGACTTGTTACCCAGAAAGTAGGTGAGCCCCAGGCCAATGAGAAACCCCGTCTCAAGAAACAAGGTGGGTGGACTGAATGGCTGAGGAAAGACCAGACACACACACACAGGAACAGTTAAGCCACTATGTTTCAATATATGAAACCATTAATAATAACACTGTGAACGTGAACGGTCCTGCCTGGAATTGTGCAATGTGAGTTTCCCCCAGAAGAGTTTATCAAAGAATAAATAAATAAAAATAGAATCTGTTATAGATAAGACTGAAATACCAGCTGGAGAAAGTTCCTTCTGAGCCTTATGAGGCAACACAGGCTTGTAATTCCTGTATTTAGAAAAGATTTCTGAGCATCGCTCCAAGTTCAAAGTCAGCCTGGACTAGAGAGTCTATAGAGTGTGTTCCAGACGGTCCAGAGCTACATGACTCTTTTTCAAAAACAAGAAGAAACAATGTGTTTCAATATGTGGCCACGCTGGGCGTGGTGGCGCACGCCTTTAATCCCAGCACTCGGGAGGCAGAGGCAGGCGGATTTCTGAGTTCGAGGCCAGCCTGGTCTACAAAGTGAGTGCCAGGACAGCCAGGGCTATACAGAGAAACCCTGTCTCGAAAAACCTAAAAAAAAAAAAAAAAAAAAAAAAAAAAATATGTGGCCACACTTGAAGTATGAACTCTGCTGTGTTATGTGGAAATTAGAGGACGAACAGCCAATTAGAGGAATTGGCTCAACCCAGACGTTGAACTTCAGGTCACGAGACAAGCACCCTTACCCAGTGAGTCGTCCTGGCAGCTACTGGACTTTTGAAGTCCCAGAAGCTGTGACTTCCTCTGTACAGGACTGCCTGTCAGTCACACAGGGGAAAGGACTTGTGGGACCCCAGCACACTCTTATGAGCACAGTCAGTGGTTGATGGGGGAGGGAGACACTTTCTTTAATAATGTAGTCACTAGGAGGGTATCTTCTCTTATAAACAAACCCCAATGAAATTCACTGGGACACATACACAAACACACACACACACACACACACACGGTGGCTAATTGCAAAAAGAAAGGAAATTATTTGGAGTAGGAGGGAGACAACAGAGGATAAAGCTTAGGGCTGGTCTGGCGTACATATCAAGTTCCAAGCTAGTCAGATTAAACATGGTAAAAAATTGTCTCAAATTGTCAGGGTTCGAAAATCGCTGAAGGAAGACCCAAGACTCAGTATGCAAAGACAAAGAGTGTGTATTCTGCAGAAACAACCAGCGTGTGGGAGTCGACTATTCTCCAAAACGGTGACCCCAGACCATAGGGAACTGGGGGAACTCTCTAGAAGGATTAGGTCATCTAAAATTTCATTGGTGAGTGCTGGAGGTGGGTCACAGGTGGTCAGTGGTCTACATTCCTATGTCATGAACATTTAACCATAGGATGAGCTAGGGCTGCCCACCACAGATGACCCATTCTTTGTTTTTTTTTTTTCGAGACTGGGTTTCTCTGTGTAGCCCTGGCTGTCCTGGAACTCACTCTGTAGACCAGGCTGGCCTCAAACTCAGAAATCTGCCTACCTCTGCCTCCCAAGTGCTGGAATTAAAAGCCTGCGCCACCACTGCCCGAAGATGGTCCATTCTGAGTTAAGGTATTTCCCCATTTTTGTGGTTATCCCCAGGCTGTTCTTTGGGAGGGGGGCTTATGACCTTGTTTCTGGATTTTATGGTCTGTTCCTGGGACGTATGGGTCTGTTCCTGGGGATAGTACCTTATGGCCTTCTTTTTGAAATCAGGCCTGGTCCTTAAATGTAGACAAATGGGGTTTGTGTCATCCTTTCAAAAGAACAACAAAAACTCCAGTTTGCCTTTAAAAATTAAAAAAAGAGAGAAAAAGAGTTATAATTCAGAGTGAAAACAGAAAGAATTAAAAAAAAATCTTGTCAGCTTGGGGATATACACCTGTCATCACAACACTTCAAAGCTAGGACAGATCACAGGTGCCAGGTTGTCGCAGAAAAACATCAATAAACTACTGTAATGTCACCTGTTAGCAATGAAACACTAAGAGGATGGATTGTGAGTGAGGAGTCTAGGGAGTTGGGGGCAGAGCAGGGCTGCTAGGGGAGTGGGGAGATATGAGTCTTAGAATCTGTTGAAAGGGGACAAAGAGAGACTGTGGTATGAGAAGCAGAGGCAGAAGAGGCCGATGTCCCCAGCCTGTGGGAAGGTGGTTATCAGTTATTCCCAAATCGAGGACTCCGGCTGAGAAAGGACTGGCATTTGGTTTCCAGGAGGCACCTGTGACTGTTTCCTTTGTTTCTTTCCTTGATGAGACTGATACCAAGCAACAAAGGGAAGAGGCAGACTTAGCGGCTCTCAATGAGGCTGGTAACACTCAGCCACTTCTTCAGAGACGAGAACCAGGACATTGGAAAGGCCAGCTGGGTGGTGTGTTCTGAAAGCAGAGACTTGTGACCATGTGTAAAGGAGCTAAGCAGGGAGGACAGGGGCAGACTCTGGGTTGTATCAATTCACCTGTCAGCTGAGACTTACCTGGTCAGAGTGCCTTCAAGTAGTGATGAATACCTGACCAGGCCACTGGGTTACAACTGTGAACCATCTGGAGAAAAACCTGCCTTGGATGCTTGTGGGCGAGGTGAAAGAGAGAGAGAGAGAGAGAGAGAGAGAGAGAGAGAGAGAGAGAGAGAGAGAGCGCATGACTACATACATGACTGCTGCTCCTAGTATGGTGACGGAGAAAGTTTACTGTAGATAAAAGGAAGAGTATAGAGCCGGGCGTAGTGGCGCACGCCTTTAATCCCAGCACTCGGGAGGCAGAGGCAGGCGGATTTCTGAGTTCGAGGCCAGCCTGGTCTACAAAGTGAGTGCCAGGACAGCCAGGGCTACACAGAGAAACCCTGTCTCGAAAAAAACCAAAAAAAAAAAAAAAAAAAAAAGGAAGAGTATATCAAGAGGCAGAGACATTTAGGAGAGTTTAGAGTGAACATGACCAGACTGAGCAGAGAAAACAGAGCTTGAACCTTGGGGCAGAGTGTAACTATGGAAGGGTGTAATTATTGAAGATCCTGCAGACAGACAGCCTTGGCTGACTGACAGCACTATGATTGTGTGCTGACAACAAGGCAAGGGGCTGGATTATCTTGGGTCAACTGATTTAGTAGCCACTTAACCCTTATAACTGATCTGACAGTCTTCTTGACTATGACATAAACTGTTCTTCTCAGAATGTGTTACCAAGGAGGCCACCAACCCTAAAGCCAAGAGTACTGTAACATATGAGTTATAGGAGAGAGATCCACTTTGTGGTATCCCCTACCTGATGCCCCACCTTGTAATCTAGAAATGTATTGATGCATAACTGTGACAACAAAGCTAATGTGACCTCACTACAGAGGAACACCTGTCACCCAGTGTCTCTGGGTTACACTCTCGAAAAATAAACTGTGCTTGTTCCTTTCAAAACAGGATTATTCTTTTACAGCAATTGTGTTTAGATTTAATTCACTTTTTCATATTCTCTCATGTGTTTCCTGAAATCACCGGACAGAGTAGTTGGCCTTATCCAAAAATTCCTAATTTTTTTTTTAACATAGTAACTGGACTTCAGATGAAATTCTCAAAGATAATTTATAAGACCACCTGGCTCTAAGTGGAGGCTTAGTTAGGGTCCTCAACCACTTCTTAGATTCTCATTTATTTTGTTTTATGTGTATAAATGTTTGCCTGTGTGTGTGTGTGTGTCTGTGTGTGCCTGATACTAGAGAAAGCCAGCAGAGGGCATTGGATCTCTTGGGATTGGAGTTACAGGCCATTGTGAGTGTTGGGAATCCAGGTCCTCTAGGAGAGCAGAGAGTGCTCAGAACAGCTGAGTCACCTCTCTAGCCCCATGCTTGGATCTTCTCAGTCTTTTCATGAACTGTGGTTTTTCTGACCTATCTGTAGTTGACCATTCAACAATAACAGAGTACAGAAAGGCAGGCAGACAGCGAGGTTTAATTTGTTTCTGTGTTGTTATTGTTTGTTTTGTTAATGGTGGGATGAGGTGAGGTCTCACTCTGTAGCTCTGGCTGGCCTGGCACTTGCTCTGCATCCCAGGCTACCATTGAATTTGTAGCATTCCTCTTGACTCCATCCTGAGTGCTTGAAATACAGGTGTATGCCACCACATTCGACTTGCAATACTGTCCTATCCTATGAAAAGTCCTCAATTTGAGTTAGAAAGGGGGCCAGCCCTGTGTGTCAAATGTACTTGCTAGTCTCTGATGATTCTTTGACTTTTTTTCTTTTTAATTTGTATTGGTGTTTTGCCTGCATGTATGCCTCTTCGAGGATGTCAGATTCCCTGGAACTGGAGTTACAGAAGTTATGAGCTGTCATGTGGGTGCTGGGAATTGACCCTGGGTCTTCTGGAAGAGCAGTCAGTGCTCCCAACTGCTGAGCCATCTCTCCTTTTTTTTTTTTTTTTAATGAAGAAAGAGAATCTTAAGACCAAAAAACAATGTCAGGGATGGTGGCTCAAACCCATAATTCCAATATTTGGGACACTGGGGTAGAAGAATTGTCATAGGTTTGAAGGCAACCTGGGGTACACAATTAGTACCTGGCTAGTCTTGGCTACACAGTAAGATCTTATTCCAAAAATAAAAACAAGACCATTAAAAAAAAAAAAACATTAAGCTGGGCAGTGGTGATGCACGCCTTTAATCCCAGCACTGTGGAGGCAGAAGCAGGTGGATTTCAGAGTTTGAGGCCATCCTGGTCTACAAAAAGTGAGTTCCAGGACAGCCAGGGCTACACAGAGAAACCCTTTCTCAAAAACAAAAACAAAAACAAAAAAACAACAAAAAAAAACCCACCACACATATGAATTTTATGTTTGTTTTTGTTTGTTTAGACAGGGTTCCTCTGTGTTGTCCTGGCTGCTCTGGAACTTTTTCTGTAGACAAGGTTGGCCTCAAACACCGAGATCTGCCTCTGTCCCTGCCCCTGCCTCGTCCCTCCATGTGCTAAGATGTCCCACTATGTCTGGCTAAAGGTCTATGAATCTTAACACTTAGAATTGGCATGTTACTTTTTTAAAAATTAAACTTATTTTCATTCACGTATACAAATGCTTGTCTGCATGTGCCTGGTGCCCTTGGAGTCAGAAGAGAGCACCATACCGTCTGGACCTGGAGTCACAGAGAGCTGTGACAGTGTCTGCGAGCCACCATGGGACGATCCTTGAGACCAGAGAGAGGTTAGTGTTTATTCTCCCAGGCCTCTCTCTTGGATTACTTTGGGCTAACGTCCTGTGCCAGAAGGACAAGCTTATTTGGAGACATCTCCGTGCCCCGGAAGCCTTCCTCGTAGGTTCTAGTAACAAGCAATGTTCTCCACTCAGAGGCGAGGGCCACTGTTCCTGCTTGAGTTTGAGGTTCCTCCACGCCCATGCAAATGACCTCCTGTTAAACAACTGTCATCGTGCCTACTTGCCTATGCCTTCATTTCCTGCTTGTTCTCTGGCCAACTCATCTGGGAAGTTGGCCAAAAGAAATGTCCCTGGATATTTTTCTTGCTCTTTCTTTTCCTTCCTTCTCTTCCCTTCTTACCTTGCCCTCCTCTCCTTCCTTCCCTTCTCCCTCATCTCTTTCTTTTCTCTCTCTCTCTCTCTCTTTCTTTCTTTCTTGAGCCAAGCCTGGCCTTGAACTCCTGATCCTCTCCCTCTATTTCCCAAGAAATGGGAGTACAGGCATGCTCTACCACCCCTGGTATTTATAAGGAGCTGGGAATCCGAAACATGGCAGAGTGACTGGGTGGTAGGATGCTAGGCCAGCATGTGAGAGGCCCTAAATTCAATCTCCAGTACTTACAAACAATCTAAAGAAGGAAAGCGAACAAAGTTGGCGACAGGCTTGACGAATCCCTGAACAGGTAAAACCAGCTAGTCTTCGGGCCGCCTAAAGTGATCTCAACCTTTTGTGATTTGCAAACATGGTCAGCTCTTATTAATGCTGTAAAAAGGAAAAGGGCAGAAATTGCCTAGCATGGCGGCACATGCCTTTAATCTCAGCATTCAGGAGGAGGGGCGGGTGGATCTGTGTGAGAGTGAGGGTAGCCTGGTCTACAGAGTGAGTTCCAGGACAGCCTGGTCTACAGAGTGAGTTCTGGAACAATCAGGGCTACACAGAGAAACTCTGTTTTGAAAAAACAAAAACAAAACAATTTAAACAAACAAACAAACAAACAAACAAAAAAGGCAGAAGCAGAAACTGTGCCTCACATATATAAATAATCCTGGCACTCTGGAAGTCTGAAGCAGGAGGATTTCTACGAGTTCGAGGGCAGTCTGGGTTACATGGTAAGTTTGAGACCAGTATAGCAATGCTTCAGATGAGTTTGAGTTACATAGTAATAGTCTGTCTCAAGGAGATAAGTGTAAGTGTACCTTAAATAAAAATTTAAAATTAAAAATAAAATAATAAAAAGTTTACCAGTAGAGAAGCAATAATTCTCAGGACTAACATAATGTCCTCGGGTGTGCTGCCAATGTTCCTTGCAAATGTTCTTCCCGGCCCCTCCTCCTCCACAGAGCATCCTCTTCCCTTTTGGTCGGGCACATGACTGTAAGTCATCATTTTGTAGGCCATGTGATTCTGAAATAATCATTTAGAAACCATCTGGAATTACCAGGATTTCCCAATCCTGGGAAAGTGAGGCAGGAAGATGATGAATTTAAAACCAGCTTTACTAAATGGAAGAAGTAATTCAAAGTCAGACGTGCCTATGTGGGAGCCTGCCTCAGAAAGCCAAGAGGAGACAGCTCAGGAGAGCACCTGAGTTCAATCCCTGGGACTCAAGTGAAAAAGAAAAAATCAAGTTATTTGACCACCCTGTGACCCCAGCACTGGGAGGCTGAGACAGGAGGAGCCCTATTACTGGCCAGCCAGTCTACCCTAATTCTAAGTTCCAGGCCAATGAAGAGACCCTGTCTTAAAAAGCAAGGTGGGGTCTGGAGAGATGGCACAACAGTTATGAGTGTGTGTGTGTGTGTGTGTGTGTGTACATATATGTGCAGATGTGTGTGCCTGTCCTTGCATGTAGAGGGCAGGAAAGGTGATGGAAGTTTTTTTCTATCAGTCCTTTAAGGCAGCTCCCACTCCTGAACACTTGGAGTTTATGTTCTAGGATAGGCTAAAGGGCAGCCAGTCCCAGGAATCCTCCTGCTTCTACCTCCCTAGCAGATACCTTTGAGCACATGCTTGTAGTTGCAGCGTCTAGAAGGCAGATGCAAGAAGATGGCAAGTTCAAGGCCAGCATGAGCTATATAGAAAAATCGCACGCACGCACGCACACGCCCACACACACAATCTTATACATATAATCTCATATACACACACCCAATCTCTCTTGTTTGTTTGTTTGTTTTGTTTGTTTCAAGACAGGGTTTCTCTGTGCAGCCCTGGCTGTCCTGGAACTCACTCTGTAGACCAGGCTGGCCTCGAACTCAGAAATCTGCCTGCCTCTGCCTCCCAAGTGCTGGGATTAAAGGTGTGCACCACAACTGCCCAGCCACACATACCACACCACACACACACACACAATCAACACATATAAACACACACACAATCTCTCACATACACAATCTTTCTCTCATACACATTCACACACATGCACACACACGTATACACACACACACACACACACACACACACACACACAGAGTTTTAGAGATAACTGGTTACTTTTTTTTTTTTTTTAGTTTTTCCAGACAGGGTTTCTCTGTGTAGCCCTGGCTATCCTGGAACTCACTTTGTAGACCAGGCTGGCCTTGAACTCAGAAATCCGCCTGCCTCTGCCTCCTAAATGCTGGGGTTAAAGGTGTGCACCACCACGCCCGGCTGCTGGTTACTTTCTTGTAGCTGCTACAAAAGTACTTGACAGAGGCCAGCCTGGTAGCTCAGCAGATAAGGGTGCCTTATCGCCAAGGCTGACAGCATGAGCTCTATCATGAAGACACACATAGTGGAAGGAAAAGGGTTGTCCTCTGACCTTCATGCACAGACAAACAAAATGCAATAAATTAATAAAAAATGTAATAAATGTAATAAAAAATTTTAAAGACCTGGTAAAAAATAATTTAGGGTGCATTTGGGCTCAAAGTTTTCGGTGTGCCAGCAGGAGTGAAGGTCACACACACCCACAGTCAGGACACAGCGTGAGGGACCTTAGAGCTTGATTTACTTTTTCCCTCTGTTCTCAGTTCAGAACATCAGCTCATAGGATGGATGACCACATTTGGGGTAAATTCCCCACCTCTGTAAATGGAATCTAGATGATTCCTTACACCTACCCAGGGAAAGCTTCTCTCTTCTGGATCCTGCCAAGAGGAGTTTTAACCAGCGCCCTGTGCAAGGCAGCAGCTTTCAGGATGCAGTTCTCTTCTGCCACTGTGGGCTCAGAGGTCAACTCAGGTATCTGGCTTGGCTGCAAGCACCCTTTTTTTCTGAGTCACCTTGCCATCTCAGGGTTCCTAGATCTGCAGGAGGAGGTCTGTGTTGACCTTTGATCAGGCAGAGGTCATGCCCTAGCTCGGAAGAAACGGAGATGGAAATGAACTGGGTAGCTTTAGATGGGCGTCTTAAGAAAGACCGATCAAGGTGCTATCGTTCTTTTTTTTTTTTTTTTTTTTTTTTTCCCCTCTCTGCCAAGTCACTAGTTTTGTCAGATAGGAGCTGCTTGGTCTCTCTAAAGGCGAACCTTCCATAAAGCTGAGGACGACAAAGGGACATTGTCTAAGGTGTGGAAAGCCATAGTACATGAGTCTCAGGGAGGACTTGACAGCTGGAATCTGGGGTTTGTGGGTGTGGTGGTGCAAAGGAAACTGATTGAGAGATACCTTGAGCAAAGCAAGTGGGAAGGAATGGGGAACTTTCTTACCTTGTGTGGGAGAAACGCCCCCTGGAGCCTGCACCTGCTCAGTCATTTGAAAACTCTCAAACACACACACGCACACACACACACTGTTATAAACTATAGATAGCTTAATTTTTTAAAAGTTTCCTTCAATCAGAACTTCTTTTAGGGATCCACTAGTCTTGTGGTCAGACAAAATTTTACACACACAGATTCATATACACACTCACACACAGTCACACATACACACACACACACACACACACACACATATATATATATATATATATATATATATATATATATATATATATACACACACACACACACATACAGGTTTTCACACATACTCACATTCACATACACAACACTTTTATTATACTGAACTTTTGAAGAAGCTAGTCTTACCACTTTTTCTCTTTCCTCAACTAAATGAATAGGCAGTACGTGATAGATGCTCCTTCAGATTTCAAGTAGAGGGGCTGGAGAGATGGCTCAGTGGTCAAGAGCACTGGATACTCTTCTGGAGGGCCGGGGTTCAATTCCCAACACACAGTGGCCCACAACTGTCTGTGACTCCAGTGCCAGGGGCTCCAACACCCTGTTCTGATCTCTATGGGCATGCCCATGGTGCACAGATACACACTCAAGCAAACACTGATACACATAAAATCAAAACGAATAAAATCTATTCAAGTAGAAAAAAATAACAATCCAAGTAGTATGGTGCACATTCACACACATATGAACTTGTGTGCACACACACACACACATCACACACACATACACACACACACATACACATCACACACACACACATTCACATACACATCACACATGTATATATATACATATATACGCATGCACATGCACACACACATTCACATTCACACACACACATATATGTGTGTGTATATTTATATACGTATATATAGATATATACACATATATCTATATCTATATATATACACACACACACACACACACACACACGTGCGCGCGCACACACACACAAGTTGAAGTAGTGCTGCGTTTACTAAAATCAGTATAGAGAAGGGAAACATGGCCCTGTGCCCTGGGATGATATGCAATTTCATGAAGTCACTGTTCTGTTGCTGTAAAGACACACCATGACCAAGGCAACATACACAAGAAAGTATTTAATTGGGGGCTTGCTTATGGTTTCAGAGGGCGGGTCCATGATCACCATGGTGCAGAGCATGGTGGCAGGCAGGCACTGGAGCAGTAGCTGAGGATGCATCTGATCCACAAGATGGAAGCAGAGAGTAAGCCTGGGCCTGGCATAGGCTTTTGAAACCTCAAAGCCCACCCCCAAGGACACACCTTCACCAACTAGGCCACACCTCCTAATCCTTCCTAAAAAGTCCCATAAAAAGGGATGAGCCTATGGGAGGTACTCTCATTCAAACCACTACAACTACATACTGGTTTTGGTTTTATTTTTTTAAAGATTTAAGTTGGAAACCAAATATGGCACTGCATATTGAGCTTAGCACTTGGAAGGCTAAGGCTAGCCTGGGCTACATAGTAACATCCCATCTCAGAAGAAAACAAACAAACAAACAACAACAACAAATGAGATAGGAAAGAAATAAAGAAGAAAATGGGTTATGGGACCTCTCTTGAGTTTATGGCAACACAATTCTGCAGTTAACATTTCAAATAGCCTACTTATTCTAATACTTGCAATTAGGAAAAAAACAATAGTGAAGAGCTAGGCATGCTGGTACATACCTGAGAGCCCAGCACCTGGGAGGCTGGGGCAGGAAGATGGGTGTAAGTTTAAGGTCAGCCTGGTTTATAGAGTGAATTCCAGGCCAGTTATAGCTATATAGCAAGATCCTGGGTCAAAAACAGAAAAAAAAAAAAGAAAAAGTTGAAGTATTTAATGAATAACTAAGAACACTCTTGTCATGGCTTCGTTTGGTTTTGGTTGGTGTTTTTCTCGTTACAGAATCAGCAATCTTTGAAAGTTAGAGAGATGATGGCTGGGTGACTGAGGAGGGTGTGGTTGCTGCTCCTGCTGGGTTTGATTCGCAGCACTGATACAGGGTAGCTCACAACTGTCTGCAACTCCAACTCTAGGAGATCTGACGCCCTCTTCTGGGCTCCAAGGGTAACTGCCCTCACATGTGCACTACACATAATTGAAAAGAAATCTTTTAGAAAGATCCTTCAAGGAGGAATGGGTTTTAATCTACAGGAAGGAGTTGTGGAGATTAGAGATTAAGCAAGGCTGTAAATCCAATCCCACTCCAATTGGCCCAGTTCTGCCTGACAGGAAGAAGTTCTGCCTACCCAGGAAGCCAGTGGTAACCCACCACTAAGCAACAACCATACACCTTCCACATGGTCAGAGAGGAGGCTTAGACGCCAACGGGTTTATGTTTTTGTTTGTTTGTTTGTTTGTTTGTTTTGAGACAAGGTCCTACCATGCCTCCTGGACTGGCCTCACATTCATGATCCCCCTGCCTCAGCCTCCCCAGTGCTAGGATTAGGAGCATGTGCTACCATGGCAGGCGGCCACAAGGCTCTAATCCTTAGATGAAGCAGAACTACAAAATGTGGCTACTTCAGCCTTCTGAGAGTAGAGACCAAGAACAAAACTGAAGAAAATATGAGGACCATTGGGATGGCACAGTGGGGCTGCACAAGCCTGACAGCCCATGTTTGATCCCCAGAACCCACATAAAGGTGGAAGGAGAGAAGGGACTTCACAAAGTTGTCCTCACACGTGCTGTGGCATGTGCACCCCTCACCCCCCACCCCACCCCACACAGGTCAGACACACATATCCACACAAATGATAATTTAATTCTAAAAAGAAGTAATAGAAGAGTATAACCAATTTTCTCCTAAAGTGTGTGCAGAGAGCGCATTATCCTTTAACTTATTCACCAAAGAGTTCCCTGCTTATAATGCATCATTCTCTAGGGACAGCAGTGGGAAATGCGGGCTCAGTCCCTACTCTAAATGACCTTGATGAAGGTTTTCAGCCAACCTCGTGCGGTTTGTGTAAACTAAGATAGTGTGCTGTTGAGCCCAGCTGTAAGTGCCTCCCTCCTCTTTCGCTGAGTGCCCTTGGAGACAACAGTGTAAAAGCAGAAGGCACAACTGCTGATCCTGGCTGATTCTGTTCCTGCGGGCAAAGTGATCATTTCCTCTCTTGCCTCTCAAGAATGAGTGCCCAGCGCTGCAGGTAACAGCCCCCCTACACAGCAATCGCCCGTTCTGCTTCTGCTTTCCCATTGGCAGGCTAGGCCCTTAGATTTGGGAAATAGGAGTTTGTTCTTTTGCTATTTGTGCCTTTTTTTTTTTTAAAGACAGGGTTTATCTTTGTGTAGCCCTGGCTGTCCTCGAACTCGTTCTTTCTTAAACACAGAAATCCACCTGCTTCTGCCTCTCAAATGCTGGGATTAAAGGTGTGCACCACCACCCAGCTTTGCTATTTCTCTTATCTTATCTCATTTATTTATAGATAGACCTCTTGTAGCCTCGGGCCTTAGGCAGGGCAGGCAAGTTCTCTCTCACTGAGTTATATCTACAACCCTTGATACTTCTACTTTTCAAAAGAAGATATATTATTTTTATTTGTGTGTGTGTGTGTGTGTGTGTGTGTGTGTGAGTGCTTGAGGAGCCCAGAAGATGGCACCAAATCCCAGGAGTTGGATTTGCAGGTGGCTGTGAACAACCACTATGTGTGCTGGGAACTGAACCTCTGGGCCTCTGGAAAAGTAGAAAGTGGTCTTAACCACTGAGCCATCTCTCCAGCCCCGAGACCAGGTCCTGATAGACAGGGTCTTAATATCTAGTCACTTGACTTTGTACTTAGGAACTTCCTGCCTCTCACAGTTGTGAGCCACCACAGCCAGTGTAGAGTGCTTTTTGTTTATTTTTATTGCAAAGAACATCATGTCTCCAGTCATGTGGTGGTGTCACATGTCTTTAGTCCCAGCACTCAGGTGGCAGGGACAGGCAGATCTCTGAGTTGGAGACCTGGTCTACAAAGCAAGTTCTAAGACAACCAGGGCTGTTACATAGAGAAACCCTGTCTCAAAAAAACCAAACCAAACAAACAAAAAAACAAACAAAGGGTTTCACTGGAACTGCCTATGTAGATCAGGCTGGCTTTGAACTCTCAGAGAGCCACCTGATTTTTGCCTCCTGAAAGCTGAACTAAAGGCATGAACCACCATGCCTGGCTTAAAAAAAAATGCTGGCTTTGCTAGGTGTTATATAGGAAGCTGAATCAAACATAGTAGAGAATTCTCTAAGTAAAACATCTGTGTTGTACAGAACTCAGTTTTAATCCTGAACTCTTTGTTAACGAGGGCATTCTTCCTGTGAATGCCATAAGCATTCACAGGTGGTTTGTCCTTCCATGGAAGACTAGGGGGAGTCCCCCACTTCTGTTTCTTGTTAGAGCCATTTCTGAGCCTCTCTAAGCATTGCAGGTAGCTTTGAGCTTTCAGCAGCGAAGGCTTTAGCTTTCCTGACCTAGACTCTTAACCTCTTTCACACTTCCTCATTCGCTGCTGTGAACCTGGCTTTGTTATAGAAGTGAAGCAATTCTCTGGGTGGATTTGTGAATCGTGCAGAACTATCAGATTTGAGCCAAAGAAGTTATTATTGTAAAATGCTCTTCATCTAGTTTAAATGATGTGTATGTGTGTGTGTGTGTGTGTGTGTGTGTGTACTCCATAGTGTGTGTGTATAGAGGTCAGAAAGCAATCTCGTGTGCCTTGCATCTTGTTTGAGACCAACTCCGTTGCTCACCAGGTGTCTTAGTCAGGGTTTCTATTCCTGCACAAACATCATGACCAAGAAGCAAGTTGGGGAGGAAAGGGTTTATTCGGCTTACACTTCCATGCTGCTGTTCATCACCAAAGGAAGTCAGGACTGGAACTCAGACAGGTCAGGGAGCAGGAGCTGATACAGAGGCCATGGAGGGATGTTCTTTACTGGCTTGCCTCCCCTGGCTTGCTCAGCCTACTCTCTTATAGAACCCAAGACTACCAGCCCAGAGATGGTCCCACCCACAGGGGCCTTTCCCCCTTGATCACTAATTGAGAAAATGCCTTACAGTTGGATCTCATGGAGGCATTTCCTCAACTGAAGCTCCTTTCTCTGTGATAACTCAGCTGTGTCAAGTTGACACAAAAATAGCCAGTACAATTGACCCCTTGTCAACTTGACACACAAACACATCACTAGTAAGCCTCAACCCTTACATTCTTATTCATCCCCAAGATCTAAATAACTTTAAAAGTCCCACAGTCTTTACATATTCTTAAAATTTGAATCTCTTTAAAATATCCATCTCTTTTAAAATCCAAAGTCTTTTTACAATTAAAAGTCTCTTAACTGTGGGCTCCACTAAAACAGTTTCTTCCTTCAAGAGGGAAAATATCAGGGCACAGTCACAATCAAAGCAAAAATCAATCTCCAACCGTCCAACGTCTGGGATCCAACTCACGAGCTTCTGGGCTCCTCCAAGGGCTTGGGTCACTTCTCCAGCCATGCCCTTTGTAGCACACACGTCGTCCTCTGGGCTCCAGATGCCTGTACTCCACTGCTGCTGCTGCTCTTGGTGGTCATCTCGTGGTACTGGCATCTCCAAAACACTGCGTGACCCCTTCAGTCCTGGGCCTTCAATTACAACTGGGGCTGCACCTTCACCAATGGCCTTCCATGGCCTCTCACAGTGCAGAGCCTGAGCTGCTGTGTGACCCCTTCATGCCTTCAAAACCAGTACCACCTGGGTGACCCTTACACATTACCAAGTCCCACTGCAGAAGGAGTACAACCTTGCCCATCTCTGGAACACAGCCTCTTTGTGCTTTCAGAAAACACTTCCCAGAAGATGTCACCTCAAGATGCTGGTCTCTTCTTAATCACCGCTAATTTCTTAGCTCCAGCTAACCAGCATCAATAGTCCCAGTAATGCAAAGTTTTTGCTTTAGTAGTTCTGGTATCTTGTTAATCACAGCTGATTCTTCAGCCCCAGCTAACCAGAACTACAAAATCTTCACAATCAAAACAGCAATGGCCCTGAAAAGAGTCTTTAATTTTCCCTCTGAAATTTCACAAACCAGACCTCCATCTTCTGCACTGTTCTCAACATTATCTTCCAAGCTCCTACACAACATCTGACAGAGCTCTTAACAACGAATGGCTCTTCAAGCCCAAAGTTCCAAAGTCCTTCCACAGTCCTCCCCAAAACATAGTCAGGTTGTCACAGGAATACCCCACTCTGCTGGTACCAATTTGTCTTAGTCAGGGTTTCTATTCCTGCACAAACATCATGACCAAGAAGCAAGTTGGGGAGGAAAGGGTTTATTCGACTTACACTTCCATGCTGCTGTTCATCACCAAAGGAAGTCAGGACTGGAACTCAGACAGGTCAGGGAGCAGGAGCTGATACAGAGGCCATGGAGGGATGTTCTTTACTGGCTTGCCTCCCCTGGCTTGCTCAGCCTACTCTCTTATAGAACCCAAGACTACCAGCCCAGAGATGGTCCCACCCACAGGGGCCTTTCCCCCTTGATCACTAATTGAGAAAATGCCTTACAGTTGGATCTCATGGAGGCATTTCCTCAACTGAAGCTCCTTTCTCTGTGATAACTCAGCTGTGTTAAGTTGACACAAAAATAGCCAGTACACCAGGACATACCACAGTCTAAGTTGGTGGTGAACTTGGGGGAGTCTCTGTCTCTGGGTCCCATCTCATTCTTGGAGCATTAGGATTCTCATTGTGAGCTACTACCCTAAAATGACAAAGGGCAGCTAGAGGGATGGCTTAGTCACAGACAGCTCTTTTTGCTCTTACAGAGGATCTAGGTTCTGTTCCCAGGAACACATGGGCTCTCGATCACCTGCAATCACAACAGGCCAAATACTCATATATACAAGATAAAATAATCTAAAAAAAAAAAAATGTAGGGATCTAAGGCCCTCTACTGGTGTGTCTGAAGACAGCTACAGTGTACTCACATAGATTAAATAAATAATTCTTTTTATTTGTTTAAAAACAAACTAGCTTCTTAGCTAGCCAGGGTCTTGCTAAATTGCATAGGTTGGGCTAGAACTTATGACCCCTTTGCCTCAGGCACCCAAGTGGCTTGATTTACAGGCCTGGGCCACCAGGCTCAGTAACTCAGATCATTCATTTCTCTCAGTGCCACAACCTAGACATCAGCTCAAACCATTTCCTTCCTGTATCACTGCAGAATCTCTCACAGTTTCTTTCCCTATTTGATCTGTGCTTAAAGAAGCTGCCCAAGAAATCCAGCTAAAGATATGTCAGGGGCTAGAGAGGTGGCTCAGTCAAGAGTTCTTGTCCCATCTTGCAGAGGATTTAGGATTTAGTCCATTTCTCAGCACTTACATGGCAGCTCACTACTTCTGCATGCATCAGGTGCTAGTGTGGTGGAGAGACTCATAAAGTACAGGCAAAACACTCACACACAAAAGAAATAAATCATATACATACACACATGTCATATATATAATATATATGTACATATGATATATGATATATCAGTCATATATATATGTATATGTATATATCCAAAATCAAAGCCAGATGTGGTGGTGCACGCCTTTAATCCCAGCACGTGGGAGGCAGAGGCAGGTGACTCTCTGAATTCAAGGCCAGCCTGGTCTACAGAGTGGATTCCAGGACAACCAGAGAAACCTCTCTCTCGAAAAACCAAAACCAAAAAAACAACAAACAGATAAACAGATAAACAAACAAAACCAAAACCACTAATTCAGGCTTAGTGAGATGGCTCAGTGGGTAAAAGTGTGTTTGCCAAGCCTGAGTTTTATCCCCAAGACCCACTTGGTAGAAGTGGCTTCTATATAGATTCTCTTCTGACTTTCCCCAGGTGTGTGCTGGTTGGAACTGTTGCACACTCACACAACCAACCAACCAACCACCACCAACAACAACAACAATTGCAACAAAGTTAAAGAAGAACACAAAAGAATAGTTAAGGGGCTGGAGAGATAGCTCAGCAATTAAGAACACTTGTTGCTCTTTTAGAGAACCAGGCTTGGTTCCCAGCACCGCCGTGACAGTTTATGAGCATCTTTACTTCTAGCTCCCCAGCTCTAGCGCTCTCTTCTGGCCCCCGTAGGTACTGCATGTGCTTGGTGCACAGGAAGGCAAACAAACACATAAAAGGAAATAAATCTTGTGCTGGAGAGATGGCTCTGTGATCAGGAGCACTGTCTGCTCTTCCAAAGGACCCACGTTCAATTCCCAGCATGCACATAGCAGCTCACAACTGTCTGCAAGGCACCCTCACACTAATGCACATAAAATAAAGTAAAATAAAATAAAATAAAATTTAAACAAACGCTGGGCGTGGTGGCGCACACCTTTAATCCCAGCACTTGGGAGGCAGAGGCAGGTGAATTTCTGAGTTCGAGGCCAGCCTGGTCTACAAAGTGAGTTCCAGGTCAGCCAGGGCTACACAGAGAAACCCTGTCTCGAAAAAAAACTAAAAAAAAAAAAAAAAAAAAAAATTTAAACAAACCAACAAGGGTATGATGGCGCACACCCTTAATGTCTCAGCACTTTAGATGTAAAGGCCAGTGTTTCTCTGCCAGTCCAGGCCAGCCTGGCCTATATAGAGGCTCTGTCCAAGGGAAAAGGAAGGAAGGAAGGGAGGGTCAACTTGACCTGATGGTGTACATAATCCCAGCCTGGGGACAAAGACAGGAAGATTATGAGTTCCAGACCAGTCTGGGCTATGTAATGAGACCTGTCTCATAAAAACAAGACAAAGGAAGCCACACACACACACACACACAAAAGAGAAATCAAAACTGAGTCATAGCAACAAAGACATACCACATCTCCTTTCTCCCCAAACCCTCCCAGAAGGTGACTGACCTTTAACTCCAGCATCAGGGGACCCATTGCCTTCATCTAGCCTCTCTGGGTCCCTCAACACAGGACACATGTACACATCCACACATAAATGGAAATTTTAAATCAAAACAATCCCTCCTCGGATTTCCTTTCTCAACAGAAAGCCAAAGGCCTTTATGGTGTCTCTGTCTTCCCCTCAGCCTCCTGTCTCTGCCACATCTCTTACTCTTTCCAAGACCCAGTGAGTTTTCATGCTGCCCCTTCACGCTTTCTCCACACATTCTGTCCTTGGGGCCTTTGTACATCTCTTCCCTGGATGAAATGTCTCACAAAGAATGGATGCTCACCATCCACAGCCCCCAAACCCAGACACTATTGCATATGCCAGCAAGATTTTGCTGAAGGGACCCTGATATAGCTGTCTCGTATGAGGCTATGCCAGTGCCTGGTAAATACAGAAGTGGATGCTCACAGTTGTCTATAGGATGGAACACAGGGCCCCCAATGGAGGAACTAGAGAAAGTATCCAAGGAGCTGAAGGTGTCTGCAGCCCTATAGGTGGAACAACAATATGAACTAACCAGACCCCTGGAGCTCATGTCTCTAGCTGCATATGTAGCAGAAGATGGCCTAGTCGGCCATCATTGGGAAGAGAGGTCCCTTGGTCTTGCAAACTTTATATGCCCCAGTACAGGGGAACGCCAGGGCTAAGAAGTGGGAGTGGGTGGGTAGGGGAGCAGGGCGGGGAGAGGGTATAGGGAACTTTCGAGATAGCATTTGAAATGTAAATAAAGAAAATATCTAAAAAAAAAAAAAAAGGTTGGAGAGAGGGCTCAGTTGAAAGTGTGCTTGTGAGGAGTTTGAGTCCCAGCACCTATGCTAACTAACTAAAAGGCTTTAGGAATGGAACCCAGTACATTAAAAATCTTCAGAGGTAGATAGTGCTCTCAGAAGCAACAGGTTATTAAACGAAAATCCCAACTGCAGGGGTTTTCCGTGGAGGCCCCAGAAGCCCTAGTATAAGCTTCCCCGTTGCTCCTCCTGGCTGGGGACTGATCTAGGGCCTCCGTACGCTGGGCATTTGCTGCCTCTGAGCTATGCTCCCAGCTCTCTCTACACAGCTTTTGATCAAAGTGATCTCAAGGTCCTCTTAGCCTGCAGCTTTGCACAGTCAGCACTGTCTTCCATCTGTGAAAACAGCACAAGCTAATAAAAACCTAATCTTAATAATTAGGGGGACAATAAAACATTTTATGAGGTTGTAGTAAAAAAAAAAAACAAAGTGGCCAAGGTTTGCATAGCTTGTGGCACTGAATATTTGTATAATCGTTTAGAAGAGTATCATCCAGACTCTTAAGGAAAACAAGAAGAAAAAGAGGCCTGGAGATGTAGCTCGTTTGGTGGAGTGCTTGCCTCCAGTGTGGAAGTTTCTGGGTTCTGTACCCTGCAAGTGAGCTTGGTGGCTTCCCTGAGCTGTGGGAAGTGAACCCAGAAGGCAGTTAGGGTTAAGGTTAGGGTTCTGGTTAGGGTTAGAGTTAGGGTTAGGGTCAAGAGTATACGAGAAAGAGAGGGAGGGAGGGAAAGAAGGAGGGAGGGAGAGAGGAAGGGAGAGAGAGAGAGAGGAAGAGGAAGGGAGAGAGAGAGAGGGAGAGGAAGGGAGAGAGAGAGAGAGGAAGGGGGAGAGAGAGAGGGAGAGGAAGGGAGAGGAAGGGAGAGAGAGAGAGAGGAAGGGGGAGAGAGGGGGGGAAGGGAGAGAGAGAGAGAGAGAGGAGTGTTGTGGCTCTAGTCTGTGTGTAATAATCCCTGAAGTTGGGAGACTGATTACTGTTGCCATGACTACGAAGGCAGCCTTAGCTACAGAGTGAGGCTCCATGATAGAAAGCAAACATTCAAACATTGCCGGGCCTGACGCTGCAAGTCTATAATCTCAGACAGAAGATTATGCTAAGATTCCAGGCCATCCAGGGCCTATCAGGTTTCTCGTTCAGTCTTTCCTGTCCCCTAACTTATGCTGAGACTGGTAGGTCAGTAACTCCAGCCACACAGGATCCGGGAGCACTTGTGTTTCACAGTGAGTTTGTGGCTGGCCTAGAGAATGTAATGAGACCCTGATCTAAAGAAAATATGCAAATAATGGCAAATATGCAAATCCGTGGCTAAGAGCACATACTGCTGCAGAGGACAGGGATTTGATTCTCAGCATCCATGTGGTGGTTTACAACAACCCATAACTCCAGCTCACGGAAGCCAATACCCTCCTATGGCCACGGAGGGCACCAGGCATGTGTGTGGCATACATACGTACATTTTCTAAAAAATGAAAAAAAGCAATGAAAGATGTAAATAGGCACGGTGGTTCACGCCTTTAGTCCCAACACTCAGGAGGCAGAGGCCAGCCTGGTATACACAGTGAACTCTATTCAAGTCAGCCAGAGCTACATAGTGAGACCCTGTCTCAAAACGAAATGTAAGTAAAAAGTAGGGATGAAGATAATATGTGTGTGTGTATATTAATATGTGTGTATATTACACACATACACACATAAATAAAGTATGTAAATAAATGAATAAATAAATAAAAGGATGGGGTCTGTGATACAATACTTGCCTAGCTTGGAAGAAGTTCTAGACTTGACACTCAGAAGTGCAACACACACACAATTTTAGAAGGACAACTCAGTGTGTTGGTTAGGTTTTTTTTTTTTTTTTTTTTTTTTTTTTTTTTAATCAGCTTGACACAAAGTAGGGTCATTTGTAAAGAGGGAGTCTCAATTAGCAAAATGCCTATGTCAGATTGGCTCAGACACAACTCTACGGGGCATTTTCTTTGTTAATGGTAAGCATAGAAGGGTCCAGCCCGTTGTGGATGCTACTACCCCTAGACAGGTGGTCCTAGGGTGCATTAAACAAGACAAAAGAAAAACATACAACCCCCCAAGCTGATATGTAAATAAATAAATAAAGTAAGTAAGTAAGTAAATAGACAATAAATAGAAAGAGTTGAGGTTGTGGTCTGTGGAAAATCAGTTTTGAAATCAGCTTTCGCCAGTGGAGTGTTACTGGGTACATCAACCACACTCCAGGAAGACCCCATGCCAAAAAGTAGCTGCTCAACAGAACAAACTCAATGGTAGTTTTACGAACTTTTTCCTTAGTTTTGCTTTGTTTAGGCCTCTTTTTGTGTTATTAGTCTTTTGCCAGTTTGTTTTAAATTTTGTTTTTGTAGGGAGTTTTTGTTTCTTGATTTCTGGTTTGGGCATGCTGTTATTGTGTATAGTTTTTTTGTTTTGTTTTGTTTTGTTTCTCTTTTTGTTTTGAGAGAGAATATGAAACTTAAAATTGTATGGGAACGGGAAAACATGATCAAAATATACCCTATGAGAAAATTTTAATTAAAAAAGGAAAAGCAGTCCAGATTTGGTGGTGCACAACTATCCCCCACTCCACCCCACCCCCACCCCCTAATACTGAGTCTCACTGTGTAGCCCTGGCTGTCCTGGAACTCACTCTGTAGACCAGGCTGGCCTCGAACTCACAGAGATCTGCCTGCCTCTGCCTCCTGAGTGTTGGTATTAAAGGTGTGTGCCACCACTGCCCCACTTGGTCCACACTTTTAATCCCGGCACTCTTTGAGATCAGTCTGGTACACAGTAAGGTCTGGGCCAACCAGAGCTACAGAGTGAGCCTCTGTTCAATATAAGAGCAGCCGTGGGAGTGGGGTGGGGGTGGGAGGAGGGCAAGATGAATCAGCAGGCAAGGGTTCTTGCTGTCCAGGGTGAGGACCAGAGTTTGATTCCCAGAACCCATGTGGTGGAAGAGAGCTGACTCTCACAAACTGTCCCCTGACCACTGCAGGCACATGATGGCATGTGTGCACAGCACCCCAACACACAAAATAAAAAAGGACATTTTTTTTAAAAGCCAGATCATTAATTAAGAATCTTTTAAATTATTTATTTTTGTTTTATGTGCATTAGTGTTTCACCTGCATGTGTATCTGTGTGAGCTTGTCAGATCCCCTGGAACTGTTTTACACAGCTGTGAAATGTAATCCCAGCTTGTGGGAGGCTGAGGCAGGATTGCCAAAAGTTCAAGGCTAACCTGAAATACATAGTAAATTTAAGACAGCCTGTGAGACCCTGTCTCCAAAGCAAAGTAAAAATAAACAAAATGTGTTTTTAAAATCCTAAATAAATAAAAGAATGTATGTCCCCACAACCTTCTTTAAAGGGTTTATTTATTTTATGTATATATGAGTACACTGTAGCTGTCTTCAGACACACACCAGAAGAGGACACTGGATCCCATTATAGATGGTTGTGAGCCACCATGTGGTTGCTGGGAATTGAACTCAGGACCTCTGGAAGAGCAGTCAGTAGTATTAACCACTGAGCCATCTCTCCAGCCCCTCCCCCCCCCCCCCCACCACCCTAAAATGAGGATCTTTGGCTCTCTCTATTATAGTTGTATTCACAGCTCTTGGTCTCACATTTTTAAATTTCAAGGTGATCCCGAACGTTATAGGAAGCTCAGCGTGCATCTGGCCTCTACTGGTAGCGATGCTCCCAGAATGTCCTTAGATTTTGCCTGAGGCTGATTGGGGTGACGAGAGAACTCTTGGATTCTTTAGGAATGACAAGGCCTGAAAAGCGGACACTGGCAAGCTATACCCAAGTTTCACCACAAGAGGTCTCCCTAGACCTAATTATGATATGAGTCAGTCTTGCATTGGGTTGTGGGAACTACCGAACTGTTCTCTTTTGGTAATCTGAACACACCTGTTTTTTATTTTTAAAAAATGCTGCGGGGCGTGGTGGCGCACGCCTTTAATCCCAGCACTTGGGAGGCAGAGGCAGGCGGATTTCTGAGTTCGAGGCCAGCCTGGTCTACAGAGAGAGTTCCAGGACAGCCAGGGCTACACAGGAAACTCCTGCCTCGAAAAAACAAAAACAAACAAACAACAAAGAAACAAACAAAAAATGCTAAACCTGTTTGGGCCTGGTGGCACACATCTTTAATCCCAGCACTCAGGAGGCAGAGGCAGGTGGATCTGTGAGTTCCAGGCCAGCCAGGGCTACAGAGTGAGTTCCAGGAGAGCCAGGGTTACACAGAGAAACCCTGTCTCAAAACAAAAACAAAAACAGAAGTTACATTGATTTATTTGATTTATTTGTGTGTGTGTGTGTTTGTGTAACTACAGGAGAGAAAGTTGACAATGACAAACTAGAACCTGATATTTTGGCTGAGATGCCAGTAAGAAGAGAAAAAACAACATTACATAAAATCTCAGGAAATGGGAATTATTGGATTTAAAAATGTACTGATTGGTGCCTTCACTGTAACAAATGTTAATAAAGCCAGGAAACTGGAGGGTGGGGCGGGATGGCTTGTGCCTTTAATCCCAGCAGAGGTGAGTAGGTTTCTGGGAATTTGAGGTCAGCCTGGTCTACATCCTGAGTTCCAAACTAGCCAGGGCTACACAGTGAGACCCGGTTTTCAAAACAAAACAACAAAAGCCAGACGCACAGTTCCTCATTAGGCTCGAGACAGACGTTAATATCCTTACAAGAAATGAGTTTCGCCTAACGCTCCTCATCCAGCTTACTTACTGGGTTATTTCTGAGGGTGATGTGTCCTGCACCCCATAACAGGCTTCACTGCGGAATATGGGGAATATGGTTCTGCTTTTGTGGCTTCTTTGCCAGTCTTTCTGTGACTTGCTCTGTGGAATACTTGGAGGCAGGTAAGAGAGGGCTCAGCAGAGAGCGGAGCAGAGCATGGTGCTGACTCTAGATTCCTCTTCTGACCAGAGGGTCTTGAGTTAAGCTGGGCGTAGTGGCTTATGTCTATAATCCCAGTATTTGGAAAGCCAAGGTAGGAGGCCACCTCAAGCTTGAGGCCCTCATACTGATGGGCTACAAATGTGAGACCCTGTATCAAAACGACAACCAGACCATGGCCCAAGCAGGAGGGCTTGAGCGTCCGTCCCTAGCACAGGGTAAAAGCTGAGCAATGAGCCTATAGCCTCAGCAATGTGGGCAGGGAGAAGCGAATCGCTGGATCATCGGCCAGCCGGTCTAGTTGAATCAGTGAGCTCTGGGTTCAGTGAGAGACCCTGTAAAGTGGAGAAGTTGGTCAGTGGTGGTGCACGCCTTTAATCCCAGCACTTGGGAGGCAGAGGCAGGCAGATTTCTGAGTTCGAGGCCAGCCTGGTCTACAGAGTGAGTTCCAGGACAGCCAGGAGAAACCCTGTCTTGAAAACCTAAAAAAAGGAGAGGAAGACATCACCTCTGGCCTCTCCATGCACACACACACACACACACACACACACACACACACATGAATGAATGAATGTGTACACACACAACAACTCAAGATCTTCAGGCTGGAGCATAGGTAGGTTAGCACACACAGCATACAGGAGGTTCTAGGTTCAATCTCTAGCACAGACCAAGATTGAGGTGAGACAGACAGACAGACACAGGGACACAAATGCATGCACACACGCACGCACACACACAGAGAAAGAGAGAGAGAGAGAGAGAGAGAGAGAGAGAGAGAGAGAGAGAGAGAGAACATTCCTGCTGTAGTCCTGGTTCAGGCCAGGCCTGCAATCCCATCTACTAGAGGCTATAAAAGAATCTGAAAAAAAAAAAAAAAAAAAAAAAAAGGAAAGAGATCTGATATGGTGGCAATGTGCCTAATCCCAGCACTTTGTAAGTTCGAGGCCAGCTTAGTCTATATAGTGAGTTGCATGCCAGCCAGGGCTACATAGGAAGACTTTGTCTCAGATAAGGAATCACACTCTGTGATACACTACTTGCCTAGCAAGAGCCTGGTTCAGCTCTCAGTATGAGGGACAATGGATAGAAGACCCCCGATCCACAGTCTCACCATTGGCTGGACTTATAATCAACATAGCTGTTTATTTTATTTTATTATTTTATTTAGTGCATGCAGGTGGCATGAATGTAGAGGACAGAGGACAACTGTGGCAATGGGTTCTTTCCTTCTGCCATGTGGGTCCTGGGGACCAAACTTAGGATTTTAGGCTCGGCAGCAAGCACCCTTCCCTACTGAGCCATCTTGGTGCCCTGTCACTTGGGGAACTTTTAAAGCCACTTCTGCCTGGGCTCCACCTGAGACCAATTAAATCAGACTTGCCTTGGTCTGTTTCAGACCCCGCCAGAGGACTCTGCTCTATACGCAAGTCTGAGCTCATCCTACTGTATCTGGTCAGCTGGGCCAGGTGTGATGGCAAGGCCTGGAATCCCAGCACTTGAGAGGCAGAAGCAGGAAGATCTCTGTGATTTCCAGGCCAGCAAGGCCTATATAATGAGACTCTGCCTCAAAGAACTAACAGTATTCCAGACCTGCTGCCACACACCTTTAATGTAGAGGAAGAGACAGGCAGAACTCTGTGAGTTCAAGACCAACCTGGACTTCAAGGTAAACTGTGAGGCCCTATCTCAATAAATAAATTAAAAAGTCAGTCCAATTCCATATAGACAGGCTGACCTTGAACTCACCGGGATTAACCTGAATGTGCCTTCAGAATGTTAGAATTAAAGGCATATGGTGCTATCCCTGGACAGTATAGGATGTTCTTTACCCCCAAGAAATTGCTGGAATTGGAATATTGCCATCATTTGAGACTAAACGTCTGGCTAGTTAAGTTGCTAGGCATCAGATGAAATTGTCTTTGCGTAATAGAAATAGATTCCATTTGGTGTTGTTTGAAAAAGGAGTTGCCTAGATGATGCAGCCTAAAGTATGGGTAGTTGGCTTCAGATTTATTAAGCACTCTATACCCTGGTAGCGTGCCAGCATCCCAGAAACCACTCAGCCTTTGTAAACTCAGCTCAGCGTATCAGTTTACCTTAGCTGGTGTATAGAATAATGAACCTTTGTTGGGCAGCCGGGCCTCCGTGTCTAGCTGGCTGAATCATCAACAGTCGACATGCGAGTTAATGAATTAACACTGTTCCAAAAAGAAAAACAAAACAAGACATCCCCCCTCAAAAAAAAAAAAAAAAAAAAAAAAACCACAACCATAGCTTGGAGGGGGAGGGTAGGACACCTCTGTAATTCCAGCAGTTGGAAGGTGGAGGCAGGAGGACCAGAATTTAAAGTTAGCCTGCTATGGTGGTACACACCTTTAATGCTGGCACTCAGTAGGCAGAGCTCTGTTTGAGTTTGAGGCCAGTCTGTACTACCTAATGAGTTCCAGGATAGCCAGGACTATACAAACAGGGCTATTTCCAAACAAAACCATAAACAAAACAAAACAAACAAACAATAAAAGCTTTAAGGTTAGAATGAGGGAGATGACTTAGTGGGAAAGTATTTGCTGTGTAAGAGAAGACTAGAGTTGGCATCCCCAGCACTTCATAAGAGACAGGTAGGCATGACTCTCTGCCTGTATTCCCAGGGCCTAGGAGGCAGATACGGGGGATCCCCAAAACAACCTGGAAAGCTAGACTAACGAATCTGTGAGCTCTCCAGTCAAGTGAAAGACCCTGCCTAAATAAAATATCTAATGTGCAGTGTTAGAAGACACCCAAACAGCTAACACTGCCCTCCAGAGTCACACACACACACACTCAAGAGAACACACATGTTCACACACACACACACTCAAGAGAACACACATGTTCACACACACACACTCAAGAGAACACACATGTTCACACACACACACACACTCAAGAGAACACACATGTTCACACACACACACTCAAGAGAACACACATGTTCACACACACACTCAAGAGAACACACATGTTCACACACATACACACTCAAGAGAACACACATGTTCACACACACACACTCAAGAGAACACACATGTTCACACACACACTCAAGAGAACACACATGTTCACACACACACCTAAGACAAAAACAAAGTACAAGGTTATGCTCAAATACGGAATGAGTTTGAGTCCAGCCTGGGCTACAGGAAACCCTATGTTAAAACAAAACAAAACAACAACAACAAACAGGAAGCCAGGTGATAGTGTCCCTCACCTTTAATCCCAGCACTCACGAGGCAGAGGCAGGTACATCTCTGAGTTCCAGGCCAGGCTGGTCTACAGAGCAAGTTCCAGGACAGCCAGGGCTACACAGAGAAACCCTGTCTCGAAAAGCCAAAACCAACCAATAACTAATCAACCAACTAACCAAAAAAGCAAACAGGGCCAGAGGTGGTCACTGAGGACTTTAATCCCAACTGAGAGGGAGAGGCAGGTATAATCTGTGTTTAAGGACAGCCTGGTCTATATAGGGAGTTCCAAGCAAGGGCTACAGTCGAGACTCTGTCTCAAAACATATATACAGACATACAGACAGACAGGCAGACAGGCCGGGCGTGGTGGCGCACGCCTTTAATCCCAGCACTCCGGAGGCAGAGGCAGGCGGATTTCTGAGTTCGAGGCCAGCCTGGTCTACAAAGTGAGTTCCAGGACAGCCAGGGCTACACAGAGAAACCCTGTCTCGAAAAAACAAAAACAAACAAACAAAAAAAAGACAGGCAGACAGACAGGATTAGAGAGATGACCCAGCAGTTAAGAGTGTGTTGTACTCCACTCTTGCAGAGGACCAGATGGAGATTGGTCTCCAGAACCAACACTAGGCTTTTTACAACCACATGTAACTCCAGTTCCCCAGGGGAACTTCTGGTTTCTATAGACACTTGTTGCACTATTAGGTCCATGTTTTTACACACACACACACACACACAAACACATGGCACACATGCACGTAAAGTTTAAAAATAGCAGTTTTGTCAAACCTTTGTCTATTTTGTGAAGTTTAACTTAATGAAGAAGGATCACTGTAGTGTAGGCTGACAAGATGGTTCAGTGAGTATAGAATAGGCCCTTGCCACGGAACCTGATGTCCTCAGTTCGAGCCCCAGAGCCCACATGGTGGAAGGAAAGAACTGACTGCCTAAAGTTGTTCTCTGACCTTTACATAGGTGTCCCCTAAAATAAATACATGTGTGGGGGAGTGATTTAAAGTGTTATTACAGGACACAGTAAACCGTGAAATGCCATCTACTGAAAACAGACAGTGAACGGTCTGTGGAAACTTCCAGTGTAGAATTCCCATTTTCCCCTGGCGCGCCTCGGTAACTAATGGGAGTATATTTCAAACAGCAAACCACACAATGGATTCACTCAGAAAACATCACATTCGACAGCTTTGGATACAATAGGATTATGCAATTGTTCTTCTCTGAAAATGAACCCCCGAGCAGTTGTGTGTGGTCTCAAGTTTCCAGCTGCCCATTTGCTGACGGGGCTATTATCACAAGAAACATCTCAAAGCCAGGGAGGGAGGCTCAGGACTTGGGAAGCAGAGGAAAGAGGACCTGGAATTCGAAATTGCTCTCAGCTACTTAGTGAGTTTGCATCCAGCCTGGGCTACATGAGGCCCAGAGAGAAAACAGCACCTGTGGGCTACCCAGGGACGAACTTCCAAGGAGCTTGGGTTGTATTGAGCTGGGGACAGGGCTCAGTGGCGGGACACTTGTTTAATTCCCAGCATTAACAAATGAATGAAGTAAACAAACTAACAAGCAGTAGTGTTGTTTAAGACCGACGGGAAACTCCTGGTCTGGTGTGCTGCCAGTGAATCTACAGGAAGTCCCTGCACAGCCACAGGGAGAACAAAGGGGCTGGGTAAGAAGGTCCAGCCTGGCTAACCTGTGAGACTTGGAAAATCTGAGGAGACAAGTCTGTGTTTGCCAGAACATGGGAGAGCAGAATTTAGACTCTATGGTCAGGTAGTTGTTGTTTATTTGTTTGTTTTAATTTAATTTTCTTTGTTTGCTTGCTTGCTTTCTTCCTTCTCTCTCTCTCTCTCTCTCTCTCTCTCTCTCTCTCTCTCTCTCTCTCTCTCTCTCTCTCTCTCTCGTTTATTGAGACAGGGTTTCTCTGTATAGCCCTGGCTGTCCTGGAACTCACTCTGTAGACCAGGCTGGCCTCGAACTCAGAAATCCGCCTGCCTCTGCCTCCCTAGTGCTGGGATCAAAGGCGTGTGCCACCTCTCTTTTCTTTTTCTTTTCTTTTCTTTCCTCTTTCTTTTTTCCTTTTGAGTCTTTCCGTGTAAAGACCCTGACTCTCCTGGGACTCACCATGTAGACCAGGCTGACATGAAACTGACAAGAAAACTGCCTGCTCCTGCCTCTTGAACTCTGGGATCAAAGGTGTGTGCCACCACACCTGGCAGTTAATTTTAATATTTAAAGAAATGAACACCAAGCAAGAAGTGGCAGTTCAGTTCTTGAATCCAGTGTTTATGAGGTTGAGGCAGGAGGACTGCCATGAGTTCTTGTCTATTCTGGGTACCAGTGAGTTTCAGGTTATTCTGGGCTACAATGTAACACCATGTCCCCTGTCAAATAAATAAGTAAACAAACAAACAGATAAACAAACAAACAGATAAATAAACAATGAAAGCTGTCTGTACCGGTTCCTAGGACATAGAAAATGTATCACTGGCACTATATTTAAGTTTTTCCATTTTAAGACCGAACCCACTAGGTAGCTCCTTGTGCATGTTGTATAAGTGCTCGATGGCTGAACTGCATCCCTAGCATTCTTTATTTTATTGATCTGTTGGTTGATTAATTGAAAAAGGGTCTCATCCTGTAGCCCAGGCTAGCTCAGAATTCACTGTTACTAAGACTCATGGCAATCCTCCAATCACAGCACCTTCCCAGTGCTAGATTATAGATCTGAACCATCACACCCAATCTTTATTATTTTATATATGAGAGTGTTTTGCCTGAATGTATATAATGTATGCATGTATGTATATGCTGTATGTAATGTAGTTATGTATGTATGTATATAATGTATGCAATGTGATGTATGTATGTATGTGTGTATGTATGTGCATATGTACCTGCAGAAATCAAAAGAGGGAGCTGGATCCCTGGAACGGGAGTTATGCATGGGTAAGAATCACCAAGTGCATGCTGGGAAACAAACATACAGCTCTGTAAAACCAACACAGACTCAGAACTTCTGAATTATTTCTCCAGTCCCCAAACCAATTTTTTTCAGTGCTCACAGTACCTCACATAGACAAACATTCTGTCACCAGTCACTGGGCCATATCCCTAGCCATGTTTGTCTTTCAGGGCAGGGTTTCTTTGTGTAACCCTGACTTTCCTGGAACTGACTTTGTAGATCAGGCTGGCCTGGAATTTAGAGATATGCCTGCCTCTGTCTCTTGAGTACTGGGGTTAAAGGAGTTCACCACCACCACCCAGCTTGGTTTTGTTATCTGTAGTGTGTGTGTGTGTGTGTGTGCGCACATGTGCATCTGTAATGCCACATATTTGCATGCCTGTGGAGGTTGAAGAAGGCATCAGGGCCCCCAAGAGCTGGTGTTTTCGAATTGCCATGTGGGAGCTGGGAACCTAACTGAGGTTCCTCTGGAAGAGCACCAAGTGCTTTAACTACTGAGAGTTCTCTCCAATTCTACCCATTTTTTTAAAAGGAGGACAATATCTATCGTTTTGTTTTTTTTTTAAGATTTATTTATTTTATGTATGTGAGTACACTGTAGCTGTCTTCAGGCACACCAGAAGAGGGCATTGGATCCCATTACAAGTGGTTGTGAGCCACCATGTGGTTGCTGGGAATTGAACTCAGGACCTCTGGAAGAGCAGTCAGTGCTCTTACCCACTGTACCATCTCTCCAGACAATATCTATCTTGAAGGTTACCCCCCCCCAAAAAAAAAAACCAATACACAGCAGGGGGTGGAGGCACACACCTTTAATCCCAGCATTTGGGAGGCTGAGGCAGGCAGATCTTTGAGTTCAAGGCCAGCCTGGTCAACAAAGTGAGTTTCAGCACAGCCAGGGCTACACAGAGAAACCCTGTCTCAAAAAAACCAAAACAGCCGGGCGTGGTGGCGCACGCCTTTAATCCCAGCACTCCGGAGGCAGAGGCAGGCGGATTTCTGAGTTCGAGGCCAGCCTGGTCTACAAAGTGAGTGCCAGGACAGCCAGGGCTACACAGAGAAACCCTGTCTCGAAAAACCAAAAAAAAAAAAAAAAAAAAAAAAACCAAACCAAACCAAAAAAAGGACAGAATATAAAGACTGGATCAGACTCTATCCTCTATGTTAGACGCTCTGGATAAATGGAAACAGCTATTTTATTAAAACAAGTTCAAGACCAGAAAGGCCCAAGGTACTTAGAAACAGTTTGCAAGGCACAGCCTCAGCTACGTTCATGACTGAAAGCAATGCGCTGGCCTAAACTGAGAGAAAGCATTTATTGTGCATCAAGAGACAAAGCACAGTTAGAATGTCTGTCCACACAGGAAGATGGCACCAGGCCCTCTTCTGTGATGTAATGCCACGGGACTTTACAGATGGGTGTGGGGAGAGAGTATGCAGTCAGGGTGAAGAGCCCTTACCCCTCCCACATGGGCAGAGTTGGAAGTTTTCCCAGGTGGGGTGGCAGCGCATGCAGCCTTTACCCTTCAGGAAGTTTCCATTGTACTGTCATTTTTTCCCTCTTTAATGCAGCCTGCCCCTTTTATTATAGAACATCCCGAAGTTTCAGGTTCAACGTGTTCATACTTGAAAGCAGAGCTGCCATCCTCAGATCAGCACACAGAGAACAGACCCCATCTCCTCCTCCCTGATTCCCACTGGATCCAACTCAGACAGGAACCTGTCAGGAGGAGCCACCAGGTGCCAGGTGCTGAAAATGCACTGTTGATCTGATAAGCTCTTGCCAGCGGAGCCTGGCAGAGAGGACAGATAGCTGATAACTCTTCCTAGGGAGTGTGGAGGCCTGGGTGATGTAATATCTGGCTATGAATAAAGTGCTATTCAGGACACTGAGGAGAGAAACATTAATTTCCTTAGAGAGGGTTAAGGGAAAGTCCTCTAAAGAGACATTTGATCTGCTCTTTGGACTGAGTCAACAATCAAAAAGCCTCTCTCTCTCTCTCTCTCCCTCCTTCCTTCCTTTCTTTTTCTTTTCTCTTCTTTTCTTTTCTTTTCTTTCTTTCTTTCTTTCTTTCTTTTTTTTTCAAGACAGGGTTTCTCTGTGTAGCCCTGGCTGTCCTGGAACTCACTCTGTAGACCGGGCTGGACTTGAACTCAGACATCCATCTGCCTCTGCTTTTCCCAAGTGCTGGGGTTAAAGGCGTGCACCACCACGTCCAGCGTCTGGCTCTTTCTTTCTTTCTTTCTTTCTTTCTTTCTTTCTTTCTTTCTTTCTTTCTTTCTTTCTTTTTTTCTTCCTTTCTTCCTTTCTTCCTTTCTTCCTTCCTTTCTTCCTTCCTTCCTTCCTTTCTTCCTTCCTTTCTTTCTTTCTTCCTTTCTTTCTTCTTTCTTTCTTTCTTTCTTTCTTTCTTTCTTTCTTTCTTTCTTTCTTTCTTTCTTTCTTTTCCAGTACTGAAGATCAAGCGCAGAGCCTTGAACATCCTAGGCAAGCACTGTACAACTGGGCTATGTACCTTCCTTACAATTAGTATTGATGCCATCTATCTGTTTTAAATTATTAGAGAGTCTCTTCAGATTTGTAGAGAGTTGTACTGAGGCAGACTTCAGGTGATCAGGCCCTTTAATAAGGTGGGCCACTCCCAACAGTGGAAGCTGGGATTTGGTGGTGATCAGGTAGCAAGCTGCAAAACAAAGGCAAGTCTCTAGATTTGTAGACTTTAGAGGGAGGGGGTCTGCGGGAAGCAGAAGTGGTTTCTGAGGCAGGCCCGGTTGGTGCAGACCAGTTGATAAGATAGAAGGCAGTCATACAGGAAGCTGATCCTATTGTCCCAATCTAGGAACTTTAAAGCATAGTGAAGGGTCCGATGCGGTCTAAGGCACGGCTGATCCCTCTACAGTAGCACAGACGGATGGAAGCTTACCCTGTAACCCAGGCTGGTCTTGAACCAGACGAACAGACATGATCCTTCCCCAGTCTCCTGAATGCCGAGATTACAGCTGTAATTCATCATGATCTGATTATTTTAATTTCTCTTCTCTTCTCTTCTCTTCTCTTCTCTTCTCTTCTCTTCTCTTCTCTTCTCTTTCTCTCTCTCTCTCTCTTTCTCAATAGGCTTTTTGTGACAGGATTTCTCTATATGGCCCAGGGTGTTTTGAAACTCAATTTGTAGAGTAAGCTAACCTTGAAGTTAGAGATCCGACTGCTTCTTCCTCCTAATTGTTCGGATTAAAAGTGTATGCCACCCACCATACCTGGTAATTTTATATATATATAGTTTTTGTTGTTGTTGTTGTTGTTTGTTTGTTTTGAGACAAGTTTCTCTACATAGTCTTGGCTGTTCTGGAACTCACTATGTACTCCAGGCTGACCTTGAACTCGCAGAAATCTGCCTGCCTCTGCCTCCCTCAACCCACAGCTGAACCCCTAGTGATGGGATTAAAGGCTTGCACTACCACTCCAGGCTGATTTGAACTTTGAGACAGGATATTACTCTTTAGCCCAGGCCTCGAGTGTGCAGTCATCCTATGCCTTAGCCTTCTAGGTTACTGAGAATGAAGGTAGGCACAATGATGAACTCTCAGATTCCTGGCATTAAAGAAACAGTAAGGGAAGCCAGGCTGTGATGATGCACGCCCCAATCCCAGCACTTGGGAGGCAGAGGCAGAGGCAGGTGGATCTCCGAGTTGGAGGCCAGCCTGGTCTATGCACCGAGTTCTAAGACAGCCAAGGCTACACAGAGAAACCCTGTCTTGACAAACCAAAAAATAAAAGAAAGAAAGAAAGAAAGAAAGAAAGAGGAGAAGGACAATGTTGCCATGGGATTTCCACTTTAGAGCTAGACAGAACAGAAAACAAACAAGATGACTTCCAGGATCGATCGTAAGGTATAAAGACAATAAGAATAAGTTGGGTATGACCCTGACTGGGGGGTCGGTCCTTGTAAGACTAAATGATCCCGGAGAGCCCTCTGGAGGGAGCATTTGACTGAGATCCAATAGGATCCTGGAGGCAGGTTTCTTGGGCAAAGTGTCCTGGGTTGAGGAACAAATACAAACTTATTTAAAACAGACTATAGTTTGAAATATCTCAGAAAAAGAACAGTGAGTCTAGTGAACACATAGAGGCTTTCTTCTTATCATTCTCTAGACAATAGTCTAGCATCCATTTACATAACACCGAATGTGAGCTAGGCATATTTAAAGTATATGGGAGGATGTGTTCAGGGATGTGAGCATTTATAGCTGCAGGGGCTGGTACCAATATGGAAGGGGCTGGAGCCAATCTCCGGTGGACTTCAATGGGTGACTTCGTAAATATCCTATAAGACAAAGCCTGAGATATTGGGGGGGTGACTTAAGCAGGGTGAGTGGAGGACCAGAGGGTTTGGCAGGCCTGGTGAGTGGGCCCATGAACTACCATAAGGAATTTGTTTTGACGAAGTACCATCTGGCCAAGTATGAATTAGAAGCAGGGAGCTCTAATGGGAAGTTGTAGCTTCCTCAAAGTGAGAGGCCCCCGGCCAGAGTGGCATCCGTGAATACAAGCATGCCAAAAAAAAATTGGTTTTGCTTGTTTGTTTTCAAGACAGGGTTTCTCTGGCTATCACAGAACTCACTCTGTAGACCAGGCTGGCCTCCAAGTCAGAGATCCACCTTGGTGCTGTGACTAAAGGTGAGCACCATTGCCACCCAGCAAAGCGAATGCATGTTTAGAAGTGAAGCTGACTTGACTTGAGGGTGGATTCTGGTGTGGGAGGGAAAGGGAACAGAAGATGGGAGTATCCCCAATGCTATGAAAGGTTACAAGGACCAACTGCGGTGCTTGTGGCTTGTAATCCCAACATTTATGAGGCTGAAGCAGGAGGAACAGTCGTAGTTCAAGGTTATCCTCAGCTACATAGAAAGTTTCTGGCTGGCCTGGCTTACATGAGATCCTGTCTCAAAAAAACAAACTTAGACAAAATCCAAAAGGGGGCTTGCTTGCGGGGCGGGGAACAAATTAGAACCAAGCACAGTGATCTATATGTATAAATATGTCACAACAAAACCCACTGCTTTATATGCTAAATTTAAGGTAATAAAAACAAAAAATAGTAGTTAGGATGTAACTTTTTTTTTAAAGATATATTTATTATTATGGGCTGGTGAGATGGCTCAGTGGGTAAGAGCACTGACTGCGCTTTCAAAGGTCCTGAGTTCAAATCCCAGCGACCACATGGTGGCTCACAACCACCCATAATGAGATCTGACTCCCTCTTCTGGAGTGTCTGAGGGCAGCTACAGTGTACTTACATATAATAAATAAATAAATCTTTAAGATTTATTTATAATAAATAAGTCGGATGCTCTTACCCACTGAGCCATCTCACCAGTCCGGGATGTAACTTAGTTGGTAGAATTCTTGCCTAGTGGGTACCAAATCATGGATCTGATGCCCAGCACTGCATAAAACTGGGTATGGTGGATAAATGCTATGGTTCCAGAGGCTCAAGGTAGGGGGAATCCTTAGCTACACAGGAAGTTCAAAGCCAGCCTGAGTTCTGAATTCTCTCAACATACATGGTCCCTCACACAAAGAGAAACAGAGAGACAAAGATACAGGAAACAGACACACACACATAGAGAACTTGTCTTGCTAGTAAACACCTTTAGTCCCAGCATTTTGGAGGCTGGGGCAGGAGGATTGCTTTGACTCTGAGGCCAGCCCGAGCTACAGATTTTGCCTTCATCTAAAACAACCAACCACAACTGGGGCATGTAAAAGCAATCTTGAGGCTGGAGAGACGGCTCCGAAGGTAAATGGGCCTGTGTGAGCAAAAGGGCCTGGAACTCGTGTAAAAAGGTAAGTGGCAATTTAGCCCAAAGCTCTGCAGACAGGTAGCCTGGAGTATGCGCTGAAAAGAAATAACAAGAGTGACTCTACTCAGCAAGGTGGCAATTGGCACTTGAGGACTTCCTCAGCTTGCTGTCAACACTTACAGCACATCTCTGCAATCTGTAATATCCCTTTGCTCTGAATGAAGTTATCTTAAAGGGCTGCAAAGACGGCTGAATGGAAAAGAGTCCTCGCTGCTCTTCCAGAGGACCAGGGTTCAGCTCCCTGCACCCACACCAGGTGGCTCACAACTGCCAGGAGTTGTAGCTCCAGCTCTAGGTTATCAAGCACCTTCTTTTGGCTTCAGTAAGCATCGAATGCAGCTGATCCATACACATAGATACAACCTATATATATATAAAATGGTTAGCAGGGCAGTGGTGGCGCATACCTTTAGTCCCAGCACTTGGGAGGCAGAGGCAGGCAATTTCTGAGTTCGAGGCCAGCCTGGTCTACAGAGTGAGTGCCAGGACAGCCAGGGCTACACAGCGGAAAAAAAACAAACAAAACAAAACAAAAAAAGGTTAACGGAAGCTATGGAGTCAACCATATATACAAATTGCAAGTATATTTTGTCTGTAGGAGACAAAATGGAGGTCTCAGAAAAATGGAGGTCTACAGAAAAATGGAGGTCTCTGGCAGCATAGCTGGCAAGTCTGATTATTTCCCTCCACACAACTTTTAGAACTTCTACTCTAAATGTTACATTGTTTCCCCCATTATGTTTCTCGCTATCTCTGCTATTAATTGCACTGGATTATAGAAGCAAGCAAACAAGGTAAAGCTAGCTTCCCAACAACAATAACAACAACAACAGCAAAGTTATTTTTTTCTGCTTTTGCAAAACAAGAAACCAAAATGGAAGCAGAGAGCTGACTTCCACAAGTTGTCCTTTCCTAACTTCTCCTCACATACCAGCAACAAAATAATTTTTTTGTTTGTTTGTTTTTTTCGAGACAGGGTTTCTCTGTATAGCCCTGGCTGTCTTGGAACTCACTTTGTAGACCAGGTTGCCCTCAAACTCAGAAATCTGCCTGCCTCTGCCTCCCGAGTGCTGGGATTAAAGGTGTGCACTACCTCGCCCAGCAAATTTTTTTTTTTTTTTTAAGTGAAAAGAGCATCAGGCAGTGGTGGCCCACAGTTTTAATCCCAGTACCGGGCAGGCAGAGACAGGCAGATCTCTGTGAGTTCAAGGCTAGTCTGTGCTACACGGTGAGTTCCAGGTCAGCCAGGGTTACAAAATACAGACTCTAGAGGAGGGTGGGGACAAAGGAGGAAGAAAGAAAACAAAAAAATGAAAACAAAAAGCAGAAAGTGATTTGTTCACAGCCAGAGCCACACTTACACAGGATTAGTAAGCGAAGTTGATGGCAAACACTGACTGTGAAAGGGTGAGTAGATGTATAAATCTGGTTTAGCATCACAAAGAGGAGTTCAATCCCAAGGCAGCAGGCAGAGGAAACACCTGTGAGCCCAGGAGCCTCTCAAACCTCTACTGCCAACTTTTCTTTCTTTTTTTTTCCTTTTTGGTCTCATTGTTGTTGTTTGTAAGGGAGCCTTCTGACTCTGAATAAGTTTGTTGCTGTCTTTCTGTTGCTCTCTGGGATAATATCCTCTCTGTTGCTGCCCTAGGGATAAATATCTGTCTATTCTCAATCTGTCCATTGGCCTGGGCTTCTTTCCTCTCCCATAGGTTCTCGGGGAATAAGTCCAAGGCAACAGGGAAAGGTGCTGGAGATGGGCACTGAGTAAATGTGCACTGAGGGCCCATGAAGGTGTTTGGGTGCAGAGAGAAAGAGAAGCAGTTTCTAGTACTCACCCCCGCCCCCCAACACACACATACACACTTCTTTGTTTCGGTTCTCCCTTCTGTCAACTCACACAGCTTGGCTCCTTTGGCTGGGAGAAGGCATGATCTGGCTTCTTTTTTTTTTTTTTTCCTCGCTGGCTGATTCTATTGTTTTTCAGCCCCGTGGTTCTGTGGCTTCTTCCAGTCTCCTGCAATCACACAGTAGGCCTGCAGGGGTCCTCAGAGCACCCCACACAAGGCAGGTCTTCTTTAGCTAATGTTATCTTTTATTTAAACACAGAACAGTAGCCTCCAATCTTGTTACGTAACATACCAGTATCTCAGGGTGTTAAAACCAGTACAGAATCTACTGTTAGGCGTTAGGGAACCTGTGGATATAAACATATTTAGTAACACACTATTGCAGAAATGTAACCAATTTAATTTCCTGGTTCCTGATTTGAATTGTTAGAGTTGGCAAGGGATGTCAGAAACCATCTTATTTCAGCCGTCCTTATTCATTTTTGCAGTAATGGGTATTGAACCCAGAGCCTCGAGAACCTTAGGCAAAGTCTCTACTGTGAGTTCCACCCCCAGATCCCAGTCTTTTAGGCGATGGGTACTAAGGCCTAGGGGCACAGAGGAACTTAACCTCAGAAAGCAGCCTTGGGCTGGTAATCAAGCTTTTGATAATCTAAAGAATTTAGTATATCTTCTTAAAGATCCAATCTCAAGTCTTTTCAAGGTTGTGATTAGTTAGCGGAAGGCTTTGGACTCCAGGATTTATACTTCCCAAAGCAGTCAATTGTAAACATTGACAGTGAGTGCCCCTACACTGAAACCGGTATCTGCCGGCAAAAATGAGTGGTTTTGTTCTTAAAAACGTTGGGACTTTATTCATCCCTAACTATGTGATGCACATTCACTGAAGACAATTTAGTTGATTGCATATGAATTAAAAACAGCTGGGTGGAGTGACAGGTGACGTTTTGAGTCACCCGGGGATCTACCCAAATACCAGCCTGGGTTTGTGTGTAAACGGCTGCCAGATAGGAGACCAAAGGTTCCTGGGCCTCCTTTAGCACCCCAACCCCGCATGAACTTTTTTTTTTTTTCTCTTTTTCTGTAACCTGGCTAGCTTGGACGGATCTAGCCGAGGATGACCTTAAACTTCTAACACTTCCCAAGCCTTGGGTTATAATTGGGCTATAAAGCAGAGAACCACCTTGTCCAATTACCTTGTGTTTTCTTCTCTTCTAAAATAGCAATGAAAACATGTATTTTGCCCCAACACCATTCAGAACCCCAGTGTGTTAGAAAAAAGGGTGGGTCTGCCGTGTTCCCCCTCCCCCGCCCAGAAATTCTTTTATCAAATTGACCTGTTTTCCTGTAGGAAGACTCTGCCCCACTCCACCCACCTGGTGCCTCCCTGGACTTCCCGACTGTCATGAGTTTATTTTTTAACCCTCTCTTCCTTGAAAAGCACCACCCCACTGACCCAGAATGCCAGCTCCTCCCCTTTGGTCACCTTGACTACTCTTACTGTATTTTCTGTTGCTAATAGACCTCACTAACCATTAGCAATAGGGACCCCAGTTTCTCTATAGTCTTTCTCTATGCTCTTCCACTCTCAGTACTGGGGATCCAACCCAGGGACTCGAATACACCAGACAACCCTTTCCTAGTTTTAATTAGGAAATTACGAACAGGGCAGAGGAAATAGAGAATCTCCGCTTCTGAGCAGGGCATGGGTGGGCATGACGAGACTGGTACTATCTTACTAAATACACCTGCCTTGAACTCTGCGGGTCACTTTTAGTAACTTAGGCTCTGGGTCAGGAGTGGCTTAAAAAGTGGAGCGAGAAATTACTATCTAGGTTCTCAAAACAAAAGTACTGTAAATCCCACTTCCCAACATAACCTCGGGTCCTGGGAATCCCAGTAAAGCCAGACAAACAGGCTCCTATCTCAGAGAGCTCCCCCACTCTAATCACCTCTTCTCCCAGCCCTGCCCGCCAGCTGCCAGGACTGGCGGGACCCAGACCTTGCCACACTCCTCGCACGCGCGCCCCGCCAGGGCCGAGGGGCGGGTGGGGGTTGGGGGCGGGAGGCAGGGAAAGCAGGGGCGGAGTTCCGTCCTCCAGTGATTGGCTCCTGGCGGATGGGCTGCGGCCGTGCAGGACCAACCAGTGGCGTGTTGCTATGTGCTGAGCCGATGGGATAGGCGCGGGGGCGCGTCTGTCACCCGGCAAGCCCCCAGCCCGGATTCGGAGGGATGCGGAGCGGCAGTGGCGGCGGCGGTGGCGGAGACTGTGGCTTTAAGAGCACGCAGGGAGCGCTAGAGTCAGCCGTGCAGTCCTTCATCGCCAAGCACTTCGGAGCAGCCGAGCCCGGCGCTGGCGGGACCGGGCAGCCTACCGCCAGGTATGAGGGATCTCGAGCTGAGCTCGCGTGGGCGTGGGGCGCATTCTGCTCCAGTTCGGGCTGTGCGCCCTGGGGACGGTCGGGCTCCCAGGCTGCGTGCAGCCCGGCTCGGCTGGTGCTGTCGCGGTCCCGAGGGGGCTCCCCGAAGGTTCCCGGGGTGCTAGGGGCGGGGAACCGGTTGCTGCAGCCACGTGATCGGTTTGTTTACAAACACTGGCGGGCACTCTGGGTTCGGGACTCGGCGGGTGGCGACGAGCCGCCTGGCAAATATGGGGACCCAGAGACCTGGGCGCCAACGCCTCCCTTGTTCGGCGTGACCCACCTCCCCCCCCCCCCCCAGGGGTGGCACCGGGCGGCACCCGGCTGTACGGTCGATGTCTCTCTCCATCGAGATACTTGGGTCTGGGGCACGTCGCCCTCTAAAGTCCCCGGAGCGCTTCGGCAGCCCCAGGCCAAGGGAACCACAGCGAGTTCCTGCCTGGACGCTTCCCGGCGCCTCCCCAGCGGCCTTGCCAAGGGGTGGGCACGAACTCTGTTGCCAGACTCGCTGCGGGGGCCTCTGCGGAGAGTCCCTCCCAGAGCTGGCTCCTGCCTCTCTTCCTGCTTCAAGTTTACCTGCCTGGTTGCTGACTCCCTTCGGGTGATTTTTTTTTTTTTTTTTCCGAAACAGTGGAACCTTACTCCCGTCTCCTGGCTGGCACTTAGGGGGAAGCACTGTTCCTTTGGACCCCTCGTGCAAAGAACTGCCTGCCACCTCTGACTTCACTTTTACCCACAGTTTTTAAAAAGCTGAGCGAGCATCCTCCGGTTTGCCTAGCCTTCCACGGCCGGGCTGCTGGAAATGGCAAATGCGCCAGAGCCCTGCTTTTTGGCTTCCTTGTTGATTTGTTGTTGCCACGTTGGAGGGTCTTTGAGCCACTGAGTTGGAGTCCTATTAGTCTTTTGTTCCTCATGCTTGTCTTCGTTCTCGCAAGATGGGCTCCCTGTCCAGAGCACTGAACAACAAGCCTAGGGATTACTTTTCTGAACCCCATTTACAGAACATTAGAGGCACAAAGGAATTACAGTAAACCTCATGCTTGAGGCTCTGCAGTAGGCTGCCTGGTTTGGGGGTTTACAGGATCTGATCAGTAAGATTGGGATGCTTTTTCCTTTTGGCACACACTGCCGTAGGTTTTACCTGAGTTCAGTCCATCAGCTTTCTTAGCATTTGATATTCTTATCTTTGAGGAAGTTTTACTCTCTTTATATCACTTTGTAAATTCTGTAGTTTATCAAAAATAATGGCTTTATTAGAACATTTTCATACACATGTATCATTGTGACTGGTTCATACTCAACTATGACTGCTCCCCCACCCCCGGTTTTGTGCTGAGCTGTGATGAGTGACTGAGTTCTTTACAAGCCCAGCCTGAGGAAAGCTGGGGAATCTTACCTTAGGCACTGTGATTTGTCCCCTATTCCACGACAGGGTCAGATGGGATAGAGTGGGGTACCTGGGCTCATGCACTGCCTCAGTTGGGCTCTGCCTAGTTTAGGGTTCAGTAACATCACTTCTTAGGTCTCTGCTTGAGTTGAGATAAGGGTGGGAAATGGAAAATAAAGAACACAGATAAGAATATGTGCCTTTGCCAGGCAGTGGCAGTACACACCTTTAATCCCAGCATCTGGGAGACAAGAGACAGGTGGATCTCTGAGACCAGCCTAGTCTACAAAGCAGGTTCCAGGACAGCTAAAGCTACATAGAAATCCTGTCTCAGAAAAAACAATGAATAGTTTCCCTAGCCAGGAATGGTGGTATATATCTAACCCCAGTACTCTGTGAGGTAAGTTCTGATCACTGCAAGTTTGAGGTCAGCCTGGTCTGTATAAAGGGATTCCAGGTTAGGCAGGGCTATGTAAGGAGACCCTTTGTCTCAGAAAAGAAAAAAACAAAACAAAACAAAAACAACAAAACCAAACAAAACTACTTCAATTCTTTAGAACCATGATTTTCAAACTTGGCTAGGGATCCACAGTAAGGAATACATTATAGCAATGCATGCTAGCCTGGACTAGACATTCTAGGAGGCAGTAACTGTTGCCATATTACCTGCAGTATGTATGTGCTGTTCTTTTTCCTGCTTCATTAGAAAAACAACAATCAGCTGGTGGTCATGACTCATTAATTTGATTTCCTAACCAAATGGGTCACGACCTTCAGTTTGAGAAACATTGGTTCAGGGCGGAGGTCCTCTAGCCTGGCTGTGCATGAATATGTCCAGAGCAATATTTAGAAATACAGCAGGGTTAAAAAGTTTGTATTTTATATATACAAAGATACATTATATATGTATGCATATAGTGTGTATGGATGCTTATTTTCTCTCTGTCTTATTTTGAGACAGGATTTCATATTATACAGTCTAGACTGACTTGGAACACACTGCATAGCTCCAGGCTGCTTTTGAACTTTACCACAATCTTCCTGCCTCACCCTCCACAGGATAGAGATTCCAGGCGTTAGACACCGCACATCTGTTTAGGGGTGCTGATGGGGGGAGGGTGCTCCTTAGGTGATTCAGGTTGCTGATTACTGGGAGTTGGTGGCAGTGAATATTGAGAATGGATGTGAAATGCAGAGTCAGGTAGATGGCGCATACCTTTACAAAGTTTAAGGGGCCTGGCGTGGTGGTATGCAGCCATGGTCCCACTCAGGAAACCGAGGCAGTCAGCTCTTGCGCTCTGTGCATGATAGTGAGTTCCAGGCCAGCCTGGGCTGCAGAGTGGGATTCTCAAAAGCTTTGGTGAAGAGAGTAAGAGATTGACTGGCAGGCCTTGCACCCACTGCACCCCAGCTCCTCTGAGGCTGCTGCTCACAGTTCTGGAGCACTGGCTGTTTCTGAGTGTGTGGGGGTGGGAGATGTGAGCCCCACCAGGGAGCTGCTGTGCTGTTCACAGATTATGTGAATTTTCATTGTCATAATGATGTTAATGGTTTTGAGGCAGTCATTGTGCCTAGGGGATTAACAACTGGCCAGCAGAAGAAAGGATTGATTTTGTTTAATGTCTGGCTGGTATTCCAGACTGTGTAGCCCCAGGGAAAAGCAGGCTGTGTCTTTATTTTGATTTGGGGGTTGGGGGAATCAGGGACTTGTCTATCATCAGATGTTAATAAGAGACTCAGGTTCCCACATCCCTTGCCTAGTCAGCTGGCTCCTTCCCACTGCATGGGCACGGTGTGTGCAGGTGGATCCAGTTAGTCATCCGGTTTCTGGTGCTTTTTCCCTTTGCCTTTAAGCACAGATAACACACAAACACCAATGGAGCTGTTCACTCAATTTCACCCTCTTATTTTGTCCAGACAGGTTGGTGGAAGAGATTTCTTTGAATTAAATCTGCAGTTTAGCTTTTACAAGGGACACTTAATTATCTACATTCAGATTCTACTGTGGTCCTTGGCAAAAAGTGCCTTGTATGAGAACATTCACTGAGAGATTGTCTAAATTACCTCTAATAACGCTCCATTTGGCCTAGCTGCTCACATTCAGAATATCCAGTTTTGAGCACATAGAAAAATGAAAGGGGCAGAAAAGTGTGTGTGTGTGTGTGTGTGTTGGGAAGGGGGCAGGTGACAGGTCTTAGGAATATCAGAGGGGAGGGGATTGGGAAGAAGTCAGGATCCGGTCTCTGTAAATTATCTCAGCTTTATCCCCAGGTCTAGCAACCAAACCACTGGGTACTCTTGACAGGTATAAAGCATCACTTTGAATTCTAGCCCACAGCGATGGAGAGCCAGCCAGAGTGCCCTCCTATCTGCTTGTCTGCCAGCTAAAGATATTTGTAAGGGCTGACAGGGTTCTTATGATATCCATTACAAAAGATGCTGTCTACTTGGGTCTGTAAGAGATTGCACCTGCCTGAATTTCCCAGTGAGTTGCAGTGGGCTCTGCCTGGTGCACTTCAGTCTAATGCAGCATCCTTCTCTGAGCCCTCCCCTGACTCCCTCCCCCAGCTCCCCTCACCTTATCACCCACCTTCCCAACCTCATTCCATTTCTGCTGCAACTACTTGGGGCCTTGTGACGTTTCAGAAACTTGCTGTCTTCAGACTTGTTCGGTAACTCAGGCTGACCCTCTGACCTCTACCACCTGACTCGTGGACTACCGGGGTATGTCAGTCACCACACCCAATTTAAGCCTCTTTTTTAATTTTTCCTGGTTACAGCTCTTCCTTTTTAAAGATTTATTTTAATCTACGTGGGTGAGTATTATCTCTGCATGAATTTATGGTCTCCAATTAGAAAAGAGTATCAAGGGCCCCTGGAACTGGAGTTGGGATGGTTATGGTCCACCATGTGCCAATCATATGGGCCCTAGGACCCAAACCCTGGTCTCTACAAGAGTAGCAAGAGCCTACTTTCTAAGCCTGGTTGGTTTTGCTTTTGTAGTTACTTTCCTCTTCCAGATGAGAGTTAGTGTTTCCCCGACTACTTATCAACATCTCCTCACCTCTTGGTCCACAGCCTCTTTACAGTCCTTAACTTGTTTGTCTTGGGATACAGGAGACCCAAGCTGGTCTTGAATTTATTATACCAGGCCTCTAGATCCCTAATTTGGGAATTACAGGTGAGTTCTATGCCTTGCAGGGCTCTCAACTTCAATGCATGCTAAGCAAGAAATCTACCAACAGCTACATCCCCAAACCCTAACTTTATTATCATTGTTATTATTATTATTATTATAAAAACCAGTTTACTACAGTCTAGGAATGTATTATCTACTTACTTATTGGAATGGAATATTGTGAGTGCCCATTCCATTCTGACTTGCTCCATCCTGGCAATACTTTGAGTTCAGTGGGTGCTAGATAAATACCTGTTGGTTAAAAACATAAATGATCAAAGGAGGCAAGTTTCAGTCTCTAAAGTAGGAAGTTTTTTGTTGTCGTTTTGTTTGTTTTGGTTTTTGAGACAGTTTTTTTTTTTTTTTTTCCTTTGTATCTGTGCCTGGTCTACAACTCAGCAGAGATCCCCCAGCCTCTGCCTCCCAAAAGCTGGGATTAAAGGCGTGCAACAATCTTTTTAAGAGATTATGAGGAAAATAAATGTTTTGTCTCTTTCTTGGAATAAGATAATATTTTCAATATTCCTTTTGCACTTTGCATTTTTCACAGTATTGCTTTTTATTCCTTTATTCCATATTGGTGGCCCAGTCTCTGAAAACCCCAGCACCAGTTATTGTTAATAAACATCCCTTGCCTCTTCTGCTGACCTCACTCTGCCCCCCCCCCCTTTTTTCTGACATGCATTAGCATTTCTATCAGTAACCACACTTTTCATTAACACCAGCAGGCCCTGCAGTGGAGCTGAGGGGCCTGGCTCCTGAGTGAGAAAGAGCCGGATAATTAGCTCTGTGACCTTGGGCAATCTACAGTTCCCTAACTCTTTGGTCCTTATTTGTAAAATGGGACTAATAATAGTAACTATCACTGGGGATTTATGGGAGGATTAGAGGAGAAGGCCAGGAAACCAGGCCCAGAGCCCGGCACCTAGGAAGCACTCAGTGCTCCTGTTAATAACAGCATTAATAGTATGAGGTAGATTTTCATCTCTAGCTGGCAGGAATCCATCCCCAGATCAATTGATTTGGTGGTGACGGGTGGGCGATGACCAAGTCTTAATTGATATTAAGTAAATGAAGGCCCTAAGTATCACTAAGGTTTGTCAGAACTAGAATGGAATTGATTTTATTTTATGACAGGGTTTCACTGTGTAGCACTGACTGGCCTGGAACTAGCTATTTAGACGATGCTGTCTTCACAGAGCTGCACCTGCCTCTGCCTCCTGCTTGCTGGGATCAGGGTCGTGCACCCCTACACCTGGCTGGAATTGAGAGATCATGACATTGTAACAGCTGCTGCCCAGCTCCTCTTTTCCCCCTTTGAATTGGGTCTTTCTGAAGCTCAGACTGCCTGGATGGAGCTCACTAGCACCAGCGTCCTCCCCAAGACTTAGTGTCTTTGGAAGAAGTAATACTTGTGGTAGTTTTAGAAAAGACATACTGTTAGCTGGTTGATGGGAGGCAAAGGCAGGCAGATCTCTGAGTTTGAGGCTAGCCTGGTCTAGAGTGAGTTCCAGGACAGCTAGAGCTACAAACGCTGTCTCCAAACAAAGTATGCTGTCTACCTGTCGTGGACACTCTTGATTTAGCCTTGATTAACCAAGCTGGCCTGACGGGAGGCTGCGTACTGAGGCATTGTTGACTGAAGTGCTTCTACTGAGAGCCCTTCACTTTCCCTGAAAAACAGCAGGAGAAGGAGCTTGATGTAACTTGTTTCCTGGGATTTACATCGTTTGAGACTCTCTACCACATCCTATAATGTCTCCTTTAAGAAGTTCGAGGGAGAAATTCTTTTAGAACATAGTGCCAGGAAAAGCTTTGGCCCTTCAGAGGAACTGGTATGCCTTTTTTTTTTTCTTCTTCTTTCTTTTTTTGGACAATTGGAAATTTATAACTGCTCATATTTCTCTTTTTGCTATGGTTGCCAGGAAGTACAGAGCCAAAACTGTGGCTTGCTCCACAGAGGCCTGCATCCTAATTTTTTCCCAGTGTTAACCTTATCATTTTTTTTTTGTTTTGTTTTTCTTGCTTCATATGAATAACTTGTAATTTTAGATACAAACTGGATATGTGCTGGGTTGGGAATTGAGTCCAGTTAGGTAATTTCATTTTAGAAATATAAAGGTATAAGAAATATAAAGAGCCCGGCGGTGGTGCCACACGCCTTTAATCCCAGCACTTAGGAGGCAGAGGCAGGCGGATTTCTGAGTTCGAGGCCAGCCTGATCTACAAAGTGAGTTCCAGGACAGCCAGGGCTATACAGAGAAACCCTGTCTCAAAAAAAAGAGAAAGAAATATAAAGAAATGTAAGGCTTAAGTGGGCAGAAGAACACAGCTCTAATTAGGTAAAGCAGAAGTCAGTGGGTAGGGGTGGAGGCAGAAGAGTGGGAAGTCCACAGCTTGGGATACCTGAAACTGCATCAAACTGGGTTAGGCTGCAGCTCAGTAAGAGTCTCAGCATTGTCCATATAAATCAGACAGGGCAGTGCACATCTGTAATCCCAGCACTTGGTAGGCAGAGGCAGGGAGGTGGGCAATTCGTGATCAGCCTAGGACTTGAGACAAGTACAGATCATGCCTTCTCTTCCTCAGGTCAGGGGTTCTTTCTATTTCTGTGGGTTTTAGAGGAGTATGCACTCCTGACCTAGCCCTAAATGGCCTATAATGTTTCAATCTTAAGTGAAACATGCTTCCTCCAAAATGGGTAAATGAGCCTTTTTAATGTTGGGGCATCTCTGCCAGTGTGGTATGTGCTGCTGCTGCCTGCGTTTCTGCTACAGGGCTGTTCTGTCTCCCAGCTACAGGGCAGCCCTTCCTTGTGATTGTAGTCTTGAGGATAGGGTATGTCCAAACAAGCGTGACAGTTGAGAAAGAGAAAGAAGCAGGCCTGGCTGGTCTATGGTGCATCCCTTTAATCCCAGTACTCGACTCGGGAGGCAGAGACACACACACACAAAAAAACAAAAAACAACAACAACAACAACAAAAAAAAAACAACAAAAAAACCCAAAACCATAAAAAACCCCCAAACAAAAAAATCAAAAACCAAAACATACATATGAACAAACAATAAACAACCGACAGGCCTAGAGTTCTAGTGTGCTGCTCACTGGGAAAGGAAAGTCAGACATGAAGGTAGCGAATGGATTCCACTGGGCTCGGACAGGGCCTCTGGGTGAATGGCCAAACGTTATTGTTCAAATTGGCTTTATTTTGTTTTGGCTGGTGGACATTTAGTCCCGGGAGACACTGACTTTCCTAATGGTTTGCAGCGTTTGGTTTCTCCAGTTCTGTTTTAGAATAGAATACCCAAGGTTTTGGGAGTTTAGGATGAGCCTCGACTGCCAGCAAAGAATAGTTCGGACCAGTAGAAGTAGAACTTTCTAAATTGGAGCTGAAATGTAATCTTGGTTCTTTTATTTTTGTGGGTAATAATCTTTACTCAGATAATAAGACTTTTGGGAGAAAAAGAAAAGTTAAGACATGGACCTGTCTCCTGCTGGACATTGTCCAACCAGTGATGGAGGCAAATGTGCAAGTAACCAGGGTACAAGATAGAGTTTAATCACTGGGGAGATGGAATGAAGGGTAGGGTTTTGGAGGTGGGACTGGATAAGGAGGTTTTAAATTGGGAGCATACCAAATTCAGTGTCTACTGAAGGGTACAGATGGGGAGGACATGGGGATGCTTAGGGGCCACCTGACACCTGGGGAAGAATGCCAGGGTGTTGCTTGGTACCATTGCTATAGCAAGGGGCAGTTTCATGGAAGTGACCTGTGACCTCCTTTCTCAGAACACAATAAGGTTGAAGAGCTTGCAACAGTAGCTCATAGACACTGATTAAAATGTCCTCTGAAAACTGAGTAGAGATATCCATTCTCATTTTAACCCTCCCCGTGTCCTGTGGTCCACGCTGACTCCTCCAAAGGCTGAGATCTGAAGTCTGCATGTATGTCTGCGCTCCATGTGTATGTCTGGTGCCTGAAGATGTCGGAAGAGAGTGTTGGATCCCCTGAGATTGAACTTATAGGTAGCAAGGATAGACCCCAGGTCCCCTGAAGGGCAGTCAATGTTCTAAACCATAGCTATCTTTCTATTTCTGCAATTTAATGTTGAAGTAGTAAATCTGCTGGTGCTTCAAGAGAATTTGACACTCTGGTTCAGAATTTGAATGATTATTTGACAGAATTCTCAAATACATATATTATCGGTATGTGGTACATAGCTATAATCCAAACATTTGTTTTTTTTATGATTGTTTTCCCTTCCCTTTTCTTCTTTCTTCTTTCTTCTCTTCTTCTCTTTCTTCTTTCTTTCTTCTTTTTTCCTTCTTTCTTTCTTCTTCTCCTTCTCCTTTCTCCTCCTCCTCCTCCTCCTTCTCCTTCTTTTTTTTTGAGTCAGGGTTTCTCTGTGTAGCCCTGGCTGTCCTGGAACTCAAATCTGTAGACCAGGCTGGCCTCAAACTCAGAAATCCACCTGCCTCTGCCTCCCAAGTGCTGCCTGCCTTTATAATCCAAACATTTAGAGGTCAGAGGATTGTTTTGATTCTGAGAAGGCCAGTCTCAGCTATGTGATTGTCTTGGTCATATACATATACTCTGTCCTAACAAAGCCAATAATTTGTGCATGCTTATACATTTTATATTTTTGTGGTGCTAGAAATTGAACCCAAGACTTGGTGCTCGTCAGGCAAGAGTCCTGCCGCTGACCTGCACCCTATATCTATATTCAATATTTACATCCCTAGCTCTATATTTTGTTTTTGCATTTTGAGACAGTGTCTTACTATGCCTCTTAGAGTGGGCCAGGCCATCCGATATTACAGCATAGCTTGAAGATTCTCCCATTGTTTAAGCTCTGGAGGCCATAGGGATCAAGAATACATTTCCAGAGGCCTCTTCTGGTTTGTCAGGGTACAAGAATTTTATAGAAGCATAAGGTTCAGGAATTCAAGGTGACCTTTGGCTACATCTCCCTCTGTGTGGTCAGCCCTCAGTTGTTCACACTGCCTTAAATTTATCCTCCTGCCTTATAAGGCCTTCCAAGCACTGGGGCTTCAGGCATGTACCCCAAACCCAGCGAGACTAAACTTTCCAAGTTCGTACGCCATGTCGAGCTTTGGGGACGACCCATGAACTAGCTTTGGGAGCTTTTTAAATGGAGAGGCTAAATTGGTCAAGTGCATGTAGATCTATCCTCCAAGCACCCGGCCTAAACGGAAAAGGGTTTTAATTCTGAATAAGGCCTACGTGCTCTTCCCACGTAGAGAAGCCCAGAAATTCGTCATGGAGTCAGCCTCTTCCCTCTGCCTCTCTCCTGCCCCTTTACCCCCCCCCCTTTCCCTTGCTCTCTTTCCTCTTTTTTTTCCCCCCACACCCTAGAATACAAATCTATCCATCTGTGGGCTGGCCATTACATTGCAGCTCAGGCATCCTTTCGATAAATGTCTCTTCCTTTTCTCACTCTTAAATTTTAAAAGTTCAACTTCCAGATTCCAGTTGTGGAAAGGCAGGGGGCTTAGCCACAGACAGGCTGGATCTAGAATGTGGGATTTATGTGAACTGGGGATAAAACTGAGAAAGCGTGCAGACAGCTGAACAGTAGCATTGATTGGCAGGTCTGGGATAGATAGCCTGTAGTTAATTGGAGCCCCAGCTGTGCCCCAGAGATCCATCCGTGAGAGAAATCAAGGTCATGGTGGTGCCCATTGTCCAAAAGACGTTCATTAATTCAGCAGGTAGTTCAGCTCGGGAAACACAGCCACTTCAGTAAAAGAAAGCAGATGGAGCGTTTGCATTCTGTGGGGCCAGACTGGAGCTTGAAGGCAAAGTGAAAATTCGTAGCTTCTGAAGAGGGGCCATACTCTTTGCTTTAGGGAGTGGGTAAGTTAGTTATACTGGGCTTTCCTATGTAGCTAAGGCTGTCCTGGAACTCACCTTGGCTAGCCTCAAGTGTATAGAAAGATCCTTGCTGAGCTGGTGAGATGGCTTAGTGGATGAGAGCACTGACTGCTCTTCCAAAGGTCCTGAGTTCAAATCCCAGCAACCACATGGTGGCTCACAGCCACCTGTAATGAGATCTGACACCCTCTTCTGGTGTCTGAAGACAGCTACAGTGTACTTATGTATAAAGAAAGATCCTTGCTTCCACCTCCTGAGTTCTGGGATTCCAGACCAGACCATTCCTTGTTCAAGTCTCTTATTTTCTGAAGCTGTGTGTCATTAGAGCTCCTACATGGCCGTTTTTCATTATAGGTCAAGTTGAGCCTTGTCTAGGCACAGAAGAATGGACTAGCTCTCTTGGTCACAGACCATAGAATGAACGTTATTTGTTTTGTTTTAACCAGGATTGTCATGTGGGCATGATCGAGTGTGAAAGGCTTGGTACTGAAGGGTGGCAGAATTGTCCTGGAGAGAAAAAAGGTAGATTGATTGGGCCTCTGCTGTGTTCAGTAGAGGCAAAGTTGAGGGGTCCTATACCTGGCCTGACCCAAGCCCGAGAGAGGGTTTTGTTAGGGTGTCTTCAGAGAAGATGCAGAGGTTGGACATCTGCGAGCTTCTCTAGAGTCCAGAGGACACTTACAGCCTGGGTAGGGTCATGCGGGAAGCTCTCCTGGGATACAGTGGAGAATGAAGGCTTGGGAGGCAGAACAGAGATTTCACAGTAGCCAGGTTAAACTGCAGAGGTTCATGTGGTGCGCTTCAACTTAGCTATGACTTCCTAGTGCTGCGTCTCCTCACCATCTACCAGCCCTGGTGACTTGGCCCCTCAAGAGTTAATTGCCAAGAGTTAATGGGGAGTCCCATTAATGGTGCAATGCCCAGACTTAGGTATTTTTGCTTGAGTAGATATGTAAGAGTATGCAGGAAAGCAGGGGAGCACAAGAATAAGATTTGGAACTACCAGTATGGTTTTGCTGATGGTCACTCATCTTCTCCCAGTTAGCCACCTTCCAAGGCTCCTTAGTGTACTGAATGCTGTGTCCTAGATGTGAAGGATGGGTCAGGACTCTAGACCTTTTCAGGCAGTTCCTTGTCTTGCAGAATAAATTCTAACTCAGAGAAAGACGTTCTCTGTGTGCTGGGGTAAGGGGTTGCCAGCTCAGCTTAGGGTTTCATTTGTGCTAGGTATTAAAGATGAGCGGCCATTTATAGGGCACAGGAGATAGATTAAAATATGGCAGGTAACTGAAATAATTTGGAGCAGTGTAGTCAGTAACTTGGTCTGTCAGGCAGGTTTGGAGTAGAGCCAACTTTATATATAAAATACATAGAGTTGGCTCAGGCTCTTTGGTTTAAGCTGGTAGGAAACTGGTACAGGTTTTGAAACATGAGCGAGATGTGGTCAAATTGTGTTTTAGAAATAGAATTCTAGAATGGGCTGGAGAAAGAGCTGAGTCAGGGAGTCAGGAAGCAAGGACAGTAATCTGTTGAAAGGCTGGGCCTTGTGCAGTACCACCCGGGAGGGTTGCCCTGGATGGTAGAGTTAAGCCCAGCCAGGCCTTGGGGTGGGGGTGGGGGCAGTGTAGCTCAGTAGTAGAGTGCGTGCGAGGCATGTCTGTGGCCCTGGGATTGGTTCTTGGCATTATTAAAAAAAAAATCCAGCCAATTAACCAAACCAAACCCCAAAACTAGAGTTGACTGCTTAGAGAAAGTGAACTATAAAAAGGGAGAGAAAGGAGCTGCCTGCTTGGTCAGTGGGGTCTTTAAGGAGAAGTGGGGTTGAGGCCTGCAGGACACAACATCTGCCCATCATGTGCAGGGCTCTGGGTTCAGTCCCCAGCATCACAAAGGGTGTGGAAAGAGAATTGGTGTGAAGCTGACTGTAGCAAGCTAGAGAAGAGGTAACAATGGCTCTTTAAATAAGCTGCCTATGGGGGCTGAAGAGATAGATGGCTTAGCAGAGAAGAGCACTTCTTGCTCTTGTAGAGGACCTGGGTTGGATCCCCTGTACCTGGTTGTTCACAGCCATCTCTAACTCCAGTTCTAGGGGATCCACTGCCCACTGATCTCTGGAGGCCCCAGGCGCTCTTCTGCACATATAAACATGAGCGCAGAACACTCAATACATAGAGACGAACCTAAGCGCACTGCAGGGACTCCTGAGGTGACACAGGAAGCAGAGGCACCCGGGGTGCAAGCCTGGTGAGCTGAGCTGAGGAGTCATGATGCCCACACGGGGGCTCCCACTCGCACAAACAAGCATACACATCCATGGATTACATACACATTCACATAGTAACAAAGGTACACTTTTAAAATACAGTAGAGATGGCTCAGCAGTTAAGAGCACTGACTGCTCTTCCAAAGGTCCTGAGTTCAAATCCCAGCAACCACGTGGTGGCTCACAACCATCCATAACGAGATCTGACCCCCCCTTCTGGAGTATCTGAAGACAGCTACAGTGTACTTACATATAATAATAAATAAATCTTTTTTTTTTTTTAAATCAGTACCTGCAGGAAGTCGAACCCAGAACCTCATGGGTAGCTAAGTGCTCTACAACTGAGCTTCTTGGAGTTTACAAGAAGTGCCAGAGGGGCCAGAGGCGCAGAAGCAGACTATATAAGCTTAGGCTTGAATGTCTGTAGAGGATCCTGTTTGTGGGGAGTCAGGCCCAGGAAACTTTTGTTTTTGAGATACAGGGTCTTGCTGACTATGTAGCTCAGGCCACTGGGGGCTCGTTTAGGCTGCTCTTAAACTAGCAACCCTCCTGAGTGCTCCCACTATAGGCATGTGCCACAGTGCCCAACCCGGGCCCATAAAGCTTAGTGAGGACCTGATGCCTCACCGTGCCTGAACAGTGTTAACCGTAAACACAAGCTTTAGAGCTTGCAACTTCTTTGTGTGTAGAGAGAGGCCCATGTTTTCATTACTCAATCTTGATTGTGATTAATGATAATGATGAAGCCTTGCCAGAAGTTTCGGTGGCTCGTCATTCTGCTTGAGTCAGCACTAAACATAGGATCCGGGAAGACCATCTGAAATCCATGTTCTATTTTATCCACCCCCACCCACCTCCCCATGTCAAGCTTCTGTCTGATACGGAGACAGAGTCTCACTGTAGCCCAGGGTGGCCTAGAACTCACTAAGTAGATTAGGCTAGAATTACAGCAGTCCTCTTGCCGTAGTCTCAGTGTCAGGAATACATGTACTTGGTTCTTGTACTTCTCACTGACTTCCTGTCCGCACAGGATAATTGATCAACAATCTGTGCTTAGTTCCAGGATGCTTCTAGAAACTTTGCAGGTTAGATATTTTCTTTTGTTTGCCCAGATCCTGAGGAGTTGAAAGCCAAATTCGCATTTTAACTCCAGAAGTCATTTTAAGAGCATTCATTCCAAGCTAGGCTTGACTTCCTTATCATGCATCCTTTTAAAAGATGGTGTATGTGTGTGTGTGTGTGTGCATGCACCAAGTGTTAGCCACATGTATGTGGGTGCCATGGAGACCAGAAGAGGTTGTTGGCTTCCCTGGGGCTGGAGTTAGGCCATTGAGATCCTTCTATCGTGGGTGCTGGAAACCTAGGTCCTCTGGAGGAGCATCAGGGCTCTTAGCCATTTGTCCATCCTGTCCTAGTCACTGTTCTATTGTTATAAAGAGACACTGACCGAGGCAACTCTTAGGGAAGAAAGAATTTAATGGGGGGCTTTCTTATGTTATTTCATTATGATTGTGGTAGGAAGCTTAGTGGCAGGTAGATAGGCATGTGCCAGAAAAGTATCTGAGAGCGACATCCTGATCCACAGTAGAGAGCAGAACACTGGCCATGTCCTGGGCTTTTGAGACCCTACACCTAGTGACACACTTTCTCTAACAAAGCCACACCTCCTAATCCTTCTCAAATAGTGCCACTCCCTGGTGACTAAGCATTCCAGCATAAGATGGGAGCCATTGATATTCAGATACCACAGAGCCCTGGTTTTATTATTTTGAAAAGATACTTTATGTATATAAGTGTTTTACCTGCATGTATGACTTACGCGTCATATGTGTCTGGTATGCACCAGAGGTTAGAAGGCATCTGAAACAGGAGTTAGAGGTGCTGTGAACCATCCTATGTGTGCTGGGATTAAGCCCAGGTCCTCTGCAAGAGCACTCAAAGCTCTCAACTGCTGAGCCATCCCTCTAGCCTGGCGCTTGCTTGTTAAAATGTACTTAAACTCCAGATTCTGCATGAGATAATAGGTATTTTTCTCCCCCACCCCACCCTCATTCCCCCTTTTCTTTCTCTAGCACTTGGGGAGGAAGAGGCAGGTGGATCTCCAGGTTCAAGGCCAGCCTGGTCCTACAGAGAGAGTTCCAGGACAGCCAGAGCTACCCAGAGAAACCCTGTTGTGGTTTTTGTTTGTTTGTTTTGAAAAAACAACACAAAAACCTAAACCTCTTCTTTCCCTTTCAGTCTCCCATCTACTTTCATGGCCTGTCTATATTTTCATACCTAATTCTAGATTCCACATTTAATAGAACTATCTTCTCTTTTTCTTAATGTTACTATCTGATCCTGATTTGATAAATCTATCTTAAATCTTGATGTATAGTATATACATATTTCCCTTTGTTTTGTTATTGAGACATGATCTCAACTATGTAGACCAAGCTGTTTTGGTCTACATAGAACTCAGAAATCCCCCTGCCTCTGCCTCTCAGAGTGTTGGGTTTAAAGGGATGTGCTACCACACCTGGCCCTGTGTACATATTTTGTAAGTTACCTTCATTCCAGTTCAGAGCTGGGAACTGTGTAAGAAAAGAAGGGGAAGAAGCTGTTGAACTTCAGCTGAGTGGCCTTAGTGTCTTCAGCTACTTGAGAGGTCTTCTTACTGTTTTCTATTGCAGTTGTAGACACAGCCTGTGATATCTGATCTTCTTCATAGCCAGCCACAGCTGCTTCTGCCCAGTACCTAGTAAATGCAAGTGTAAGGTGGAGGATGTTCAAGGGGACTGTTTGTTTTCCCACACAGATGTGCTAGCAGATGTGAGCCTCCCCAGGTAAATTGCTATGCTAAGAGCCATGGGCACATTGCTCTGCTGATGGGTGTGGCAAAGGCACCATTCAGCAGCCACATCTGAGTGGACTTTCTATGACCTGTGACCTTGCTGAATTGAAGGCCTTAAGAGAATGAAGGTTGGTGCAAGAAAGATGCTTCACTATAGGACAAAGTTTTACTTGAACATTAAACATGGAGTTAGAGGGGCTGGAGAGACGGCTCAGTGGTGAAGAGCACTTGCCTTTGCAGAAGACCCAGGTTTGATTCCCAGCACCAACACGGTGACTTAAAAGCAGCTGTAACTCCTGTTCCAGGAGCTCCTACATCCTCTTCTGGCCTCCGAGGGCCCTTCATAGACACATACAGGCAGAACACTCATACACAGTTAAACTGTAATCTCAGCCCGCACACACAGCTGCAGCACACTTGAAAGAGGAGTCCCAGGGATCATGAAAGATGGTCATGTGACGGATACCTCCCTAGAATCAAGACTAGACTCTGTATCCAGGGTTGAGATGAATGGCTGGCTTTGTCTCTGAACCATGGTTCCTTGTAGTCTAAGCTGGGTTGTGTTACGTACCACATGCATTTGAAATTTGCTGTGGTCCAGAGCTATAAAAGAGGTAACGGGGAGTTGGAGAGCTGGCTCAGTGGTTAAGAGCACTGACTGCTCTTCCAGAGGTCCTCAGTTCAATTCCCAGGAACCACATGGTGGCTCACAACTATCTGTAATGGGATCTGATGACCTCTTCTGGTGTGTCTGAAGACAGCTACAGTGTGCTCATATACATAAAATTAAATTAATCTTTAAAAAAAAGAGGTATCTGTAAAATAACTGATTTTTTTTTCCTGTTGATATTTTGTTTTCTCTTGCTTTGGGTTTTGGAATTGAGGCAAGGTTTCATTGTGCAGCCTTTGCTGGCCTGGAACTTGAAATATAGAGTGGCCTGGCTCAAACTTGGAGCAGTCTTCCTGGAGTGCTGGAGCTGTAGGCCTGCCCTACCACACCCAACTCATGACCTTGGGTTGTTTTGTTTTGTTTGTTGTTGTTTTTGAGACAGGGTCTCACTACCTAGTCCTGACTGGCCTGGAACTCTGCACAACCTCCTAACCATGAGTCAGCCAGGGGCACGGGGATACTGGCACCTTTGGTCATGGGTATCCCTTTCCTTGATGGTAAGAATGATTGTAGCTAATCAGGGCTGTTGAATATTCCGCTCTTTCTCATCTGATTCATCTCCTTCAGGATGAAGGCACTGTTATCTCCTTTCAGACATTTTGCCCAGTTAACTCAACTAGTGAGAAGAATCCAAACTGAATCCAAGTTCCATCCCCTCCCCTCCCCGACCCAGCCCCATCCCACCCCACCCCACCCCACCCTCGCTCTGGTTTCTTGCTCTGTGGGCCAGGGTGTCCTCTTAACTCCCAGTATCTTCCTGCCTCAGCTTTCCAAATGCCAGTTTTATACAGCATTGCCACACCCACCTTACCTGGCTAAATCTGAGTGGACAAATGAGAGCTTGGTGTAGGGACAGGAGAAAGCTGTACCAGACTTGGGAGGCCCCAGGGAATGGCCACAAAAGTCTGAAGGTGAGAATGTGAGCCTAGTGTGTTGGAACCACACAAACAGTTCAAGTTGTCCCATCCAAAGCAGTATCATTGTGTTTCTGCTGAGCACTGAAAATACTTAGTTTAGTTTGTAGATTGTGTGCCAGCCCTAAAGGAATACTGGGTCATCTCATCTCACACTTAGATGGAAACAAGGGTCAGCGATTGAGGGACTTGCTAGGTATTGCTCAGCTAGGAAGGAATAGGACTCCCTCGTGAGTTTCTAGAGCTCATTGTTCACCTGTCTACATAAACAACAGCACAGGTACGTGTTAGGGACAGCCCTGTCTTTTCTGTGGTGCTTTCTCCAGCAGCCAGTTTTTGAGGCTGTTGTGTGATGCCGCCTGGCTTCCAGGTCACCTCTCAGGTTCCTTATGGCTTAACTAACGAGTACATGCCACTCTTCCCAGTGACACCTGGTATGGTTTTGAATTTCAGTGTCTATTGTGACTCCCCGTGGGAATGGCCTGTCAGTCAGAAGGGGCCCGCCAGGCTCAGCGTGTGTCCCCCCATGCCGTTGGCTCTCGAGGTTGTGATATATCTAAGATCTTTGTTTTTAATCATAATACTGCTCATTTTCTTTCTGAAGCGAGCAGCATGAGCCAGCTGCTGCTGGTAGAAAAGTCTCGTTTAAATCTACCGTAGATTATTAGTTCACTTAAAATGCTGTTTAAATTGTACATAAGCCCCGAGGCTTTTGATTATTGTTGGAAATCAATTGAACTTCACAAAATGCTCAACAGGTTGGACTCTTGATTCCATGCACGCCATGCCACCATTAGCAGGGACCAAAGTTCAGAAACTAATATGTGCTGAGTTCTGTGACCCTGCATGCATAATTCCTTCCTCCTCAGGAAAATCAATGCAATTCTCTTTATTGAGAATTAAGCAATTTAAATCTCCCTTAAATGATGTGATGGCTGCTCTTGGTTGTCAACTATATCTGGGATTAAAACCCAAGTGACTAGGTCTCTTGGGTAACCCAACTGAGGGGTCTCTTTTTTTCTTTTCTCTCTCTTCTCTCTTCCCTTCTCTTTTCTCTCTCTTCTTTTGGCCAGACAGGATTTCTCTGTAGTTTTGGCTATTCTGGAACTCCCTTGAACTCACAGAGATCCAGCCTGTCCCCATCCCCCTGTCTGCCACACCCTCCTCCCAAGTGTTGGGATTAAAGGCATGTGCTACCACCACCCAGCTAGGGATTTTTCTTAATTTGAAAATGGGAAGACTCAATTTAATCTGGATCCACGCCTGCTGGAAAAGCCCATAGAAAGACGTGGCCTAGGCAGAAGGTCAGCTGAGACATTCGCCTCTGAATGTCCCCTGGATTCTTGGCCCATCTGTGGGTAGATGGCCAATGTAGGGCTAGCTGGACCAGATCCTTTGAGCCCCTCCAATCCCATGTCAGCTTTGCTACTCAAGAACCCTGACTGCTACACATGGGAGGATCGCTGGCTGGCTGGGTAGTTGATTTCCTTCCCCCTCTTCATCGGGGCTGGTGTTCATCTTTGTTTTCTATTTGGCCTATGGTTTCCCATTGGATACAGAATGCCTCTTGCTACTGCCTTGACATCCTTGCACAGTGTTTGATTTTAGAAGGAGGAGGAGCATGCACGTGGTTGTGCAAGCACTGAGGTCAGGCATCAGATCCTCTGAAGCTGGGGCTGCAGACTGCTGTGAGCCATCTGCTGTGGGTGCTGGCAGCTGCCTGTGCCAGAGCAGTGCATGCTCTTAACTGCTGCTGTCTCTGGCCTGGTCTCACTACCACACTTGCCTTTCTTCTAGGTCTTTCCAGCTTGTCTGGACCAGTTTGAACCCAGCACTACTAATACTTTCTACCCGCTTGTCTCCCTTCCCCAAAGAAGTCCCCTTTTTAGGATGCTTGTGAAATTACTAAAGAGAAATAATTCTGGGCGTGACAGGACACACCTTTAATCCACTTGCTCAGAATTCCGAACCTTTTGAATCTCTGAGTTCAAGGCCAGCCTAATTTACCTGGCAAGTCCCAGGCCAGCCAAAGTTACGTAGGGTTCCGTCTCAAAACCAAACCTACCCATGGCCCAATTCTTTTCAGGGTTTTTCAGTACCTTGTAGCCTGGGCCATTACTTACATGGTAGTTCAGTCTTGGTGAGGCACATTACGCCAGTCTATGTTTGTGACTTACTCAGTACTTAAGATGCCACAGATCTTTATTCTGTAGACAGAGCTGTGAATTCAGTGTTTGTGGATTCAGGGCATAACCAGGAACCTCTGCTTTTTTTAGGCTTCCTACAGAGGAGCGGTGAGAAAAGAAATAATTCTACTCCAGGGAAATGCATAATTGAGAAGCTGCCTGCGTGCTTAAGAAAACACACCGCGTGGCCTCTCTAAAGCAGAAAGGCCGCCAGAGCAATTGCTTTCCTTTCTCGAGCTGCTGTTTGTGTAAGACCTGGGTTCGGTGCTGCTCATCCTGGCCACCGGGCAGCCCCGCCTGTGGACTTAGCATCTGGCTTAGACAGCTGGTAATGGTGTTGCACACTTTTAACCCCAGCTCTAGGGAACAGAGGCAAGACGTTCCAGTCCGGCCTGGGCTATGAAGAGAGCAAACAAACACAACCCAGGCCAAACAAAAAGAACTCCCACCCGCTAATAAACAAAACAGCGGCTTTTGGTGTGAACTGCGTCTGAATGCTGCTTCCAGGTCTCTCTGTCCCCTTCTGGAATTTTTGTCCTTGCTAGCAGCAGAATTGGGGGATTGGAAATATTGAGCATGTGTCAGGAAACCCAGTGGAAGGGCAGGGAAATAGTAACTTAGCCCTTTCACCTTTGAGCCTTTGCTCACCGCAGGCCAGCTTGGGATCTAAGGCATCTGTTGTGGCTGTGCCTAACTCTGAGGCACAGTGTACGGTATCATTTCCCACCTCTGCCTCCTGCCAGCATTTCTCTGTGTAACCCAATTCCTCATCCTGAACAGGTGGGAGACTGAGCAGGGAAGGAAGACATTGTGCCCTGGCCCCTGTGGGTTTGAATCTGAATCCCTTTAGAAATCAGACAAGTCACATGAGAGATGTGTGTTACACTTGGAGCCTACTTGGCTCAAGGGTGCTGTGGAGACGTATAAGGGAGAGTAGCCACTCTTGTCTTCACTATAGTGCTAGGCAGTGGTATTATCCACTCCAAAAGGTTGAGAGCCCCAATGGCTGGTGTGGAAAGAATGAAAGGCAGGTTGGTGGGGACAGGGTATGCAGCCTCATGGAAGACTTGCTTTTAGTGGATTTAGAGGAAAAAGAACATTATAATTCACAGGTTTTTCTCTTAAGTCCAGATGGATCCCAGACAGTCCAGCAAGGAAGAGCTTATTTTATTTGTCTTCCTCCCCCATTTCTCTAAATAATTTAATCTTCAAAGCATGATGCAGGTGTTAATTAACACTCCCAGCTCTGCTGGGAAGGTAGGCAAGTGGGAACGCCTCCAGGGAATAGACAGGTTGCCAGAGCCTCAGGTAAGCGAAGCTTTAGAGTCATTCATTCATTCGGCTCCACCACGAGCCTGTTCCTCTCCCCCACTTTTAGTGTCCTGTGTTCCCAGAAGAACAAGAAAGCTGGGACTACATGGTAGAATCTTCTACCTACAGGACATAATGGGGGAGACGGGGAAATCTGGGAAGAAGTTGTGAAATTCATGGTCATTATGGTTTTTCTACTTAACTTTTAAAATACACAAACATCCACACTGGCCATCTTGTCTTGGCAAGGTGTTACGAAGGGAATCAGTTGTCAAACAAGCTGGCTACCCTCGTCATGTGGCCGTCATGTGGTTTGACCCTCTCTAGGTGGTGGCTCCGAGGGCTGGTACCTTCTTGGTATCTGAAAGTAGATGAGACACAAACAAGACAGTTGTATGTGGTGGATAGGTACAGAGTCTTTTCCTGGGTGCAATGCAGAGCCCATCTTCAGTCTGGTCTTTGACCAGGGATGGTGATGATGCCAGTTTGCTGGGCGCCTGTGTAATTCTTGCAAATACTATGCTAATACTGAACCTCTAACTGCCTATCCAAGCAGCCAGGCTAGAGTGGACACAGCGGGAGAGAATATGGAACTGATGGCTTATGTGCCCAGTGTCCATTGCCCCCTCTTAGAGGCAGCTTTGTTCCATCTGCTGATGGCTGTTTTCCCTTTGCTGCAGGCTGCTGAGAACCAGCTCTAGATCTCTACTAGAGAGCCCTCCTTCTGCAGACATCACCAGTGTGTGGAGCCTGCCGCACACCCACCCCCTGCCAAACCACGGCCTTTACCTGTGTCTTTCGCTGTTTCCCGTGCGACCCATCCTGTGGGAGTGCCTCGTGGGCTGCCCCGGAGTTTGCCCCACGCTCAGCAGCGCCAATGGTGAAGATGACAAGATCCAAGACTTTTCAGGCATACCTACCCTCCTGCCACCGGACCTACAGCTGCATCCACTGCCGAGCTCACTTGGCCAATCACGACGAACTCATTTCCAAGGTACCTGCCGCCGAGGAGGGCATTTCCTGTTCCGTTTGTTTACTTGGTTTAGCTTGGTAACTGAATGCTTTCTGCCTGGGAAGTGAATTCTCAGACAGGTGAGGCAGAGGGCCTTGTGGAAGGTGTTGTTTGGTTTCGCAGGGCCATCCGGGCCACTGTATGTTAGTCAAGAACTTGACCACAGAGCCACACACCAACCCCCACCGGAGCAGCTTCATTAGCTGGGATGGGAGAGCTCCTAGCAAGCCCCAGGGAGAGTTGTGTAGCCATAGCTTATGAAACTTGTTCTTTGGGGGAGGAGCAAAAGTAGCCGATTGAAGAAGTTGAGCCCCCCAGCCTGTTGGGACCTTTATACATGAAGTAACACAGCGTGGCATTTGATCTCGATCAAATGTGTGATCATTTGAAGAAGAGTGAGCCCCTGGTTTCCTTCCCGTCGGTGCTTTGATAGCTGCTTCTGAAGTTGAGGCTGGGGGTTACCACTAAATAAACCTAGCATCGCGGTTGTGTAATACAGGAACCCAATACTTTGGGCAGCATTCTCAAGGGAGCTATCTCCCTCCTGACTCTAGATTCCCAGGGGAGGAGAAACAGGTTTTACTGGGGCTAGATGACAAAGAGGAAAAGATCGTGGGAGAATTTCCCCCTTAATAGCATCTTTCCTGAGAAGCTAGCCTTCACACAATTAGAGGACAGACAGATACTTATACAGAGCGAGACTTAAAAATTAGCAATCTTAAACTGTTTGCAAAAACCTGCTGGCAAGGGTACCTGTGCTCTCTTCTCCTTAGGTTTTGTAGTCTCAGCTCCAGATGAGTGACAGCCAAGCGTTCCTCTTTAGCAGGCTGACGTGACTGGCACATGAAGGCTGCCCAGGCAACCAAGTCTCTGGTCACAGTATCTAACCCGAGGCCCTAGAACAGACCTCTGGGGTTCTCTTCCAGGGTGCTTACTAACTTACAAGCTTGATGCCCAGAGCCCCCAGGGTCCTGGCTGAACTTCCTCTTTTCCAACTACACTTAAGCTAGCCTTTTACTTTCCACCTATATCATATAATTCATCTTTTTTTGCAGATTTCCATTAAGTTTTTGGAGTAAACCTGGTAGTTTGGATATGGGAGGCCATGTCAGTGGGAGAGCTCGCCAGTCTCCTGGCGTGGAATGTGAGCCCACAAACTTGTATTTGAGTCGGCTCTGTCTCCCCTTCCACAACCTTTTTTTTTTTTTTTGGTAGACATTTCCAAAATAAGTGTTTCTATCTAGGGCAGACTCAGGCACCATTTTAACACAAGGGAGAAGTGTTCTGTGGTATAAGAAGTCAAGGCTCCAAAAGAGTATGTTTTTTCATCTACTCTGTATTGAAAACTGCTATCTCCCTAACCCGTGTGACTCTTTAAGGTGAGTGGCTAGTCATATGTCATACCAGTGGGAAGCTGAGACTCAAAATATTGTCCAAAGTCTCAACATGGAGGTTAAGAAAAGTGATTATTGTCTGCTGGTGTTCAGTCAGGATTTCTTGACAAGGCCTGAAGAGATGGCGGAAGCTGGACATGTAGAGATGGCGGCAGTGGCATCTGGGGTTGCATCTGCTGTATTTTGGCAGGTGTGCAGGGCGTTGCTTCATTTTAGCCAGGAGACACTAGCAGTGTCCCATGAGCATGCTGGTAGAGGTACCTCACGCCTCTGCCAAGGGCAGACCCCTCCTTGCCTCCTCTCCTCCCTCGTCCTTCTGTGGGTTCTCTGACTTAGTCCTCTGATCAGAACTTGACAGAAGCTCAGAAAATGATCAAATAAATGGACAGATGATGTTTGAGCCTTGGGAGAAGACGAGGAGGAAGCAGAGAAGGCTGCGTTGCCTTCGTGTTCTCCCATACCCATTCTGGGGCAGTAAGGCTCACAAGTCTGCCAAAGTCAGCAGAGGCTTTGGTTTCATTGGCTACAGCCAGCGCGCCCCAGATGGGGTGCATTAGAGATGATTTAAGGAGTTGGGTGAAATGCCTGACTGGGGAAAGAGCAAGGGAACTGTGCTTGGCATTGTACAAAGATTCCTTTATTCTGCTGCACAGCCACCCCCGGCATTAAATAATCTATACATTCTTATGCACGTCCGCTTAATGGAAAGATCATTGCCTCGGCCCCCTCCTTGGAAAAATGGGCCTTTCTTTTCATGCCCACCCCCCTCCATTTAGGAAAGTTCAAGGAGAGAATGTCCCTCCTGTTCCCCTCTTGACTTAATCTCCTGTGTGGTTTCAGAGTCTGCCCAGTGGGAGTGGAGAGCTGGACACCAGAAAGTCGGGGCGGGAACCCCAGCGCAATTAATGAGGCTTTGTACTGGTAATAGGGTCTTTAGTCAGAGAGCTGGATGTTTGGGGAACAAAAAAATAAATAAATAAATAAAGTAAGCCTGCCTTCCTGATGGAGAGAGACAGGCAAAGGCCCAGAGGAGGGAGGGGTGTCTAGAATGAACAGGGGACTTCAGCATCCCTTCCAATCCCCATGGCTAGGCCACCAGGGGAATGCTACATTGTAAAGTTTTAAACAGCTGAGTGTGTTGATTAGGCTGGTGGAAAGCTCTGTGCAGGGCTTGCTGCCTGCCCTGCTCACTTTACATACCCAGGAGCTTCAGTTGTCAGCAATCAGCTGCCCAACCCCCGAGTCTCAGTTTCTTACAAAATGGGCAAAATGGCATCCTCTGTGATCGTAGTGCCTGATTCTGGGAGGGTGGGGGGTGGGGCTGGAGTCACCAGACTGTCAACAGAATGGCTCCTAAACAAGCAAGTTTACCTCTCATTTGTCTGGAGGCCGGAAAAACCCAGATTTGGAAACTTGGCAGACTTGGTGTCTCAGGGTTTACTTTTCAGTGCATACATCCCATGTTACTGTGTGGCCTTACGGGGGAGGGGCAAAAGATCTTCCTCTGGCTTATTTCTTTATTATCATTTTGTGTATATGCTTGAGACTGTCTTGTGGAGTTGCCCCTGTCTATGGTCTTTAACTGCTGGGCCTTAAGAGGTCTTTCTGCTTCCAGGTGTACAGGGCATGTATGTGCCACTGTGCTTGGCTGTTCTGACTCCTTTATACTGACAATAATCTCACGAGGGCTCTGCCTTCATGGCCCAATAATCTATTTCAATACGATTGGGGGATGGGTAGACACTGAGACCATGTCAGGTGGCAGGTAACTAGCATTTAGTGTGTGCCTCCGGCTGCTGTCTCCATAGCAAGGCATACCTCACTGGGAAGGGAGCAGCCTCACCTCATTGGGTTGCCACACAACTCAGATGCGATCAGGGTGGATTGTGAACGACAAAGGTGTTTGCAGTATAAAGTAGTTCCATTTCCTCTCTTGGTCTTGTTATTCCAAATGTAAAGTGGAGAGTAAGTTGGGGGATATTCTGCTTAGGTTTTCCATCAAGATCCAGTACATAGGCATTGGATGTAGGGAAAGGACAGTTGATAGCCCTGTATGTCTAAGAGGCAGTAACACACCCTCCGGCCTGTGGGAGGGGAGACTTTTGAATGGATAATAGAACCATCTAGAGAATGTGCTAAGGCGTTCCACGATCTCTTTCTTGAGGGTGGTATGGTCTACATGCTGGGCTGTTTGTCTGCAGAGGTATTTTGAGTTGGCATGAAGAATTGCTTGCACCATTGTTCTTAATGTTGCCAGCCCCAGCCAGCAAAAAAAAAAAATAATAATAATAATAATAATACACTTGGATTATAAAATAATAATACACTTGGATTATAAAATAATAATGGCTCCCACCGGATCAGTGAGTCCTGCCTCAGCCTCCAGTAGCCCAGGTTTACAGGCCATACCACCCAGTACAGCTGTGTGGAGACCTCCCCCCTTGCTGTCCTCCTGCCAGTCCTAAGCTGAACAGCAGGGTGTTTGGGAATTTGTGGCTTCATTCCAAGACTTGATCCTTATCCGAAGGGCGGGCATTGTGGGAGGCTGTCAAGTGGGTGTCCAGGGCAGGTGGAAAGAAGAAATATTCTGCTTACCACCCAACCTACTTGTGACTGTTTGGTTAGATCTTTGGGTCCGATTATTTTCTAGAGACAGAGGTGCTCCGGAACTGCAAGGCTGTCTACTCTTGGTCAAGAAACAGGTCAGAGCGAGGCAGTAAAGCAGCCTTAGGTCACACTGCCTCTGAACCAGGGACCTCTGTCTCCGCCTGGGCCATGTTCTGGGTGAGGAGCCCTGAACAAACTCGCCTTCTGGCTCCTGGCGGTACTTTAGAGGCTAGGAACTTGGGCAATGGTTTATTGTGTTCCTCGTGGGGTTCCTTGGGCTGGCTGTGGTGGCATTTGGACTCTTTCTTCCTGCCAAGAGATTAGATGTAGCATTGCTTTGAGAGTCAGGAGGGCACCTGTGCTACAGCTGTATTGATCTTGCGGCTGCCACAGGGCTAGCCTGCCCTCATTTCCCACCTGTGCCTTTGAGCCTTAGTGTTGACACCTGTGGTTCTCAGCAAGCCTTTGACCTCTCGATCCAGTGCAGTGGCTTATAGGTCACAGACGTGGTGGGGTGCTGATGTGGCAGCATAGAGATATGTCCCATTGTGCTGACCGTCCTGTCAAGGTGGACTTTGTTTCTCTTAGTTTCTTCGGTCCATCATTTTGCTGCTTTTAATAAATACTCTAAATCAGCAGTTCTCAACCTTCCCAATGCTCAACCCTTTAATACAGTTCCTCAGGTTGTGGTGACAAGTTATTTCCGTTGCTACATGCATAACTTGTAATTTTGCTACTGTTATGAATCCTAGTGTAAATGTCTGATATACAGGATGGTCTTAAGGCAATCCTTAAAAGGGTCATTGAGTCCTCAAAGGGTTACAACTCATAGGTTGAAAACCACTGCTCTACAGTATTCATGTCCTGATACTAGCATGTAGGAAGCCCTAAGTTAGATCCCCAGAACCACAGCTACATGTAATTCCAGCATTAGGGAAATAGAGACAGAGGATCAGGAAGCTCAAAGGTCACTCTGGGCTACATAGCAAGTTTGAGGCCAACCTGAGCTACATAAAGTCCTGTTTCAAAAAGAAGGAAAAAAATCACATGAAGAATCTAGAAGCATAGAAAATGCCTGCATTTCCTTTTCTTTTTTTTTTTTTTTTTTTTTGGTTTTTTGAGACAGGGTTTCTCTGTATAGCCCTGGCTGTCCTGGAACTCACTTTGTAGACCAGGCTGGCCTCGAACTCAGAAATCCACCTGCCTCTGCCTCCCAAGTGCTGGGATTAAAGGCGTGCGCCACCACCGCCTGGCGCATTTCCTTTTCTTTAGGTAAAACTAAAAGCAGAGTAGACATTGGGCTGTCACCGCAGCTCTGATACGTGCTCCCACAGAAGGCAGTACTGCACAAGGGGCATTGCCATATAACACTCCTCACCAGCTAGTCCTGTAGTGCCTGTCTCTAGCTTGCAAAGTATGTTGAACTTGGTTTGAGTGTGTATTTGTCTGAATGTTTGTATACCACTTGTGTCTGGTGCCTTGAGGAGGGCCTTGGATCCCTGGCAGCTGGAGTTACTGTCCCAAGCCACCATGTGGGTGGTCTCTCTGAGCCACCGCTCCAGCTCTCCCCCTCCCCCCTCTTTTAAAAAATCCAATAGATGTATGCTCTATTTGGTTTAAAGAAAAACACTGAAATAAAATTAATATTTCTATTGACAATGGGGAGGAAACAAAGGATTGAAGTTAAATCTATAAATAAATATCCAGCTCATAAAAGTTTCTGAGTACCACAGCATCAGTTGTATCGCAGTAATTAGAAGTCGCTCAGGGACAGGTGGTTGAACCATTGCTGTATGACCTCAATCCTGTATGACCTCGATGAAGGTTTTGTGACTTGAATCTTTGTGTTCTTTTTTTCTTTTTGAGGTTTCTTCCCCCTGCCCACCAACTCTCCATATGTCTGTCTGTCTGTCGGTGTGTCAGCGGCTACGTACCTGTGCTTCTGTGGGAGGCCAGAGGTCTTCAGTATCATTCCTCAGTCGCTGGCCCCTTTGTCCTTTACAGGCTTGTAACTCACTGATTAGGCTTGGTTGACTGGCTGACTGGTTGGCCAGGAAATCTCCTTGCCTCTGCCTCCCAGATGCTGGAATTACAAGTGCATGCCAACACACCTGTCTTATTTACTTTTCCACACCCAACCCCTCCCCCCTTTTACATCCCCTTTTAAAAATATGAATTGTAGCCGGGCGTGGTGGCGCACGCCTTTAATCCCAGCACTCGGGAGGCACCAGGACAGCTAGAGCTGTCCAGAGAGAAACCCTGTCTCGAAAAACAAACAAACAAAAAATATGAATTGTGAGGTTCAAGCTCAGGTCCCCCTGCCTGTGCAGCAAGCCTTCTATCTTCCCAGCCTGAATGTCTTGAAGGGACATGTATGTGTCTGTGTCTGTGTGTGTGTGTGTGTGTGTGTGTGTCAGGTAAAAGAAATCTGAACAGAAAATTCTTTGAACCACATGACTTGGTTGGATTGCAGCACTTCTTGGTAAAATGCTGTTTGGAGCCTGCAAACGCTGTACTGTGTGGTGTCTTCAGGGTGAGATTAGCCACAGATGAGGCTGATCCTGTGATGACAGCAGGGCCTGAGCTTGTACTTTGTCGAGTTTCGATTGCTCCTGTCTGTCCTCACAGAGCTCCCTGTCTCTGGGCCTGGCCATGCCACAGATAGGAGGTCACTGTCTGCAACAATTTCATGAGGAGCTTTGATCCTCCAGGAGACAATAGGTTCACCCCTCGGAGAGTTTGCACTTGACCTTAAGTTTCTCCTGAGACAGTCATAACCAGTGTGTTGACATCTGTGTCCCATTAGTCCATGGGTGACTTGACAGGGTGGTTATGATGTCATGTTACTCTGGTTACAGTGCTCTTCAAGATGGCAGATTGAAATAACTAGTAAAAAAGGACTAGCACCAGGACGCAGGTTTTCACCAGAGTCCCAGTCTGGGGTCTGTGGGATCCCTGAAGTTATATATGTAGTTATTATATATGCATAGGAAGACAGTCAGATATTTGATGCTATTGACTGAGCAAGTAAAGAAACCAGCTGAACCCCTTTCTACCTAGAGAGTGCGTTTCTGCCTGTACTTGAAGGAAGTGTCTGTGAACCAAGTGTAGAGGAACATGCCTGGCAATCCCAGCCCTTAGGAAACTGAGGCAGGAGACCTTCACCCAGTGTGCTTAGAAGCATGTAGAAATGGCGGGAGGAGCAGCATGCACATTCAAATGGGTTGAAGCCATTTTGCTGGAAGTTGAGGCCACATCCCGTCGGCAGTGTGATGTAATTAAAGACTGGGAGTGATGGTTTATATATGTTCAGCTCAGGGAGTGGCACGATTAGAAGGTGTGGCCCTGTTGGAATAGGTTTGGCCTTGTGGGCATGGGCTTTAAGACCCTCATCCTAGCTGCCTGGAAGCCAGTATCTCCTAGCAGATCAGATGAAGATGTAGAACTCTCAGCTTCTCCTCCACCATGCCTGTCATGATGCTGCCATGTTCCCGCCTTGATGATAATGAACTGAACCTCTGAGCCTGTAAGCCAGCCCCAATTCAATGTCGCCCTTATAAGAGTTGCCTTAGTCATGGTGTCTCTTCACAGCAGCGAAACCCTAAGACACTGAGTAAGTCATGTTGTGGCCAGCTTGCAGGGAGTGTTGCTGTGGCGTGGAAGTTGAGCAAGCTGGGGGTGGGGGTGGGGCTGAGGTGGCAACTTGATTATGTCCACTGCTCCACTGCTGTGGTCTGAATGTTCTGGAAACTGCGTGGCAGTTCAGGACACCACTGTGGACTGCTGCTTGGCAGACATAGATGCATACAGAGGTTGAAACAGTGCCCCTTCACTTTCAGGCATGAACAGGGGGAGTAAGTTCACTCTTCAGATGAGAGTCAAGCCTGCCCTGTGGTTGCCTGCTGAGAAAGTGAGTGGCTGGCACCTATGTTACGCACCGTCTGTTCTCAAGGGAGCTCTGGGACCAGGATTGATAGTCTGTGTCTTGCTGCAGACTGCAGGGAACTGGAACACAAAGGTGCTTGTCAAATAGGATCCTTTAAATACCAGGAAGAGATGTTGACGTGACCAAACGAGGCTTGTGCTGCAAGCCTGTTATGAGGCTGACAAATAGACATGTACCAGACTGCACCCCAAGATACCAGACTGCACCCCAAGATTCCATACTGCACCCCAAGACTGGGTTTTACATGACTATACCCCTAAGATTGAGTTTACATGACTATACCCCTAAGATTGAGTTAGTATTTGGACAGCTATTCATAAGCTTATATTTCCATTCAAAATCCATGGGGGACAGACATATATACACACATACACATACACTTACACTTTTATTTATTTTGAGACAGGGTTTTGCTCTGTATCCCAGGCTGGCCTAGAACTCTATATAGTGTAGGCTTCAGCCTTGCTTCTCCTGCTTCAGCCTCTTGTTGAGATTACACGGTAGACACCGTCACTACACCCGGCAAGAAACTTTCTCAGGGGTGTTCACGTTTGGGAACAAGACTTAGCTTTAAGCGTGTCCCGCTTGCTCCTGTCATTTTGCTCTTCCTGTGGCCTCCGGAAGGATAAGGCTATCGCATTGCTGGTTTGGCTGCTGAACTTGGAGGACCTGACCAGAGTCTAAGTCCTTGTACATTTTGTTCAATATTTTATTTCTTTTGTTCAGTCCCTGCACCCCTCTTTAAAGACAGTTTGATAGTTTGTCAGTGTTGACATGGGATACTCTGTCTTAGCCTGCCTGCCACCAGGATTATAGGAGTAGAATCCTAGACCCAACCTGAATAATACTGCTTGATCTAGGGGCTAGGGATGAGGAGATGAAACCAGAATGATTCTTGCAGTGAGGGCCAGTGATCTCAGTAGGTGAGACATGGGAGAGCAAGGCCCACGGCGGAGGTCAGGAGGATGTTATTAATGAGACTGGCTTGGGTATCATTAAAAAAAAAGATGACCTAAGAAATTTACAATTTATATCACTGCTCTTGCTCTGCACTGCCTGTCAGACTGTTCCAGATGTTTCTCCTTCTGGGACTTTATAGCAGCCCTTCTAGGTAGGCATTACCTGGCATGCCTGAGGCCAGGGTTGCAGGTTGCAGAGGAGCCAAAACTGGACCTGCCCAGTTCTTTTCAGCACAGCCGGTGTGACTTGGGCTCCTTTTGGGGCCTTTGCTGACCTATGGTTATGTAGAAGTATCTATGGTGGTAGATCTCACCCTTTGTTCCCGATGCAGCCCATACTGGGGAATCTTCCTTGCTCCTCCATTTAATTCCCATACATTGGAGGGGTGGGGGTGGACCTTGGAATGGAGCCTAGGACCTCACCCATGCTAGGCAAGAACCATCCTACTACTTGAAAGCTCTACCCATTCTCAAAAACTAGCTGAGGTTGTTTGATAGGAATTCTGCCTGGCCTGTGAGAGTCCCTCCCTGTTTTGAATCCTTGCAGAACTGCCTGGTTTTTAAGCCCCACTCCCATTCCATGGAGAGTCTCATCGTGTAGCCTAAGCCAGGCTAGATCTTCATGTCTCAGACTCTTAAGTTCTGGGATAACAGGTCCACACCTCCACATCTCCAGCACATAGATGCACTTTTCACGTATAATTGCCTTGTTTCCTAATGAGGTTCTAAATGCCCTCAGAACTTTAGAACTGAGTGCCTTTGAACCTGAGCTCTCTCCTTTTATGGATTAGGAAACCAAGGCCCAGAGAGAGAAAAGGAGGAGGGCCTTTTGATTTTATTCTTTACTGTCTGACTGCCTGGCACAGAGCAGGTGCTGTAAGCACAGGGTTCAGTCTCTGCCACCAGGGAAGCCTGTGGTCCTCCAGGTGCTTCACTCGGTGTTACCTAAGGACAGTGCAGGATGCTAGACTGGCAGGGTTCCTTCCTCCTACCCCACCTTCTGAATGAGAGACGCTGCAGAAGAGAATCCAAGGCTACAAACCAGGCTGTCAGCGTTCTGACCTTCGCCGTTCACCTGGTCGCTGTGCAGCCTCAGCGACAAAGTGAGACAAGAACTACGTGGAGTGATACATTTTTTTTTTTTAAGGGAAATGAAATGAGATAAATGGAAAGCAGTGCGTGCAGCGTGGTACAAAGTACAGACGTGACAGCGGTGGCAACTTCTGCTGTTCCCTCAAGATCTGCTGAGTAAAAAATGGAAGGGATGTGACATTCAGATATAACCAGGGGCTGGCCCTCTGTGTTTTCCTTCTTCCGGGAGTCTTAGCTCTTGCATGGCAGCTGTCAGTTGTCCTCAGTGATGGGCGCCTGAGTTTAATTCTCTGTTGTTGTTGTTGTTGTTGTTGTTGTTGTTTTTGACCCACATTTCAGCCCATTGTAGAGACATCAGTCCACCGTGACAACGCTGCTCTGGCCTCTGGAAGAGGGTTTCCAGGCTGGCTTTGCATCCCTAGCTGGTCATAGCTTGTCAGTTAGCTTCTGTGAGGCTGCAGGGTGGACATGGGGGTTGGGGTTCTTTTGAAAGGAGACATTTTCTTTATCTTAAAAACCAAAACAAAACAAAAGCAAAACAAAAACTGATATCTTTGTTCCCCAAATGCAGCAGAATTCAGGGGAAGGGTTTGACCCGGTGATTCCTTCTCTATTATCTTAGAGGTCAGAACAGCCAAACTCTGCTCTCTCCCTTCCCTGGCCTATGGCTGGTGTCTGGGCACTGAGTCAGGAGACGGGGTGGGGGATGAGATAGCGCCACCAGCTGCTGCTAAAAACAGCAGCATCCACTGGTCCACAAACACCCTCTTTAGACCACGGTAGTGTCAGGGGCATTATAGTAGGTGTTGCTGGTCTCCCTTTCCTCATGGTTCCTCTCCCTTGGTTCTCTTGGGGGCAGCGTATAACCATCAGTAGGAAACTGGACCATCTTTGAGGAGCCAGGAGCCCCCTTTCTTCCATGTGCGGGTTGGCCCCATTAAGAACATTTTTCTTTTGTTTCTTCTTTTAGCATCGGTTTGCCAACAGATGGATAGAGAAACATCCATGGATGTGAAAAAAGAGGCCAGCAGGAGACCTGCTGCAGCAAGCCCCATCCCTTAGCTCTTAGACTTTAGGGATGCCTTGGCAGACAGAAAAGTCTTGGCCTCCCTGAGCTGGTCCACAGGACCCTTTGGCTACATAGTGGGTAGCAGCCAAAATGGGAGCCCTCATCCAGAGCCAGATCCCCGAGGAGGTGTATGACGCTGAGAAACCATCACCTTCATACTGTTCAGATTGTATTCCGCGAGATGCCCTAGTGCCCACAGCTCCCCACCGCCCCATCCTGCAGTGCCAGCCTGTGCTAGTTCAGCCTAGCACAACTGCCTGCTGTGTGCTCCTGTTTGGGGAGGCCTCTCCCTGTTAGCGAGCGACTGCTAACTGTTATGAGCTCATAACCCTGAACCTTCTGAAAGTCGCCCAAGCCTAACCCCTAGGCTCCCCTTTTCTCTTTCCATGCTGGAAGTTTCAAATGGCAGGAAGGGTACCCAGGAGGCTTATTCCAGACAGACTTCACCCAGGAAACCTGGGGGGGGGGAAGTAAATGAAATCATATTTCTTCATCCTCCCCTTACCAGGAGAAAGAAGGAACTCAAAGTATATCTGTGGAGGAGGAAAGCTCCTCCCTGCCTGTCTGCCTCTCTGTGAAAACAACTGGCCATTCCGCCCTGGGCACTGTGGGGGCAGGGTGCTGGGTAAGTACAGGAGGAAGAAGGAAAGCTGATAAGATAAGCCCTGGCACATCTAGGTCACCAGGCTGCTGCCAGCCACCTGTGTGATTGGTCACCTTGAAACTGACAGGGGGATGGACTTTGGTTCAGGGCTAGACTGGCTGACTTCCCAAGCCTTGGTTTATTCAGTAAACATTTATTGAGTGCCATTAGGTGCCAGGTCATGTGCTAGGTATCCAGGCTCCTGTATGTCTCTAAACTGGCTAGTGTGCATCCCAGGCTCGCAAGCAGTGCTAAAAACAGAAATGACTTCATTCAAAAAAAAAAAAAAAACTGAGCTTGCAAAGAAAAGGGAGGTTGGGGGTGGGTGAGATTGGAGAGCCTGTCTGGGGGGTGAGGGGGCTCTCTGGAGTCTTGAGCTTCTCTTCTTTGGGTTGAAGCCAAGGGTCAACAAGACTTTCTGTAAAGACCAGATAGTAAATATTGGGCTTTGCCGAGCCTATTGTCTTAATGGCTGACCTCTGTGGTACTGGAGAAAATATCAACAAACAGCACCAGAGCGCTGCGGAAACATGATTTACAAACACAAGAGGCCTGGGCTTCCAGGCCTTGCTAGTGCCCAGGGTAGATGTTTGAGACGACCATTGTGAACTGAGTGTTGGGGGAAGTGGCCGCACAGGGCTTCAGCAGGAATCTCCAGTTGGCGTGGCATGGATAGTATTGGGAATTGAGGCAACTGTATGGGAAATTCCATTCCGCTGGCTGGACTTTTTTCCCACCATAAGGTTAAGCTGCGGATCAAGCCAGCTTAAAAAGGCTCCTCATTCTAACTGGAAAACACTGTGTGGCCCCATTGGGTAAAGAGTCAGTGGCACCATTTTCAAAATCCTGAATTGAAAGGTTAAGTCCTTGAGGCCTGGCTTTGCACTGAGTTTTCAGTGTTACCTTGGACAAGTCTCTGAACCTCCCTGACCACTAAATAGACCATGAACACTGCTGGATGCAGCCCTGGGGCTGTTGAGGTGGCCAGAATATAACTTATGCCTATAGACAGTTTATGTTCCAGTGCAAATATACAAACAGCTACATTGTTATTATACAGTGGGCTGAAACACACACACACAGGCTTCTGTATGTATCCTGCATAGATGTGAACTCTAGCTCTGTGGATAAGACAGGAGTCCATTCTGAGTGGAGTGTTTATCTTAGAGTCATGCCTGGGGAACCACAGGTAAGGCAGATGGGCAGAGCCTGTTTCAGAAGCAGGAGGTCTGCAAATGTGAGGCACAGAGTAGAGTGGAAGGAGTTTAGACTCATTTTTGTGTGCTGTAGGGAACCACTAAATGGCTTTGAGGGAGGGAGATAACAATACAGTTTGACTAGAAACGGACAGGAATATTATGGTGTGGCCTGTTGCCCGAAATTCCCACTTCCCTTCAGCTTCAATAAACTGTTTGCCTAGGGCTTTGAGTTGGCTGATCACATAAGCAGTTGATAAAGCATTGATAATGTGCTATGGTTGCATATAATTAATAATGATCAGGCTCCATCACCCCCTGACAATGCCATCAGCTAACAGCAGTCAGGTAAATCATTTGCCAACCACAGGCCTTGGCAGACCTTTATAAAGGCTCCCTGTGTGGCCTAGAGGCTCTCAGGCCAGGGCCCAATGTCCCTAACTTCTTGAGTTAAGGCTGCATAAATGATTAAAAGCTGTCTGTTGTAGCCCCACACTTGGAAGCTTCTATTACTTTGCCCGTGCAAGAATGTACAGAAAGACCTAGAGCTTGCTAATTTGGAAAGGCTGGCCAGCTGTGAATTCCCTGAATTTGCCATGAGTTTTCCTTTCCTCCCACCCACACTTCCTGCCATTCACCATCCCTAGGGTTACAGGACGATGCCACGCCCAGATTTTCTGTGGATGCAGAGTGGCTGCTTTCATTGAACCATAATCTCCTTAGCCCATGTATAGCTTTGTAGAGACTGTCTTCCCCTGCAGAGGATCAGGGCTTCCCTCTCTATACTCTCCTGTGCTGTGGATCTGAGCCAAAACCAAACAAGTCAAAAACAAAAACAAAGAAGCAAAACAAAAAACCCCAAAACCAAACAAAAACACTATTTAAAAAAGGAGGGGAGGTGGGGGCTCTTACTACATAGCCTAGCATGGTCCTGAACTCATCCTGCCTCTACCTCCACAGGTGTGGACCAGCAGGCCTGGCTCTGTTATCTTAAGCCATTTATTTTTTTCCTCTGTGTGTATGTGTGTGTGAGGGGTAAAGTATATATTTGGGTGTACCTGCTGCATCCCGTGTGTAGATGTCAGAGGACTGTTTGGATCCTTGGATTTCTTCTTCTGCCATGTAAGTCCTAGAGCTCAGGTGACCAGACGTAAAGCAAGCACCATTTTACCACCCCCACCCCCACCCCCGGCCCCCACCTCCCCTCCTTTTTTAAATAGAGTGTTTTTGTTTGGTTTTGGGTTTTTTTGTTTTGCTTCTTTGTTTTTGTTTTTGACTTGTTTGGTTTTGGCTCAGATCCACAGCACAGGAGAGGATAGAGAGGGAAGCCCTGATCCTCTGCAGGGGAAGACAGTTGTTACCTTTCTTAAATCGTTTGCTGATTATCTCCCTTGTTTCCAGAAACCAGACGAGAAGAGGAAACTGGGAGTCAGCAGGGCTTGGGAGCCTTATTAACTGTGGTCCAACTAGGTCAGGGGAGTGACCTTTGGATTGCCCTCCCCCAGCCCCCACATGTATACTTCAGCTCACTGGAGCAGAGTTCCCCCATCACTGAGGGGTTAAGATTCCAGCACCCAGCCAAGGGAGTCTGTTTCTGTAAAGCACAGGCCTGCCTAGTCATTGCCTTCCTCCCTGGCGCTCTGGTCCCACCAGTGCTGCTGGTTCCCCAATGCCCAGTCTCCTGTTTCACACCTCAGACTGAGGTCCTGCAGCCAGCCAAATGCTCTTTCTCAACTCCCCTTTCTACCTTGCTGCTCACTGATAGATCATCTCCTGAGAGGAAGGAGAAGGGAGGGTGGAGAGGTGGCTCCCCCACCCCCACCCCCCCCTGACCTCTTTGTCAGTGGGCACAGTGCCCTGAAGCCCCACAGTGCTGTGTTGGGGAGGGCAGTGGTGACTTGCAGCCTAGCTCCAGGCCCCACCTGGCAGATGAAACCCAGCTTGGCTGGGACCCAGTTGTGGTATATGCTGAGGCTTTACCTCAGGGTGGAAACTGGAGGCTGAAGTTTGAGTTGGGAGACAAGGCAACTCTGAGGTATGGTTCTCAAACACAGGGGTTTCCTGAACCAGCTTTCTGTGAAATCAGCCCGGGGCATGCCAGATTCACTGTCTAGTTCCTTAGGCTGGACTGAACTGAGACACTTGTGTGGGTGGAACAGGAGGGAGAAGCCAGTGGACAGATGTTAGGTGGGCCTGCTGCAGTATAGCCTGAGTCCTTGGGAACAGAGATAAAACCTTTTCCCTTTCTCTACCCTTCCCATGTACTGAGTAATGTAATGAGTTCAGTTTCTGCCAGGCTGTGCAGGTTTTAATTTACCTTTCTGACAGGACAAACATGTAAGTAACGACAGCAATGAAGAGATTGTTCAGGTCACGTAGTAGGCCTGCTTTGGAGAATAGCCGTGTACTCCTAGGCCAAGATTCCCCGTTACGCAGTACCTAGGACCTGGTTATGGAGATCACCAAGTTACCTAGTAGAGTTGTAACCCAGTCAGCCTTGAGACTCTTCACCCATGGCTATCAAAGAATGACCTTGTGGGTCCGGGCCAGAATGACCGAAGCCTCCGTGTCTGAGTTGCTCTTGAGTATCTGGAGACTGTTTTCAAATGTGTATGGAAAGGTGGCAATTAAATGTTTGTCTCAGAATAACCCCAGCCTCTGCATTCTCCCAGGAGCCCGAGCCTAGGGAAGATGATTAAAAATAGATCTGAGGCGCACTTCCTGCCCGGCAGATGGCTGACAGCGAATGGTAGGGCTTGTGGCTGACCTTTCTTCTGAAATCTGCTCTGTGTTTCCATGATGCTAATTGAGTCTCTTGCTGGACCTAATCAGAGGCTCTGTAACTGACATGTAAAACACCAGGGCTTACTGTCTTGGCTCTGCAACATGAAAGTGCTGCAGTTTGCATGGAACACACCCCCTCCTTGGTCCAACTGGCCGGTCCTTGTTTAAAAACCAAGTTCTGTGTTCAGATTGACTACCCTTCTGTCAAATATCACACACCTTGTCCAACCCCATCAGCAATGGGAGCTGAGTAAGGAAACAATAAGAAAACCCAGTGTTTGGAAGTACACACAATACACCAGGCTCACAGACCAACATACACATGGATGGCTGAAAGGGATCAAAGCCTCTTTGGGGTCTACGAGTGGCCCAGACCTCAGGCCTTCGCTCACCCACAAAACGCAGATAGTAACCACCTTCATAGTCCCGGGGGGGGGGGTTTTACAAGATTACCCAGCAGCTAAAGATACCTGCTGCCAAGCCTGCTGATTTTGGTCCCCGCCACCTATAGAGTGGAAGGAGAGAACTGGTTTCTGGAAATTGTCCTCTGACCTCCATATGCACACACATTCACAAAATAAATGAATACATGTGAAAAAATTAATACTATGTCCCAGTGGTACAAAATTGTGGGTATGTGTGTGTGTGTGGGGGGGTCTTCATTTTTCCCACAAATGGCTCATAGCTGTAATGGTACCCTCAGGTGGTTGAGTTGACTTCACCTAGTTCAGGTGCCTGGGCCTCTGCATTCTTAGCAGGATGCTGTTGTGGTTGTCTTGACACCTGCTTGGATCACTGTTGCTGGCTTCTGACTTTGCTGGCTTCTTATCCTAGGTTTAATTCTTTTTTCTTCCCAAAGAAAGCCCTCTGCTGTGAACAGACAGTGCTCCAACCCTCTCCAGGCCAGCCATCTTCTCTAAGCTCCTTTAAGGACCACAGAGGGTTAGAATGTTTTATTATTTATGTATTTTCAGTTTGTCTCCTGCTTGGCCAGGTTATAATAAGCACCTTCGGGACAGATGACTAGCTGAAATCCTCCACGGTACCCAGCCGGTCTTGCAGCTTTAAATAAAGAGCATAGTATGCATTCATGTGACCCTACAGGATAGCTCTGAGCCCCTCCCTCCCTCCCTCCCTGGTCATTTAGACATCCCCAGTTCTTTTTTTTTTTAAACTTTAGAAATGGCTTTATTTATATACAAATAATAGTTAGCATTCTATCCATAAATTCTACTTTCCAAGAGCCAGAGTTTCTTTTTTTTATTATGTATTTTCCTCATTTACATTTTCAATGCTATCCCAAAAGTTCCCCATACCCTCCCCCCACTCCCCTACCCACCCATTCCCACTGTTTGGCCCTGGCGTTCCCCTGTACTGGGGCATTAAAGTTTGCGTGTCCAATGGGCCTCTCTTTCCAGTGATGGCCGACTAGGCCATCTGTTGATACATATGCAGCTAGAGTCAAGAGCTCCGGGGTACTGGTTAGTTCATATTGTTGTTGCACCTACAGGGTTTCCCCAGTTCTTTATTTGTCTTTTGACTAGGAAGTGATCTTCCAGTGCCGGATAATTCAGAGAACTTTTGTGTTGGCCAAGGAAGTTGAACACCAGATTATATGGTAGGAATTTTAGGGATCATCAGTTAGGCCAGCCAATGAACAGCAGACACAAGGAGGAAGTTCACAAACATGCGGGGAGATCTAACTTCAGAATCAGAAATCTTCAGTGTTCGGGGCAGCTGTCTTTAGAGAATATGGGCTCAGAAGGTTTGTCCTGTAAGAGACCTTATCAGCTCCTGCAGTTCACAGATTATACAGCGGTCAGAGCCTTAGAGACAGCATCCTCTGTAGAGGCAGGTTGTGGAGCCTTTCTTGGCTTGGGTGGGAGCAGATCACCTGGATATTCTGATCCACTCATGTTCTATTTCTGGGGAGTCTTTATTGTGTGTGTAGACTTTGCTCTTTAGCAAGCACTTAGGTGCTCTACCTGATTTCAGCAGTCTGCACTGAGACTTTTACAGGGACACTCCCCTCCCCCACATCCTCTTTTTTTCCATGCTGAGATATGATCTCACTACGTAGCTCTGGCTGTTCTCAAACTCACTGTGTAGATGGGGTCTGGTGCTCCAGGCTTTTTTATGGAGTTCAGGCTGTCCTGGAGTTGACTGCACTGCCAAGCTAGTCTGGGACTGTGGGAGTCCTTTAGCTTTAGCTTCTCCTCCCAATGTTGATCATGGCCTTTTAAATAATGCATCTGACTTCAGGTCCCCTAAAGCCAGTCCCTAAAGAAAGGTGTGTGAGTTTTAGAAGCTAGAGGTGGGAAGATATGCTGATAATGGTATAAGCTGGACAGCTGCCACAGCAGGAGAGAGCATTTTTATCCGCCTCTTTGGTTTGAACCAACCTGAAGCACAGTTACTTATAAATAAACCCTTGTGTGCTGATTAGCATCTCCAGGAGGAGAAGGAGGGATTGAGCGTTTAGGGCTGAAAATGAGGCAGAGAACGTGGCAGGAAGTTGGAAAGTCAGGTTGTGCATAGAAAATGGAGAGGATAACTCAAGGAAAGTGGACATTGTCACCCCAGTGCACAGAGGAGGAACTGAGGACACATGAAGCTCATGACAAAGTGCTAGAACCACGGATTAAGTTTCTCTTGCCCAAGCACAGTCATGTGTCAGCAGAATGTTCTGAGAAATTTGTCCCTAGAAGATTTCAGCCTTGTACAGATATCACAGGGTACTTACACAAACCTAGTTAGTTCTGTCACCAGGTCTTCTATGCTTAGAGAACTGCTCCCCACCCCAACACAGACACATATACATACTCACAAACACACAGACACACACATGCAGACCACACAGACATACAGACACAAAGACACACACTTTTTTTTTTTTTTCGAGACAGGGTTTGTCTGTAGCCCTGGCTGTCCTGGAACTCACTCTGTAGACCAGGCTGGCCTCGAACTCAGAAATCCACCTGCCTCTGCCTCCCACATGCTGGGATTAAAGGTGTGCGCCACCACGCCCGGCACAGACACACATTTTGAGATGGGGTTTAATTATCAGGCTGTGGATGGCCCGGAACTAGTTGTATAGACCAGACTAGCCTAGAACTCAGATCTATCTGCCTCTGCTATTCAGGTTCTGGGATTAAAAGTATGAGCCGGCCAAATTGCTGAGCTTAGACCATAGATGCTTGATGGACCCAAGAACTTCAAGTAGACAATCCAAAGAATTAAAGTAGCAAAGGATGCAAGGCCGGGAAACTCGGGCAGCTCTGAGAGAAAGGGCTCACTCAGCTCATTTGAGGAATTGGACGGTGAGGGATCAATCAGCCGTGACGTGGGTTGACTCAGAAGGCAGTGAGTTTGCTCTAAAAAGTGTTGAGATTTGGTTGCAATTCAGGCGAGAATCATGTGGGTCTGTGCAATAAACAAGATAACGTCCTGTGTTGTGTTTGGAGGGCTTCCAGGACACGAAGCTCAGCCCACCACACGGACTTCCAAGGGACCGTGGTCACCGGAGGGAAGGAGCATTTGCTCTGCAAGTCCCAAACAGCCTTCTAATCCTCCTTTGCCAAGGGCAGGATTTTTAAGGAGCCTAAAAAAGCTAAAAGCTAACGTCTTAGCTTTGAATTATTTATTTCAAGTGTTGTGCAACAATCATTGAGTGGTGAGCTGGAGAAGCTGTTTTTAGTCCGGGATGCAGAGCATTCCCTGGGTGGTCCTCAGTCAGCCTTAAACACTGGAGGCCCATAAATCAAGCTTTTGTTTTCTCTTTCGTTTACTCAGAGCGAACCAACTCTGAACTGGTTCACTGTATGTAACAAAACTTATAGGAAGCTGACTGGCAAGTCAGAATTCGAATTCGTTAACTCACAGTGGTGTGCTTAATCCTGAAGGCTTGAACTCTGCGCTGTCTTTCTTGAAGGTAAACTCACTTTGAGGGAGATAATTAAATCTGTACCGTTAAGTAAATATGGCATCGGAGCAGAGGCATTTGACTAGCCTGTGAGATTTCACCAGTCCTGACGGATTGACCCATCTCCTCATTAAAGAGAGAGCTTTCCCCAGTGAACACCTGCTCGGGAAATCTCAGGACTTGAAGTCAGAAGCCATAGACTTAGATCCTGACCTTGACCTACGCAAGCTGTAGGAAACTGGAGGTTCCTGTAGGCTCTGGGCTTTACTTAAACTATAACATGCATTGTAACCTGTAACTCCAGAGCCTGATAGTGCATTCATTTAAGACTAAGTCCCTTCTTTTTTTGGTTTTTCGAGACAGGGTTTCTCTGTATAGCTCTGGCTGTCCTGGAACTCACTTTGTAGACCAGGCTGGCCTTGAACTCAGAGATCCGCCTGCCTCTGCCTCCCAAGTGCTGGGATTAAATGCCCAGCCACTAAGTCCCTTCTTTAGGGTGTCATGTATACAATACCCTTGTTACCCTAGCTTAATTTTCCAGGGCTTGCTTATTTATTTCTTAACCACTTTGTGCTTTCTGCATCTGCAAAGTGGATGGGTGGGGTTAATTTAATTTCCTCATCATGTTGCTTAGAGGATTGTGTTCGGATCACATACTGGGCATAGTAAGTACCATATCAGCATGAGCCATGACTGTTACATCCAGCCTTCCCCCTAAGCCCACCTCCCTGCCCACTTTGTTTTTTTCAAGAGTTTACTACATATTGTGTGGTTCTCTCTACCATGTGACCTGGGGGATGAACTTGTCATTAGACTTGGCGAGTGCCTTAGCCCGCTGTGCCATCTTGCCCTTGCCCCTACAGTGAACCACTTCAGTCTCCTGCATTATTAACTCCAGTTTCACTGCAGCAATTGCTACAAATATGTGGAAAGCATGGGGTGGGTGGGTTGGTTGGTTTGTTTCTGTAGAACATGTAGCTTTAGCCTTGGAAGGTGCTGGACGTTTATTCTTCAGGAGTCCATTGGTTTAACCACAGACTGCACAGTTATCCTTAGAACTCTAAGGGTATTTCATTAGCAAGTGCCCCATGGATTTCGGGAGTGGTGCAGACTGAAATATGAGTCAGCAGATATTTTGATTTTTATATTGCTTGATATATTTTAAATATTGATTATGAAATATAAATGTTGGTATTTATACTTTGAGCACAGCATCTTTAGATAATAGTAACTGAATTATTTTCAGAGGCCCCAGTGACTTTGACCTCCAACAGGAGTACTCTCTTAGAAGTTTTTAGTTTTATGTTTGAATTGCAAAGGGCCCAGTGGCTGGCTTACACCATTCCACCACTCCCAGTGGCCAGTTCAGAAAAGGTCGCTTTCCTAAGCAGGCCTTGTGAGGGTGACTCGCCAGCCAGCCTTTGTCCTAGGGGACAGGGTGTGTGGTTTTGGGCGCGTCCTCTACTCTGTGGAGCTGAAGACTGAGCCTTTGCCAGTCCTTGTTTCTCTATGGGGATAGGGGAGGGACGGAGGACTGCTTCGAGCTGGCAGCATCTGTCTTCTCACGTTGTGCTTACGTGGGGATTTACCACTCAAACCCACTGCCACGGCCTGGGAAGCTTAGCCTGCCCTTAGTTCATCAAGTCTATCTGAGGCCCTAGCACAGTGAGGACAGAGCCTGTGGTGATTTGGAAGGGAGTCTGGGAGGCCTGTTGTGAGTTCCCTAAAAGCTATCCTTGTATGAAAGGAAACACTTATTGAGGAAGCTTAGTAAGACCTTTCTATGTAGCAGGCTGCGTGCCTACTGTACGCACACATGAGCTTAGTTATCACAGCATCCTCGTCTAGCACTGTTCTCAAACCTTTCTGCATGTGGGTGCCCAAGGCTCAGGAGTGACTCACCCAGGGATGTGCAGCCAGGGAGAGCTGGCCCAAGGCTTTCTAAGCACCAAAGCTGCCAGCATCCTCGTTACCAAACAAACATGAGGCAGACATGACTGCGAGCAGGGGCATCAGGCCCCTCAGGCCCAGCCATGGCTCAACAGGTGTGGGGTAGGTCTCAACATCACCAGGTGTAGATCCCAGACTTTTGGCAATGAATGGAAGCACCCAAGGCCCTGGATCCTCTGTGCACAACAGATATTTCTTCCTTTAGAACCAGTCCCTTCCACCCCACCTTCTGTGTGCTTAAAGAAGGGGAGGGTGAATGAGACCCATAGGCCAAAGTTATGGAGGAGCGACCTCCAGGAGGCCATCCTGCAAGAGTTCCTTTTTTTCTGTTTTTGACATTGTCTCCCTGTTGTATGTCACTCTGGGTCACATGGTACTCAGCTCATCGACCCGGAGGCAGTTCTTCTGCTTCTGCCTCTGGCTCCGGTGCTGGGATTACGGGCACACCATCGTGCCAGGCTCACACCAATCCCTATGTGAAAGTTTTGGGTAAGTCATGAAGATACACGAATGGTGACCTATGTCCCAGTGTGGAAGTCACAGTCAGGAAATTCCTTTATAATTAACCCGTCTCCCCTGTCTCCATGTGAGTCCATTTCCTTTGACCCTTGTTGTTGTAGGGATGGTGGGAGAAGTCCCTTGCAGAAATCCTTGCTCGTAGCAAAACCGCACATGTATTCTCATTCTGCGAGTTTCTAGCATTTCTAGATTTCCCCACTCTTAACCTCTCCATGGTCCAGGGAGGATCTAGCGCTATTTACTTGGGTTCTAGCCTGTTGCCCTGATACTAGAACACCCCCCCACACACACCCCCACACAGACACACACACCATAGACATTAATGATAGACAGAGAAAAGAATGAGACTGAATAATAGGAAAGTGGCTGACCTGACCCTTTCTCATAACATGCCACATCTGTTTCCTGCTGGGTCAGGGGTGGCGCCAGCCAAAATTCCAAAGGAAAAGATGTTACTAATCCCCCTCTGTCCCTCTACTGAAGCACTCCTTACCATCCTGATGAGGTGCTTTAACGCCTCTGAAGTATAGCGCCTTGTGCAGCTCTATGGGGGTAGAATTGAGCCTGCCTACCAGAGGCTGAGGCAGGAGAGAGAAGGGATGATTGATCCCCTGGTGCTGTGAGATTTCTTTTTGGAGTGTGAGAATATTCTGGAATTAGACAGTGACAATGATTGTACAACCTGTGACTGTACCAAGATTCACTGAATGTTACCTTTAAGTCACGTTTCCATTCTTTTTATGTCTCAAGCACTTTTGAGTCAGAATCTCCTATTCTATTCCAGGCTGGTCTTGAACTCATGACCCTCATTCTTCTTTTCCTATGAAGACATTTGAAGCTTCACCCTTTGTCATTCTAAGAGAGCGGCTGGGGAAGGATCAAGCTGTCAAGAGTACCTGTTGCTCTTGGTGTAGACCTGGATTTGATTTTCAGCACCCCTATGATAAAGCATGAACATCCATGAGTTTAGTTCCAGGGGATCTGATGCCCTCTTCTGACCTCTGGGCACCAGGCATACATATGATGCGGTGCTCATGTACAAGCCTATATAAATCACCTGGATACATAAAAACTTTTTTTTTTTTTTTTTTTTTTTTTTTTTTTGGTTTTTCGAGACAGGGTTTCTCTGTGTAGCCTTGGCTATCCTGGAACTCACTTTGTAGACCAGGCTGGCCTCGAACTCAGAAATCCGCCTGCCTCTGCCTCCCAAATGCTGGGATTAAAGGCGTGCGCCACCACGCCTGGTTTAAAACTTTTTTTTTTTTAAAGACCAAAAGATCAAAGTTACCAAAGAAAAGGGGGCTTGAGGGATTGAGTCAGCTTTTGATCTCTTCCTCAGGCTCCTGAGAAGCCTTCAGTGAGAGATGGTTAAGCTCACCATTCTTAACTGCCCTGTCAAGCAGGCATGATATCCATTCACAGCTGTAAAAGAAGAGCAAAGAGATGCGCTAGTGGGAGCTGCAGTGTCAGATTCGGAACCTGCCCTTTCTGGGGTGACAAGTTCCTCATACCTTAGATGATCAAGGGCCCGGTACACTCCCAGAGGTCACACCTGCTCCCCACACCTCTGCATTCAGCTACCTCCACCCCTGTTACAACTGTGTGCTGCCGAACCAAAGCCTGTTTGTTTTTCTTATTTTGAGACAGGGTCTTGCTGTGTAGCCCACACTGACTTCAGACCTGCATTCCTTCTTAACAAATGTGTTCCACCACACTGGGATCCAGCAGTTCTACTTTAAGAAGGAATCACTGCCTTCCAGACTCCCAAACAGGGCCAGAAATGAGCGGTTTTGGCTACCAAACAGGAAACTCCGAGCCCTTTCCGTTTCTTTGAGCTGGCTGGAAGGGCTGGGCCTGCAACTAGTACTGTACTAGGATAGGAGAAAAGTTTTGTATGGCTTGAAAGAAAACTAAACAAAACCAAAAAAAAAAAAAAAAAAAGAAAGAAAAAAAAGAAAAACCTCTTGTGAAGGCCTGCACACCAGCCTTGGTTGACACACAACATGGAAAAGAACTGCCTTGTTGCCAGGCAGTAATGACATTAAACAAATGTGTCTGACAGTCTGTTCGGCATCTCCTGTCTGAATTCTATTTGCTTCATTTCAGTTGCTTCCTTAGTTCCCTTTCAGCTTCCCCACCTCAGCACCACCCCCACCCAAGGGAACACCAGGCTGTGCCAGGTTGTGCTGGGCTAGGCTGGGCCCCACAGGATACCGTGACCCAGCCGGGCTATTCTTGTCTGAGTCTATTTGCAAGAAGCCTGTTGTTCTCCGTGTCTGTTTTTCTCATCATAAATGTTGAGTTGGCAGGGGCCCCGGGGTAGTGGAAGCCATGGTAGAAGAGCGTCCAGACTTCTGCCTCAAAAAAAAAAAAAAAAAAATGCATCTGGCTATGAGTGCCAGGCTGAGGAAACCAGGCCGCAAATGCTGTGTCTGTGGGCTTACCTGAGGAAGTGTTCCCACCAGGACAGCCCTGCTTGCATCCAGTCCCCTTGCCAGGACCTGGACTTGTACCAGCAGACTCTCACCAAGCATGCCTGGAGGAACTGTCCTGGCATACCTGTGAGCCACCTTTGAGCCTAAGGAGGCTGCTTTCTTTGCCCATTCATCCTCCCCTGCCCCTGCTCTCTAGGAATTTTAATCTGTGTCAGACTGGCAGTATTTACTTCTCAGCAACATGCAGAAGCAGATGGGTACCTACACCCCCCCCACCCCACCCCCAGTGCAAGTGACCTTTCAGCAAGGCGCTCCAGCATCCGCTTAACGTGCATGTGCATGGATTCCATGAATGCACTGATATAAAGTTATAAGTTGTGAACATAAGAATTTTATATGGGGCTGGAGAGATGGTGCAATGGTTAAGAACACCAGATGTTCCTCCAGAGGGCCTGAGTTCAATTCCCAGCAATCACATGACAGCTCACACTGCAAAGCCTCTTCTGGTGTGCAGACATATAGGTAGTCAAAATATCTGTATACACAAGTAAACTTTTAAAATTTTTTTTTTTTTTTGGTTTTTCGAGACAGGGTTTCTCTGTGTAGCCCTGGCTGTCCTGGCACTCACTTTGTAGACCAGGCTGGCCTCGAACTCAGAAATCCGCCTGCCTCTGCCTCCCGAGTGCTGGGATTAAAGGCGTGCGCCACCACGCCCGGCTTAAAAATTTTTTGACATTGCTTTATTTTATTTTATATCACCTTTCATGTTATTAACAATTTTATTATTTGGCCATTTTATACATTTACATGCTGACTACTCATTGTTTTTTCCCTATTACTCTTTCTGATCATTTTGTTTGAGTGTTGTTTGAGATAGGGTCTTGCTTTGTAGCCCTGGCTGGCCTCAGACCCCACCCTCATCCCCCAAGAGAGCTACCTATGAGATTAAAGCGTGTGCCATGACTGGCTTCTCTGATTGTTCCATTTTTGTTTTTGTTTGTTTGGTTGGTTGTTTTTTTTTTTTTTTGGTTTTTTTTTTTTTTTTTTTTTTTTTGAGACAGGGATTCTCTGTATAGCTCTGACTATTTTTGGAACTCACTTTGTAGACCAGGCTGGCCTCAAACTCAGAAATCCGCCTGCCTCTGCCTCCCGAGTGCTGGGATTAAAGGTAATAGATACCACACCAATCAATCTTTAAACACAAAAACACAGACAAAGGTAGGATGGTGTTGCCTGCTATTAATCCTGGCACCTGAGAGCTGAGACAGGAGGCAGGACAGCTGCTGTGTAGGGAGTTTGTGGCTAGCCTGGCACAAAAGAAAGAAAAGGAACAAACTGGTTTAAAATACAGGATGGATACTTTTTGAAAGAACTGTGCTAGAGGCTGGAGATACGACTCCACAGTTAAGAACATTTGCTGCTCTTAGAGAGGACCTGGGTTCAGTTCCCAGCACCTGTATCAGATGGCTCACAACCTTCTATAACTCTAGCTCCAGGAGATCAGCACCCAACTTAGATTCATACACATCTTAAATAAATACATCTTAAATTTTGTAAATATTACTGAGTAAAAAAGCCTTTCAAAAACTTTATGTGTTTGAGTGACAGAAAGCAGGTTTGCCTATGGAGCCATAATCCAGAAAGTGGTGCAGAGCAGAGGGAACGGTAGACTTGGAGGCCCAAGAAAATCTTGGAAGGGTGAACCATTGGTACCCCCTCTCCCTGCCCTTTTTTTCCCCCTCACTATGTTACCTCGGCTAGCCCAGGACATGCTTATGTAGACTAGGTTGGCCTCAACCGAGAGCTGGGCCAGGTGCGGTGTGGCCCATGTCTTTGATCCTACCCCAGTGCACATCTGCCCATAGTCGGAAGTTTTTATTTTACAGATGGATGCTAAGTGATATTCCTGAGATCGAAGTGTAAATGCATTTGATAGCTTGTTATTCGTCAGAGGGCTGTAACATGCTTTGTATTTCTAGAATACATGGAGGAAGAAGCAATGATAGGGGGGAGTAACACCACAGAGTTCCAGATGAAAATCTCTTGTAGTCTAGTGTGGTGGTGTCTGCCTTAATCCCAGGCACAGCAGGCCAGTTCAGTCTACCCAGTGAGTTCCAGGCCAACCAGGGATATGATACAAACATACACACCCACACACACACATGAATATGAGTGATCCTGCCCCCCCCCCAAAAAAAAAAAAAACCCTGGTTTTCTGAAATGCTCTATGAACCAATGCCACCAGTCCTGGTGATTATCCTTAATCTCCATTGTGGTGATGGCTTCCTAGGCGTATAGCGGATATCAGAACTCATGTAACAATGCACCCAATAGAAGAAATATAGAGGCAGTTCATACTATCAGCTCTGGAGGCTGAAGCAGGAGGATCACTGCGAGTTCGAGGCCAGTCTGGGATACCTAATGAGACTCTTCAAAATAAAAATAAAACAATTATTATGTGCCAGAGTCACATGCTGCGGGGTTGGAAGAGAGCCTGAAACATGAGCTGTACCTCGGAGACCTCACAGCATAGAGAAGGAATTTGATTCAGAATTTTTAAATCCAAGGGCTGGAGAGATGGCTCAGCGGTTAAGAGCTCTTCCGGAGGTCCTGAGTTCAATTCCCAACAACCGCATGGTGGTTCACAACCATCTGTAATGGGATCCAATGCCCTCTTCTGGTGTGTCTGAACACATCTACAGTATACTCAAATGCCTAAAATAAATCTTTTTAACAAAAAAATTAAATTCAGATGCAAAGAAAAACGTAGGTGTTGGTTGTGTGTGTCTTCCTGGGAAAGTCAGAGGACAGGGTGGACAAAGCTGGGGAAGTTAGCCATTGAGCGCAGGTAAGCTTGGGCTAGCATAGGGTACAGTGTTAAAGTAGCAAGAGGAGTCACTAAGTGGGCGGCTTTTGTTCCCTTGAGCCGTTTGTGTAAAGTGTAGGCTTTGTCACAGGGACCTTTGTGTGCAGTTTGAGAGAGAGGTCATGGTTCCCAGAGCAGTTTCGTTGTGCCTCTGTGTGTGTGTGTGTGTGTGTGTGTGTGTCTTATGCTCAGGTCTGGACTGAAGCCGGTGACTGTCTCTCTGCTTGCTGCTTGAGCTGCACCTGGGCAGGAAGGCCATCCCCTTATCCAGCTGTTCAGTTCCCAGCTCCTCCGCAGGAAGTCTGCCTTTCTCTGGCCAGAGGCACCAACCCTGAGTACCTGTACTCCTGACAGAATGGCTGTCTAGGCACAGTGCTCAGAGCCCCATCTGGTGCTTTTAGTCATCTGTCAGCTCCACACCCCAGATTTCTTCAGAGTTCCTTGTTTCCTTGTCTGTTTTTATACTGGTCCCACCCCTACTCCCCCCCCCCCCCCCCCGCAACCTCCCAGAGCTGACTAGGAGTTAAATTGGGATACCATTGTCATACCACATTAAAAATGCAAGCAGGCAGAGCATGTCGGCCAGACAGCTCAGTGAGACCAGAGGAGGGAAACCTGTGCTAATGGAGGGAGATGCCAGATTGCATGGTAAGCCCTGGCTTCTGTCTGTCACTGACAGGCCAGAAGGCAGGCCAAGCTAGAGGGTGAAATGAGACTTCTGCCCATTGGGCATCATTGAGACCAAGTACACAGCAGAAGAGGAGCCCTGGAGTCCCCACTTAGGACTGGAACTGCTGGGGGTTGGGGGTAGCACTGGCCAGGAGCAAGGCAAGTGATGAGTGCAGACTCTTGTGCTGGGGTCCAAGTAAGAAGAGGGCAAACCAAAGGGTCTGTACTGGGTTTCCGTGCCTGGCCACTGTGTGTGAGAGGCCACTGTGTGTGACATCAGTTCAGATTAATTCTCCCAGTGAATTCCTCGTCGGACAGCATGAAGAACGGAGGGCTATTTAATTACTTGCAGTTCTGTTGTTAAATAAAGATCAACTTTGTCAGTGTGTCCCAGGCTTGCCATAGCTTCCCAAGTGCTGGTGTTAAACACTGACACACTGCACTATTACACCAGCCTGGCTACTCTCTTGTAATCTGTACCCCTGTCCCTCAAGTCACCTGAGCTGGTAAAAATAGCCCGAGTGTGTGGGCTGCCTTCATCTCTGAACTGTTTATTCCGTCTTCACCACCTCCTGCCTCATGCCACCTGCCAGCTAGACCTCTTGCTGGCCGCATGCTCCCTTCTGCATGGGCGGTCAGGTTGGTTGCGATTTGGGGTTGGTTTCCCAAATAAGTAACATGGATGTCTAACTATTGATTTGTCTTCTTGTATTTCAGTCCTTCCAGGGAAGTCAAGGGCGAGCCTACCTCTTCAACTCAGTGTGAGTGTCTCTGACTGGGTATCTGTTTATTGGGTGCAAGTCTCGAGGGGTGGGGAAAGCACTCCTCCGATTCAGCAATGACCTCTGCCTTAGTAATATCAGTAATAATAAAATCCCTAGGGACATTCCCATTAACAACTGGTAGTCAGTTACCTTAGGGGAAATTTGGTTGGCATCATCTCCAACTAAAAATAATGGTACTCGCTGCAGTATCCCCAGCACAGGGAAAACTTAGAGGGAGTCTCTGATAGACCTTCATCGTGGAGGTCAGCCAGACCTGAGATTTGTGACGGTGTGTGTGTGTGTGTGTGTGTGTGTGTGTGTGTGTGTGTGTGTGTGAGAGAGAGAGAGAGAGAGAGAGAGAGAGAGAGAGAGAGAGAGAGAGAGAGAGAGAACGAACTTATGTTAGGGGGAAGGCTTAGGAAGAGCCTCATCCCTTCTGCAGAGGATGTCGACACAGCCTGTCATGGGATTCAGCCTCTGACTGGGCTAGGAAGACAAAGCTCGCAGACATCTGATAAACGAACAACGAAAGGAAATGTAGCTCATTCCTTGGAGCAGGTGTTCTGTAAAGCAGGTGTGATAGATACTCAAGGGTCACTCACCCTGATGATACGGACTGAAACACATGGTCTCGTTCACTGTCTTAGGCATCCTCTGTAACCCCTGTGCAACCGTCTCGAGGCTGTGAGCCTCCCTTTCAGTTACAAGACCGGGGGGGAAGAGATGGCTGAGGCAGTGCTGCCAAGCCTGACAACACAGAGTTGGGTCGCTTGAAAGCTAAGCTTACTGTAGGAGAAGAGAACCTATCCCCAAAGCTGTCCTTGCCTCCACGAAGGCACCACAGCATGCATGTGTCCACCCAACAAGTAAATGTAATGTGAGTTTTCTTTTAGTTACAAGATTAAAAATTAGTGTCAGAAAATTTAAATCCTAAGCAAACTGTCATCCAGTGCTATTTTGGATCAGCCCACAGAACTGAATCTTGCAGATGCAGGATTTATTCCCACGGAGACATTTCCATGTGGTTACCTTTGAGGCGATGGATGTTTCTCATTTCAGTTTTAGACCAGTTCCTTCTCCCTGTAGGCTTCCCTGGGAGTAGGCCTGTCCAGTCGGTTTTTGCCAGGAGCTCAGCTTGAATGACTAATGGCTGTTTATCCTTCTGACTAACCACTGCTCGCTCTCTTTCTGTCTTTGGCACAGAGTTAATGTGGGCTGCGGGCCTGCAGAAGAGCGGGTGTTGCTAACAGGACTACACGCCGTTGCAGACATTTACTGTGAAAACTGCAAAACCACTTTGGGCTGGAAATATGTAAGTACAGATGAGCCTGGGAGGGAGGGGCTAGGAGCGGTAGCTAGCAAAGGGCCTCCTGGGTAAGGGATGCTTTCTTCCAAAGGCTGCCCTCAGCCCTGGGGGCTCGAACCTTTGTAAGACAGGTAATCCTGCCCATCTCTTCACCTGGCCTGGAAACACTTCCATGGGCGTGTGCGAGTACATTTATTAGCAGGACCTTAAAGCATCTCCTGAAAGCTGACTGTGTAACAACCCTGGGAAGACGGCTCAGTCAGCAAACTGTCCATAAACACGAGGACTTGAGTTCTGATCCCCAGGACCCTTGGGAAAAACTGGGTGCAGCAATACATGCTTGTAATCCCAGAGCTGGGTAGGCATAGACTGGGAGAATCCCCGAGGCAGCCAGTGCAGCCAGTGGGCGAGCTCCTGATTCAATGGGGGGCACTCAAAAAGGTAACTCAGGAAGACACTTGAAACTAACCTCTGGCTAACACACCTTCATTTTCTCTTTCTCACTCACACACACATGTACACACCAACAAGTATATACATACACACAAAAATAAGAAACACTAGCTATCCAAACATGGTCCTATACACTTATAATCCGTGCAGGTAGATGACAGGCCCAGATGGACCACATGAGACCCTGTTTCAATGAAGTAACAAAGACAGACAGAGCCGGGTGTGGTGGCGCACGCCTTTAATCCCAGCACTCGGGAGGCAGAGGCAGGCGGATTTCTGAGTTCGAGGCCAGCCTGGTCTACAAAGTGAGTTCTAGGACAGCCAGGGCTATACAGAGAAACCCTGTCTCGAAAAACAAAAAAAAAAAAAAAAAAAAAGACAGACAGACAACTAACAAAACACAGAACTGACTGAGTATTCTAGCTGGGCTTGGGTCTCTACAAAAGCATGGTCAGTGCTTTCACAGTTACCAGCTAGTTTTTGCATGCCGTCTAAGCAGCAGAATGAGACTCCGACGGGGCTCTGTCTCTTAGCTGGCTTTATGCCTTCACGCTCAGCCTAAGCAATACAGCGTCACCTGTGCATTGCGGTACAAGCCTGTGATTTTTGTATTTTGGAGGAGGTGGCAGGAGGAGCTTGGCCTCTTGGGGGAACTAATAAAATCTCTTAAAAGATATAATAGCCGGGCGTGGTGGCGCACGCCTTTAATCCCAGCACTCGGGAGGCAGAGGCAGGTGGATTTCTGAATTCGAGGCCAGCCTGGTCTACAAAGTGAGTTCCAGGACAGCCAGGGCTATACAGAGAAACCCTGTCTCGGAAAAAAAAAAAAAAAAATATATATATATATATATATATATAATAAAGTTTATTACAGGAAAATAAATTAAGGAGCAATGGGACCGTGTGGTGGCGATGATGTCAGGTCTTGCCAAGGGACAGATCGGCCTGAAAGTTGGGTCCTTTTCTGCAGCCCCTCCCCCCCCCCCATGAGCAGTAATTACAGGAACGTACCACCACGTGATCACAGTTCTGCTGTTGATCCTAGAACTGCTTCATCCATTGAGATGTTGGGTTAGAGGAAGAGATAACCCTGAGTTGGCTGGTTTCATTTGTTGCTTGAGGTTCGGGTTTGGTGATCTGACAATTTTATAAAAAGCTGTTGACTGTAAACTTACTGGGAGTGAGTACTGTAGGAAGCACTTGCCTAGAAGCCCTGAACTTGATTCCCCGGCATCAGGAGAGGGAAAAAGATGGCGATCCACTCCCTATCGTGATGATGGGCAGGACAGCGGGGAAGCATCCGATGGCTTGTATTGATCACCTTGGTGTACCCAACTCTGTTCTGTTCCTTTGTCTTGGTATTTTTATGAACCTACAGAACAATCCTACAGTGCAGTGGCTCTCAACCTTCCTAATGCAGTGACCCTTTAGTACAATTCCTCATGGTGTGGTGAACCCCCAACCACAAAGGAAAACCTCATATCACAGGATGCTGGGAACTCACTATGTAGCCCAGGCTGTACTCCTTCCTCCTGCCTCTGTTGCCCAGTGCTGGGATTACAGGAGTGCCCCTTGATCCCGGAGGAAAACTCACCCTAGTATTCTTACTCTTCTTCTCTTCTGCCCTAAACAGAGACACAACAGGTCTAATTCTCAAATTATAGCACAGACAGACAGACAGACAGACAGACACACATACAGAGTGCACAGGAAAACCTGCTGAATCCATAGTTGTACCGAGTGTTTGCACATTCTCTGGTGTCCTAGCTCCCCTCTTCCTCACTTTGTAGATTGATTCTTAACAAGACAACTTAAAGTCTGAACTCTTGTTCTAAAACACAAGAAATAGAAAGTTCTGAGTAGAAGTGGTAGTTCACTAGTAATGCCCGCTGAGCAGTGGTAGCACAGGCCTCTAATCCTAGTACTTGGGAGGCAGAGGCAGGCCGACCTCTGCGTTCCAGGATCACCAGAGACACACAGAAACAAACAGAAAAGAAAAGCTGTAGTTTGTGTCATTATTTTGTTGGAACAGTAGGATCTGGTTCCTTACTGAGCTCAGAGGCTCTGCCAGAAGAGCCCCTTATCTACTGCTTGTGCCTCTGTCATTACCCAAGTGACTTCCAGGAGAGGTGTTCTGGGATAATGTATAAATGCTTGTGTGCTTCCTCACTCTGCATGTGAGATAGTCCTTTGTCCTATATTGGGCAGAAAGGCTTTCTGTGGGGCTCACTGAGAGGCTCCACAGGGGTGGGGTGGTGGTGGTGGAAGCAACCTGCCAGGTAGGTGGAGAGGGTGGGGTGGGAGGAGTTTCTGCAGCTGCGGGGGGGGGGGGGGGGGGGGGGTTCATGCAGTGTCTGTTACCCTGGAGCACAGTAGTGAAAGAAAAGCTCTTGATTCACCTGAGGTGGAAACAGAGAGAACAGAAAGTGAGACCTGACTGGCCTCAGTACTGGAGGGACTTGCTACCCTACTTATGTATAACAGGTGCAGCTTTTTGTTGTTGTTGTTGTTGTTGTTTTTCCGAGACAGGGTTTCTCTGTATAGCCCTGGTCCTGGAACTCACTTTGTAGACCAGGCTGGCCTCGAACTCAGAAATCCTCCTGCCTCTGCCTCCCAAGTGCTGGGATTAAAGGCGTGCAACACCACTGCCGGCTAACAGGTGCATCTTAAGATGATAACCAGGCTTCTAGAAACCAATGTCTGTAAGGCAGACTTCTAGTAAGTTTCAGAGATCCTAGTTCCCTCAAGAGCTCACATACATGTATGTGTGCGAATGATTGTCAGCTTAAGACAGGGATCACTATGTAGCCATAGCTGCCCTGGAGCTCACACAGACCTGCCTCTGCCCCTGCCTTTGCCCCTGCCTCTGCCTCTGCCCCTTCCCTGCCTCTGCCTCCCGAGTGCTGGGATCAAAGGTGTGCACCACCTTGTCAGGGTTTGTTTTTTTTTTTTTTTTTTTTTTTTTTTTTCAAAAGCCAAGAAGCTTCACATAAAAACCAAGATTGTCCACTGCAATGCTCCCAAACTGGCTTCCAAAATCAGCAGCTGCTTTTTATCTGTTTCCTGAAGGCCTGTTATCTGACTTTCAGTCTTCCGGGAATGCAGAAGTGTGCAAAGCAAGAACATCTCTGCTTAAAGTTTTTATTGTGTTACAGGCAACAGAAAGTGACTACATATGGCATTTGTGGGTATTGGAGAGGAAGGTGTACTGAGAATAGAGATAAGGGAAGACATGGGGAGAGGGAAGAGAGGGCAGCGAGGTGCCTGCCGCAGGTGAGATTGGGATCCCAGGCTGAGTAGCTGGGAAAGAGCTTACTGAGATGGTGACGTTGGAGCAAAAGTTTAAAAGAGGAATAATCCAAATAAATTCTGTCATGATACTGAGGAATCCCAGATGTCGCTCAGTTGTGCTGCTAACAGCAGGAACTCAGGACACCTGTGTGCTGGAATGTTTGGGGCACCTGATGGCTGTCCAGGTGCCTGTCATCAGCCACACCGCTGCTTCTGTGTCTCAGAAGTCATCTCTGCCTTTGGTCACTCTGTGTCTTTTTTTCTCTTCCTCTGTTTTATAGGAACATGCTTTTGAAAGCAGTCAGAAGTATAAAGAAGGCAAATACATCATTGAATTAGCACACATGATCAAGGACAATGGCTGGGACTGACCTGATAGCATCCATCCGGTCCAGCATCCATGTGAATGCCACCCAACTGAACATTCTACCCAAGCGTGAGAGAGTGACTGAACACACTCGGTTCCATCAACTTAGGGGCCTTGCCATCAGGGGTCATCCTCCCACCCTGACACCATCATTTTTGGTGACTGGCCTCTAAATCACTGTCTCTCTGTCTCTTTGCTTTGTATCTGTTTGTGAGTTGATCTTGGCTTCTCTGTTCTAGTGTTGGCTGAAAACAGTTACGAGCTGGAACGGACCCTAGGCTGCATGGTGGCAGCCCGGCTTGAAGGGGGGGCCCCCTGCCCACATGAGAACTGCCTAATGGCCTGTCAGAACAGTGGCACATGAGCATGAGGAGCAGAAAAGGGGAACCTGAGAGTCCTAGGATTGGGGAAGGGGCAAGAGGGTGCAATATAATAACTGTACCGTTCTTGGAGACCTGCTAACTTAGGCTTGAAATAATTGACTCCTTCAAAAGGACAAAGAGAAAAAAAAAATACCTCGTGGCTTTTGTTCTCTCTGATGATACACTCCTGCCCTAGCATCAGATGTGCCAGGACAGCGGATTAGCACAAGAAGCAACCTTGATTCTAGCTGACAGGGCAGGACCCTAGCATTCTGGACCTGGACTGGAGAAGGTCCTGCTAAAGAGATGGGGGGTGGGGAGTGTGTGTGTGTGTGGGGGGGGGGGTAAAGCTCAGTGGGTTTTAGTGATTCTGCCCTCTCCCCCCCCGCCCCCCTCCTGGGCAATCACCTTCTGGGTCTTCTTAACTGATTTAGGTTGCAGGAAAAGATGCAAGATGTATGTGTCCCATTTAGCCCGAAGCACAGTAAAAATCAGTAATGGAGGAGAACCAGGAGCTGGAGGCATTGCTGTGGACTGGGAGCTCCTGATAGCAAGCAGGAAATGTAAAAATGCAGAGGCAAGATTCTGGGAGGAAGCGTTCAGATTGGAGCCAGTGAAGGCTTAGCACATCTTTCCTCATCCGATGATCAGTAGCTTCCATGGGACCAGCAATTCTTTGTGCACAGTGTTTCTGAGTTTTGGGTTCCCCCCCCCCCCCCTCCAATTCTATCACCATAACCTGGGAAACAAAGATCCAAGATTACGCCTGCATTCTTAGCCCGGAATCTCCTATGTGGATAGACATCTTTTGGCCGTGTGGTCCAGCAGTGGGAAGGGATTACAGATTCAACATTACTCCTTCACCCACCGCACCCAAGCTTCCTTGAGTTAGGGTTGGGGAGGAAAGAAAAAATCCCTGTAAATCTCTTGAAATGAAAAAGAATTTATTGTGTGTAATCAACACTGTGAAGGCTGTTTTGCATCAATCCAGCTATTATGTGGATTTGAAATCCCGTTTGAATCCATTTCATTTATTTCTTAGGCAGAAGATAATGTTAAAATATGGGCATATTAGGTACTTCTCAGAATCTTGTTCTCTAGCTAGGCTGGTCCTACAGGAAAATTCACCTCTGGGAAAAAAAAAAAAAAGCCCAAGAAGAGAAGGAGCAAGAGTGAGCTCGTGAAGATAGGAGCCTGTAGCCTGGCTAACCAAGCAGGCTAAAGCATCCCTCCAGGAACATTTTCCAGTCCACATCCCCAGCAGAACCAAATTCCATCAGAGAGAGAGCTGTGGTGGACACGGCTTTGTCCTGATCTGGAAATGGACAAATTGAGACTTGCCAGGGCAATAGGAAGTCGGCCAGCTCAATAGACTGCCTGTCTTCTGGGACACAAAAGGATTCCTAGAAACAGAATTTTGTTCCTCAAGTTTGCTTGTCCTGGGCCCTGGAAGACTAGCTCTGCCCCCCACCCCAGCCACTGCACAGCAAGGCCCACTGAGGGCCAGAAAAACCACCCGTGACTCCCAAGCTCAAGTGGTCAGTGGCACACATTTCTCCAGTTTCACATTCCTAAGCTGACTTGCCAGCTCCAAGTGTCATCCATTGTCCCCTCTTTATCCTGTCCGAAGATGTGGCCTTCATTAAAGATTTGATTAGACCCTTTGCTCAGGGAATACAAGTCCTTTTTTTTTTTTTTTTTTTTTTAAAACAAGGGGGTGGGGGGGTCAAACCTAGGTAGTTTCTTTAAAACTAAAGTTGGTGACTTGCAGAAACTGGATCTATGGTGCCCTGGGTGGAGAAAGGGGCAGGGTCCTTGAACTACAAGTTTGGGGGTGGGACCAAAACTCATCAGGCTTCCCTTTGTGACGGTGAAACCAAAAGTGCTTCTTATGACCATTCTTCGCTCCACTCACAGCTTGTCTACCTAACACTTAGCAGTATTAGCGAGTCCACAGCCCAGTGGGCGGCAGAGGCTTATGCACCCAAGGCCTCTCTGGTCAGTTTTTTTTTTTTTTCCTCACCAAATGATTGACTCAGCATAACCAAAGACCTCACCCCTTCACTCCACATAGGTTCAAGGAATGGGCAGTGGATTGGGTGACCTTGGGCAGGGGTGGGCAAGGACAAAAGAGGAGAAAGGGAAGACCCAAAGGTCTGGACCTCAGCCGCCAGCTACCTTCACTTTGAAGTCTAGCTGACCAGCCCTCGTGCCACCTGCCCTGTGCCACTGTGGATGATGGGACAGTTGTCACCCTGGAATCCATCCACCCCACCCCCACCCCACCCCCCGTATCTCCCCCCAGGCTGCTGATGAGTAAGTAAATCAGCATGAGTCAAGTATAGCCAAGCTTGATGCTTGCATGCTCACAGCGGGACCTGGCTACTCGAGTACCGACCGCCCCAGCTCCTATGACAGATCATGTAGATAAAGTAAAAATCTCAGCTGGTGGATCAATGTGTACAAAAGAGGTGTCCCCTTTATAGTGGAGATTTCCAAGTATATACATATATCTCTATACAGTCGCTTGTGAAATATACTTTTGTAAATAATATTTAATTTTTTAAATAATATATTTGGTGCTGTATTCTCAGACCCCCCTGAGAGCACTTTTATTTTCAATTCTATAGCTTCATCTGTGTTTCTCGGAGTATATTTTAAGGGAAAGGATAATCATCAAGATACTCTTTTTTATTTTCTTTAAGGATCTGTAACTATAAAAATGGATTGAGGCTTTAAAACATTTTTGCAGTTTTCTGTTTGCATTTTTACCCAGCAGAAGAGACTAGTAAATTATCAGGTTGTGAATTGATACTTTCTTGCCCAGTATTGGCTAGAAAAGAAACAAGCTTAGTAGTAACAACTTGAGAGTAATTACTGTAGTTGGGAGAACTTCCAAGAAATTGGGATAGACTGAGAGAGAGTGTGTGTGTGTGTGTTTCATTTTTCTGTTTCCTTTCCTACTGAGGACACTATGAACTACAGTTTACACCTTAGACAGAGTTTTCCCTCTGGTTTTCATGTGTGAGTGGACCAAGAGCCCAAAGCAAGATTTTCTTTCCCTGAGGGAACGTTCCAGTTCCTCTTCTGTGTGTTCAGCTTCTACAGCCAGTGAAGCAAATCTGTGAAGAGAGCCAGCGTGAAGTCTGTGCCTCTGAGACGGGAACGGCTCAGCCGCGCTCACATCCCAGGGCTCTGGCTGTTCTAGAAGCCATGTCATATTAGAAGTTAACAAGTTCAGGTTTAAAAGGATAGTAATAGCTTTTTTTTAAAAGTCAGATTGCTTGGGGTTCAGGCAGAGGCTGGCAAATCAAATCTTGAACACACTTTTATATTAAAAAATCTGCCTCAATGGAAATACTAGTCCTATGACTGGGAGAGATTGTCTTTGAAATTGTGGTTGATTAATAAAATTACTATACAGTCATGAAATGTACCCGGAAGGCGTTGTCCTCCTGGGGTTAGATCTGTCCAGCGTCTTACAGTGGTTTGGTGAGAACAGGAGTCAGCTTCCTTTTCCCAGCCTGCAAAGACTCTGCACCATGGATTTGTCTGTCTGTCTGTCTGTGTTTACAAACTGTATTTGTTGGGTTTGGAATTGCTTTTGTTGTTACTTTTTTTCTTTCTTTCTTTTTTTTTTTTTTTTTTTTGTTCCTTTCTTGGGTGGGAATTTTTTTTCCCAGGTCACTTTGCTTCAATAACAAAGGCAATTGTTTTTGAATAATTTGTCTTCACCTCCTTCCGGTATTTGTACATAATGATTCAGTATTAGTAAGAAGTGCGTTATTTCTGTCATTGCTGATCTGTGTTGGTGCTCATTTGAGAAAAATAAAGTTTTCAAATACTGACTCTTGGGAGAATGTCTGTTTTCTTTTGATGCTGTGTGTGTGTCTTCATTTATATTATTGGGAAGCCTGCTCAAGGCCATCTGTCTAGCCCGGGGCACAGACCTGTTAGATGATACCATAAAGGATATTTCTCTTAAGGACACAAAGCCAGTTAATGAACAAATCTCAGGTCTCCTGATCATCTGCACATTTCTCCTGGCCTTTACCTAGCAGAAGCCCCAAATGACCTCTACCCAGTTATCTCTGCCATGACCCATCTTGTAAGAGTCTAAAAGCTTTTCTGATGACACCATTGTCTTTGGATATAAAATTGCATTAGGAAGGAGGCGTGCTGACATTGGGCGATAAATACATGTTATGATACATGAAGAAAAATCTTGTTCAAGTACTAAATGGAGATTACAGGCACTAACAAATCTATCACTATAATAATCCAGCTGTTTATATTTTACAAGCATACAATCTTGAATAACCAATCACTTAAGTACAGTAATATGCATTTATATGTACTGGTGCCTTTTTAAGAATATACATTATAAAGCTGGGCGTGGTGGCGCACGCCTTTAATCCCAGCACTCGGGAGGCAGAGGCAGGCAGATTTCTGAGTTAGAGGCCAGCCTGGTCTTCAAAATGAGTTCCAGGACATCCAGGGCTTTACAGAGAAACCCTGTCTTCAAACAAACAAACAAAAGAATATACAATATACTAGAATCCTTAGTGTGGGCCAGGCGAGGCAGGGACTCTGCTAACGTAGATCTGCAGCATATGCTCTGCATTTTAAACTTCTTCAGAGGGCTGGGCACGACGGTGCACACCTTTAGTCCCAGCACTCAGGAAGCAGAGGTAGGCAGATCTCTTGAGTTTAAGGCCTGTCTAGTCTACAAAGAGTTCCAGGACAGATAGTGCTACCTAGAGAAATCCTGTTTTTTAAACACACACACACACACACACACAGGTTCCCCCAAATCCCTCCTGCTCTCTTCCTGAGACTTGTCACCTATCGTCTGGGCCCAGCTGTGGTTGTCTCTTTTTTCTTGTCATTGGGCACATTATCTCCTTCCTGTGACCTGTTTTGCTTCAGTAGACTTTTCTATTACCATCTCACTCTTGTTTGCCTTTTGTGAACAGAGATGAGAAAAAAAATATGTGCAGCAGCCAGCCAGTCCTAGGCCAGGCCAGCCAGACCCTCATTCTGATCTCTTTGCTGCCTAAGGCAGCCATGCAGGGGCTGAAGCTGGAAGGAGAGAGTTGGGAGTGCCTGAGTCTCTGCCTGACCTGTGACTCCTGCCTGGGCCTCTCTGCCTGGCCTGTGACTCCTGCCTGGGTCTCTACCTGGCCTGTGACTCCTGCCTGGGTCTCTACCTGGCCTGTGACTCCTGCCTGGGCCTCTGCCTGGCCTGTGACTCCTGGCTTTGCTTGCAGAACTTTGGGCACTCCCTACACCACCCTAGGCAATCGAACCATCCCACAGGAAAGCAATAACACGCTGATTGCCCTCATTTCTTTAAACCAATGGGTCAGCTAGCAACCCATGACAATTGACTCCATAAGTTCTTGACTCTTGGGTTGGTTTGGGGTTTTTTGTTTGTTTTTCTTTTTTAAAAAAGAAAGAAGAAACAAGGCCATAAGAGGGATTCCCGGGTGGTCCCTACTGCACACCCCTTCCCTTACCTAAAGGAGGTCAGGGTTAGGCTAATGGCACCTCCAGGTCAGGGTCATGCAGGAGAACTGGACTTCTGTAAATGTTTAAAGTTATTTGGGCCAGACATGGTGGTGGACACCATTAATCCCAGCACTTGGGAGGCAGAGGCAGGCGGATTTCTGAGTTCGAGGCCAGCAGTTGCTGGGAATTGAACTCAGGACCTCTGGAAGAGCAGTCAGTGTTCTTAACCTCTGAGCTCTTGTGTCTTTCCCTATACTTGGCTGATCTGTGTTCTCCACACCGTTTCGTTTTCACAATAATTCTTCCACTTAAAGATGTGGAAACCAAAGCTCTGAGACCATAAAAGAATCCCCAGGGCACTGCTGGGATTTTTGTGGACTTGGTGGCTTGTGCTGTAATCTTGACACTGGGAAGAATGGGGTGGGAGGGTTTCTATGAGACCTGCCAGGACAACAGTGTGAGATGCTGTCTCAAAATACAAAAACAAACAAGCAAACAACAGCAAAAACAAACTTAAGGCTGGGTGGTATTAGCGGCACATACCTTTAATCTTGGGAGGCAGAGGCAGATGGATCTCTCTGTGTTCAAGGTCAGCCTGGTCTACAGAGTTCCAGGACAGTTGAGGCTACGCAGAGAAAACCTGTCTCAAAAAAAACCAAAACTACAGGACAGCTTCTAAAGTCGTCTCCTGTAATCCCAGCCCACCATGACACCACTGACAGATCTCACACCCAACATGTCATGGCTGTTTTCTTCCTTCCTTGCAGCTCTTCCCCCTTAATCTTCAGGTAAATCAAAAGTGCTTAACGTTTAGAATCTCAAAGTCAGACTGGAGAGATGGCTCAGAGGTTAAGAGCACTGACTGTTCTTCCAGAGGACCTGAGTTCAATTCCCAGCAACTACATGGTGGGTCACAAACATCTGTAATGAGATCTGGTGCCCTCTTCTGGCCTGCAAGAATGCAGGTAGAATCTCCAAGTCTAGGGGATAGGGATGTAGACCAGCAAAAATGTATGACCAGCAAGTAGCAGCCAGGAGTTTGGTTCCCAGCGCTCAATGAACCATGCTGAAGAATGACAAATGACTGTCCTTGGAGACAAGCTGAGTTTGAGTCCTGCCTAAGATAAGCATCAATCTCTCTCAACAAAATAAAAAGAGCCAGCTTTTGGCCAGCCAGTTCAGTCCTGTCCTAAAAACAAAAAAATACTGTAGAGAGGTCTTGCGCACCTCCCGCCCGAGACACTGCAACAGGATCCTTCTGCACATGTTTATTGGGAGAGCTTGATTGCAGAGGCGAAGAGACCCCAAGCCCAGAACTGGTGCTGCTTATATAGGCCTAGGAGAGGCGTGTCTCACACCCGGATTGGGTTATGCTTACCACCTCATTTGCATGCCTACATCTGATTGGTTAACTTCTCTCTCATCTGATTGGTTAACTTGTCTCTCATCTGATTGGTTAATTTTGGTTAATTCTCAAAACCTCATCTTGGCAAAAAAACTTTACTGCCTATGTATTCGTGATGGCCAGCGGAAGCCAGCGCCACCCTGCAACGGCACATATGGCTTCCCACAGAGAGGGGCCATCAAGATGGTGCTTGTTGTTAGGTCTGAGGATCTGAGAGAAAACAGCCTTTGACTAATGGAAGCTAAGAACAGAGAAAAATCTGGCTTTTTTTTTTTTTAATTAAGGACTCTTGATTGTTTGTTGTTGTTGTTGTTGTTGTTGCTGCTGTATTGTTTTGTTTGGCTTTGTTTAGTTTGGTTTTTCAAGACAGGGTCTCTCTGGGTAACAGCCCTGGAACTCAATTTGTAGTCCAGGCTGGCCTTGAACTCACCAAAATACACCTGCCTCTACTTCCCAAATGCTGGGATTAAGAAAGGCATGTGTCACTACTGCCTGTCTGACTGATTGCTTTCTTGTTTTGGAGAGAGAAAAAAATGTTGCTTTCAGTTAAGAATGATTGATATCTAACCCAACATTTCAGCATATGAAAGTGACTAAGATATCTCAATATCTGGCAGTTGAAGGTGCCAGGCTCTTGTGGAACAAACCAAGAGGCTGATTTTGAGCATAACAGCCAGTTTGATCAAAGTAGCTTGCAGGTGCCCTTACAATTAAGCCTTACAACTAAGCCAGGGTTCCCTCCCAGGAGGGGATAGGGCAGGTCAGGACCCTTACTGGAGGTTGCAGTCACTCCTTCCTACACTATCTGTAATCCCTCCCAGCTGTCTGTAATCCTGTCTACACCACTGGGTTCTCAAGGTCTGCAAAGGTGTGATAAAGGGTAGGAGATTTACCAAGTGAATGATGTCATCTGTGCTGCACTAAGGGGAAGAGACTTTTCAAAGGTGTGGCTGTTTGGGTGACCCACAGGATGACCTCTCACCCCTGCTAATGTAAGTAAGCCCAGCAAACTCATTGGTTCCCAACGTTGGATCTTGGTGTCATGGTTACGTCGGTCTATCTTTGGAACTGTATTTGGTGGATGGGAGGTGGATGTTTCTCTCTATCCAAGGAGTTCACTAAACCACAGTCTTGGTGGCTCAGCTCTATAATCCCAGCTGGAAGAAGACAGAGGCAAGAGGACTAAACATTCAAGGGCAACATGGACTATATACTGAGATTTTTTTTTTCTTGAGACTACTTTTTTAAAAATTAAATGTCATTTGTCACAGGAAGAGATTTCTAATTTCTAAGTGAATATGAAAATCGTTTTAATAGAACATCCAGAAAAGCTAATATTCTGAAGGCGCTTAGCAAATCATTTGAAACCCATGACAGAACAATTAAGTGTTGTTTTGGGCGCGGGGGGGGGGGGCGATTAGAATAGTGTTAATGATTTATCTCAAGTTCATGAACTCAGAGTCAAATTGAGGGCAGTGATGGACGCCTGTAACCGTAGCACCTGGGAACTGGAGGCAGGGTGAGGGTAAAGGCCATTCTTGTGTGGCCAACCAACCCACACTAAATTCAAAGCAACAAACAAACAAAAACCCTGGACCATACACAAAAGAAATCATCAGAGTCAGATAAGAACACCGGCTCTGGTGGTGTTCAGAGGCGGGTCTACAGACGTCATGTGACAGCATAGACATTTCTGTCTGAGAAAGCTACTGCAGTCTGGGACTCAGATACCAGCACAAACCTAAGTTACTAAGAGGTCAAATATAGGCCAGGCAGTGATGGCGCACACCTTTAACCCCAGCACTTGGGAAAAGCAGAGGCAGATGGATGTCTGAGTTCAAGGCCAGCCTGGTTTACAGAGTGAGTTCCAGGACAGCCAGGGCTACACAGAGAAACCCTGTCTAAATAAATAAATAAATAAATAAATAAATAAATAAATAAATAAATAAGCAATCTAAAAAGAAGGTCCAATGCAGTAGCACCAGGTCGTCCCTGGCACAAATAGCCATTGGCATGTGTATTGCATAGCACTCATTCCTTTAATCTCAGGTCTACAAGGAGGTAACCCTCACCTGTAGGCTCTGGGCCTGCTAGCATGGTGGCCTGAGGCTCAGACCTACCCAACCGGAAGAGGGTGTGCACAAAAGAGGAGCTGGGGGCATGGCTCCGTAGTAGACTGTTTACCCAGCATAAGCAAGGGTTCTATCCTAAGCATGGTTAGAACCAATGACTTGAAAGGTGATGGAGGAGGATGAGGGGGGAATCTGAAAATCTATTCTTGACTGATGGGCAGACCCTTTAGTGGTCTTCAGGAATTCAAAATTAGCTCATTATACTTGCACCACACTGGGAAAGAGAGATACTGTCAAACTTGACAATACTGTCAAATGTACTCCCATAGCCCTCCCTGAGGACCCCCAACTCCTGGGCCACTTCTCCAGAGTGAAGCCACACAAGCAAAGCAGCCAAGCTGAGGAATGAGAAACGCTTTGTTTATGGCCTTAATAAAGGAGTTCTTGGGAAATTTTTGGTTTCCATTTGCTGAAGCAAAATACTTGTGCTGAAGGTTCTTGAAATGTATTGTTGTTCATGTCTTTTCCCCATCCCATTCTTTGGAGCCTTAATAGAGTTTACAATATACTTTGCAAAAGTGGAATGAGCTGTCCTTCATTTGCCTGGTATGTTTTGTACCCACCCAGTCCCCAACGGACATCAAAACTATTGTCTGAACTATGCTTCTGCTCTTTGTTGAACGTGATGTGTGTATGACCCAGATTGCTGCTAATCTAATAGAAAACCTGGCTTTAGCCTGGTCCTGTACCAATCCTTTACTTCCCCAGCAGTTGGGAGAAGGCTTCCTGCACCCACATCTTCTGGAGGCACGCAGGCTTGATGTTGTTTCCATGGCGACGAGACACAGCCAACGTTCTGATTTCATTTCGTTTTAGATCTCAAATGATATTATAAAAGAAATTGTTTACCAGGGAGAATGCCAGCCATCTGAGAGTGAAGACTGCAGGAGAGGAAGAGCCACTGACCTTCTGGAGACTTCTTTTTTTTTTTTTTTTTTTGGAAATTCAGTGTTTTTATTATACACAGTTGAACAGAGAGGAGGGGTTATTATATACAGATAAACAAGGATGCAGAGTTTATGGTATATAGCTGGATCAAGGGAATGGAGTTAGTTAATCTCCATGGGAGTAGACTCTGTAGGGAGCAGTCTTCAGGTCATAAATATCCAGACAGAGAAAACAATGGTTGACATGTTCTGCACACATTATCAACCTGAAAACGTGGACCAGAAGGGAAGACTTTGCCATGCCTCTATGGGTCTATGGCTAGGATCCTTCACATGACCATTCCTGTGTCAACACCACTTTATTTCAGGACGTCACACATTCAGGACTTCCTCCATTCCCTGTACCCAGGGCTATAGGTTCTATGCCAGAATTATCCCCAAAAAATGTTATTTTGAAGGAAGGCTTTGGGGGAAGTGATTAGAACACAGAGGTTGAGCCCTTGTGAATATAAATGGTGCCTTTTTTTTTATTAGGTATTTTCCTCAATTACATTTCCAATGCTATCCAAAAAGTCCCCAATACACGCCCCCCCCCCAGTCCCCCACCCACCCACCCCCACCCCTTGGCCCTGGCATTCCCCTGTACTGGGGCATATAAAGTTGGCAAGTCCAATGGGCCTCTCTTTCCAGTGATGGCCGACTAGGCCATCTTTTGATACAAATGCAGCTAGAGTCAAGAGCTCTGGGGTACTGGTTAGTTCATAATAATGTTCCACCTATGGGGTTGTAGTTCCCTTTAGCTCCTTGGGTACTTTCTCTAGCTCCTCCATTGGGGGCCCTGTGATCCATCCAATAGCTGACTGTAAGCATCTACTTCTGTGTTTGCTAGGCCCTGGCATTGTCTCACAAGAGACAGCTATATCTGGGTCCTTTCAGCAAAATCTTGCTAGTGTATGCAATGGTGTCAGCGTTTGGAAGCTGATTATGGAATGGATCCCTGGATATGGCAGTCTTTAGATGGTCCATCCTTTCTTCACAGCTCCAAACTTTATCTCTGTAACTCTTTCCATGGGTTTTTTGTTCCCAATTCCAAGAAGGGGCACAGTGTCCACACTTTGGTCTTCGTTCTTCTTGAGTTTCATGCGTTTAACAAATTGTATCTTATATCTTGGGTATCCTAAGTTTTGGGGCTAATATCCACTTATCAGTGAGTACATATTGTGTGAGTTCCTTTGTGAATATGTTACCTCACTCAGGATGATGCCCTCCAGATCCATCCATTTGCCTAGGAATTTCATAAATTCATTCCTTTTAATAGCTGAGTAGTACTCCATTGTGTAAATGTACCACATTTTCTGTATCCATTCCTCTGTTGAGGGGCATCTGGGTTCTTTCCAGCTTCTGGCTATTATAAATAAGGCTGCTATGAACATAGTGGAGCATGTGTCCTTCTTACCGGTTGGAACATCTTCTGGATATATGCCCAGGAGAGGTATTGCTGGATCCTCTGGTAGTATTATGTCCAATTTTCTGAGGAACCGCCAAACTGATTTCCAGAGTGGTTGTACCAGCTTGCAATCCCACCAACAATGAAGGAGTGTTCCTCTTTCTCCACATCCTTGCCAGCATCTGCTGTCACTTGAATTTTTGATCTTAGCCATTCTGACTGGTGTGAGGTGGAATCTCAGGGTTGTTTTGAGTTGCATTTCCCTGATGATTAAGGATGTTGAACATTTTTTCAGGTGCTTCTCTGCCATTTGGTATTCCTCAGGTGAGAATTCTTTGTTCAGTTCTGAGCCCCATTTTTTAACGGGGTTATTTGATTTTCTGGAGTCCACCTTCTTGAGTTCTTTATATATATTGGATATTAGTCCCCTATCTGATTTAGGATAGGTAAAGATCCTTTCCCAATCTGTTGGTGGTCTTTTTGTCTTATTGACGGTGTCTTTTGCCTTGCAGAAGCTTTGCAACTTTATGAGGTCCCATTTATCGATTCTCAATCTTACAGCACAAGCCTTTGCTGTTCTATTCAGGAATTTTTCCCCTGTACCCATATCTTCGAGGCTTTTCCCTACTTTCTCCTCTATAAGTTTCAGTGTCTCTGGTTTTATGTGGAGTTCCTTAATCCACTTAGATTTGACCTTAGTACAAGGAGATAGGAATGGATCAATTCGCATTCTTCTACATGATAACCGCCAGTTGTGCCAGCACCATTTGCTGAAAATGCTGTCTTTTTTCACTGGATGGTTTTTGCTCCCTTGTCAAAGATCAAGTGACCATAGGTATGTGGGTTGATCTCAGGGTCTTCAATTCTGTTCCATTGGTCTACTTGTCTGTTGTTATACCAGTACCATGCAGTTTTTATCACAATTGCTCTGTAGTACAGCTTTAGGTCAGGCATGGTGATTCCACCAGAGGTTCTTTTATCCTTGAGAAGAGTTTTTGCTATCCTAGGTTTTTTGTTGTTCCAGATGAATTTGCAGATTGCCCTTTCTAATTCATTGAAGAATTGAGTTGGAATTTTGATGGGGATTGCATTGAATCTGTAGATTGCTTTTGGTAAGATAGTCATTTTTACAATGTTGATCCTGCCAATCCATGAGCATGGGAGGTCTTTCCATCTTCTGAGGTCTTCTTTAATTTCTTTCTTCAGGGACTTGAAGTTCTTGTCATACAGATCTTTCACTTCCTTAGTTAGAGTCACGCCAAGGTATTTTATATTGTTTGTGACTATTGAGAAGGGTGTTGTTTCCCTAATTTCCTTCTCTGCCTGTTTATCCTTTGTGTACAGAAAGGCCATTGACTTGCTTGAGTTAATTTTATATCCAGCTACTTCACCGGAGCTATTTATCAGGCTTAGGAGTTCTCTGGTGGAATTTTTAGGGTCACTTATATATACTATCATATCATCTGCAAAAAGCGATATTTTGACTTCTTCTTTTTCGATTTGTATCCCCTTGATCTCCTTTTGTTGTCTAATTGCTCTGGCTAGGAATTCAAGTACAATGTTGAATAGGTAGGGAGAGAGTGGGCAGCCTTGTCTAGTCCCTGATTTTAGTGGGATTTCTTCCAGCTTCTCACCATTTACTTTGATGTTGGCTACTGGTTTGCTGTAGATTGCTTTTATCATGGTTAGGTATGGGCCTTGAATTCCTGATCTTTCCAAGACTTTTATCATGAATGGGTGTTGGATTTTGTCAAATGCTTTTTCAGCATCTAACAAGATGATCATGTGGTTTTTGTCTTTGAGTTTGTTTATATAATGGATTACATTGATGGATTTTCGTATATTGAACCATCCTTGCATCCCTGGGATGAAACCTACTTGGTCAGGATGGATGATTGTTTTGATGTGTTCTTGAATTCGGTTAGCGAGAACTTTATTGAGGATTTTTGCATCAATATTCATAAGGGAAATTGGTCTGAAGTTCTCTATCTTTGTTGGGTCTTTATGTGGTTTAGGTATCAGAGTAATTGTGGCTTCATAGAATGAGTTGGGTAGAGTACCTTCTGATTCTATTTTGTGGAATAGTTTGTGAAGAACTGGGATTAGATCTTCTTTGAAGGTTTGATAGAACTCTGCACTAAACCCATCTGGTCCTGGGCTTTTTTTGGTTGGGAGACTATTAATGACTGCTTCTATTTCTTTAGGGGATATGGGACTGTTTAGATCATTAACCTGATCTTGATTTAACTTTGGTACCTGGTATCTGTCTAGAAACTTGTCCATTTCATCCAGGTTCTCCAGTTTTGTTGAGTATAGCCTTTTGTAGAAGGATCTGATGGTGTTTTGGATTTCTTCAGGGTCTGTTGTTATGTCTCCCTTTTCATTTCTGATTTTGTTAATTAGAATACTTTCCCTATGCCCTCTAGTGAGTCTGGCTAAGGGTTTATCTATCTTGTTGATTTTCTCAAAGAACCAACTCCTCGATTGGTTGATTCTTTGAATTGTTCTTCTTGTTTCCACTTGGTTGATTTCACCCCTGAGTTTGATTATTTCTTGCCGTCTACTCCTCTTGGGTGAATTTGCTTCCTTTCGTTCTAGAGCTTTTAGGTGTGTTGTCAAGCTGCTAATGTGTGCTCTCTCTAGTTTCTTTTTGGAGGCACTCAGAGCTATGAGTTTTCCTCTTAGAAATGCTTTCAATGTGTCCCATAAGTTTGGGTATGTTGTGGCTTCATTTTCATTAAACTCCAGAAAGTCCTTCATTTCTTTCTTTATTCCTTCCTTGACCAAGGTATCATTGAGAAGAGTGTTGTTTAGTTTCCACGTGTATGTTGGCTTTCTATTATTTATTTTGTTATTGAAGATCAGTCTTAGTCCATGGTGATCTGATAGGATGCATGGGACAATTTCAATATTTTTGTATATGTTGAGGCTTGTTTTGTGACAAATTATGTGGTCAATTTTGGAGAAGGTACCGTGAGGTACTGAGAAGAAGGTATATCCTTTTGTTTTAGGATAAAATGTTCTGTAGATATCTGTCAGATCCATTTGTTTCATAACCTCTGTTAGTTTCAATGTGTCCCTGTTTAGTTTTTGCTTCCATGATCTGTCCATTGGTGAAAGTGGTATGTTGAAGTCTCCCACTATTATTGTGTGAGGTGCAATGTGTGGTTTGAGCTTTACTAAAGTATCTTTAATGAATGTGGCTGCCCTTGTATTTGGAGCATAGATATTCAGAATTGATAGTTCCTCTTGGAGGATTTTACCTTTGATGAGAATGAAGTGCCCTTCCTTGTCTTTTTTGATGACTTTGGGTTGGAAGTCAATCTTATCAGATATTATAATGGCTACTCCAGCTTGTTTCTTCCTACCATTTGCTTGGAAAATTGTTTTCCAGCCTTTCATTCTGAGGTAGTGTCTATCTTTTTCTCTGAGATGAGTTTCCTGTAAGCAGCAAAATGTTGGGTCCTGTTTCTGTAGCCAGTCTGTTAGTCTATGTCTTTTTATTGGGGAGTTGAGTCCATTGATATTAAGAGATATTAGGGAGAAGTAATTGTTGCTTCATTTATTTTTGTTGTTAGAGTTGGTGTTCTGTTCTTGTGTCTGTCTTCTTTTAGGTTTGTTGAGGGATTACCTTCTTGCTTTTTCTAGGATGTGGTTTCTGTCCTTGTATTGGTTTTTTCTGTTATTATCCTTTGAAGGGCTGGATTCGTGGAAAGATAATGTGTGAATTTGGTTTTGTCGTGGAATACTTTGGTTTCTCCATCTATGGTAATTGAGAGTTTGGCTGGGTATAGTAGCCTGGGCTGGAAATTGTGTTCTCTTAGTTTCTGTATAACATCTGTCCAGGCCCTTCTGGCTTTCATAGTCTCTGGTGAAAAATCCGGTGTAATTCTGATAGGCTTGCCTTTATATGTTACTTGACCTTTTTCCCTTACTGCTTTTAGTATTCTATCTTTATTTAGTGCATTTGTTGTTCTGATTATTATGTGTCGGAAGGAATTTCTTTTCTGGTCCAGTCTATTTGGAGTTCTGTAAGCTTCTTGTATGTTCATGGGCATCTCTTTCTTTAGGTTTGGGAAGTTTTCTTCTATAATTTTGTTGAAGATATTTGCTGGTCCTTTGAGTTGAAAATCTCCATTCTCATCTACTCCTATTATCCGTAGGTTTGGTCTTCTCATTTTGTCCTGGATTTCCTGGATGTTTTGAGTTAGGATCTTTTTGGATTTTGTATTTTCTTTGATTGTCGTGCTGATGTTCTCTATGGAGTCTTCTGCACCTGAGATTCTCTCTTCCATCTCTTGTATTCTGTTGCTGATGCTCGCATCTATGGTTCCAGATTTCTTTCCTAGGGTTTCTATCTCCAGCGTTGCCTCAATTTGGGTTTTCTTCATTGTCTCTACTTCCCTTTTTAGGTCTTGGATGGTTTTATTCAATTCCATCACCTGTTTGGTCTGGTTTTCCTGCAATTCTTTAAGGGATTTTTGTGCTTCCTCTTTAATGTCTTCTACCTGTTTAGCAGTGTTCTCCTGCAATTCTTTAAGGGATTTTTGTGCTTCCTCTTTAATGTCTTCTACCTGTTTAGCAGTGTTCTCCTGCAATTCTTTAAGTGTGTTATTAAAGTCCTTCTTGGTGTCCTCTACCATCATCATGAGATATGCTTTTAGATCCGGGTCTAGCTTCTCCGGTGTGTTGGGGTGCCCTGGACTTGGCGAAGTGGGAGTGCTGGGTTCTGATGATGGTGAGTGGTCTTGGTTTCTGTTAGTAAGATTATTACATTTACCTTTCGCCATCTGGTAATCTCTGGGGTTAGTTGTTATCGTTTTCACTGTTTAAAGATTGGAGCAGACGCTGTGTTCCACTCACCAGAAGTCTTAAGATCCTGTGGCGGGTGTCATGGGTAGCTGGCGGGTGTCAGCTGACCCTGCGCCCTAGCTACTCCGGTGCTGGTCTGACCGGAAGAGGCTTGTGGCCCTACTCAGGCCGGTTTTCTGCCTCCCCAACCAAAGCAGTCTCAGGTCCCGCGCGATTGGACTAGAGCAGAAGCTGTGTTCCACTCACCAGAAGTCTCAAGATCCTGTGGCGGGTGTTGTGGGTAGCTGGCGAGTGTCAGCCGACCCTGCGCCCCAGCCACCCCAGTGCTGGTCAGACAGGAAGAGGCCTGTGGCCCCACTCAGGCCGGCTTTCTGCTTCCCTAACTAAAGCAGTCTCAGGTCCCGCGCGATTGGATTGGAGCAGAAGCTGTGTTCCACCCACCAGAAGTCCCAAGATCCTGTGGCGGGTGTCGTGGGTAGCTGGCGGGTGTCAGCCAACCCTGCGCCCTAGCTACTCCGGTGCTGGTCTGACCGGAAGAGGCTTGTGGCCCTACTCAGGCCGGTTTTCTGCCTCCCCAACCAAAGCAGTCTCAGGTCCCGCGCGATTGGACTGGAGCAGAAGCTGTGTTCCACTCACCAGAAGTCTCAAGATCCTGTGGCGGGTGTCGTGGGTAGCTGGCGGGTGTCAGCCGACCCCGCGCCCCAGCCACCCCGGTGCTGGTCAGACAGGAAGAGCCTGGAGACTTCTTTGTAGGAAGGACCTGAGGGTGTTTCTGTTTAGCAAAGGGGTTGGGGCAGTCATCCTGGAAAGAGCTATGTCCCAGAGAACTGGCACAGACCAGTTGTGTCCAGAGCATCAGATACTCCTCTTTCATTGGTGAATTGCATCCATATTTAGCTTGAGGGAGGCTCGCCTCAAAAAGGGCATGGAACAGACTGAAGAACCTATGCTGTGTTGAAGTTCCTTCCTGCAGTGGGCTGGGGTCCCTGGGACTAATGCAGGTGAAAGGCTGGAGGTAGATGTGTAGGTTCTGAGCACATTCCCTGCTGAGGCTCAACAGACTCCATAATAGTTGTAGAGACCAAGGCAAGGGGGGCACACAAGGTGCCTGGCAGATCTGGGACCCTGAACTTAACGTCTATTAGTGCTTAGGCAGTGGCAAGTATAGACCTGGTGTGTGTCCATTAAAATGGAGAAACAAGCGTGTAACTGGACAAAGAGAAGGATTATTAATATAATGAAAGATAACAAGACAATGCTCTTTTATTTGGTTTTTCTTTTTGGTATCACTTCCTAAACAAGTTTGTCTCTTCAATATTTTTTTTTTCCTGTTTTGGTGGGGATGATGTGATAGGAGTAGGAACTGACAAACAGTGTGTCGGTGACCATGGGACAGAAGCCAGGCTCTGAAGGACTAGAAGCCTGCCTTTTCCCTGGCCTCCTCTAAGGGATAGAGGAGGGAACAGAGAAATACAGACCCACCTGAGGGGCAGGGGCTAAGAAGAGAAAAGCCCAGGCCTGGATGCTTTGCCTCCATCCTCAGCCCACTAGTCCACTACAGCATTTTACCCTTCCTTAATAAATATCTCCATTTCTATTCCAAGTTTAACTTCAAAGGCATGGCTATTTCTCCATCTCTCCTCATGGTACCCACTGGGATTTTTCACCCAACCCATCATAGACCTTTCTCTTAAACCCTAATAAAATCGTTCTTCAGCTCCCTTTTGAGTCCATTTCTATTTTTTTTTTTTTTAATTCATGAGTCTAAGAGCTGAGGATGACGAGACGGCTCAGAGATTAAGAACATTCTTCTCTTGCAAAAGACCTGAGTTCCATTCCAAGCGTTGCATCGACTTGACAGCTCAGAACCACATAAACTTCACACACACACACACACACACACGAACAGAATTATTTTATAAAAATTATTGTGTTCCTTTTCTTTTAAAGAGAGACCAAGAACCTTGGTTTCCCCAGGGCACAGAACACAGGGCTTTGTACATACAGGGCAAGTACTCACATAACAGAGATATGTCCTTATTCATCTAACCCTGTTTTTGTTTTGTTTAGTTTTAAGACACTCTCACATAGCCCAGGTTGGCCTGTAGATATGCTCTTAAGACTGGGATTGGAAAAAAAAAAAAAAACCAGGCGTGGTGGTGCATGCCTTTAATCCCAGCACTTGGGAGGCAGAGGCAGGTGGATTTCTGAGTTTGAGGCCAGCCTGGCCTACAAAGTGAGTTCCAAGACAGCCAGGGCTACACAGAGAAACCCTGTCTCAAAAAACAAAAAAACAAAACAAAAAAAGACTGGGATTGAGGGGCTGGAGAGATGGCTCAATGGTTAAAAGCGCTGACTGCTCTTCCGGAGGTCCTGAGTTCAAATCCCAGCACCCACATGGTGGCTCACAACCATCCGTAATGAGATCTGATGCTCCTCTGGTGTGTCTGAAGACAGCTACAGTGTGTGGAAAGCCGCTCCCACATTCGCCATTACAAGATGGCGCATGAGCTGGGTGTTTGAACAAGTAAAAAGGCTTACTGCACATGTCTCTGGATAGTCCCTATCCACGAGGACACACACCCGTTAAGTGCGTTATCTGGTCTGTTTGGAAGTGGCCCTGTGAGGATGCGCCACGTCAGAGGCGGGACAAAAATTCTATATAAGGCACAGGGCTGGGTTCCTCAGAGTCTTCGCATCTGTGTGTAAGCTTATGCTATCCCTCTCAAGATGCATTAAAGCTTGGCTGCAGGAGGATCCTACTTGTGTGCCATGTAGTTCTTGCTGGTCAAGTCAGACGCGCGCAAGAAGTGGTGCCGAAAACCCGGGACTTCGAGACATTGTTCGCACCACCGGAGACCCCTCAGCGTTGAGGTGGATTCAGAACTGCAGTGGACTCCACCTGGAGAGGTGTGTCGGATTTTTTTTTAATCTTGGTCTTCAACTGTCTCCACCTTGGGAGGGTTTGCCCGAGGCGGCGGTGTTAGTGATCGGAGTCTTCTTCCTTTTCTTCCTGATGTTGTATTGTTGTAAGCACAAGAGATATTGTTGAGGGTTGCGGATAAGTCCGATGTAGATAAGTGGCCCTGCGACCGTTGCCATTTCGGCCGTCGATCTCCTGTCAGACGGACGTAGATAAGCCGCGAGGAGGTAGAAATCTGCCGTGCTACATAAGTCGGGTGTAGATAAACCGCAGGCACCATCCACAATGGGTTCGTCCCAATCTGTGGTTCAAGCCCTTGATAACCTTCTTAAACAAAGGGACATTAAGATTGCACCCCGCACACTTAAAAATTTTGTGAAGGAAGTTGACTGTGTGGCGCCATGGTACGCCTGCTCCGGATCACTTTCCCGCGCCTCGTGGAAAAAATTGGGATAAGATCTAGATAGAAAACTGTTAGAGAACAATCTTCGCCCTGGGACCAAGGCCATTTGGAAGATGGTTAACAACTGTCTAGAGGATGAAACCTGCGGTCCAGTAAGACAGGAAGGCCAGCACGCGTTAGAATCAGTCCAAGATAGCATGTCAGAAACCGAGCGGAGTAAGAGGTTGGGTGCTCAAGCACATACAAAAGGGATATCCAAGAAAAGAGAAAAGGGACCCCCCGGAAAAGGTAAAAAAGGGGGAGAGAAGCCTGATCAACCTATAAGGTTGGATCACCCTTCTAATGATGATAAGAAAAAAGGGGAGAGTATCTACCCAGTAAGGGAACTTCAAGAACTGAAAATTAGCTCAAGTTCGAGCGACGAACTTGACTCCTCTGAGGAAGAGGACTTAGAGGAAGCTGCAGCTAGATATGAAGAAGAGAGGTATCATCCTGATGAAAGGATCCCAAGGTATAAAAATAAAAAACAGCCCCCACTCCAACAATGCATGCAGCTTACCCCCACTGCCCCCCCCCCTTATGGGACACGACCCGCATCTTCTTCACTTCTTTCTGAAAAAACCCGCCATAAAGTGACACAAGCCTTCCCCGTTTTCGATAATGGGGAAGGAGGTAGGGTTTATGCACCCGTAGAATACAATCAAATTAAGGAACTTGCGGAGTCGGTAAGGAAATATGGGGTGACGGGGAGCTTTACATTGATGCAACTAGATAGATTGGCCATAAATCCGCTCACTCCTTCAGATTGGCAGATGATTGCCAAAGCTGTTTTACCAACCATGGGACAGTATATGGAATGGAAAGCCCTATGGCATGAGGCAGCCCAAAATCTAGCCAGGTTTAATGCGGCAGCACTCACCCCGGAACAACGCGATTGGACCTTCGACCTGTTAACAGGGCAGGGCCTGTACGCGGCTGATCAAAACAACTATGCATGGGGAGCTTATGCGCAAGTTGCACATTCTGCTATTAGGGCATGGAAAGCTCTATCAAACAAGGGTGAGGCCAATCAACAATTATCAAAAATTATTCAGGGCCCCCAAGAGCCCTTCTCCAATTTTGTGGCAAGAATGACAGAAGCGGCTGAGAGAATTTTTGGGGACTCTGAGGCCGCAAACCCCTTAATAGAACAGTTAATTTTTGAACAAGCCACACAGGAGTGCCGAGCAGCTATCGCCCCTAGAAAGAGCAAAGGCTTACAGGATTGGCTTAGAGTTTGCCGTGAGTTGGGGGGACCCCTTACTAATGCAGGCCTGGCGGCTGCAATTCTTCAGTCGCAAAAGCAAGCAACAGGACAAAAGGGACATAAAACATGTTATAATTGTGGCAAGCCTGGCCATCTCAAAAGAGACTGCAGGGCCCCTCCTCGTGAGAGGAGGGTCCTTACCCTATGCACCAAGTGCGGTAAGGGTTATCATAGGGCAGATCAATGTCGGTCTGTCAGAGATATCAATGGCAGGCTACTTGCATCACAGGAGGCTAATGATACTAAGGAGTTTCCTCGTGTAACAAAAAACGGGAAACCGGGCCCCCGGTCCCAGGGCCCCCAAAGATATGGGAACCGATTTGTCAGGACCCAGGAAACAACCAGAGAGGAGGCCCAGGAAGACCCTCAAGGGTGGACCTGCGTGCCGCCACCGACTTCCTACTAATGCCCCAAATGAACATTCAACCGGTCCCGGTGGAGTCTGTATTATCTTTGCCCCCGGGGACCATGGGCCTTATTCTTGGTCGAGGTTCGCTCACCTTACAAGGCTTGGTGGTACACCCAGGAGTGGTGGATCGCCAACACTCTCCTGATATTCAAGTCCTATGTTCCAGCCCTCGGGGCGTCTTCTCTATTAACAAAGGGGACAGGATTGCCCAGCTATTGCTCCTCCCTGATAACGCCAGAGAGGAGCCTGTGGGACAGGATGTGAAGAAAATGGGTTCCTCCGGAAGTGACTCGGCCTACTTAGTGGTATCGTTAAATAGCAGACCTAAGCTCCACCTTAAAATAAATGGGAAAGAATTCGAGGGCATTCTAGATACCGGAGCAGATAAAAGTATAATTTCCACACATTGGTGGCCCAAAACTTGGCCCACCACAGAATCATCTCATTCATTACAAGGTCTGGGATACCAATCCTGTCCCACTATAAGTTCTGTTGCTTTAACCTGGAGATCCCCCGAAGGTCAGCAGGGAAAATTTGTACCCTATGTGCTCCCACTCCCGGTTAACCTCTGGGGAAGGGATATCATGCAGCACATGAGTCTCGTCTTGTCTAATGAGACAGTTTCCTTAGAAGGCAACTATTCAGATAGAGCAAAGTATATCATGACCAAGATGGGTTATAGAGATGGGGAGGGACTGGGTGCACAAGGACAGGGACGAATAACGCCTATTGCACCAAAGGAAAATTATAGAAAACAGGGACTGGGTTTTTCCTAGGGGCCGCTGAGATAGCACAACCTATACCATGGAAAACAGAGGACCCGGTGTGGGTTCCTCAGTGGCCTTTATCCTCTGAAAAATTAGAGGCAGTAACACAATTAATAAAAGAACAGTTAAATTTAGGACACATCGAGCCGTCTGTCTCTCCTTGGAATACTCCCATATTTGTTATTAAAAAGAAATCTGGAAAATGGAGGCTGCTTCATGATTTAAGGGCCATTAATGCACAAATGAAGTTATTTGGCCCCGTGCAACGTGGTTTGCCGGCGTTATCTGCCCTGCCGCGAAAATGGAATTTTATTATTATAGATATTAAGGATTGCTTTTTTTTTTATACCATTAGGCCCTGAGAATAGGCCTCATTTTGCCTTCACAGTTCCCTCATTCAATCATATGGAACCAGATAGAAGATATCAATGGAAAGTTTTGCCCCAGGGCATGTCCAATAGTCCCACCATGTGTCAGCTTTATGTACAAAGGGCTCTTAGCCCAATAAAGGAACAATTTCCTTCTTTAATTTTAATACATTATATGGATGATGTTCTTTTGTGTCACAAAGACCTGAGCCTATTAAAAAGGGCATACCCCTGTTTGTTGGACACTCTTCAACGGTGGGGTTTGCAAATAGCTGCAGAAAAGGTGCAGGTTTCTGATACAGGACAGTTTCTAGGGTCGATAATTACCCCAGACAGGATTGCACCCCAGAAAATAGAAATACGGAGGGACCATCTTCATACTTTAAATGATTTTCAAAAGTTGTTGGGAGATATTAATTGGCTTAGACCCATTTTTGAAAATCCCCTCGGTGGAGTTGAAACCTTTATTTGAAATATTGGAAGGGGATTCTCATATTTCCTCCCCTAGAGCCCTTACTCCAGCTGCTGACCAGGCGTTGCGAGCAGTTGAGGGGGCTTTGCAGGAGGCCCAATTGCATCGCATTAATGATACTCAACCTTTTGATTTGTGTGTTTTTAAGACAGCCCAATTGCCGACTGCAGTTTTATGGCAGGGTGGACCTCTACTGTGGGTCCACCCAAATGCTTCCCCTGCTAAAATAATAGAATGGTATCCTAATGCAGTTGCACAGCTTGCCCTTAGGGGCCTGAAAGCAGCTATTACCCACTTTGGAAAAAACCCAGATACCCTAATTGTGCCTTACACCACTGTACAAGTTCAAACTCTGGCAGCCACCTCCAATGACTGGGCAGTCTTGGTTACCTCTTTTGAAGGACAGATAGATAATCATTATCCCAAGCATCCCATCTTACAGTTTGCCCAGAATCAGCCTGTTGTGTTTCCACGTGTGACATCTAAATCCCCGCTTGAAGATGGGGCCGTGGTATATACTGATGGGTCAAAAACCGGCATAGGTGCCTATGTCCACAATGGGGAGGTCACCTCTAAACAGTTTGGTGAGAATTCTCCTCAAGTAGTGGAGTGTCTTGTGGTCCTGGAGGTTTTAAAAACCTTTTCAGGAGCCCTTAATATTGTGTCTGACTCTCATTATGTGGTTAATGCTGTAAATCTTTTAGAAGTGGCTGGGGTGATTAGGTCATCTAGCAAGGTTGCCCATATTTTTCAGCAAATACAGCTAGTCCTGTTAGCCAGAAAATTTCCAGTCTATATTATTCATGTCAGGGCCCACTCAGGCCTGCCTGGGCCCATGGCTCAGGGAAATGATATGGCAGACAAAGCTACAAAAATGGTGGCTGCAGCCTTATCGTCTCCAATAGAAGCTGCCAGGAGGTTTCACAACAAATTTCATGTGACGGCTGAAACTCTGCGTCGTCGCTTCTCCTTGACAAGAAAGGAGGCCCGTGACATTGTCATTCAGTGTCAAAACTGTTGTGAGTTTCTGCCAGTCCCCCACATAGGAATTAACCCACGTGGCATTCGACCCCTACAGGTCTGGCAGATGGATGTTACCCATGTCCCCTCCTTTGGCAAACTTCAGTACCTCCACGTGTCCATTGACACGTGCTCGGGTATCATGTCTGCTTCTCCCCTAACTGGAGAAAAGGCCTCACATGTGATTCAACATTGCTTTGAGGCATGGAGTGCTTGGGGGAAACCCAAACTCCTTAAGACTGATAATGGACCAGCTTATACATCTCAAAAATTCCAACAGTTCTGCCGTCAGATGGACATGACCCACTTGACTGGACTTCCATACAACCCTCAAGGACAGGGTATTGTTGAGCGGGCGCACCGCACCCTCAAATCCTATCTAATAAAACAGAAAGGGGGAAGTCGAGGAGGGTCTACCCTGAGTACCAAGAGTGTCTGTGTCTATGGCACTCTTTACACTCAATTTTTTAAATCTTGATGCTCATGGCCATACTGCGGCTGAACGTCATTACTCAGAGCCAGATAGTCCCAAAGAAAGGGTTAAATGGAAAGATGTTTTGAATAACAAATGGAAGGGCCCGGATCCCATATTGATCAGATCCAGGGGAGCCGTATGTGTCTTTCCACAGGATGAAGCCAACCCTTTTTGGATCCCTGCCCGCCTTACAAGAACAATCTATCAGGCGGAAGAAGAACCCATTGCAACGGAGCTGGACATGGATGATCCTACTTCTGGAACTGATGACACTGGGAGGAACTCAAAGATCAGGGAGTAACCCACATCAGATCTATAATGTGACTTGGACTATTTCTAATTTGTTAACAGGAGTTGTTGCTAATAAGACTGTTTTGCAGGGTGCCCTAAAAGAGGCTTTTCCAACCCTTTATGTAGATTTGTGTGATCTGGTTGGTAATGAATGGGATCCCTCTGATCATGATCCATCTGGAGATTATGGATGCCAATATATTAATCAAAGAGAATTTACCAGAGAATTTGACATCTATGTTTGCCCTGGTCATAAGGTGTCACCTCATTGTGGTGGTCCGGCAGAGGGCTATTGTAAAGTATGGGGGTGTGAGACCACGGGGCATGCCTATTGGAATCCCTCATCCACATGGGATTTCATTACTGTTAAGAGAGGAAATACACCTGGCTATACTTATGGGGGGAGAGGAAAATGGAAATGCACAAAGGATGGAAGGAGGGTTGATTGTGGCCCCTGCTATGATTCTTTAAAAACTAGCCATATCGGAGCCACCCCTGGGGGCCGATGTAATCCATTGGTGATTACCTTTACTGAGGCAGGAAAGAAAGCTAACTGGGATGGCCCAAAAAGTTGGGGTCTGAGATTGTACCGTACCGGTCATGATCCGGTCACCATTTTTTCTATAAGTAGAAGTTATACAAATATATCTTCTCATTCCCAGTCCTCTGGCTATCTTGTCCCGCCAGAAGGGACCTATTGGGCCTGTAGTGCTGGCCTTACCCCCTGCGTTTCCCTTGCTACCTTAAATTTTACCAGTGTTTTTTGTGTTATGGTAACCCTATGGCCTAGGATTATTTATCATCCCATAAGTCATGTTGTGGAAGCCTATGAGAATGCCGGCCTCCGACGTCTTAAGAGAGATCCCACCTCTATTACCTTAGCGGTGTTATTGGGAGGCCTGGCCACAGGCGGCATCGCTGCTGGTATAGGCACAGGGGCGGTAGCGCTTAATAATATTCATCAGCTTAAAATTTTGCAACAAGCTATGCATGAGGATATAAAGGAAATTGAAAAATCAATTACTAATTTAGAGACGAGTTTATCCTCTTTGGAAGTGTGCCGCCCTAAAAGAAGAATGCTGTTTCTGGGTCGATAAGACCAGATTAGTGCGATACAGCATGGCAAAATTGAGAACTCGCCTTGCACAGAGACAAAAAAATCTTTGATGCCGATAAAGGATGGTTTGAGGGCTGGTTCAGTCAGTCCCCCTGGATGACAACTTTGATTTCCACACTCGTGGGACCAGTTGTGATGCTTCTTTTGATACTTATGATAGGATCTTGCCTGTTTAAAAAGGTGGTGTCTCTCCTGCGGGAACGTGTACAAGTGCTTGAGATGATGGCTATGTATGAACGCCTTTAAATGATGTTGTTTTATTTGTTGCTAAAATAGGATTGCTGCCTATGAGAGAGAAGATATTAAGAATAACCAGCATTGATTGCGAAATTGCTTGAGGCTGCAGAAACCTGGAATTACCTCAGAATGAAGACAGGAAAAATGAAGAAAGGGATTGTGGGAGGCAGGGTGGACTGAATAGGATTGTCCCAGTGGTTTAGCGTGGCCAATACTCACAGGGCATTCTAAATTTCAAGATTTGTCAGGAAAGAAAGAAAGATATTATTACCATATCTTATGATGCTTGGATGGGAACCTTTTAGAGAAGCGTGGAGCCGAACTTGGACCCAGTATGTATAGTAAAAGGTCGCTGGCCACTCAGCTCTTGCACCCCCTGAGGCTAGTCTCATTGCACGGGACAGAGTGAGTGCGCTTCAGCAGCCCAAGGAGAGTTGCAAGGCTAAGCACTGCAGTGGAAGGGACTGTTAAAACCTCTTCCAGGAGAGCGTGTCATCTATACGAAGGTTATATGTCCAAGTTTCCTTCTCCCAGGAAAAACGACATAGGGTCAGGCCAGGGTTCCTCTGGGCAAAGAGTCTAAGAGGAGGACCCTGTGTAAGACCTATCTTGCACACTGGGACCTCCACCCTCACTCTCGATCGCTTGGGTGGCCTTAAAATTAAAACAAAAGGAGGAGATGTGGAAAGCCGCTCCCACATTCGCCATTACAAGATGGCGCATGAGCTGGGTGTTTGAACAAGTAAAAAGGCTTACTGCACATGTCTCTGGATAGTCCCTGTCCGCGAGGACATACATCCGTTAAGTGCGTTATCTGGTCTGTTTGGAAGTGGCCCTGTGAGGATGCGCCACGTCAGAGGCGGGACAAAAATTCTATATAAGGCACAGGGCTGGGTTCCTCAGAGTCTTCGCATCCGTGTGTAAGCTTATGCTCTCCCTCTCAAGATGCATTAAAGCTTGGCTGCAGGAGGATCCTACTTGTGTGCCGTGTAGTTCTTGCTGGTCGAGTCGGACGCGCGCAAGAACAGTGTACTTACATATAGTAATAAATAAATGTTTTAAAAAAAAAAAAGACTGGGATTGATTGTAGGTCTGTAGCCACCATAAACCAAGAATAAACAGTTTCAAGCCCCAGCACTTGGGAGGCTTCTTGGTTCCCTATGGACACTTTCCCATAACAGGGGGAGTGCAAACTTGCCCAGTAAAGAAAAGGCCAGAGTTGCCACAGCACTTACTGTTTGGGCTAGAAAGTATCTGTTGTAGGCTAAGAATGTAACTTACTATGAAAGCTTTTGCCTAAGTGCAGGTCCTAGATTCCACCTGCCCTCAGCCCATGTCCATGATGTAAAGACAGTTGAAGAAAGGCTTCCTGGGACCTTGCTAGGCACCCAGTCTTACTCTGAGTCCCTGAAGCTCTTGGCTGAGGTCCCTGGAATTGCTCTCATTCAGTAAGTGGCATTTTTTGCCTGTGTCCCTCTGTAGAACTCCTAAGGAAGCAGGGGCACAGACTTTTTGTCCCCAAAGGTTTAATCCCCAGAACTGCCTAAATTGGGCATGCTTTTGTGTACTTGTAATTCCAGAACTGGGGAAGTAGAGACAGGATCATCAGAAGTTTGGGGTCATCCTTAGCTACTTAGAATTTGAGGCCAGCCTGGGCTACATGAGATCCTGTCTCAAACAAACAACAGTACAGTTCTCTTGAGCCTAGGGAGAGGCTCAGTGGGTAAAATGCTTGCAGCATAAACCTGGGTTTGATTCCTAGTATCTACATTTTAAAAAAAAAATGAATTTGGGGCACACACTTATTATCTCAGTGCAGGGGAGAGGTGGGAATAGATGGATTTCTGGGTTTCTCTGACCCGTTAGCAGAATCATGGGGGCCCCAGACCACTGAGAGAATTGCCTCAATAGATAGATAGATAGATAGATCCAACATAAACAATGACCACTCTCTCCACATATATGTGAGCAACTTGTAAGGAATGAGTAAGGGATGGGAATCTGCCGTTCCTCTCCCTGGTGTCTCCAATGCCCGACCATCTGTTACTTTTGTGAGTATCCCATACAGAGCATCCCACCTGTGATGGTTTGTATATGCTCGGCCCAGAGTGTAGCACTATTAGAAGGTGTGGATCTGTTGGAGTAGGTGTGTCACTGTGGGTGTGGGCTTTAAGACCCTCATCCTAGCTGCCTGGAAGTCAGTATTCTGCTAGCAGTCTTCAGATGAAGATGTAGAACTCTCAGCTCCTCCTGCACCATGCCTGCCTGGATGCTGCCCTGTTCCCGCCTTGATGATAATGGACTGAACCTCTGAACCTGTAAGCCAGCCCCAATTAAATGTTGTCCTTGTAAGAGTTGCCTTGGTCATGGTGTCTGTTCACAGCAGTGAGACCCTAACTAAGACACTGCCCCACCCAGCAGCCTTCATAGTGGAGTTTGAACCCAGGGCTTTGTTGTTGTTGTTGTTTGTTTTTTTGTTTTGTTTTTTGAGACAGGGTTTCTCTGTGTAGCCCTGGCTGTTCTGGAACTCACTCTGTAGACCAGGCTGGCCTCGAACTCAGAAATCTGCCTGCCTCTGCCTCCTGAATGCTGGAATTAAAGGCGTGCGCCTCCACTCCCCGCTCCCCAGGCTTTTTTGACCAGAGCTCTCCTACTGACCATGCTCATAGCCCCAAATGTAGCCATCTTAATTTGTTTATTTTAGAGGCCTTAGCCTCTAGAATGTTGAGATTGTAGGCATGAGCCTCCATCTCTGGTTCCGTATGTAGCCTTCTCAGCTGGCTTTCTTTTGCCTAGTGTAATGCTTGAAAGATTCATGGATTAATAACTTCCTTTTTATTGCTGACTAGCATGCCACCGTACGGATATGCCACAGTATACCCTCCCTGAGTGGACATTTGTGCGGTTTCCAGTTTTCAGCTGTTATGAAAAAGCTGTCTAAACATTTATGGATTGCTTTTCTGTAAATATATATTTAATTTCTTTGGTGAATTTCTATGAATGAGATTTCAGGATCTCGTGGTAAGAGAAATTTTATATTTATAAGGAACTACCAAACTTAACCCCCTAACATCTGTGTTACTGTGCTCTTGGCAGCTTATAGAGTTCTTGGTTTTACAGCCCGGTCAGAATGGAGGATCATCTGTCTCTCCACTTGTCACTTTAGCACCAGTGACAGATGTGCCTGCTCTGCAACCTATGGTTTTCACCACTGCTTTTCTTCCTTGGGATAAATGTACAGAAAATCCTATTTGGTAAAACGAGGTACAAATTCAAGACAAAATTCAAAGGTAAGTTTCTACATTAAACATGGGGTCAGTGAGATGGTTCAGAGGGTAGAAGGCCTTTGCTGCACAAGCCTGGTGGACTGACTTGGTCCTCAGAATTCACAGTGGGAGGAGATTACTGCCTCCCAAAAGGATATTTGGGATGGGATGTAGGGGGAGAGGGGGTGGAAAAGATGAGAAAGGGAGAGAGAGAGAGAGGAAAAGAAGGAGAAAGTTGAGGAAGAGGAGGAAGAGGAAGAGAAGGAGGAGAAGGAAAAGAAGAGAGGAGGAGGAAGAGGAAGAGAAGAGGAGGAGGAGGAGGAGGAGGAAGAAGAAGAAGAAGAAGAAGAAGAAGAAGAAGAAGAAGAAGAAGAAGAAGAAGAAGAAGAAGAAGAAGAAGAAGAAGAAGAAGAAGAAGAAGAAGAAGACAACACAATGCTGCCGCCGCCGCCACAGCCATGTCTGGGGGTGGATGCCTTCAATCCCAACAAATCTCTGGAAGTTTGAATCCAGCCTGGTCTACATGAAGAGTTCTAGGACAGCCAGGGCTACATAATAGACTTCCTGTCTTGAAAACAAAAGGGAGAGAGAGAAGAGAGAGAAGAATGGAAGAGAGAAGGAAGGAAGAGCAGAGAAGGGGGTAGGGAAAAAAACACAGTGAGTGACTACAACAAAGCAGGGCCAGGGTATAGTTCATTGACAGAACACTTGCCTAGCACATTCAAGACCCTGCATTCATATCCAGCACCCACCTGCCCCCTCACACATAGGAACAAAACACCCTATGGCCCAGCCTGAGATAAGTGTCTTTGTCCCATTTTCTTACTTCGATCAGACAGGCTTGCTGTTTTCTGAACTCTCCATGTCCATCCAAGCAAAACGTATGAGAGACAGCAGGGGCCTAAGGGTGGAAATGTGGAAGACATCAGGTAAGCTGCTGCCTGGTTGCAGGACTTACTTTTAAAGTGTCCTCTGAGTATCTGATTCCACTTGGGTCCATTTTCTCCAAAGCCCCCAGGTGACCCAGCACAAAGGTGAATGTGAAGCCCAATGAAATAAAGCGCCCACATTTGAGAACTGGATTCCAAACATCTGGTTCCAAAAATGATGGTGACACAATGGAGTCAAGTGGAGCTGTCGGTCACTGGTGGGGTGCACAGCCCTGTGGCTATAGCCACACCCCATAGACCTGTGGGTTAGTCTTCACATTAGCCCTCAAGGCAGGCCCACTGCCAACTCAGCATCCTTCCTTCCTACATAGGAAGGAAGTAGCGTGAACATGGAGCCTTGCCAAGCTGGAATTGTGGTAGCTGTATCATTTCGTGGGTCTTGAAGTATTCGCCTTTCATTCTTTCTGATTGTTTGTTTTTGAGACAGAGTGTATAGCCTGGCCCCATACTCTATGCAAATCTGGCAGAACTCAGATTCACAGAGCTCTGCCTACCTCTGCCTCTGGAGTGCTAGAACTAAAGGTGTGTGTCACCTTGTCCAACCTTAGTTGTTTTTTTTTAATATTTATTATTTATATGTAAGTACACTTTCTCCCCTCCCTTTGATTTTATGGTCCATCAGGATTCACATAGCCCAGGTTAGCCTTAAAGTCACTATGTAGCTGAGGCTGGGATTATGGGCAAGTGCCACCATGCCAGGGCTTAATTCTCTGTGTGTGTGTAGAACAAAAATCCATATGTTGGAACTTAATTGCATATTGGGGCCATCCTTTCTCTACTCCCCCAGTACTACTAGGTGAGTCCGTCCAGTCCATCCTCTGAGATTCCATTGGAGCCTCACAAGCAAGAACTGATAGTTGTGAATGCTCTGGGTTGTCTAGAGGAAAAGACCTACATGAATAGGTGTGTCACTGAACAGCAGCGGCATCCTCCCGGGCTTACTGGGTTTGGTATCTAGTGACCTGTCAGTTGTTTTTTTTTGGTCACCCAGCCCTCACTCACACCTGACTCATTTGCAAGACCCACAGATTGCAGAAATGGGCAGTTTCACCGTTTCCAACCAACCGAGTTTTACCCCCAGCCCTGCTCTTTAGGGTTTCTGTGGTTTTGTTTCTTTCCAGTGCTGGGGTTGGAACACAAAAGGCCCTATGCAGGCTAGACATGCACCTACCCGCTTCTCTAGCCTGAGCTGTAGTAATCTAACCAGCCAGTTTCTCCACTTCCTGTCAGGCTCCTTCCGGCATATTCCTAACAGTCCTGACGTGATCTTTTTAGAGCATGAACAAGAGCTCATCACTCCTTCCATCAAAACCGTACTCCTCAAGACCATATATACTCAGAACCAAAGCCCCGAAACACCCCAGCCATGCAGACCTTGAATCTGTGCCTTCAACACACCCAGCTTGCTTGAGGACTTTGCACAGAGGTCTTTGATACAGAGGATGGTCTTTCACAATCGGACTCCAATGTCAAATCCTTCAGGAGACATTGTGTGACCACTCCACACTTTAATCTATTCACCTGGGTTTATTTTCTTCTTTTCACCAGCCTCTAGTTCCTTCTTTCCCCTTTCTCCCCTCCTTCTTCCTCCCCTTCTTTCTCTTCTCCCCTCTCACCCACCCCCCACATTTCTCTCTCTAGATGGCTTACAGAATGACACCTCTGGTCACCTCTATGCCCCACGTGCCTTGAACATAGTAGGTGGTCCATAATTTGGTTGACTGACTCAGTATAGCGCTACAATGAGCATGGTTCCACCAGGGAGCTGCTGGTGGCTGCCTGCTGTACTGGAAAGGATGTCAATCAATCAGTCCTGCAGTTCAGTCTGACCAGTAGCCTGAACATGGAGCCTTGCCAAGCTGGAACTGTGGGAGCTGTATCATTTCGTGGGTCTTGAAGTATTCGCCTTTCATTCTTTCTGTTTGTTTGTTTTTGAGAGACAGAGTGTATAGCCTGGCCCCAAACTCTATGCAAATCTGGCAGAACTCAAATTCACAGAGCTCTGCCTACCTCTGCCTCTGGAGTGCTAGAACTAAAGGTGTGTGTCACCTTGTCCAACCTTAGTTGTTTTTTTTTTTTTAATATTTATTATTTATATGTAAGTACACTGTAGCTGTCTTCAGACACACCAGTAGAGGGCATCAGATGTCATTATGGATGGTTGTGAGCCACCATGTGGTTGCTGGGATTTGAACTCAGGACCTTCGGAAGAACAGTCAATGCTCTTAACCGCTGAGCCATCTCTCCAGCTCCCCAACCTTAGTTTTAACTTATATCCCCAACACATGCTCTCATTCTTAACTGGGATGGGGAAGGATACAGAGGGAGAGTTTATTTGTTTGTTTGTTTGTTTGTTTCTCTGTGTAGACCTAGCTGTGCTCAGACTCAGAGGTCTGCCTGCCTCTCTCTGCCTCTTGAGTGCTGGGATTAAAGGCGTGCACCCTCACCTCTGAGTCTTACAGTGAAGGAGCCAATTGGTAAATTGGGTTCTGTCTGAATCAAATAGAATTCAGCATCATTATCCTTTCTGTTCCTCTCCAGATGCTTGCAGAAGGCAACTGCATTCCCAGCTAAGGAGTGGAGCACCTCAGGAGGTCCAGGAGCAAGTCCTTTTGGACTTTGAAATTCTCCAGATTTTATTGCCAGTCACAAATGTACTTACACTGCACACTACCATGTGAGTTCTTCTGGGTCATACCGGTCTCTGAGAGCATCTGGCTTCTCTTGAGCAGTTTGCACATCTGTTCCACACACCACCATGTGAGTTCTTCTGTGTCATACCGGTCTCTGAGAGTGTCTGGCTTCTCTTGAGAGTTTGCACATCTGTTCCATTGCATTGTCAGCAACGTCAGCCTCCTGGGGATCTTACAGCCACAGGGCAGAGGCCATTTGGACAGGCTCTTCCCTTGAGGGTGTAGGTAACCCATGATGTGTGTCTGGCAGTAAAAGGCTATTGTTCTGTTAATGAGGCAGGGTCTCACTGTGCAACCTAGGCTGGCCCAGGCTGGCCTCAAACTCACAAATCTGCTTTTAGTTTCCCAGGTGCTGGGATTATGAACATGAGGCACTGCACCTGGCTTTGGAGCAGATTATATAACCTTGTTGTAACGACCAAGAACTCCACATTTCCCCATCCCAGCCATCTTTCAAACCTTTCAGCCATTTCCCACAAGACTCTGCGGAGCAAGTAACTATCCTCCTCGTCATCTTGCATACAAAGAAGCTGAACCCCAAAGAAGTTGCATAATGTGTCCAAGCCCACAAAGCTGACAGAGGGGGAGATGAGGTTCAGTTGAAGGTCTGTGTGGTCCTGACGTTGGAGCTGGTTGTGTGTGTGTGTGTATGGCAGACTAACTATCCGAATCCTTAACGCACGGGGGTAGATAGCCTGATATCCATTAGCCAGCTAACGCTAATTTAGGAAAACAACCCCTGAGATAAAGAGTTATAGAGAAGTGACTCTAATTAGCTGGCCCAGCAGGAATGTCGAGTGTTATCTACTGAAGCTCAGAGCTGTTTGGCTCCTAGACACTCCAGGGTAGGACTGTGAGATCCCTGCAGGAAGGAATTTTGAAAGATGCTGAGACCATAAAGAGCTTCTCCGGGTTCATCCAGGGAGGACAATGTCCTCCCAGAGGAATGAAAACATTGGGGGTCAGAACCAAGGAGGCTGGCAAGGGGGTCAAGGGTTCTAGAAAGGCCCTGGCACTGAGATCCAAAAGGGAAGAGAAATAGAAATAGATGCTTCACTTCAGGGACAGGGAGGAAAGGGTTCCCAGCCCCTCCCATCTCCCAGAATGCGTTTCTAGGCACCCCTGACTGAGTTACTCTTTTTTTTTTTTTTTTTTTTTGGTTTTTTGAGACAGGGTTTCTCTGTATAGCCCCTGGCAGTCCTGGAACTCACTTTGTAGACCAGGCTGGCCTCGAACCCAGAAATCAGCCTGCCTCTGCCTCCCGAGTGCTGGGATTAAAGGTGTGCGCCACCACGCCCGGCTGACTGCGTTACTCTTACGTTCTTCTTGGAGCTTTTGTTTTGAGAAGCCACCACCAGCAGTGGGACTTTTAACTGAGAGTAAAAAGAGACCTTTATGTATGGAAATTCTAGGTTTTTAAGCACTTAAGCACTGGGATGACTGGGATGGGAAATGTGGGAGTCTTGGACGTTACATCAAGGTTCAATAATTGCTCCAAAGCCAGGTGCAGTGCCTCATGTTTATAATCCCAGCACCTGGGAAACTAAAAACAGGAGATTTGTGAGTTTGAGGACAGCCTGGGCTACACAGACATTTTGGGCCATCCTAGGCTGCACAGTGAGACTCTGTCTCAAGAATAGAACAATAGCTTTCTATTGCCAGACACACATCATGGGTTCCCTTAGGCCTCCACATGGTAAGAGCCTGGAACAGGTGTTGGCTATGGTGACTCACACCTTTAATCCTAGCACTCAGGGAGACAGAACAGGTGGATCCTTTTGAGTGTGAAGCCAACCCAATCTCCACAGAGGATTCCAGGCCAGCCAGGGTTACATAAGGAGACCCTGGCTCAAAACAAGAATACGATCTGTTAGAACGATTGAACAATTGTTTGAGTGGCTAGTCCTTTCCTGATTGATCAGGTGTTGGAGTGTTGTTCCCTTGTGGGCAGTCTTTGTGACATGCAAATGAATTCCAGTGTGTAGGTCACCATTTGCTTACAGGTGGACCCAGGCTAGGGTTAACACAGAGGACAGGTGTAGAAAGGAAATATGGACCATTCTCTCTGAGGTGTCAAGGCATTGCCCTTTTGCCTATGAAGCAGAGAGGGGAATTCTAAGCTGCCTCTTTTAGATAGAGTCTATATACATCCCTTGCTGGCCTGGAACTTGCTCTATACTTCATGCTGGCTTCCCACTCAAAGAGCTCCACCTGCCTCTGCCTTCTAAGTTCTGGGTTTCAAGTTGTAGACCACCGCGCTCAGCCTGGGCTTGCTATTATGGATAGGAGCTCCAGTCAAGTTGGAAACAGTCTCTCCTCTCCTGCCCTTGCCCTAGTCAGTGCCCCACTAGAGGCTGTACATAGGGGTTAGGGGCAGGTCATGCTGGGGCTTGCCTTACTTCGCTCTGCCAAGACCTCTGGCCAGCAAGCATAAGCCAGCTTTTGGCAAGCAAGAAGGAAGTTGAGCTGAGCAGGAGCAAGCACAGTCTCCCAGCCCCCTCCTGGACAGGTGAAGGAGTTTGATGAGAAGAGCCAACTGGTACTGCGTGAACAAGACCATTATTATCATGGAATACTGGGGTTTGGGCGGGGCCGATCTCATAGCAGGTCGAAAGTCTCATCCTGATACTTTGTTTCCCCTTTGGCCTTCCTGATAGGAGTGTTTCCTAGGCTTGATTGACCTGGTTCTTCAAAGGGAAAACCCTGAGAATAGAGGAGCATTCTGTGTTGGAATCAGTGGAGGCCCTTAGCTTACCTGCTCTGTGTGTGCCAGTCCATATAAGAATGTATGCATGCATACAGGGTGTGTGTGTGTGTGTGTGTGTGTGTGTGTGTGTGTGTGTGTGTGTGTGCTTAAACCTTGAATCATACATCTCCAGGTTTCAGCTTGTCTGGTTTTGCTGGGAAGAAACCAGATGGGGGTTAAGCATGAAAAACAAACAAACAAACAAACAAACAAACAAACAAACAACTTTTTTTGGTGGAGTTCAGTGTGATCAGAGTACCCCATCCCATCCAGTTCATCAGAGCTCCGTAAGTAGGTCACCTTATTACCGCGGAGGCTGAGAAAGGATGACTTTGGTAGAGACTCCAGTTTGGCACAGGACTAGACATCCAGGGTGACTGAGGAACCTGCATGGTAGAAATGCCAGCAGCTATGCTTTCTCAGTGGTGCCCAGGAATCCTTGGGTGCAGGATGACAAGCTGAATGCCTATCTCATCTCGGAACCAGGATCAGATCCACAGGGTAGAAACAACCCCAGAGCCGCAGTTTGTCTTTTTTCGTCTCCCAGCCTCTGCGCCAGCCTGGGAGAACTCAGCCACAGCCTCTCCCTGGAGTCAGGGCTGCAGCGCGTGCTCTCTGCAGGCCCCTGGCAACGCAGCTCAGGAAGGGCTCCGCTTCCTCGCTTGAGATGTGTTATTAAACCGTAATCATACTGTGAGTGGAGTCAGCCAAAGCAGTGGCTATTAATAGGGAGGTGAGGAAAGCTGAGTCAGAAGGAAGCTGACTTAGGCTGGCGAGCAGAGCTGGGCCACCTTGGCCTACAATCCTTCGCAAGAGGTCAGTGGATGGGACAGACCTGAGCTCATTTCCCTCCTGGGCAGCCGTCAGCACTATCTGGATTTCTCAATTTGGGAAACAGAAAACCTGAAGCTGTCCTGAACAAAGGGCCTTTTAGTTGTCTCACCCTGGCCCCTGGGGAGTCTCCGAGCCCTGTACACAAACAGCTGGAGTTGCGGTGACTCAGCACCAATTTCTCTCTCCTTGTCATAGGTCAATGGGACTCAGAAGGGGGCTCCATTTCTCTGGCCTCTTTTGGCCAGGCAGCCAGTGCTGACCCAGCCCTTTAACTGGCCAGCGCTCCCCAGAGGTTGAGCCATCTGAGCAGGATGATTCTGTTTCTGGCTTGGTGACAAGGCTTAGGGATGTGGCTGTTAGAGATAGGTGGAAGTGGAAAGGTTGGGGGCCACTGGGGACCTTAAAGTGTGGGAACAAGATATCCTTTGTAACTTGTGTAATGTACTGCACTTCCCCGGGTCATGTCAACATTATCAACATTATCAGGCACCTGGAAGCAGGAGAGATCCCTAAATCGTGCCCAGGGGATCATGGGAGACTTGAAATGGTCTCTAGAGCCTGTTTTCCAGGCCATGTTCAGACCATAACTCGAAGTCTGAGTACTGCCTCAGGAGGAATGGTCTCACCAGACACAATAAGTGATATCAACACCCTCTCCCCTGAGAGGTAAAACTCAGTGCTGTGACTGAGTGACAAGGATAAAATGACACCCAGGGAGAGAAGCCAGGCCCTAGCTAGCAGCCTCTCCACTCAAGGCCCTTCGTCAGCCTCCCACCCAGACAGCTGTTGTCTCTGACTTGCTACTGTATGCTCACCCTGAGGCCATGGATGCAGGTGTGTGTATGCATGCGTGCATGAGTGTGTGTGTGTGTGTGTGTGTGTGTGTGTATGTATGTGTGCGAGCGTGTGTGGGAACGTTCATGCGAGATGAGATCGTCTAAAGATGTCCAGAAGAAATTCTTTCATTGGTTAGATATGTTTTCCCAAACTGGAATACTTGTTTTGGTTCCTGGGTCACTGAAGGAGATCTCTTCTCCTGCTCCCTAAAATGTTGATTAAATAAAATTCACTGGATTCCAGCCCTAGATAATCTGGGGGATTTGTGTGCATGCTTAGCAAGTACTCCACCACCAAGCTACATCCCAGCCTCCTTTGCTTGCTTATTTATTCATTCATTCATTCATTGACCCACTTTCCCTAAGTTGTCCAGGCGGGCTTTGACTCACTCTGCTGCCCAACCAGGCCTCGAGCCTGCCATGGTACCTCAGCCTCGCCAGTGGCAAGTGTTACAGGCCTGTACCTTAGCTGATTCAGCTGGTCTAGTGTGGGGTGGGTTTTTTCCCTGCAACTTTCTTTTTGTTTTGTTTTTCAAAAAAAAAAAAAAAAATTTAATTAGACATTTTCTTTATTTGCATTTCAATTGTTATCCCCTTTCCTGGTTTCCCCTCCCCCCTCCCCCCTGCTCACCAATCTATCCACTCCTGCTTCCTGGCCCTGGCATTCCCCTACACTGGAGCATCGAGCCTTCACAGGAACAAGGGCTGCTCCTCCCATTGATGACCAACTAGGCCATCCTCTGCTACGTATGCAGCTGGAGCCATGAGTCCCACCATATGTTTTCTTTGATTGGTGGTTTAGTCCCTGGGAGCACTGGGGGTACTGGTTAGTTCATATTGTTGTTCCTCCTATGGAGCTGCAAACTCCTTCGTCTCCTTGGGTCCTTTCTCCTGCTCCTTCATTGGGGACCCTGTGCTCAGTCCAATGGTAGGCTGGGAGCATCCACCTCTGTATTTGTCAGGCACCGGTGGAGCCTCTCAGGAGACAACTATAACAGGCTTCTGTCAGCAAGCTCTTGTTGGCAGCACAAAAGTGTCTGGGTTTGGTGGTTGTATATGGGATGCATCCCCAGGTGGGGCAGTCTCTGAATGGTCATTCCTTCAGTCTCTGCTCCACACTTTGTCTCTGTATCTCCTCCCATGGGTATTTTGTTCCCCCTTCTAAGAAGGGCCGAAGTATCCACACATTGGTCTTCCTTCCTGCAGCTTTCTAATACATCTTAATGTGATAAGACTAATCCACAAATGACTGACATGGTGGCACCAGCGCATAATCCCTGCACTTGGGAGGCAGAAGCAGGAGGATCAGAAGTTCAAGGTCATCTTCAGATATATAGTGAGATGGAGGTCAGCCTGGGCGACATGAGACCCTGTCTTAAGCAGATATCCATGTGTGTCTGCCTATGTGTCTGCCTCTTTAGAGTTACCCAGGTACATTATTGTGTGCCTAGATACAATCTTTAGTTTTTAAAGACTTATTTATTTTATGTATATAAGTACACTGTAGCTGTCTTCAGACACACCAGAAGAGGGCATCAGATCCCATTACAGATGGTTGTGAGCCACCATGTGGTTGCTAGGAATTGAATTCAGGATCTCTGAAAGAGCAGTCAGTGCTCCTAACCACTGAGCCATCTCTCCAGCCCACTTAGATGTGTTTGTAGAATAGCTTTTTGTTTTTTAATCTGGGTTAAAATCCCAGTACAGGGGCCTGGAGAGATTGCTCAATGGTTAAGAGCACTGTCTGCTTTTCCAGAGTCTATGGGTTCAATTCTCAGCAACCTCACAATTGACATGGTTGCTCACAGCCATCAGTATATCCAGTTCCAGGGCAGGATCTGATGCCCTCTTCTGGCCCCAGTGGATACCAGGCATGCACATGTTACACAGAAAACCATGCAGGTAAACACTCATACACACAAAAAAAATAAAATGATAAAAATTAAGAAATTCCCAGCACCGGGGGGAGAAAGACATCTCTAGGTGTCATATGGGTCAACTTTTGAGCCCCAAAGAGATTTCATGACTCTGGGTTCAGGCCCCAACCTCTAGTGATACACAAGGTTTTCAGCCCACAGCCTTCAGATGATACCAGACCCTGCTTAAGGGAACATGTTCATCTCTTTATAGCCATACCATGCTTGTAAAGAGCCTGAGAGAAATGGAAAGCAGGTCCCCCCACCCCTTTGTTTTGAAAGGCAAATGGCCTCAGAGCAGTACTAGTCAACAGAAGAGAGGAGGCCTCCTGGCCCAGCTGCCTGCCTCCTCTCACTGTGGTCAAAGCTAATTAACTTGTACCGTACCTTGAACTAGGTCACCCACAGGTCTGGGCTGGGGATAGACCTGGCTGTCAGAGGAGGGCATTGCCAGACTAGCTCTTGGGGTGATCTCCTAGGGAGGCCATACAAAAGCCTATGTTTCACCTCTGTGTGGGATTGTCTCTCTTCTTCCGGAGAAGTGACCATTTTCAGATCTGTGGGTGGAAAAGAAAATCTTCTCTTCCCAAAATAATCCCTTTCTGCAGTTTGAAGCCGGGGGTTTGAAGCTGGACCAGGCGGCTAGCACTATTTTTACCCAACTCACAGTTCGGGCTGTAAACAGCAACTCTGGCTGTGTTTTCCTCTCCCCCAGCAGCTGACAACGGGGTCAACCTCTTTGAGGCAGAAGTGTCCTGGTATTTTTTGCACAGATAAAGACAGGGCAGAGTTTACCACGGACCAGGTGATGATTCCTGGACCATGGGGTCAGTGTACAAACACAGAGACATCACCATGACGCCATTATCTCTGCCATAAACACCAGGCCCTGTGACTGCCACCGTGCTGAGGCTGATTAAAGGTGTACAGGCAGGATCATGAGGGAAAAGCAGGCCCACAAAGCCCTAGGCACTCTGAGGTTCTCTGAGCTCAGGTCATGACCCCCACTCCCTCTTGCTCACTCAAGCCCCTTCTCCTGGGTTGCTTCACTGTGAGGCACTTTTGCCTCACAGCCACGAGCTCACAGGCCGAGGAAAGCAAGCATTTACTTGGAATGAAGAAGGGCTCTAAAAATCAAAGCCATGTAGGTCTCCAGAGAACAGACAGAGGCCCACAGCTTTCGGTGATAGTGTCACTCTGAGGCTGTAGAGACAGGACCAGCTCCCTCCGTGTCCCCAGTTAGCAGAGAGCACAAAAAAAGCTAACCAAAAATCCACGTCTTATGTCTGCCATGGGAGTAGGTGAAAGGCAAGTTTGGCCTCCCAGAGGGCATCCTGTTCATGAAATAAACCAACCAGGAAAGGTGAAATTGGCCTCAATAGAGCTGGCAATTCCCGACTGCTTCTCTTTAGCTCGTGGTTGGGCTTCCGTTGCTTTTCCCTGTGGCCATGTTTGTTACCCAATGCTCTCCCTGGGGCTTTTTCTCTACAAGAAAGGGTTTATGACTCAGCAGGAAAGCCGAGTCTTGTTCATGATGAACAATGCAACAACTTCTTCATTTTTAAAACTTTATTTTGAAACATCATCATTATTATTACCAATGTACCTCAATGCTAACTGAAGCTCTGGAAGCTGTCCTTGACCTCTGTATCCTCCTGCCTCAAACTCCCAGATGCTGAGAATCCTGGTGTGTACCACCACACTTGGCTACCAGCACTGTCCTGGTGCTGCCATGGCTTCCTGGTTTCCTGGCTTCCTGGCTTCCTCTCATCATCCTAAGCGTTTCTCAAATACCATATGTATACTCAGAACTGCACATCTAGGTGAAATGGTTCTAGTTTCCAATTCTGGTAGATGGTTTTGTAGGAGGCATGAAAAAGGATTAGAGGGCAGGTAGCCAGCTGAGTGTCCCCCCCCCCCCCCACTCCCGCTTCCCCCAGCCCTGACCCCCACCCCTGTCAGCTCTTTTGGAGGATGGGGTTTCGATTGACTCTGGGCAGCTGTTTATTGCAAAACTCACTGCCAACTATTGATAGCTAAAGTGGCATTGGAGAGCTCTGGATGGTACAAATGGGGCAGGAGATGGATGAGAGGACAGTTTTACCTCTGAGAAGAGAGGCTGAGAACATATTGTCTCTCCCAACCTGCTGTGTCCTAGATTTCCACTGTTAGCCTGAGCTCTCCCAGGACTGGGCACCAGAATCCAAATAGTAATGTCCAGTTCAGTCTAGAGTGAGACTCTCAAAAGACAAAGCCAGGGGCTGGAGAAATGTCTCGGAGTTAATAGCCTTTGCTGCTCTTCAAGCAGTCCGGAGTTTGGTTCCTAGCACCTATGTTAGGGCAGCTCCCGTTCTAGGAGATCTGACTCTCTCTTCTGGCTCCCATGGGCACCCCCTTACACATGGCATAGATACACACAGACACACAGACATATATGCAAATAGAAATTAAAAACAAAATTAGGTCAGGCATGGCGGCATACACCTTTCTTTCCAGTGCTCAGAGGCAGAGGCAGGTGGACCTCTGTGAGTTCAAAGCCAGCCTGTTCTATATAACTAGTTCCAGGCCAGCCAGGGATACATAGTGTTCCAAAAACAAACAAAAGGGAAAACAGCAACAGTTAAACAAAAGGTAGTCAGGTGGAATGTAACTCTACAAGAAAGTCATTGGTGCATAGTAAACCCCTGAGTTAAATCCCCAATCCTGCAAAAGACAGGGAGGCAGTGAATGGTAACAGGGGATGCCACCTGGTTAGTAGTCTAGCTGCCTAGCACGCTCTATGTTTGAGCCCCCAGCACAGCAGAAACCACATGCGATAAATTGCACATGCCTGTTATCCCAGCACTTAGGAAGGAGGTGGAGGCAGGGCTGTCAGGAATTCAACGTCATCCTTAGCTTCACTGTGAGTCTGAGACTAGCCTGAACTCCGTAAATCCCTGTCTCAAAACCAAACCAAACCCCCAGGTAGACCCCTAGAAAAACAGGAGCAGGGGGAAAATGCCTATCAGGGAAACCAAAAGCTCGTGGCAGCCAGGCGTGCTGCCAGGCTAAGCGTTTGTTGTGAACCATGCTCATGCCCCAGTGTTGACACCCTAGAAAGTGGAACCTGCAGCTGACTGCTGTGCATGAATTTCCCAGAATCCACCCTGATGCACCTTCTCCTGTCAGCTTTGGTTCTGCTCTCCCAGTGACTCACATGCGCTGTGCTGCTCTGAGATCATCCCAAAAGACATTGACAGTCAGCGTGGGAAGCCTGTGCTCTAGAGCTGCCTTTGATGGGCGTGGTGAGTGGGCACAAGGACTTTTGCCACCTAGTGCCCCTGGTTATGTAATTTTTTTCATGAATTCTAGTTTCTTTAGAATTCTGCTTTAAAAAAAAATTTTTTTTTTTCAAACAGTCTTACTCTGTAGCCTTGGCTGGCCTGGAACTTACAGAGATCCACCTGCCTCTTCCTCTTGAGAACTGGGATTAAAATTGTGCACCACTGTGCCTGGGCTCCCAAAGTTTTATTCATGTATTTGTGTGTGTGTCTGTGTGTCTCTCTGTGTGTACATTCATGTCTTTAAGCATGGTCAGAGGAAACCTTGTGGAAGCTTTTACTGCAAGATCTGAGAGAGTAAACTCAGATCATTAGGTTGAGCCACCGTGCTCTACCTCTGAGCTGAGCTATATCCCCAACTACATTTAAAAAATTATTTCTAAGCTAAGAGCACTGATTCCTGTGGAAGGTGGGTATTGCCGTGGTGTCGGAGCTATTTCTGGAGGTAGATAGTTTAGATTAAAATTCCACAGCTTTGAAGAAGATCCCTTTTGCCCTGAAAGCAAAGCAGAATTATTGACTGAATCTCGCCTAATATGCAACAGGGCAATACATCCTCTCACTTCTAATTTCTTCCTCTCCTCTGCCTTACCCTCCCTGTTCTCTCTCCTGCTCTTTTTTGAAACAAGGTTTCATTAATTTTGCCCAGGCTGGTCTTGAACTCATTCTGTAGCCCAAATGACTTTGAACTTGCCTTGGCTCAGGAGCTGTGAGATTGTATTTTTGTTCCAGACCCTGCCCAGCTGACACGTTCTATTTTGTTTTTGTTTTTTTTTTGTTTTTGTTTTGTTTTTTCGAGACAGGGTTTCTCTGTATAGCCCTGGCTGTCCTGGAACTCACTTTGTAGACCAGGCTGGCCTCGAACTCAAAAATCCACCTGCCTCTGCCTCCCAAGTGCTGGGATTAAAGGCATGCGCCACCACCGCCCGGCTTCTATTTTGTTTTGTTTTCCTTTAAGATAAGGTCTACTGTATCCCAGGCTGACCTTGAACTCACTATGTACCCAAGGATGGTCTTAAAACCCCTGATGCTCTTGATTCAGCTTCCCAAGTAGCTTGGATGACAGGTCTGTGGCACAGAGACATCCTGGGTGATGCTCTCTTCCTTCTGAAAGAAATTCAATTGGCAGAGCACCCCTGGCTTCTGCCTCCTCACCCCTCCCTGAGGAGGAGGAGGAGTTTGGCGTGACTGATGGATAGGATGGAAGAAAGCGACCTCATAGCATCCCTTTCTCCTGTTTTCCTGTGTGCAAACTGTTCTCCTGCCCAGTGAGAAACAGGCTCTCAACATGACCCAGGATCCTCTCTAAGAGGCCAAGTTGGTCTGACTGAGTCCTGGGAAGCTCAATATTTTGACACTGTGAGTCACATTCTCTCCATCCATTTATCTGCACTGAAGATTATTTCGGCTTCTCATTTAACTTAACTGCGGCTTCCTGATTCCATTTGAAACTTTTGAGAAAGGGAAGGGGCTGCTATTTTTAGGCCCCCACAAAGACCCCAACAGATTTATTGGGAAACTTCCTGCTAAGTCTGAGAAGCTGGCTTCCAGCTCCTTATTATTTGTCTAGAGAACGCCAGGTTCTTTAGCTGTCAAGTGAGCAGTGAGCATCAACAGTGACAACTCAATGCCCAGGACTGCATGGATGATGGAGAGAGATACTAGGTGCTACCATAGAGTCTAACTAGTATGTATCAATTATAATGTTTAATGTTGCAAATGAATAAAGTGGTTTCAAACATGTATTGGCTCATTGGAGATCTGGGAACACTTGGACCCAGAATTCAGGTAACACACATCTATTCCTTTGTTGGGAACAAGATAAAAGGGAAGCAGGGGGGTGGCGGGGGGCCGGGGAGAGGTGGTATAGGAAAAAGATGCCCATGCCCCGTCAGAGTTTTCCTATTCTCTGGTCAATCAGGCGTAGGAGGGCTGCTATCTACCCTATCCACTCATCCCTGAGTGGGCATTCCTCTATCCCACTCTTCAGGGGGTGGCCAAGGGGCAGCCCTGCCTGGGGACCCCCCCCCCAGTTACTTTGCTAAAGCCACTACGGTTGAGGGAGAGAGGGAAGAGGGAAGAAGTTCCCAACACTGACCAGAGTGCCCAGCGGGCCTTGAAGGAGCAGAGACACTCTATGGTTTAAGAGCTTTATTATAACTGGGCGTGGTGGCGCAAGCCTTTAATCCCAGCACTCCGGAGGCAGAGGCAGGCGGATGTCTGAGTTCGAGGCCAGCCTGGTCTACAAAGTGAGTGCCAGGACAGCCAGGGCTACACAGAGAAACCCTGTCTCGAAAAACCAAAAAAAAAAAAAAAAAAAAAAGAGCTTTATTATAGAAATGCAGGGGAGAAGGGAGAGAGAGAGAGGAGGAGGAAAGAAGAAGACAAAGAGAAAGGGAAGAGGAGAGAGAAGAGAGAGGTGAGAGGACAAAGGAATAAGAGAGCGAGGTCTTCACTGTTGCTAGGTAGCTGGGGAGGAGTTTAGCCTGAGGGTCAGAAGCTTGGGCCATTGTCTACTGACTACTGACCATGCTTCTCTTGTGGGGGCTGTGGGAGGTGGTACCTTAGGCAGGGGCCAGAGTTCCAAGAGCATGAGGGAATGCCTACCGTGTCATGTAGGTGAATTATGACCATCGGGGTTCAGACCTCAGCTCGACTGGATACCAACCTGCAATTCTCCACACTCCTTGGCTCTGTGCTCTCTGGGTTGAATTCATTCTTTAGCCACCCTATGACATAACTCCTCCTCTTTCCCGGCAGCTTGGTGCTTCCCACTCTTTGGCTGCAGCAGGTTGTAAATGTACCAGGCAGTGAAGAACCCAAGTCCTAACCAGCTCTTCACACTCCTGAACTCTACTCTGATTAGATCAATGGTTTTCAACCTGTGGGTTGAGACCTTGATGGGTCACCTTTCACATGGGCTGCAGAACACTATTCTGCATATCAGATATTTGCATTATGATTCATAACAGTAGCTAAATTAGTTATGAAATAGCAACAAAAATAATGTTATGGTTAATACTCTACCTTAGTTTCTTTTCCAGTTGCCATGATAAAAACACTGATAAAGAGAGCTGAAGAGGTGGCTCAGAGGTTAATAGCAATGGTGGTAGCTGTTCTTCCAAAGGACCTGGGTTTAGTGCTCAACACCCATATGGTGGCTCACAACCATCCATAGCTCCAGATGCAAGGACCCAACACCCTCTTCTGACCTCCAGAGGCTCCAGGCATATAGGTGGTACACAGACATACATGTAGGCAAAACACCCATATACAGAAAGCTTTAAATAAAAGCTCAGAGTTCATGGTATACTCCATGCTGGTGGGGAGTCCAGTGCAGGAGCCTGAAGCAGGTGGTCACATGACCTCCACATTCAGAAAACAGAGGGCCAGTGGATTACAGTGCGCAGCCCTCTCTCCATTTGTACAATCTGGAGACCCCTGACCAGAAAATGGCCCCACCCACAGTTAATACAGGACTATTCACATCGATGAACTGATCAAGACACCCTCTTCCCCTTCATAGTCAGAAGAGTCACCTGTCTCTCAGGTGATGCTAGATCTCATCAGGTTACACAATGATCACTAAGGAGAACATGGGGCCTTCCACAGGTTCAGCAATGTGGACATCTCTTTGGAAGGCAGAAGAGACAAACAACTCCTCTGGCTGGTTGGTTTTTGTCAACTTGACACAAACCTAGACATATTTAGGAAGAGGGTGTGTGCCACCACTGCCCGGCAATAAATAAATCTTTCAAAAAGAAAAAAAATCTCTAAGTGAACATTCCCGACAGTAAAAACCCCACATGGCAATTAGCAAGCGCACAACCTTTACCCTGCTTGTGGGTCAGGTCTTGCACTCTCTGGTTCTAGCTACTCAGGAGCCTGAGACAGGAGGATGATAGATTCAAAGTCTGCCTGGGTTAAAGGCAGCCGAGGCAGTGTAGTGAAACCCTGACTCAAAATAAGAAGTGAACGTTAGAGGGCTAGGGTACAACTCAGTAGCAGGACATTTGTTCAATATGTGGGAGGCCCTGGTCAGATATCTTACTCCTCCAGCCCAGAAAAAAGAGACAGAAAGAAAACAAAACAGAGACATCTTACTTCTTGATTTATCAGGTGCAGTTCTGGGAAACCAGACATTTGCATTCCAAATTCTGTACATGAGTTATTCAAAGCAACCCCTCTGGACACAATTGAGGTTAAAAGATTTGCTTTGTTTTGGTTTTTATCTGCGTGGATGGGTGTGTATGTGTGTTCCCACACTCATTTCAAGACCACAGGGCAACCTTGGATGTCATCCGAAGAAATTCTTCCTACTTTTTTTTTTTTTTTTTCCTAAGACAGGGCTTCTCTGCGTAGCCCTGGCTGTCCTGGAACTCACTCTGTAGACCAGACTGGCCTCGAACTCACTTTTATCTCTTAAGTGCTTGGATTAAAGGTGTGCGCCACCAGGTCCCGGCTTCTTCTCCCTCCTTTAAAACGCTGACCCACACTACCTTTTAACCTACACTGGGCTTCCAAGTGTGTAGCACCACACTCAACATTTTTACATTCTGGGGATTAGGCTCAGGGCCTGGTGCTTGCAAGGCAAGCCCTCTACTGAGTGAGTAAAGGGCTCTCTCCATCCCTAGGCACTGCTTCTTGATCTGTTCCCTCGGGAGTCATCCTTAGGTAGATTCTCCCGTTCCATGATCCTGCCCTCCCCTGCCTTCCCTCTGATTAAACAAATACATAATGTTAAATAGTATATACTATACATATACATATAATACATACATACATACATACACACACACACACACACAGGCTATGGTAGAAAGCACCTTTTGAAGCCAGCCTGGTCTACACAGAGAGTTCCAGGCCAGTCACTACATAGAGAAAACTGGTTTCAAAGTTTTTTAGTTTTATTGGGGGGGTGGGGGTGGGGGTGCCTTGGCATCACGTCTCACGTAGAGCAGGCCGGTCTCAAATATACTGTGAATTGGAACAGAATCTTGATCTTCTGTCCCTCTGTCTTACTCCACCTGAGTGAACCACCATGCTGGGTTTATGCAGACCCAGGGTCATGTACCAATTTAACTACATCTTTAGTCTCCTGAAATAGGTTCTGTGTAGCCCAGGCTAACCTCAAACTTCTGTAACCAAGGATCACCTTAACCTGGAAATCCTCCTGCCTCTCTCTCCCAAGTTCAGAGATCACAGGCATGTGCTGGCATGTCCAACTTTCTTCTGTTTTGTTTGTTTGTTTTGTTTTGTTTTTTATAGGAAGATAACATGTGCCCAAGAGAGGCTGGGACAGACACTGAGGTGATATCCACAAAGAAAAACGTGCAGGTCACCTCACTTAGGCCACCTATCAGATTTAAGGACAGAGAGTTGGTGGTTTTAAGAGCTAACCATTAACCACACTAGGGCGGATCAGCACTATAAGAGCCATCAGCCATGAAGATACACTGGTCCTCAGCGTTCTAAGTTCAGGAGATCTGTGAACAAGATATAACTCCAGGGAACTGAAACCCCAGGGTGCAGCCAAAAACACAGAGTAAAGGGAGCATGCGTGCTAATCATCGGTGCTGGTCCACAGGAGCTGTGAGAACACGCCAAGCAACTCAGAACTGCTCACGGATGCCTGCCAAGTCTCTTACATCCCTTAAGCCTCCCTCTGCCTCTGGCTCCCCAGTGCTGGTCAACAAACATCTTTAGGTACATTTTATGTAAGATGCTAGAGCAGGATTCTGGGGGTATATACCTTAGTGTTAAGATATCTTCTCAATGTATGAAATACTTGAGTTTGGCACACAACCAGCCTTCCTCTCCCCTTAAAAAAAAGAAAGGTACAAAGAGGGACATGCAAGCGGGTGTAACATCCCCCAACCTTCCTCCTAAAGTGGGCACGCCTTCAGCCCCAGCACTTGGGAGGCAGAAACACACAGATCACTGTGAATTTGAGGCCAGTCTGGTCTACAAAATGAATTCCAAGGCAGCCAGGGCTACATGAAGAAACCTGTCTTGGGGGGAAAATCCAAAAGCAAATTAAAAATAAATAAATATTTACTAATAGATAATTTTTTAAAAGATTTATTTATTTATTATATGTAAGTACACCATAGCTGTTTTCAGACACTCCAGAAGAGGGCATCAGATCTCATTACAGATGGTTGTGAGCCACCATGTGGTTGCTGGGATTTGAACTCAGGACCTTCGGAAGAGCAGTCAGTGCTCTCACTGAGCTATCTCTCCAGCCCTAGATATTTTTTTTTATAAGGAGCTGTATGTGCTTCCCTGTTCTCCGAGTCCTCTGGGCCAAACCAAGCTGCCCTGAGCGACCTGCTATCCCAGGGGGTCTTCCATTCTCCTGTCACATCTCTATCAGACTTCTGAATCATACGGACAGGAGCATGTTGTCTTCTGAGAGGCTCCTCCCAGCAGCTGACTCAGAGACAGATAGACACCCACGGCCAAACAGTGGATGGAGCTTGGGGACTCTTATGGAAGCATAGGAGGAAGGATTATGGGCCCCAAAGGGGACAGGAACTGCACGGCAAGACCGGCAGAGGCAACTAACCTGGTCCCTTGAACTTAGCCTTAAGCAAGTAGGCTAGGCCAAGAGAATCCAATCAGTCATACAAAGTCTTTTACACAAGTATGACTCAACCCTCTGGACCACAGGCTATCTATCTATCTATCTAATTAGATAACTATACTATCTACTTATCTAATTAGATAGATAGGCAGTAGCCTATCTTTACTTTTCCTGTTGCTCTTATGCTGGCTTGTATCATAGTCGATGATTTATTCATTTACTTATTTAGCCATTCACTCATTGAATCGAGATAGAAGGCTTGCTTAATAATGGCCAAGGCCAGGCACAAGGCAGAGTGAGTGAGTTTCTATATGCCAGGAGCTCAGAGCAAACAGAGAGGAGGCAGATATATGTAATGCCTATAGCACGACAGGTGCTCTAACATAGACACGCCCAGAGAGCTCAGGGGTGATGTCTTCATAAAGAAAGTGACCTGGAAGAAGGTTCTAGAGCTGAATTTGCAGGGAAAGTGGAAAGTCCCTGAAAGAGGAGCCAATTTGTGTGCCAAGGTTGTGGTAAGTAGTTTGGTAAGCAAGACTCAGGGGTGTGCCAGAAGAGGGACCTGAAAAGGTTACATGGGTGTTAAGTCATGCGGAATGCTATTTCACCAACCCAGAGGACAGATGATAAGGTCTTCAACAACTGGAACTGAAAAAGAAACAACTGGATGAGTTCAAGAATAGAGAGATCTGATCGGTAAGACTGGGTGGTCGATGACATGAGCAAAGAGAGTTAATAATGCAAAAGCTAGCCGTGATGGCCCCTGCCAGTCATCCCAGCACTGGAAAGGCTGAGGCAGGAGGATTATGGGACTTCAAGGCCAGACTGGGCTGCATAGTTTTTAAAAAGGGATTTGGGAAATACCTGTATGATAGAGGGTCCGGGGGCTCCAATCTCCACTCTATGGTATAGATTTGATATGTTTACGGCATCCATATAACATCCAGTGGACACGCCTTCCTTATGGAGCTAGAGAGACCAGAATTCTGTTCCCAGCATCTACACAAGGCAGATTACAACCAGCTGTAACCCCAGCTCCAGGGGATCTGATGCCATCTTCATGCCTCTGAAGGCATTGCATGAAAATGCATACCCCTCCCCCAATTAATTATACACCTAATTAATTTTATTTTTTATTATTTTATTTATTTATTTATTTATTTAGTTTTTGGTTTTTTGAGACAGGGTTTCTCTGTATAGCCCTGGCTGTCCTGGAACTCACTTTGTAGACCAGGCTGACCTCAAACTCAAAAATCCTCCTGCCTCTGCCTCCCGAGTGCTGGGATTAAAGGCGTGCGCCACCACACCCAGCTCCTAATTAATTTTTAAAAATTTATTATTATATGTAAGTACACTGTAGCTGTCTTCAGACACACCAGAGGAGGGCATCAGATTTCATTACAGATGGTTGTGAGCCACCATGTGGTTGCCAGGATTTGAACTCAAGACCTTCAGAAGAGCAGTCAGTGTTCTTAACCGCTGAGCCATTTCTCCTGACCCCCCTAATTAATTTTAAAATAAAAAAATAATTTGGTCTGGTTTCAATGTGGCTGGCTTGGAACATGTAACATAGACCAGGGTGGCCTGGAACTCACAGAGATCTGCTTACCTCTGTCTTACAAGTGCTGGGATTAAAGGTGTCTGCCACTACACTAGGCTAAAAATTTTAAAATACTGGTTCTAGAGTTAAAGCTGGAAGCCAGAGCTTGGTCTAGGAATGGGTAGGGGCCATGTCTATGAACTCACATGGTACAGCCTAGGCAGAGTTGAAGAGTCAGGTCTAGAAGAGACCCTAGAGGGATCAGAGGGGACTCTAGCACAATAGCCTGGTCAAAGCCAGCAGCTGGCCGGGGAGAGGGGGTTGGTAAAGGAAGTAAAGAGATGGTTCTAGAGAAGAGCAGGGAGAACCAGGAGATAATCTGAAGTCACAGCAAGCAAGAAGAAACAGTCCTTAGGTCAGAGCTGCTGAGAGAGAATCCCCGAATAGTATTTGTGGCATGTCTCCATGAAAGGAAGAAGACAGCTGGCAGATGGTTGCCAGGCATGCACGAAGCCTGGGGTCCAACCACAGTGCTGCATAAGTCAGGCATGATGGCAGTCCTGTAATCCTAGGACTCAGAAACTCTCAGAAGGTGCAGGCAGGGGAATTAAAATTCCACTTCTACCTAGAGAATTCTAGGCTAGCTTGGGCTAAAAAAAAAAAAAATCCAGTCTCAAAGAAGGTGTGTGTGTGTGTGTGTGTGTGTGTGTGTGTGTGTGTGTTACTCTTCAAATTCTATTAAAAGCCTGGTATCACCACCCTGTATATTTTAGTCTTCAGGAGAACACACATATTAAATACTATCGAGTGTGGATGCTGTGCAAATGTAGTTTGTTGGAATTGGAGCACTCAGTAGAAGTTGCTGGAACACAGAAATTGATGTAATTTGTTTGACATTTAGAAAAGTCATTCTGAGGCCATCTTCACAGTGTTCTAAGAACTAAGCAGTCTTCAAATGTCACGCAGCACCCAGACTCCTTGCATATGCTCATCCTTTCAACATTGTTTGAGCATCTGAAGCGGCCTCGAGAATGCCAGGGACAACAGGAGCCATCTCATCTCTCAAGGAGCTCATTGTCCAGAGGATCTAAACAGGGGCTGTCAATGAGGTAAGCATGGCCTCCAGCTGAAGATGGAGGAGGGACGGCCCAGTGGAGAAGCAGGAAACCATGCTAGCATGATTAGAAATCTTTCCAGATGAGGCAGGGCTGGGTGATGCCTGCCTATAATCTCAGCACTTGGGAGGCATTGTCAGAAGGATCAGGAGTTCAAGGTTGCCCGCAACATAGCAAGTTCAAAGCAGCTGGGAATACTGGAGACCTGCAGTGGGTTGGCCTCATGCTACTTGTATTTTAATGCTAATATTGGGCCCCCACGAAGACACTGAGTGATCCTGCCCCCAAATTATTTCTGATTCGTAAAGATGCCAACAACCAATAACTGGGCAGAAAACACACAGGTAGGGTTTAGGTTTTGCAGGTTTGAGGCCGGAGGGAGAAGAAGAATGGAGGAGGAGAAAGGAGAAGTCACCATGAGTCAGGAGTCAAGAGAACATGGCCCCGAGGACTGCCCAATTGGAGTTAAGAGCAATCCAGATGAACATAGTAAATAATAACTCAGGGTTGATAGGAAAATAGATTCTTTTTTTTTAAATCATTTATTCATTTTACATATATGAGTACACGGTAGCTGTACAGATGGTTGGTTGGAAGCCTTCATGTGATTCTTAAAAATTGAACTTTAGGACCTCTGCTCAGCTCCAGCCCAAAGATTTATTTATTATTACCAACAGGTACACTGTAGCTGTCTTCAGACAGCATGGTTGTGAGCCACCATGTGGTTGCTGGGATTTGAATTCAGGACCTTCGGAAGAGCAGTCAGTGTTCTTACCCGCTGAGCCATCTTGACAGCCAGGAAAGTAGATTCTAACAACAGAGTAGTATCTGCCCAGCTCTTGTGTGTTTGAGGCTTATTGTACAAATAGAGGTTGTATGTGTCCAGGAACTTAAGTGGAAACCTTGAGCCAGGATTTTTTGTTTGTTTGTTTTGTTTTGTTTTGTTTGTTTTTTTTTTGTTTGTTTTTTGAGACAGGGTTTCTCTGTGTAGCCCTGGCTGTCCTGGCACTCACTTTGTAGACCAGGCTGGCCTCGAACTCAGAAATCCACCTGCCTCTGCCTCCCGAGTGCTGGGATTAAAAGCGTGTGCCACCACGCCCGGCGAGCCAGGATTTAATACACTCTACTACAGAGATCCTAGCTCACCCTCTTTCCCCAAGACCAGATATGGAGGCACACACTTCCCCCCCCCCCCACCAAACATCTTTTATTTAATATAAAATACTCATTTCCAAAATTTAGATGTGAAAAATCTCCTGTAAGGTGACCGGAAGATCTCAGCCACTATTACAGTATCTTAACACATCTTCCACTGCTCAACAGCAACGAGTTCAGCTGTTACCATCTGACCCAGCAGTGGTGAACTTGGCATGGTGCCGCCCAACACCATATCGGTTTTACATGGAGGCTGGCGTGCTAGCCTTCACCACACTCTTGCAGAGTTGACAGCCTATGGCAGCACCATAATGGCCTTGTGTCTCCTGCATCTTGGCCATTCAAAATAAGAGCCAGGCGTGGTGGCGCACGCGCTTAATCCCAACACTCAGGAGGCAGAGGCAGGCAGATTTCTGAGTTTGAGGTCAGCCTGGTCTACAAAGTGAGTTCCAGGACAGCCAGGACTACACAGAGAAACTCTGTCTCAAAAAACCAACCCCCCCCCAAAAAAAAGGCCCCCAAAATCATTTCCACAACACAACTACATACTTGCATCCGGATGGTAGCCAAAAACAGAGGCACACACTTTTAACTTCAGAACTCAGGAGGTAGAGGCAAGTGAACCTCTGTGAGTTCAAGGCCAGCCTGGCCTACCCAGGAATTCCAGGACAGTCAGGACTATATGGAGAGACCTGTTTGAAAAAAAGCCAACCAATGAGACAAACAAACACCTCCAACCAAACCAACCAACTAAACAAACAAACAAAAAAAACACCCCCCCCAATGTCTTTGAGGTGATTCACTGAAGGATGAGGGTTCAGATTCAAGGGAGAACAACTATTAAAACAAAGATCAGAATCCAGTGTAGCTGAACAGCGTACAAAGAGGAGGATGCAGGAGATGAACAACGGGGAGAGGTGGACATCAGCTGGCTTTTTAGGCCCCTGTGGCCCTTCTAGAGTTTGATCTTGCTGGGTGTAGCTGAGTGGTACTTACCTGATATTCACAATTCTCTAGGTTCAATCCTCAGTAAGAGAGGAAGGAAGGGAGGGAGAGAAGGGGGAGGTGGGGGGAGGGCTCAAATGTGACAAGTCCTGAGGTCGGAGAAAAACTTGGGGTGGGGCATATCTCTCCTACCACATGAATTGCAGGGATCTATTTCGGGCTTGGTGGCAGCACCTTTACCCACCAAGCCACCTGGCTATGCTACTCTTTTGCTGTCTATACACATTTTTTTTTAATTTTATGGGGCTAGAGAGATGGCTCAATGGTTAAGGGTACTTGCTGCTCTTCCAAAGGATGCAGGTTCGATTCCCAGCCCCTTCATGGAGGCTCACAACCATCTCTAACTCCAGCTCCAAGGGAACTGAAGCCCTCTCTGAAGCCATGAACACTGCATGCATGTAACTCACAGACACACATACAAGAAAAACACTCATATGTATAAAATAAAATAAATATTAAATTGTATACAAATTTTTCCATCTTTTCTCCCTCTCTTACTTCATCCTGACCTTTGTTCCTTCCTTTCTGTTTACATTTTCAAAGCATAGCCGATCCGGCTTATACCTAGAGAGGATAAAGGCAGGGTTTTATTTATGACTTGTTCATGCTTTGGTGTGGAGAAAAGTCAAGCATTGCAGATCTCCGACACCTGGTTCCCACCCATGATGGGGATCAGACTGTGGGCCTTGGGTGTGCCATCAAGGCAAGGGCTCTACTGCTCAGTTACCTCCCCAGGCTTTCGGCTTTTTAGCCAGGGTCTGATAATGTAGCTCAGGCTGGCCCAAAACTTAGCATTCCCAAGTGCTGGGAATATAGGAATTAGCCTCCACGCCAGCTTGCAACCTGAGCTTTGGTGACAATAAAAACAAAGTGAGAGGATTCCAGAAATAATTCCTATCCCTCGGAGGTCCTCCTCTCACTCCAAGCTGCCTGTGTTCCGATTTTAAAGGGAGCTGGGATCCCACAAGGGGTGACCAGGGATCTTATTTGCAGAGAGAGGTCGAGACACACTACTAACAACGGGGCCCCTGCATCAGCAGACTCAGCCTCATCCGGGAACTGGCTGCGCAGACAGAAATCTCCAGCCCTGCAGACCCTCAATCTCCTGCATTGGAGCCTGTATTTTTAAGATGTGTCAGAGTGACAGCCATGCACATTGGGCCTGAAAAGCTCTGATCTACAAGATAGGAAACTGCCTGGCTGGTAAACTTTATGTCACAGTATTGACGTATGGCCCCTTTGTCAACCTCTATGAGCACAAACTTATGACCCAAAGTAAACTCTACCTTTTTTTAAAAAATTTTTTTTTATTTAAAGCTTTTTAAAAAAAATTACATTTTTTACATCAGTACCAGGGATTGGATCCAAGGCCGTCTACATGCTAGGCAAGTACTCTGCCTCTTACTACAACACAGCCCTTTTAGATATTTTGAGACAGGGCCTCATGAAGTTGTCCAGGCTAGCCTTGAACTCACTCTGTAGCCCAAGTGGGTCTTGAACTTATGACCCTTCTTGCCGCTGCCTCACAGAGTATCTGGGATTACAACAGGCCTGTGCTGACACCATCCTACTTATTTTTTGGTTTTGTTTTGTTTTGTTTTGTTTTGTTTTGTTGAGACAGGGTCTGTATAGTCCTCCTATCCTAGAACTCAGTATATAGACCTGGCTGGCCTTTAATTCACAGATATCCTCCTGCCTCTGCCTCTCCTTCCAAGTGCTGGGATTAAAGGTGTGGACCATTATGCCTGGTTCGTTGTACTTATTTTTAAGCTATAGCTTTTGTGGGGGCCAGGAGTCCAGAAGAGTGTGTTAGACTCCTGAAGCTTAAGTTACAAGTGGTTGTGACCAGCCTGACCTGGGTGCTGGAGTCCAAATTCAGGTCCTCTGGAGGAGCAACGCCTGCTCTTAACCCTTCAGCCATCTCTGCAGCAGCACCACGCCCCTTTTGCTGGGTCTGTTTTTGGCAGGATCGTCCTACAGTTGAGTCTACTCTCCAGCTCACTGTGTGGTGTTAACTTCAATTTTTTCTTTCTTTTTTTTGTTTTGTTTTGTTTTTTTGGTTTTTCGAGACAGGGTTTCTCTGTATAGCCCTGGCTGTCCTGGAACTCACTTTGTAGACCAGGCTGGCCTCGAACTCAGAAATCCGCCTGTCTCTGCCTCCCAAGTGCTGGGATTAAAGGCATGCGCCACCACCGCCTGGCAACTTCAATTTTTTCAAACCTTTTTTTCCCCTAAGGATTTTATTTATTCTTATATGTGAGTACATTGTAGCTGTCTTTAGACACACTAGAAGAGGGTGTCATATCTCACTACGGATGGTTGTAAGCCACCATGTGGTTGCTGGGATTTGAACTCAGGACCTTTGGAAGAGCAGTCAGTGCTCTTACCCACTAAGGCATCTCACCAGCTCCTCAAACCTTATTTTTAATGATGGTTCTTAAATGCTTATAGCCCACCACCCACCAGAGGTAGTGGAAAAGAAAGGATACGGGGGAAGTGGACCTGCTTGGAAAGGTTCTTTGGAGCAATTCCCACCTGCGTTGTCTGGAAACCAGCAGCTCAGTTCTCAGGTTTAGCAGGCAGGGGCAACTCGATCCACTCAAAAACACTTCACAGATACACCAGCAGGCCAGTTCGGTAGAGTCAGGTTAGCACCAGTGGTGAAAACACCTAGCAGAGACAGCCAGGCCTCAGCTAGGCTCCCATCAGCAGGAGGGACCAACAGCAACACCAGGAGAAGTTCTCAGCTATACCTCTGTCAGAGAAGCAAAGATCAGCGAAGACCTGAGACCCATAAGCATTGCACAGTTAACTGTATCAGCAAGCCAAGATCTGTCCTATTTATACCATCCAAACATTACGTGTCCTCCACGTGCCTTGCCTCAGCTCGTGCATCCAATCAGCCAGAATCCTCAGAAGTGCTTCATCCTCTCTCCTGTATCTGCTTCAGCCAAATGAGTTCCTTCTCTAGTCTACCTCAGCTTTTCACATCTGTGTTTCCTTTAACGAAATGTTCCTGCAGGTGTTTGCCCCAGCAAAACACCATCCAACCAACTTTCCAAAGAACACTTAAATTTCCACTTCAGTATAGTCAAAGCTGGCCTTGAATTCCTGATACGCTTGCCTCTACCTCCTGAGAGCTGTGGTTATGGGCATGCAGCATGATGCCCAGCTCCCAAGAGAGCTGTCGTTGTCGTCCTAAATGGCAGTACAGTCACACAGTGCCCATCAGCACTCCTGGCCATGACTATACGTTTAGTCTCTCTGAATTCATGACTCCAGGTATCCGTGAACTCGATGACACTTGTCTTTGGTTGGTTTTGTTTTTCTTGAGATGGGGTGTCTCTGTGTAGTCCTGGCTGTCCTGGAAATTACTCTGTAGAGCAGGCTGGCCTCGAACTCAGAGATCCACCTGCTTCGGTCTCCTGAGTGCTGGCATTAAAGGCGTGCACCACTCAGCAGCACTTGTCTTTGATCTTATTTTCCTCCTTGTGTCAGTGTTGTAGCATTTTTTCCTTTCCTTGCATTCATGTCTTCTCATCCATGTTGTAGCTAAATCTCTCTCCTCTCTAAAGCCGAATGACATTCTACAGCCGGCAGCCAGTGTAGTTTATCATTCATCCAAACGTTTGAGTTTGCTTCTACCTTTTGCCTATAGTGAGTAGCCAGGACTCCTATAGGCATACAGCACCATACCCAGCTGAAGGATCACTCAGGGTTAGGGCTGAGCCAGGGACTCCCTCTGTTAGCCCAGGATGGCTTCAAACTCACATCTGTCAATTGTCCTACCTCAGCATCTTGAGCGCTAGGATTATTGACCTGTGTCACCACTCCAGCCCTCAGGAGGTAGAGGATGGGAGGCCAAAAGTTCTAGGCTAACCTGAGCTACATACAGGAAAGAAAGAAAAAGAAAGGCTCCTCTTAGGACCAGCATTCTTGACAGCCACAGAGTCCACCCAGCACATACACATTGCTGGGATAATAGAATATACATATTATCTAGAATGCCGAATAAACACGGAATACCAGCTGGGAGATGCTCGCCTTGGATTCTTCTTAAATCTATCAAGTCTCTAGATGACACTCATTAAGAAAAACGAATTTTCTGTTGTTGGGTGCAAACTGTCTTTTTCATTTAGTGTCTCTTTCCTAAAGGAAGGGCTTTAGACCCAGAACTGGAGCCCAAATATTCATTTGTGAAGTTCAGTAATTGACGTGGTGATATCCCTTCCTTCCCCTGATGCTATTCCTATCCACCCAAATTATCTTTGTGAATATAGGAACCTTTCCCTACCCCCACCCCCACAGTGTGCTGGGAAGCTGGTGACAGGCAGTTTCCTGATAGGCTCTGACAAAGATGCACAGTTGGCTGCCCTGGGCCAGTGAGGCCCTCCTCCCTGCCAGTGTTGCTGGGCAGAAACATGTAACCCCAAAGCCCAGGGCAGACAGGGACCAGCAGTCTCCAAGCTCGCCCCACCCTGGTTTGATCCATTTTGCAGAAGGGCAGGGCTCATGCAAAGGGAGCTGCAGTTGAGCTTATGTGTGAACCATTCTAAAGTCCAAGGGGGGTGGGGAGAGCTCAGTCGGTAAAAGTGCGTGCTGTGCAAGTTTGAGCCCCCGAGTTAGGCTCTCCCAATGCCCATATGAAACCCGGTGCTTGTAATCACAGAGCTGGGAGGCAAAGGCAGGAGAGGAGAATCCCCGAGGCTTGCTGCGGCTTGCTGGCCAGTCTAACCAAATCAGCGTGCTCCTAGTTCAGCAAGAGACCCTGCCTTGGAAAATAAGGTAGAGAGTGTTTGAGGAAGACATCTATCCGTGTAACATCAATGCCTGGCCGCCACATGCGCATGTCTGCACACATGAACTGCACTACATGGGGTGGGGGTGGGGGTAGGAAGAAATTATACACACACACACACACACACACACACACACACATTGTCAGATTCCCTTGTGAAGAGATCACACTAGGTCTTTTTGGGAAGCAGGCACTAAAACCTTTCATGAAATTGCTTTCACTTTGGGGGGAAAAATCTAGACCAAAGATAGGGAAAGAAGACCCACGTACCCATTCTCACATTTAGACCTGGTTCTCAGTGATGATGGCTTCTGGGCTGAGCATTAATGGGATCTGATTAAAAGCTTTTGCAGAGATTTGCACCTTCTCTTCGAGAGGCTCCATCAATTTGGAAAAATGCATACAGAAGGAGTTTCCATTTACCACGTGCCCAAAAGAAATCATAAAAGAACTACAAAACAGCCAAGTACACAGGGTGGGAAGGGGCCAGGTCCTGCCTGCATGAAGCTAAAGACACAGGAGTCTGCACGTGGGTGTGCGCATTGATGGCTCTCCAGGAGATCCGGTGTCTAGCCAGGAGCTTTGGCTCCATGGGCAGGTTAATGAGTAGGCAGCAGGTGACAGAAAGGGTTCAGGAAAGCCTGGGAACAAGCATGAAATATTAGCACATTTGTAGGCAATTGCCTGGAATTTACAGCTTGCCACCTCCCAGACAAGTCCACTTGGTCCACTTGGAATGAACGCCCTTCCCCTGCCTGTGTGTTCCATGCCCGAGCTATGGGCTTATTCTAGAGCTCCCGTAGCTGGGATCATTCTTGTTTCTTTTCTTCTTCTTCTTCTTTTTTTAAATCCTGGAAATGGAAACTGAGGCCTCATGAATGAATAAGAGGGAAGCCATACCCTGAACTCCATGAGAAAGAGGAGAGAAAGCAACAGATGGGGGAGGCTTATGTATTCTTCAAGCTGCCCTCCAGCGTGTTAACATCTTGAATGGCTACAGGACATCGAGCAGACAGGAAATTGATTCTGGAATGATTCCCCCAGCTGCCCACCCTATCATTGTTCTCTTTATCTAAGCATTCTGTGCTGAGACAGGGTCTTGCTGAGTTGGCCAGGCTAAATGAGCTTGCATTTAGCACAGGCAACTCTTGAACTTAAGATCTCCTCACCTCAGTCTCCTGAGCATCTGGGATTATGGGCCGAAGACACCAGGCCTGGTTTATTATCCTTTTGTTTGTATACATCCAGTAGGGCACACACACACACCCCGTCTCTCTCTCTCTCTCTCTCTCTCTCTCTCTCTCTCTCTCTCTCTCTCTCTCTCTCTCTCTCTCTGTTTTATTTTTAAATAAAAATAAAACAGACTCACTTCTCACTGTACAGCCCATGCACTAAACTCATAGTTGTAACAATTACCTCAGACACGGGAGTATAAGAGTCACCACATCTGGCTTGAATGATGTATATTCTTTTCTTTCTTTTTTTTTTTAATTATTTAAAAAATTACCCTTTAGGTCATGATGGTGCATGACCTTTTAATGCTTTAATTAATTCCTTTAGTCTCAGCACTCTGGAGACAGATGCAGGAAGATTTTTTGTGAGTTTGACAGGCCAGCCTAGTCTACATAGTGAGTTCCAGGCCAGCTAGAGCTCCACAGCCAGACCCTGTCTCAAAACCATACATTTGTGTGTGTGTGTGTGTGTGTGTGTGTGTGCGCGCGCGCGCGTGTGTGGAGTATGTCCCTGTGGAAGTCTGAGGACAACTTGTCGAGCCAGTTCACTGGTTCACTGGCCCTGATGCCTGATGTGGTATTTCTTTTTTATTTTGTTTTGTTTTGTGTGTTTATTCTTTTCCCAATGTGGTCTGTCTTAATTGCCATTTCCCGCATGTTTGGTGTGTGTTCTAGAATCTGTACTCCTTGAGCTAAGAACTGTTTTAGCAAAGGAAGTGTGATGTTCTGTTATTGGTGGTCTTTTCTCCTGGGTAGCCTCAGAAAGGGTCACATGTATCCCAGCTTGTCCTTAAGCTAGCTATATAGGCAAGGAAGTCCCAATCCTCCTGTCTGCCTGCACCTCATGGGATCTTGTTATATCCAGTGCCCTGCCTTAGTATGAACCTTAGTACTCACTTTTTGGAGATAGATTCTTGCTTATAGTCTAGGTTTGCTCAAAAGTCTCTATGTAGCCCAGGCTGGTCCTCAAACTCCCTTCTGCCTTAGCCTCCCTAGTGCTGCGATTACAAGTGTGTACCACCATGCTGAGGCTCCAAGGAGGTCTGCTCAGCATAAAGGCTGCCTTTTTCTGAGGCATGCCTGCACCATGTGGTTTCAAGTATCCATTGAGGGAGAGCTGAAGCTGCTTCTGGGACTTCGGAGTCTCAGACTCGGCCGGCTGGGAGTCCTGGACTTGCTTTTTTTTTTTTTTTTTGCCAGTAAGTAAGCTTTGAATCGGGAGTTGTTTTCTAGGGAAATTTCTCTTCTGAGGCCAGAGCCTTCAAGCCAATGCTACCTTATAATAAGGTCTTTCTCTGCTTTGATCACTGACCTGTCCCCTAAATTAGTTGAAGTCTGAGAACACGGTTTGGTTAAGGGGGCAGTTGTTTGAGCCTGTGTTTAAATTCTAGGAATACATTTGGTTTTACTAATGTCATTTGAGAGGACTGGTGAGTTATTTTGGGTGTGCATGGCCCGGCCCTGTAATGCTAGGCCACTCTTGATAAGAGGCATGATTGTACCAGCTAGTTCCCTAAAAAGGCTTGCATTCCATCCAGCATGGAGCGCTGAGGCTGCAGACTCCCGCTATCTGGACTATAGGCTCTCACGTTTCTCCCAAGTGGATAGGTAGCTGGAGGCAGAAAGAAAGCTTGTTTTTCTTTACCCATGTCCCATAAGGCCCACTCTACCACGTGCAAAGATTCTCCCCCTAGTTTCACACTAGAAACTAGGAAAAATCAAATTAGTCCCCCAACTCCCTACCCCAGAGACAGAGTATCATGTAGCCCAAGCTGACCTTTAATTTGCTGCATAGCCAACTATGTAGATGAGGCTGGCTTTGAACTTCTAACCTCCTACCTCCACCTCCCTAGGGATGATTCCAGACCTATGTCACCATGCCTGGCTCAAGTTAATAGTACTTTAGTTATACCAAGTAGACTTCCATTAATACTTTGAAACCAAAGGACAGACAGATACTCGGCTGGCACTAGTGAAGCCATACCCACACTGGAATGGGTTCCCAGCACAGAACCAACAGGAGGGCAGGTCAATGTCTGAGCTTCGGATGGCTTGCCTTTAAGATCGAGGTGTCGTGTGGCATTCATTTAATCTCAGCCCTTGGAGGCAGAAGCAATGAGATCCGTCATTCCTGATCACAGAGGGAGTCTGAGACCAGCCTGGGCTACATGAGATGCTATTTCAAAGAAACAAAAAACAAAACTAGAGAGAGGGGGAAAACCCATTAAAATAAAAGCTAAAATCTAGATGTTGGGCTGGTGAGATGGCTCAGTGGGTAAGAGCACCCGACTGCTCTTCCAGAGGTCCGGAGTTCAAATCCCAGCAACCACATGGTGGCTCACAACCATCTGTAACGAGATCTGACTCCCTCTTCTGGAGTGTCTGAAGACAGCTACAGTGTACTTACATATAATCAATAAATAAATCTTAAAATTTTTTCTCTTAAAAAAAAAATCTAGATGTTAGGGTGAAAATATTCTATTGGGCCTAAGGTCTGCCATAGAATCTTCTACCAGAGGAAGCGGACACCCACGTGCCCCAGCTGGCTGCCAGACAGCACAGTGTCACGGGGAGTCTTGGCTGACTCACTTTTCGCTGGTCTCAGCCCAAATACCTGCCCTGATATGGTACTAGGTTAGCCCTTCCTAGAAAATTCGGTGCCTCACTTTGGCCCATCCGTTGTGGAAAGACCTGGAAAGACGTGCCCTGTGCCGCCACCTAACGGCTGCTCCCAGTCAAGGCAGGGCTTCTCCCGCTGTTCTCAGCGGCACTGTACAGCCCCTCTCTGCCCATCCTACTTGCTTTGAGAGGCTCGCAAAGGGAGGAGCGCTCTTCCAGGTGCGCTCATTTCAGGGCACCAGGACTGTGACTAAGACTGGCAAGTCGTCTTAAACTTCGCAATGTCCCCTTTGTTATTTCCTGTCTGTTCCCCGCCGTGATTAACGGTAAAACTCTGAAGGCAGAGGGGGACCAACGTGCTTGTTTACTGGGAGAGGAAGGAAGCGAGGGAGCTGGGGAGAAGGTACCCTAGATTTAAGGGAAATAACAGCCTGGCAATGAGGTGGGCGGATGGAGCTGATGGGAAGGGAGGCTTGTTAGAAAAAGGAAAGAGCAGGTGCCAGTCAGATAGCTCTGCCAGCCTTTCCAGTTTTATCCTTTTAAATAATGATTTGTTTATTTGAGACAGGGTCTCACGCAGCGCAATCAAGCCTTTGTGCCTTGACTCCTCCTCCTCCTCCCTCTCCCCCCCCCCCCTCCTCCTCCAAGTCAGGGCCTCACTATGTAGCTCTAGAACTCCACTATGTAAACCAGGCTGGCCTGGAAGTCACAGAGATTCTCCTGCCTCGGTGCCCAGCTGCTGAGATTCCAGGAATGTGCCACCATACCTGTGTGCACATCTGTTTTCAAGCAGGGAGACGAGACACAGTAGCTAACCAGCTAGTGCTGGAGGTTAGGGGCCTCGGTAGCACATGACACCGCACCACAGTACAGGATCTTAAGTACAAATGGCTACGGAAAGGCTAGGCATACAGGATACCTGCCTGGGAACAGAAAGGATCAGGATGGAAGGCAGTGGTGGATGCTGTGGTGGAGGAGGACACACGGCTCAGCTAAGGAAGCAACAGCTGCGGAGCCATGGGTGGTTGAGTTTAACGACATGGCGCACCTGCATTGCCAGATCTTTCCGTTTCTAAAGAGCTGGGGGGGTCTGAGTTCTTCTGTGAAGTCTCTTTCTTTTGAAGTGTTGGCAGCTAATGTTGCTTAAAAAGAAAGAAAAAAAAAAAAAGGCAGCATTCTGTGGGCCAAATAAAACATGTCAGTGAGGCATATTTAGCTCCAAGGCCGACTCAGCAAACTTGGACCAAGGGCTATGTGTGTTCTGGAGTCGTGACACACTAACAAGACCTTTTCAAGGCATGTGGTCTCAGGCAAGCAAATGCTAGACAACGGGGAACCAATATGTGAAGTGCTTCGGCGCAGACTTATGTATTCATCCACTAACCTCAGAAGCAGTTATTGGCTGGACCCAGCAATATAGACCTGTAACCCCAGCTCTTCAGGAGGCTGAGGCAGGAGCATATCAGGTTTGAGGCCTTCCTGGGCAGCTTAGTGACACCTTGTCTCAAAATAAGAAGTAAAAAGAAGTCTGAGGACATAATTCTGTGTTAGAGAACTTGCTGACTAGTGCAACCTACTTGTCTGTCTGTCTGTCTTTTTCCCTATGGGTAACCTTGGCTGGCCTAGAACTTGCTTTGTAGACCAGGCTGGCTTCAAACTCAGAGATCCACCTGCCTCTGCCTCCTCCTGCATGCTGGGGTTAATGGTGTGAAGCCCCACACCTGGTGCTACAACCTCCTGTGGGCTGCCATTGTCTAGTTCAAGAGACTTAACACTAGCTGACTGAAGTCACTAAGATCCCCAGCGGTGGCGCGGGTCTGCCCTAGCTGCCTAGGCTAGTCTGTCCAGGCTGTCTGAATATGAACTTGGTTTAAGATAATTTTCACAAAGGGAACTATTTCCACTGAATATTGACTCTTTGACCAAGACTGAGTTATTTTAAAAGAGTGATTCCAATCCGCCCCCCCCCAGCAGAGCAAATGCATATGTGTTAGGGTTTATTAAGGATAAGAGAGAAGAATTGTGGCAGATGGGAGTGTTACTGAGGGAGGAGTAACCCACTGCTCTGTTCTGATGGGATTAGAGACAGCCACTGAGAGACAAGAGGACCTTAGCACACATGTTTGTTCCTGAAGTCCCCTGGACTTGCTACTTGGCCTTCAAAAATATAATCTTAAGAGAGTCAAATAGTGCTGGGTATGGTGGCACACGCCTTTAATCTCAGCACTCGGGAGGCAGAGGCAGGTGGATTTCTGAGTTCAGCGGATTTTGAGGCCAGCCTGGTCTACAAAGTGAGTTCCAGGACAGCTAGGGCTACAGAGAAACCCTGTCTCAAAAAACCAAAAAAAAAAAAAAAAAAGTCAAATAGAGTAGCATTTTTTTTAAGTTTTAATTTCATTTTATTTTTTAAATTAAACCTGTTGCTATAATTTTTTTCTTTCCCATTTAAAAAAGATTTATTTCTTCATTTAGTGTGTGTGTGTGTGCATGTATGGGCACCAATGCATGTAGGTACCCATGAAGGCCAGAGGAGGGCATTGGATCCTTGGAAACGAGAGTTACAGGCAGTTGTGAGCTGCCTAAGGTTGACCCGGAGACCTGAACTCAGGTCCGTCTGTAAGAGCAGTAGGTGCTCGTAACTACTGAGCCATCTCTCCAGGCCTTTCAGACGTCACTTTTTTGAAGCATTATGGAAGATGCTTGGGCATCTTCAGGAAGAGCCTGGTTATTAAGAGATCCTTATAGCCATCTTATTTTTGAGAGACCTTTCTGCAGGTAAAAGACCAAGCATACCAGTTTTGCATAGAAGACATGGGCAAAGCATCTGCTGGTGGCCCTGGAAAGGGCTTTCCAATAAGCTTGGCCTCTTGGCCGTGTCTTTTTCTATTTTGATTAGGACATGCACCTAACACCTAAATAGTTCAGCGATTGTCTTGTGACCATGAAAACATAGCTACAAACTAATCAGGGTGGAGTGTGTATGTGTGTGTGTGTTCGTGTGTGTGTGTGTGTGTGTGCTGATATCACTCTGCTAGCCCTGAACTGAAGGCCTTTGTTTCCTTTTCCAATTATTTATTTATATTTTATGGATTTGGGGTTTTGTCAGCATATATGTTTGTGTGACGGTGTCAGGTCCCCTGGAACTGAAGTTACTTACAGATAGTTGTGAACTGCCATGTAGGTGGCTGGGAATTGAACTCAGGACCTCTGGAAGAGCAGCCAGTGCTCTTAACCACTGAGCCATCTCTCCAGCCCCTTCTTTGTGTCTTTTACTTTCTTTTCTTCTTTGCTTTTTCCTTGGTTAAGATTTATTTATTTAGTTTAGTGTGTGTGTGTGTGTGTGTGTGTGTGTGTGTTTATGTATAATGTACACATGAATGCAGTGCCTGTGGAATCCACAAGAGGGCATCTGACCGCTGAGCTAGAGTTAGAAGTGACTGTGAGTTGCTTTATGGGAGTACTGAGAACCAAATCCAGGTCCTTTGCAAGGCAAGAGCTGTAATTGCTCTTAGCCACTGGGCCATCTCTCCAGACCCCCCTTCCTCCATTTATTTATTTATTTATTTATTTATTTATTTATTTATTTATTTATTTTCAGGCTAGGCTCAAACTGGAACCGTGGACCAGTTCTCCCCCCTTTGCCTTCTAAGTTGCAGGGGTTAAAGTATACACCACTACCTACCTTCCTTTGGGTTTCTTATTCTTTGAGGAAAGCTACGGTCTCTGTGGGGATAAAGTCACCATCACATAGTGTTTGCTTTTGGGTTTTTTTTTCTTTTTTTTGAGACAGGGTATTATAGGCTGGCTTTGAACTCACTGTGTAGCTAAAACTGGCCCAGAACTTTCTACTCTCTCTCCCCTGGGTCACTGGGCTCCATCTGAGCTACTTAGAATTTTCTCCTATTCTCCTATTTCTCCTATTTTAGGTTATAAAAACGCAGAGCATCCAGCAGCCAGATCTGTATTAATGTCCAGTTCTTTCTCTGTGACTTCAAAGGGTTAGAGTTGCTTCAACTCTCGAGCTGGGTTGTGACTCAGGGATAAAGATCGTGCCCTGCTTGAGGATCTGGGTTCTATCCCCAGTACCAAGAAGAAATAAAGAAATAGACTCTTGTTACAAACAAAATAACATATGAAGCTCAAAGCCCCTTGGCCTTCTTAGGAAGAAGCACTATCATAATACATCAACACGAGGCTACAAGCAAAATCTCGACAAGGAAACTTCTCATAAGATCAAAGGGCCTGTCAGCAGACTTCCCCGGGAGTACATAGCAAACACATTGTGCTGACAGATTACCCGAAAGGTATTTAAAAATACCTGACAGCAGCCTATATTTTAGAGTTTCATGTTCTCGTAGTCCATCATATTTTGTGGCATGTAGATTATATTAAAGGCCTTTCAAGTCTTTGAGCTCTGACTTGCCATGTTTAACACAATTTGAGTTTCAAATAATACTGTTGGTGCTGGATGACAGCAGAGGATGTGTGGAGGGAAAATTGTGTCAGTTCATAGTAGCTCCGAAGCGTGCCAACGTCAGATCCTCTGGACTTGGAGTTACACGTGGTGAGCTGTCCAAAGTCGGGGTGCTGGGACCCGAACTCCAGTCTTCTGCAAGACCAGCGAGCACTTGTAACCGCTGTTAACCACTGAGCTATCTCTCTGGCCCTGCTTTTTTTTTTTTTCTTCAAGGCAGCAACCTGGAGTTACAACATAACCAATTAATCCCACTCTTGGTCAATGCCTAGAGAAAAAGATAAAGGAGACAGGCAGGAAAACATGTGAACATGTCTGTGCAAAATGTGACCACCAGAGCCAGCGTATGCAATCCTGGCACTCTGGAGACTGAGGCACGAGGACCCACATGAATTCCAGGCCATCCTGGCCTTCATAGAGAGTCCAAGGCTACTCTCAGTGGGCACCCTCCTACCACGCACAGTTTTCCCTTCCTTCCCATACTATTTATCCAGTAACCGTCGTGTGAGCTTGTCTGTCCTTCCCACTGAGCTAAGATGGCAGGTAGTAGCTTTCTAATTCTCTCAGGACCAGCCTTAATGGCACACAACCTTTGCTGACACACAAGACCCTTTGCCAAAAAGTAGCCCAGGGTGACTTTGAACTTCTGATCATCCTGCCTCCACCTCCAGACTCAGGGGATTAAAAGCATGGTGTCACCAGGCCTGAGTTATGCAGTGTCTCAGACCCAGAGCCTCACCCATGCTAGACAAGAATTCTCACCCACTCAGTCCCAACTTTGAAATTCTCGATACCTTTTCAATGCGTCCAGGTGTTCTCCCACCAAGCCACCCACTTTGTGCTTTGTGCTACAAAGCAGTCCTCCTGAACCCATCTCTGCCTGCCCGGTTCTCAGCTCAATGCTGATGCACAGCAATGCTCCACGAGCTTTTCTTCTTTTGCCAACTCCACCCACTGCTCCAAGAACAGAACCTTGACCTTCGTCATGGGCACACTCCAGCTCCTTAGGCGCCACGCATTGACTGCATCAGTGGCTGGTGAGGCCTCATCTGCAGGCTGGCTTCCCCATCTGCAGGGAGTTGCTCCCCAGGAAGCCGCTGCAAAGACACAAGTGCCTACCTTCAATGTCAGAGACAGCATCTGACTCATTTGTACTCAGAGAAAAGCACACCACCTTGGGATCCTATGTCAGTCCTGCTGTTACAGGAAACGGGAGCCTCCGGTGAATCTGGATGGAGCCTGTTCTCTTCCAAGGCGTGAGCAGGAAGCCTCTTTTGCCTTTTTCAGTGTCTTTGTTAACAGTCACATTGACATCCATAATTGAATAGGTCTTGTCAGCACCTTTGTTCAATCTGGTGTCTAGGCACAAAACAGCAAGAGGTACTGGCCTGGAAGGCTGCAGCTGACTCTCTTTAAGCCATGCCACGTGGTGTCCTGAAACTTCACCACCAGGCAAGAGTAAGCTACAATGCAAACTCCTGACATCTTGATAGGCCTGGAATTGCCACATGTGCTTGCCAGCTGAGTCTTGGGAGGCAATTCCTTCATCTCTCTAAACTTGGAGGGTTTTATCAGTTAATATAACCTCGGGGGTCACAGAGCTTTCTGTAAAGATTAAGTGGGATCCTGTGGGCCAGGCATGATATAGCCTGTTCACAGTTGGCATGGGATATACAGAAAACCCTGCAGAAAAGAAAAGAAGAGAGGAAAAGGGAAGGGAAGGGAAGGGAAGGGAAGGGAAGGGAAGAGAAGAAAAGAGACAAGCCAGGTGCAGTGATCCATGCTTGTCACCCCAGCACTTGGCAGGAGGATTGCCAGGAGTTCGAGGCCAGACTCTGAAGTATTGAGTGCCAGGCCAGGCTAGGTGCTGGACATAACCTTGTCTCAAATAGCTGGAACATGAATAATTCATCACACAATTCATCTGCCCTTAGTCAGAACGCCACCCTAGAAGCAGAACCTAAAAATAAAGAAATCATAAATAGCAAAACAGAACCTAAAATGTCCTGTAAAACTGCTGTGTTTCTGTCCTCACAGTAAACTGTGCTGTTCCTGGCACTGAGCCATATGTAAAGTGCCTTTTAACTGCAATCGCTGTTTCTCCTAAGACCAGAGTTCTGATCCCACTTCCTCACAGCGTCTCACAGCCCATCTGCAATTCCAGTTCTAACAGATCCAGTGCCCTCTTCTGGCCTTTAAGGGTATTCGCATGCATGCATACATGAACAGATGCACACACGCACACGCAAATAAAATAAAATTTAAAAATAAATAAAATGATGTAGTCAGAAACAGTGTGTTCTATGCAACAGACTAAAGATATGTTTGCTGCTATACTCGGAAGACACTGAAGTATTTTTTCCTTTTCCCTTTCCTTTGTCTTTGGTTCCTCAAAGCCTCGTAGGCATTCCTCCTTGCCTTCTTGATCTCCCAAGCCAACCTTTGCCAGCTCAGCAAGGCCCTGCTCTGTAACTGAAGCTGGCCTCACTCCTGAGTCTCCTTTCCCAGCCTCTCCGGTGCTGGATCTGCAAGCGAGTGCTTCCAGACCCAGATCTACTTACGTGCTGGGATCATGTATTACTAGAAAATAAAAGAGAACGCAGGCATGCTTAGTAAGGGGAGAGTGCAGGCCCCTTGGCATTTTGACTTTTTTTTTTTTAACAGTCTCACGGCATAGATTTGGCTAGTCTGGAACTTGCTTTTAGACCAGGCTAGCTTTGAGACACACCAGAAGAGGGCGTCAGATCTCATTACGGGTGGTTATGAGCCACCATGTGGTTGCTGGGATTTGAATTCAGGACCTTTGAAATATCTGCCTGACATTTTGATTTTTAAAAACTAACCTTAGAGTTGGAGGTGTAGCTCAGTCTGTTAAGTGTTTGCCTAGCACGGATGAAGTCCTAGGTTGAGCCCTGCACTGCACTGAGGCCTAGTGTTGCTTGTCATCCTGGCTCCCCAGTCACGGAGGCAGGAGGATCTTAATCTCACATCAATCTTTCTGTCTCCGGCCCCCTTTCCATGATGGAGAGATCCCCCCCTTTTGTTTATTTGCTTGGTTTTTTGTTTTTGAAGACAACTTCTGTGTGTAACAGCCCTTGCTTTGTCCTGGAACTCATTCTGTAGATCAGGCTGGCCTCCAACTCACAAAGATCTGCCTATTTCTGCCTTCCAAGGGCTGAGATTAAAGGCCTGCACCACCACGCCCAGCTGAGGGGACTCAATTTTTAAAAGGCTAGGACTCACCTAGCAGCCAGCCCTAGATGACTGACAGAATAGAATTCCTTCCATTAAAAAAGTGGGGTGGCAGGGGCAGGTGTCCTAGCTGGGACTGTAACTCAGTGGTAGTGCATTTGCCTAGTATGCATGAGGCCCTAGGTTCACTCCCTGGCACCCCAATAAATAATAAACAGCATAACAATAAGAAAGGGGACCTAGAGTAAAACAGAGAGAGGAAGACCTGCTGTGGGAGTGCAGAGATGGTCATTTCCTCGGAGATAAGCTAGTGTTCTAAGTTGTGGGGGACTCTCCAGCAGATGCCTCTGCTCAGAGCCTCAGGGACTCGGCAAGGACACAGCCTGGAGAGGAAGCAATCTTCTATCACCAGTCAGAGTTTGAATGGCATTGTCAGGCAGACAGAGAAGAAGGTCAAGGACTTGCTCCTGGATGTTTTCGGTGGATCTGCTGTGCCCTCCCTAAGTACTTCTGACAGATTGATTTCCTCTGCACAGGAGAGTCACATTTTGAACTTTGGTTTCTAAAATACATTAAATCATACTTTGGCTTCTCGGGGGCAGGAGGGGCTGTGCATAATGACGACTCATTTGCTTCTTGTCTCATCTAAGGAAATTATCTCTTCAAAGCGATCAGGTGCTTCTGACCTGTTCTTAAGTGTCGGTATTTTCGAGCTAACTTAGGAAGTGTGTAGGATAATTGTTAGCACTCAAGAGGACCCAGTTCTAGCCTAGTGTTAAAATCTCAGAGATGCACAGATGCCCCCTTTCTTTGTGGAGGGAGGAAAAGATACTTGTGCATGCCAGGATTGCTGCTAGAAACCTCAGGGTGGATGGCAAATTGACAGCTCCTGCCATGGATCAACAGTCAGAAGCCAAGCATTCTACTGTGTAGAAATAGCCCAAAGCAGTCCCCCCCCCCCCCCGCCTCCTGTGTGTGAGGAGTTACGTGTGTGAGTGAGCACGTGATGAGTATGCTGGCTAGAGGTCCATGTTGGGGTCCTTCATGGTTCCTTCCCCTACCCCCAATTTTACTTTATGTGTATGAGGGGTTTTTTTTGTTTTGTTTTGCTTTTTTGCTTTTTGTTTGTTTGTTTAGGTTTTGGGGTTTTTTTTTTGTTTTGTTTTTTGTTTTTTTGTTTTTTGTTTTGCCATTCAGGTCTCTACACCATGTACATGAAGTTCCCACAGTGTCCAGAAGAGGGCACTGGATCCCCTGGGACTGCAGTTATAGATGGCTGTAGGTGCTGGGAACTGAACCAGGCAGGTCTTTGGGAAGCACAGGCAGTGCTCTTAACCTTTGAGTCATCTCTCCAACCCCCTCCACTTTCTTTTTTGAGACTGTGTCTCTTCCTGAACCCACACCTCACCCATCCATTGAGACTCACTGGCCAATGAACTCCAAGGACCCTTCTGTGCCTTTCTTCCTAGATTTCAGACCGGTGCTACCGCGCTTGACTTTTTAAGTGGGTGCTGGGGATCCGAACACAGACCCTCACGTCTGCTTAGCAAATACTTTACCAAACTGAACCTCCTCCCCAGCTGGCCTCTGCCTCTTTTTGTTTATTTGTTTTGAGATTCGCTGCCCTCAGACTTACTATGTAGCTGAGGCTGGCCTCGAACTCATGATTCTTCTGCTGGGGAAAATACGGGTATATGTCATCATATCATCATATCTGACTTTATCATTTCCCCACAGTTTACCTAATTTTCATCGGTTTGCTTGTGGAAGCAGTAAAAGGTGGCATGTACCAAAAGCAGTCCTCGTGGGGAGAAAGAAACCAATGTAGTATTTGCACTACATGTAGCATGAGGCTAAGGCCATATGCTAGTATTCATTCAGTGCTCTCAAAATGTCTCCAAATAAATGTCCTTATATGTTTCATTTTATGGATGCAGAAGTCGAGGTTTAGAGGGCAAATTCCAGGTTCCAGACTGTCCCTGCTTCTCTCTAGGGTTGGACTCACCCGCAGGCTTTTCTGTGGCAAGCGTAACCCCCCTTACGTCCACCAGGAGGCACTGTAACTCTGCTTACCTGAGTTCTGCAGCGTCCCTTTGCCCGCATGCATCGAAGTGCAGGTTTCTTGGCCCCACTTGTGTGAGCTTCCAGCACCACTGGTTTCCCTGAGGATGGAGCACGGCTCGCTCCACTATCTACAAAGGTTAGCGCACAGCAAGACAAGCACCCAGACTAGCTCCACGCAAAGCCAGGCAAAGCCTGTTCCGAGAAGAGCACGCTCCACTCGGAGACAGTCTGCTCAGGCTTGCAGAACAGTGTGTTAGAACAGGGATACAGACGGTTGGGGATGTAGCTCAGCGTCTGAGTACTTGTCCAGCATATATCAAGCCCTGGGGTCAAGTCAAAGTAGTATAACAGCTTTTAAAAAACGGGGACCTACAGTCTGGGAGCGGGTGGGAGCTAAAGATGGAAATACATTCCTGATGGGGGAGCATGTAACTGGGCAAGCCTCATGCTGGGATAAAAGGCACAGCCCAGAATATCAAGGACTCCCTATGTTGGAGTTCAGTAGGGAGAAATTCCAGAAGGCTCCATATTTAAGAATCAAGCCAGGCCAGGAATGATGGCATACACCTACAATCCCAGCAGTCAGAAACCAAAGGTAGACGACTGATGAATTCTAAGGCAGCCTAGGTTACATAGCAAGATCCTGTCTCAAAACCAATAAGAGGACAGGTGTCACAGAGCGGTCTCTCTCTGCCTAGACCCCTTTCCTTGGGCTAGAAGGCCACTCTCTCCAGATCACATGTAAAATTCCTAAGCCCCAGCAACCCACTATATGTCCTGATTTGGAAATATAGCTGTTATAGACGGAAATGGTTCAGGCATCATGAAGGCGGCCCTGTTCTTAGAAGGCTCTGTGGTTAAGAGCACTGGCTGCTTTCCCTGAGGACCTGAGTTCAATTCCTACCACCCACATGGCAGCTCACAGTTGTTGATAACTCCAATTCCAGGAGATCCAGTGATATTTTCTGGACTTTGTGGGCACCGGGGATATACATGGTCCACAGGCATACATGCAGGCAAGACACTCATGCACACAGAATGATAAAACAAAATTTAATTTAAAACCAAAAAAGGAATTCAGACACACACAGAGACTATCGTGTGAGGAGGAAGGCAGAGAAAAGAAGGGAGCATCCATATGCCAAGGGGTGCCACAGCTCACCAGCAACCCCAGAAGCTAGGAAGAGGAAGGGAACAGCTCCTCTCAGCCCTCAGAAGAGACCCACCCAGATGAAACTTTGATTTCAGACTTTTGGATTCCAGATCTAAGAGACAATAAAACTCTGCTATTGAAGCCAATCAGCTTGTGGTATTTGGGGCAGTAGCCTTGCAGACTAATGAATCCCTTTTTTCTAAAGAGGTACCCCGTTCCTCATTGCTTCTGACCAATCTAAGTCCTGGTTTGCTAACCCTAGCCTCAGAGAAGCTGAAGTTGTGGGGAGCTTTCCAATAAAAAATCTCATGTTTAGAGCTCTCGGGTAAGCAGGGCACTCGCCGGAAGCCAGAGGACAGTGAAGGGGGTTAGTTCCATTTACAGTGGAGAATGCTCCAAGCCCCCGGGACTCCCCCTCCCCTCCCCTCTCCCCAGAAGCACATGGTCTAAGAGAAAGGGGTCTCTGAATAGAACTGGGTGTCAACTCTCAGGGAATTCAAATATTCAACTCCAAGCCTGGAGCATGGATGTCACTTAATATGGCTCACAAAGTCTTTGTTCTCTTTGTCGACAGTCAGGATTGTTACCAACTTGCCTTTAGTTAATCTGATAAAGGCAGCCAGTTTCCATGGTTACCTCTAAGCATGCAGCAAGGTGCCTTTCCTAGGAGGCCCTAGGTTTAAGCAAATAACAAAACATGGCCCCCGGACACAGTGAAAATAAGTGACATGGACCCAGTGAGCAGAATGGGATACTGGGGGTGGGGGTGGGGGTGCAAACCAGAGACCCAGTGGTTAGCGCTCAGAAACAGAGCGGAGAGCCTCCCTAGTGCCTAGTGTTCCTAGAAAGTAAGGGCAGATTGAGGCCCTTCCTCTGGCTTTCCTCCACTTGGTCTTTGCCTGGGTGATTCTGCTCAGTCACAGGTCACTGGGCCAGTACTCAGTCTTAGCAACAAAGGTCAGGATGGGTCTCTGACACTTGCAGACAAGAGGTGCCCATCTGAAGTGCGGCTATGCGGTTGTATGTGTGGGAGGAAGGCCACAGCAAGGTCTAAACAGTTACATGAGGGCTGAAACTCACTTATAAGTTCCTACAACATTTCCCTTACACTGTGGCAGCTCCCCAGTGCTCAGCCACGGTGCTGAGTTATCTAACTACTCAGATGGAGGGACCAGACGTCATCACGAGTCTGTCTTCGGCTTAGACTCCACAGCCAAGTTGGTAGGTTCTCAGACCACCCTTGCGTCACCTGGCGACAAATACAGAGGCTCCCACAGGTAACTCACAGACAGCAGGAGATCTGCACACAGTTAAGATTTATTTAATTATTTTACGTGTATGAGTGTTTTGTTCACATGAATGCCTGTACATTGCCTGGTGCCCAAGAAGGCCAGGAAGGGATGGGAGACGGTTGGATCCCTTAAAACTGCAGTTATGGATGGTTGTGAGACACCACATGGGTGCTAGGAACTGAACCATAGTCCTCTACAAGAGCAGCCAGTGAGTGCTCTTAACCAGCGAGCGAACTGTCTAGCCCCAAGCTTTTATATGTATGGAGATAATTTATCAGCGTGAACTGTACAAATCAAGAATCAGCCAAGGGAAGGGACGCAGAGGTCGGGCTGGGGAGGTGTCCACATGCGAGCTCTGGTGGCGCTTTCCCCTGGAGCCCTGGCGTCCTGCCTGTGAGGCCTGATGATAGCCACACAGACTCGCCCTGCTTGCCCAGGGAAACTCACCCCACCTCCTGCCTAGTTTTTAATGGGGTTTGACCACATAACGCCCACGTGGCTTTTAGTCTTCAGGTCCTTCTAAAGGTCACCACTGATATCATTGTGACCCAAAGTCCCGGTCCTAAATCTCATGTTAGCTTTTCCAATGGCCAAAGCCCCTGGGCAAACAGAAACATTGCTATCTAAGCAGGACCTTCAGGAACCTGGAGATCACTGATGAATAGCCAGGGCAAAGGCCAGGCTCCTTTGCTAGCCATCAGTCTCTCTTCCTGCATTCCTTGTCTTCCCCAGGCAGACCACGTGTGGGCTCAGGAGACATCTGAGATAACCTTTGTTAAACTAAGCAGGTCTTATCAAGTGGAAGACTCACCAGGAACCACCATCCCCATGTTTGAGGGAGCAAATCCTGTTGCTGGGGAGGGGCAGCCTCTAGACAAAAAAAAAAAAAAAAATCCTTTGTGGCACACAGAGAAGAGTCTACAGTCTATTCATATTTATTTCTTTTTTTCTTTCGTGGTGCTGTGGATCAAATCCCATACATTTATGGCATTAAGCAAATGTTCTGCTACTGGGCTCCACTCTCAGCTGCTGTAGCCTTCTTTAAATAACAAATGTATTATTTCTTTATTTTTTTATAACATGAATAGGTGTTTTGTCTGTCTGTATGTGTGCATCATGTGACTGCAGGGTGTCTGAGGAAGCCGGAAGAGGGTGTCAAATACTCCGGAAACAAAGTTGTAGCTGCCACGTGGATAGTGGGGGTTGGGAGAGGACCCAGTGAGTTCTTAATCACCAAGCCATCGCTCCAGTCCTTGCAACCTTCTTTTAAAAGCTCTTCCACAAAATATTTGTTGCCACATGAAGAATGGCGGCATCCCCATTCAGTCAGTCATTTGAACATATTCTCTGTTCTACTTTTCTTTCATTCCTGGCTTCTTGCTCTAATCTTAGACCTTTGGTTGCCAAGGAACACGTCTTTTCCTTATACCGCCAGTGCCTTACATGAGCCAGTCCCGAAAAGCATTCTGTAAATATGAGTCCTGGTTCACCTGCTCAAGAACACAGCTCTGTTTACTCTCTCCAGATAAGGGCTAGTGTAGATGCTTCTGGCTGCAGGCCTGCCTGCTTTTTGGTAAAAACACATTTGTTTGGAAGATTTACTCTGTGTAAAAAGATGATCCCTTTTAATACCTGTACCTATGAGGTACGTACTCTAACCCCATAAACAAATAAAGAAATCGAGGTGCAAAGAACTTCCCCCCACCTCTCCAACCCTCTCTCAGACGGCTCACTAGGAACAAAACCAGACCTGCTGGACTCCAGAACTCCAGGCCCTAAACCACTATTCTGTGATGGCCAGAACAGCCCAGTGCGATCAATGCTGTTGATAGGAAGCTTCCAGAAAAGAGCTGAGGTTGAGCTCATGCTTATAGTTAGGGAAAAGATTATAAAATGGACACACACTAAAAGGAGAAAAACAAAACGCTGACCCTGTTTGCTTGAGGCAGCACAAAGCTACTGTCAGTTCAGAGTCCGAAAAAGGTTAGTGTTAAAGGTGAGTTTAAATTTAACCGTGGGTAAAATGCTGCCAGGCTCATTTCTGCGTGGATTTTTCCACCTCTCTGGAGGAAGTGCTGGGATTATAGATGTGCGTTACCACATCTGGCTTTATTTGGGTTCTGGGGATCAAACTAAGGTCCTCGTGCTTGCTCAGCAAGCACTTTCTGGGCCACCCATCCAGGCCTCAAATAGCAAACATTTCCTGTAATTAAAAAATTCTTTTAGAGATTTATTTATTTTTATTTTATGTGTATGGGTATTCTAACTACATGCACATACAGTGCATGTGTTGCCTGGTATCTGAGGGGCCTGAAGAACATGTAACATCCCCTGGAACTAGCACTATGGACAGTTGTGTGAGGCCTGTGGGTACCGAGAGGAGTGGAACCACATGCTGTGGTCAGAGGACAACTTTTGGGAGGGGGCTCTCTCTTTCTGCCTTGGGTTTCTGCTTCTGGGGTCAATCTCAGGTCACTAGACTTATCTGGCAAGCAATTTTACCCACTGAGCCATCTCTGAAGCCCCTTTTATTATTTCTTCAACAAATATCTGAACGAAGCACTATTGCTAGGTGCTGAGGTGAACAGATGTAAGGGACTGTTCTTATACCACTTAGAAGTGGTATAATGTCATACCCAATTTAGGTATGACATCAGCAGAGGAGGCTACGCAACAGTCCAACTGCCCTCTCTCCCAACACTGGAACAACTCATGCATTTGACCCTTTGCCGAGAAGTTGTTGGAGATGAACCTTCCACATGCTGGGTAAGTACCCTTCCACTGAGCATCATACCCAATCCTTACTTTTCGTTTTTTTTTTTTTTTTTTTTTTTTTTTGGTTTTTCGAGACAGGGTTTCTCTGTATAGCCCTGGCTGTCCTGGAACTCACTTTGTAGACCAGGCTGGCCTCGAACTCAGAAATCCACCTGCCTCTGCCTCCCGAGTGCTGGGATTAAAGGCGTGCGCCACCACGCCCGGCATCCAATCCTTACTTTTCATTGGGTCTAAAGAAGGCCATTTGATTCAGTAAAACTGCTATCTATATACATTATTGAATTCTGCAAAATAGGTATTGGATTCTGTTTATTGAGGAAATAGGAATTACATGCTAGATAGCTCAACAGCAGATTGCTTCAACAAAAATAAATATATTGAATGTAGGGATGTAGCTCAGTTGGTAAAGTGTTCCCCCAGCATGCATGCATCCTTGGCTTGATCCTCAGGGCCACATAAGACGTTGGAAGTCAGAGGCAAGAGGTTAAGGAGCTCAAGGTCAGCCTCGACTCTCAAGGTCATCTTGGTTGCCTGAGACTTTCCCTCCACCCCTCCCCCCTTATTTGTTCTTCAACAAGCAAGAACATTTGCGCATGAGTGTATTTTCACTTCTGTAGCCGCTATTGCGGGCAGTAATCTCTGAAGTCTGGAAACAGAGACAGGGGGCTCAGGAGTTCATGGCCAGTCAACGTCAGCTGTGCAACAAGTTTGAGCCAGCCCATGCCACACAAGGCTCTGTCCTTAAAAGGAAAAGTCAAAACAAAATGTAGGAATAAGACTTAAATTTACTTAGATTTATTTTAATGTGGATTATTATCATAAATTGGCATCTTATTTTGTAACCCAGCCTCTAAGATTTTAATTGTTGTTATAGTACTGAAAATAGGAGCATCGAGGATAATAACGATCAGCATGTTTTAGAACCCCCTGTGTGTTAGCTCAGTCCTTGGGGGTCATAATCTCTTGACGTCGATATTGTTTTTTTTTTTTTTCCCTATAGCACCAATGAGGAAATTAAGGTCACAGAATGAGTCAGCGGAAGCCTAGGACTCCCACCCACGTCTGTTTTAGGCTAGAGTCTGTGCTTTTAATCTCTAGGCCATAGTGCCTCTATAATTGGGAAATGAAGTCTGGGCCAGGTTATTATTTATTTATTTGTTTATTTATGATTTTGCCTTGTTCCAGGAAGCATTTCAGACATCTGGTTAAGCAACTTGCCCAAGATCACCCAGACAGGCAGAGGCAGAGCCAGGACCCTCTCTCACGAACTGTACAGTGAGATAACTCAGAGGCAGACTCACATTATATATTTCTTCCCAAACACGAGAATGGGAAATGGGCATTTTCTTTGGCTGCTTTCCTGTTCATTGTGGTTGGATATGTTCTTGGCTTTGTAGTCTGAGAAGAGGCTGAATAGCAGAAGAGGAATTAAGGAGCAATGAGACCAGGCCAGCAAGGATGTAGAGTGCCTGTGGTGGGTTGGATGAAAGACCCAAGAGCTGCCTAAGAAGTGTGTCCGGGACATGCACTGCACGGCGTTGGCAAACCCAGCAGTTTTCGGTAGTAAAACCTAAGAAATACCAGAGAAGAAGACAGTGGAACAGTTCAGGCTCAGAAGCCATGTGTGGCTGGAAGAAGGAAGGAAATAGAAGGACAGGTGAGCCTTGCTGTCCAGGGAGGGTAAGAGTGGCCGGCTGTAGCTGAGGTAGTGTTTGGGGCTTACTCTGCCTGAGGGTGCAACACACACACACACACACACACACACACTCCCCACACCATTGTGTGCATGGACACAAACAAGTAATAATTAGGTTTAAGAGCACAAAAAACAAGCAAAGCATGAAAGACAGACACCACCAGACACCCATGTCTTTAAAAAATAAAATAAAACAAAATGTGCACACATCTTCAGTGATTGAGCCTGCTCAGGCGCTGTCCCCTCCTTGGTTCAGTAACATCGTTTTCCTTTATCCTGAGAACGCATTCCAAACAGAGTTTGTATAAAGAACTGTCTTTTCCTGGCAACAACTTGGAAAATAAACAAATGAGACATACAGTTGTGTGGTACTTTTATTTTTTAATGGAACATTAATTTGCTTTCAGTTTGAATTATTATAAAAACATTGCAGGACCTTCTCCCCAGACTTTTTTTTTTTTTTAAAGGAATCTGTCTTGATTTAGCATCCTTAACCAAACATGCTTTAGAGGCAGGGAAAGGACTAACTATAAAGAAAACAGATCTTTGACAACAGCCTTTACCCTGGCACTCCACCCAAAGCCACCAAGGCCAGGTGTGTTTGAAGTGTTTCTCCTTGGGAAGTGTGCTGTTTACCTGAAGGTGGCCTGGGCCACTCTGTCTAAGGGAAGCAGAAGGTGAGGGCTGAGAGGCAGGCACAGGAAGAGGAAATGGTCCCTCTGTGCCTTTAGTTTCCCAAAGGTGCTAGGAGTGCGTACCGCTCACTCACCTTGGACTATGCAACTCCAGCTGAGGAACACATGAACACACGGTGCCAGGGGCCCCGTGAGAGTGTCAGAACCAATTCTGGAGCTGGAATCACAGGCAACTGTAAGCCAACATGTGGGTTATTTCTATTATAAAATCGTTAAAAAAAACTACTGTGACTAGAAACCTGGTCTGAATTAAGTGTAACCCCTCATTGGTAACTTGGTTAAACCTAATTTTCAACAAGAACAAGCTGGCCACTAATGAAGTAAAGGCACAAACAGGGACGGAAATGCCCCTTACAGTGACCGGAGGCAAGTCTGAGCCCTGGTATTATTTTTCAGAATTATGACTGATTAGCAGTTCTAAGAAACCGTGAAAGAAAAGTGAGCCATTCCATAAAGGCATTTGCATGAAGGAAGTGAGCTGGAATTTAATGGTGATAGTAAGTTATTACGAAGCGGCTGATTCCGTGAAGAGCAATTTGGTATTTGTCACGGCCCCGTTGTCAATTGCATTAGTAAGGGATAAGAATGACTCAAAGGTCTGTGGTGGGCAAGGAATGGCAGGGCGGAAACTCCATAATAAGAGTGTTTAGTGGTGAGGACAGAAGAAACGCAGAAGAAAAATATATATAATTGCATTTGTTTTTAAATCTCCTTACTGCCAGGCCTGGTGGCTTATGCCTGTGATACCAGCCCACTGGGAGACAGAAGCAGGAGGATTACTGTGAGTTCAAAGTCACCCTGAGCTACATAGTGAGTTCCAGGTAAGCCAAAGCTACACAGTGAGTTTCATAACATTTTTTTAAATTTTATTAAAATTTTTGATTGGTGACCATCCTTAAAGGACATGTGTCTATGACATTCTCAGAAGCCACAAACTAGGTCTGTCTCCATTATTCCTTGGCTTCATATCCCAGTCTGTCTAAATTGTAAACCACTGTCTGTCTCTGTAGTTTGCATACTATAACCTAATCCACTTCATACTTCCTTTGGAGGACAATGTAGGTTTTGTAAATGTCAGAAATGTATGCGAGTAATCAGACCACAGTGGATGATAGATTGTGCCAAGAGTACTCTCTTTTCCCCCACTTCACGCATGGTGTGTTAGTGAAGAAACAGAAGCTGAGAAGGAAAGAGCTGTCTGTGAGACTGTTAGTGTAGCAATGGTGCCTGCCCTGGGGTGGAAATTAACCCATGCTTTAGTAAAACCTATTGACTTCCATTGTGCCCAGGCTTATTACAGAATGGCTCATCCATGAGCTCAGTTACATTTGAGTCTACACGTTTATGACTGGAACGAGTTTGAATGGTGAATTAGCCTGTAGAAAAGGTACCTTGCTAGAACAAAAGCTTTGGCTTCACGATCTGTGCCCTCTCATTGCCTTACTGCACCCCAAACAAAAGGCATTGAAATTTGGCAATAGTGGAAGGCGTCCACTTTAACTAAAACTGCACATATTTAGAATAAAGTGTGGATAATAACCGTTTCAAAGTGCCCGGCATAGGGAAATGTGTTCATAACATTGCCAGCACAGTAGATGATGTCTCACTTTTCAGGACAAGAGAAATGATGTATTAAACACTTAATTACTAAGGCTATTCTGTTGGGAAATTATCCTTTTTTCCTCTTTTCTTCTTCCTTTTTCTTTCTATTGTTGTTTGAGATGATCTTGCAGTTGTAGCCCAGGCTAGAATTTGTCATTATCCTTCTGCCTCAGACTCCCCAGAGCCACCATACTTGGCTATGATTCGGTGTGTGGCTATAGGAGGTTTATGGAAGGGGTGCGCATTACACAGTGTGCATGTTGAGGTCAGAGGGTTGCTTGGTGGAGTCACGTCTCTCCTCCCACCTCCCACCTTCCAGGATCAAACCCAGGTCACTAGACCTTTCAGAGCATGAAAATTTACTCTCTGAGTCATCTTAACCTCTAGCAAAAATACGTAATATTTTTTAAAGATTTATTTATTTATTTATTTTATCCATATGAGTACACTGTAGCTGTCTTCAGACACACCAGAAGAGGGCATCGGATCCCATTACAGATGGTTGTGAGCCACCAGGTGGTTGCTGGGAATTGAACTCAGGACCTCTGAAGAGCAGTCAGTGCTCTTAACCACTGAGCCACTTCTCCAGGCTGCAAAAATACTTAATATTTTAATAAAGTAAAAAATACAATATTTATTTTCTTTCATATATGTGTGCCTGAGTGTATGTTTGTGCACCACAGAAGGCTGTGGGGGTTTGAAGAGGTGTTGGATCCCCTGAATCATGAGCTACTATGTGGTTTGCTGAGACCTGAACCCAGGTCCTGGGCAAGGGCAGTAAGTGATCTCCAAAATTGTCTTTTGGCAGAAGAGGACAGGGTTTCAGTGTGTGGCTCTGGCTGGCCTAGAGCTCATTATGTAGACCAGGCTGGCCTCAAACTCACAGAGATCTGACTGCCTCTGCCTCTCAAGTGTTCCACCACCGCCAGACCCCTACAGTACATTTTCATACCCGCCTCCCCAGAAAATTTTTGCCTTGAATTTTTCTTTTTCCTCTCATGGAGATTGTAGATGGAAAAACACAGGTGACAATTATATTTGCCTAAAATGTTTTTCTTTTTCATGACTCTTTGAACTCTCTAATGTGAATTATACCTGTTTTTGGAGTGGGGCAGGGTGTGAAAAAGGTCTTACATTGCAGCCCAGGCTGTCCTTGAACTCATGATCTTCCTGCCTCAGTCTCCCAAGGGCTGAGATTGTGGGTATATGTTTGCCCACTGATTTCTTTTAAGATTTATTTTTAAGTATATGTATATGTATGTCTATGTGTATGTCTATGTGTATATGTATATGTGTACGTGTATACATGTGTGAATGGAGCATATTAAATGGAGGTGCCCATGGTGTTCAGAAGAGAACATTGGGTTCCCTGAGACTCAAGTTACAGATGGTTCTGAGTTGCCCAATCATGAGTGCTGGAAGCAGATTTAGGGTCTTCTTCAAGACCAGTATGTGCTCTTAACTGCTGAGCAATCTCTCCAGCCCTGTGATCATTTCAGTTTTAAAGATTAAAAGAAAGGTAAGCGGGGCTAGTGAGATGGCTCAGCGGTTAAGAGTGCTGACTGCTCTTCCAAAGGTCCTGAGTTCAAATCCCAGCAACCACATGGTGGCTCACAACCATCCATAACAAAATCTGATGCCCTCTTCTGGAGTGTCTGAAGACAGCTACAGTGTACTTACATATAATAAAATAAATAAATAAATATTTTGAAAAAAAAAAAGAAAGAAAGGTAAGCAAGAATACTAATTTCTAAGAAAAAAATTCTAAGAAAAAAAGAAAGGACATTTTGTTTTTTACATAAAAATAACTTATTTTATGTTCATTAGTATTTTGGCAGTATTCATGGCTGTGTGAGGGTGTCAGATACCCTGGGCCTGGACTGGAGTTAAAAACAGTTGTGATCTGGTACGTGGGTACTGGGAATTGAACCCAGTTTTTCTGAAAGAGTAGCCGGTGCTCTTAACCACTAAGCCATCTCTCCAGTTGTTTGTTTGTTTTTGACAGATCTTACTATACAGCTTTGATCACTCACAATGATTCTCCTGCCTCAGCCTCCTAAGGGCTGGGATTACTCATGTGTACCTAGATACTGATTTCATTAAAGGATGAAAGAAGAGACTGCCTAGCTCACTTAATTTACTTGAAAATCGCATGAAACCATAAAAATGGAAATGTGGGGCTGAGGAGATGGCTCGGTGGGTACAGTGCTTGCTGTGCAAGAATAGGGATTTGAGCTGATCCCCAGCATCCACAGAGAAAGCCTGGTGTAACAGCTTGTGCCTAGAACCCTAGTGCTGAAGTGATGGAGACAGGGATCTCCCAAGGGCTCACAAGCCAACCAATAGTCAATCTCTGAGCTCCAGGTTCAGTGAGACCCTGTCTCAAAAATTAAGATGGAGAACAATAGAAAAAGACACTCAATGTTGATTTTTGGCTCGTGCATTTTCATGAGAGAGCATCTCTCTCACAATAGATAGTTAGACAGATAGATAGGTAGGTAGATAGATAGATAGATAGATAGATAGATAGATGATATACAGACAGATAGATGATAGACAGATAGATTGTAGAGAGATGATAGATGATTGATAGATAGACAGATGATAGATAGGTAGATAGATAGATGACATATCTCCTCACAGCTTCACACACACACATTTTTTTTTAAAAGCCAGAAAATATAATTTATGTAACTCATTTGAAATCTAACCAATCCAGAAGAAGCAGGAACCTTCACTGGGCCTGTTTGTGTAGTTTTGTAATGTGATTTTGTAAAAGCAAAAGAGAACTGGCAGTAACAGGCTTTCCTTGAAACAGTTTTTTTCTCCCCTACGAAGGGCAGCTAAGAATCCTTATGTACCCACGTGAACCTCCATTTACACTTCACAGTACACGAGTGCACACACACAAATATCCACAAAACACGTGACTAAATAAAATGCATAGGTTGAGCCCAATGATACAAATGTATACAAAATGCACTGCTTTTATAATAAAATTCAATAATAAAAAATAAAAAGCATAGGTTGAAAGAAGGAAAAAAAACTTCCTCAAAATGTCATTGGGCATATTCTTTTATTAGGGAAGGATGTTAAATGCTGAATGGTATAAACACTGTCTACCACACCACCACTCCCTCAAGGCTCCCTGGTCCTTTAGAGTTACTTCATTCAGCTTTGGGAAGAATAAAGTGTAGCTCTTCGAAAGAGATTTCAGACTCCTTAAGAAATTCCCCAGCCTGCTGGGCGGTGGTGGCGCATGCCTTTAATCCCAGCACTTGGGAGGCAGAGGCAGACAGATTTCTGAGTTCGAGGCCAGCCTGGTCTACAGAGTGAGTTCCAGGACAGCCAGAGAGATCCTGTCTCGAAAAACACAAACAAACAAACAAACAAAAAAAACCTCAACAACAACAACAACAAAAAGACATTCCCCAGCCTGAAATAGGCTGTTCAGAGAATATTTTACTTTTTTATTTTCAAGATTTATTTATTTTATGTACATGAGTACACTGTCAGTCTCTTCAGACACACCAGAATTGGGCATCAGATCCTGTTATAGATGGCTGTGAGCCACCATGTGGTTGCTGGGAATTGAACTCAGGACGTCTGGAAGAGCAGTCAGTATTCTTAACCACTGAGCCATCTCTCCAGCCCCAATATTTTACTTATTAAAGTAGGTTGGAAAAGTTGCTACCTTAACCAAGAAAGAGGGCGAGGTTAAAGAAACATGCTAATGTCCCCCAAACAGAAATTTAGGAGTCAGTTAATGACAGATAGTTGGCCAATCCGATGACAGAGTTAGACCAAAGATAACGATCTTTTGATCGTATCTGGGTCTGTGAGCTCTGTTTTACTGTATATTGTTCAGAACGGTGACCACAGCAAGTTCTTCAGGACTCCACAAGGAAAAGCTTGAAAGAAGGCAGGCTTTCCTTCCAGGAAGTTGTCCCTGAAAGTGCTCCCTTCTCCAGGTGCTACCTGTCAGTTCCCAGCTGGGTCCCATTAGCTTTCTACACCATTGTCAATTTATGAAACAGACAACGGGTGGTAAAGAGCCACGGCCATTTTCACGGCCATCATTGCTGGCGCCCTCAGAACCCTTCAATCCATCAACAATCAGCTCACGTACATGAATAACGCCCCACTGTATATATAACACAGGAAGATTCCAGGATGCAGACTGGGTGCCGTCGGGCTGAAATAACAAGTTCTGTCTTGTAGCCCCTACTGGCGATGTTTAAAACGGGAAACTGTTTTTTCCACTCTCCTTTTAGAGACTAGTCCTTACTGATATTCCTTTGTATAAAGCTTACATGGATGGGTCTGCTTTCCTGACTCCTTCCTGGCCTTTGGTCAAGGGGGAGCCAGTGTCCGTGTCCGGGATGGCGCTGGTGTTTGGAAATAGGAAGGTTTTGGAACAGCAATATGATTGGAATAAGAGTAACATAGGGAAGTATGATAGCTTGTGTATTTAGTTAATTACATTTCTGGGTTTTATTAGTTTATTTATTTACTGGAGATTGAACTCCGGGCTTGACACACCCTGAGCAGGTGCTCCACCCCTGAACTATCTCCCCAGCTGTAGCCTGGCTGGGGTCTTTAGTGGTGATTCTGGGGGAGAGGAAGAAATGGTTAAAGAACTCATGCCAGGCCACATGTTGGCATTGCCACTACCCACGTTCCCCCTGTCTCAGTCACTGCTCTAGTGCTGTGAAGAGACACCATGCAGGAGGTGACACTTATGGAAAAAAAAAAGCATTTAATTGGGGGCTTGCTTACAGTTTCAGAGGTTTAGTCCATCACTGTCATGGGGTTGGGAGCATGGTGGCATGCAGGCAGGTGCTGGGGCAGCAGCTGGGAGCTACATCTTAATCTGTAGGCAGAGACAGAAAGACAGACAGAGACATACACACTTCTTCCAACAAGGCCACATCATCTTTTTTTTTTTTCTTTTTTCTTTTTGGTTTTTCGAGACAGGGTTTCTCTGTATATCAGACCACATCTTCTAATCCTAATCCTTATAATCCTTTCAAATAGTGCCACTCCCTGGTGACTAAATATTCAAATATATGAGGCTATGGGGGCCGTTCTTATTCAAACCACCACATTCCCCACTCTCCTTTTCCCCTTGTAGAAATTGCTCTTTATGGCTTACACTGTCCCACCCTGTTAGACAAATTCACCCATGGGAAAATACCCAGCTTCCATGGACAGTGCGTTGGGGGAGTCTACATTCTTATGAGAGTGAGGATGTCCCTGTCCCCAAGTTGTTCACAGTCCAAAGGGAAGTGAGATATTAAAAAACAAAGGCTGGGGGCTGGAGAGAGGGTTCAACAGTTAGAAGTACTTGTTGCTCACAGAGGACTCAGATTTGGTTCCCAGCACCCACATCAGGTAGTTCACAGCCACCTGTAACTCCAGTTCCAGGGCATCTAACACCCTCTGGCCCCTGCAGGCACATCCATATATGTGGTACACATAGACGTATGTACATAAACATTTTTTTAAAAACTTAAAACAAAACAATGCAAAAGGCTGCCCATAGGAGACTCACCCCTGAAGGACTCTTGATAGAAATGACAGTGTGGGCACAAGGGAAGGTTTCATTGGCTTAACTTCTGTTTCCTGTTCTGCACTGTCTCATGTCACACTACCTTCTTTCCCACATTTAGCTCACTAAGCAAATATTGACTGCACGTCTCGGCTGACGTTTTTGGAGCTGCCAGCAGCATAGGACCTTTATTCCAGTGGGAGGGAAAGGTTATGATTAAAGAGGTAAGATGTCAGAGCAGGATAAACAATGCAGGCTAAGGGCTAGATAATGATCTTAGATGGTGGTCAAAGGAGAGAGAGGCTAAGGAGAGGTATCTGGGGGCAGAAGCAGGCCTGGAGGGTAAGAAGTAGGCACAAGGGGATTTGCAGGGGGCGTTTGCCTACCTCGGTGGAAGGGCAAGAGTGAGTTCTGTGATCCGGAAGGAGTGTTTAGAAACTCAGACGCAGAGGCCAGTGCCTAGAGTCCAGCACAAAGTGAGGACAGACAGGAGCCTACTGGAAGTGTCTCCAAGGGCATGGAGGCTGCTGGGAGGAGGCTCGTGGTTTTTAAGTTGCATTCTTGGTTCAGTCTGGAGAAGGGAGTGGAGTGTAGGTTTTCAGGGATCAGCCGTGGGTGTTTCCTGTCCTTCTTTAACTGTGATTAAACACTTGACAGTTTCATGAGCATGACATTAAAGATAGAATAGACAATTTAAAAAAATTTACTATTACATGTGTGTGTGCGTGTGTGTGTGTGTGTACGTGTACATGCGTGCGCACTCAGGCATGTATGCGAGTGCATCTGCCATAACACATATGTAGAGTTCGTAGGACAACTTGCAGGAGTTGGTTCTCTCCTTCCACTATGTGTGTTCCATGGCTCCAGCCAGACATGGGGACTGCTGGATAAGCTCCTTTGCCAGCTGAGCCATGTTGCTGGCTCTAGACTAGATGCTTTAAGTAGGCGACTAAGAACTGAACTTACTAGAACTGAGCCACACCTTCAACTGAGCATTCTACAAAGGCTGAGTAACTGATTAGGAGTGAAGTGTAGGTACAGAGGTTGCAATGTTGCCAGTTTGGAGCCTAATTACAATTTATCTTCAGTTATCTTTACCCCATGACCCACTTACCTTTTGAAAAGCCACTTATTCCCCCACCTTGGGAATTCTGAGACAATTAGGTAAATCCTTTTGGAATGTTGCCCCAGACCCCCTAGCTTCACCAGAAGTTAGACAGAACCTGAGGCCTAAGGCAAAGGTTTCTCTGTATTGCTATAACCTGCCCACCTGATGTTTCCACCGGGTACTTGAAAAGCACGCGGATTTATGGCTTTCTTTGTTCTGTTACTACGCAAGCTTCATGAAATTGCTACAATGTTGGAACAAGAAGTTTGAGAAAATCTAAATCTGTGTTCAGGGGCCAGAATGAAAGGTCCCTTGAGCCTTCTGAGATGAGCGGAATCTTCCTATCAAATATCTCAATATTTAAGAACCAGATATGTTAAATCCTCTTGAAAAATTAAAAGTCAGCCAGGCGTGGTGGCGCACGCCTTTACTCCCAGCACTCGGGAGGCAGAGGCAGGCGGATTTCTGAGTTCGAGGCCAGCCTGGTCTACAAAGTGAGCTCCAGGACAGCCAGAGCTATAAAGAGAAACCCTGTCTCGAAAAACAAAAAAACAAAAACAAAACAAAAAAAAAAAATTAAAAGTCTTCACGTCTCCTTGCCTTTTAGGGTTGACAAGGAGTCACTCACGTTCGTTTATGTTCTTTTTGCTTGTTCATTTGACTGTTTTGAGACAGGGTCTCACTCTGTAACTCTGGCCTGACCGTCTTGGAACTCACTCTGTAAACCAGGCTGACCTCCAACTCCCAGAGATCTGCCTGCCTCTGCCTCTTGAGAGCTGGGATTAAAGGTGTGTGCCACCAGGCACCAGCTATTTATCTTCTTTTATGAAACAACTTTCAAACCTGTGCTAGGTCCTGGAGAGATGGCTCACCAGTTAAGAGAACTTGGCCTGTACTTCCAGAGGACCTGGGTTCGGTTCTCAGCACCCACATGGTGGCTTTCAGTGTTCTGGAATTCCGGTCACAGGGCATCTGATCCTTTCTAAGCTCTTTAGGTACCAGGCACTCCTGTGGTGCACAGACATTCACACAGGCGAAAACACTCATATACATAAAATATAAATAAACAAATCTTTAAAACTCATTTTAATAGCATATGTAATTATATATAATCATGGCTATATATAATAAAAGTATATGTGTGTGTCCATGTGTGAATCTCTGCAATAGGGTGCAGTTGACAAAAGACAGTGTCCGATTTCCCCTGGAGCTGGTATTACAGACAGTTGTGAGTTACCTCTGACTCAGGTGCTGGGAACTGAGCCCAGGTCTTCTAAAAGGGCAGTAAGCATTCTGAACTGCTAAGCCCTCTCTCTAGCCCCACATAAATACAATGTATGTTTTATTATAGTCTCCCATTCCCCTCCTGCCTACCCAATTCCTCTTCTCACCTAAACTCTCTTCCGTTTTTCTGGTCTTTATACATGTGTGGCTCAGTGGATTCCATTACGGTTGCCTCTCTCCAAGGGATTCAGTGGGCTCAATGAGGTCCTGGGTGAGGGACTGTTTATAGGCCCAGGGCTCCTAGATCATGACCACATCACTGAAGAAAATGTTTCTCCTTTCCCCAGCAACAATTAACTTCCCATAGCTCCTGAGACAGGGGCACCACCCCCCACCCCACCCCCTGCCACCCCCAGCCCCTTCCTCAGCTTTGGCTCTGTTCTTTACCATTTTTCCTTTCATAACTTCTACAACCCTTCATCCTATCTCCACTTAGTGATCATAGTTAATTTCAAAATTTTAATTCAAGCTGCGATGCTGTGGCACATGTTTATAATTCCAGCAGTTGGTAGCTGGAGGCAGGAAGGTCAGAAGTTCAAGGCCAACCTCAGCTGCAGAGTGAATTTAAGGCCAGCCTGGGCTACAGGAGACTTGATCTCAAAAAAACAAACAAGCATTTGGGAGACAGAGACAGGTAGGTTTTTGTGAGATCAAGGCTTACCTGGTTAAGGTAGTGAGTTCTAGGACAGTCGGACCTACAAAGTGAGACCCTGTCTCAAAAACAAACAAACAATACACCTTTAATTTCAGCACTTTGTAGGCAGAGGTAGATGGATCACTGTAGATTCTGGACCAGCCTGGTCTACATATAGAGTTCTAAGACAACAAGAAAAGAGACCCCACATAAAGAGACCCTGTCTCAAACAAAACCAAAATTAAGATAAAGAACAAACTCTGGCCTCCACATGAGTGTACACACATAAAAAATGTATACACAAACACAAGAAAAAAAATCTTAGTATCAACCCCAAAGAGTAAGACTTCCAAGTTGATCTTTTAGTATTTTATTTTTAAAATTAATAATTCTATGGGGGATGTTTGAGGGTATGTATGCGTGCTACAGTGTGCATGTGGAGGTCAGGGAACAACATGCAAGAGTCAATTCTCTCCTATCTTGTGGTTTCAGGGGATCCAGCTCAAGTCTTTAGGCTTGGCAGGAAGCAGTCATACCTGCTGAGCCACCTTACTGGCTCCTGTCTGGGTTTCCTTGATTTGTTTAGCTGGTTTATTGGGGTTTGCTGTTGTTTTATTTTGTGGGTTATTTTTATTTGTTTTAAACCAGGATATCTGGTAGCATAGATTGGCCTCGGACCTATACTATAGCTAAGGATGACCTTGAACTCCTGACCTTCCTACCTTGACCTCTCAGGACTAGATCACAGTATATACAACTCACATTTAGCTTCATTTGTTTTCTTGTCTGTTGTTTATTTGTTGTTGTTGTTGTTGTTTTAGAAATCTTAGTATCCTGGGCTGGTCTTAGACTCTGCATCTTCCTGCATTGGCCTCTAGAGGACTGGGATTATAAGCATGAGTTTGAGTTTAGTGTCCTCCCGTCGCCTACCCCTACCCGTATCCCCACCTCCATACCTCAACCCCTACTGCCATCAGGATCTCACTATGCAGACCAGGCTAGCCTTGAACTCACAGAAATCTGCCTGCCTCTGCCTCCGAGTAATGGGACAAAGATGTGCCTCACCACGCGTGGCTTCCTTGGTCTGCCTTTGAAGTTTGTCATTCTGTAAACACTGCCCACAGTACGTGCATGATCCAACGGATCTACGAATCTTCTCTCAACCGCAGAACCCACACAGAGTAACTAGGATAGGTGCGCCCCTCCCAAGACCTCAGTTATTCAGTTGATTAACCGGAGCCCCAGGCGATCCACTGGGCACAAAGGATGAAAGGGTTGTGTGGTGCTTGCCAGTCCCAGAGTCAGACCAAGCTTTTGTATGTCCTTAAAATGAACAATTTGTCCGCTTACAAATTGTTTACTTGCGACTACCAAGGGTGAATAGGCCATTTACTCTATATAGCCTGTAAACATCATCTTTCATTGTTTTCCCAAGACTAACAACCCCCACAGTTTAGAGGGTTTTTTTTTCCTCTCTCCTCCTCCTCACCACCTCCAGAGCCCAGGCCGCTGTCACCATGACAACCGGAACAGAAAGCCTTGGAACTATCTCTTACTACGGGGCACATATCTCCCTATAAGGACAATTTTTATATGTCAGCCAAACTGGACTCCGGGGGCTGTTCTTTAAATATATCATTAAGTCATAATGAAATCGGCAGTCTGGAGACAAGGTCTCGATGGTCAAGGAACTAGGGATTCTCATATCTCACTTCAAAGACAAGAGAGCAAAACATGGGAGGGTGTTTTACTGACAGGGGCGTCACGTCTAAATTCGGGTAGCATTCTGGTTAGTGTGTCCAAGTTCCTCCTTAATTAAGCCAGGTTGGCGTGAGAAGCCAGTTTGAGTGCTAAGACTGGAAATTAGTGTCCCCAGCTGAAACCTGTAGGCTCGTGTAGCCATCTGCCTCCTTGGCCTTATTCCTTGGCTGCCTCCAGTTCACCTCAGCAATAGTCCCATCTCTCTCCTTCCCTCCTCTTCCTCCTCTCCATGAAGCAGCCAGGGTCCTAGCCAATGGGAGGCATTCCTACTTGTTCCGCTCCTTGCCTTTCTCCACAGTCATTCTTTTTTTTTTTTTAATATTTTTATTACATATTTTCCTCAATTACATTTCCAATACTACCCCAAAAGTCCCCCATAGCGCCCCCCACTTCCCTACCCACCCATTCCCATTCTTTTGGCCCTGGCATTCCCCTATATTGGGGCATATAAAGTTTGCAAGTCCAATGGGCCTCTCTTTCCATTGATGGCCGACTAGGCCATCTTTTGATACATATGCAGCTAGAGACAAGAGCTCCAGGGTTCTGGTTAGTACATCATGTTGTTCCAACAATAGGGTTGCAGATCCCTTTAGCTCCTTGGGTACTTTCTCTAGCTTCTCCTCTCCACAGTCATTCTTACCAAGTCTTAAACTAGCCCAGGCCTGTTTCCTCCTCCATCAATCCTGACCATTACTGTCAGTGAAAGCATAGTTGTCTTCTGCCTCTGTTTTTGTTATTTGAGGTTTTTTTTTTTTTTTAATGACTTATTTTATTTCCTAGTATGAGTGTCTTGCTCCTGTGTATGTCTGAGGAGAGGCTGTCAGAACCTCTAGAACCAGAGTTATAGACAATTGTGAGACACTATGTAGGCGGAAATTGATCCCAGATCTGCTGCAAGAACAAGTGCTCCTAACCTCTGAGCCATCTCTCCAGTCCTATTTTGGTCTTCTGAGACAGAGTATTACTCTATGGCTTAAGCTGGCCCTAATCTGAGCTCTTTCTGTCTCTATCCATCTGGTGATGGGGGTGTAGGTATATAGGGGGTATAGCTCACACTTGGCTACCTGGATTACTCTAGGATTCTCTCATTGTTCTTGGAGTGACCTTTCAAAGAATAAGTAAGGGACTGGAGAGATGGTTCAGTGAGTAATCTCTGCTCTTTCCAAGGACCTGAGTGCCTGTAGCCCGAGACCCCAGGGCGATCCAACATCCCCGTCTGAGGGGACATTCACATACACAGCATACATACACACATGCACACACGAACAAAGCTTTAAAAGTAGATTAAAGGGGAAAGAAATAAAAAGGATGATAATCATAGAATTATCTTCTTTAAAATTCTTCTTAGCTTCCCCTGGTGCATGGAATAAAAGCCTCACTCCAGTTCCCCATCCACTCCTCACAACTCCCCCCACACCACCTCCCCGCCACTCCTCACAAGGCTTGAACTGACCTGGCTTTAACTTCCTCTAGAGTCTAACAGCTGCTATGAAGTCCTACGTTTCCCACAATGCTCTTTGCTCATTTCCAAGCCTTTACACTTTCCATCCCCTGCTGGAACTCATTCCAGAATTTTACCAGCTCACAGCACAGTGACCATTTCCTTCTCAACGTTGAGGTCTCAGTTAAGTGGCATCCATTCAAGAAGCCCTTCCCTGATCATCTGTATCCAAAATTGCCCTCTTCCATCAGCCAGTCTCCATCGGGCCCCTTGATTTATTTCTGTACAACATTTTCCAGAGCATGTGGCTATCTTGAGTGAGCATTGTATACTTGCCCGTCTCCCCAACTAGGAAAGGAAATTCCTTGCGGGCAGGAATTTGATCTTATTCAGGATAAAGGACAGATATGAAACACTATTGGTATCTGCGTATGTGGGAGAGCCTGCCTGCCGGTTTGCTAACGACCTCTCCTTCCAGGAAAGGGGCGTTTCTTCTCTCTTTGTTGTGAGGGTTTGATGGCTGGGATTCTACTGAGATGGTGCAAATGAAGGCTTTGGATGAGGAGATCATTAAGTGTAGGATGGACTGGGTTAAGAAAACCAAGAGAAGCCGGGCGTGGTGGCGAACGCCTTTAATCCCAGCACTTAGGAGGCAGAGGCAGGCGGATTTCTGAGTTCGAGGCCAGCCTGGTCAACAAAGTGAGTTCCAGGACAGCCAGGGCTACACAGAGAAACCCTGTCTTGAAAAAAAAAAAAAAAAAACAAGAAAACCAAGAGAAGATATTCAGATGCTTACTGGAATGACCAGATAGAGTCCAGTAAGACACAGTGCTGGGGAAGAGATCATCCAGGCATGTGGTCCCAGAGGTGAAGGGGGATCTCATATCATCTTTTTTCACTCTGCTCTGTCTGCTCCATACCACTCCATGATGGATGGATGCCAAGCAAGGGAGGCAAGTGGAGTAAGTCAGTTTGCAGACTTCAGACCACACACACACACAGAATGGGTGATAAACCGGATAGAAGGGCACAGGTTCTCAGCCTCCCCTGGGTTTAAGGCTGTTTTGATGACTTAGCAGCCAATCAAATTGGGAGCTTATGTTCAGCTGCCATTTTTTTTCCCTCCTGTGGTCCAGGGAAAAATAAATTTGGTTTCTTTATTGTTTTTGTTGTTTTGAAAGAGGGTCTCAGGCTGGAGAGATGGCTCAGCAGTTAAGAGCAGTGACTGCTCTTCCAGAGGTCCTGAGTTCAATTCCCAGCAACCACATGGTGGCTCACAACCATCTGTAGTGGGATCTGTTGCCCTCTTCTCGTCTGTCTGAAGACAGCTACAGTGTACTCGTCGTATATATAAAATAAAAAAATAAAATCTTTATTTTTTTTTTAAAAAAAGCAAGCAAGAGGGTCTCACATAGCCCAGGCTGGTCTTGAACTCACCCAGTGTGTGGGTGCTAAGGCTAGTCCTTCTGCCTCCAGCATCCAAGGGTTGGGATTTCAGGCTTGCGATTGCCACGATGTTGGTTCCTAAACAACCAGCTTAGTAATAAACCTGAAAACAAAATTCCTGGGGGCGGTGGAGCCTGCTTTTATCCTGAACAAGTGGGCGAAGTGTTTTTTCTTATTAATAAGCACTGCCTACTCAAAGAGAAAATGAAAATCTTATTCAGCCACCATCTAAATTGCATTATGAAACTTTATTGATGATATTCATAGTATTTCTCACAAAGTTTATGGGACTAATACTTGGGGAAATTTGATTTCTAGATCTGTCGAAGCAGTTGCAGGAAAAAATAGTCCTGCAATCTGTTCCAGTGTTTGCCCTTCTCTGAACAGTTTGCCACGTGAGAATGTCCATAGCTGACTCATTCTATTCTACAAATACCAAGTGGCACCCAGGTCTGTTTCAGGGATATTGGTCATCCTGGAGCTTTTCCAGACATATGCCAGAGGGAAAATATGCGAAATGCAAGTCTTCCTGAACGCTGCTTGTGAAAGTTTCGCCTTTGAGTAGTAGAGGGAGCAGGGGCCAGCTCAGAGCAGCTGGAAGGAATCGCAGAATCCATGTGCAGCTCCTCTCTAAAAGTCTTTGGCTTAGATCTTTAACTTTGAAAGCTTAGCTGGTTATATCGAAGGCTTCCACAGAAGCAGAGGGGGCTATGTCGACAGCGCCAGCTGCCTAATTGATTGTCTCTGTTAATTAGGCTCTGGATCTGTGAATGGAGCCCCCCAGCCGCAACAGCAACTGGGTTTTCAATTAATTTTGCTCTCTGCTTAAAATGTTCTGGACATTGGAAACATTGTTTAATTATAGTATCCCCATCTGTCTACTCTCTGCATTGTATAACCAGAAAATACACAGTGTGCTTATTGTGTTTATTGATTTATTTAAGCTTCAAAGATAATAGAGTGCTATATAATAGGATGCAGAGAGAGTGGATTCTTATCTCTAGACTGTTTAGAAAAGAGGCAAATTGCTCTGTGCTTTCAAATGTTTGAAACAGTCACTCTGAGAAAAGTTCAAATTTGCCTCTGATTTCTCTGTACTCAGAGATTTTCCTCAGTACAGAAAATTATATCCTAAAATACCTAGATGCCAGCTGGTATATATCCCAAGAGAAGCAGGGTGGACGAAGAGGGTTTTTAAAAAATACCTGGAGAGCCAATTTGTAATGATAGAGATCTTAATTGAATCACCTGGGACCTCATGCTTAACAATATGCACGGAGTGCCCCTGGCTTCCACTTAATTAACAGCGTTGTTCCTTTTAGACAGGGTTCATATGGTTGAGATAAAGCCACTGCAAACATACATCTGCAGTAAAGCACATTGCCTTCGTGTGTGTGTGTGTGTGTGTGTGTGTGTGTGTGTGTGTGTGTGTGTATGCCTAGATTAGAATGGCCTCATTTCTTTCACTGCGTGTACCGACCCTAGTGAGTCACCCAGACAAAAGGATGCACTAAAATGAGGTAGTTTGCCATCTAGAGACAAAAAAAAAAAAAAACAAAAAAAAAACCATGCTGGTCACCTTATGGAAACTAAGCTTAAGAAACACAAGGCGCTTACTGCTTTACTAAGAAACCTCTCTGAGGTGGGAGAAATATGTGTGAAATTTGGACTCTCATTTTCTCCAATCTGAGGAGGAATTTGTCTCCTAGAGTCATCTGGCTGGTGGTGGATGGGAAGGATCAGTGGGAGCCCCGCTTGGCGGGGCTGCTCAGTAGAAACCCATATGCTCTCTGACATTGATGATAATCATCTTTCCGTCATTCCCAGGTTAGTTCTTAGCAGAACTCGGAGCCAGCTCCATCCTGAGGGAGGCTCCTGCTGCGAAACCAGAGCTGGCAATGAATCTTTAACAAAAGATCAAGGACTTGACATTTATTTTAAGCACGAGAAGGAAGTGTGCAACGTTGGCAGCAAATACAGGGCTAAGAAGAGCTTTTAAACAGTTGCAGAGAGAAGTGGAGCTCGGAGAGCCACCACTCAACCGACTGGTGACTTTCACTTTTGTGAACTAGCAACTGACGACTAGGTGGGACAGGAAGAGTGTATAAATGTAAATATGTGTAGACAAGACACACATATACGCCCAGCTTCTTAAAGAAGACAGGCGGCACAATGCATTTACCATTTTTATTTTGAGTCAGGTTATTTTTAAAAGAAGATTTATTCCTATTATTCCTAATTATGGGTATGAATTGCCACTTGAATACAGGTGTCTATGGAGAACAGAGGAACTGAATACCCCTAGAACTGGAGTAGAGGCAGCTGTGAGCTGCCCAACATGGGGGCCGGGAACAGAACTGAGGTCCTCCACACAAGGTCAGCAAGACATAACCACTGAACTATCTCTCCCATTTGTATGTTTAAATATTTTTATATCCAACTCATGTTTCAGAGTCAAAGTCAGGAGGTTTGGTTAACACGAAAGACAGAAAAGCTGCTTGTTTTAATTTTTAATGGACTAGACTGGCAGAAACAGCAATAACAAAAGTTTTGTCCCCATGCCCCATCAAAGGACTCATGCGTGCAAAGTTGTGAATTTGTTAATTTATGTAGGGGGAGGGAGGTGTGCTTGGTGACAAGGTTAAAAAGTGCACCGAGTGAGAATGTATCATCTTCAAACTGTCCACCTACAGTAAGGAAATAGCTCCAAAATTAATTTTAAACACAACAGATGCAGAAAAAAAGTGTGACTGTCAGAAAATTTGCCAATGAGGTATAATAGGGTGTGAACCTCTCTCTAAAGGAGAGTTATTTCTATCTCAGGGTTCAGTTCAATGTCCTGATTAGTTCTACTAGTAAAATTAAATGCAGACTATAAATCCTCTCCAGGTGACACACCTTCAAATTCCTCCAGCTGAAGGACTCTCAGAAGGAGTCACCTTACCAAATGACTTAGAGCATACATTTAGTTTAGATTGGCTTTTGAAGTCACCACCAAAACCACAATAGGCAGTTTGCAGCAGTGGAAGGCAGGGTGTGTGCGTGCGTGTGACATGTAGATCACAGTCCAGTTGTGTGTGTGTGTGTGTGTGTGTGTGTGTGTGTGCAAGTGTGTGTGTGTGTGTGTGTGTGTGACACGTAGATCACAGTCAGTTGGTAGGAGCTTTTTCTTTCCTTCCACCGTGTGGCTCTCAGGTGTCAAACTCACTCTCGCTGACATTCTTTTCAGGCCTCGAGTCTGGTTTCAATCTTCTTGGCTTGGCCTAATTATTTCTGCTTTTCTCGACACATGTGAAGACGTTCATGGTAATTGAGGAAACAAGAGACCATTTCTCAAAGACAAATACAGGAGAGACAGAGCCAATAATTTTTTTTTTTTTTGAAACAAGGTTTCTTTATGTAACCTTGGCTATCCTAGAATTGGATCTGCAGACCAAGCTGGCCTCAAACTCATAGAGATCACCTGTCTCTACCTCCGGAGTGCTGAGATTAAAGGCGTGCATCAGTGCATCACCACTGCCTGTCCCATGAAAGATTTATTTATTTATTTATTTATTTAATGTATATGAGTACACTGTAGCTCTACAGATGGTTGTGGTTGCTGGGAACGAAGGTTGCCCACTCCAGTCGGCCCTGCTCACTTTGGCCTAAAGATTTATTCATTATTAAATCTAAGTATGCCAGGCGTGGTGGTGCACGCCTTTAATCCCAGCACTCGGGAGGCAGAGGCAGGCGGATTTCTGAGTTCGAGGCCAGCCTGGTCTACAGTGAGTTCCAGGACAGCTAGGGCTACACAGAGAAACCCTGTCTCGAAAAACCAAAAATAAAAAAAATAAATAAAAATAAAATCTAAGTACACTGTAGCTATCTTCAGATGAACCAGAAGAGGGCGTCAGATCTCATTAAGGATGGTTGTGAGCCACTACGTGGTTGCTGGGATTTGAACTCAGGACCTTCAGAAGAGCAGTCAGTGCTCTTAACCGCTAAGCCATCTCTCCAGCCCATGAAATCTTATCCATAACACATTTGTTCCTTCCTTTTAAAGTGGTTCTAAAGCATCCTACTGCTGAGACCCTTTAACACAGTTCCTCATGTTGTGGTGACTCCCAACCAGAAAATTATCTTGTTGCTACTTGATAACTGTCATTTTGCTACCATTAGAATCATAATGTAAACAACTGCTTTCTGATCCATTTTTCTGATGGTCTTAGGTGACCCCCCTGTCATTTGACACCGTCCCCCACAGGAGGGTTTCAATCCGGAAATTGAGAACCATTGCTTTAAGAATATGAATTAAGAAGTGGGCTGGAGATGCGGCTCAGCAAACAAGAGCACATTCTCCTCTTACAGAGAACCTGGGTTTGGTCCACAGCATTCACATGCTGGCTTACAACCCCCAGTAAGTCCAGTTCCTAATCTGATGCCCTCTTCTGAGTCCAAGGATACCAGGGATGCATGCAGTACACATACATGCATGCATGTAGGCCAAATGTTCATACACAGAAAATAAAATGTCTACATGTTTCTAATGTACAGGTGTGAAGCCAAGTGTTTACCAAGCACTTTATATTTATATCTTATTCCTCATAGAAATCTTAAGCCCTCTGATCACCCCAGAAGAGAGTTATTATGGCCCCATTTTCCTCAGAGGCAGTTAAAGTTTAGAAAGTTTAATTTATTTGCCTAAAGTCACAGGGGGAGAAAGTCATTTCTGGTAACCATCTGTGCCAATCTGATCTTCCAGAAAATAGGCAAAGAGCAGGAATTTGGGGCAGATGCAGGTGATCTGGTGCAATGCCTGTTAAAGATTAAAGGGTGGCTGCATGTGGTGGAATGCACCTGTGGTGCTTGGGAGATGGAGGCTGGAGGGTCAGGAGTTCAAAATTATGCTTGGCCACAAAATGAGAAGCCAGCTGGCTTACCTGAGACCTTGTCTCAAAGAGAAGAGTCCCATATTTCCCTTTGAGAGTGCCCCCAGTGACCTAAGGATGTCCCCACAAGATCCCATCTACTGAGAGTCTGAAACTCTTGGGCTACACCTTTAATACATGAGCTTCTTGGGGACATTTAAGGTAGAAATCCTGACCCCGGTGAGCTCCTAGATACACTAGGTTTTACATTCAGACTTTCAGCATAGGGAGGTCTGAGATTTACCAGAGCAAGGGGGCATTAGAAGCTCTGGGACTCTGGGCCAGCAGGAGAACCCATCAGATTACGGGACTTGCTATACAAGGTACAAGGCTAATGATCCAAGGTCCATCCCTGGAACCACAGAAAGATGGATCATGGCCTCTCTATGCATGCCGTGTCGGGTGTGCACATGAGCCCCCAACTCAAGAAAACAGTATATTTTAAAGGCTACAAGACTGAATGGAACACAAAGGCAGAGGAGAGAACCAAGCTGGGAGTCCCAGGGTGGGGCTCGGTGAGAGATCAGCATTTAGAGATTAGAGAGGGAGCAACGCAGTAACGCAGAAGTAGACTGAAAGAGAACTGAGGTAGCCACGGTTGCAGAGTGAAGAAAACACTCTAGAGTGATTTGCTTACTTTGAGTTACCTGTGTGTGTATATGTGAATGTATGTATGCATGCATGTGTGTGTGTATGCATGTACATACGTATGTATGTGTATATGTATGTAAATGCAGGTAACTTCAGAGGCCAAATCAGGCATTGGATTCTCTGGAGTTCCCTGGAGCTGTGAGGCAGTTGACATGAATGTTGGGAACCCAACTCAGGTCCCCTTGTCCACTGAGCCCTCTTTCTAGCACCAAAGGGAACAAATTACTTCAGGGAGCGATCAGCCTCCTAACAGGTGCTGACTGCAGAGAGAAGACCATGAGTGCAGGGTTTGTTTTAGTGTGCGTTCTCTTGCATGCTGCCCATTGGCCTTCATGTCTTTCCTGTCTCTTCTTATTCTGATGTAAGCTGTACAATAATTGGTAACCCTAAGGTTTAGAACAATGTCTTGTTCATGGTAAGTGTTCAATGAGTAGTCACCAGATCTTTGTTGAATGGAAAAAACAAACAAATAAACTGTGAAAGACAGGCAAGGTGGCCCGCACCTTTAATCCCAGCACTTGGAAAGTGCAGAGGGAGGCAGGTCTCTGTGAGTTTGAGGCCAGCTTGGTCTGTATAGCCAGTTCTAGGCCAGCCAGGGCTACATACTTAGAACTTGTCTCAAAAAACAGACAATAGCAACCCATGAGACAAGAAAAATAAAATAATATTTTCTAATATTTCTCTATATTAAAGAAAGCTTACTTTTATACTAGAAGTCATGCTGTAATACTAAAGAAAAAAACTGAGAGAGACCCCCCCCCCCCGCTGCACCCCCCCCCCGCCCATGTAGCTCAAGCTGGCTTTGAACTCTCAGTTCTTCTGACTCAGCTTCTTGTATGCCCAGATTATATGGAGGCATCCCATGCCCAGCTAAAATTTTGAATGACTTATTCAAAATTAGGCAAGGGTTTAATCTCACTATTCCTTATCTGTAGACAGGGGTTGCTCAGTGGGTAAGGCACTTGCTTCCAAGCCTGAGGACTTCAGTTCAATTCTTGTAATCCAGGGCTGGTGAAATGGCTCAGTGGGTAATGGCTCAGTGGGACTGATTGCTCGTCCAAAGGTCCTAAGTTCAAATCCCAGCAACCACATGGTGGCTCCCAACCACCCATAATGAGATCTGACCACATTTTCTGGTGCGTCAGAAAACAACTACAGTGTACTTATGTATAATAATAAATAAATCTTTGGACCAGAGCAAGTGGGACCAACCGGTGAAGAAAGCATAAGTCCTAAAAAATTCAATTCCCAACAACCAAATGAAGGCTCACAACCATCTGTACAGCTACAGTGTACTCACATAAATAAATAAATAAATCTTTAAATTCTTGTAACCCACGTGGTTGAAGGAGAAGATTGGCTCCCCAAATGTGTCCTCTGACCTATGCAGCGACATATACACAACTTCCCTAGCACAAAGTAAGTGTAAATAAATCAATCAATAAATGTAAAATATATTTTAAAGGCAATAATAGCAATAAGATAATATTTGACACTTTCCTCAGGATTCTGTGATTTGAGGATCTGAAAGATTCTCACAAGCCAGACCACACAGCACGATTGCAGGTTCTTCC